>NC_136068.1:691441798-692641798 GCF_964261635.1 Lissotriton helveticus
CAACTTGCCATAAACAGCCGCTCACCCTCCTTCTGACGCCGGTGCCTGCAGCGGTCACAACACCGCTAAATATATTTCCCACAAGGAAGTCTTCTCCAAGAACTCCCAGTGGCACACCACAGGACGAGCACAATAGAAATGTTTTGTCTCACAAACCAAACAGAACGACGCATTTCGGCGAAGCCTTTGTCAAGTTGACGACCTGTGCCCAATTGCCCATAGAAATAGGGGTCAATGTTCATAGACAGTGAGAAAACATTTCACTTTGCACAACAATCGCAATAAATGCCACAGTTTGTTTCTTCAGAAATATTTTTCAAAGAGGTCACATAAATTGCACTCAATAGCACATATAAATAAAACTTGATGTAAAAAATTGATCACAAAAACAAAATGCAATTATTTCTCAATCAACGCCATTTGCATGGAGCTCATGTGGAGTACTCGATATTCTCTGCCAGCTGTGATAGGTGAATACCGATTTTGAGCATCTTCAAACCGATGTATGGATCAAATTCAAATTTTTTTCACATTTTTGTAGATATCGTGTTTGAACCAATTCATGCATGCAAGCACTGATGCGTTTTGTAGTTAATAAAATCCGTTGTACAATCAAAGGATACTAATCACTGCAGACATAAAAATATATATATCTACCCTTAAACAATACCAATTGCTGAACATATGAAGGGTAATGTACCCCTACGCCTCATGACCAGTCAATGCATATATACCGGACCTATTCGGGGTAATGTACCCCCATGCATAACTGTCAGATCAAAAATAGTTTAATCATAGTTTTACACAATCAATTACTTTTAGGCAGATTGCATAACCAAATACTAAATACTGGTTTTGGCTGTGGTATTTCATCCAATGATATACGTGTGACAGTGTCAATCAATTGAATTTCATTCTGTAACATTCCATGATATTATCCTACCGTCTATAATACAAGGTCACAGGCCTACTACTGTTTGTGATAATATTTCATACAGTGAAAAAAGAAAAAGAAAACAAATTGTAGGGGGAGGACTGTGAGATGGATTGACTTGATATTATTCCTTCATAATAATAAGACTCACATTCGCTAAGCCTAGCGATGTGGATGGGACCATAAGCAGATTGCAAATGCCAGATATATATCATTTTCAAGCTTTCGCAACCCCCCTTCTATCATAAAACAGTATCATGAGTACCATGAGATCCCCTGGTATAAAAAAGTGATATCATTAAAACAGCAATGCTGATCAACATTTTGGAAGACTAGGAAGGACTGTGGTTACCATCTATATAATTTGTAGCCTATGTGTGTGGCCAATTCCTCCCCATAGTTCATGTCATTAGGGATTTTAGTATTCAGCTCTATGATGTATTTGGATTCAGTAACTCGTAGCAATTTTTCTCGATCCCCACCTCTAGGGTGCGGCAAGATTCTGTCAATGCCAAAGAATTTAATTAGGTTGGCATTGCTATGATGTTTCTCTTGAAAGTTTCTTGCGACAGGATAACTACAATCCACATTAGTTACCGCCCTCATGTGCTGCAGCACGCATTTTTGTAGCTTTAATTTTGTGCTGCCCACGTAGTTTAAACCACATAGGCACTCTAGGACATAGACGGTATAATCACTTGTGCATGTTGTCCATTTCTTGATTTCTTTTTTCTTTTTTCTGTCCTGTCCCACAAAATAACTATCCCAATTGTCGCTGTGTCTACAAGCTTTACAGGAATTGCATTTCCTGAAACCCTTAGCCGTTCCTAGCCATGTGGTGGTAGTAGATTTTGATGGTAATTATGTACTAGGTGATCTTTTAATGACTTCGATTTTCTGTAGGTTATGGATGGTACTTTTCCTACATCTACACCAATTATAGGATCTGATTCCAAGAGCCCCCAGTGTCGTCTCATAATGCTCCTCAAGTGATTTGACCTCGCATTGAACGTTGTGATCAATCTAGGTGCCTCATTGTTATCCCTGAGTTTCTTTCTTGAGGAGAAAAGTGCCTCATTGCGTGTCATTTTTTTAGCCTTTTTACTGGCTGTTAGAATGACCTTATACTTGTAGCCTCATTCTGTAAATTTTTTGGTCATAATGTGTTGTTCTTTGACAAAATTATTGCCTGTACTACAATTCCTTTGCTCCCAAAGAAATTCGCCAAAGGAATGCTGTTTCTCAGAGCGGCTGGGTGATTGCTGTTAGCGTGGAGTAAGGTATTTCCAGCCCTATCTTTACGGAAGAGACTGGTGACTATTTTGCCTCCCTCTATTTGGATTGCAGCATCCAAAAACTCCCAAAATGAGCGACTGATGGAGTGAGTAAATGTAAGATTTAAATCATTCTTCCCTAGTTTATTTATGAACTCTATGGCAAGAGCCATGGGGCCATCCCTTGTCAGGAACAGGTCATCAATGTACCTGATCCAGATTAGGATGTGCTCCGTGAATCTGTCATTTGCCTCTACCCACACAACACGTTCCTCCCATCAGCCTAGGAAAAGATTTGCCAGGCTGGGGGCAAAACAAGTGCCCATGGCTGTCCCTGCTTTTTGACGTCATAAAACTTTGTCAAAGATAAAGATATTTTCATTCAGACAATAAAGCATCATTGTACTTAGCATCTGTGTGTGGTCCCAGAGGGAAATGTGTCTTTCTTTAAGAAAGTACATGCATGCTTCCACCCCCTTCTTTTGATCGATGCAAGTGTACAGGGAGCACACATCTAGTGCTATCATATGGTAGTTGTCTTCCCAAGTGATGTCGTGTATGCGGCTTAAAAAATCAGTACTGTCCCTGCAATATGGTCTTAATTTGGTTACAGAGGGCGAAAGAAATAGATCCAAAAAGATGGAGGTATTTTCTAACAGTCCTCCATTTGACGATACTATCGGCCTCCCTGGTGGTCTAGAAGGATGTTTTTGAAATTTAGGGAGTAGATAAAAACAAGGGGTGTGTGGATTTTCTGTTTCTCAAAAACAAATGTTCAACTTTATCCAGCATACCCTCCTCCTACCAGCCTTTCAATAAGTCATGATATTTGTTTTATACATGTCCCAACGGATTTCTTCCTAACAAGAAGTATCTCTTAATTGTCTTAATGCCTCTTGATTATATTGTTCAACATCCATAATGATGACATTTCCACCCTTGGCTGAGGGTTTTATAATTATGGTTTCATCATCCATTAGCGTCTTCAGGGCATTCCTTTGTGGTGTAATTAAATTATCAGAGTATAATTTCTGATGTTGTTCTTTCATTTTATTGATTTCTCGTACATGACACTACTGAAAGCTCGATATTGTCAAAGAGGACAATTGGGTTGAAGGTAGATTTAGATCTTTACCCTGTATGGTAGGTGGCTTCTGCCTGAAAGCCCAGATCAGTCAGCATTTTGCTTTTTTCTTTTGTTGTGAAGTCATTCATATCCTCCTCCATCTGATGTAAATCCAAGATGAGATTGGCATCCTCTACATTCACATTTTCTGCATCTTCCACAATACTGCAACCAATCTTTGAAGTCTTTGATTTTGTGGCCATGTTATATATTTTCATCAGCTTTAATTTTTGTTTGTATAGAAACAAATTAATGCGAGTAGGTACAATGTCCATGTCATTGGTGGGGCAAGAAGACATTTCCACATGCAATAATGATTCCTCCTCCTTTGTGATGTTTCTGGAGGCTAGATTAATGACTGATTGATTTATAGTGGGTATGGAATCCACCAATGCGATGGTAGAGGCAGTTCTCCCACCTCGTCTATTTCTTATTCTGCGTCTTTTTTTGTTCCTCTTTTTGCGCCTCTTCCTCTTTCCCTCTTTGCTTGTGGTTTCTCCTCCTGTTCCTTTTTCTGTTTCAGAATTTGGAATTCGTGGAGAAAGGTGAGGGACGTGCGCCTAATGGGACACTCCGGGCTTCTGTATCTGAGCTCAAATCTGAACTTGAATCAGTTGATGTTATATCCTTTTGCCTTCGTCTTTGGACAAAATGTAGATTTCTTTGTGCCCAATCAAATCTTTTTGCATATGTCAAAATGCGCCCTTCCGCATAATCTTTTTTATTCTTTAAGAATTTACGTTGTTTTTTTGCCTTTATTGCATCCTCATAACTTTTCAGTTTGGTTTCCAACTGTTTTTAAAAGTCTATAACTGTTTTGTCACCTTTCAGTCTACTTAATTCCTGTCTCGGTTCTGCCTGTTCTTTTTTAGTGGTGTCCAGATCAATTTGGGCATATTTGACAAGCATTTCTAACATGCCCTTGCATGACTTTGCCATAAAAGTAGCCCACTCCTTTAGTAATTCGGGGTTGGGATTTTCATATGTGGGAATGATTGCAATTTGCTGCCCTCGCAGTACCCTATTGACTTCAATGTAGTTTGTTAGCGAGGTGATCTCCCACCATTTGTTTATCTCTCTTTTCGTTAGTTTTGCCAAGAGAAATAATTTCTGTTTTAAAGAAGGCTCAGTCACATTGACACCACTGCTTGATGAAGATTCCGTTTTTTCCGTTTCCAAACTCTCATCAAAGAGCGAGAGGGCCTCCACCTTCCTCGTGATCTCCCATTCACTCACATGCTTTAAAAAACTGTGTGATATAATGAACGTGTCCATAGACACCTTACTCGAATTGCAGCATAGGAGTTGCGTCTGCTCCAATCTCGCTCATGATTTTTTGGCAGCCAATGCACTGAGCGGGCAAAAACGGTAGTAGTTTTCAGAAAAACCCCCACCCTCCGGTGCGATCTTCCCATCCGACCCTGCCAGCCCCACAGTGCCCGCTTACAATTAATCAGCTTATGTGAGTCGCTGGAGCGTCTGGAGCGGCTTCAATTGATGTCTGAACAACTTGTTGTGAACAGCCGTTCACCCTCCTTCCGACGCTGGTGCCTGCAGCGGTCACAATGCCGCTAAATATATTTCCCACAAGGAATTATTCTCCAAGAACTCTGAAATAACTCCCAGTGGCACACCAAAGGACAAGCATAATAGAAATGTATTGTCTCACAAGCCAAACAGAATGACGCGTTTCGGCAAAGTCTTTGTCAAGTTTACGACTGTGCCCAATTGCCCATAGAAATAGGGGTCAATGTTCATAGACAGTGAGAAAACATTTCGCTTTGCACAACAATCGCAATAAATGCCACCGTTTTTTTCTTCGGAAATATTTTTCAACGAGGTCACATCAATTGCACTCAATAGCACATATAAATAAAACTTGATGTAAATATTTAATCACAAAAACGAAATGCAATTATTTCTCGATCTCCGCCATTTGCATGGACCGCATGTGGAGTACTTGATATTTTCTGCCAGCTGTGATATGTGAATACACGTTTTGATCGTCTTCAAAACGATGTATGCATCATATTAAAAAAAAATCCCCATTTTTTAGATATTGTGCCTGAACCAATTCATGCATGCAAGCACTGATGCGTTTTGGAGTTATTAAAATCCGTTGTACAATCAAAGGATACTAATCACTGCAGACATAAAAAATATATATATCCACGCTTAAACAATACCATTTGCTGAACATATGAGGGGTAATGTACCCCTACGCATCTTGACCAGTCAATACATATATACCGGACCTATTCGGGGTAATGTATCCCCATGCATTACTGTCAGATCAAAAATGTTTTTTATCATAGTTTTGCACAATCAATTAATTTTAGGCAGATTGCATAACCAAATATTAAATACTGGTTTTGACTCTGTTATTTCATCCAATGATATACGTGTGACAGTGTCATTAAATTGAATTTTGTCCTTTAACATTCCATGATATTATCCTACCGTCTATAATACAAGGGCACAGTCCTACCGCTGTTTGTAATAGTATTTCATACAGTGTATAAAGAAAAAGAAAACAAATTGTAGGGGGAGGACTGTGAGATGGATTGACTTGATATTATTCCTTCATAATAATAAGATTCACTTCGCTAAGCCTAGCGATGTGTATGGGACCATAAGCAGATTGCAAATGCCAAATATATATCATTTTCAAGCTTTCACATCCCCCCATTCATCACAAAACAGTATCATTAGATCCCCCAGTATAAAAAAGTGATAAAATTAAAACAGCAACGCTGATCCACATTCTGGTAGACTAGGAAGGATTGTGGTTACCATCTACATCATTTGCAGCCTATGTGTGTGGCTAATTCCTCCACATAGTTCATGCCATTAGGGATTTTAGTATTCAGCTCTATGATGTATTTGGATTCAGTAACTCGTAGCAATGTTTCCCGATCCCTATCTCTAGGGTGCGGCAAGATTCTGTCAATGCCAAAGAATTTAATTAGGGTGGCATTGCTATGATGTTTCTCTTGGAAGTGTCTTGTGACAGGATAACTACAATCAACATTAGTTACCCCCTCATGTGCTGCAGCACGCATTTATGTAGCTGTAATTTTGTGCTGCCCATGTTTTTTAAACCACATAGGCACTCTAGGACATAGGCGGTGTAATCACTTGTGCATGTTATACATTTCTTGATTTCTTTTTTCTTTTTTTTGTCCTGTCCCACAAAATAACTATCCCGATTGTCGCTGTGTCTGCAAGCTTTACAGGAATTGCATTTCCTTAAACCCTTAGCCGTTCCTAGCCATGTGGTGGTAGTAGATGTTTGATGGTAATTATGTACTAGGTGATCTTTTAATGACTTTGATTTTCTGTAGGTTATGGATGGTACTTTTCCTACATCTAAACCAATTATAGGATCTGGTTCCAAGAGCCCCCCGTGTCGTCTCATAATGCTCCTCAAGTGATTTGACCTCACATTGAACGTTGTGATCAATCTAGGTGCCTCATTGTTATCCCTGAGTTTCTTTCTTGAGGAGAAAAGTGCCTCATTGCGTGTAATTTCATTTGCCTTTTTATGCGTGTTTTGAGCTGTAATTTTGTGCTGCTCACGTAGTTTAAACCACATGGGCACTCTAGGACATAGACAGGTATAAGGTTGTCAACTTGACAAAAGCTTTGTTCGTTTGGTTTGTGTGACAATAAATGTCTATTGTGCTCGTCCTTCGGTGTGTCGCTGGGAGTTATTTCAGAGTTCTTGGAGAAGACTTCCTTGTGGGTAAAAAAACAATAAATATATATCTATAAATATATCTATATATATCTATATTACCTACTGGCAATAGCCAGTAGGTATATATAGTTAGGATTGTTTTCCATAGGGAAATCGCAACATTCTATTGGGAATAACTTTGGCGCCGGTTGAGGAATCTTCCTGAAATTTTCCTTAACTTTTGCCTCGTGGCGCTCCGCTCCTTCCCTCAAAGTTTGGGGGGGATTCGTCAAGCGGGGGCCGAGATAAAAGGGGGGTCCCAAAACGTGTTTTCCCCATGTTAATTTCCATAGGGCGGTTGGACTCACTTTCAGCCCAAACGGCTGAATGGTTTTCCACCAAACTTGGCAAAATTGTAGGGACTGGTAGCCCGATGTGCCTTTGCTATGTCTCAAGATATGTGCTCCAGTGGTTTTTACGAAAATTAACTTTGAAAAAATATATATTTGGCTACATTGGGCTATATATATGTTAGAGCCCAAATGTAGCCCAATGTAGCCCAATGTAGCCCAATGTAGCCCAAAGATGGCCACCAGAGACAAAAAAAAACAAATGTAGCCCAAATATCAGCCAGATGTAGCCCAACTATAGCCCAATGACAGAATGTCCCAGAGTGTTCTAAAGAACAACTAGAGCGCTAACAGTCTTATATATATATATTACCTACTGGCGATAGCCAGTAGGTATATATAGTTAGGATTGTTTTCCATAGGGAAATTGCAACATTCTATTGGGAATAACTTTGGCGCCGGTTGAGGAATCTTCCTGAAATTTTCCTTAACTTTGCCTCGCGGCGCTCCGCTCCTTCCCACCAGAGACAAAAAAAAACAAATGTTGCCCAAATATCAGCCAGATGTAGCCCAACTATAGCCCAATGACAGAATGTCCCAGAGTGTTCTAAAGAACAACTAGAGCGCTAACAGTCTTATGGATGATGTCATCAGTGATGTCATTTGACCACGTCATGAATGATCTAATATGTGACATCATCATCAGTGGATTGCGGGTGCGCGAAATATAGTTAGTACAACTAACTATATAGGAGCAATTTCATTGGTTTTGTATGAGTAAAATGTCCAGCTAACTATAACACCACTAAAACTTATAGTTTTTTTAATGAATTTCAAAGGTTTTTTAAAAACGAATTCGTAACTATATAACTCCTGAAACCTATGTTTTTTTCAGTGAATTTCAAAGGTTTTTTTAAATGCTAATTCCTAACTATATAAGGCCTGAAACCTATGGTTTTTTTCAGTGAATTTCAAAGGTTTTTTAAATGCTGATTCCTAACTATATAAGGCCTGAAACCTATGGTTTTTTCAGTGAATATATATATCTATATATATCTATATCTCTCTCTCTCTCTCACTCTCTCTCTCTCTCTCTATATATATATATATATATATATATATATATATATATATATATATATATATATATTTCCTATGGTCCAGAGCCATGCCCAAAATCAATGTGTTCTTCATTACAACATCAAATAAGAATTTGTATATCATCTTGACAAATGTTTAATTTCAGATAAAATAGAAATTATTGTATCCTCTGCCTACAACCATTGATGTAATGAAATGTGTAAACATTATACACTTTTAGACACAGAGTTCATAATTACCTTCAGTGTATCTTTCTGATTTTTCTTCTATTGTTCCTAAATTACACAAAAATATGACTAATATATAAAGAATAATAAAAAATACAAATTATTGTAACTCATGGTGTATGTATTGAATATTGTGTATGCTTTTCAGGTCCGAAATACTATTTTCTATGTTCCTAAACTGTTTTGATTTAAATTACTTGATGCGCCCTGATTTAGGAATTTACGTCAGGGGTACCCTCGTTTTTTCAAACGTGGGGCCTGAGGTGACATGTGTGCAAACACGCCCAGTGGCACGTTTTAGGTCGGGGAATTAATTCCCCTTCAATCCTGAGGGCCCCTGGGGGCCAACTAGCCCACCAGGTACCTCCAGTAAGCACCACAGACCTGTGTTGCAGAGACGTGGTCCAGGCAAAACCCCATTATACACCTCTCAGCAACGCAGCTCTGTGGCACTTACTGGAGGTACCTGGTGGGCTACTTGGACCCCAGGACCCTCAAGATTCAAGGGGACTTAATCCCCCAACTGAAAACATGCCCCGGGCGTGTTTACACAGTGGTGAAGGGAGGGAGCGGGGCCTGAGATGACGCATGCAAACACGCCCTGTGGCGCGTTTTAAATTGGGGAATGAATTCCCCTTCAATGCTGAGGGGCCCTGGGGCCCAACTAGCCCACCAGGTACCTCCAGTAAGTGCCACAGGTCTGTGTTGTAGATCGTTGCCCAGGCCACGCCCTTTTTTACACCTCTCTGCAACTCAGCTCTGTGGCGCTAACTGGAGGTACCTGGTGGGCTAGTTGGACCCCAGGGACCCTCAGGATTCAAGAGGACTTAATCCCCGAACATATAAACCCACCAGGGGGTGTGTTTGCAGAGTGGTGGAGAAAGGGGTCATGGCCTTTGTCTACCTCTCACCAATCCTACTTCGTGGGGGTTACTGGAGGTAAAGGTAGGCTAGTTGGCCCCTAAAGGACCTGCAGCAGTGAAGGGCACTTCAATTCCCATCCAAGAGCGTGTCAGGGAGTGCGTTTGTAGAGTGGTGGGCAAAGTGGTCATGGCCTGGTTCGAGTACTTAATAATGCTGCTGTGTGAGACTGACAAGAGGTAATAGTTTGGGAAGTTGGCCCCAAAAGATGTCCTTGTGGGCCAACTACCCCTCTTGTTACCTACAGTAAGTCCCAAACAGTGGGATTGCTAAGACATCTTCGAAAACCATGGCCCCCTTTCTCTATACTCTGCAAACGTGCCTCATGGCAGACTACGGGATGGGGATGAAGTCACATTTAGTCCTGAGGAAGTTTGGGGACCAAGAATCCCTCCTGCTACCTCCAGTAAGTCCTACACAGCGGAATTCCTGAGCGTTGGTTGGACGACCAGCACCCTTTCTCCACCACTCTGCAAACACGACTACTAGTTAAAGTAGCATATTTCTGCTCCTCTGACTTACAGGTAATTTTAATCCCCTGCTCTATTAGGTACTAGGGGCTTACAGAGGAGGGCATGATAATAACAAGGGTACCCCAATGTATAGTGTTCCCTAGTGTATGTAGGTGTTTGCACTGTATTCTAAGTGTCTTTTAGCATAGCACTGGCTCTAGGCCTGGTTAGTCAGAGTCAGTTACCACCAGTAACCCGTCAGAAAACGTTGTGGGCACAGGATGATTTTGCAACAAGGCCTCTCTTTGCTCCTCTGTTGGTTCTTTCTGCACATGTCTTGCTTCTTTCTGCACTTTTCTTCATCTTTGAGGACTTCTGTTGCTTCTTTCTGCATTTCTTTTGCTTCTTTCTGTGCGTTTTTTCTTCTTTCTTCACGTGTCCTACCTTTGTAGGCATAGTTAGAAACTAGCATTTAACAAACCTTTGAAATTCACTTAAAAATCCATAGGTTTCAGGCATGTTATATTTAGGAATTTGCATTTAAAAAACCTTGGAAATTCACTGAAAAAACCATAGGTTTCAGGGGTGTTATAGTTAGTTGGACATTTCACTCGTACAAAACCATAGAAATTCCCCCGTTATAATTAGTTCAGCTAACTATAACTCACGCCCCTGCAATGCACTGCTGATAAACGTCACATATTACATCACTCATGACATGGTCAGTGACATCACTCATGACATCACTGATGACATCTCAAATGACATCAATGATGGCGACATCACTGATGACATCACTGATGACATCTCAAATGACATCACTGATGACATGACTGATGACATCATCCAGTGAATGTGGTTTGATTTGTTATTTAACGATGTATTATAAATATAGCAATGTGCATTGAAGAATGAGTGGATATATAAATATAAATATCTAGATGGAGGATTTAGTAGCAGTGTGGTTGACTGTTTACTTGACTAATTTATAGTGTCTCACTAAAAATATTGGATAGAGACTAAACTGTGTGAATATCTGCATCACTTAGTCAGTTGTTGTGTAAACTGCTGCACCAGTTGGTTACTAGCTATGTGAAAGTCTATATTAGTTATTGATTAGTTATCTGAGTATTTGTATGGAAGAGTGAATGTGTGTGTGGTTCGGTGGGGGGGAGGGGTGTGGGTGTGACTGCCCAAAGATTTGTGAATATTTGATTCAGTAGGTATACTGTTGAGGACCATTTCCTGAAAATCCCTGAGTCTAGATGTCCAATAGTTAATAAATGGTCTCCACTGGTGATCCAGATGAGTTGCCTCACATTAAGGCATTCTTTATGAGCTTGCAATGGGAGAGCCCTATCTGAATCATTGAATGGGTACACGTTCTACAGTAAATATAGTGGGTTCATACTAGACTATATTTTTATCAATTCATATTCCTGGGATAGGATGTTGGATTTTAAAATTATCCCACGTCTAGACAGCGATCATCATGCGCTAGTAGCAGAACTTAAAGCTTTGACCACGGGAGGTCTGTCTCCTTTAGATAATCCTTCAGATTCTAGGGTGGTGGTCTCCAACTGCAGGAAAAGAGTGAGATGGTCTAATTTTAGTCAATCTGAGCACAAAATGAGTAGTTTATATGAAGCCTTGCTACCTGTTCTCGTGGAGGCGTCCACCTTATGTTGCCCTAGTGAGGACTGCAAACACAACAATGATGGACAGAATGTGGATCAATGTCACACATTCACCCCAGTCCAAAGATCTGGGCCCAAATCCATCGTTTTTCCACTTCACACCACCCTGGGCTAGACAATGGTGATATGCAAATCAGCGCTGACCCTGTGCCCCATGGGAACAGTCCAGTCCGAACTACAAAAGCCATGTCCTTCCCAGAACGGAACCAAGCATCCGGGGACCGGCCCGGTTTCGAGGTAACACCTCTCATCAGCCCGGCTAGCTTGATTCCAGTGGTGTGGAGTGCCTGGGACTCACGTCTGAGCATCCCCAGTACACTTAGAGCGGTACCTGCAAACACAACAATGATGGACAGAATGTGGATCAATGTCACACATTCACCCCAGTCCAAAGATCTGGGCCCAAATCCATCGTTTTTCCACTCCACACCACCCTGGGCTAGACAATGGCTATATGCAAATCAGCGCTGACCCTGTGCCCCATGGGAACAGTCCAGTCCGAACTACAAAAGCCATGTCCTTCCCAGAACGGAAACAAGCATCCGAGGACCGGCCCGGTTTCGAGGTAACACCTCTCATCAGCCCGGCTAGCTTGATTCCAGTGGTGTGGAGTGCCTGGGACTCACGTCTGAGCATCCCCAGTACACTTAGAGCGGTACCTGCAAACACAACAATGATGGACAGAATGTGGATCAATGTCACACATTCACCCCAGTCCAAAGATCTGGGCCCAAATCCATCGTTTTTCCACTCCACACCACCCTGGGCTAGACAATGGCGATATGCAAATCAGCGCTGACCCTGTGCCCCATGGGAACAGTCCAGTCCGAACTACAAAAGCCATGTCCTTCCCAGAACGGAAACAAGCATCCGAGGACCGGCCCGGTTTCGAGGTAACACCTCTCATCAGCCCGGCTAGCTTCATTCCAGTCGTGTGGAGTGCCTGGGACTCACGTCTGAGCATCCCCAGTACACTTAGAGCGGTACCTGCAAACACAACAATGATGGACAGAATGTGGATCAATGTCACACATTCACCCCAGTCCAAAGATCTGGGCCCAAATCCATCGTTTTTCCACTCCACACCACCCTGGGCTAGACAATGGCGATATGCAAATCAGCGCTGACCCTGTGCCCCATGGGAACAGTCCAGTCCGAACTACAAAAGCCATGTCCTTCCCAGAACGGAAACAAGCATCCGAGGACCGGCCCGGTTTCGAGGTAACACCTCTCATCAGCCCGGCTAGCTTGATTCCAGTGGTGTGGAGTGCCTGGGACTCACGTCTGAGCATCCCCAGTACACTTAGAGCGGTACCTGCAAACACAACAATGATGGACAGAATGTGGATCAATGTCACACATTCACCCCAGTCCAAAGATCTGGGCCCAAATCCATCGTTTTTCCACTCCACACCACCCTGGGCTAGACAATGGCGATATGCAAATCAGCGCTGACCCTGTGCCCCATGGGAACAGTCCAGTCCGAACTACAAAAGCCATGTCCTTCCCAGAACGGAAACAAGCATCCGAGGACCGGCCCGGTTTCGAGGTAACACCTCTCATCAGCCCGGCTAGCTTGATTCCAGTGGTGTGGAGTGCCTGGGACTCACGTCTGAGCATCCCCAGTACACTTAGAGCGGTACCTGCAAACACAACAATGATGGACAGAATGTGGATCAATGTCACACATTCACCCCAGTCCAAAGATCTGGGCCCAAATCCATCGTTTTTCCACTCCACACCACCCTGGGCTAGACAATGGCGATATGCAAATCAGCGCTGACCCTGTGCCCCATGGGAACAGTCCAGTCCGAACTACAAAAGCCATGTCCTTCCCAGAACGGAAACAAGCATCCGAGGACCGGCCCGGTTTCGAGGTAACACCTCTCATCAGCCCGGCTAGCTTGATTCCAGTGGTGTGGAGTGCCACGGGGCACAGGGTCAGCGCTGATTTGCATATCGCCATTGTCTAACCCAGGGTGGTGTGGAGTGGAAAAATGATGGATTTGGGCCCAGATCTTTGGACTGGGGTGAATGTGTGACATTGATCCACATTCTGTCCATCATTGTTGTGTTTGCAGTTACCGCTCTAAGTGTACTGGGGATGCTCAGACGTGAGTCCCAGGCACTCAACACCACTGGAATCAAGCTAGCCGGGCTGAAGAGAGGTGTTACCTCGAAACCGGGCCGGTCCTCGGATGCTTGTTTCCGTTCTGGGAAGGACATGGCTTTTGTAGTTCGGACTGGACTGTTCCCATGGGGCACAGGGTCAGCGCTGATTTGCATATCGCCATTGTCTAACCCAGGGTGGTGTGGAGTGGAAAAACGATGGATTTGGGCCCAGATCTTTGGACTGGGGTGAATGTGTGACATTGATCCACATTCTGTCCATCATTGTTGTGTTTGCAGTTACCGCCCTAGTGAGGACGGTATAGACTTGCTGCAGGCAGAAATGATTAATGTTAAACTAGGGAAAGCCACATTTGACTTTTTTTATCCAAATAGATGCATGAAGCAGGATAAGCAGCCCTCCCACCCCTGGTATAAGGTTTCTTGTCGCACATCCAAAAAAGCTCTAGTAACATCCATTAAAGCTAAAGACCGCCCTCTAATAAGGACAGCCAGAGTGAATTACAAAGCGGTCATACTGGAAGCTAAGAAGAGGTGGGAAGATGAAAATTGGACCAACCTGAAAAATGCACTAGGGGAAAGAGATATGAGGACTTTTTGGGGAGTGGTAAATACAGGATCGCCAACCCCCCGTAGTGTGACTGAACCAAATCTGGATGAGGAAGTCTGACGGGAGCACTTTGAATCCGTATATATCAAGGAGCAATTGCCCGGAGCTGCTCTCGCCAATAGCTGCGATATGTTAGTGACCTACCCCACAGCTAAAAGGGATTTAACCTTTCTTCTCGATGGTGCGGTGGGTCCTAGCATAAGCTTAAATGAGATAAAGGACGCTTTTGGAAGGATAGCCCCGGGTAAGGCTCCAGGCCTCGATAAGATACCTGGAGACCTTTTCAAGTCTGAACCATCCATTGGGGCGCCATATTTTTGGATTCTTTTTAATGCAATCATGCAAGATATGAAGATTCCCCCGAGCTGGCTTGGTGCGGAAATAATTCCGATTTTTAAAAAGGGCTCCCCACTCCTCCCTACTAATTACAGACCAATTAGTTTAATAGATATACCGCAGAAAGTATTTGCACGTGTTCTACTCCTTAGGCTACAATCTCTGATGGAAGAGAAGGGGGTACTGTCCGCTCTGCAGGCTGGGTTCAGGGAAAAGCTGTCGACCCTGGACCAAGTACTGAGATTGCAACTACTGTACTGGAAGACCGTTAGCCTGCAGGGGGACAGTCTCTACCTCATCTTTGTAGACCTGAGGTCCGCATTTGATTTAGTGCCCAGGGAGAAACTTTGGATGGTCTTGAACGAGATGGGGGTCCCTGTATATTTAATTCAACTTTTGAAACGTCTACATGAGTCTAACTATACGCGTATTAGGCATGGCAAGGATGGTAATCTTACAGCACCTATAGCCATTAATCGTGGAGTACGCCAGGGTTGTGTGCTCGCGCCAACCCTTTTTAGCCTCTACATTAATGGCGTGATTGATGCCCTGCTTGCAGAAAAGGATTTGTGTGCCCCTAAACTAGCCTCCCGTAGAATCTCAGCAATGATGTTCGCGGATGGCACTCTACTGATAGCTAAATCGCCAACTGGCTTACAACGGGTTTTGGACAAATTTGAGTCGTTCTGTAGGGAAAGAGGCCTAGAAATAAATCTACAGAAAACAAAATTCATGGCATTCAATTGCCCAAAAAGTAAACGGCCTAACCCTTCTTTAAATGGCATCCCTCTTGAGAGAGTGTCCTCCTTTGTGTACCTAGGAATTACAATTTCCGAATCTATGGGATGGGGGCTCACATCACAAAATCTACGCTAAAATTGGCCCAAACTTCAGGTGGCATCACAAAGGTCCTTAATAAGTCTAGCAAAAGAATAGTTAGCCCGGCGATGGAAATTTATAGGGCACAGGCCAGAGGTGGGGCATTATATGGTGCAGAGTTATGGGGACATTTAAAGCTTGACAATTTAACTCAGGTGGAGAACCAATTTTTAAGACAGTTATTTAGATTGCCACGCAGCACTCCGCTGGTCCCATTACGTTTGGATATGGGAATTTCATCAATTGCTGATGTGGCGAGTCTTAAACCTATAATGTATTGGCGCCGCCTGTGGACCACCCCCGAACTTACATCTTACAGGGAGGAATTGTTAGAGGTTTTGAGGGCTAGGGCCGCAGTAAAGTTCCCTTGGTTCAACCATATCAAATCTTTGCTAAATGGCATGGGCCTAGGGGATTGTTGGTCAGAACCAGAGTCAACCTGCTTTTTAACATCTAGGAATAAAATGAAGGCACTTTATAACCAGTACAGATTGGCCCAGCTCCATATTTCCTCCAGTATTGGGAAACTCACTAGAGTCTTTTTAGAAATAAAAGATATCCCTTACTTTGAGTCAGTAATAGATCTAATTAATCCTCCGGCGGCTAGGAAGCTTTATCTCCAGTATAGATATGGGGTGCTACCTCTTCGCTGTTTTACATCTAAGTGGAGAGATCAGCAAATGCTTCAGTGCCCGGTGTGTGCCCACCCCGAGGAATCTGAGCTCCATGTTTTCTTTAGCTGTCCAGGTTCTCAGAAGGCAAGGAAACGCTGGTTGGTTCAGATCTGCAGAAGTCTTGGTGATAGGCGCTGCCTTGAAGTATTTAGGATACTGAAATCTGATTTGAGTATCCCAATAGTTTATTCCGTTGCAGGCTTCTTGTTCTCCATGTGGTGCACCAGAAGGGTTTTTCTGAAATCTTGAAAATGCTGTATTGATCCCGCCACAATGAACTAATAGTGTTATTATAGCAAGCTGGCTTAATTATTTGTAGCCCTTTTTTACACTTTTTAAATTGGAGGGTTATTGTACTCCTTTTTTACTATGTTTGTTTTAGATAAATTATATATTTATTAATGTACTACGCACTTTCGGGAATTAACTTTGTGTCCTTCGTCTAGTTGCAACACACCATTAACTTGGATGCTCTGAATGAAAAATATTTGTTTAAATATTAATGTGATTTTTAATCATTACTGAATTTTCGATGTATTTTAAACTTGTGTGATCACTGTGTATTGTACTTTTTAGGTCATTCTGACCGAAATAAAGTTTATATGAACTGAACTGGTATATGAGGTTAAGACTACATGTTATAACAGTTGTTTGGGTGAGTGAATATCTTTATAGGGTTGGTGATGAGCAAATATATCCCTCAATGATATAGGTCCAATAAACTAGAAAAATGAAAAGCACTGTATGTGACAGTTGTATATAAATAAGTATACATAAGACTCAGTGATTGTATGAGTGACTGTATGGACAACTGTATACTTGTAATAGTGATTTTATAACACACTGAGCATGAGTTACTATCTATATGAATAAATGAAGTGGTGTTTGTATAAGTGTGTAGCTGAGTAAATGTAAGTATGATCCATTGTTTGCATAACTGAGTAGGATGACTGCATAAGTGAATAGGGTGTGTGCTGGTGTGTAATGTCGATATAGGTGTATAAGTATATTTGATAGTATTCCATTGATCATTGACAGCATGTATGAGTGAATCTATAGGTAAGTGATTAGATGTGTGTGTAGATCTAGGAATCACTGAGTGGGTTTTTAGAACCTTGTAGTGGTGTGTCAATGGATTCAAATATGGTACTCTGTATTTTACCGTGAGTGATGAAAGGTTATACTACTATATGATGAGGTGTATCTGATTGTCAGGTGGATGATGTAATCAGTGATGTCATTTGAGATGTCATCAGTGATGTCACTGACCATGTCATGAATGATGTAATATGTGACATCATCAGCAGTGGGTGGCGGGCGCGCGAGTTATAGTTATCAGAACTAATTACAACGGGGGAATTTCTATGGTTTTGTACGAGTGAACTGTCCTACTAACCATAACACCCTGAAACCTATGTTTTTTTTCAGTGAATTTCCAAGGTTTTTTAAATGCTAATTTCTAACTATAAGGTGCCTGAAACCTATGTTTTTTTCAGTGAATTTCTAAGGTTTTTAAATGCTAATTCCTAACTATGTTAGCAATCAATGAGAACTAGCTCTGGTTTAAATTGTTTGTATGTCTGCGGGTGGAGGAAAACCATTAGGTTTTATGAAGGCCCTCACCCACCAACCTAGTTGGTGGCATGCTTCATCATCGGGCCCCACCCGAGGTACAGAGTGTACCTCAGGTGTACTTCGATGCCAGATTACTGCAGATCGGGTTTTTTTGGTTCGTGAGGGTGCTGTGAGTGTGCTCTGAGTGAGGTTAAAAATACTGTCCTGGGTGTCCCAAAGACTGTTTTAATGGTGGGCCCCAGGCAGTCAATAAAAAAACAAAGGCTTTCGGACGTGCACGGTAGGCTTATGGCCTCCGACGTCCTGTCCGGTCAACTAGTTTCAGCCAGGCCTTTTCTTCTACTGGCTTTCGTCAGGACCTTATATGTGTAGGGTGTTACAGGGGTTTGTATGAGTTAGTCAGTGCCCTGTGTGTAAAGCACACGAAACGGTGCTTATATGTGCAAGAGGTGTTTCCTCTCGAGTTGTACCTGTGGGGGTAAAAAAGGACAGACATAACATTTAAGTTAAGACTCCCTGTAGTGGGCTAAAAGCATTCAGTGAGGCCGCGCTGGACCCAAGAAGGTAACGGTAAAAGGATGCACACACTGACACGGCCTGGGGCAGCATGAATGGTGGCTGTACCGTTAACAAAGTCGAGTTCAGGTACTTACTGAGCGATGTCGCTGGGCCCGCAATGAACCTGTACACAAGCCTGCCCCAAGACGACACCCTCAAGGTCCTAGAAGGTCCTAGAAGAAACCCTGACCAACTCACAATGGGAACACACCACACCGAGAGAATTTGTCCTAGACTGCGCAAGATTGGCATTAAAAGAAAACTTTTTTGAATTTGAGGGAACATACTACCTCCAGACAAACGGAACGTCCATGGGCAGTATTTTTGCGCCCAGGGTGGCGGGACTATATGTCTGCCACCTGGAACAGTCACACATCCTCGAGCCCAAAAACCCTTTCACGGAATCAATACTCTTCTGGCGTCGATACATTGATGACTTCCTCATGATATGGGAAGGCTCGGAGGAGTCCTTGAAGAACTTCCTGACCTGGCTCAACACACGTGATCCCTACCTACGCTTCACGTACACCAGCAGCAAAGACCATTTACCTTTCCTGGACCTACTGATCAAGGCCACCAATGGTAAACTGTCAACCACCACGTATTACAAACATACGGCAAGAAATTCACTACTGGCCTTTGAAAGTTTCCACCCACGACCACTAAGGGAGAACCTGCCCTATGGCCAATTTCTACACATAAGGCGCAATTGCAGCAATAAGGAGGACTACAACACACAGGCCACAGACCTTTCCCACAGACTACAACAACGGTGCTATCCAACAAGGATCATCGACAGGACCAAGAAACAGGCAAAAAACCAAAATAGAGACGCCCTCCTGGAAACACCGACCCGTCAAGAAACAACAACAACGTTGACCTGTGTCACCACATACAACACCTTAGAGACACCTTATACTAAGCCCCTGCTTGCACCAACCTTGGTGTAATACTTACAGTGGCTAAAATCATCAAGAAAAATTGGAGAATCATCAACACGGGCAAACGAGACTGGGTCCTGCCCCTCTTCGCTTATAAAAAATCGAACAGCCTACAGGATCAACTCATCTCTACACGGCCTAGAACCACGGAAACCACCATCAACCCTACACTACATCAAGTGTGGAACCTCCCCAAAGTCACAGGTCACTACCCCTGTGGCGATTGCAGCATTTGCCATCTCACGACACATACCAAAACCCTCAATCTGGAAAAGGGAAAAACATGGCACCAACGCAAGCACACAAACTGTAATTCAACCAACCTAGTGTACTTGATTGAGTGCCCATGCCAGCTCCGATACGTGGGGATGACCACGAGAAAAGTACGCACCAGAATCACTGAACACAGAAGTATGATTCGGTGCAAGAAGACTATCAGCAAACTCACAGACCACTTCCTTAGGCTTGGACATACCACCAATGACCTCAGATGGACAGTCATTGAACAGATCCCTGTCCTTCCTACAGACAACGAGAAGCAGCTACTGCCCAAAGAACAACGCTGGATCTCCAGATTGTCAACCCACACGAAAGGAATGAATGATAATATTCCATGGAACAGCCTCAGCAGATGAGGCTCCCCTTCTGTCAACACCTGACACATCATTTCCACTCTTCCAGTGCTACCTCACCAACAGCGCCCTCGCAGGGCCTGGGATGACCCTGCCCTGTTACATGTCCCAACACCAAATGTCCTCAGTGCGAAGTACTGGCTCTAACACCTAGGTTGTGACCAACTCACTCACAGTTCCTTCTCAAAATGATCTAAACCATCACTCTGTGGGACGACACCAGATCCCGCCCACTGAACCTTACTCCACCCGGCAGGGCACTTAATCTCCACGGCCCGCCTGGACCCACTACACTGTGCCAGGGTATACACCCACACAAGACCATTATGACCCCGCGATGTCCCTTCCCTGAAGAGCACGTGAACCCCCCATGTGTAATCCCCCTGCACATTCTCATGAGCCCCCCACACAGTGGGTTCATCACCTCCACTCATGGCAGAGCCAATATGCAGCAACATGGAACAGGGAGGGAGCACACTCCTGACCTCTCAGCCTAGTCGCCCCTTCGCATTCTGGTAAATGCAGTTCACACAATTCAGGACAAAGTTCGTAAGTATTGCACCTATTGCTGATGAGCTATAGGTGCAGCACCTCCGCCCCCGAGAGGCAACGAAGCCTGGATTGTTTGGCAGCCTCTTAGCCACCCCAGATTGATCGCTACTGATGAAGGATACTATCCAGAAACACGAGCCATGTCTCGTGTCTCGAGACACCTTATACTAAGCACCTGCTTGCACCAACCTTGGTGTAATACTTACTAACTTTGTCCTGAATCTTATGAACTGCATTTACCAGAATGCGAAGGGGCGACCCGGCTGAGAGGTCAGGAGTGTGCTCCCTCCCTGTTTCCTGTTTAGGGCTCCCGTGAGCCTCCGTAGCTGACGAGCTATAGGTGAATCACCTCCGCGCCCGAGAGGCAACGAAGCCTGGATTGTTTGGCAGCCTCTTAGCCACCCCAGATTGATCTCTACTAATCGTGTCTAGAGACACCTTATACTAAGCACCTGCTTGCACCAACCTTGGTGTAATGCTTACAAACTTTGTCCTGAATCTTATGAACTGCATTTACCAGAATGCGAAGGGGCGACCCGGCTGAGATGTCAGGAGTGTGCTTCCTCCCTGTTTCCAATATGCAGCAACATCACTGCACATTAGCGTACGTTACCACCTTAGCCCCGCCTAGTTGCCGCTTTATACACAAATAGAGAGGGCGCCCCTCCATTATAGTGCACACATAGAGCGCGACTCCCTATATGGATTAGCACTCTTCTAGATGACCGCACATTTGCACGCGCATGTAAGCGATCTAGACATTCCACTGCGCCATGAAAATAGAGAGAGTGCTACATACACCTGCATGCAAGTCTTTCTTCTATTTCCTCTACTACAGGCATCTCCTCGAGACAACAAGAAGCTGAACACACCCCGTTACACGTGCCCAGGCCAGAACACCTGACACAGCTAACAAGCAACACCTGGCGCTTTCTACTGGTATTTAAACGCTCTCTACACTGAAGCTCACTTCTCACAGAGCCTCTGCCCTGACAACAGGTTCATTGCGGGCCCAGCGACATCGCGCAGTAAGTACCTGAACTCGACTTTGTTAACGGTACAGCCACCATTCATGCTGCCCCAGGCCGTGTCTGTGTGTGCATCCTTTTACCGTTACCTTGTTGGGTCCAGACTACCCCCCTCCCCCAACAGCCTTTTTCCTTTTCTTCCCCCAATTTAGAGTGCACATGGTCCTGGCCCCCAGTTGAGCTCCATGCTGAGTTGTTCGCCAAAATCAGGTGTAAGCAACTCCATTTTAATGTTTTTTATTCCTTCACCACTGTTTACGCCAACTCCAGTTACGGTGCTTAGGCCTAATTTCACATATAATTACGCATATTGTGAGACTGGCCACACTTTCACTGCCCGCCACTGACGCCAACACTATCGCCTTGTCCGTGATCACCTCTAGGCACCCAGCGCGGCCTCACTGAATGCTTTTAGCCCGCTACAAGGAGCCTTGACTTAAATGTTATATCTGTCCTTTTTTACCCCCACAGGTACAACTCTAGAGGAAACACCTCTTGCACATATAAGCATCGTAGCGTGTGCTTTACACACAGGGCACTGACAAACTCATACAAACCCCTGTAACACCCTACACGTATAAGGTCCTGACGAAAGCCAGTAGAAGAAAAGGCCTGGCTGAAACTAGTTGACCGCACAGGACATCGGAGGCCATAAGCCTACCGTGCACGTCCGAAAACCTTTGTTTTTATTGACTGCTGGGGTCCACCATTAAAACAGTCTTTGGGACACCCAGGACAGTATTTTAAACCTCATTCAGAGCACACTCACAGCACCCTCACGAACCAAAAAAAAACGCTCCACAGTAATCTGGCATCGAAGCACACCTGAGGTACACTCTGTACCTCGGGTGGGGCCCGATGATGAAGCATGCCACCAACTAGGTTGGTGGGTGAGGGCCTTCATAAAACCTAATGGTTTTCCTCCACCCGCAGACATACAAACAATTTAAACCAGAGCTAGTTCTCATTAACCCCTTCACTGCGGGGGTTATTCCCCCGCTGTGCTGGGGGGCAGGGGGGCGCGCACAGCGCCTGCATGCTCATGACGAGCTGTGCTCGTCATGAGCTACTGCGCTCCTGTGCTCATGACGAGCTCAGCTCATCACAGGTGTATAGCCTCCCGTGGAACGCTCAGCACAGGAGGGGAATTCTCCCCGCACCTGAGCGTTCCACGGGCCATGACGAGCTGAGCTCGTCATGAGCACCGGAGCGCCGTGGCTCATGACGAGCTCAGCTCGTCATGAGCGTCCAAGGGGTTAATTGCTAACATATAAACTGGGGAAACGGACTAGCCTCTCTAGTTCTCCTCTCTCTTTTTGATGACAACAATTCCTAACTATAACATGTCTGAAACCTATGTTTTTTTCAGTGAATTTCAAAGGTTTTTTAAATGATAATTTTTAATGTAATAATAGTTATGTGTATTTTTTATACTGATTTTCTACAGTTTTTTGACTGTTTATTTTTTAATTCTTTTTTAATTTACATTATATATTTTTAATATAAATGGAAAAAAATGTTTTTTTAAATAATGAAACTGAATCTTTTTTGTTTTATATATATATATTTTTATATATTTATATTATTTTCTTAATTTTTTTTTCAGTTGGCATTACCAATGTTATCTTATGGAAGGAAATTCAATTTGCAGGTAAAGTATGTTCAAGTTACTTTTGTAATCCTGTGCTGGACTCCAAAGTTCAGCACTGGGACCTCTATCTACAACAGGCTAGTAATTACGTTTTTATCGTTGGTACAAGTTTTAGAGAATAGTTGTAAGTTTCAAAAATCAACACTTAGAAACTTTTTCAGCGAAAAGCAGGCAATGATAGCCTATGGAAGGAAATTGAAGTTACTGGTAAGTACGGTTAGAATGACTTTTCAGGATCAGTACTGGGCTCAAAGATGCAGCACTGAGGTCTCTCCTAGTAACAGGTGAGTAAATCGGAATTCGTAGTTTGGCTGATTTTAGAGGAACATTTGTAACTTCGAAAACTCCACACTTAGAAGAATTTCTAAGTGAAACCAGTCAATGATAGCCTATGGAAGGAAATTCAGGTTACTGGTAAGTATGGTTAGAATTACTTTTCAGGATCAGTACGGGGCTCAAAGATGCAGCACTGAGGTCTCTCCTGATAACAGGTGAGTAAATCGGAATTTGCAGTTCAGCTGATTTTAGAGGATTATTTGTAAGTTCCAAAACTCCACACTAAAAAGAATTTCCAAGTGAAACCAGTCAATGTTAGCCTATGGAAGGAAATTCAGGTTACTGGTAATTACGGTTAGAATTACTTTTCAGGATCAGTACGGGGCTCAAAGATGCAGCCCTGAGGTCTCTCCTGATAACAGGTGAGTAAATCGGAACTTGTAGTTTGGCTGATTTTAGAGGAATATTTGTAAGTTCCAAAACCCCACACTTATAAGAATTTCCAAGTGAAACTAGTCAATGTTAGCCTATGGAAGGAAATTCAAGTTACTGGTAAGTACGGTTAGAATTACTTTTCAGGATCAGTACTGGGCTCAAAGATGCAGCACTGAGGTCTCTCCTGATAACAGGTGAGTAAATTGGAATTCGTAGTTCGGCAGATTTTAGAGGAATATTTGCACAATGGTGAAGGAAGGGGGTGGGGCCTGAGGAGACATGTCGGCAAACACGCCCTGTGGCGCGTTTAAGTTGGAGAATGAATTCCTCCTCAATGCCGAGGGTCCCTAGAAGCCAACTAGCCCACCAGGTACCTCCAATATGCGCCCCTTTTTACAACATTCTGCAACGCAGCTCCGTGGTGTTTACTGGAGGTACCTGGTGGGCTAGTTGTCCCCCAGGAACCCTCAGGATTGAAGAAGAATTAATTCCTGAACTTAAAACGCGCCACAGGGCGTGTTTGCACACATATCACCTCAGGCCCCGCCCCTCCCTTCACCACTGTGCAAACGCGCCCCATGGCACGTTTTAAGTTGTGGAATTACCTCCCCTTGAATCCTGAGGCTCCCTGGGGGCGCAACTAGCCCACCAGCCACCTCCATCAAGTGCCACAGAGCTGCATTGCAGAGAGGTGTAAAAAGATGCGTGGCCTCAGAACACCTCTCTGCAACGCAGCCCCCTGGCGCATACTGGAGGCTCCTGGTGGGCTAGTTGGCCCCCAGGGACCCCCAGTATTCAAGGGGAATTTGTTCCAGGGGGAGCGTTTGCATAGTGCTACAGCGAGGGGGCGGGGCCTCAGCGCGATGCCGTTTTTTTCTAATTATTGTTTTTAAGAAGGAGGCTGTGTGGCCCTCCTTCTTTTCCTATTTTTCTGGCCCTGGGGACCCCATCCCCCAGGGCCTGACCACTTTTAAAAAAGTGTTAATCTTTTGGAGGGGGGCTGTGTTGTCCCCCTCCTCAGGCCACTTATGGCCCGGAGACCCCATCGCCCGGGCCGGCCCTTTTTTTATTTAAAAAAAAAATTTAATTACTTTGGGGAGGGGGGCTGCGTGGCCCCCCTCCCTGGCCACTTATGGCCCGGGGACCCCATCCCCGGGACCTGGCCTCTCGTTGGAGACAGTGGGGGGTCCCCAATCCCCCCACGGTCCAACCCGTCTCCCCGCCTCCTGCGGGAGCCGGCATTGCTTTTCCACAATGGAAGCAGCTAACATGCTGCTCCCCATGTGGAAAAGCAATTTGGTTTGCATTTTAAAAGAGAGA
The DNA here is from genome assembly GCF_964261635.1 of Lissotriton helveticus. NCBI lineage: Eukaryota > Metazoa > Chordata > Amphibia > Caudata > Salamandridae > Lissotriton > Lissotriton helveticus. The sequence continues at coordinate 691,467,157 of NC_136068.1, forward strand.
GCAGGTTTTCCTGCTCTCTCTTTTAAAATGCAAACCAAGTTTGCTATAGCAGGGTGGGAGCAGCGAGGCTCCCGCCCTGCCATAGCAAACAGCAGTGTCCCGTGGGTGGACACCCTTGAACACTGCAGGAGCTGGCCCTGGGGGGTAGCCGTCCCCAGGGCCATGACAAGGCTCCAGTAGGGGGCCACGCGGCCCCCCTCCCACATCCTACAAAGCCTCAGGTGTGGTAGTACCCGGGGCTGGGGGGTCCGTCACCCCCCAATTTACATATTTAGAGCCCCGGGAGGTGGCAGTCCCCGGGGCGTGTGGGGGGGGGGCTTAAACCCCCCCACACAGGGTTGTTTTAAAAAAAAAAATCCCCGGGTGGTGGCGGTCCCCGGGGCTGCTGGGGGGCCGTGAGCCCCCCGCCATTCTTTTCTAAAAAAAACGGGGGTAGCGGTCCCTGGGGCTGGGGGGGCCTGAGAGCCCCCTGCAACGAATTTAAAGAAACCCAGGGGGTTGACGGTCCCCAGGGCTGGGGGAGCCTGAGAGCCCCCCCACCCAATTTCAAGAAGCCCCAGGAGTGGTGGTCTGCGGGGCTGGGGGGGCCTGAGAGCCCCCCACCTAATTTCAAGAAACCCCGGGGCTGGCGGTCCCCAGGGCTGGGGGGGGCCTGATGGCCCCTCACCTAATTTCAAGAAGCCCCGTGGGTGGTGGTCCCCGGGGCTGAGGGGGACTGAGAGCCCCCCCACACAATTGAAAGAAGCCCCGGGGGTGGTGGTCCCCGGGGATGGAGGGGCCTGAGAGCCCCCCACACATAATTAAAAAAAGCCCCAGGGGTGGCGGTTCCCGGGGCTGGGGGGCCCCTCTGGGCTCCCTTTACATAAGTATTGCCCCCGGGGGCCAATTACCAAAGAAGCGCTGGAGCCCGCGTTCTGGTTTTTTTTATCAGTAGGATCCGCGCATCCTTCGTGGATTTTGACGATTTAAAAAAAAAAAAAATCAGGTCCTAACTATAACTACCTACTGGTGATCGCCAGTAGGTAATTTATATATATATATTATATATATATGTGTATGTTACAGTTAGGACCTAGTTTCCATAGGAAGAGCGTTCTTTGACTTGCCTGTATCATTGGCGTTGTTTGACGAATCTTCACAAAATGTTCCCAAAAAAGTGTGCTGATGATTCTTGTTCCACAAGGAAATTTTCGGAGTGATCTGTCAAACAGGGGCCGAGAAAAAGGGGGGTAAAAAAACATGCATTTCCATGCTAATACCCATAGGACAGTGAGACACAGTTGCCGCCAAAACTGCTGAACTAAATTACACCAAATTTGGCAGGGCGGTAGATGTTGGTCCAGGGAAGTGCCTTTTGTGATTTGGTGTAAATCCGACCAGTAGCTTTAGCGATATTAGCCAAAACAAGTTGTAGTGGGGGCCTCAGGGTCCCCCTGAGGATCTCCACCTTCCCGGGGGCAAGTTAATTTTTTTAATGGAAGGGGGCTGGTCACTCCCCCTCCCGGGCTGTTTTCAGACCTGGGGACTGCCATCGCCCATTGTAGGCTCTTGCTATATCGCAGGGGCTAACCCCCGGGACATAGCTGTTTGCTGTAGCCAGGTGAAGCTTTTCTGCCCCTGCCAAGCCACAGCAAATGTTCCGTTTCCAGAAAGCAAGAGCATTAAAAATGCTCTTGCTTGCTGGAAGTGGAGCAAAATTGATTTCACACACAGGGAGCTGCCTTTCCAGCAGCTCCCTGTGTGTGAAAACAATGCTGGCACCCGCAGGAGGCAGGGAGATGGCAGGGATCATGGAGACCTACAGGCTTCCCTGCGCTCTCAGTGGAGAGTGGGTGCCCTGAGGGCACCTACTTAAAGATGGCCAAGTGCCAGGGAATGGGGTCAGGGCCGAAATTGGCCTGGGGAGGGAGGCTGCGCAGCCCCCTCCCCATCTCTAAATTGGCAGGTCATGGGGATGGGAGGGGGGCTAAGGGCACCCACTGCTCTAATATTATTTTTTTTAAACCACACCCCGGGTGATGGGGTCCCCTGGGCCAAAATCATCCCAGGGAGGAGGGCCTCATGGCCCCCTTCTACTAAATATATTTTTTAAAAAGCAGAACACCAGGGGATGGTGTCCCTGGGGCCAAAATTAGCCCAGGAAGGGGAGCCACATGGCCCCCATTCCAAAAAGGCCTGGGCCCAGGGAATAGGGACCCCGGGACCTAAATTGGCCCAGGTAGTAGGCGCACGTGGCCCCCTTCCCTAATATAACAAAAACAACTTTTAAAAGAAGGCCCAAGCAAGTTGCCGGAGGCCCCACCCCTTTCTCCACCCTCTGCAAACATGCCTCCTGGTGCACTACTGGTTGGGGGATGAAGTGACTTGGATTCTGAGGGCCTTTGGGAGCTAACAAACCCTCCTGTTACCTCCAGTAAGTCCCACACACTGAGTTTGCTGCAAGGTCTTCATAGGCGTTGCCCCTTTTCTCCACCACTATGCAAATGCACCTCCTGTACAACTACTGGTTTGTGGATGAAGTCCTCTTGGATGCTACGAGTCCTTGGGGGCCAAGAAGCCCTCCTGCTACCTCCAATAAGTCCAACACAGCAGGATTCCTGAGAGTGGTTGGAGATCCTGCCCCCTTTGTCTACCACTCGGCAAATGCTACTACTAGTTATAAAACCATAGACATTCACTTAAAAAACCAAAGGTTATAGGAATGTTATAGTTAAGAAATAGAATTTTTTTAAACGTTGGAAATTCACTGAAAAAATCCAAAGGTTACAGGGACGTTATAGTCAGGAAATAGAATTAGAAAAACCTAGAAAAAACCAAAGGTTACTGGGATGTAATAGTTAGGTTAAGATTTTACTCATACAAAACCATAGAAATTCTGCCGTTATGATTACCTGAGCTAACTATAACTTAAGCCCCTGCAATGCACTGCTTCTGACCACACATATTATATCACTCATGACATGGTCAGTGAAATAAGTGATGACATCTCAAATGACATCAGTAATGATATCCACAGAACCACTCACATACCCATTCACACCCCATACAACCTCTTGAACACCCACTCACACATCCACACAACCACTCACATACCCATCTACAGACCCATACCAGTTCTCACACACCCATTCAATCCTCCATACTCTCTCACAACCTACTCACTCACTCATGCAACCACTCACACAACTATTCACTCGCCCATACAGCCACTCATACAACCAGTCACTCGCCCATACAGCCAATCACATAACCACATGCTCACCCATACAGCTACTCACACATCCACTTATTTACCTACATAGTCACTAACAAACCCACTCACTCATCCATACAGCCTCTTAAGGCGGCCACTCATTCACCCATACAAGCACTCACACACCCACACTTACATACCCATTCATACATCTACACGAGCACACATCCACTCACTCACCCATACAGCCATTCACACAGACACTCACTCTCCAATACAGCCACTGACCAGCCGCGGCCCTTGGAGGGAGTTTCGGTGGGGCAGGCAGGCGGGGCGGGGGAGGGTCAGGGTGGGGGGTGATAAACACCGGAATATGGATGATTGCAGGTAAGTAAACAATTAGATTAATAAAACTAATTTCGTAGTGCGCCCTGCATCCAGGGCCGGACTGGCTAACGGGCAGTTGTGTGTGCTGCCGAGCAGGGGGATGATTTCGTTGATGGGGACCTGTGTGTGCAAAACGAAATTCGTTTTGCCTTTTTTATTTCAAAGCGCACGCAGGTCCCCATCAACGAAATAAGCCCACACCACGGAGAAATCATCCCCCTTATCGGCAGCACACACAACTGCTCGGTAGCCAGTCCGGCCCTGCCTGCATTGCATTTTGCGATGCAGGGCACGGAACAGAACAGCCGTACATTAAAACATTGTGTACCCTGCTATGTAGCACCGGTGAAGCTTACAGTGCAGAGAACCCTCCTCTGAAAATATTCTTTATTTCTCCACTTTTCTTCTCTGCAATACCCCTCCTGGTCTCTCTCTCTCTCTCCTTTTCTGCTATGTATAGCCTTTCCTTTCATGTACATTTTTTCTGCCCTCTTTCTTAGTTTTTCTCCTTCTTTCTTTATCTTTCTATTTCTTGCTTTGGTATTCTTTCTCTACTTCTATCCTTCTTTCTTGCCTTTCTCTTTTTCTTTCTTTTTTCCTTTCTTTCTCTTTCTTGCTTTTCTTCCCCCTCTTTTTGTTTCCCCATCTCCTTTCTTCCTAAGCTTTTCTCATTTCTTTTTCTTTAGTCTCTCCTTATTTTTCTTTCCTACTTTTTTCTTTTACTTTTTCTTGTTCATACCTTCTTTCTTTAATTTTCTTCTTTGTTTACCCCCTCTCTTTTCTCACTATTCATTCACTTCACTTTGTATTCCCTTCTTGTTCACTCCTCTTTTTTCTTCTGCAGCATTCTTAAGCTTCCCTTCTTCCCTACTTCCGAAATTTCTTCTTCTTTCTTTTTCATCTTTCTTCATTTTTTGTTTTTCTTCCTTTCTTTTTTGTCTGCTTTCCTTTGTACATTCTTTTCCGTTTCTCTCTGTTTCCTTTCCTCTTTTTACTGTCTGTGCTCTTTTACTTTTTATTTCTTTACCTTTCTTTTTGAACCCTACTCATTTTCTTTATTTCTTACCGTCTTCTTACCGTCTTCTTTTTCTTTTATCTCCTTTCTTTTTTATACCTCCTTCCTCTTCCATTCCTTTCCCTTCTTCCCCTTTCTTTCTTCCCTATTTCTTTTATTTTCCTTCCTCCAATCTTCCTTTTTCTTGCCTCTTTCCTTTAGCTTCCCTCCTTTCCCTTTTGCTCTTCCCTTTTTCCTCCTTTTTCTTTTTTCTTTATTTCTTACTACTTTTTCCCTCTCTTCCTCTTTCATCCTCTTTCCTTACTTTCTTCCCATCTTTCTTTCTTCATTTTTCTTTCTTCTGCATCTCTTTCTTTTTGACTTTTTCTTCTTAATTTCCATTCCTTCCTTTCTTTAGGTATGCTTATCTTTTATAAGTGAAATATCATCAAGCATTTATTTGTGTGGCATGACTGCCTGTAAGGTATACAATAGGTTATTGTAGAAATGTGTTTACTTGTAGAGAGCCGTGAAGTCTGCATGTGCCTTTCAAAATCAATTGTAGCTAATGGTGCTAGTAAAGGATGCAACCTGTATGTTAAAAAGTAATTATTTGTTTATACGGGAACATCAACCAATAAACCTCACGACAATTAGTCAGATATTGAACGTGTATTGCGCCCTGGATATCAAAATGAAATGTATTGCATGACAATGGGACCATAAGACCTAGGAGACACTCACCTCACAGTGATTCATAAACAAGAGTAACTGGAGAAACGTGAACCATTGAGAAGCCCCTGGTAACCCATTTGTGATATGGCTTTTGTGACAATGCTGTATGCCCACTAGAGCAGAACTGTGTGTACTCGAGTGGCCTTGATAAAGTTGTGTACCATTTTACAATCTTTATGTTGAACAGTAGCTCCGGAAACTTTTCAGTGATCAGAAGTAGCTCCACTATAGGAAAGGTTGAGACACCTGCTGTATATTATGTTCTCGTGGTGGTGCAAATGTATTTGAAACTTGTAAGTGGCAGGAATAATGTGAATCACAGATTCTCAACTATGTCATACATGAATGACATAACAGATATCAAGGCTACAGCAGACCTGTAATGTTATCTCAGAATTCTGATAACATTTATGAAGCACTAAGTCTTCAACGTTGACATGGTTTATTATAATAGTACCAGAAACATAATGTTATAGAGCACAACAATACACAATTACCAGTTAAGTATTTTTTTATTTCTCTGCATTCACCCTATCTACGTTTATCTCTCTTTAATCTGTGGAGGAAACTACTTTTTTGTTACTCTTTTTACTGGCTAAAGTGTATGAAGTGGTAGGTTTGCAAAAGTATTGCCTGAAAGTCCACAACTCTACATTTTCAACAAGAGTGTATATATTTTTTCCGAAAAATATAGGCAGCTCATAAGGTTGATATACTGAAAGTGAGGTTTGAACTTTAAATGTTTGGCCACTAACTGATGACTATAAAAATCAGTTTGCACTTGTCTGTTAAAACGTGAAGGACTTTTGGATTCTGCCTGATGAATTCAGTGAAAATTAGAATGTTGTGCTTGATGAAGCTGATAAATTAATAATTGCCTGGCGTTTATACAGCTAGTAAAAATGAGCAATGCAAGCACTTTTTTGCACATGAAATTCCCCAGTAAAACTCAATATGTGATTTTTCAAGTTGAGTGAAAGATCTTTGAAAGATTTTCAACTTCTTTTGCTGAAAAAACTGCAAACGTTCAGTTTTTCTTTTTGTCTGCTGAATTATTTTGCGTATTGTGTTCTTGCCATTTTTTATTATTTAGCAAATTTCGGGATGTGTGAAAACTAAGTCATGAAATTTCACACACCCTTAGAGTCAGTAAATTTCACACATCCTTGAAAGGCAAGAAGAACGGTGCACTTCTGGTAATTTATCACTTCCTGAGATGTTTTCCTCTGGCAGGCGTGTTCTTGGACCTCACTCCTTTTTGAGCAATGGTAAAAAACAGAGCAGGTCATAAAAGTAAAGTAGGCTTTGCGGGGTAAAAAAAATGTTGCCCACTCGCAAAGTTGTGTGAAGTCCACAAGCTCTTCTAATGTGCAATGGTTAGAAATGTTCAACTTTACCAGCAGAATTTTAATTTCACAAACTCATATATTTGGTACAGAAAACCCGACAATCCTGAGCTGTCCATATAAATTAAGCAAGAAAATGGTATTAAAAATACTTTTGAGCTAAATAAGTAACAATGATGAAATTCCACAGAATGTTTTACTTTTCATGGCACAGAAATTTGACTAGTGCTTATAAATACATACTTTATCTGTTCCCAGAGCTAATTATTTCCTTTTGCACTGTTTATTTATATCACTGTTAGGGCCTGATCCAAAGAACCTTTCCTCGTGTAAGTCAGACATTTTGAGCAATTGTAACGTATGCAAATGTAATTTGAGAAGGAACCATAAAAGCATATGCACAGAAGCATGTATTACATCTTTATGTAATATACTCGCTCATGCATAGGTTTTACACATTTAATTTTGTTCCTAGGCAATGATAATACGCATTCCTAGAGTTGTGTCATAAGGGGAATCCTATGTAAAGGTGCTTAGCGGGCACTCAGCCTTAAGTTTGCAAGTATTCACTAGTATTTCAATATCCAGTGCTTCGCTGAACGTTTGTTACACCAGAAAAATATAGGAGTGTGCTGTTGAAAGTGTGTTGAAGTGCACCAATAACCTTGATTTTACAGGGTGGTGGCTTGTAGAAAGGGAAGTTAATGAAAATATGTTAGAGTAAAAAGAAAAAAAACATTTTTTAGGCCTTAGCAAAAGGACTGTTTTTTTTATTTTTATAAAAACTCTTTCATGGGCTTTGAACAGCAGAGGAAAAACTTTGCATCAGTACCAAAAAATTATTTCAAACACACAGCTGTTTACCTTCTGCTACACGAGAACAGATCATGTAGTACTTGAATTGAAAATGTTATATGAAGGATAGCAAAGTATCACGTATCTGCATGACTAGCTGCCATCGACTTGTGGCATTTCCGTCAACCTCAAACTATGAAACTTTCCATCTTAGCAGCCATCAAAATGACAGACACCTGGAAAGGACAGTACAGGATATAAAATAAAAATATATCTTGCTAACACAAGTGATCAATCCTAACTAACACTCTTTGAATCTCATAGCAGCGCCACTACTGACACGCACACTGAGCACCCTGAAGTAACTGAAAGAATGCATTCCATTCTGTATAAAAATTTCTGATAAATAATTTCACCAACCAATGTAAATCTAACTGAAGTAGGGACTCTAAAATAGCTGAAATGTGACATAGTAATCCAACATTAAAATCAAATTAACTAATAACTATTATTAGCATGTATAAGCGGGAAAACAACTGACTGGTGCACACTAGACATTAGCAGAAATAAATCTTTTCCTGGTTTTATTTTTAATGTATTTTTTCTCTCTAGTTTTCATTGTCAGCTTGCATCATAGCCAAACAATAATTTCAAACAAACAGTTTCCACCTTCTGTGACATGTGAACCCAGAATACATTACGATTTTTTTTTTTAAAGCACTCATTTTTGTCCATTTTTGAAGAAAATAACAGTGGATTTGTAGCCCGCTGTAGGAAATTAACATAAACTATTGGTAGGGTCCCAGTAAATGTGATTTCAGAGCAGCAGCATAATTCTATCTATCCTCAATTGTCACATAAGTTAAGACCTCTTGTATATTTTGCATCTTTCAACAAAAAACATGTTTTCTTCTTCAAATGGGTAAAAGTGTGCTAAGTTTCATCTTTATATTGCACACTGTTTTAAAAATAGCTGTTTTTTCTAAATGCCACTTAAAATTTGTAAGGCTTTTCAGTATGTTGCTTTGCGTTAGGATGTCTTGAATCTTAAAGTGCCTCCTGATGTGACGTGTAGAATTAACATTCAATATGGCATATTGAATTGAAGGGCTGTTTCCTAATGGAAAGAGTTGCTTCCAGGGAAAATACACTGATTTAACCCGAAATTGAGGACAGGTTTTACTGAAAAAAGATTTCAAAACATTTTTATGATTTTTAAAACTGTGTACATATAGGCTTGTTTCCTGCTGAGTGGAACTCTGGCTACATTTTACATGAGCTATTTTACTCTTTAAAAGTGGAAAACACAGTGTTAACAAAATAGTGTTCATTTTCTTCCATGTAAGACAAAATCAATAATATTTTTAACAATGGCAACAAAATCTGCACATTTATTTCTTTACAAAAATCCACGTGTTTCTGTAAAAGTTTGAGCTTTTTTGCAACAATATTTTAAAATGTAAAATTAATTTAATACTGCTACAGGCATTTAACTTGCTTCATTTTCAAGCTATACAACTCAATTTCAGGATTCTTAATGCTTAATTGGCCTTTCATTTGCTGAATAAATATGTTATAGTTGTTTCCTAATCTGGACCTCTATTGCTGCCTAATTCCAATGGTCCAGTCTATAAATTTCAGTACTGAATATCCCTACTCTGTATTCTATATCTTAGAGGCTGAGAAAACGTTTACTATTAATTTAAATAACTAGAAAAGGTAAAGCCTATTACTTCAGTGCCCCCATACTCCAGCAGCTTTGTCACTTCTGTGTTTACCTTCACAATCTTTCTCAAAGTGTGTGAGTGGGCGACATATATCTGTTAAGGTTTGGTGTGTATTAGTTAAGAGGAGACAAATGTATACATTACCAGTAAGTCATCTCCTGTATAATCTACGTTCTACTATGTATAGAAAATACAGAAAATAAAAAAGTAAATTTGAAACATATCGAACACACTGAAATGCATACATTAAGGTTATTTTCACATTCTAGTGCTATACAAAGGTCTATCTTGCCCTGACTAATGAGTAACATCATGTTATGTAATGTTAAAAGTACGCATCCTGATCCTGATTTTAGTAATGCTTCACGGCACTACTGTGTGGGGTTTGTCATGTGTTGGTGATTATTCTGAATGAGTTTCTGTTTTTTTGTAATACTGTTATGTGAATATTGTAAGAAGCACCTCAATGTATGTATTTTTTTATTGTTTTTCTAGGTTTTACAAATAATTTATTACGTTTGCAACCAAAGTTCTAAAGGATGTGCAATGTCAATAGTTTAGCACTTTGGGTGCCTTTGACTAATGTGCTCCAGACTTTGGAAATATAGATTATGGACAATTCAGTATTTGTGATAATTTATCTTTTTAAGTTACCAGTATTTGTGAATCTATTTTAGTGTTGGTGTTTGCATCTGCAGCCAATGAATCTTTAACCACACTGAAGAACTTTGTTTGCTTTCAATGAATGTCCTTATTGTTTCAGTGTACAGTGGATACGTAGATTTGTGAAGCATAGAGCTTAAATGTGTATTCTTTGTACAGTAGTTTAGTGATGAGCATTTTCTTGTGTTAAGTGGTCAATTTTCCTGCAGATATATAGATATTAAATAGTTTGATCATTTCGTACCCTTAACTTTATGTGTTCATCACAATTCACATTTTATTTTTATAAATGTAGATTTGGTAGACAAAGTGAATATTTCAAAGAGCGAATGCGTAATTAATTTGGCTAACAATATGTTTTTGAAAACTGAAGTGCCTATTTATCTAAATACTTTTATGGACTCCATGTTAAGTGTGATCAGGAGAGGTAACAAAGGATGATTCGTACTGGACATTCAAAATGGCTTCTTGAACCCTGTGCAGTTTGTGTTTTCTGAATGCACACTATGCAAATTGCATATAAATGTAGACCTTTCTTAAGCTTTTTTTCAAACATGACCAGATTATTTTTCAACATTTTTAATTGCATCCATGTTGCAAATGAGTTCTTGTTTCTTGTCCTCGTGTAAGACATGGAGGGAATTCATGACTAGTTTATTATTAAACTGTTCAGGAAGTCACTTAAACTGTGTCTGAATTAATTAAATCATTTTCTAACACTCAATGAATTTCCCTATTCCAAATACATCTGACTTTTCACTACGTTATTTTGAATTTTATGAACTTTAGTTCAAAATTGCCAACATTGTAGAGAAAACAAATTTTCTGTGAAAAGCATATTGTTGAATTTACTATACTGCTAATGTAAGCAGTGAATTAAGGGTTGTCATTTACGTTACACTCTTAATAAATGGATTACTATTTCTAAACATAAAATAACGATCATTATTGAATTTTGCACTCATGTGTGTGTTTTTTTGTGTGTGACTGTGTTTGTGATTCATGAAATCATGCCAATTAATATAAAAATAATTAACGAGCAACCAATAATATGTTCTAATAACACAATCTTAATCTTGTAGAATTCGGTAGTGCAAGCTGCATGCCTGTATTATAGTCTTGCAGTGTATCATGTCAAAAGAATCCACCAATGCCTTTACAGAAAGAACAGATACAAAAGTCAAGAAGTCCTCCCATTCCTACAGGCAGATACTCAGAATGTAATTTTTTTTAAGTCCATCTTGAACGTACCATTCTGCCCCTCTCCTTCATCATAGATATAAATAGAAAATTATTCTCTGCATATCTTCATGTGTTTGTGCCATGCTGCTTTATTACGTGTAGCAGTTCTACAAAAGGATGTATTTAAATTGAATCAGGCTGCAAGGTGCTAAAGTCCCACATCGAACAAAAATAACACTGAGTATGTCATGTGAAAATTAGCAGGATTATTTTTCTCTGCCACATCATTATAGAGTATTCTGTGAGACATTAGGTAGTATTTTGTGATGTCAGTTACAGTGTACTGTGGTACTAACAGGAAACTGTAACCTTTGCATGTCAATAATAAATGTCTGACTGTGCATTTATTAGAACACTTTGTCTAAATGACATATATTATTGATCCACATTTTTTAATGACATGGCAGAAGAATATGTACTTGCAATTACATTGACAATTTACATGGCACTACGACTTACGAGCCATTATACTATATCAACGCAGACCACATTTAACACGTGTGTGTGTGTGTATGTTTGTGTGTATATGTGTGTGTGTCTATCTATATCACACGTTTAACTTCAAACTCATAGAACAGAGATATGGAACGTGTTCTGACACTTTTTTAATTACACAAAAGCAAGTCCATCATTTTGTACATCATAGAAAAAATACTTTAAATAAATCCTCCAGCACATTGTACCTATAGTGCGTTTAAATATTTACGTTCAGTCAGTTCTCTTCTTCCAATAGTGCTTAACTGGACTGAGTGCACCATGCTGCAGTCTCTGAGCTAAAGTCAGCCTTACCCAAGCTGTTAATGCTACTGTTTAAAATCCGATTTGTAGAAACTCAAGATATAAAATAGACTTTTAAAATGCCCAAATCAGTATTTTACCTACATGTCTCTTTATAAGGCATCATTATTAAACTGCAATTATATTTAAATGGTAATAACATATACACTGTGTTGTCCATTTGATGATATAGCAATAAAAACATGCATCGAACAACAAAAAGAACATATCACCTTGTTAGCGGTTTAAAAAAGTACCTGTGAAAAAGAAGCATATTCTTCTATTAGATGTAATCTCTTTTGATGTAAAAACATCATTCTTCTTAAGTTGAAAAAGCTCTTGCTAAGGACATTTTCTATCAAGTTAATATAAATAAATTGACACGCCTGCATATGCAACCATGATTCACTTCCAATACTTGCCGTCTTTATTTACTTACAGAAATCTAGGACAATTTAACAAGAGATTTGTATCTCCTGACTAGGTCCTTTCTTTGTGTGGACTTGACCATGTTGGATGTTGAAAACAAACCCCATACAAACATCTCCTTTACTATGGCTTGGAATCAAGTGAGATCTCTGCCAGATACTGTGATCTCTGTTTGTCTCCCTCTGTCCCTCATATGCACAAGTGCAACCACACTGTACATGATGTGCTGGGTCTTTCATTGTAGTCTGTAGTTTATGTCTACTCAGTCACGCCACATCGGGCATCCTACTTTGGTCAACATTCTACCAAGCTCTGATCCCATGCAATGTAGAAACCCCATTGGTCTGCTGGATTGTAGTCTGTCCTGAGGCCATGTCCCCAACACCAAAGTTCATGAAGTTACTGCTAGTGGCTGAAGGCTGCATGGTCTGCATGGATGGATAGCTGCAGTTATAGTTGGCATTGCATGCAGGGCTGGTGTAGTTGCTGTAGGATGGGTAACTGTTGTAAGGGTATGGGTTGAGACTGACATTGTAGGGGGAAGACTCTCCAAGACAGGGTTTGCCATCTCTAACCAGCACGGGAACAGCAATCCTTCTGGGGGGTGGGAGCCCCACCATTTCCAGGGTCTGGTCCTGCCGCTGTCTCTTACACTTGTACCTTCTATTCTGAAACCAGATCTTGACCTGTGTAGAGGTCAGTTTGAGGACATTGGCTAGATGATCCCGCTCTGGGGCCGACAGATACTTCTGCTGCTTGAACCTCCGTTCCAGTTCATAGACCTGAGCCTGGGAAAAGAGCACCCTAGGTTTCCGTCTCTTTCGTTGTCTTGGGCGCTCTGCATCTTCAAGGTCCCGCTTAGCTTGTTCCATGTTTTTCTGCAGGGAGCAAACTTCAGAAAAAAATAGTATTTAAAATCACTCTGTTATACTGAGGCAAACACACACATTTGTACCATAAACTGATTTTAAAATAATACATATTTTCAAACTTGGAATGTTTGTATAAAATACTACATGCCATATTAATCAAACCCATCAAAGCAATGTACTACGATTTAAATATATAGAAAAAGATTAACAAATACAGCAAAAACCAAGCTCTAACTTGCATATTACATAATGTTTTGGGCACTACGTAGGGTAAAAGTCTATTTTAGACAAAACATTTTTACGTGCGTTAACATACAAGCTGAGGGAAATGTTTGTGTACAAGGTACTTACTTCCACTTTTCTGAATAAAAGAAAACAGCTGTGTTTTTTCAATTTTACTATAAGGAAGAAAGTTCTCAAAACTGTTTCCCATATGCATTTCCCCAAAATATATTAAGAATGACCTTGAGCTCAGTGGTCCTCCTGTGAACTTCCATTAGAGTCTAGAGTTCCTCTTCTTCACGTCCCTTCTACAGCAGAATATTTCTGCCTCAAGAAAGTTGAAGAAATCTAGGGACCTATTGACAAAGGCATTTTGGAGTACACAAAGTAGTTCTCCTTCCGCACTCTTTTGCGTATTCTTATGTGCCTTTCTAAATTGTCCCCAAAATATCTAAAATGGGAAAAAATTTAAATATTTGGAGAATATATACATTTAGTAGAAAGAGGAAGGAGTGTTCCCTTTGAAACTGAGAGGCACATGAACATTTCAGGGGCTAATAATGTATATAAAAGCGCACTCCTGTAGTAATACTTCCCGTACTCATAAATCCTTTGTGAATCGAACCGCTAGTATTTTAGAGCTAAGCGGCAAATATTTCCAAAAAGCACTTGAGAAATGTATAGCAACTTCAGTGGTATGTTGAAGCTAAATAAATATTCCAAATGAGTGTACTTTTATGTTTTGCTATCTTAAATTGTTTTGTATAACACCATCATGGCACCAGCAGAGATCTTGGATAAGGCTATCTGGTGAAAAGAAACAACAGAGAGAGAGAGAAGAGGAAAAAGAAACTAGGGACTGCATAAAAATAGTTTGAAAACTGAACCTACCAGCAGAATGAATGTGAAAGCAGATAGTTATTTTTTCTGCCTGTCAAGTGTGGTTAGGTCTTTACACAGATGTATCTTTATGTGTATCCTGCATGTGACATCATTTAGCGCTTTCAATAGAGAGGGATCAATGGTTGAAACTCATTTGGATCTTCAAGTTAATGATACAGGTCAGAATGTTTGAACATTTTTTTTTACTATCAACATTTTCATGGGATGAGTCGAGCACCAAAGCAATTTTTGCACCGAAAAGTGTGGCCCGTGGTAAATGCCACTGCATCACACAGTACCAAACCCTTTGTAATCTATACAAAGGAAGGTAGGGAGGCAGAGTGGGAAGGAACACTGCAACAGCCCTAGGGCTCCATGCACAGACAGGTCTACTAAAATCATAGAGAGACCAACCTGACTTTGCGGCAAATCCTAATGTCAAATTAAAACAGGCGCTAAAAGTGGGCAATGGATAGTAGTCTGTCTTAGAAATTTGTGCCAGGGGGTGTGCACCAAGAAAAACCTTATGCATACAGCCCTTGCTCTCCTTGCATGGTGCAGAGTCTACCATCTTATCACAGACTATTTAATGCTAGAGCAGCAGATGACATCATTGTAATTGACGCTTAGTAAGTAGCTTGCTCCACATTTTTTAAATCCATGCAACAGAACGTTGCAGAGTTTCCAGCAGCGCTTCGCAATCTTTGGGAAATCTAGGCCTACATTTGTTCAGGTGTTGTTCAATAGAGTTTAAGGAGGAAGGCTGGGGTGTACAGATTTGGTTCGGTTTTTATATTTGCAGGCTTCTAGGATTTGCTTTTCTGTTTTTCATTCATTAATTTTATTGTTTATCTAATATAGTTTTACATTGTAATTAAATAATATAAACGCATTCCAAATTAATCACATTGAACACATCGTTACAAAAACTTACAACATTTAAAAGCGAACTCGTGATGGCCCCGATATTTAGAAGACAAGTTTATCTGAAACCCTATAGCCATCTATTCGAGAAATTGAGCCATTCACAAACAACGTCCTTCTGTCAAGTAAATCAGGACATTCAAAAGTAATATATAAAAGTTGAAACCACTCCCCAGATACATAGCCATGTAGCATGAGGTAGTTTACAATAAACATGTTTATGATCAGAGTAGCAAACATCCCCAGCAGCCTTACATAGAGATTTCCATAGCGGAAGATTATCGAAGGTGTGGTTACACGCCTGCATGTATTTCCAAATTTAAATAATAGGGCATGGATTTTAGCCCTAGCACTTCAAAGTTAGCTGAGCAATGACAAACTCGCTCAAAATGTTCTGCAGCCATTTTTTTTATATTATGGGGGATATCAGAGTGGGAATCTCAAAATGTGGTTTGGTTTAATGTTGCGGGGGGGGGGGGATATCAGAGTGGGAATCTTGAATTTTGGTTTGGATTAATGCTGAGGGGAGGTATCAGAGTGGGAATCTCGAATTGTGGTTTGGTTTAATGTTGAGGGGAGGTATCAGAGTGGGAATCTTGAATTGTGGTTTGGTTTAATGTTGAGGGGCGGTATCAGAGTGGGAATCTTGAATTGTGGTTTGGTTTAATGTTGAGGGGAGGTATCAGAGTGGGAATCTCGAATTGTGGTTTGGTTTAATGTTGCAGGGGCGGGGGGGGTGGAGATATCAGAGTGGGAATCTTAAAATGTGGTTTGGATTAATGCTGAGGGGAGGTATCAGAGTGGGAATCTCGAATTGTGGTTTGGTTTAATGTTGCAGGGGCGGGGGGGGGGAGATATCAGAGTGGGAATCTTGAAATGTGGTTTGGATTAATGCTGAGGGGAGGTATCAGAGTGGGAATCTAGAACTGTGGTTTGGTTTAATGTTGCAGGGGTGAGGGGATATCAGAGTGGGAATCTTGAATTGTGGTTTGGATTAATGTTGCAGGGGCGGGGGGGGTGGAGATATCAGAGTGGGAATCTTGAAATGTGGTTTGGATTAATGCTGAGGGGAGGTATCAGAGTGGGAATCTCGAATTGTGGTTTGGTTTAATGTTGCAGGGGCGGGGGTGGGGGGGAGATATCAGAGTGGGAATCTTGAAATGTGGTTTGGATTAATGCTGAGGGGAGGTATCAGAGTGGGAATCTCGAATTGTGGTTTGGTTTAATGTTGCAGGGGCGGGGGGGAGATATCAGAGTGGGAATCTTGAAATGTGGTTTGGATTAATGCTGAGGGGAGGTATCAGAGTGGGAATCTAGAACTGTGGTTTGGTTTAATGTTGCAGGGGTGAGGGGATATCAGAGTGGGAATCTCGAATTGTGGTTTGGTTTAATGTTGCAGGGGCGGGGGGGGGGAGATATCAGAGTGGGAATCTTGAAATGTGGTTTGGATTAATGCTGAGGGGAGGTATCAGAGTGGGAATCTAGAACTGTGGTTTGGTTTAATGTTGCAGGGGTGAGGGGATATCAGAGTGGGAATCTTGAATTGTGGTTTGGATTAATGTTGGAGGGGATATCAGAGTGGTAATCTTGAATTGTGGTTTGGTTTAATGTTGAGGGGAGGTATCAGAGTGGGAATCTTGAATTATGGTTTGGATTTTATTGTAATCCAGTGATTATGTTATTGGGTATTCCTAGGCAGAGGGAGTTACCATGTTTGATGTTGGCTCTGGAAATGGTTGCTCTTTCTTTCTGGTTCGACAGTTTTAATAAAATGGCTCATTATGTTTATGTTAATTCAAATGTAGTTTGGAATCGAATTGGACTACCGTTGCTTTTATTTGTTTTTTGAGATGATAGTTTTGACATCTAGGATTTTCGGCATGTATTACGGTGAGCGTGTGGAGTGCTGTTTTTAAGTCTTCAACTTCAGTTTTTTCACGTTTCAGGCCGAGTCAGTTGTAACTCCGAGTGGGCTGGGTATGCTCAGACGTGAGTCCGATGCTCTCCACACCACTGGAGTCAAGCTATCCAGGCTGATGACGGTGTCGCCACGAGTCAGTTGAACGTCATCCTTTTTTCGGACGGTAAGTATTATTTTGCTCATTACAGTGATGTATTTGTCAACTGAATGCAAAGTGTAACAGTGCACTTGGGATACTAGTGCTTTAGGTGTAAGCTCCTACGTTTGCGTCACGTGATGACCATCGGGAAGTTCCATACATGGATGCTGAAGGAGCTCGGCATATTATGGGTCACCCCACTTTGTGGTCGTCTTGGGCAATTGATGCTCGCAGTGTTATTTGCGGGTACCTGGCTGTTTGTCTTTAAGAAGCGGCCCCTGCGGGGAGATTGATGGGGACAAACAAACGTACACGTGTAGGGTGACGTCATCATTCAAGTCGTTTTGAGGTTTTCAGGCACCCAATCAAATGACAGGTATAAATAGCCATTTTAAACGCAAATCTTCCTACATCTTCAGACGGTATAAATGCATTATGTATGCATCTAGTATATTTATATATGTTTAGGTAGGTTTACTTGTCCAAGTCGGTGTTTTGTATGGCTCTAATCTGATTCACATTCGCTTCTTGAAACGACACTGAGGCATACACATGCAAAAACAACACAACTGGGGATGTACGAAAATGCAGATTTCTAAGCCAGTTTATGTAACACTATGGGGCGCTGTAACTATAATGTCAGAAAACTTTGGCAAAAGGCAATAGCTCCACAGAAAGCGTGTGTTGTACATTGAGGGTAAAGGCATGGCGATGTATCAGAATATTACGTCTGGCTATTGTTAGCAAACAGCAGCAGTTTCAGAACTGGTAATTCAGAGCAAGGATCATGTCAGGCCCTGAACTGCAATGTAGAAACCTAAAAGAGCTTATATCTTCTCTCTCTCTCTGTGTCAGTCTCTCTCCCTCTGTATTTCCTTCTCTCCCTCTCATTTCCCCCTGACTCCATATCCAGATAGGTAACTATAGCTAAATATGCATTATAGTCCAGTATGCCAAGGGAGGGATTCCGGTGACACCACAATAAACTATGAGGGGCGTGGTTACTATTGGTGCAGCAGGTGCAGTAGCACCGGAGCACAATGAAGCATGATAATTGCTGAATTTACCAGCCCAGCAGCAGTCACGGGGCCTCTTTCCGAGTTTGTACCACGGACCCTGGACCACATGCCTGGAACTCGCTCCCTATGCCACTGAGATATGTGACAGAGTTAGCCAAGTTTAAGAAATTGCTTAAAACCTGGTTATTCTGTCAATGATCACTCATCCTGTAGCAGCATTTCATAGCATTAGCGACGGGGGTGTCAGTTGGGTTGTCTGTAAGGCTTGTCTGAGCGCAGCGACACTCTTGTTAAGTAGCTGTGCGCTATATAAATGTCTTCATTCATTCATTCATCATTGCCATGCTACTCAGGCCGAAGGCAGTGTGGCTTCCAAATTTGCCCAGCTCTCCATGACAGCCTTTCTGGACTTTAACACCCGCATGTAACCCGTTATATGTTTTTATTGTTATTTGGCTGCTGTGCCGCGCATTTTGTCATTGCAATGATAGCAATGCCGGCTAGTCTGCCGGGGTGTGCTGAGTTAGCCAGATTATAGCGTATCTTGGATTCATTTTCCACAAGCATGCTGCTAATATTCGATGAGCATTTTTAAACTGGATTAGGAGCATTGCTTGGTGGAGAAGGGCTACTCCGTCACAGCAACTACAGCCCCCTATCCTGGTACAGGTGCAGCGCCTAGCAAGAGTAAAGCGCTTCAAATTAGTCAGTCAAAAGGGGCTTCTTTGGAGGTGAAGATGAGAAGTGTTCGGTCAAAACATCCGAGTTCTGCTTGCAGACACTTAAAAAAAAACGTGTGATCCTGGACTAATCACGTTATCCCTTTGTTTATCGGTAAAAAAACTTAAATCTGTTTTTAGCTGAAATGGGCGACCGCAGGTGGGGGTGAGACGCGCACTTCGAAATAGGGGACCCTGAATACGCAAATGCGCGCCAGACAAGAAACTGATTGTGTCCATGCTGGCGCTGAGATCTGAATTGTAATTAGTGAATGATAAATAAATAATAAAGGCAAACCAAACAAGATAATATCACTGTATTGGCAGGCTCTTTCAAACTGCATACTTTGCCTGCATGCCAATGTAAAGAAGACAATAACAGTTCAACCCTTTATGAGCTCTCGCCACCGGCTATTAAAATATATGCAAGACAATATGCGCATTAGTAGATTAATTAAAAAATAATATACATTCATCAATGCAAAATAACCAGGCACATAAAAAGGCAGTAATTTACTCTTTTCTCACTGCTATTGTGTGATTAGTTTACCGCAATAATGTTTCCCCTTTGCCTGAGGAGTTGTTTTTAACTCCCCTACGAGTCTTCGGAGACCGGTTTTTCCGCAGTGCGAGATAGACAGACATGTCCCAGAGCCCAGATGAACTGTCTAGCAGTTTGCAGTTGAGGAGGAAGCCGTAAACAAACAACCCCTCCTCGCTGCCACCCAGGAACAGTCACCTAAGCCCCGATGCCGGCCTAGTGTCTAGCGCCTAGATTAAGCGTCTTTCACAATGCGAGTGCGCCCACGCTTACAGGCATGTCCGACCATTGTACAGGCTCACAACCCCAAAGCCCTCCCCGAGTGCTTGCAAATGCTGCATTTGTTGTGTCGCCTTTCTCGCATGATGTAAGGATTACTGTTTGTCAAAATGGCGGCCTCATCACTTGGTGTGATCCTCGTCTGTCTCCCTGGCTTTCCCAATAACCGTTGGCTTGAATTAAGCAGTTTATAATTATTATTAATATTATGAATATTAATAATCTGATATTATTTGTGCTAAGAAAGTGCAACGTGCGATTTAAGGCACCCATGTTTTATTCTATCATTATTATTTTTATCAATAATAATACATGCTAATCTGATATTTGGAGTACTAAGAAAGAGCAGACATACGCTATGACTCGCCCATATATAATTAAAACAATAATAATAATAATAATAATAATATACGTACATAGGCACTTCATATCTCAATTCTGCTCTTTCGTAGCGCTATAATTATCGGTTTGTTAGTAAAACATGATTTACTGGAACTCAAATATTCATGTGTTTGGTGTCACCCATTACCACGCCGCTGACTACGTGTTTTCTTTGTCGCTTAACAATAAAAGGCTGCGTTGATGGATAGTTTTGACCATAGTTTGTAACAAAAAAACGTAAACAGGCAAGTTAAAGAGCGTTGATAGGTTAACACCTCCGCAAAGGGCCCGGCATTTCCAGCCGCTTCTACTGTGACTGTTTTAGGAGCTTTGGTGCACATTTTTGTTATATTAATTTCAAAGTGTAAAGCATACTTAAACCCATGTTTATTCACCAGGGCGCTTGTTCCCCGGAGGAACAGAGAAGACCTGGGTGTGAAGTACTTTTGTTATGACTGCTGCTTTTTTTTGCTTCGCTGTCGCCTGTCAGAGTGCACTGCGCCAACCATGCCACGCGGTTGCAGCTTCTGGGCACTTTCTACTGCGGGCAATTGGACATTTGGATTCACATTTTCACCCCATAAGCCCACCGCTGAATTGTCCTTGCTTGTGGGTGTAAAATATGTTGCGTACAACCTGTTGACATTCCTGGAGTAGTTAGTTATAGAGGTTTGCCGTCCTGTCCTTAAAATAAGTTTTTAAAAAACTCTGTAAAATGTTTGGTATATTTTTTTAATACAACGAAGGGGATTTAAAGTGCATGTCTCAAAATGTGGACATTTAGTCCAAAAAGTGTTTGAAAAATATTCACTCTTAATATGCCTAAGCACGCATGCAGATGGCCGTTCATCCCCGTACCTTTTTTGTCCGCTTTCGCGTCCTCGGAATAGCCCTTGGCATAGAAGGTGCCCGGGAAGGCTGGCGAAGCCTTGGGGGGCTCCCCCTGTGCCAGCTCCTCGCCCAGGTCGGCCAGGCTGGTGGTCCCGGGGTAGGTCTCCTGCTTGAAGCCGGACAGCATGCAGGAGGGGGCGGCCATGGACGTCACCAGGCAGGGGTGCTGCTGCTCCAGGTTAAGGATGTCCTTGACTGAAAAGGGGGTGGAGGTCACCGGGCTGTGGAACATGGCGGAGCCAGAGGACGCGGGCTCAGCGACTGGTGGGCAGCAGAGGGGTGCAGAGGCCCCCCGGAGCCTGCATCTCCGTCCTGCAGCAGCCCTGGCCGGGAGGCGTGTGTGAGGCTACTGAGGCAGGTGGGGCAGAGTCTGGAGGCTGAGGCCAGGCGAGAGGCAGCTCGGGCAATCTCTGGCTTCCTATTGGTCGCCGACAGTGATGTATGCAGAGAGCCAGACTTACAGTCACCTAATATAGTAAGGAGACGTGAGCCCCGGCTTATTTAAAGGGACTGCACACAAAACGTCACAGAAACGTCCCTCCTCTATGTTTAGTTATGTTGTTACATGTTATGCCACATTCTCTTAATGCTATAACATGTTGTGCTGTGCATAATATGCTGTGCTATGTTAAGCTATGCTGCTTTGTTAGGTCATTAATTGCTGCGTTACGTAGTGTTGTGCTATGATATTTTCTTACTTTATGCCTGGCAATGCGACATTCTATTATTTAGGGCTTGTTATATTTATTTATTTATTTCAGTTTTTTATAGTGCGCACTTCGCACTAAAGCGTCAGAGCGGTTTATATGAGTATAAGATTATATTACACCAGGTCAGATTTGTTTTTTTTTGGGAGGGGGCACGTTGACATTATTTGATTTGCCAAAAACCACAGGATGTTGTGGGGACGCCGGAACTCCAAGCTGGTTTCCCTGGTTTCCCAGTTCGAAAGCCGGCTGCTCAGTCGGTTCGGTTACGTCTCCCCGCCTCCCATACTATGTTGTGCTATGTTACTGAGTTTTTTATTTAATGCCATTTTATACCTTGTTATGCTCTTTTTGTTTCGCTGTGTAATTTATATTGTAAAATGACATCTTACCGTTTTTGTAGAATAGTAATTTAAATCATTCTTTGCTTTTTAATTAAGAGTTAATTTATATTATATCATTTGTTACTTCGTGTTATTTTGTCCTGCGCAGGCTATGCAATGCGAGTCTGATATATTATTTAATGGAATTTAACCTATATATTTATTAACTGTTCAATAGTTTAGGCATAAAGCAGTAGCTATAGGAACGAATCCCATCCGTTTTGTAACTGTGGTTGGCCAAGGCGCGTGTACATTTACTGATAACACATATAGCTACCCCTAAGGACATGCAGTTAGGACAGCTACACATTTACAGTAAAAAAAGGTGGGTGAGAGGTTCACAGCATTTGACCTGTATGAATTGTCTCTTATTTTGAGTACTTGTTTGCAGGGCGGAAGTGGTGAGAACGTTGCGTGTCTCTGTGTTCCAATGTAAGGCGCCTAGCGCTAGAAGGTTCAGCGCTTTACGAGGCGCTAGGCGGCCCGAGTGTGATAGAAATAGATGGGGTCGATCGTAGACTTCGAACCGGCGGGAATCGGGACAGGACGATTTCAGGCAATTCAGTCAGACCGTTAACAGTTTTGAAGACAAGTAAGTGCACATTATATTTGCTTATGCTTTGACGTGCGGCGCCGTCTTTTTATACACTCTACTATGACTTGCATTTAGTGTCACAGCGTCACTGGATATAACCAAGCACTTTTCACAGGTCTGTCCCAGGAATTTTAAGTTGATGTTGTTAATTTATTTCGTGGACGTGAGAACATTTTCAAAAGTCTAGGTTAAGGTGCGTTTTGGTGTTAAGGTGTAGAAACAGGATATGCAATACCTAATCCCAAAATTCCCATGTAGCCCAATTGTATAATTCTTGAAAAAACAGTTTAATTTCTTGTGCCTCCATTCTATTACCAAAAAACAACAAGTGATGGACTGAATGTGGATCAATGTCACACACTCCCCCAGTCAAAAGATCTGGGCCCAAATCCATCGTTTTTTTGCACTCCACACCACCCTGGGTCAGATAATGGCTTTATGCAAATCAGCTCTGACCCTGTTGCCCCATAGGAACAGTCCAGTCCGAACTACAACAGCCATCTCTTTCCCAGACCGGAATCAAGCATCCGAGGACCGGACCGGTTTCGAGGTAACACCTCTCTTCACCACCCCCTTTTGAAATCCATTCTATTACCAAGCAAAATGGAGCCCCTTGCGCCGCCGATGCGTCACTTTTAACAAAGGAAAAAGTGACGTAACGGTGGCGCAAGATGCTTGTAAATAAGCCCCGAAGCGCTTAATGTAACCGTATTAGCTATTATATAAAATGCACTGGTATAGACGCACGTGTTATTTCACATCATGTTTATTTGCCCGGCGGTGTTCTTCTTTATAAGTTCTTGCTTTTAGTTCCTTTCTTCTCGAGATTGAAAACTCTGGTAACATGAAAAAATAGGATTAAAAATGCTCCCACGCAATAAAAGATTAGCGCACCATAAGAATAGAAATATTCGTGAAAAAAGAAACAACGACAAGTACACGGCATTATTGGATTTTGTTTTCCGATTCCCTATTTGTGGAGGGTCGGGGAGGGTAAGGTTTATACAAGTGAGATGTGTGTTTTACTTCTGTTTGATTGCCGAAAGGAACGGGTTCAATTGGTATTTATTTTCCCACGTCAATATACATCATATAGAGTTGGGAGCATGAAAGGCGTGCTTACTGAGTGTAGACGAGACAGAATGTGCTGGAATAAATGAAAGTCGGGAGACGCCCTGTTTATAAAGGAGTACCGTTCTTTTCCTGGTGCGAAGCCTGTCTGTTGCCTTATCATTGGCACGTGCTGTATTCACAGACATGGCCAAAATCTGTTGTTATTCTCCTAAATATATGACAAAAGAGTTTTGTTTATTTTAAAACGGCATGTTCTTATATAAGCAATATTTGATTCTAGCGCCTTGGAGGCCACTGCAGGCATCTGCGCGCTGTGCAGAACAAGTGTTTCACACATTCTTCAACGGCACTCCCTCGGTGCGCCAGACCCATGGCGTGCCCTCGCAGCTGGTAACATGAAGTTGCGTTTAGAGAGTGAAAGGGACTGAGGGCAGCTATTCACTCGACCGATACTAGAGAAATTGGGCGGCAAAGCACTGCGGTCAGACACAATCTATACGTCTAGGTAAATATCTTCCCTGAATAAGAATAGGTCCCAGAGCTCAGATACAGGAATGTAATGACTGTAATTGAATTGTAATGACAAAACGCTGATTAGGTGGGGCAGTGTGGGGGGATGATGGCTGGCTGGGTCATGGATAAAAAGATGGATGGGTGGGTGCTATGCCGGCGAATGAATGGACTTGCACAGGGCACCTCTGTTCCAGGGTTTTCTAGCTTGGGGGTGCGGGGGCTCGAGACGATATGTCCTGGCTCAGTCCAAGACCGATGGTATCTTCACACCTTTTTCGGTGGGCTCCAATTTAAAAAAATCTGCATAAAATGGCAAACATATGTACATGCCATCTTTGAATATTTGGGGAAAATAGGAAGCAGTAAAAGGGCAAGTGGCGTTGTCTGTAAATAGTGCATTGTTTGTAGTTCTATACACGCGGTGCCTCTGCAGTACACGCCCAGTGCGCGCACACATACATTTTACACTTAGGGACAGTCACACAGGAGGCCCGTCCTCTGACCTGCCCCTCGGGTAAGGTGTGTGTGCACAGAGTTCAACGGGCTGTATGGACGGTACATCAACACCCAATTCACGCCCAGTGACACAGGAGGCCCGTCCTCCGACCTGCCAGCTGAGGGAAACTGCGTGTACAGACCCGGTGGCACCCCTACGCTGCACGCCCAATGCGTACATAAACACACATTTGATACTCAGGGCACAGGAGGCCCGTCCTCCGACCTGCCAGTTGGGGGAAACTGCATCCCCAAGCTCCGTGAGACACTACACACCTGACCAATGAGTGACGCCC
Organism: Lissotriton helveticus; assembly: GCF_964261635.1. Classification (NCBI taxonomy): domain Eukaryota; kingdom Metazoa; phylum Chordata; class Amphibia; order Caudata; family Salamandridae; genus Lissotriton; species Lissotriton helveticus. Next base: position 691,492,298 of record NC_136068.1, read on the forward strand.
AGCCACCTCGCGCTCACTAGGTACTGGCTTAATTTGTAAACGAAAACGTACCAGGGCCCTTGTAAGGAGGCCAATGCAACCTTCTACACCCATTGCCGCTGCCATTGCTGCCAATGATAGCACAGACACAGATACTAACCATCACACTCCAAGTGTGACGATTCAGACTGTACCAGCCCCGACATCTAAAGAGATTGTTATGCGGCAGGTATGAGTCGTTTTCAATTTACACTGAATTAACAAACTACTGTTGCGGTGCTTATTTCTAAAACAGACAGACAGTGCAACCAGGTGCCAGCCTGTCTTGTCCTCCGGTGAGGACATAAAGTCCCAGTGCCACGCACCGCAAAGCAGGGGCTCAAATTAAGCACTGAAGGAGGCCACACTCGGCACCCCGCCCCACGGGATCCCGCGTCGCTGGAGATAGGTGCGCGCACCGTTGTCCACAGTACAGACACCACCGCACTCCCAGTGGTACTAAGTAAACACACATTTGTTCCACGCTCAAGTGCACAGACCCATCGTCGGATGTCGGCCCAGGGCTGTGAGAGCACAAAGAGGCAGACTGGGGGTCTCTCTCAATCCCTGGGGGCGCGCGGGGCGTTGGTGACTGCTAATCTTCCAGGGTCTGGAGACAGAGAGTCATTTGGGGGGAAGTCGAGCAGACGGAGAGGAAGAAGGCCCGCGCGAGGCTTTAGGCCCCGGCCTCCCGGACACTCGAAACCAGCCCTCTAAGCCCGACGCTGCTCCGGGGTGAGTGATGCTCTAATGCTATCGGGCCCAGATAAGGGAAGGATGTTTTGGTTGGTGGGAGACTCCAGGGGGGGCTGATATTTCTTCAAGGGAGGGCACCCGACCCCCACACTGTCTGCTGGCACCGCTGCTGCATACATGTCACTTATCCATCCACATGTGTGCCCTTGTTCGCTGGTTTTCATGTGCCCCTCATCTGTATCTGCAAATTTTATCAGACCAGCCCGCAAATGGTACATAGCAAGAGATCAAAGGTTGGGAAAAGTGGTGCATTCTACACTTTTTTCATTATATATTATATAAAATATTTTCATGATATAATATTTGATATATTATAAAGAGCATAACAAATGATGACCTTATAGTGCACCAGGATGCAGCAAACTTCATTGGGGCTCTTCAAGGGTTCCCTCACTATCACCCTCTAAAAGTGCCTGCCACCTCTCCATAGCCCCACTCTAACATGCATTTCAGTTGTTTTATAGTGCCTCTCTTATCAGTGTAGGGTGTCAGAGCATTTTACATCAGACACACACATACAGAAACAATGAATCATATATATGTAAAACAGTGTATAGAAAATGTTAGGTAAGACAAAGGGGACTACAAAGTGTACGATTTACATGTCATCCATACTGGTAAGCATTTTTTTAAAGGAGTGCTTGGACTGGGGAATCACAAACTCAGGATTCAGAACTTAACATGATTTTACTAATAAGACTTTATTTCTACCCAAAGAAACCATTTTAAGCAAAATTAGGATAATGAAAGACAGGGAAAGAGCATAACTTTCTAACCTAGATTAGGATTGTAATTTATGAACTGCAGAGTAACAAAAGGATCTCTGTGACAAAAGCAGCAACCCACTGAGCTATGCACATAAAATACTGTTCTGTGATCTGCCCAGTACTCATTCTTTGGAGCAGGCATATTAACCCTCTGTGCTACCTTAGACGAGTCAAACCTGCCACTAGACAAATCTCTGATCTCTCTCCAGCAGGTACATTAATCACCAGAGTTATCTTGGCATTTTTATTGTTGCCTGAAAACTGTTTGATATACAATGAAATCGGCAGTGCTTTTAAAACTGCTGCTTTGCTCTGCTACAAATCCACCCTCCAGTTACAAAACCATCCCCATCCTTTCAGCCTCGCGGGGAAATGCCCGACACCCGATACAGTCAGTCCGACCCTGTTAAGATCCCATGTACAAGGCTATTCTTGAAAATATTTTGCAACCAACATCATGTTGGAATATGGCAAGGTGTCTTCCAAATTCTACAGTGTTTTCCCCTAAAATGTATACGAGTTTCACCTTAGAACATTAGAATATAACTCTGCATTGAGAAGTATTTATTAACAGAGAGCGATTTGAACAGGAAGTTAGAAACTTTCATTCTCCCCCTCACCCTCTCCACCCTACGCAGTGCGTCAATCAATCAATCAATCAATCAATCAAAGCATTTGTATAGCGCACTACTCACCCGGAGGGTCTCAAGGCGCTGGGGGGGTCCGCTACTGTTCGAACAGCCAGGTCTTGAGCTGCTTCCTGAAGGCGAGGTGGTCTTGGGTCAGGCGGAGATGGGTCGGAAGGGAGTTCCAAGTCTTGGCGGCCAGGTAGGAGAAGGACCTTCCTCCTGTGGTGGCTCTTCGGATGCGGGGGACGGCGGCGAGGGCGTGGCTGGTCGATCGAAGCTGGCGTTTGGGAGCGTAGAAGTTGAGGCGGCTGTTGAGGTATCCTGGGCCTTGGTTGTGTAGGGCTTTGTGTGCGTGGGTGAGGAGCCGGAAGGTGATTCTCTTGTTGACCGGGAGCCAGTGCAGGTCTCTCAGGTGTCCGGAGATGTGGCTGCGGCGGGGGATGTCCAGGATGAGTCGAGCTGAGGTGTTCTGGATCCGCTGGAGTCTCTTCTGGAGTTTGGCGGTGGTTCCGGCGTAGAGGGAGTTGCCGTAGTCCAGACGGCTGGTGACGAGGGCCTGGGTGACCGTCTTCCTGGTCTCGGTGGGTATCCATCGGAAGATCTTACGTAGCATGCGCAGGATGTTGAAGCACGACGAGGAGACGGCGTTGACTTGTCTGGTCATGGAGAGGGAGGAGTCCAGGATGAAGCCCAGGTTGCGTGCGTGGTCTGTTGGTTTGGGTGCGCTGCCCAGGGCAGGGGGCCACCAGGAGTCGTCCCAGGCGGAGGGTGAGGATCCCAGGATGAGGACTTCAGTCTTGTCCGAGTTCAGTTTCAGGCGGCTGTTCGACATCCATTTGGCTACGTCTGTCATCCCTTCGTGCAGGTTGGCTCTGGCGGTGGCGGGGTCGTTGGTGAGGGAGAGGATCAGCTGGGTGTCGTCGGCGTAGGAGATGATGTTGAGGTTGTGCTGGCGTGCGATGGCTGCGAGGGGGCTCATGTAGATGTTGAACAGCGTGGGGCTGAGCGACGATCCTTGTGGTACGCCGCAGATGACTTCGGTGGCCTCCGATCTGAACGGGGGGAGGCGGACTCTCTGTGTCCTTCCGGCGAGGAAGGAGATGATCCACTCCAGTGCCTTCTCCTGGTTTCCGACGTTGCTGAGGCGCTGTACTAGGGTACGGTGGCAGACAGTGTCGAAGGCTGCGGAGAGGTCCAGGAGGATGAGGGCCGCTGTTTCTCCGTTGTCGAGCAGGGCTTGGATGTCATCGGTAGCTGCGATCAGGGCGGTCTCGGTGCTGTGGTTGGCCCGGAAGCCAGACTGCGAGAGGTCGAGGGAACCGTTCGTCTCGAGGAAGGTGGCCAGTTGCTTGTTGATGGTCTTCTCGATGACTTTTGCCGGGAACGGGAGCAGCGAGATGGGGCGGTAGTTCTTTAGGTCGGTGGGGTCGGCTGATGGTTTCTTAAGTAGAGCACTGAGTTCGGCGTGCTTCCAGCTCTCCGGGAAGGTGGCGATGTCGAAGGAGGTGTTGATGATGTCCCGCAGGTGGGGCGCGATGATGGCGTCGGCCTTGTTGAAGACGTGGTGAGGGCAGGGGTCTGTCGGAGATCCGGAGTGGATGGAGTTCATCGTGCGGATGGTGTCTTCGGTGCTGATCGGGGTCCAGGTTCGGAGGGTGGTGGTGGGGGGCGGTGGTTCGGTCGTGGCGTGCGTCGGTTGGGTGCTGAAGCTGTTGTGTATGTCCGCGATCTTGTTGTGGAAGTAGGAGGCGAGGGAGTTGCAGAGGTCTTGCGAAGGGGTGGTGTCGTTGTTTCCGGCGTTGGGGTTGGAGAGCTCTTTCACGATGTTGAAGAGTTCCTTGCTGTTGTGTGCGTTGTTGTCCAGTCGTTCCTTGAATGCTGTTTTCTTGGTGGCGTGGATCAGTTGGTGGTGTTTTCGGGTGGCGAGCTTGAGGGCAGTCATGTTGTCCGGTGTTGGGTGTCTGCGCCAGGTTTTCTCGAGTGCTCTGCAGTTCTTTTTGGAGTTCTTGAGTTCGTCGTTAAACCAAGGGGCTTTCTTGCTGCCGGGTCTGCTCGGCGGGGTCTTCAGAGGGGCGAGGTCGTCTGCGCAGTCGCTGATCCATTTCGTGAGGTTGGTGGCCGCTTGGCTGGGGTTCGTTGTGCTGGTGGGAGGGTTCTTGCTCAGGGAGGTAGCGAGCTGGTCTGCAGTGATTTTTTTCCAGCTTCTGCGGGGAATCTGTTGCTGGTGATGGTGGAGCGTGGTCCTTCTGAAGCTGAAGTGGACGCAGCTGTGGTCCGTCCAGTGGAGTCCTGTGGCGTGGCTGAAGGCGATGTCCTTGCTGGAGGAGAAGACCGGGTCGAGCGTGTGTCCGGCGTAATGGGTGGGGGTGTCTACCAGTTGCTTGAGTCCGAGGTTGGCGAGGTTGTCCAGCAGGGTGGTGGTGTTGCGGTCGTTGTTGTTCTCCAGGTGGAAGTTGAGGTCCCCGAGGAGGATGTAGTCGGCGGAGGGGAGGGCGTGTGGGCTGATGAAGTCGGCGATGTCTTCGCTGAATTGTGTGCGTGGTCCCGGGGGTCTGTAGATGAGGGTGCCTCTGAGGGTGGTCTTGGGGTTGACGTGGATCTGGAAGTGCAGGTGCTCGGCGGGTGCGAGGGTGTCGTCGGTGTTGGTCGTGATGCGGATGGTGTTCCTGTGGATGATGGCGATGCCTCCTCCTGTCTGGTTGATGCGGTCCCTCCGGATGATCTTGTAGCCGTCCGGGATGGCGATGGCGATGTCGGGCGCTGAGGAGGCGTTCATCCAGGTTTCCGTGAGGAAGGCGATGTCTGGGGTTGTGGTGTCGATCAGGTTCCAGAGCTCGACGGCGTGTCTGTGGACGGAGCGGGTGTTGAGCAGGATGCACTTCAGGTGGGTGCTGCTGGTGCTCGGTTTGGTGGGTGCTGGTGCCGTGCAGGTCCGGATGCAAGTGAACTTGCAGGAGTGGCAGCTGAAGGGTCCGTGGGTGCGTCTCGGTGTGGCTCGGTAGCAGCCCGGGGTTCGGCCGGTGTTGAGTGCGTTGAGGTCGGTGGCGTCGTAGGTTCGTCGGGTCGGCTTCCGTCGGTGGGGGCCAGGGGTCCTGGCACTGGGCGCGGGCCAGGCACGGACGGGCGCAGACGGGCTTACCTTTGGCGCACCTTCGGCGCTCATTCGATGCTCCCGCTGCGCGGTCGCTCTGTGGGCGTCATAAATCAGGAGCCGGGAGGGCGGGTCAGCTGGGGGCGGCCAATGGGGTGAAGGTGGGCGGGGCCGCAGGGGGCAGCGGCGGGAAAAACGGCGGGAAAAACGGCACAGGCGGGCGGCTCAGCGGCGGCTGGGTCGCTCGGGGCAGCGGCAGCAGGAGGCGTCAGGAGGCGTCGGGAGCAGGAAGGGTGACCCGGCCTAATTAAAGGCACAGTGGTCACCCGTCGTCCCGTTGAGGGAGTTCCGTGGGGCGCAAAAGGCAGGGAAGGGGCAGGGTGGGGGGTAGTACACAACGGAATATGGATGATTGGAGGTAAGTAAACAATTAAATAAATAAAACACATTTAATTGTGCACCCTGCATCGCAAAATGCGATACAGCATGCACTATGAAATTCATTTTATTTATTTAATTGTTTACTTACCTCCAATCATCCATATTCCGGTATTTACTACCCCCACCCTGCTCCTTCCCCGCCCCGCCTTTCCGCCCCACGGAACTCCCTCTACAGGCCGCAACTGACCCTACGACTTTGTGAACTTAGGAACACGTTATTTGTCATGTGTATAGTATATGCAACATAAATGCTTATTGACTGAGAAATAATATAGGCTACTAAATCAAACATAATAGGTTTTTGTACAGCACACATTCTAAACTCACTCATTTGAATGTGTTCTCATATGGGACCATGATTAAAAAGAGGGTTCTGTGAAATAAAAATAATGTGCCCAGAATCAAACAATTTGATCAAAAAAGAAAGCCAGGATTGATCAAAGATTTACCATTTGCGTGCCGTGCAATTCGGCCACTAGATGAGTATCTCTTTCTCACATCAAAGGTGTTTAATTGTTGGCACAGAGATTAGATATGACAAGCTGAATTAACTTTTTTTATGGGTGTTTTGCATATGGGGAACCTTGCCCAAGTGCATAAGAGGGATTGACATCAGGCACAGACTAGTTATACCTTTTTTCTTTTTTTTTGGCGTAGGAAGATTCGCCTTGCTTCACAAAATGGTGACCCACGGGCTGGATTTGAACCTGGCTCCGCATGTTGCATCATGGTCAGAAGCTCTATCTACTAGGTCACTTTGCCGCCCGTAAGAGCCCGGCTTGTTTTGGGCTTGAGTTTCCTAGAGGACCTCGAGCCGAGCTAGAGCCAGGCGTCTGGCTTGAGTCTGGCTTCAGCTTTCAGTACCTCAGCAGGATCGAATCGGCCATCCCTCATTGTGCACTCAATGAATCAAGCTCTCTTAGAATTTGTAGGATTGTTCATCTGTCGCTGTAATCCTTGATGTATTCTGGATGTAATATGTAGCATGTGCTATAGGAGATATTATTATTGTAACAAGTGGTAAATTCGAACCAGGGGCCTGGATACAGCCTGTAAAATAAAGTAATGAAGGTGTATTCTCTACCACGTTGCAATGACACTAAAGTTGGCATGAAACTAGAACTTTACACAGAGAGGTGCCTTTGCTTACTTTGGTGTAAATCACTGCAATTGCTTTTGATTAATCTGCATTACAAAAAAAGTTATGGCCAGACTTGAAGGGGTAATCTACAAATGGCTTTTGAATATTTTAACTGTTGATCATAGCTCCTTTGAAAAGCAGATCAAATTCTCAGCTGGTAATGCATTTAAAAGGTGGATGATTGTACTAGGGAGCATATTTTCTCAACACTGAATGAAATTTAAATTATAATGGCCGAATTTGCAAAATTTTGCATTGTAATGTTTTTTCCACAGGAGACTGGTTCATGGAGAAGTAGTCTAGAAAAGAGACATTTTCTGTTTAAAACAGACTCCTGCCCATTTCTAGCCAGACTTTTATTTGCGAGGTGTGTGTTTGAGTACATGAAAGGTAATGTAAATTACCAGAAGGCACAATTTGTTCTTAACATTCAATTTCTCACAGCTTTGTGACTTTTTGAATGGAATTTCATAACATTTCATGAAAAAAATATGCAATTTTCCACATCCCTATTTTTTTCCCCTTCTTCCAAAGTGATGTCGGCATATTCTTGAAGGGTTTGAGGATCTGGAGAATCCGACAGGCTGTTAGCAACTGAACTTTTTATTGTGAGGTCATCACAGGATGTACTGTACCAAGGGCTGGATGTAAATAGACTAGGAATAGCGATTTCCAAATAGGGATTCCATTCAAATCGCTATTTGGAAATTGCTATTCCTCATGTATGAAAAGATTTGTTTCATACTTGCGATTCCTATTGGGTCGCAAATCAACCTACCTCATGAATATTAATGAGGTAGGTCGCAGTTTGCGACCCATTAGGAATCGCAGCCCTCACAGGGGAGGTGGCTGACTGAGGTCAGCAGACCACCATGTCTGTGACTGCATTTTAATAAAGGTGTTTTTCGTTGAAATGCAAACCATTTCTTTAAAAAAACAGGATGCATTTCAACAATGAAAAATGAAACTTTTGTTTCCTTTTTAGGTCTCGCAGACCTAGCGCGCATGCGCTCCTCGCTCTGCGAGGCTTATTGTTATCAGTATGCTTTCAGAAGGGGACTTGAAGCCCTGCCCATCTTTTTGATTTGCTAGCGTCATCCTCCATGCTAAACGCTGGCTCACGATTGAAAAGGAGGCTTCTTAGTCCCTCCTTGTTACCGCTCTGTCTCCTTTTGGGACGGCCCACCCGGACGCGATCTTTCACTTGCAGCGTTACATGGTCTCCATGATTAGCCGGGATGCACCATATTTCTCTCACAATGCCGACAGCTTCTTTAAAATGCCCCTCAGGTGGGCTCTTTCACCTCGTCCTGGGACCCCGGGCGGCGCAGCGTGCTCCTGTTGCTATTTCCTTCGGGCCAAGCCTCGTTATTCAGTGCGCCTAGTGTGCTTTTAGTTTGATAATGGCGGCCTTCTTTGACCACGGCATGCGAGCCACCCTCCACGACCAGTCCATTTAAATCAAAGTCTGACTCCGAGATCGCTTAATGAAACGTGCAGTATTAAACGAGATTTATTACCCCACCCCACACACAACAAGCAGTGTGCGATACAACAGTTGCCAACTAAATGAGCAAGCATTAGCAAAGCTGATCGTTCTGGCTTTTGTATAGCAAAAAGCTTTTTGTAAGCGCTAGTAAGATGCAAATAAAAGGATTCCCAAAGTCACCAGCATTTCGAGGTTCCCGGCACAAATACAGAATGGGCATTTAGTGGTATCTCCGCACTCATAAAAAGGTGTAGTGCATGATTTTCACCTTGCAGACACAGTACAGGAAGCAGTGACAAGAGCTTCTCTCACACAGAACATGCTCAGCAGAACAGACTGAGCTGTAATTTGAGTGCCTCACCTTTTTTTCATTATGGCAGTTGGGCATGCCTATACCGATCTGCACGCAATCAGATGAAAGCAGGACATAAAAATGAGGAATACAAAGACATGAATAAGAGGTGTGCATCCCTACATTAAAGAAAACAGCATCTACACAGTGCCAGAAGGAGGGGCCCTGATCCCTCCCTTTATCCTCTACTGAGGACCGATGGGTACAGGTAACTCAACTGTTGTGATACATTTACAAACTGGGCGGCAGTGTACACTGGATCACAGCACAGACATTTCTGTGTGACAGACGAGCCCACCTCACTACCGATCCAGCTCATGAAGGTTACAAGGCCCTGCTGGGATCCACAGCTGGGCGTGCCACTTTATTCTAGGGCTAGGCTGTCACATGCTGTTTTGGGTCCTGGACTTTTGTGTGATGGCCTCATACATTCCTGAGGTTGTAGTCTTGTTTTGCTTTCTTTGAACTAATTAGACTAATACCCCTGAAATAACTGATTTGTGAGTTGAGTTCAGGTCTAGAGACAGTGTCCGTAATAACCTTGAGTAAGTTGGTTGCTGTAAGCTCGTGCCCAGAGTGGACAGATGCAAAATGAAAAATTGATGGAGGGAATACTGAACATGGCTGCCGCCTGCTGTTGTTTCCTCCTCCTTGGCACATGGGTGGCTCTGCATGTGAACTAGAGGTTAGTCCAACCTGGTTTATTGCCCCTCACAGCGTTTACTCAACCGGCCAAGAACAAGGACTCCAGCAGTTTCCTCTTTGCAACTTAAAAAACAGCAAGGGTATGTGTTTAAAATTTCTATTGCCATTGTAAATAACAATGCCTTTTATTTATGTTTTAAAATAGAAAAAGAAAAAAAACATTGTAATTTACGTCAGTAACTCAAACTAATGTCAATGCAAGACGTAATGCATTTCCAAGGCTTGTTTTAAGAGCAGGCCCCAACATTCACAAAGGGGAAGGGGTCCCCTGGGGACCCCCTTCAATTTGCGAATACATTACCACCAACTTTGAGTTGGTGGTAAAGTGCGAATGTTTTGCAACTTCATTTCGGTCACAAAACATTTGCTAATACAATTTGGTATTTGGAAGAACGCCATAAACACGCCTCTTCCACATACCGAATCGCAAAACCCAAATTTCGATTCGGTAACAAGTTACCAAATTGCAATTTTGGCTTTGTACACTTCCAAAAGCATTTTTTGGGTTGCAAATGGGCTGATTCTGCGATTCGGCCCATTAACGACCGGAAAATTGCCTCGTGCATACGACCCCAAATCCTGTGTCCTGAACAAAGTGACAAGAGACATAGGAGGTATGTGGGAGCATCACCTGACCCAAGGTAAGATGTGCAGAGACCCAGAGTGTTAACTGCTGCCCCAAAAGTTTAAAAAAAAGTTTTTCTCCCAGTATTTGCGTGTCCATTTTCAGACCCATGGATCCACAAATTCTGTGGAGAACTGCAAAGTTTTTGAAAAATTCTGTATCTTTTTTGCAAATTCTGAAAAAAAAGACAAAACAAAAAAGTCACAGTCTTGATATGCATGGCAGAGACCATGACTGAAGAGCCCGGTAAACCTTGGGGCGGCTCAGGGCTATGGGCCAGGTTCTCTGCAGGGGCCACAGAGTATGCCAAATGTTTGTGCACAGCCGGGATTGTTGATGGCCGTGTGCAACTAGTTCAGATGTAAATAGGCTTGCTTACTCTGGTTACAGGCCGTCTTCCCAGAGTATGCGGCATTAGCGCTGCGTGTATAACGCTCCTCCTGCTCTGTAATTTTAAAAATTATTACTTTACTTCGCTTTATCTTGTTTTGCGCCGAGCGATCGCGCTTTTAATTTTAAATTGCCTGCGCCGCTTAGGGGGAATTAAGGGAGCTCTTACCCGCACTCTAATCGCTGTACACCCACATTTGTGGGATAGAAGGGACTCGGGGGCACTGTAGAAGCATCGCGCCGGTTTCGAGCGCCATTTTGGAGTGGGGAGAAGGTCTTTCCTCACTGGGCGCCATCTTGGGTGAGGGAGAGCCACTCGCCCTGCCAGGACCCACGCGATACCCCGCCGGCCATATAAGATGGCTGCTAGACAAGTGCGCAGCGACGGTGCGCAGCGGGTGCGCCGTAGGGGCGCCGGAGGTGCGCCAGAGGTAAGCCCGTTTGCGCCCGTTCGCGCAACGGACGCGCTTAGGGCCGCTACCTCGGGCCCCTCTGGCCCACTTCGCATAGCCTACTCTCGGGCTGAGCTACTCAGACTCAGACCCTGTCAGAACCCGGTCAGGCAACCAACTATGAGGCGAACTTCCTGTGGGCTGCTTAATGTCCGATCCCTTTGCAAGCACTATACGGAAATTGCCTTCCTCATCGAATCAGAAAAACTCGATGTCCTGTTTCTCACAGAAACGTGGACTCGGGAGGACTGTGAGGTTGAGTTGGGCCTAGCCTGTCCCTCAGGCTATAAAATTAGTCACACCCCACGCCCACTCAATCGAGGAGGGGGAATCGGGTTCATTTATAGAGACTCGCTGACCCTTTCCCAGCTAAAGATTCGAGAAGTACCGGGATTTGAACTGATGGGTTTCACAGTCAAACAGCAGGAGCTGATACTTTGCTCGGGTGTCCTATGCTACCGTCCCTGGGACCGGCACCTTCCATATCGCTCCTCATTGACCTGATCTACGAACTCTCTAGCTCCCACTCCAAGTTATTGATTCTTGGTGATTTTAATCTGTGGGCAGGCGGTTCACTGGACAATGCATTCTCTTCCCTTAGTCAAGCATGCACGGATATCAATCTGGAACAGTTGGTGAACGCCTCCACGCATCAGAAGGGTCATATTCTGGACTTAGTATTTGCGGATCCACTATGGGTATCATTAGATGATATTAAGTGCCAGTTCTGGACAGACCACTTTCTGATTACGTTCTCTCTTTGTTCGGAGGACCATATCTCACGAAAGGCTGGACTATCTCTAGCCAAGCTAGAGAGACCTTGGTCCCGAATTCTTAAAACCTCTCCACTGCCGAACATCTTAGGTAAGGACTTTAAGCTTGGCAACACAGCTGAAGAGAGTTATACTCTCTTCTGCCAGTCCGTATCGAGCTCGCTGGATAAGTTTGCACCCCTTCGGAAGTCACGAGGGAGGGTGAATCGAGCTAGCCCTTGGTACACGAGCGAATTACGCCAGCTTAAACTTGACTGTAAACGCGCAGAAAGGGCCTGGAGGAAACAGTACTTAGACTCGGAGAAAACTGTATTCAGGTCCGCTATTCAAAAATACAAGGCTCAGATCAAGATGGCCAAAGTGACCTATCTTGAATCTACCTTGAATCAGGCCCCTAACAAGGCACAGGCCCTCTTTAAAATCATCAGGGACCTTGCCCACCCTACGTGTGTGGCTAGCGCCGTCCCCTCATCGCAAGCTCTTTGTGACTCACTTGCTGATGCCTTCGAGGAGAAAACACGTAAAATCCTGGAGGGTTTGCAGGACCCAGTTAAGTCCACTACTGATCTGGGAGCTCCGGAGGAGGTGGCCAGTCGACCCCTGCAGAGGGCTGCTCACCTCTGTTTGGAAGCTCCGGCCACGCCTTCCAGTCGACCCCGACCAGAGGACCAGGCCCTCAGCCTGGGAGCTCCGGCGATTGAGGCCAGTCGACCCCAGCTGAGTAGCTTCTCCCCTCCCTCCTTGGACCCGGCCCTTTGCCTGGGAGCTCCGGCGATTGAGGCCAGTCGACCCCAGCTGAGTAGCTTCTCCCCTCCCTCCTTGGACCCGGCCCTTAGCCTGGGAGCTCCGGCGATTGAGGCCAGTCGACTCCAGCTGAGTAGCTTTTCCCCTCCCTCCTTGGACCCGGCCCTCAGCCTGGGAGCTCCGGCGATTGCGGCCAGTCGACCCCAGCTGAGTAGCTTTCCCCTTCCCTCCTTGGAGGAGTTTGGCAGCCTTGCCTTTACGATTTCATCCGGCTCGCCTCTTGATCCTCTTCCTCCAAAACTCTGGAAGGTGTTTCAGGAGGATCTCTTCCAGCCCTTGCATTCCATCTGCTGCCAGTCGTTTGAAACAGGGACGGTACCGGGCTGCTGGAAGAAGGCAGTGGTATCTCCGCTCTTAAAAAAACCTACGCTTGACCCTGTTTGCCTTTCCAACTACCGACCAATCTCCCTGCTTCCTTTTCCAGTCAAAATCATGGAAAAATTGGTTACCCGCACTCTGTCCGTCTTCTTAGAAGGGAACACCTGGCTGGAAGAGACGCAATTCGGTTTTCGCCCAGCTCATGGGACGGAATCCGCGTTGGTGACCGTGTTAGACAATCTGCGGGCACGAGTCGACAGTGGTCGGGCAGCCTTTTTGGTGCTGCTCGACATGTCGGCCGCGTTCGACACGGTCAGCCATCCTACCTTGATTTCGAGGCTGGAAGAGTGCGGGGTCAAAGATAAGGCCAGGGACTGGTTAATCTCCTATCTGGACAACCGTCAGCAACGGGTTTCGCTCCCCCCCTTCAGTTCAGAGGAGCGGAGAGTAGGACAAGGAGTACCTCATGGCTCAGCCATCAGCCCTTTACTCTTTAATATTTACCTCCGCCCTCTAGTCCAGCTCATCAAATCATTTGGGATCTCCGCATTTAACTATGCGGATGATACCCAGCTGGTCTTTTCACTGGAGGGACAGGATGCAGTCCCACTGGAGACCTTCCACCGGTGCATGCAGGCTACAGCGGAATGGCTCCGTTTGAACTCATTACAGTTCAATGGAACTAAGACAGAGGTCTTGTACTGCTCTAACGACCGAGTTCCCCGAGATCTCCCAGACGATTTTTGGCCCCCGTCATTTTCAGAGACGGTGTCAGCCGCACAATCGGCACGTAATCTGGGTGTCATTTTTGGGCCCAACCTGCAGCTGGATCTGCACGTAAATAAGACCACCTCAACGTGCATGATGCTGATCCGCATGCTGCGCAAGGTCTTACCCCTCCTCCCTGAGCAAGCCAGGCCCGAAGTAGTGCGAAGTACCATCCTAAGTCGACTCGACTATTGTAACGCACTACTTCTGGAGGCCCCGGTAACACTTCTGGGCAAGCTCCAAAGGGTGCAAAATATGGCTGCCAAACTCGCCCTCTCCCGCCCCTATTACAGCTCTGCCACGGCAGCGTTACAGGAACTCCACTGGTTGCCGGTCCATCTACGCGTTCGCTACAAAGCAGCGTGCATTGTGTTCAGGGCTATCCATGGCCTGGGCCCAATCCCTTTGCGGAGAATGTTTGCCTGGTACCTTCCATCCCGAGCCTTACGCTCCTCTTCATCCAGGCTACTAATAGTTCCGCATTTTCAGAGAGTGAGGATGGGTGGCCGATCGTTCAGAGTAGCGGCGGCCAAACTCTGGAACTCCCTGCCAATATCCCTGAGAAGTCTTGAGGATCTTTTAGCCTTTAGAAAGGCGCTGAAAACCTACCTCTTCCCTAGAACAGGCTAGGCTGCTGAATTTGCTGGATCATGGGTCGAAGCGCCAGGATGCCCTTGGTGGTGACAGGTTTGCGCTATATAAGTATACCACAATACAATACTATTGAAGGCCATTTGCAATAGGTTCAGTTAAAAGGGAGCTAGTGCAGCACCTGCACGCAGGGCCCAATATGAATAGATGAGCACATGTATGTTCTGTACACAGCAACGTGGGAGCCTGAGTGTGCAGTGCTTTGGTCATTTCGTTAGTGGCCAACCTACACTGCACATGGGTGAAAGCTGTGGCGAGGAAGGTTGGAATATCCCGGGGTTGGGCATGACCAAGCCCTCCTGGCAGCCCTTTCTCTGCAAGGGTAAATCCTGTGTACAGTGATGATTGTGTGCATAAAAGATTATACCAATCCACACTGTGCATGGCTGGAAGCCGCGCATGAAGATTATCATAAAAATAACTTAAAAGGTCACTGAAAAATCTTTGGCAATGGTAAGTTATTTCTTTTGCTCATAAAAGATTAACAAACCTAAAACAGTCCCTTAAAAACACAGTTGATTTGAAATGACAGCTACTAAATGAAAAAGACCCCCCCTTTAAATTGGACACTCATATCACAGAGTAAACTTACCTCTCAAATGAAATGCTCATGACCTCACAATGTTTCTAGCACTATAAGGAATTGACAACACAACATATTAAAGAACAGCATATATCCAAATAAATGGTTGTTGATACTTTGACAGGGGGCTTGCACTGCTATTATCTTAAGTACAGTAATTGGGACTTGCCAGTGGCTTTGAAAAGTTGTTTACTTATGCGTTGTGCCTTTTGCTTCTGGTTATGACTTCTAGAACTTAGGGCTTGGTTTAGAGTCTGGCAGATGGGTTGCTCTGTCACAAATGTGACGGCTATCCCATTGGCCTTCCTACAATGGAGTAACCTGTCTTCCAAACTCTAAATTGGGCCCTTAGTCTGTTCCTTGCTTTTCCCAAGCAGGGCTTGGTGGTTGACAGTCTAGAGATGGTAACGTGTTTAGCTCACGCCAAAGGATCCAATTCTATTGTTTATACTATACTTGTGGGGTCCTACACCACTATTGACAGGATCTAGCCTACTGAGTAGAAGATATTACGCTGGAATGGTCGTTCATCTGTTCACTTAGACTCAAGGCAACAGTAATTTGTTGCATTGCATTAAAGTGTCTTTTGCACTTTCATCTTTTTTTCGTTTCTACACAAATTAATTTATCTCCATTCTTGAAATCAAATCTTTATGTGTGGTCAAGGTGGCCATTTTACCCACAAGAGAGATTTGCTCTTCTCCGCTATCAAGAGGATCTGAGTGCCTCTAGGACAGTATGTTTCATCACGAGTAGCACTTCCATTTACTCAGGGCTGGTTTACCACTTGGCTTGAATTCTCTTCTTTACATATACACTAAGGGTGTGTGAAATTCATGTAATTTGCTTTTATGTAATTATTTGAATTATCAGAAACATTTGCCAAATTATTCATAAGACTCAAAATGAAAATATGGGACATAGGGATATATTTTGGAGTGAAATACAGACATATTTTGTGCAACCAAATAGTGCCAAAAACTCAAACAATGTGAGTGACAGCCACTCGTGTTCTGGCCATTCGCATTGTTCCCACGCTTCCTTGCTATGAATTTGCTGCCAATGTGGATTCCTTACGTGAACTGGCATAATTTCTGCATTTTGCGAAATAAGCATAACAGGAAATTTCTCAAATTATGCAAATTATGCTGGGATAATGTAACTCTTTCTCGGTTCTAATATATAGCTACTGTGGGAAGATTGATAAATATTAAACAATAATTTGAAGGAAGGCTGGAGATAAATGGTAATGTCTGGTTGGAATGAACAATCTACAAAATACAAATTGTGCCCTCAAGGGAGTAATATTGATGATTAAGATGTCATTAATGTTATTCCAATCGAATATATGTATAGCAGGGCTCTTCTTTTCTTTTCTGTATTAATTTTTTCAAGTAGTTGGGAGTTTAAATGCGTATAGTTATTATTATTATTAATAGGGGGATTTATAAAGCGCCATCTTCACTCTGCATAATGTCTGTAATAAAAAAAAAATCTATGTGATTGTAATGAGTAGTTTTATTGATCTATTTTTGACAGAGAATTATTTGAATTAATAATTCGTTGTAAATGTTCCACTATTTCGGTGTACAATCTCTTTAAGCCAAAATTATTTTTTATCTTGATTATTTTAAGGTCAACTAGGAGGTAAATTAGTTGTCTTTTTGCATACTTTGACATCTCCTGTCTCCTGGTTAAGATGTTCTTCTTCACTAATCTAGAGTCTAGTTCCTTTCACACTCTGCATGTTTCCTCTTTGTGGTGCTGACTCTATACTTGCTATGGTACAAGACTACTGTGGTTTTAAAAAGAATATGATAAAAATATTGTGTCCTAAAAATCATCTAAAAAATGTCACCCCTTTGAAGTTGATAATAGAAAACCTATATCCAATGCAACAATGTTTTTGTAAATGATATGTATACCACTATACTTATGTTAGACATACAAACTCCTTAATTCAGATTTTTGCTTGAAATTTGACTCTCCTTGTGTTTTGGTTCATGATTATGTTCACTCTTTATATTTAGTGTGGTCAAACAATGGTTCCATGTTTTCACAAATTCAAGTTCAGGTCTGCAGATTCAAGTAAATGTTTGCAGAATCAAATTAGAAGTTAAAGGAACAAGCATTAGCAAAGGAATAGGTCTTAGCTCTAAAAGTCAGAGTTATTTGATTTGCCACTGCTTATTGCAAACTGCACTCATGCACAGCTGTCAGCATGCATGTGCATGCATTACCAGCAGACCTGCAATAGGTTTTCGATTTAAGAAACCCAATTCCAAGATGGCTGCCTTTGCGCACCCCTGTTCCATGATGCATGCACACACTGCACTGTGCCGCTTGGGCACCAGAGTGTCAAAACACAAGTGTGTGCATCAGGCAAGTTGCATGGTGGCCGTTTTTAATTTGCCATTATAACATGACAGACGATTGTTATAGAAACAAAATTAAAATATAAGAAACAAGTAAATAAGAAGTGTACGCAAAGCATAAAAGAGGAAGTGAGTCACCTAGCAGCACTTTGCAGCTGCCTGGCCGTCGTAAAATAATAATAATAACAATTTTAAAAGAATTAACAAAGGGCGCTTCAGGGATTGGGAGAGCAAAACAGAGCACTGCGGGGGATAAAGCAATAAATAGGCAGAGAGCAAGAAAAACTCATACACTACCATTGAGTGCTCAATACTGAATAAAAAAAGAGTTCCCTCAAGTAGGGAGGTGGAAGTATACAACTCATCCATTTGATTCAGAACACCCTGGGTCTGAAATGTTCCTACTTGGGTCAAACACATGAATAGGGAGTTAAACCTTCACATCAAGAGCAGATTACTGAGTTAGACCACAAAGCCATGCATTCATGAGCAAAGGGCTTACCCAAAGTGTCTAAGTATTTATGTAAAGGAAACAATAGGTGTCTGCCTACTGACAGCCAAAACTATAGCCGAGACCTTAAAAGGAGGCAGGGGCTATAGACACAGCTAAATACTATAAGAATATATCATTTTGCAGTACTCATAGAAAATGGCCTTCATCCCTAGCCTGTGCCAGTTGAAGGCGCTGTGGTGCTATGCACATGGCATTGCCAGAGGCCACAAACCACACTCAGTTCACACGCATGATATGAACATGGCTAGTAAGTAGAAGGGCATGACAAATTGGCTATGCTGCCACCCAGACGCACAAACAGCCGCGTTAAAGCTGTCAGCATTTCCTGCTATGTTTCTGCCGTTTTGTAGTCTCAGAGCCTTAAAATACCACCCAAAAAACAGCATGGTAACACTTCACAAATAATACATGAACACACCCTAGTTTACATAAAATCAAGTGACTCTATACAACTTTACACCATGCCCACGCCCGCCCCTATCAACCTCCTTTTCATCCGAGGGTCCCCCATCGAAGCAGGTGCACTGTGAGTGAGTCACTGCACGCATAGAAGCGCGTCCCTGTGCCAACATATATTTTGTCTGCGCTATTCCCGCGCGGCCACTGCCCAGGAACCTCGTGTCGACATTTATAAGGGGTTTCTGGTTGAGAGGCATCCTGTTTTTCAGATGAGTGGGACCAAGCACCGAGGAGAGAGCTGGGAGCTGTTAATTTATATTTTAAATAAGGTGTTGACGGACACAATATGTTTCCTTGATTGCCCGATGCCAGATGTGACCTTTCAGAAATGGCGGCGTTGAACACGCTCAGCCTGCAAAGTTAAATACCGCACCGAGGAAAGCCTCTTTATCCAACGGGGCAATCGTGTTTACAGTGTGGTAAACATCCTTACAGTTTAATAAAACTGTCGGTGGTAGAAATGTTTGTTTACCACTGTGTCACTAACTCCCAAAAGTGTGATACACATCTTTACAGTCTTGTGAATTGTTTACAGTGTGGTAAATATTTTTCATTGAAATATGTGTTTTTATTGTCTGGTAAATGTCTTTACAATGTGCTAAAAATCGTGATAATGAGATATGTTTTCAATGCAATAGGGACATTTCCACTGAGTTAGCCTTCATTACAGCATGAAAAATATATTGAAGGTGTGCATACTATCTTTTTCAAATCACATGATTTTCAAATAATAATGGGCTGAGCTATGCACGCTCTATTTAATACGTAAGATGTGTAGGACACCATTTTCTTAGTAATTATGGAGTTAAGGAAATACTTCCTAGAGTGTACATTTGTGCCACCACATAGTGAGTGAAGTATACCATCTTTATAATACACTCAGGAAAAATGAGCAGGATGTGTTTTGCCCTGAAAAGTGAGAGATGTTTACTTTTTATTTGTATTTCTAATGTATGGTGTGTGAATATAAACATATTTGTGTGTTTATCTGTATATTGGCGTTCTACAGAAGCTTCTGTAGTTGGCGCTCTACAGAGCTTCTGTAGTTATATCCCACTTAACAGAGAAACATATTTTCAATTTTTCTAATACCTTTGCCCGTGACTATCAAATTTGCACAAAACCTTCCAATCCAATTTAGGTTGACTCTATTGAAGGTTTGTGTAGACTTTTTGTATGTAATTCCCAAAGAATAGGAGAAAAACACAACATTGGCAACACCAGTAAGCCTGAGTTTTTAGGTCATGCCTTTGAAACAGCTTTAGCTGCCTCACCAAACTATTGTTTTTGTTTAAGCAATCCTCCATATTATATATGCTTACAAAGCTTATGGTCACCGGACTTCATATTTTGGTCTATTAAATTATCAATTACATTTTGCTTCCACGCACCATAGCATCCAGCATGGGCCACTTAATCCATTGTCTATTTTTACTTTGAGTGAATGCCTAAAGCCTGGGCGCATTGTTTACTTCTATTTTAAAATAGTTCCATTATGTTCAGTGGCAAAGCTGTTTTAAAGTGTACTTTAAAACATATATTTCATAAATGTACCTTAAAAACCAACTCTATGTTTTGCTTGCATTTTGGGGGCCCCATTTGATTGTGAATTATTTTCCGTTTCCATTTCAAAGTTATAAAATGCTTGAGTATCATTTTAACTGCCTGCGATGCGAGTGCTTGTTTATGTGCTGATTTATTCCTGCCTCCTTCACAAATAATAGTAATAACATGTGTGGCACAGCTGAAAGGCTTGTTATTAAAAAAATATATATTAGCAGTAAAATGGCCATATCAGTGAATGCTATTTACATTTTATTAATGTAAGTATGTAGCAGAAACGTTTAGGTTTTATTTTATTTTATTTCATTTTGTGGCATAAGCTTTCAATAAAAACATTAAAACATTAACCATCGCACAACTTTCCAAGGCCAGATCTGTTGGCTTTGCCTGGGCTTATTTGTAAGTGACGGGATTTTTCAACCATATGTGTTTTGTTGTGTGGATGAGTGAATCCAAGAATGAGTCAATGCAAGGATGGATAAGTAACTGCTTGAGTGCAGAGACGGATTAGTGCATTGTTGGCTGGGATGATGTAAAGTAGGCTGCAAGAATGGATGAGTAAGAAATGGATGAAATTGTGAGTTAGTGCACTGAATAATTAAAGTGTGAGTGTATTTACTTTCCCCCACACTTATTTGTTTGAATGCACCCCTGCTTCCATTCTACCTTCTGCATGACCCGGTAATAAGTCCGAATATCGTTGCAAAACATTTGAACTACATCAATATTGAGTTGGGCACATAGTGGAAGGGAAATATCGAGTGCAAGAAGATCGTTGTCAAGAATATTGATTTGAAGATAAGTACAGTAGCAGTTGTGGTGGGAGTGCTGCAGGGCGGTGGAGCGGGCGGGGGTGGGGCAGAGTGGGGGTAGTAAACTACGGCATATGGCAAAACTGAGGTAGGTAAACAAATAAATAAACAACACAAATTTCATTGCGTGCGCTGCATTGCCAAATGTGATGTAGTGTGTGCAATGAAATTCATTTTATTTATTTATTTGTTTACTTTCCTCCGTTGGGCTGTATTCCGTAGTTTACTACACCCCAGCCGCGGCCCGTGGAGCGAGTTCGGTGGGGCAGGGAGGCGGTGCGGGGGAGGGGCAGGGTGGAGGGTGGTAAACAACGGAATATGGATAATTGCAGGTAATTACTTATCTGCAATTATACATATTCCGTTGTTTGCCACCAGGGCCGGACTGTGTGCTGCCGAGCAGGGGGAGGATTTCTCTGTGGTGTGAGCTCATTTCGTTGATGGGGACCTGCGTGCGCTTTGAAATAAAAAAAGCAAAACGAATTTCGTTTTGCACACACAGGTCCCCATCAACGAAATGATCCCCCTGCTCGGCAGCACACACAACTGCCCGGTAGCCAGTCCGGCCCTGTTTACCGCCCTCCACCCTGCCCCTCCCCTGCACCGCCTCCCTGTCCTGTCGAACTCCCTCCACGGGCCGTGGCTGCTACCCCCAACCCTGCTCCACCCCCGCCCGCCCCACCGACCGCAGCACTCCCACCATGAGCCTCTACTGGGTAAGTAATAGCGAATTAAAAAATATAGAAGTCATTAATATCGTCTGCAAAGATATAGATGTTTAAAATATCGATTTTTTAATTAGTGTTATGTCTTTTAGTATATATTTTAAATGTATGTGAAGTCATCTTTTTGTTTAAGTATTGTTTATGTTTTTTAATACATGTGTTACATTTATATTAGTAATTACATTTAATTGACTTACATTTTGCATTTATTAGTTCCGTAGCGGATTGTGGGTTAATAGCGGAATAGGGTTGGAAGTAATTTAATTGTAATAAATTAATGATTATTTTTTATTTAATTATATTTATTTAATTTATTATTATTATTTTATTTATTTGATATTTAATAGTGTTAATTGTGCTTTTACATTTATTTGGGTACATTTTATGTGTGGGTTGGGGGTTTATAGGGGGAAAGGTGGGAAGTAATTAATAATTAGTTGTTATCTAATATTAATTAATTGATGATTAGTTATGGTAATGGTGTCTTTTTTTAGATGCGGGTTGTGGGACTAATAGGGTTAAAGTGTGGAAAGTGATATACTTTTAATGAATTCATAATTCGTTGTTAAATATTATTAATTAATTAATCAATAATTAATTATTGTAATTGTGTAATTTCATTTTTTAGTTGCTGGTTGTAGGGTTATTAGAGGCAAAGGGTGGGACGTAGTTTATTTTTATTGAGTAATAATTAGTTGATAATTAAAATTAATTAATTGATTGATAATTAACCATGTTAACTGTTTAATTACTTTTTTTGGGTGTGAGTTGTTGGTTTATAGGGGTAAAGGGTGGGGAGTAAATTAATTTTACTTAATTTATAATTAAAGTTCAATTTTAGGTGCAGGGTGTGGGGATTATAGGGGTAAAGGGTGGGAAGTTAATTCATTTTAATTAATTTTTCATTTTAATTAATTTTTAATTTGTTTTTTAATTAGTATGTGTTTAATTGATCATTAATTGTTAATTGTGCAAAAACATTTTTTTTTTACATTTTAGATGTGGGTTCTGACTTTTGTAGGTGTATGGGGTTGGAAGTTTATTAATTGCTTAAAATTGATTTACTTCCAACCCCATACACCTACAAAAGTCAGAACCCACATCAGAAATGTAAAAAACCCCAATTAATGATCAATTAAACACTTAAGCTTTCGATAGCGTAAATTAGGCATATCTGCAAAAAGCTATTCAACATAACAATTTAGGTCATCATTTCTCTAGGATTATTGCGAATATTTACTCAACTCCTATAGCCAAAATACTTATCAATGGATGTGTATCAAAAGGGTTCCTTATTAAAAGAGGCACCTGACAGGGGTGCCCGCTCTCTCTCCATCTCTTTAATGTATACATAGAACCCCTAGCCAACATGATCAGGTCTTCCAGAGAAATTTCACCTTTTAGTTTTAATGGCTGAAATCTAAAAGTGGCATTGTATGCTGACGATTTAATGATTTATACAAGCAATCTAAATAAGTCCTCTACTTGCATAACTCACTTAATAACAGAGTTTGGGAAAGTCTCGGGATATCAAATTAACCATCAAAAAGCTGAGGTTATGCACTGGAATATACATAGGCCACTGATAGAATCTAGAAACAGAATCAAATATCTTGGGATCGATGTTCTAAAAAATATTGACGAAATTGCTCAAGTCAATTTAGAACTAAAGATCAAAGAGATGAGGAAACTATTAAAATCATGGAACTGTTTGTCTCTCTCTTTTTTGGGGAGATCTAATGTGATAAAAATGGCCTCCTTTCAAAGTTTACGTTTGTCTTTAACGCAATTCCCTTGGAATTTAATCTGTCATGTATAAAAAAAACTCAGAGTGAAATCAACACCTTTATTTGGGCCTCTAAAGGTGTTAGGATAGCTTGGAGTAAACTTCGACAGAAGAAAAACCAAGGAGGAATAGCAAGCCCAGATCTTATGATGTACTATAAAGCATTTCATTTTAAAAACGTAAGACACCTCTTTCGAAGCTATGAGACCTACCCTACGTATTGGAAAGCAATTATAAACTACGACCACTGCCTCTACAAATTTGGCCATCAAAAGTACTTTAAAAAAATAAAATTAAAGGTACCAAGAGCAGCGTTTAAATTATGGTCAGAAATAAGGAAGATATGGTACTTCCCATATTATAGCCCCCAAGCACCAATTTGGAACTTTCCTGGAACTCCTAAGTGTATGAGAGACTTATAAGCAGCTCCATTGAAAAAAGCAGGGATCTGCAAATGGGGAGATCTTCAGGAAAATGGGAAGTTAATACCTTGGGACTTTTTAGCAAATAGAACTAACAATAAATCTCTAGGTTCAAATATTACCAGCTGGTTAACTGGTCAAGACACCAAGAAATAATATTAGACCACATTGGGAATTTAGAGCAAGAAATACACAAAGAGCCGATGCGTAAAGAAGTAATAAAGTGGTATTGGTCTTTTGTGGAGAAAAATGAAGAAGATTTCGACACTCCAGACCTCATATGGAAGAAGGTTTTTCCGGCTCAAGATTTAAAGCACCTCTTGCAAGTATCCTGCACTTTTCTATGGCATATTATAATTTCTGCACCCCTTAGGAAAAACCATTTGTTTACTTTACACAGATCTTGCTGGACGCCTGAAAAACTCTCAAAAATGAGTAACCAGGAGATGAAAAAATGCCCTAAGTGCGGAGAGGAAAAGGCAAACGATATCCGTATGTTTTATGCTTGTCCACACCTTGATGCATTTGGTATAATGTTGGTAAGATAATCGACAAGACTTTAAATGTCAGCATCAAGGTAAGTGGCTTTGTTATTATTTTTGGTATCATGCTTGGTGATGACCATAACACTATTTTAACTAAAAATCTGAAATATCTCTTGTTTACATTTATGTTGCTTGCCAGACGTGAGGTGTGTTTAAACTGGATCCTTCCATCTCCTCCAATAGCGGAGAACTTGGTTTGGGCAGTAGATACGTTTAGGAATCTGGATAGGTCCAGAAGCAAGAGCAGGCATACCAATCACTGGAAACTTTGGGACAATAGTACTAGACAGGGCAGGAAGGGACTTCCAATGATTTAAACTATGCGATCAACAAACTCTTGAGTCCCTATGTGCTGGTATAATGTTACATAAACTTAAAGATGGTGTTGGTTTACTATGACTTGGTTTCTACCTCCTCCTCATGAGGGCCCCCAAAAATATGAGGTGACCGTGCTAGCTATAACCACTAAGATCGCACAAATGAGGCCCAAAAAAATAAATAATCATTTGTGTTATGTGCTTTGTGGGAGTATACAGTGGCAGCTCCTCAAGGTAGTGCTGCGGGGCGGTGGGGCTGGGGAGGGGCAGGGTGGGGGGTAGTAAACTCTGGCATATGGCCGAACAGAATCAAAAAAATAAATAAGTAAAACGAATTACATTGCACGCGCTGCATCGCCGATCGGCCTTATGTTTCCCTCACAGTACTTTTACCAACGCATTGTACTGTCTTTGCATCTTAGGTTTTTTGGATTCCTGTGAATAAACTCTTATGATTGGATCATATCACCTATTTTTAGGCTGCCGTACATCTTTACCAGGTGAATATTTAATGCAGATAAGTAGTCGCTTTACAACCATCTTAGCACTTAGCTGGATTGATTCACATCACAGACACCCATTATTCTTTACCACACAGGCTGTTTTCTCTTAGTCCTGATGAAGACCCTTGGTGATGTTTGGTAATAACACACAACTCAAATGGGTAGAAATGTCCACAATACCATTAGGTGCTCCGTAACAGTGCCTCACATAATTTACATTCAAGAAATGAGGATATAGGCTTGAACATATATGTGTGTTCAACAGACACCCAACTGAGTTATTTATGTATTATATGTTCAACCACCTAATGTCCTGTACATTTAATGTTCTTGATGTTTGACACAATTTGTCCAATGTATTATTTTTGTTATTGCATAAGTCACATTACACACCTGCGTTTCTTCTAGATATGTTACTATCTGTGCTGCTCTACGATATATGATTGACAATATACCATGTTTAAATTCATTTTTGTGTCAGTATGATTTTCTACATATTTGTTGCACCATTTCATTGACAATTCCTAGTCGAATAGGAGGATATTAAGGTTATATACACAGAAATATAACTCCCTACAGAACCAATTGTTGCCATATGCCACTTGATTCCCCAGGTTCTGTGGGATACTGGGTCACCCCATTAGTCTTAATGCATTAGGATTCAGGACACTGCCAGACTGGTGATGCAGACAAGTAAGATGAAAAAGACCTTCTTCATTGATGCAATTTGAATCAGGAACAGAATTCCCACCAAAAATAGAACTGCTACCACTCTCCTGCCTTTCAATCCTTACTCAATAGAGATCCTGCAAGCCCCTACCTCTTAAATTGTACCTAGGGCTTTGCACATTTGTTAGTGCTTCATTGCTCCACAGCTAGACTTGTGCTATATAACTACTAATTCTACATTACATACAAGGAGCTCAAAAAGATGGGTTTGCCTCAAACGTTTCTTTAAATGATACACTTCAAGTATGTCTCAACCCAAACATGTTAGGCAATCCTAGAATAATCACTAATAACCAATGCAAAAGAAAATTACCAACATGTTCCTCAAGAAACAAAACATACCCCAGTGTGGGGAAAGGCAGAGGCTACCAAGTGGTATCTCTGCTTGTGGGGAGGAGTAGTCAGGCATAACCCTTCTGTGGTATCTTGCGCAAGCCACAGCGCGCATGCTCTCGGGTACGCGCTGGGGATTGCAGCCTGTTGTCATGTTTTGAAGTGGTCGTGAGTGACCCACTGGTCACTCGTGACTATTTAATATGTGGTGACACTCTTCTGGCAAACACATTCCCCTCGTGGGTTGGGTTTACATTTGAATCTGGGGTGATTGCATTTTATTGGGTGGAAAGGTCAGTTGAGACATTCCGTACTGGACACCTAGAAGACTGTATCTCTGTCTTATGCTGAATAAAGTTCTACCTTCAAAAAGAAAAATTTCGTGCAGCGTTCATTTCTTCTTTGACTTCTCTACACTGGCGATGAGCGGAAGTGCATTTTCACTGGTATACTTTACGACAACAAGGGGACCCAAGTAAATTCAGCGAGGGACCTCGGGATTCAATTATTATAAACTACAATGGTCCCATGGAAATTAGGGATGAGGATACATGAATGAATATAAACCTGATTACTACTATATTGGTTGAACTTGTCCAGCCGGACAGAGGTCTAGTATTTAATATTTAACAATTCTTGTTACTGTTTTTGTAGTAGGATGCAGGCTTGTGTCCCACTTTCTGTATTTTCATTTGTACATATTTTCAAGAATTGTTCAATATTAAATACTAGACCCCTGTCCGGCTGGACAAGTTCAACCAATATAATACTGATCGGGTCTATATTCATTCATGTATCCTCATCCCTAATTTCCTAGGGACCTTTGTAGTTTATCATATTTTCACTGGATCATCATTGAAGGAACGTTGTTTCAACTAGGTATATCCGGATGGCCTGCAGCTCTAAACAGGATTGTTATTGGTGGAGCAACGGAGGAACAAAATATTGCTCTTCACAGGAGTTACGATTGGTGGTTGCTGAGTGTCCTCATTGGTCACAATTATTGGCCACGCCTTTCAGCACCAGGGAAGGTTATTTCACTCTCCGTGTTTATTCAATTGCACTGACAGCGTTTTGGCTTGTTTTTTTAATACTAGAGTCAAGCTGTGTAAGTTATTGCTGTTATTTATATTCTGTGGATTTCAACGTTATCAGTTCTGCTGGAGTGCCCAGAAACAAAGTGTATGTCAAGGTACTCTACTGTTTTACTGCATATATGACTACACTGTTTTTGTTATCAATTTGTCACAGTAAACATTGCTCTCATTATCCCCACTATGGCTGGCATAACTCCTCCACCATCCTTTCTTAATGTTCCTGGGCGTATGTGGAAGTTTTAGAAGGAGAGGAGTGCGAACCTGAAAGGAAACTTGCACTACTCAAACATTGTTTAGGTGGAATCGGTTTGAAGAAATTCAAGAATTTACCCGCCTCAGTCAATCCTGGCAGTATTAATGTCTATCAATAAGCCTCTAAACAACTCTGTGTAAGATATGGGGAAAAAAACTTTGTTATGGAAAGATTTATATTTTATTCCAGGCGACAACGTCCTGACGAATCTATTGAGGATTATGTGTCCACACTTAGATCTTTAGCCTTAACATGTGACTTTGAACATATATCTTATGAGCAAGTACTTAGAGACCAGATTTTAATGAGAACCAATAACAAGAAAATACAAGAAAGATTGGAGACAAGTACTGACATGTCGCTTAATACTGCATTGAAATTGCTAAGGCAATTGAACATTCTGAAAAGTTTGTACATGAAATAAGAAGTGTAGAAACAAACTGATATACATGTGATACACAAAGATAAACCTAAAATGAAGAGTGGTTTTGGCCAAAAAAAAGATAGACCACAATATAATGATATGAGACCCAAGTGGCAAAGGCAGGATGGGTAAAAGAATGTCCCTTTATGCTATAGATGTGGTAGCAATTCTCATTTAGGCAATGCAAGAATATGCCCTGCTACGGATAAAATATGTACAAAATGTGGCAAAAAAGGGCATTTTAGTAGGGTGTGTAGGTCTGCTCCTAGAAAAGTTAATGTCAGTCAAGGCTATGAAGGATATGATAGTTCTAATGACAGCAGTGAACCTGAAATCAATACTGTATGGTCCATAAACAGGGGAACTTGTGCTTCAAAGTTTCCCTCATGTGAGATTAATATTGATGGTATTGCACTACATGTTCTTGTGGAATCTTGTATCTGGTACACCATTATCTCACAAGTGGTGTTTAAGAAATACTGACCCAATAAAGAACTTATACCTCCTGATGTTGCTCCTTGTGGGTATGCTGCTCACAAAATTGACCTGTTGAGTTCTTTTTGTGCAAAATTTGTTTTTTGGAATGGCATACTATTGGGAAAGTTTATGTGGCCAAACAAGGGCAGTCTTTACTGGGTTGGCCATACCAAAAGGAAATGGGTATCAAACTGGATCCTACTGCTGATCCTCCTGCATATGCAGTCACTAACAAGGCTACAGGAAGTGACAATTCTACTATTTTTGAGATTACACCAAAATTCCCAAAAGTCTTCAGTGATACTGTGGTGAATACCGTGGGTTCAAACATCGCATTCGGGAATCTGGGAATTCTGTACCGGTTCGTCATAAAGTATGAAATGTTCCTTTAACATATAGGGGTAAGCTTGAAGAAATTCGACATGATTTATGTGTAAAGAAGATTATAGAGCCTGTTGAATCTTCTCCATGGGTTTCTCCAATAGTTATTTTGGACAAACTTTATGGCAAATTGAGGCTTTGTATTGACTTAAGCAGCCTTAACAATGCTATATGGGTGGATACCCATCCACTACCCAATTTACATGAAATGGTAACTACTCTAGCTGGTGCAAAGGTATGCTCTTCTCTTGACTTGGCAAGTGCATATCACCAAGTGGTGTTGGAGGAGGATTCAAGAGATTTAACGGCCTTTTTAACTCCAGTGGGTTTGTTTTGCTTTTGCCGCATGCCCTTTGGACTTGCTAGTGCTGTTGCCGTTTACAAAGGTTTATGAAGGAAACCTTAGAAGGATTAAATGGTGCAATTGTGTTTTAGGACGAAAGATGCCAAGGAACATGATCACAATTTGGAAAATGTTTTAATGGCATTAGCTGATAAGGGGTTTACATTACGTTCTGACAAATGCAAATGTAAGAAAACTGAGGTTGAATACCATGGACACTTAATTAGTAACTCTGGCATTAAACCCAAGAAGAACAATGTTGAAATCATCATTAAGGCTCTTTTCCCTAAGTCAAAGGACCAATTGGTTGCCTTTTTGGGACTTATGGAGTTTTACTCCAAGTTTATTCCCAAGTATGCTAACAACTTCGAACCATTCAGATGTTTGTTGGAAAAAATGGGCTGTGTGGTCAAGGTTATTAAGGTGTTTATGAATGCTGTGCGGATTAGTGGTGGAAGTGTCAGGAATTTTAACAGGGTTTCTCTTTTCAAACAGAAAATTGATACATTGATACCATATGAAAGCAATGTTTTTCTAGACGTGAAGGAAACGGGTTGATGATACAAAATGTAGTTGCAGTGTGAATAACAATGCCAAGGACACAGGCAGAAGTGTCCGGTCTCGGTGTCTTCCCGGAAGGTTATATGATTATATTGTTGAATGATTTTTGTTTAATAATAAAAGGAGGGAGGTGTGTGGTATCTTGCGCAAGGCTCTGCAGGCATGCTCTCGCGCATGCACAGGAGATTGCAGCCTGTTGTCATGTTTTGAAGTAGTCGCGAGTGACCTACTGATCACTTGCGACTATTTCATATGTGGCGACACTCCTCAGGCCAACGCATTCCCCTAGTGGGTTGTGTTTACATATGAATCAGGGGGGATTGTATTTTACTGGGCAGAAAGGTCAGTTGAGGCATTCCAGACTGGACACCTAAAAGGCTGTATCTCTGTCTTATGCTGAATAAAGTTTTACCTTCAAAAAGAAGAATGTTGTGCAGCTTTTGGTTCTTCTTTTATTTCTCTACACCTTCCTTCGGTAAGGAATAACAAGAAACTCCTGGCAGTTGAGGGGAGATGATGTAAAAGGGGGGAAAGGCGGAATCAAACCTCAACGGTCGTGAGGTAATACTGAGGAGGGTTATATTTTTAAACACTGTCCTGGCAAGGATGGAGTAGATTTGTAATTCTCATTCTTGGCCAAGCCAGGATGGGTAGGAGTGAAGTCCCTTTTTATTTTTGCATCTCACCCCAACATATCATATGAATTCTGATGACATCACAAATAACAACACTGGTGACAACACTAGGCCTGAATGAAAACTTATCTTGCTGCACTAGTAGTTACCAGTAGTGGATGTGATTAATTCAAGCATCCCACCCATCACATTTTTGATTACGTCAGTGCAATCCCCTAAGTGTGACGGGTATGCACATATGTGGATCCCTTGCTCACTTCGGCACTGAAATCTAGCAGCACCCGAATGAAGGGCCACAGCTAGAGCAATACTGGATTTGGATTTTTTGTATTCTGGTTCAGACAGGGCCTGGCTTGGCAGTTCAGGCTGGCCTGTTACTTTGGAGCAGGATCAAACTTGATTTGCATTAGGCAGGGTCTCATCTGAGGTGGCATGATGGACAGGGATGCAGCCGAGTTATTATCAGTGTCTGAGATTAATCCATTCATCCTATCCATCGCTTTTTTGTTTACCTTAGTGCGGTGCCCTAAGTGTGATGGTTACGCCCAGACGTGGGGCCTGTGCTCACTTTGCCACTGGAACCAAGCTGCATCTGACTGAAGAGCCCCACCAAGGAGAAACCTGTCCTGGGTTGATTGTTATCTGGTTCAGAAAGGACATGGCTTGGCAGTTCGGTCAGAACTATTTCTATTGTAGCAGGATGAAGGCTGATTTGCATATGGATGGGTTTAGTCTGAGATGGCATTGTGGGACAAAAATGGATTGGGATGCGATTGAGTAATTACTAGTGGCTGAGATTAATTCAAGAATCCCACCCATCACTTTCTTGTATACCTCTAAAATGTTATGTAGATTATTAAGGTGTGTGATTGGAGTAAAGTCCTTTTCATGGGGAGATGATATGGCCTAATGGCTAGAGTGGTCGACCGCGAAGCTGGGGAACTGGGCTCGAGTCTCGGCAGGGACACTCAACATCCTGTGATTCTGGGCAAATCACTTAATCTCCCCATCCCTAACAAAAAATGAATGTGTCTGTAATAGGCCTGGGTGGTAAATTCCGTTCCGCTCGCGGAATTTGCAGAATTTGGGTAATTT
Organism: Lissotriton helveticus; assembly: GCF_964261635.1. Classification (NCBI taxonomy): domain Eukaryota; kingdom Metazoa; phylum Chordata; class Amphibia; order Caudata; family Salamandridae; genus Lissotriton; species Lissotriton helveticus. The sequence goes on from NC_136068.1 coordinate 691,523,400, forward strand.
TGCGTTCCGCGGAGAACGCAAAATTGCCCAAAATTCAACGTTCCGCGACTTCGCAAAATGTTTTGCTTGTTCGCGTTCTCAAAATGCGTGTTTGCGAGATATTTTCACCCGAGAACGCAAACAGCAATTGCGAACAGGAAAAAAGCATCGCGAAGAAGCAATTCCGCATGTTTGCGGGATTTGTGCATGTTCGCGGAGATGTTTTACCATTTCGCGATGCTCATGTAAAGCACTCTGATACCTACGGGTCAAGTTCGTACTATATAAAACTAAAAACTGGCTGTACATTGAGTTATTTACTTTTATATTTTGGTTTATTGAGTTCTGAATCTCTGTCTCCACACCACCTTCTTGATTTGATTTGAGTAAGCATTGGTTTGTCTGACTTTTCTGTCCTGTGGTACAAGTGTTAACTGTGTGCTGTTTGTGCTCAGTTTCGACCTGAATAGAATGTTACATCCCCAGGACATCAGTGGGTAAAAGCTGTGGCTGAGACAATCTGAGTCAAGTAATCACTGTTTACACAGGGGCTCCTGAAAAAGTTCCCACATAAACAACAAGCATTTGCAATGCAATAGGTCTCACATTTACGCAAGTTTGAGCTATTGGCATTGTATTTTTTTGTAAAACATTTTTTATTGATAAGAAACAGACATCAGCAATAAAACGACATATCAGAGGGAGTATTACAATTGGCATCGCCGCTACAGTAGGCAAGTCACGGTATACAATCACATAGGGTGGAAGGTCTAGAGTGAAAGGGGGTCATCGATAGTAGGAGTTTAGGGAGGCTGACATATTTCTCCATGATAGGAGTTCCACAAGCCCCATACACAAGACCATTTTTTGGGACATCCCCGCGATACATACACAGTCTTTTCTCTGAACATTGCCCAGTCCATGTCTTTTTCCCAGTCTTGAACTGTTGGTGGGAGCGGCGCCCCCAAAGCTGGGCAACATTCCTCTTGGCCAGCATTAGTCTCAACGTAGCCCACTGCGTCAAGCAGACATTGAAATCGGTTGGCTCCCAGATGTTTAAGAGACTCCTTCGGGCCTCCACACTGAGCCACACAGCCAAAACAGTATTAATAATATCATGAATACCGCGCCAATAGGGTTGGATCAGTTCGCATTCCCAAACTATGTGGAAAAAGGTTCCCAGCTCACTGCATCCCCGACTACAAGCGCCCCCATCTGCCCTTCCCATTCGTACCAATTGGGGCCCCGTTACATATAGAAAAACCAAAGGTGGTGATGGACGGAGCGTTGACAATACAAACACTCACCCCCAGTCAACTGATCTGGGTTTAATCCATCACCGTTCTTTAGCTCACTCCGCCACCCCAGTTCAGACATGGCCATATGCAAATCAGTCTGACCCTGTGCCTCATGGGAACAGTCCAGCCCGAACTGCCAAGCCATGTCTTCCCTGGACCGGAATCAAGCTTCCCAGGACCGGTTTCTGGCATTACAGCCGTCTTCAGCCGGGCCGTTACATATACCCTGTGGAGAAATTTTGGTTGGACAAGTTGGAGCCAAGCTGGTAGTGCCACCACTCTGTGAGAGGAAACAGCCTCCTGCCACTCCTCGTCATCCATCTCTATACCGTCTCCGGCCCATTCTCTCGGAGGACCCGGAGAGGGTCCGTGATGTTGTTGACCAGTTTTTTATATATCAGCGAAATGGTGCTGTCTGGGAGATGACCATCTAGTTTTCTATCCTCCAGTGGGGATGATTCCGGTATTGTGTTCCCTTGGCTGTAAGTGTGTGCGAAGTGCGTGTCGAACCTGCGTGTAACGGAAGCGCTCCGACTCGGCCATTTTATACTGTTGTCGCAGTGTGTCGAAATACTTAATGTCTGATTTGTCCCACAGATCGCCTATCCGTGTGATACCTATAAGACCCCATTTGCCGAATCCCTTACTTCTCCACAGATTACCCAGTTGTTCAGAGTCCCATAGTGTCGCTGCGAGCGTTAGCTTGCGGCCCCAACCTAGGCGATTGGTGGCCTCATGCCAGACGTGCACTGCATGGTTAGTGGGGCCCGTAAGTGGATAGCGCCGGGGCCTAGAATACAGGGCTCTACTGAAGGTCCCTCCAGAGAGGAGCCACAGATCCATGTTATAGCCCGGGTCGCTGGGTTGGGCATACGTGCAGTGGTTGATGGAGGACAGATGAGACGCCCAATAGTACAGCTTAATATCGGGGAGGCTGACGCCCCCATCATACCAGTCAGGGAAAGCTTGCAGAAAGCAATACGGGGCCTACCGTTCCACAATAGATCCCTTTGAAGGCTCTCGACCGCCCTGAAATATGACGCGGGTACCGGGTCCATGGAGTTCTGGAGTGCATAAAGGAACCGGGGTAGAGACATCATTTTAAAGAGGGCAGCCTTACCTAGCAAGGAAAGGGCGAGCGATTTCCATCTAGCAATGTCTTTGCGCAGCTGAAGCAGAGGAGGCTGGAGGTTTTTGGGAATAGCGAAGAGAGGGATCCACAAAAGGAAGATACCCAAATATTTAAACGCTTCATTGCATGTTTGAATAGGACGCCCACGCGGGGGAATGGGGGGCTCGCCCACCACCACAAACAGGAGGGATTTTCTCCAGTTTATGGAGTAGCCGAAGTATCGTCCAAAGATCGTAAAGATATCCAAAACCACAATCAAGGACCTCCTAGGAGAGGTCAAGTACAGAAGGATGTCCTCAGCGTATAGGGAAATGTGGTCTTCCCAGTCTGGAGACCAGCGCATGCCCCTAAGCATCAGATCCTGACGTATCCAAGCTGCCAATGGCTCCAGTGCCAGGGCAAACAGGAGAAGGGACAGGGGGCATCCATGGGGTGTCCCCCTACCCTACTCAAAGGTGGTTGACTTCCTGTTGTTAACTACCACTTGGGCCAAAGGTCGGGAGTACAGTAACTGCACTCATTGTATGTATTTAGGACCAAACCCCATTTTCTCTAATACTGCCCATAAATATGTCCATTCGATGGTGCCGAACACCATGGTAGCGTATAAGGAGACTATAACTGCAGTTTCCAATCTAGAGGCTGCCCGGCCCAAAACCCTGTGAACTCCTCACAGGTTCAGTGCGGTATTGCGGTGTGGTATGAAGCCCGATTGATCCGGGTGGACCAGGGTCTCAATCACCGTTAAAAGGCGAGTAGCAAGGAGCTTAGCCAGGATCTTGGGCTCCGCGTTCAACAGGGATATCGGCCGATAAGACCCACAATCAGTATTGGGTTTACCATCCTTATGGATGGTAACAATAGTGGCCGTCCGTTGGTCCAATGGTAAGAGTCCCGATTGCCTCGAGTCCTCAAACATGGCTCTCATGTACGGGGCCAATTTGTCTGGTTTAAGTTTGTACAATTCAATCGGCAGCCCATGAGGGCCAGAGGCTTTACCCAGCCTGAGGGACCGCACTGCTGCCGCTATTTCATCGTTAGATATATTACTTTCCATGTAGTCGTGTTCGACCACTGACAGTTTGGGTAAGACAATATCAGTGAGCATCCGGCGGGAGTCGTCTATGGGATATGGGGCAGTGGAGGTGTAAACTGCCTCAAAGTAGGCCGCGAAGCGGTCCACAATAGCTTGCGGATCCATCTGGGACTCACCGTCTTGCCCTTGCAGCTCGGGTACTAGTCTAGTTGCCCAGTCTCTTTTGTCCAACCAGGCCAAAAGTTTCCCAGCCTTGTCGCCCACGTCGTACAGTCGCCCCTGCACCGCTCTTCCCAAAGCCCTAGCCTGATCCGTCGCCAGTGCCCTATAGTCTTGTTGTTTAAGTCTGAGAAGGTGGAGCTTCTCAGGCATGACATCCAATTCTAAGTCTGCTTCCAATCCTCCCACCTTCGCCTCCAGTGCTACCAGTTCTCTCCTCTGTTCCTTCTTCTTCCCCGAATCACTGTCTTAAAGGCCTCCCAGAGCACCTGCGGGGATTCCGTTGAGCCTTCATTCTCGTTCAAATAATTATCAATGGTTACAAGGAGTTCGCGACGAAAATGAGGATCTCGGAGACACCATGGATTGATGGGGGCCACTCGTCCCAATTAAGCGCTATCTGAAACCAAACCGGTGAGTGATCAGAGATCCCTCTTGCTAGATGTTTTATCTCCTGGACATGGGTGATTTGGGATGCGGGTACCAAAAAATATTAAATTCTAGATAGGCTCCCGTGTGCCCCAGAATGAAAGGTGTACTGAAGCGTGTCAGGGTGAAAGGCCCTCCATCCATCCACCAGCCCCATGGACTCCAGAAAGTCAGGCAGCCAGCATTGCGAACGAGCGAGGTCGCGTGGAAGGTGATGGTCTAGGCCACCAAAGACCACAGAATTCAACACCCCAACACCAAAAGGCCCTCCGGGACATTCAACAATAGCGTACCCAGGTCCCTGAAAGTGGCTGCCTGAAGGCCCGGGGGTACATAAATCGAGAGAAAGGGGACAGGGTGGCCGTCCCAAGTGCCTGAGACTCCAACATACCTCCCTCTAACATCCGACCAGGTATCCTGTACTACGAAGGGGAAGGACTTTTCCATCAGTATGCCAACTCCCCGGGAGCCCGTGGTGAACCCTGCATGGGCCAGCAATACATAACCCCCTCTGGGCAGCGCCCTACATGCATTCCCCACTAGATGGGTTTCCTGAAGCAGGATGATATCAGGGGCAAAGCGCTTTATATACTGAAGAACAACGCTGCGTTTAGTTTTGTCCCCCAGCCCATTGACATTCCAACTTAACAGTTTAACAGTTTAACCCCGCTGTCTCCAACTGGTGCCATGACAGAATATACATTGTAAATTCCCAGAATGTGTCGCTACTCCCCCACTCAAAGTAGCAATAACAGTTGCTGATGCAATAAAAACTTCAAAAACCAAACATTCCCACCCAACAACCCCCCACTCCGCTGCCCTACACTCTGGGCTTACAACTGCCCATGGAAAACTTGCAGACTGCCTGTCGCCCTAGAAAAGTGCTCAAGAAAGAAAAGAGATAAAACGGGGGGAGGGGAATCAAAGCACACCCTTCCCCGGCCCCAAAAGTCTAACATACACCCACCCAAAAGCAATTAACTCAGGTCTGATTAAGTCCACAAACCCAAAGGCAATGAAAATAGTAACCCTCCACCCATCCCCGACCCCCACTACACCATGTAATTAGTCCGAGCACACCCACTGAACAGGTACCACCTCAGGCCGGTTGACTGTTCTCATTGTCGCCTCCGCCATGGTCAGCCGGACTTCTTGCTCCTCTGCTCTTGATCCAATCTGCTGCGGCCTCAGGACGCTAAAAAAAACACACTTTCCCCCTGCCTCAATCCGTAGACAGAACAGCATGGAATATTTCAATCCCTGCTCTCTGAGGACACGCTTGATCGACATAAACGACCATCTCTGCCGTTGCACCCTCTACGTAAAATCCAGGAAGAAGGATATGTTGAGTTTTCATAACTCAGGGGTACACTAGCTCTGGAGTTTGAAGGATGATGTCTCTGTCGCGGAAATTCGAGACTCGCGCCAACATAGGCCGCGGGGGAATGTCCTGTTTGGGATGGCCGCCTGGTATCCTGTGGGCGCGCTCAATAACAAAGCATTTACTGAGGCCATTGGGGTGCAGGTCCGGGGTCTGACCCTCTGATTTTTCCGGTAAACCCCTGGATGCGCAGGTTGTTGCGACACAAGCGACCTTCATAGTCATCCAGCTTGAGGTCCGTAAGTCTACGAAGTTCCTGAAGGTCCCGGATCTCTTCCTGGAGCTGAGAAACATCCTCTACAAGACTGGCAGTCGTGAGCTCCACTTGCTTGACCTTTTCGTTCATTTTCCCCATATCGGCCCTGATGAGACTGACACCAGTGTGGCAGCCATGACGTCCTTCAGCGTGATTTCTTGCTCCTCCTTGCCCAGCCCCCCCCAGTTCCGGAGTCTCTGGGCAGTCAGGACTGCTGCGCGTCTTTCGGGACAGTGTACCGGTCCAGTTTATTCGATTGCGCAGCCTTGACACGGTCCATCTTGACCTGCTATGTGCTCTGCTAGACTGGCCTCAGCTGTCCCAGCGTGGCAGCGACACTACCCCAAGCCACAAGCCTAGAGCTGATTGACGTTGGGGGTGACAAAGCGTCCCCGGATGCGATGAAGAAAGCCTCCGAAGGGAAGTCAGAAAGAAGATTCACCTTCATGTTATCCGCCAGGGCAGTCAAGGGCTGTCAAGGGGTCCAACCATAAAGTCTACGTGTACTCACTGAGACTCCCAACGAGCGCAGGCAGTCCTCGCCCCAATCTCATGAGCCCATTGGCTACATCTGCTTCACCGGAGGGTCCAGTTGTCACCTGCATGCTCCTTCAAGGGTTGCCCCAGCCCCGCGGAGGCCGGCACTGGCGCAGTCCAGGGTCCCCAGATGAAGCCACTCTCCCCTTGCGGCGCCTGGTCCAAGCCGCAACCAGGGGAGGGGTGCACTGACCCACAGTACCTCAAATGATCGCCGGGCAGGAGCCAAACACACCCAGGATCTCTATGCGGCCCGCCTGCCCCGCCTGAGGCAGCGCAGGGCTGCTGTGCTATGCTGTTGAAGCAGGGGGCCTCAGCCCGACAAGAGGGCGATGTGGTTCCCAGTCCGGAGGTTAATCCCTTTAATTGTGGCGCCTCCAGAAGCATAGGCCAAGTCCCACAGAGCAACCACGCAGCTCCGTGTCTAAGCTCGGGCCCAGGCGCGATTCCAAATGCCAGGCCTCGCAGCTGCAGCGAGAGGGGGGAGATGAGGGGTGGTAATGGTTAACAATGGGCGCCTGCTGCACCCGTCACCGCCCCAGGATTAAAGGGCATATGGCGGTGCGGAGCAGATGGGCAGCCCGAGTAGATCCCTTTGGGCGGTCTCTAGCGCCAAATGTAAAAAAGTCCCCCCGGCCAGGCAATGCGGGAGCGTCTTGCGGCTTCCGGCGACAGCGCCCTCAGTGTACGGAGCCACAGCGGCGATCGGACCAGTTTGGCGGAGCTCCTCCTCGGCCACACAGGGCACTGTGGGTCCCGGCGCAAGCTCCAGCTCTAGGCTACACTTGTGCCGCGAGGAGAGCTGCGGTCTCGGGTGCCGGAGAGAGACCGGGGTCAGCTGAGTTTATTCAGGTGGTGTTCCGACGCCTCATGCTGCGATCGGGCAGGCCTGATCCATTTACAGGATAGACAACGGGATGGGGCCGGTCCCTGAGCTTCGACTCACACGGCCATTTCGCCTCGCTGCCTGACCACGCCCCCCAGCTATTGGCATTGTAAATGCAATTGCTTTTTATTTACATAGATAAAAGGCATTGTCATTTACAATGCTAATAGCTTAAACTCTCGCAAATGCAAGACCTATTGAATTGCAAATGCTTGTTTACAAAGCAACAGTGGTAAACTTTTATCACCCGTCATTGCTACATTTTTGCAGTGTATAACCAGATTTTAAATTGTGGTCTCAGTAATATATACATAATACACCAATAATTAAAGGATTATGGGTCTCTCCATACCCAGTTCAAGCTGTCCTTATCTACCTGCTAATGTAGTCTGTTCTGAACATTCTCTTCTTCCAGGTGCATCCCCTATAGGAGGACATGACCCTGAAGAGTGAAGAGGGACATGATCAGTAATTTTATTTCTTTGTGAAGGAGCCATGAGCCATCTCCTATCTGCGTATAGGTGCAATACAAAGAAGTTACAGTATCTAAAGATAGGGTCCTTAGAATCCTGCTACTATAGAGATGCTTTATAGAGCTGCTTTCAGGTGAAAGAGTGGCTCATCGACATCGACATGTTGATGCAGCGCTTGGGAATAGTGGGGTTAAGAAATAAGCATTTAGACCCAATCACACTAGCAGGTAATGAGTTAGCTAGGTTGTGGTACGATTCTGTTTGACAGTGGTCAGATTAGTTGAACAACACCAGTGGAGGTGCAGAGATGTGGAGGATAATATCAAATGGAGCGGATGGTATTCCAACATAAAAAGCTTCAAGATAGTACCTGGATGGTCACATTTAACAAAACAGGAGAACTCAATGATTAACTGCCAGATTTCTTGTGGTTAGTAAGCCTATGAAGCGATATATCTGACGCTAGCCTTACCTCCTAGCAAATAATTCCTAGGTTCCACAGGTCAAATAGAAATATGAGCTGAAATGGACAGGCCTAAAGCAGCTCTGGAAGTTTGTAAAAATTCACGCTCTCCTAGTGTGGAGGGTGGGACAGGATCATTGTTCATGTTAATGATTCAAGAGTATGACATCCATCTGGGTTAAATTTAGTTTACCGGAGTTGTATGTTCAAAATCGGCTACTTACCAGCAGAAGCCCAATATCACACAGGTAAGAGAGTTACCAATGAGCAGAGGCTTCAGTGCTTTGTCAGTGTGAATTGCAGCCTTGGGTCACAGAGACTAGATTAAATGCTGTTAAAGAGATGACCCGGTGGCCGGAGTCTACTTACGCAGCGCTTAGTCTTATACTAAAACAACAACGAAAAAACGAGCGCGGTGCCCCAAAAGCAGGCGCTGCGCTCAGTGTTACTGTCTATAAAAATAAATATTTAAACCAAACGGGGTGTGCCTGCAGCGGGCGCCGCACTAAGTTTTGTCCGGGCGCATGCACTAGGAAAGTGAAAGCGCAACGGGAGCCGTACACCTGCACAACACTTGTCCGGACGCATGCACATCTCCTGTCCCCCTTCCACCGAAAAACCAACGACAATAGTCTCGCAAAGGCGAGCAGCGCATGCACTGCGTCGCTAGGCGAGACCGAAAAAGGGTCTTTGAATCAGCCGTCTTCAGCATTTGGGCTCCTTGAATATTACTCACATTTAGCTTTCTCTCACGATAGCATATTACATGGAACAGTTTGTCAGCTCACTTCAGCCATTGGCCCTATTTCTATCTGAGTGATGGCATTTTTCCTGATCGCTTGTGCTCATCCATGTGAAAACAATCGTGCTTCCGTGCCAGGGCTCGTGGTTCAGTCCTGACCTGACCCTGGTCTGTGAAGGTCGCTCCACCCGCCACGCGGCTCCCCCTGAGTGCGCCCGGTCTCCCTGCCTGCTCCGCTCGATCGCCGCTGCCCCTGTGGCATAGGTTTGTCCTCTCTGCCCTGTGCCCTGATCTGTGTTCTTGATTAATCTGTTGTTCCCTGTGATTGTTGTGCCGTTTTCTCTGCCCTGTGCCCTGATTCTTGGTTAATTTGTTGTTCCCTGTGATTGTTGTGCCGTTTTCTCTGCCCTGTGCCCTGATTCTTGGTTAATTTGTTGTTCCCTGTGATTGTTGTGCTGTTTTCTCTGCCCTGTGCCCTGATTCTTGGTTAATTTGTTGTTCCCTGTGATTGTTGTGCCATTTTCGCCTCCTGTGCCCCTGTTCTGTGCTCCGCGCTCCTTGCCTTGACCGCTTCCCGCCAGTACCCCCTCCCCGCTCCCTGCCACTGCTCCCCTGCGGCCCGCCCCCTTCTTCCTCTGTACCCCGATCCCTGCGCCACCCTGCTCCCGCCTCCCAGCTGCTCCTCCCTCCCACCGCACCACTTATGGCGGAGTCACACGCAGCGGGCGCGCCGATTGTGCGCCGAAGGCGCGCCAAAGGCAAGCCCGTCTGCGTCCGTCCGCGCCTGGACCGCGCCCAGCGCCAGGACCCCTGGCCCCCGCCGATGCAAGACCGCCCGTCGGACCTACGATGCCACCAGCCTCCACGCCCTCAACGCCGGCTGGAACCCCGCCTGCTACCGAGCCACCCCGAAACGCACCCACGGACCCTTCACCTGCAAAACCTGCAAGTTCACCTGCCTCCGAACCTGCACCACACCTACCAAGCCAAGCACCGACAACAACCACCTCAAGTGCATCCTGCTCAACACCCGCTCCGTCCACAGACACGCCGCGGAACTCTGGAACCTCCTCGACACTACTTCACCAGACGTCGCCTTCCTCACGGAAACCTGGATGAACGCCTCCTCGGCCCCCGACATCGCCATCGCCATCCCAGACGGGTACAAGATCACCAGGAGGGACCGCGTCAAACAGACGGGCGGAGGCATCGCCATCGTACACAAGAACACCATCCGCATCACGACCAACTCCGACGACACCCTCACCGCCGCCGAACACCTCCACTTCCAGATACACACCGACCCCAAGACGACCCTCAGAGGCACCCTCATCTACAGACCCCCGGGACCACGCACACGATTCAGCGAAGACAGCGCAGACTTCATCAGCTCGCACGCCCTCTCCTCCACGGACTACATCCTCCTTGGGGACTTCAACTTCCACCTGGAGAACAACAACGACACCAACACCACCACCCTGCTGGACAACCTCGCCAACCTCGGACTCAAGCAACTGGTGAACACCCCCACCCACTGCGCCGGCCACACGCTTGACCCCGTCTTCACCTCCAGCAAGCACATCTCCTTCAGTCACTCTACCGGACTTCATTGGACGGACCACAGCTGCGTCCACTTTAGCTTCAGAAGAACCACGACCCACCACGACCTGCAACAGGTGCCCCGCAGGAACTGGAGCAAGATCACCGCCAACCAGCTCACCACCTCCCTCAGCCAGAACCCTCCCGCCAGCACAACGGACCCCAACGAAGCAGCCAGCAACCTCACACAGTGGATCACCATCTGCGCAGACAACATCGCACCAATGAAGACCCCTCCCAGCAGACCCGGCAGCAAGAAAGCCTCCTGGTTCGCCGACGAACTCAAGAACTCCAAGAAGAACTGCCGTACCCTCGAGAAAGCCTGGAGCAACACCACTAGCTGATCCGCACCACCAAGAAGACAGCATTCAAGGAACGACTGGACAACAATGTCCACAACAGCAAGGAACTCTTCAGCATCGTCAAAGAGCTCTCCAACCCCAGCGCCTGAAACAACGACATCACCCCCTCGCAGGACCTCTGCTACTCTCTCGCCTCATTCTTTCACAGCAAGATCGCCGATATACACAACAGCTTCGGCGCACAGACCACGCACCCAACCGCCGAACCAACGCTCCCCACCACCACCCTCCGCGCCTGGACACCGGTCAGCACCGAAGACATCACCCGCGTGATGAACACCATCCACTCCGGATCACCAACCGACCCCTGCCCCCACTACGTCTTCAACAAAGCCGACTCCATCATCGCACCCCAACTCCGGGACATCATCAACACCTCCTTCAACACCGCCACCTTCCCGGAGAACTGGAAGCACGCCGAACTCAGCGCCCTCCTGAAGAAACCAACGGCGGACCCCATCGACCTCAAGAACTACCGTCCCATCTCGCTCCTCCCTTTTCCTGCCAAGGTCATCGAGAAGACCGTCAACAGACAGCTTGCCGCCTTCCTCGAGACGAACGGATCCCTCGACCACTCGCAGTCCGGCTTCCTTGCCAACCACAGCACCGAGACCGCCCTCATCCCAGCCACAGACGACATCAGATCCCTGCTCGACAACGGGGAAACTGCGGCCCTCATCCTCCTGGACATCTCCGCAGCTTTCGACACTGTCTGCCACCGCACCCTAGTAGAGCGCCTCAGCAACATCGGAATCCAAGAGAAGGCACTGGAATGGATCATCTCGTACCTCTCCGGAAGAACGCAGAGAGTCCGCCTCCCCCGTTCAGATCCAAGGCCTCCGAAGTCATCTGCGGCGTACCACAGGGATCATCACTCAGCCCCACCCTCTTCAACGTCTACATGAGCCCCCTCACAGCCATTGCAGGCCAACACAACCTCAACATCATCTCCTACGCCGAAGACACCCAGCTGATCCTCTCCCTCACAAACGACCCCGCCACCGCCAGAACCAGCCTACACGAAGGGATGAAGGACGTCGCCGAGTGGATGAAGAACAGCCGCCTGAAACTGAACTCAGACAAGATGGAAGTCCTCATCCTGGGATCATCGCCCTCCGCCTGGGACGACTCCTGGTGGCCCCCTGCCCTGGGCACCGCTCGTCATCGTGCTTCAACACCCTGCGTATGCTCCGAAAGATCTTCCGGTGGATCCCTAACGAAACCAGGAAGACGGTCACCCAGGCACTCGTCACCAGCCGACTGGACTACGGAAACACCCTCTATGCCGGAACCACAGCCAAACTTCAGAAAAGACTCCAACGCATCCAGAACGCCTTCGCACGACTCATCCTGGACATCCCCCGACACAGCCACATCTCCGGACACCTGAGAGACCTGCACTGGCTCCCCGTCAGCAAGAGGATCACGTTCAGACTCCTCACCCACGCACACAAGGCTCTCCACGACCTGGGACCCAAGTACCTCAACAACCGCCTGACCTTCTACACTCCCACCCGCCAGCTACGCTCCACCAGCCTCGCCCTCGCCGCCGTTCCACGCATCCGCAGAGCCACCACCGGAGGAAGATCCTTCTCCTACCTGGCAGCCAAGACATGGAACTCCCTCCCCATCCACCTCCGGCTGACCCGGGACCACCTTTCCTTCAGGAGGCAACTAAAGACCTGGCTCTTCGAGCAGTAGCAGACCCCCCCCCCCGCCCCCAGCGCCTTGAGACCCCTCCGGGTGAGAAGCGCGCTATACAAATGCTATGATTGATTGATTGATTATTGCTTTCTCTTATGCTTCAGTTTCTAGTTTCTTTCTCCTTACCTGTACTATTAGGCTGCGGCTCGCTTAGACCTCGTTTAGGCAGTTGCATTTTTTGTTTTATTCTTTTATCTTCTGCATGCCTGTGGTATAATCAGGTGAGTTGTCGAAAATGCTCTATTAGTTAAAAAGGGACAGAATTTGGAAGCAGAACTAGAGCATAAATATTTTAGATTTCCATTCTATATCAAAATAGAGGTACATTTTTCTTACATTAACCCTAACTCAACTATGAAGTGGCACCAGAATGTACTGCACTCTGGACATGGCTGCTCCCAGTAGCAGCTCACGTTAGCTGTTGCTGGTACACAATGCCTACATCTACTTTCAGTGGTTGAAAATATCTGTGGTACAACTAGTATTACATTTTTTATTTTTTTTATTTTTTGTGTCCTCATATTACTTCTTGTACCCGCTGAGACCTCCAAGCTTCCTTTTTTTTGTAGAGTGTCCTGCCCTGTTTGAAAGAAGCAGAGATGACAGCATTTTGGTCAAGGCGGGGGAGATATTGACTTCCACGTTATTACCCCATGTGTCTGCAATCATCGGACTCCAGCAGAGTTTATACTGCCATCCTAGACTGCTTCTCAGCCATTAAGTCCTTCCTTCCAAACAACATATCAGGGGATACCATAACTTAGCCACTTTCTTGGATGCAGATTAGTTTGTCTCCATATCATACACATAGAGAACTGAGTCAAGCCATTCTGCCTTTGAAGGAAATGTCGGGTAAATCCAATGTTTACAAATCAACCTCCCTCCTCATAGTATTAAATAAAATGCCAGCTTAATTATTTCCAATATCCAGCTTAGCTCCAGTCTCAGGTGACAAACCAAAAATAATTAATTCAAGACTTCCCTCCAGTTGGGTATGCAAGAGGTCAATCAAGAAATTACATACATCCTTCCAAAAAGGCTGAATAGAGGCGCAAATGACAAACATATGAGTGTCATCGGCGTCGATAAGCCCACATTTCTTGCATTGCATCACCTTTGTTGCCTTCAATTTCGCTAACCTACTTGGGGACCAGAAAGCTCGATGAAGAGAAAATAAATGATTTCGCCTCAGATATGCTGGGTTGACCACTTTATATAATAACTGAAAAGATACTTGCCACAAATGTCATGGGGAGCAAAAAAACGATGGATTTAGGCCCAGATCTCTGTACTGGGGTGAATGTATGACATTGTTCTGCATTCTGTCCATCAATTGTTCCTTTTCCATTTGTCACCCTGAGTGGGGCGGGTATGCCCAGACGTGGGTCTTGTGCGCTCCATGCCACTGGAGTCAAGCTATCCTAGTTGATGAGGGCTGAAAGCCCGAAACTGGCCCTAGGATGCTTGGTTCCAGTCCAGGGAGGACCTGGCCTGGCAGTTCGGGCTGGACTGTTCCCACTGGGTGCAGGGTCAAGACTGATTTGCATATGGCTGGGTCCAAACTGTAATGGCATGGTGAGCAAAAAAACGATTTATTTAGGCCCAGATCTCTGTACTGGGGTGAATGTAAGACATTGTTCTGCATTCTGTCCATCAATTGTTCTTTTTCCAGCTTTTATAGGTAAGCTTAATTGATCCCAACATTGAGTTGGTATGTTATCCCCTTCACCTTGGATGTCCAAGATCAGATCATACCAGGTTGTCACCACCTTCTTTTGTTGTTTACTCGTGATTAGGTGTTCTTAGAGATCATTTGCTCCACCTTTATACTCTCCCTCTGACTGGGTCCAACTCTGTAGTTGCAAACATTCAAACTTGGACACCATCCTCTTGGTAATTTTTGGCACACGTCCCAGGAACATAATTGACCATATTGAAAGATCTGGCCTCATTCAGTAATGCCAGCTTCCTTGAGAATGACTGCCAGACTATCTTTCAAGAAACCTGGAGAGTGAGGGGGCGTGGCCTGGAGCCGTTGATGGTGGACGTGTAGCTTGCTAGCTCCGTCCTATGCCCTGAACAATAAGCTGATTATCCTGTCCTCCCCTGCCTACGACCCACTGGATCTCTGTACATATTGCCCCCAGGAGCAAGCGGAGTGAAGCGGTACAACTTGCCCCCCCTGGAACCGCTCCTTGGGTGAATCCTGACGGCGATGTCTGTTGCGGCCTGCGGATCAAGACGGAGCCCCGGCCTCAAGTGATTGGCCTGGCCGACATACCCCCCACCTCCTTCGCGGTCCGATCGGGACCCGGGACCGGACTTCCTGCGTTCTACACGCTGGACCCGCGGATCGAGGTACTGAGTCCCTGCCACCACTGTGACCCCGCTGCCTCCCCTGCTTGGCCGCACTGCCACTGGTCAGCCGCTACGCCACGTAGCCCTTTCGGGACGCGAGTCCACTACAGCGCCGTCCCCCCACCAGCCCACGAAGTTCAGGGGACTCCGGCGTCCCGCCGGTGGAGGTGGGGTACGATAGAGGAGACAGCGCGTGCACTCCTTTACAAGCGCCGAGGGTCCGGCTTCACTTCCCTCTGCTCAGATTGCCAGCGCCTTATCGCGGGACGGCCGGTCCCTACCAATATCTTGGCGCCATTTTGTCACCACGTTGGGACCTGGTGTAGCACTCGGGACCTGGTAGGCTCGCCTTGCTGACCACGGAGCCGCCGTAAAGCGGTACGCATTACAGGCACGCGGACCACAGGTGCCGGGATCTGGAGTGGAGTAGTGCGCCACACGCTTTTGCGCCTATTTACAACGCTGCAGCCCTTTTCCACGCTCCCGCCAGCCACGGCACACTCACTCTGTGTTGGCCTGGATCTCATCGCCTCTCCCCCCTCACCGCATCGGCGGTCCTGGGAGTATCCCTACAGGAGTGGGCACCAGTGGCGCACCGACCCACATTGCATCGCTACCTCGCCAGGATAGTCCGCGCTACCCATACCAGCCCAGGGATCTTCACTACATCCGCCCCTGCTCAGTGGACATTGGCCCATCCACGCCTACTACATACCACTCGGAGGGACGGCGGCGGGCTGCTGCGTCCACTACAACGCCACCCTGCTACCACGAACCATGGGCAGAACCAAGGGCAAGTCACAGGGCCAGGGCACCCGAGCAGATGTGCAGTCTACGGGCTCTGAGGACCCACTGGCCTCCTCCAACATGGACATCATCCCGCCGACCGGCAAGGGCTCGCAAGACGCCAAGCTGGATCTGATCCTGAATGAAATACGCGCGACGCGCGAGGCGCTAGAATCGCGCATAGACAGTATGGCGACTGGCCTATCCCTACTTAAGGCTGACCACAACAAATTGGCGGATCGAGTGGCGGAGCAGAAAATAGCGCTGGACGACCTGATACCGCAGCAGACGGAACATTCCACGAAATTAGAAAAAGTAGAGAAGCAGCTGAAACAACTGTGGGACAGGGTGGACGACGCGGAAGGACGGGCCCGCCGCAACAACGTCCGCATCCTTGGTATTCCGGAGAGAAGCGAGGGGAAGGATCCCACGCAATTTGTCGAGGATTGGCTAAGGAAGCTGGTGGGCCAGAGAGACCTCACCGCCCTCTACAGTGTGGAAAGGGCCCATAGGATGCCATCGCGGCCCCCGCAAGCTGGGGCGCCCCCTCGCCCCCTGATCGCTCGGCTCCTCCACTTCAGGGACCGTGACACTGTCCTGCGGGCAGCAAGAGAGGAAGCGCCAATACGCTTTGAGGACAAGACTATATCGGTCTACCCCGATTTCACGCCCACTGTGCAGCGGGCCAGGTCCAACTTCATGGGGGTGAAACGTAAACTGCGGGACAGAAACATGAAATATGCACTTTTATTCCCTGCCCGGCTTAAAATCCTGCATGACAACAGGTCCCATTTTTTCGACTCACCCGAGGAAGCGGCAGAATGGATGGAGATCACCCTGACCCCGCCGGAGTCGCGGGACCCGCCCGTAGGCCACCACAGTGACACCCGCAGAGGCTCGGCAGACCGACGGAGCGACGCTCACAGCCCCAGACGTCATCCACCACACAGAGCTCCGGCAACGACGCATCCCTCGGGACACCAGGTGACAGACCGCACGTCATCATCCCCGCATCATCGCCTAACTGAGGAGGCGCTAGCCGCCCACGACGCAGAAGTAGCCGGAGACAGAATCTCCGTCACCACCGACACCCACACTGAGGTGTCTGGTTCGGTTACCAGCTTACAGCTCTTCCTGAAGATCACAGCCCAGATGGCGGAGGAGTTCTGAACCACGATACGATTGATCCTCACCGGGTGGTAACGTATAACTAATCCCCTCCTTCACATATGGTGGGTTGTGTGTGCAGGGGCCCATTGTATTGTGGGCTACCGTGCCCACTCAGACAGTTCAGGGCCGACTGGCGGAGGCCTACCACCCCCGGTATGCACAAGAACTTGACTGACTTGTGCCCACGTTGGGCACCATGGTTTGGCTCCTGGGTACGTTGGCTCAGGGACCTTTTTGTTCAGGGGTTACTTGTTTGCGAGACACTCTCACCTTTTAGCACAGCAGGACATGTGGGGTCACCCAGTTGCATCACATTGTCGAGCCGCAAAGTTGGAAATGGGACCTCCTAATAACTATCAATTGTGCACCTGGAATGTGCGTGGCATGGGATCTGTGCATAAACGACATAGAATCCTTGCACAGCTCAACAGAAGGGGGACACAGATTGCTTGCTTGCAAGAGACACATTTGAACACTGCGGAAGCGGTGAAGCTGCGCAAGAAATGGAGAAGGCAGCTCTTTGCGACCTCATACTCTGCATTCTCTAGGGGGGCGGCAATTTGGCTTCGTGGCTCTCTTCCCTTTCAGCTGCTCGAGCAACGTATTGATCAAGAGGGTCGCTATGTGTTCATACGGGGTCTGTTGGACGGGGAGGCGGTAGTCCTTGGCTGTGTGTACTCACCTAACACGAATCAATCGGAATTTTTGTCCAATGTAAACGGGGTGCTTGCAGATTGGGCCGACCATCGATGGATCATCGGGGGTGATTTTAATGCTGTGCTTGATGTTATGTTAGATAGATCACACCCCCCCTTACAGACAACCGAGAGCAGAAAACAGGCTGATGCACTTGCAAGTTGGGCCGAGGGCTGGGATATGGCAGATGTGTGGCGCAGCATACACCCTCTAGATAGGGAATACACTTTTTTCTCCCCTCCCCACCGGCTTCACACCAGAATTGATCATGTCTTCTGCTCCCGTTCCCTCACAACACAGATTATCCAGGCCCAGCACATGGGGAAAACGCTATCGGACCACAACCCCGTGGAGATTACATGGCAGTGGGGTAAGACACTGGCTCCCATTCCGACTTGGCGGCTGTCTCCTGATCTCCTCGAGGATTCGGTCTTCCGGTCCTCTCTGTCAGACGCTATAGATACCTACTTCTCCACGAATGCACACACGGCCAGCTCCCGGCAGGTAGAGTGGGACGCTTTCAAGGTCTGTCTTAGGGGGGCTGCAATGGCTCTTAGGGTGGGAAGGAAACGGGAGGTGATCGGTGAACTGAAGGAGGTAGAGGGCTCACTTGCATCCCTGGAGAATGAGGCAGCGGGCACCAATGTTCCCTTCACGCCACTGCAAGAGGCACATATTAGACATGCGGAACTCCTGGAAGAATTGCGGATTATAGACTACAGGGAATACACGAACAGGCAGCATACGCAGGCTGACCGAGCCGGACCCCTACTCGCCCGCCTCCTGCGGGACTCCCCGATCAGCCAACCCATTCTGAGGGTTTTCGACCAATATGGCCGCTCAGCTACCACCCAAATAGGGATCAACACGGCGTTTAAGGACTACTACACCACATTGTATAGTCCCCCACAGCCCCTAGCGGAGCCCGCACTTGCGGCCTTCATGGAGGGTCTGGCCCTCCCAAAACTTACTGTCGCTCAGAATAAAGACTTGAAGCGTACTATTACGGTGGCGGAAATCAGACAGGCGATAAGAGCCCTTCCGAAGGGCAAGGCCCCTGGAACAGATGGCCTGCCAACGGAGTTCTACGCCACATATATAGACCTTCTGGCCCCACGGTTACATACTGTTTATCTGGCAGCCCTACGTACAACCTTCCTGCCGCAGTCATCCATGCAGGCCCTGATCACATCCCTCTTGAAACCGGCCAAAGATGGTCTACAGCTGGCCGACTACAGACCCCTGTCCCTTCTCAATACTGATTCTAAAATACTGAGCAAGGTACTGGCGTCAAGGCTCGTGCAATACGTGCCCCAGCTGGTACACCCAGACCAATGCGGTTTTGTAACGGGCCGCAATACGGCCATGAATCTTAGGCGCTTGGCTCAGCTCATGCTCGGAGACGATATGGAAGCGGGCTCCGAAGGGTGCATTTCTTTAGACTTACGACAAGCTTTCGATTCCCTGAGGTGGGACTATATGTTCGCCACCCTGTTAAAATTCGGGATACCACCCGAATTCCTCGCTTGGATCAGATTACTATACACCAGCCCCACTGCCAGGGTGCGCACCTCCAATCAAATCTCAGGTCCTCTGGCCATTGCCAGAGGCACCAGACAGGGCTGCCCGCTCTCCCCTCTCCTCTTTGTCCTTGCCCTCGAACCCTTACTTTGTAGGCTCAGGTTGATGGCCCCCCAATATGGCGTACGGCGCCATGGCACGGACCATGTTGTGTCTGCCTACGCGGATGATATCATATTGTATCTCCGTGACCTTAGAGGTGATTTAAGCCCGATTTCTCGGGTTTTCGAGGATTTCAGAGAGATCTCTGGCCTCACCATCAGCGAGTCTAAGTCCTACGGGTTCACCTTTGCAGCCACAGAGGGGTCGACTCTCCTGCCCTTTGCCCCTCATGCATTCCAGATGGCTGACACTACCTTCCGATACCTGGGGATCCAGATATACAGGGAGGCGAGCATGATGATAGACGGCAACCTAGGGAAGGCCATTCGGGCGCTGAAATCACAGATTCAGTTTTGGCTTACGTTGCCGCTCTCAATACCCGGAAGGGTGGCAATCTCCAAGATGGTGATGCTCCCCCGGCTCCGACACTACATTTCATGCAAATGGTCGCCTGACGGGCGGGAGCCTACTACGAACCCTCTTATTACAATGCTCTACCTCAAGGGAACGGGCGGCCACCTGACCAAGTGGCTCACGTCTAGCATTAAGTCGGGGAGGGCACTCACATTATCACCACTACGAGCGACATGGGAAGCAGAAATCGGAAGACCGCTGCGAGACAAGGAATGGGAGCGCATACTTCAGTTCCCCAGGAAGGTAGCTAGGAACCCCAAGTACAAATTCATCCAACTGATGATATTGCATAGAGCCTACCTGACACCGTGCCGACTACATGTGATGTTTCCTACGACCAGACATAACTGCCCCCGATGTGATGCGGACGACGCATCACTAGTACATATGCTGTGGCAGTGCCCCAAACTAGGATATTTCTGGAGCACTGTCCATGACTCACTCGCGAAAGCGGGTACACTGCCCCGAATGCCTACACTGGAAAATACACTTCTAGGGCTGGGACCATCGACCCGCACCAGAACCGTGGCGGCGCGCTTCTCTGATCTGGCCTTGTTGCTGGCGAAGCGTGCCATCACGATGAGATGGAAATCATCGAGACCACCCAACCCCGATCTGTGGCGGGCGGAGGTAGTGCGCTGGGGGAAGGCTGAGGGCGTAGCACTACAAAGGGAGGAGAATAGGGGCCTCCGGAAAACGCCGATCTCACTGGAATGGTTTGCCACATTGGGGGTCTTTGAGGCTGGCAATGACGACGGTGATGAGGATACTAGTGAATAGCCGTTTGGGGTACTACCGTGCCCCGACTCACTCTCCTATGCACGACCACGACCACCACTGCCTACGGTGCACTACGATGGGGACGGACAGCCCGACCCATCGCTCACACTACCCCATCTTACCTGTGTGTTAGCCTTGCGCTTTGTATCATTACATTGAGTGTGACCCACATGTCGATATTTCATTTATGTGCCTACTAAGAGAGTGTCGGGTGGGATTTCATAGGGGTGGAGGGTGGGACCGGTTGTGAAAGGGTTTTGTTAGTTTGTTCCAATACATCGACAAAATGAAAAATGAAAAATCGAATTCACTATGTTTTTCTATATGCTTGGAGCAACTGCATACATGTACCTGCGGAATTTACACTAAGACTATCTGAATGAAGTTGTATGCTATTACTGCTCACAAAACTATGCTAATAAACAGATTTAAAAAAAAAAAAAGTCTGGGGTTCTCCACCCGTAGACACTTTTTGTCACACATCTCAACTATCGACCCCTATGGAACAGCAGATGTTAGGCTGATCAAGGGCATGCATGTGAGCCTTTTACCCCCTACCTCTTTGATACTGATGATCCTTCAGAAGATCAGAAGAGAGGGTGTGCTCTGTGAAGACTATGTTTGCCTCCACCAGAGCAGGGACTTCTGTCCCTACTGCTACACCCTCACTACCATCCCTCAACTTGAGGACAAAGTTCCTGAAGAGTTGACCTTGCAGCATTTACGTCTCCTCTTAGAGATCTACACAGTTGCCATAAAATCCTTGAGTAGTACCCAGTGCAAGAGCAAACGGCTAAGATCTGTCAGTGACCCTTAGTGAAAACTATCAGTCAAAATAAGTGTATTCCAGATAGAGTTCTTAAAAACAACAAGGAAAACATTTACGTGCATCATAAAAATAGCATTTTCTGGGACTAATGGGGAGGAGGGAAATTTGGATGGCCGGGGCAATGCACCCACGATGTGAATTGATATGTGAAAAAGTATATATATATCTCACTCTCCTTATTGCCAACAAGGTTTTGCTTATTATTTATTGACTGTACTGATGGATTGAACATATGTTTTAATAAACAGAAGTTTAAAAAAAAAAAAGAAACCTGGAGAGTGTGGAGAGTCCCATAAAGGGGCATACTTGCTATAGTTTGGTAAATTTGTTATGAGTCGAACCTGCAGCCAAAGTTGTGCTGACACTTGCAACAACTTTAATTTGATTTTTTTAAAGAATTTCTGGTGGCCGAACTTGAACATAAATTAGTTCCCGCCTATTCGCACCTCCCCTAGTAGGGACTCCCACAGTACCACACTGCCTGCCTCACCTTTATCTGATAAAAGAGATCAACATATGAAGGAGTCCACTCTACTGTGGAGTTGTCTGAACCATGTACTCTTAAAGTGTAGAGGTATCATATTAAAAAGAAATGTGAATTTGGGGAGAATTGACATTTTAACTAGGTTAGCCCTCCTGAATATTGTTAACGGAAGATGTGACCAACCAGCTAATAACCTATGAATATGACTCGTTATTTTGCATGCAATTAGTTTTTCTTAGCAATAATCGTTACTACGCAAGTTTTTAGTTCGCATACCATTACATTGAAAGTGTTAATGTATGTGTACTAAAAACTTGCCTAGTTAAAAAAAAACAACACTACATACAAAAACACTACACTACACATCCAAAAGTGAAAAACACAACCAAAACCCTCAAAAATTAAAATACCCTATGCTACTAAAACACCACTACACTACCCTATACCCTAAATCACTACCCCCTGCATGACACTGCCCCTATCCACATTCCTGTCCCTACTCCCAAACACTACCCAGCACGAACCCCCAACACTACCCTGAATCCCAAAACACTACCCTACACAACACAAACTCCACAACACTACCCTAAACCCTAAAAAACTACCCCCATCACGACCCTGCCGTAACCCCAGTCCAAATCCCAAACACTACCCTGCACGACCCCCGACACTACCCTAAACCCTAAACACTACCCTACACTACACAAACAACACAACACTGCCCTAACCCCTAAAACACTACCCCCAGCACAACCCTGTCCCTAGCCCCTAGCCCCAGTCCTGTCCCTATTCCCAAACACTTCCCTGCACGAACCCCCAACACTACCCTGAACCCTAAAACACTACCCTACACAACACAAACTCCACAACACTACCCTAAACCCTTAAACACTACCCCCAGCACGACCCTGCCCGTAGCCCCAGTCCTGTCCCAACTCTCAAACACTACCCTGCACGACCCCGACACTACCCTAAACCCTAAACACTACACTACACTACACTACACTACACTAACAACACAACATTGCCCTAAACCCTAAAACACTACCCCCAGCATGACCCTGCCCCTTGCCCAAGTCCTGTCCCTACTCCCAAACACTACCCTGCATGACACCCTGACACTACCCTAAACCCGAAAACACTACCCTACACTAACACCAGAACACTACCCTAAACGCTAAAACACTACCCCCAGCACGACACTGCCACTTGCCCCAGTCCTATCCCTACTCCCAAACACTACCCTGCATGACCCCGACACTACTCTACCCTACACAAACACAAGTACAGTACCCTGCACGAACCCCAACACTACTCTACACTACACAAACACAAGTACACAACCCTGCACAACCCTACACAATCCCTACACGACCCAACACAGCCTCTCTTACCTCCCGCTCTCCTCATGGTTCCTCTCCCCCTCCACGCTTGGTTCCAATCTTCTCCCCCTTCCTGCTTCCTACGGCTTCCTCTGTCATGGGCAGGCAGAATAAGGAGTCCCGAGGGCAGGTGCCGAGATGGGCATGACCAACAGCCAGCCGGAAAAGCAGCAGCAGACCCTCTTTCTGAAAGTGGACGACCACTCACCAACTTGCGCCCGCAGCAGACCCTCTTCCTGAAAGTGAACGCCCCCTCACCGACTACGCATGCTTTGTAACAACGCATGCGATGTAACAACTTGCATACTAAAGGCTACGCGTTGTTACATCGCATGCATTGTAACGCTGGTGTAGTAATGGTATGCTGACTAATGTCCGCGTACTAATGGGTGCTAACGTCCCAGATATTTTATCTCCTCTTTTATCAGATTATGCCTCTCCTCCATTTTCCAAACCATTACCTCTAATTTAGTTTGGTTTGCCTCATTTCCTGTGACCTTACCAAAGTCTACCACCAATCAATCTAAGCTCTCCACAGTTGACGCTAGGTTTTATGTATAGACCATAAGGTCATCGGCGTATGAAGAGATTTTTTTCTGCCAAGCGCCATACTCGAAGGGGGCGATTTGTTGTTCCGGCCTAATTTTTTCTGTGAGAGGCTCCTCATATAAATTGAATAAAAGCAGGGAGAGGGGGTAGCCTTGTCTGGTCCCCCTAATTAATTTAAAACTTGGGGTTAAATGCCCATTCAGCATAATTTGTGCGACGGGGACCTTATACATCCCCCGTATGGCCCTACAGAGTTAATCACTTATAATATATCCATTCATCATAGAATATAAGAATTGCCAAATCACCCTATCAAAGGCCTTGGTAGTATCGAGTGTAATGATAGAAAGAGGTCGTTTATGCTCCATAGCCAGATCTAATGTGCCTATCAGCTCATGGCTTACTTGATGCATATATCTACCTTTCATGAAACCCTTCTGATCTTCCACTACTAAATTCCCAATCACTTTACTCAATCTGTTTGGAAGGATGGTAGCATATAATGTATAATTACAAATTAGAAGGGATATTGGTCGATAGGCCTCACAGGATTTTGAGGATTTTGGGTCCTTCCCCTGTTTTGAAACTAGAGTGATTACTGCTTCCTCACAGGACTTAGGTGAAGGTACCCCATTATCCCAAGTATCTGCAAAGAGGTCTGTCAGTACTGGGCATAAGATATCGCCAAGTTTTAAATAACATTTATTTGGGAGCCCGTCAGGACCAGCCGCTTTATGTCTTTTTCCTTTTTTTCATCGTGGCGTAGAGCTCATTCTGCTTTATATCTTCATATACAGTTTAATTTTTCGCCTTTGAGAGTTTCTCCTCTGTGAGACCCTCTAACCAGCTGTTAATTTGGGTCTCTGAAGTATGCATAACCTGTGTATACAACTCCCCATAGAAATCCATAAAAGCTTGCTCAACCTCCTGTTTCTCCTTTAAGGTATTCCCTGTTTTCCTTTTTTTTTTTTTTTTATAAATTTTTATTTGGCAACTTCAATGCATACAAGAATATATAAAAAAAGGTTACAAAAATATTTCAATAATATACTTAAATCCATTAAGAGATACATAATACAGTAGAAAAATACTGATGCATATAAGAACTATAAATTCTTGCCACAGGTATATATCACATACACATATTTATATACTATTGTTTAAATAAACAATAATAAATAAACTTTATTCCTTGAATACGGCTAAAACCTATCTTTCCAGGTGGTAATAGGGTGCCAGATTTGCAACCCACGCTGTCTAGCCTTTTTACCCTTAGCTGTATAGATTGCCATTTCTTGATTAAATATCCCCAGAAACCGAGTTATCCAAACTTGAAAGTTAGGAGAATCGGGATCTTTCCATCGGGTACCCAAAATTAACCTATATACAGCCATACCCAGGAACACGCATATTTCTTCTTCTTTGCTATGCCCAAGGGTATTGTCGTATCCTAACAGGAAAAGAGTTGGGGACATAGAAACTCTGTGCCCGAACACCTCTTCCCAGTATTCTGAAATTTTTAATTTAAGGTTAGTTAATTTACTACATTCCACAAACATGTGTATTAGATGGGCCAGGCCTATACCGCACCTGGGACAATTGTCATCTATTCTTTTCCCCCATGTATGCAGTTTTGCCGGTGTAAAGTATAAGCTATATATAGTCTTATAGAGTTGGGCCTTGAGGGTTGATGTTTAGAATAACCTAGTAGAGAGCAAAAGGACCTTATCAATGTCAACATTCGGATTGTTCAGTTTTGATGACCAGAGTGATTCAGTTCTCTCCAAATCATCATGTTGTTGTTCCAGCATTAATTCATAAAGTGTGCCAATCCTAAAGATTTTTTTGCCCCCTATGAGCTCAAAAATAGGAATATTCGACATTGAGATGTTTGGAAGTTTTGTTGATAGTATGGTGTTTATTTGAATATATTTAAAAAGGTCAGACGACGGTATGTTAAATTTTGTTTGGAGGCTGGAGAACCTGACAGCAGGCTCAGCATCTATAAAATCCCCCACTGATACCAATCCGAGGCTCTACCACCTCTTAGCAATATCGTCATTGACTTGCCTGGAAAGCAGAAAGGAATGCCATAATGGTGTGTATTTGTTGATTTTCGAGATATCCATATGTTTAGATACTTTCTTCCATACCTTCCAAGCGCTGTTGATAATTTTGAACTTGACCTTCTTGTAATAGGATGTTTCTATCTGTCTCAGCAGAAGGCCCTTTGCTTTCTCTCCTACAGCTAGCTCGTATATTGAGGGAATCCTAACCCCAGCTATAATATTACTTATTGGGTTTGTATTCAATAGGGGAAACATCCCTTGGAGGAGACTAGCCCAAAGATAAAGGGTTATATTTGACAGCCCCAGACCCCCTCTTTCCTATGGTAGAGAGAGAAATTTCGCGGATCTCCTAATTTTGCCATACCCCCAAATAAATTTAGAGATTTGTGATTCCATGGCCATTAACATCTTATCCTCAACAATTATAGGGATTGCACGGAAAAAATATAATATCTTTGGAAAGATATTCATTTTGACAAAGTTGATCCTACCAATGATTGAAAGATATAAACTATTGACCCTCAAAAGGTCCTTTTTTATATTTTCCAACAGGGGTTCGTAGTTAAGTTTGTTAATGTTTTCAATCTGCGGGGATATAGAAACGCCAAGATGGCGTTGGCTGCCTTTCTGGGATCATTGAATAGAGTATTATTTGTACAAATAACCACAGTTTTTTCACGGTTCAGAGAATATCCAGACATAACCCCGAAAGACTGAGTTATAATTTTGATCTCTCCAATTGCCTCAGTGGGGTTTGATGTTACAACCGCCACGTCGTCGGTGTAGACAAGTATCTTAGTTTTATGCATGCCTGTTTTAATGGGTCTTATTACGGTACTTGCCAATAACTTCAAAATCAGCGGGTTAATATAGAGGGCGAAGAGTATCGGGGAACAGGGACACCCCTGCCTTGTACCCCTTGAAATATTAAATGATCTAGATTCTAAGCCCCTCGTCTGAACTTTGGCAATTGGATCTTGATACATTGCTTGTATCGATCTGACAAAGCCGGCCCCAAAGTTGTAAAACTCCAATATTGCCCACAGATATTTCCACGAAACTCGATCAAAGGCCTTTTTGGCGTCAAGGAAGATCATAGACATCTGGCCCCCCGTCGCAGTCATGATATCGAATAGTGAAATAACCCTACGGGTATGATCCATAGTTCCCTTTCGGGGAATAAAACCATGCTGCCACGGGGAGACCAGATGTTCTATCACCCCCCTCAGCCGATTAGCCAAGACCTTTGCATATACTTTAGAGTCTGAGTTTATCAAGGATATAGGGCGATACGAAGTGGGAAGTTCAGGAGACTTGCCTTTCTTGGGAAATATCACTATGTTGGTCTCCTTCCAAGATACAGGCGTATTACCATTGCACTGAATGCCTATACAAAGATCTAACATGTATGGTATAATGATCTCTCCCAAAATGTTATAAAGGTCTAGGGGAATCTTGTCCGGACCAGCTGCCTTGCCTAAAGCAAGTTCTGCTAGAGCCACTTGTAGCTCTATTTGCGTAATATCCTTTTCTAAGTCATCCCTGGTGACTGCAACTAGAATATTATCTGGGCCGCATTCCATTAGCCAAAGCCGTAAAAATTCCTTAATTTCAAATAGTTCATGGATCTCTTCATTACGATAGAGGTTTTCGTAATATCCCTTAAATACTTCCAGTATCTCACCAGGTTTGGTATATATCCTACCGGTTGCATGGATATTGCTGATTTTATTGAGTGACTGTTTCTGTCGGGTGCGCAAGGCTAGTTGCTTTCCAACCATTTCTCCATCTTCGTACAATTTATTGCGGCTAGTTTGGTAGATCTCAGCTGCCTTCTGATTGAGCCTGCCGTTGATCGTAGTTTTAAGAATTAGCAGTTTGCGTAATGAAGCTCCTCCCTCCTCCCCTTTTATTATAGCAGTTGTATGTTCATGCTCAGCTTTGGCAAGATCTTGCATCTGCTGCTGATTAGCCAGGTTTGCCTCTTTTCTTTGTTTGGCTACGAAACTCATAGTCTCTCCTCTAAGAGCGGCCTTGAAGCAGTCCCACACTATAGCCCTTGACGCGCTATATCGATTACAGTCGAAATACCCCTGTGTCCAAATCTTTATGTGATCAATATATTCTCTATTTGCGAGGAGTTTCCTGTCGAATGTCCAATTAAAACAGGGCCTGTGGAGATTAGTAAAATGAATAGTGAGAGTGAGCATATTGTGGTCCAAGAGTGTGTTAGGACTTTTATCAATTTCTGCAGCAGCAGCATGATCACTGACCACCCACATATAGTCGATCCGTACATATTTATTATGCGGAAATGAAAAATATGTGTAGCCCGGATCAGAATGTTGCTTAAGAGCCCACATATGTACTAAATCCAGGCTCCCCATAAGTTGGGAAATCGCTCTATACACTTTAGGTTTTCTTCCAGTATAAGTGGTCATAAACTGGTTGTATGGCATTCCTACATGATTAATAGAAATATTCAAATCGCCACATAATATCAGTACTTTGGGCCAGGAAGCTAGTTCTAGCTCTAGATCTTCAAATATGCGTGGGTCGTCATGGTTGGGGGCATAGACTGAGCAAATTGTAAGTCTGGGCTCTAGCTCAATAATGACCCATCTACCAGAGGAGTCTGCTCGCTTTCGCTTGGCTTGCCCTAAAAATCCTCTGGCAAAAATAGCTACACCACAAGTTTTTGAAGTTTGTGAGGTGGTCGCTAACAAGTTATACCCAGGCATTCTTAGTAAGTCCCTATCTTCCCATGTAATATGGGTTTCTTGAAAGCAGAGAATGTCAAAAGACCCTTGTTTGATTAGTACAAATATACTAGCTCTCTTTGCTCGATCATTGAGCCCCGCCACATTCCAAGAGCATATTTTCATCCTCCCCATAGCATCTTACAGTTAATTTCCAAAATGATCTCTTTGTCGTTGTTAAAAAACATTCTCTTTATTATTTTACAATTCAGTATACATATGAAGTTGCAATTTTTTCCCTTGCTTTCTCCCCCTTCCAACTATCCACCCCCCCCTCCCCACCACTCCCCCCACACCCAAAATAAGGCATTTAGACTCCATAAGAGTCTGTTTGATGGGTGTGCTTCCCAGGACCGGTGCTAGAGCCATAAACGAACACCCTTGTGTTAACCTTTTCACTTAAATCGGCAGCTCACTTTATTTCTTCGGCCAAATGCTCAGAAAATATACCGCGGAGGCAAAGAAGAGAAGAAAAAAGAAGAAGAAAATACCCCACGAACGTCTCCTCTGTATTATCACTAATGCCCTTATACCTTAGTTATCACTAATGCCCTTATACCTTAGTGTGAGTTTCTAAATACATCCTACCATGGCACAAACTTTAGAGGGACTAGCTTACAAACCAAAACTAGAGACGCTCTAAATACTCTTTGGCTTTAATTTCAGATATGAAAAATTTTGTTTCGCCCCCATTAATTACTTTGAGACGGGCAGGATTATTCAAGTAGGCAGCCACTTTCTTCTCCTGGAAAGGCTTAATCAACTGGCGAAGACGCCATCTCTTTTCCAGAGTGGCGTGGAAAAAATCGGGGCGGACAAAATAAGAAATAGCACCACTAACACGCTTCGCCTCCGGCCTGGCCTTCTCAGAGATTGCCTGCCTGAGTAGGAAATTGCCAAAGTAAACTAGAATTGCTCGTGGATACCCCCCAGGTCGCGCAGACTGTTTTACATACATAGGCACACGATGAGCTTGTTGTATTTCTAAGTCCCAGTTCCAATTAGACAGTTCTGGTAGTGAATCACGAAAAACTTTAATAATGAAAGAACGGGCATCCTCCCCTTCCAATGTTTCTGGCATGCCAAGGACGCGAAGGTTGTTTCTTCGGAGGCGGTTCTCAAAGTCCTCCAGCTTCCATCTTACATCCAACAGTTCGGCTTCATGTGACTCTGCTAGCTCATGATTTACAGCAATCTCAGTTTCATTGGAAACTATGCGAGACTCCAAGTCAGTCAATCTGTCTCCGAATGAGCTAACAGTTTTATTTAGTCTACACACCACCCATTGCACTTTCCGGAGAGTGGCTTGGGCCTTACGCCCATCGTGTGCAGTCTCTTCCCTGTGTGCTGCGATTGCTTGAAGAACTGTCTCCATAACTGTATCCAGGGTGGCAGATGAGCCAGCGCCAGACGATGGTTCAGCAGAATGGTGTGCCTAATGTAAAGCATTACTCGGCGTATATTGAGTTGGTTGTTGAGCCGTAAGTTGGGTTGTAGGGGTATAGTCCCATACAAGCTCCGTCGTGCCGTGATGGCCCTTTCTTTTTCTAACTCCTGTCTTTTGGGCTCCGCGACCAATCTCATTATCATTATCGCTCCCTCCGTTGATATAGAGCATGTCTCATCGGACCATTCAAGTTCATCTGAGAATGAATAAAAATCACTAGGGTCTTTTTCGGCATCAGTATCTAACGCTTTTGTGTTAATTGGTTTAGCACTGCGAATCATTTTTTCTGAAGATTTAACTTGGGACCCATTAGAATGATTCGAGCCAACTGGACCCGTAGTATTAATCTCATTAAGTGGGACCGCATCCCTGCTAGCTGTGTCATTCAAAATGTCATTGGAACATGTCACAAGCAATACTGCAGGAGTCTCATTAGTTTCGTTAGGGTCCATGTCATTGTCATTATTTACAGTTGTTGCAATTGTTGCAGTTACACTTGTACCTGATTTTGGAGATGGAGGTATAAGTATAGAGGGAGAACTTTGTAGCATTTCATTTTGAATGGCAGCATTTGCATTTGCAGAGTCCGCGCCCATCACACCCACTGCTCCCCCCATAGGTAAATCAGAACTTACTTCACATCTGAATACCTCCGGGGACCTGGGATTCTTCGGGCAGTTCTGCAGAGCTTTCTCCGTACTGGGATATTCTGGCTTGCTCTGCTTCGTTTGACCTGGAAGTGCTCCCCCGGTGTTCGACGAAGGAGGTCAGCAACTGAGGGGCCAGTCATGCTCCCTTTTCTCGGCGCCGCACCTCCCTGCCTCGGAGTCTTGACGCCGGAGCCTGCATCTGCTTTATTGCCGGCTACATGTTTTTCGTTCAGAGCGTCCTCACGCTGTACTTGTGCCTCGGCCTGCCTTGCCGCTGCCGCCGCTGCCGCAGCCCTCGCCTTGGCCACAGCAGTGGTTCCGGCGTTTTTCGGAGCCATCTCGGTCCCTTCCCTGACAGAGTCCCGACAAGATTGCTGGATGGGGGCTCCCCGAGTTTTCTCGGCCTGCACCGTCTCCCTTGGCACCCTCGGCTCCGAAAGCTGCTCACGACAGAGAAAGCAGATAACTGAAAGGCCGATGAGTGAGCCAAGAGTCTTCAGGTAAGTGCCTGACGCTGCGTTGGGCTTGGAAGCTAGCGTCGTCCTGATTTCCAGCGCCATTAGGGGTCTTCGCAAAATTAATTCCTTTATTCTTCTATTTGGTGTACCAGTCAAATGCTGTTATGCTTAAGCTTTTTCCTTCTTCTTACGAGAGAATAGGATATCGTTTCCTATCCTCCCCCGCTTAATGTATAGACATTAGGGCTGCCGATAGCTTCACCCAGCACCGGTCCATCCGCACTACGGTCTCACTCGACCGCCATCTTGCCCTCAGATGGTATTCCCTGTTTTCCTACATATTATCTTGTTTATCTAATTTTTTACAATTTCAATTTTCCTTTTCCAAGCCAAGAGTTTCCCTGCACTTTCACTATAAAGTGTGCTAATATAATAGCTTCCCTTCGTGCATGAATGCTAATATCTAGTGATGTATATATATCTCAGGGGTATACCCAACTCACCCTCCTGTATCTGGGTAAAGGACGCAATCATATATAAGCAAACAATGATACGGAGGAATTGATATATTACTCTTATTCTAGTGTAGGGAACAATCCATTACCCTCACCTTAGTCTTTCAATCCTATTAGACATGTATCACCTAATTTAATATAGGGCACACATACATGATGGAACCGGTCTTCGAATCAAAATAACATTAAATATATAAAGACATACAAATGTACATAAAGCAAAATATATACACAACATAAATCCTAATATAAACAGCGTAGTGTTACCACTACCCTGAAAATTCTTTGTCACATTAGTGTCTGCCCATTTATTTAAGGCAGTCCACTTGGAGGTAGTCAGATGGTGCGTCCAAAGAGGCAAAACAACCCTTATCCTATCGCTCTCTTGTGTCACAAAACAATAACGTATGCAGTATTCAATAAGGACTCCTCCATAGTCGTATCGTCGACGCAAATGCATTTCAGCCTCAGAAATTAAATCGGCCTCCTCAGGATGAGGGCAAAGGAACAATGCTAAATCAAACCATATAAATATATATATGTCTTGTCTCTTGTTAGTATTGAGCGTGCCTGTGAATCACCCAGTGGCCGTGTCAACCTCAATCCAAAATCTGGGGAGCGTGACAAGATAGTTATGAGGATCTGCCAATTGCAATATCTAGTGAGGCAATAAGCTTTCCTCATGCCACTTCTCAATAAGGTCCACCTGCCCCGATAGTTGTCTACACTTCAACTCAAGTGCCATTATCCTTTGTTCCAACTCATCGACCTTATTCTTACATCCCTTTCTCTTTTGTGATGAAATACTGATCATATACCCTCTTATAACTGGCTTGTACGCATCCCAAACTACATTTTTAGCTGTGGATGCTTTATTAATCTCAACAAACGCAATTGTCTTTTCCTTTAAGCTTCCTATTACAGTCTGATCATTTAATAACGATCTATCCAATGTTCATCTTCTCTCTAGTCTTCCCACCTCTACCTTTATCTCCAATACCAGTGCTTCAAATGGGCCGATACTGTCCGCTACTGAGTACCAGCACTTTTTTATTTTGAGAGGGAGAGTACCGGCACTTCTCTGGAAAAACATGATACTTTTAATTGGAGAGTACCTGCACTTCTCAGAAACAAGCAGGTACTCTGGATCTGAGTACCTGCACTTCTACTTTTCCATTTCAAGCACTGTCTAATACCACTGCTGCATGGTCAGACAAGTGAGCTGGAAGGTGTCTAATACCTCTAACATCTGTCCTTAAAGATTTCTCTATTAAGAAAAAATCAATCATCGAATGGTGTTTTATATTTTTGATTATGAAATGTAAACTGCTCTTCAGAATTATGCATATCCCGCCAGGTGGGCGATAGAGGGGGGAACATGGTGGACAGCTAGCGGCTGCCCAGGTGTCCACCAGGAAGGAGGGAGGCTGCTGCTGGAGGAGATGGAGAAAATGACCGGACCTTTGAAGTGCAGCAAATACCGAGAGAGTGAGTATTGAAGTTGTAGGTGATTTGGGGAAAATGTTTATCGCTGTGACAGTTGTACCTGGTAGCGTGATCGAGTGAATAGCCGAGCAGCTCCCGGTGCAGAGCAGAACAGCTGGGTGTGGCCGGAGGTGCCGCGCTCAATGGGCGTTACTCCGACGGCCGACGCCGTGGTTTTTTTAGGGGGGCTGTGAGCTCTGGATTGGGAGGCGAAGAGAGTGCGGCGACTCACCTCTAGGCTCACGCGCAGGAGCATTTGTTTATCATAACAGAACAATAAAAGTATTTTTCGAAATAACTTCACCAATTCCTTGTGTGTTGTGCAGTCACCACCAATACAGGTAGGGACAAAGCCCAAACCTTTCTCTAGGACTCTGATTTCTAAAACAGTAACAATCTTACTATTAAGATTGACTACCAGATCGGACATAGTCGGATCCCTCGTCATGCTCGTGGTTAGGTTTTGTTCTAATGTCTGGTCCCATTGTACATGTGGTCTCTGCTGTTCTGCACGATTATTGTACGATCGGCCTCTGTTTCTTCTTCTCTGACTTCTGTCCATGGGCCTGCCCCAAAAAAAGGCTGACATCCAGTACCTCTGAATGGGACTGGTTAAAACGGGTGAGCTGGGAAACCCCATGGTTACGGTGGCCACCAGGGTGTATCATGAGGTAAGGGTTGTAAACCTCCTTGTCCTCTCGCCGGCCAGGTGACTGAACGAGCTGTCGCAGTCACTTGAGCCCGAGTCGTCAGTGTTACTCCACTCATCTGAGTTCAATGTCCATTTGTTTGTGTTGCATCACCAGCCTCTCACTCTCCTTCTGTTATTCTTCTTGGGTTGTTGTGCTTGATAATTCTCTGACGTGTAGGGATATACTTTCTCCTGGGAGAACCTTTCCAAGTCTTTCTTGAGTTTGTTCACTTTGTACTTTATAAGGTCTTCTTTGGTCTCATTCAGGGTTTTAGTTACTTATTCTAGCTCTTTCATAAACTCATTGCCATTTGCTTAGTTAACTGCTGAGTTTCCTTTTTTCTTTCCTTTATATGAGAAGCAGCCGGTGTTTCATCACGTACACGTCTGGGACTACCTCGTGTTTTTATTGTGAACGTGTGGGGTATTGTTGTTTTTTCAGTATAGGAGCTGTAATATGGTGATCACGCTTATATTTTCGGTGGCTGCTTATTATATTAGCTTAAGAACAAGTTTTTCCCCAGTTTTTCCCTTAGTGTTAAAAAACGATGCGGGGTCCGCATAGAAATATGACAGACCATGGCTGTAACTTTAGTAATTACTTGTTCCAGGAACCCACCTTTTTCTTCCCCCTTTTTTACACAATAGAACACATACCAATGCATTTCTAACATAGGGACTTGATAGATATCCTCGGTAGATCTTTTAAACGTTATATTTGTTCTGTATATACACCTGTAGCTCTGCACACTGAGAAGGGACTGTTGACGGTTGAGCAGATCCTTACATATATGCCGATGGTATGGTTGTTTTTAAATGCTCACTGGAATCACAATCTTATATTTAAGACAGGAGTAAAACCCATAGACCAAGTCAGGACTGGGTAGGTAAGATACAATTAGAACACAGTGTCCTGAAAGGTAAAAGTCAGTAGGCAGTTATAAGTAGCATGTACATAACATTGCTTGGGTGAACAAGAAGGAGATTAGTCATTTTTTGATTTTGTAAAGCAGTTATTCATTTTTTCATTTTTATGTGGTAACATTCATTTCAGGGTCGGATATATACAGTTAAGAACAGCACTGCATAGAATGTAATGACAACCACAGAGAACTTGGTGCAAACAAACGTGAATAAATAGAGCAAGTGGCGACGCAAGTGAAAAGAGAACAGAGTAGTCGGCGCACTGTGCATAAAGTGCAGGCTATTTACAGTGAGTGGCTAAACCGGCGCATGTGACATTGTGATATCACAGTGGGCACAATTGATTTGGTTAGAATTTAAAGCCACTAAAGAAGTGCGCCTGTAGGTCAGGCTGTTAGGTCGACGGCGTTTCGATCCAGAGCATTTTGGATCATCATCAGGACTGGTTGTCTGAATTGGTACGTGCTGTGAAGGAAGGGAGGAACTCCGGAGAGACACGCTGATTTACTCAGGTAACCTTCGGTCCCTTCCTCGTTATGTCTCCTGTATTAATTCATATAGGAACATACAATTTTAATTCGTCTCATCCTTACTCCCCAGCGCGCATTGAGTACGGCCAATTAGAAATCTGAATCCACAGCAAATACAGACCGACTATGGCTGAATTTCACGAACGCTTCACGCGCTAGAAATCTTCAGCGAGGTATGTGATTGTTATACCTTACCCACCATGGCACTACCTTCCCTAGCCCCACGCAACCGTCCTTTACGCTCTTATTTCCCAGCAAATCACTCCCTTTCGTCGTGTCTCCCCAGCTCCTCCAAGCAGCCCTTCCATTCGGTGACCCAATTGGCTGCCTCAAGTCATCACCCTTCATTGGTTACAAGGATTCCAAGCCTCAAGGATCCTTCCAGGTAACCATTAACTGCTCACAAGTGCTTTGTGCTCGGGCACACCTTCCCCCCGTCCTAACCTCTCCTCCCTTCCTTCACAGCACGTACCAATTCAGACAACCAGTCCTGAAAATGACTAATCTCCTTCTTGTTCACCCAAGCAATGTTATGTACATGCTACTTATAACTGTCTACTGACTTTTACCTTTCAGGACACTGTGTTCTAATTGTATCTTACCTACCCAGTCCTGACTTGGTCTATGGGTTTTACTCCTGTCTTAAATATAAGATTGTGAGCAGCCGCTGGGCTGCGAGAGTTTGTACCCTTCCAGTACTCACATTTTTTGACCATATTCAATAAGGTCCTATCGTGGTGTCAATACATAGGACACATACGATGTCGAAGGAGTCCCTCTCCTACACAAAGGACTACATTAATTCTCTTATGGTTGGACCCTCCCTTCTCACCCATGTCCCCCCTTCCTCAACGTCCTCCACCCCTTCCACCACATCGAAAACCCTTCTTGAGAAATTAGAAAAACTAAAAAAGAAACAAATCCGCACGGACCTGCATGCGCGAATGCTCACTGATTACCTTCGATCAGGCACCATTCCAGTGGGGTTACAAATACGCAATACGCCTGCAATCTTTACAACTGATCCCTTGTTCCGGACCAAGTTCAGCCATCTGGCCACAACCTGCTCCAGACATTGGATGGTCCTTGGCATAGACACAGCAATCGAACATAGCCGGTTGGAACTCCAGGAAATAGCAGAACTGGAAAAACAGATCTTGGAAGATCCATCACTCTCTGATGCAAAGAGTCTTTTAGAAAAAATCAATACGACTATCGATACTTTTAACACCTTTGAAGTGAACAAGAAAACCAACAAAATCCAAAAAGATATTAAGAATTACAAGGTGACAAATACCTACCCGTACCTGGACGAAGAATTTTACAACACTCAATACATTCCACCTAAAACTCGTAACTGGGGCCGCTTCAGAAATAACCAGCGGATTACATTTTCGGATTCATCAAATACCTCAGTGGAAGATTTCGACACAGACAACTGCCCAGGCACTTCCGCAACAACCAACAGACCCCCTCCTCTACTTCCGGCCGGTTTTTTAGGGAGAGGCCGCGGACGCGGACAACCACCTCCTCAGAATCGTCCCAACAGAAATCGTCAGTACCAACCGCAACTCCCGGGAGAACGTCAAACACGCAACCGTTTTTACCAATGGGGACAACAACAATAGAAGATGAAAATCCACCAGGAACCACTGACTTACAAATACCAATCTTCAATCTATCGGATTATGTATTCAGCAGTGATGAGATCAATCTTCTTTCCCGAGGACTTACATTTGTGCCAACTGAACGCACAGATTTCTTGGACCTTCAATCCAGACTTTTGAAATTCTTCAGACGGATTCGATTAAGATATTACTTTGCAGACAAAACGGAGTCTGTACCCCTAAATCCATCTCCTTTCAGACCACCATCGACCTTCAATCCTCCTTCACATGCCATGCGACCAGTAGCCGCTAATCAGCCGCTAATCAGGACTACACCATATTGGGAGATTTTAACTTCCATTTGGAGAATGAGAATGATAAGGACTCGCACACGCTGATCTCTGACTTTCTGGCCGCTGGCTTAGAACAGCAGGTCAAGACAGCCACCCATCAAGCAGGGCACACTTTAGATGCCTTATTCACCAATAATGCCCACATCACTATTTCGACAGTGCTCCCTCTCACCTGGACAGATCACCTAGCTGTCAAATTTACAATTTCAGTCAAAGATCACAAGAACCCCCTTACTAGCGCTCGCCCTTCGATCCTATGTCGCGACTGGAAAAATATTGATTTCACTGCTCTACACAACATTTTGGAATCCACGTTACCTGAAGATTTACCCGACTCTCACAAGGCTTCCCAGAATTATCAACGCTGGTTGCTTAATGCACTAGATCACTTAGCTCCCAATAAAAAATTGCAGCCAAATCGCACCAAACCTTCTGCGGCCTGGTTCTCGGAGTCATTACGGCTTGAGAGACAACGCTGCAGAAACTTGGAGCGGCGCTGGCGCAGGAATTATGATAATCTCGACAGAGAGACTTATAAGAACGCCCTGCTCAGCTATAGAAAGCTGATTACAGCTGAAAAACGCGCCTTTTATAGCACACAAATTGAATGTGCTCTTAACTCAAATAAACAACTGTATTTGGTGGTAAAAGACCTAGCCAATCCTCCTGCCCCTCCCTCCTTCGAGCCTTCCCAAACATTCTGTAATAAGGTGGCGGACTTTTTTCAGGCCAAGGTTAGGGATATCTTCGATAAATTTACCACATCAACGACCACTGATACAGTCACCCTCGAGATTTTCCCTCGAGCATCAAAACCAAATTTTGAGGCTTTTACACCACCTGCATCCATGGTGGAGCTCATAAATTCCGTAAAATCTGGATCTCCACTGGACCCTTGCCCCCCACGCATCATCAAATCAGTATCCGACCTAATAGCCCCAGTACTTAGTAACATCTGCCAGGCCATCTTTCAGACAGGTGTGTTTCCTGCTATCTGGAAAAAGGCAACTGTAACACCTCTTCTGAAAAAACCCGCACTAAACCCCTCAGAGCCCAAAAACTACCGTCCAATTGCCTCTCTCCCTTATCCCTCAAAAATAATCGAAAAGGTCATGAACGAACAGCTGTCGACCTTTATTGACCAGAACGATCTGCTCGACAACACGCAGTTCGGATTTAGGAAGGGCCATGGGACGGAGACCGCTCTGATAAAAGCGGCAGAGGAGGTCAGGATCATCATGGACAGGGGCGGTGCTGCTATCTTAATACTCCTGGATTTATCCGCGGCTTTCGACACGGTCGATCATTCCATTCTGATCGACCGTGTCGCCGCCCTCGGCATCCAGGGCAGGGCCAGAGCAACGTTGGCATCCTTTCTGGCCAACAGAATTCAGTCCGTGAAGATGGGAAGTTTCAGCTCTCCTGACTTCTCCCTCCCTTGTGGCGTCCCCCAGGGCTCCTCGCTAAGTCCGACACTTTTCAACATCTATGTGTCGGACTTGGCGAGGGTAATCAAGTCATTCGGCATAGCGTTAACATCATATGCCGATGACACACAGCTGGTCCTGGAGATACACAAAAATGGAGAAGCTGTGGCAGCCAATTTTCAGGCAGGCATGAAGGCTATCAGTACATGGATGAACCGGAATTGCCTAAAGCTAAATTCCGATAAGACGGAGGTCATGGTTTTTGGTGAACTGACTCCGTCCTGGTCTCCGGTCTGGTGGCCTTCGGAACTTGGAACGCCTCCACTACCAGTAGCCAAGGTGAAAAACTTGGGCGTGCTTTTTGACAATAAGCTCACGTTCCTTAGCCACGCCAACGCGGTGGTTTCGGCTTCTTTCTTTACTTTAAGAATGGTGAAGAAATTGCTCCCTTTTCTCCCTCCTACTGCAGGTAAAACTCTCATGTCCTCCCTGGTATTATCCAAGGTGGACTATTGCAACGGCCTACTGCTTAATGCACAGGAACAAGTGGTGAGCAAGCTACAGCTTGTTCAAAATGCTGCAGCAAGGATCCTTATGGGGATACCGAAGTATGCCTCTATCTCTCCCACAATTCGTGAGCTACATTGGCTACCCATAAGAAGTCGGATAAAGTTCAAGGCCATGTGCATCATCCACAAGGCCTTGAACAACAACGGTCCCGACTTCTTCAAAAGCGCTTTTAAAATGTACAAACCCTGTCGAACATTGCGATCATCGACGGCCCAACAGCTCCAAATTCCTTGTACAAAAAAGGTAACATGGGGAGATAGACGTTTTGTAGTGGCTGCGTCAAAATTATGGAACCAGATCCCGTCCCAGATTAAGGAACATACTTCGCTGTTCTCCTTTCGGAAACATCTTAAGACATGGCTTTTTAACCAGTAATATTTCTTCGCAACCCTCGCAATCTGCATACACTAGCGCCGAGACACCGTAAGGTAATTTGTGCGCTCTAGAAATTTTAAAAATAAATAAATAAATAAATAAATGCCACCTGAAATCCTAGCCTTCGAGCGACTTGTACTCAAAGATGTGATGGACCTCAAAAATCAATCACGATTCATTCCTTACAACCTCCCGCTCACTGAGAAACTAGCCCTGAAAACATTGAAAGAAAACAATGACATTATTATAAAACCGGCGGACAAGGGTGGAGGTATAGTGATCATGAGCACAACCAAATACGACCTAGAAATAAAAAGACAACTAGCAAATCAAGAACACTACCGACCCCTTCCAAAAGATCCCCTAGAAGACATCCGAAGCAAAATACTATCTGTTACTACGGATGCTAAAGATAAAGACATCATCACCAAAAAGGAATTCGAGTTCCTCAACAATGCTAACCCCCGCACTCCAGTCCTCTACGTACTGCCCAAAATACATAAAGACAGTATAAATCCTCCGGGCAGACCTATTGTGTCTGGGTGCGGTTCAATCCTGGAACCACTGGGTAAATATATAGACTCTATCATCAAACCCTTTGTTCCTGAAACTGACACCTATATCAGGGACACGATGGACCTCATCAATACCATCGAGGACCTACCCTTTGACACCGACTTACAAGTGATGGCAGGATTAGATATCGAATCCCTCTACACCAACATCCCCCACGATGAAGGTCCGCAGGTTATCCATAACTTACTCATTTCACGACCACAACCCACACGTATCCCTACTGAATTCATCATGGATCTTCTGCAAATAGCATTGAGAAATAACTATTTTCTCTACCAGGATACATTCTTTTTACAAATAAAAGGAGTCTCCATGGGCGCATGTTTCGCCCCTAATTTTGCCATCTTGTTTGTCCATCACCTGGAGAAAACCTTGATTCTGACACCAATGAATCCATTCTTTGGCAACATTAATCTGTGGCGCAGATTTATAGACGATGTTCTATTACTGTGGACTGGCACAGCAGATACATTGCGGCCCTTCATAGACTGGCTCAACCATTGCCAAGAACACCCCAAATTTACCAGTGACTGCAAACAAAATGATCTGCCATTCCTCGACGTGACCATCCATGCAGAAGAAGGACTTCTGGGCACCACCCTATACCGAAAATCAACAGAAAAAAATACTCTCCTGCTGTATTCCAGTTACCATCCATGCGGATTACGAGATGGCCTACCATACGGACAATTCCTCCGAATCCGCCGTAATTGCAAATGGAAGAAAGACTATTTCAGGGAAGCGGATGTCCTCACCAAGAAACGTATACATCGTGGATACCCCAAACGTTTGGTCACCAGAGCAAAGAAAAGAGCGTGGTACTGCCACAGAGAGCATCTTTTGACTATTCAACCCAAGAAACCAATGTCAAGGATCCCTTTTGTTTCGAAATTTAGCCCTCACAGCAACAAAATAAACAAAATCATCAGGAAAAATTGGTCTCTGTTGCGATCACATGAACAATTTAAAGATGAACCCCTTTTCTCATACCAACGTGGCAATAATCTAGCCAACCATCTGGTACACGCTATCACCTGGCCACAAGTCAAACACACAAGCAACACCATCACAGCCTCATGGGGTCTTGACCCTATAGTAGGACACTACAAATGCCAGAACTGTAGTGTTTGCATTCTCACCACCAACACAAAAGAATTTGTTGCCAATGGTCGTTCATACAAACTAAAAAAACATACGAACTGTAGATCACAAAATGTAATCTATGCCATCAGATGTCCGTGTAACTTGATCTATATTGGACAGACAACACAAATGATTAAACAGCGCATCATCCAGCACAAGAGCCGCATCAATTGCA
Source organism: Lissotriton helveticus (assembly GCF_964261635.1). NCBI lineage: Eukaryota > Metazoa > Chordata > Amphibia > Caudata > Salamandridae > Lissotriton > Lissotriton helveticus. The sequence goes on from NC_136068.1 coordinate 691,564,781, forward strand.
AAACCATGTCAGCCCCATTGGTAGCACATTACCTACAACACGACCATCTTGACACGAACATACAGTGGCAAGTAGTTGAAAAATCTACTTTGCCCATCAGAGGGGGCGATATCAGAACTCTCCTCAACAAGGCAGAATGCAAATGGATGACGATCTGTGATTCCATCAATCAGGGACTAAACACCATTGATGAATGGAATGGTACTGTCACTACTTGAATTCGTCCCCACTCCATCTGGAACTATCATAGAACTGCACATTTCCTTGAACTTACTCCTCTTCCCATCACTGGCCCCTGAAACAGGTCCCCTTAATCCCCTCTGCTCACAAATATTCTCATTGAACAGATACCAACCTATACTTGTTTATCTTGTACCATTGTTGTATATAACTCCGATACCTCTTACCAACACACTGTATTTTTAATTAACACAACTGTTCCAGTCATGAATCAATGAGACTCCAGTTCGTTTAAGTACGATAACCCTGATCATGTTTTGTCTAAGGTGGCAAGTTATATACTTCAACAGCTTGTCATCTCCCCACTGTTTATAAGCGCCGAACATTGACAATTCATCAATCGCTGTTTTCCCTGTCAATTATATGCTCAACAGCCTGTCATCTCCATACTATGTATAAGCGCCGAATGTTCACACTCAATTAATATTCCTTGTCGAACACCCTGCATGTCCACCTTTTGTTCTTTCCCTCCCCCACCCCCCATTACCCCCCAAAACAACTCACCCCGCCCCCCCTTCCGCCGCCCCCTCCTGATTCCCTCCCCCTGAATCTTTCTTGTTTAACTTAGAAATTGCACTTCTAGAACCACGGCGCTTTACGCGTATTTCCACTCGGCGGCCTGCATTAGGGACGCGTCACTATGGATACCAACGTAGCTCCACCTCCCTAGCTATTGGCCTAATCCTGGCTGCTTGACACCGGCACAATTTGCTGATGTTATTACCCGCCCCCTACCTAGACCCGCCCAAACACGGAAGTAAAACAACACTCCCCGTCCAGCGCCCCAGAACTGCTTCCGCGAACTCCGGAGAGATGCGCTGATTTACTCAGGTAACCTTCGGTCCCTTCCTCGTTATGTCTCCTGTATTAATTCATATAGGAACATACAATTTTAATTTGTCTCATCCTTACTCCCCAGCGCGCATTGAGTACGGCCGATTGACACGGCTGACAAGAAAGCTGAATCCACAGCAAATACAGACCGACTATGGCTGAATTTCACGACCGCTTCACGCGCTAGAAATCTTCAGCGAGGTATGTGATTGTTATACCTTACCCACCATTGCACTACCTTCCCTAGCCCCACGCAACCGTCCTTTACGCTCTTATTTCCCAGCAAATCACTCCCTTTTGTCGTGTCTCCCCAGCTCCTCCAAGCAGCCCTACCATTCGGTGACCCAATTGGCTGCCTCAAGTCATCCCCCTTCAGTGGTTACAAGGATTCCAAGCCTCAAGGATCCTTCCAGGTAACCATTAACTGCTCACAAGTGCTTTATGCTCGGGCACACCTTCCCCCCGCCCTAACCCCTCCTCCCTTCCTTCACAGCATGTACCAATTCAGACAACCAGTCCTGATGATGATCCAAAATGCTCTGGATCGAAACGCCGTCGACCTAACAGCCTAACCTACAGGCGCACTTCTTTAGTGGCTTTAAATTCTAACCAAATCAATTGTGCCCACTGTGATATCACAATGTCACATGTGCCGGTTTAGCCACTCACTGTAAATAGCCTGCACTTTATGCACAGTGTGCCGACTACGCTGTTCTCTTTTCACTTGCGTCGCCACTTGCACTATTTATTCACGTTTGTTTGCACCAAGTTCTCTGTGGTTGTCATTACATTCTATGCAGTGCTGTTCTTAACTGTATATATCCGACCCTGAAATTAATGTTACCACATAAAAATGAAAAAATGAATAACTGCTTTACAAAATCAAAAAATAACTAATCTCCTTCTTGTTCACCCAAGCAATGTTATGTACATGCTACTTATAACTGTCTACTGACTTTTTCCTTTCAGGACACTGTGTTCTAATTGTATCTCACTGGAATCACAGGCTTAATTCACAGGCGTTTTGAAGCGCCGGTGATGGACACTGGCGCCTTATTATCTGAATACTTTACATGAGGATCTGCTTCTGTTTAATTCTGTGTTTTATTTTCAGTGTCTAGTGGATCTTATTAGACAATGGTGCTATGAGAATAGCCATTGAGCTGACTGTATGGCTTTTATGTTATTACTTTTGCACATACTCTATATAGCAGAGAGACACATATATTTTGCTCCTGAGGAATGCCTAGAACTTTTTAAGTCCTGCTTGTGAGAAACATGTTGACCATATAATAGGGTAATATCCATAATCCCAATTCACTAGCTTTTCTAACCCTATCCACTGAGGGCACCAGCATAAATTCTTTTTTGCTCCATCGGGGGAGTTGTAGCCCACTCTGGGTGCCTTGCGTTCCCCGTGTGAGCAGGGGACCCTATGATGAAGCATGCCACCTTAGGGTGAGTGAGGGTTCTCGTCCTAACAGAGCAGTACTCACAATTTTCCTTTCTTTTCCTGTGTTTCCGACCCATGTACATAGTGTTTATCCATATTGGAGCAGTATGGTTATTTTGGGTGGTACAATGCTCCGACCAGACCCTTTCTGTGTGCAATAAAGTTTATAAACAATACCATTCAAGGTAGCCATTCAGTGATCATCACACTTGGCATTTATCTTTGAATGCTAAAGTGTATAGTGCATTACTGTTGTACTAAGCCAGGGTGGCCAACTTAAAGCTTCTAAACACGGTGGACATCTTGGAATGGCAACGTCCAGTTTAAAAATATTGGCTGGATTGGATGCAGCACATTGTAGATGAAATTAGGGTAGAGCAAGCAGCCCAGTAGAGCTGTCTGAGAAGCTACAAGAAGGTCAAAAAAGTTGAACAAAAGAAATTAAAGGGACCTATAAAAGTAAAAAATGGAAAACTAAAGGAATGACCACCAGCCCAGACAATGAAGCACACTCATTTTCAAGTGGATGTGCACATGTGATGAGGCCAAATGCCATTAATCCCACGGCATTGGCGCTAACTGCAGAAATGGGGCAACCAATTGCTTCATTCAGTATTGTGTCATGGGGTGAAACACACTGTGAATGACACTTGCACAGCCAGAAGATTTTGTTCCCAAAGAACCTCTTAGTATGTATATCTATGTAAGTAGAATTTTTTCATTTTTTTACAAGGGCCTGGCAGACACTACTTAACTTTACCACAGTACTAAGCTTCCACCCCAAACAGTTTATCCGAAGGGGTAATCAACACCAAAATTGTTGTTTACTAAGTTACAAAATTAATCTGTGAGATCCCATGTAACAAAATACTCATTTACAGCCTTCAACACATGGTAATAAAAATCCACTCTAAAAGCCTAATGGATTTAATAAATGCATTTAACAATACATAAGTCAAGGCCTACTACCTTTGTCATAACTTTTCATAATAAACAGATCAGAACGATGACATAACCTTTCCCAATGAACCAATAAAAACGCCTATAGCCTTCATCACTGGCTTGTTACCATAATTAAATGGGGCATCCTATATTGCACATAAGGTGGTACCCTTCACAAACAGTCATACAATTACAAACATATATACAAAATTACAGTTGGCAAAACAGTAGACAATTCCTGTGAAAAGAGCCCATCAACGATTGTCACATTCCAAACCTTCAATTCCAGGTATTTCTCAGAGGGGATAATCAACATCAAAACCCCTACCTGTTATGATAATCTGTGAGATTCATTAAAAAAATAGTTTTCGGAATCCTTTGACACAGTGCAAAGGCATTCCACCCTTAAAGGCCGATTCGCATTAACAAATGCTTCCAAAATAAAATTGCCAGGCATACTTCCTTTCTCCTAACTTTTCATAATAAATATATCAGACTTATGGCATCGGATATAAATGTTCCCAAAGAAACAAACAGGCCTATAACCTTTATCACTGACTTGTCAACATAACTATCACAAGACAGCAGAATTCTGCATTAGATTTCCCATAAGTCAACCCTCAGGTATAAAATCAGAAAATGATATACATAACTACAGGAAAGTTACAGTTGGCAAAACAATATTCAACCTCTCCTCAGAGGGTTAAAAAGGATTGCCAATTTATTTTTATTTGCAGAGTTTTATATAGCGCTGGCTAGACCCGGAGGTATCAGAGCGCTTTACATGAGTATCAGCGAGATTACAAGTTACAAAAATTAAATCAGTTACAGGAGCCAAGTAAAACAATGTTACAAAAAAACATGAGTAATGGCGCATAGCATAACCAAGACAAATGTTATAAGGGCCATAGAAGGTAGAGGGGGGAAGGAAAAAGGGGTATGGAATGCAGAACAGGTCAGGCTTACCAGAAAGTGGTAGAGTACTTTAGGGGGAACAACACAGTCAAAGTGAATGACAAACAAACCGGCTGGGGGCCAGTAATCCCAAACATCTTGTGTCTCCGTGACTATACAAGATGAGAGGGGTGAAGGAGAACTAAGGGGGAGGGGTAGACTTAAGGAAAGGGTCAGTCAGGTGTACAGGGAGCAGTCCAGCAGCAGTGCGGATCAGACGAAACGGCCAATATGGAGGACCCAGGTCAAGGGCATCAATAGAATTTTCCCAAAGTGGCGGGATAAACAAAAATCAGTCCAAAGAAAACCACAAGGGAGCTGCTTCACAGCTCCACGCAGGACTGGATGGGGGAGGCAGCCACGGGATCACGGAGGTAGGAGGACTGGAAATCGCCGATCAGAAACAGGTCGTCGATGTGCACAAGCTCAGTGCTACAGGGGTAGCTGTTTAGTCATTCAGCAAGTTGAAAAGTCAGGGGAAAGTCATCACGGGTGCCAATGTAGCTGGCCCGGAGAAGCGAGGCAGCAGCGGGGACCAGGAGGGCGCAACTCCCCCAAACTCAAAAAGTAAACAAGCATTTACAATGCAATAGGTCTCGCAGCATTAAAGTTTGAGCTATTGGCATTGTATATTACAATGTGTTACATTAATTTGTTATCAAACTCTGAATTGTTGTATAAAGATGATTTGCAAACTGTCAAATGTTGCTGAATAGTAAGCAACGTTGTGAATAATATTGTTTGCTAGTCATCCTTGGGTACCAGAGTACTTCACTTGAGGCAGCTCACTACTCTGCACTCACTACTCTGCACTCACTACTCTGCACTCACGACTCTGCACTCACTACTCACTACTCTGCACTCACTACTCACTACTCTGCACTCACTACTCTGCACTCACTACTCTGAACTCTGCACTCACTACTCTGCACTCACTACTCACTACTCTGCACTCACTACTCACTACTCTGCACTCACTACTCTGCACTCACTACTCTGCACTCACTACTCTGCACTCACTACTCTGCACTCACTACTCACTACTCTGCACTCACTACTGTGCACTCACTACTCTGCACACACTACTCTGCACTCACTACTTTGCACTCACTACTTTGCACTCACTACTTTGCACTCACTACTCACTACTCTGCATTCACTATTCACTCCTCTGCACTCACTACTCTGCACTCACTACTCTGAACTCTGCACTCACTACTCTGCACTCACTACTCTGAACTCTGCACTCACTACTCTGCACTCACTACTCACTGCTCTGCACTCACTACTCTGCACTTACAATGCAACGGTCTCGCCTTTGCAAAAGTTAGAGCTATTGGCATTGTAAATAGCACTTTTTTTTGTTATGTGTTGGTTAACTTTCTATCATAAACACTCTTTACTAGGAACGCATGGCGCTTCATCAGTAACAAGTGGACTTTTAATTACAAACTCGCTTCTCTTTTCATGATGTCATAGTGCAGGATAACATACAAATCAGCCTCACATATTCTCCAAATTTTATGCAGGCTTAGAACGCAAGATCACTTTTCCTCTGGACCGATTGCTAGGTGGACCTGAAGAAGCTTGGGTATAAAGCTATACAATATTCCAAGCAAGAAATAACTAAAGAGTCAGTAAGAACTGATCTGTGTCTGGCTGGGATGAAGTTGGCAAGAATTGTCAGTCAAGCAGAAAAAAGATTTCTTTGACGCCACAGACACTTGCAGCTCGTTGAAAGAGGTAGGCACTGCTACAAATGTATATCACCAAACATACATGGTGGGAGAAAAGTTGGAAAGGGTTTACAGGTGTCCCATAAATGATAAATTCATTTTAGATATACTGAGTTTCAGCCAACTCTTGAGCATCCAGGACACAATTTCAAGAGAACGCGCCAGTAGTTACTAAAAATCCTCTCTCGCCCCCTCCACCACCCATCCAGTTTCTGAACCAGATTCAGGCGTCATCGGAGCAGGAATGGAACTGTAGACCACAGCCTGAGGATACTCTCTATAGGGACCACTCAAGACCACGCCGTGAGGGGAACGGCCATTCTGATAATCAGCGCACCTACCTGCCGCCGAGGCTGCCGTGAGGGAAACGGCTGAGGACATCACTGCACCCCTTGCAGCGCCGTGAGGGCAACGGCCGAAATTACATTGCCCAGGTGCCCCGGCGCACCGGTGACGACAGAGGCAGCACCCGGGGGCGCTATTAAACACGAGTGTGCCTCCCGTCCCGCGAGGACGCGCGCGGGACGTGCCGGGCGGAGCCCGGGCAGAGGACGGGCCGTCCAAGGCCGTCAGGGGCCGGAGGAGGCCGGGACGGGCCGGATCGCTAACATCCTACATCAAATATGGGTAAGAGAAAGAAACATGCTAACGTGGAGGAGGAGGGAAAAAATGCTAAAATACCGAGGCACTCTAACTCCATTATGTCATACCTCTCTTCGGCTGTGGGGGCTTTAACGAAGGAGATAGCAAATGCCGAGCAAGAACTTGGTATCGCATTGTCATCCCCAAGATTAGCATCAGTTGCATTACCTACTATGGAGGCTGTAACCCCCCTCCCAAGCACCTCAGCCAGCGTCCCTTTGGAACCCATTGTGTCCATTGCCAACCCCCCACCCCATGGTCAACCAGTAAATGACCCAGCACCGGGACCCCCTGCCAGAGAACAATTGCAGTTGCCCACTAAAACTAGCACTCGCAAGAGAGGGAAGAAATCCAATCGCACTCCAGTGACTGGAGACATACCAGCCATTCTGGAGGAAAAATTGGAGGAACTCTTTGGAGCGAGGATTGAACCGCTGTTGGTGGGTATCGCCAAAGACATCGTGGATACCCTAAACACATGCCTAGAAGGATTATTAAAAAAATGCTCCCTCATAGACAGAATTATCAACTCGCTCCCCTCTAACAATACCCAAGCGAGCGATGGCAAAACGGAGGAGAAGCGTAGGGATAAGAGAGTAGTGGGGGTCACGGACACGAATAATCCCATGGGAGGAACTCTGCCAAGACAACCTAGGCTTCAGGACTCCTGCTCACCCCTACAGCAACCCACGACAAGTAACCATAGTACAGCACCTGACTCACTTGTCCCGCCAGACAAGCCAAAATTATTTAAGAGAAGGGCCTTGCCAAGTACTTACAAGCTGCATCTTCCACCGGATGCGGTCCCTTTGGTAGCAGTATTCATTGGGGTTGACCCTCTGGGTGAGGGGGAACAGGAATCATCAAGGGAACTACTGGACAAAGCTAAGGGGTGGACTGGCGAGAAATGTTGCGGAGGAAATATAGCAGATTTGATCATTCACGCAAGGAGGGTGGGATGGATTGGCAAACAATCAAAAACAACCTATGGTGACTGCGTGGTTGTAAATTTTTGCAAGGCTGATGTGGCGAACAAGTTGTTCTGGGATGGCTCAACAATATCATATGGGGATCGCCTAAGACCTGTGCCTTTGGGCTTTTTCTACCAACCACTACTCAGCCACAAACATTATATAAACTACCAATCAAGATGGCAGGGCAGAAGGTTGGCAGCGGCACGAAGAAGCCCAAATGAACCCACTCAATTGCAACCACTAATATCTTTCCCCACACCTCCCACTACGGCACACCACGTCCCACAGGTAGTACCTACGGAGGACGTGATAAGCGTGAGCACAAGTAACCAGTTTTCCCCCCTATCGAACTTGGACGAGATGGACTGACTAACAAGGGAGGAGCCTATCACGCCCCCGGAAACCTTAAGGACTAACATGGCAGTCGCGAAGGAAGCAGGCTGTAAAATACTCAGTTGGAACATTGCTGGAATCGCCTCAAAAATGAGTGACACTGATTGGGTCTCATTTGTTTCAGACCATAATGTTATTGCCTTGCAGGAAACGTGGGATATGTCTTCATGTTTTTGGTTGGATGGCTATTCAGGTTTTTCAGTCGCGGCATGTCCTAGTAACTCGGGCAGAGCAAGGGGAGGCCTTTTGACTCTTTTTTCCCTTGACCTTAGTGGAGCCCTGAAACAGATCAAATATGAATCTCCAAATTGTTTAATCGTAGAAAGGCAAATTGGCCCGGAGAAGAGTATTCTGTTTATTAACTTTTACAATTCTGTTAATATGGAGTTTGGTGGTGTTAACATCTCAAAATTGGATGCCTTTTTAAACCTATTCTGTCAAAATACTCTAACAAGCTATGAAATTGTACTAATGGGCGATTTCAACATCCACCCCTGTTACTTTGGTTGCACTACAATTGGAGGGTCTGAGATAGGGGAACAGGAGGTGCCGCATTTTGAACATACCAGGGCTGGCGAGGAACTTGAGGACCTTTTGGCCAACCTCAACCTCCTTGAATCTACAGCAAGGGAGGGGGAACCTATAATACCAACGTTTAAGGGGACATCCCCGGGGACTGTTATTGACTATATTTTTGTGACACCTGGTATCTTTAATCACACTATTTCTTACTGCACCGTGCCATCCCCCTTTAGTGACCACAATCCTATCCTTTTGACCATCTGCTGGGGGGACCTCATGGGACCTAAGCCAGGACAGACCAGACCCAGACCTACCCTACGCCCTACAGACCAGGGTAGACGGCTGAAATGGGGGAATGTGGTACCAGATGACTTCTACTCTGACATCGGCCCACAGATAAATGATCAGATTAGGATCTGCTTAGATCAGTCCTCTCAAGGCCAGGATATCATGGATGCCTTTAAGGCAATATGTAATACAGTGTCCTCCAATCTTATGGCCCCAAGGGGTAGGGGAGAGCCAAAGCCCTACAGGTGGTTTGATTCAGCTTGCACCAAGGCCCTCAAAGCCTTAAAATCTGCCCTTAAAACAATTCCCAGGGATAGAGCCTTGGTTGCAAACCTAAGAAAAGAATACAGGGAGGCTACTAAACACAGACGGGACAGTATTAAACAGGAGGCGTGGGAAAAACTTACTTCCACTGACATACTGCGGGACAGTAGGCAATTCTGGGCTGTGGTTAACCACACATATTTCTCGGTCTCACCCAACACAGATATTGATTGTGTGATACCAGATGAGAGATGGGTGGATCATTTTAGTACCGTTTATGGCGACATGGGTAACTGCATCAATCCACAAAACACTTCGGGTCCGGTGGCCATACCCCTATACTTTAATAGCGAGGAGGTGGAAAAGGCAATCCGTGCCACTACAAAGAATAAAGCACCAGGCCCAGATGGGGTCCCAGCCGATTTTTATATTCATTCCCCCAAATTTTGGGCTGGAATCCTGGCAAAGGTGTTTACAGCCGTAAATAGAGCGTCCCCTCCAAGTACATGGGTGACCTCCACAATCGTCCCCATATTTAAAAAGGGCCAAAGGGACGACCCAGGGTGTTATCGCCCTATATCCCTCTTGGATTCTGCGATAAAAATCTTGGGCAGAGTCCTTCTTGAAAGGTTAAGGGATAGCATGGAGGGATGTGGGGGTTTGGCTGACATCCAGTACGGCTTTAGGGAAAAAAGAGGCACGATAGAACAGTGCTCAAACTTGCATCTGTTGGCCGCCAAGTATACGGTGGTCGGGGAGGGGTCTTTGTACTTAGCGTTCATGGACCTCTCCTCGGCCTTCGACTTGGTCAACAGATCCAAGTTATGGGAAATCTTAATAAAGATGGGCATTGAGGAAGATTTGGTGGCGTTTATAGCATCCTTACACCGGGACCTATCCGCCGCAGTTAGGGTAACAAAGGAGGGAAGATGTACGACCCGTTTCCACTCGAAGCGGGGAGTCAGGCAAGGCTGCATATTAGCCCCCCTGTTATTTACAATTTATATAAATGATTTAGGAAAGCACCTAGAAGGGGCAGCTAGAGACGTTCCGCGTGTAGGAGAAGTTAAGATCCCTGCTCTCCTATACGCGGACGATGCTGTCCTTATAGCACGCACAGGGGTGTGCCTCCAAAAGCTTCTAGATGCATTTGGGTCCTTTATGGACCGGCTCGACCTGAGGGTTAACGCCTCTAAATCCCACACTATGGTCTTAGGCCCCCAGGGGAAAAGGGCCAAAGCAAAAACATTTTGCTGTAGAGGTGAAGTAGTTTCGAGAGTGCACGTCTTCCCATACTTGGGAGTGCTTTTTGATAGTAAGGGAACCTGGGGTCCTCAGATACGAGCTAAAAGTTTAGCGGTAACAAGAACATCTATGGCTATCCTAGGTTTTGCCAAAAGGTTGGGCCATAGACCCATGAAAGCAATCATAAAGGTGTACAATAGTAAATCCCTTCCCGTGGCCCTATATGGTGCACCCTTATGGGGCTATGCATGCCTGGATAAAATCCAACTAGCGGAGAACAGCTTTTTACGTACTCTCCTCTCCCTCCCCCAATCTTCCCCGACTTTTTCTATTCATATGGAACTTGGCCTGGATTACGTCCAGGATAAATTGAGACTGGCACCTTTGATATATTGGCTAAAGACTTGGTTAAATCCAGAACTAACGTTAAACCACATGATCATGAGGGATGTGATGAGTCTGGAGAACTGTTTTAAGTGCTCATGGCTGGTCTATGTAAAAAAATCTTTTAATGATCTGGGTCGCCCAGATTTATTCACTGTTCCCTCGGGTATCACAAAGCAGGATGTGGATATAATTAAAAAACTGTTTATGACAAAGGTACGTCTGCTCCGAGAAGAATCAGAATTGCAAAAGTCTACAGTACGATTGCATTATGTGTCACTTTATTCACCTGCAATTGAGCCTTATTTATGTTTTGTCACAAACCCTTTTCATAGATTTTTGCTAACAAAATTTAGGTTTAATCTTATACATTTTTATTTGGGTAAATTTAATTTTTGGATGAAACCAGAGTTAGCACCTCCCTGCACATGTGACAATTTTTCAGTTCAGGACACGATGCACTTTGTTATGTTTTGCGATTTTTTCTCTGTACAAAGAAAAAAACATCTGTTACCTGTCTTAAAGGAATCTGGTTTCCTACAGGTGAGACCAGCCATGCTTTATTTAAAATCCCTGGGAAACATACGTATTACATTTGCCATGGCAAATTTCCTAGTGGCAGCGTCCAGAACAAGAAAATGTATGAACTTGTCAAACCAGCATGCGTAACCTTTTTAATTGTTTTTATAACCATCATGTCACATTAATTCGATTGCAAAGAAACTGTTTAATAGTTTTTTAATTGTAAATAATTTTGTTTTTATGTTCTTTGTATGATTTTAACTGAATCGAATAAAGTTAATTTGACTGACTGCAAGTAAAAATAGAAGAACATGCAGAGCATGACCCGGATTCCCTGTTCCAGTATTTGCCTTCCTCTCTTTGAGTGCCAAAGTCTTCCATCCTATCTCTTAGTCAATGGATTCCCATCCTAGTTTTAATAGATTCCTGCTAGTGTCAGGGGGTTTCCTGTCAAATTCCAGTACATTCTCTTAATCAATGTTTAGTATGCTTCTTGCTTCTTGCACAGCTTCAAGGAACCCCTGCCTAGATATTCATTTCTGAGATCCACACTCATAGCATTCTCTGTTCGAGAGTTAGTAGTGACTGGGACACAATAGATTGCTGTGTTTCTGGCAAGAGATACCATGGCCTGGCAGACCAGGACGGACTGTTCATAGTGAAGTAAGGACAAATGTAATGTGCATATGTTGCCCCTTTGTCTGGAGTGATGCTGAGGGAAAACGGCGATGGACTGGACTGAGGCCCAAGCTAGAGGGAAAACGGCGATGGACTGGACTGAGGCCCAAGCTAGAGGGAAAACGGCGATGGACTGAGGCCCAAGCTATTATCAGTGGCTGAGACTACCCATCACCTTTTCGCTGTTTTACAGTTCAAGTCTGTTCAGTGTTTCTGTAGTGTTCTTGGTCAGTGTTTACATGGAAACATTAAAAACAACATGCACACAGCATATCATAAGTCACAGAAAATATTGACAGGGATAACGTGACAATACCACATACACGGTCTAAAGACGCACTCCACTTGCAAAAAAATGTTGAGCCTCCCACCCTGAAACACGGCACCAAGGATGTCCTCTGCGGAAAGGCCCTCCCGAAACCTCTCTGCCACATTTAGCCTATCTCCCTCCTTCATCAACACAGCTCTCCCCATCATCAACATAGTTCTCTTACCTCAACTCCCTGCAACTGAAAAATAATTAATTCAACCATGTCCGTGGAGAAATCTGCAAAATACTTGCGAACATGAAGCAGACTACGCACATCTCGGACCCTCTCCTGGCGACATTTGTAAACAAGCATTTATTTTGCAATACTGAGGTTCAATTTTGTATTTGTGATTCCGTTTTCCCAGTGTTTTCCATGTCAGATTTTTCTTAATTAAATGGTGTTTAGAACTAGGCGGCTTGGTAAAACAATCATATAGAACACCTAAACTAATAAAATAAATCGCCAGCAGGAAGGAACTATTTTTACATAAAATAAAGCTTGCGATTAACCCCTGCGCTGTCGGTTTCTGTTGGGGATCAGGCGAGATGACTGCAATATCTGCGCGCGCATTCCAAAACGAAACCTAGCGTGGGGGCGGGACTTCCGTCTTGTGCGCGAAGCCCGCGCCCACGGAGTTCCTGGTCAAGAGCAGTGCGTGATGCGGGGCTCCCATGCCTGAGGGAGAGCCCCGCAGAGGCAACAGAACACACTGGATTGACGGTAAGTGGGCCTTGGGGGGCACTCGTGTGTGTGAGTGTGTGTGCGCGTGTATGTTCGCTCCTGTGTGTGTGTCTCTGAGTGCGACGGCGGGGGGAGGGGGGAGTGTATCTGTCTGTGTGTCTGTCTCCGCTCGTGTGTGTGAGTGTGTGTGTGTGTGGGCGCTTGCATGCAGGGGGAGGTGTGCTTGGGTATGTTTGCGCTTTCCCAGGAGACAGCCAGGCCGAGCGCGGCGCGTGCCAGTCGGCGCGTGCCACTTTCAAATCGCCTCCAAGGCGATGCGCGCGGCTAGGACTGTCTCCTGGGAAGCACACATGCCAACAAAAGGGGCTCGGCGGAGACGCGCTTCGCGCGGCTAGCTGAGACCTAAAAACAAGCACAGGAGCACTGGTCCGCAGTGCCGCAGTACTCACCACCACTGCACCCCGCCGGCCGTCGTCGGCAAAATCATCAATGTTTCGTCGCAAGGCGGGGGAAGAAGGAGACACAGCGGAGAGACGAGAACTGTGCCCAATGTCCGGCAGGGTAGGTGATGGCGAGGCAGGAACCGCAGCCAATCTCCTCTATAGCTGTCGAGGCAGCTCCACCCGGCATTGGCCATGTTGCTCAGGCTCCGCGGTCATAACAGTGATCACGTTTCATCCGAAGATCGCGAAACTAAATGCGGGAGATTGGAGGGACGAGGACTGCAGTCAAACATGTTCCCAGGTGTGTAAAAGTGTACAAGGATGGGGAAGATTTCAGGGGATTTGAGCCAAAAAGGGAGCTCCTGACCGTAGCTCCTCACCTGTTGGCAATCTTGGATGTCAACTAAAGTGTAAATCTTCTATCAGCAGGGTTTCTGAGATAGAAAAACGAGAAGGGGAACCGACACCAAAATTATCGTCTATCACAGTGATCGATGAGAATCCATGTAATGCAAAACTTGTCTACAGGCGTTAACACAGTCTGATAATGATCAACACTTAAAGCCCTATTTACATTAGCATATTATTTTCAAAGTGAATAAGTCAGGCCTACTGTGTTTGCCATACATTTTCATAATGAAAAGATTAGACCTGGCCTCTGTCATAATGTCTTCTAATGAACGTATCAGGCCTATAACCCTTATCACTGGCTTATCATTATGACCAACTCAGGCATCCTGGACTGTACATAAGCTTCTCCCCATAGAAACTATCAGTGTGCAGTTATAAAATTATAAATATGCGCAAATTACAGGTGGCAAAACAATATACAACCTTCCCTAAAATGGCATAACAAGGATTCTCAAAGTGCCACTCCCAGGGGTTTGTCACGGGGGTAACTAACACTGACTATGGTAATCTGTAAAAATTCTCTGTAACAAAACACCTCTTTACACACTTAAACACAGTGTAATGACAACCCATCATTAAGCGGCTAGTGGCTTCACATATGATTTTTATTATAAATAAGTCCGGCCTACTTCCTTTGTAATAGATTTTAATAATAAACATATAAGGATTAAAGACTTGATTAATGTCTGATCACCATAACCAACTCAGCCCTGCTGTGTTAAGAAGTTAATAATAATCTTTTCCACAAGGCAAAAACTGCAATTCAAGTACTCTTTTTCAGTGTAGGCACACAACCTCTGACCAATAAAAACCTATAAACAGGGCAGTCAACATTTGGGCAGAGCCAAAGTCCTTCTGTGTATTATTCCTGAAAGGTCTTTTTTTCTGTTGATCACATCAGGCGCGGCCTGTGCAGTTAAGAGCGGTGAGGCAGGGGGGACGGGATGGGGGGATTAGACTTAGGAGGACAAAGGAAACTTACATTTTAAAAAAGAAAACATTTTTCTTTTTTTTAAATTTAAGTTTCCCTCGTCATCGTACGTCGAATCCCCCCCACCCCGCCCCCGCTCTTACCTGCACGGGCTGCGCCTGGATCACATTGGTCTTGCGATAGATACGATGTCAAGCCGGAGCAAAAATTGGAGTATAATTTTGTAATGGGTTCCTCCATATGAAATGGGTGACTCAAATGTGAAGAATTACATAAAGTATGCCAGTGCCAGAATTTATTAATTGAGGCAATTCATATACAAAATTACCTCTAAAACACCAGAGGTAACATTTTGTTATTGTTTTTTGCTACTCCACCCCTCACATCCACTTGCACTCACTCTCAGTCTCACTGTTTCATTGTCACTAAGTCCCACTTATTCCTACTCATGCTGACTCATTCATTCTCACTCACTGTTTCACCCACTCGCACTCCTTCTAATTCACTTACCCTATCTTTCACTTTGACTCATTC
Organism: Lissotriton helveticus; assembly: GCF_964261635.1. NCBI lineage: Eukaryota > Metazoa > Chordata > Amphibia > Caudata > Salamandridae > Lissotriton > Lissotriton helveticus. Next base: position 691,580,163 of record NC_136068.1, read on the forward strand.
AATTTTATTCACACAATCACACACACTCATGCTATCTCACTCACATGCTTGCTCACATGCTCACACACAATCTCATTCACACTCTCACTCACATTCTCTCACACGCACTGACTCATTCACACGCTGCCGTGTGAGCAGTTTTTCCACTCTGGGGCATAACAGCGTGTGGTAGCAGCTGTGGGGACAGAGAACTCTCGCAGCCCAGCAGAACTGCCCCAGCACCGTAGGGGAGGACTCCAGGGACCAGGAGCCTCCAGGAACACCACACCTGCGAGCGAGTCACAGATCACGCCCCCATTATTCTCTACATACATAGTCACGGTTCCCGCTACGTGGGACGCGGGCGAGCGCCGGGCGAAGTCCGGGCTAAGTGCGGGCCATCAGTGGCCGTCCGGGGCCAGAGGAGGCCGGGCTGGGCCATTCCCATTTCATCTGGATTTCGCTGCCACTGGCCGCCAAAGGTACTGTTCCCTCTAAACATTAACATCTGAGAAGGGGCTGGAATCCCTGCCTGTCCAATTATATGACATTTCTCTTACACCCCTAGGGACTGCTTGCTGCCCTCCCTGATTTTGCCACCGTCCTTTCTTTTACTCTTTGCTAACATTTCTAACCGCTAGGTATAGGAAAGCAGAAGGATATGGAGGGCGGGGGGGGTGTCTATTACTAAAAAGGGGAAAAGCCTAAAAAAATGCCCCATGCAGCAATGAATTGTGTCCTGACCAGAATTGAAGATTTAGTCGCTGATTGTGAGTTAGCGTTTACCAGTAACAGTACTATGGCCCCAGCCACCGCTGTGCAAAAGTCCCCTGGCGCTGCACCCAAGCTGCAAAATAAACGTATCCCCACCATGTTTGCCAACCAGAACCCGCGAAAGCAGAGCCTGAGCGCCTTGCCAAACGCAGGTCCGGATCCCGATCCAGCTGTCCAAAAAACATCAGAGACAGACCCCTGTGAAGGGCTGGATCGGGATCTGGTCATGTTCCTGCTGGTTCCATGTTCAAACAGGTTTGCTCCTCTCGATTTGGACTGTGCAGCCACAGTGGAAAATTCTGGAGTAGTTTTGAGGGGTAACTGTGACAAAGCCAATGGCGGGGGGGGACCTAGCTGCAACCTATGCATGTCAACCAAGTTGGAGCTTCTTGATAGGATTCAGATCCTGGAAATGCTAGTGTCAACTCTATCTGCGAAGGTGGAGGGTCTGTTACAAGGGAGGACGATCAGTGTCCGGACACCCCTGCACCCTCTTCAAGGGGGCAAATAAAATCTACTAACAGGGCAGGCTCGGACCAACAGAGAGTAGTGCCCCCAAAAGTCCCTCCCTCAGTGGCCAATGACTCAAAGGGCGGTGGGAAGGAAAATGGACCATCCCACACCTCTAGGTCTTATGCTGATTCCGTGAGTCGCAGTATATCAACAGGGCGCCCTCTGTGACAAGCTCCATTTATGAGGCTCAAGCAACCAATGGCTCGCCCCATCCCAGAGGCAAACAGGTTCTCACCATCTACAGGTGTACGAGGCTCTCTACCACACCGCTCCGCGGTAAGGCCAACTGTGTATATGACCCATGTTCCCAAACTGGCTACGACAGGGGGCTATGAAAGCAATGACTCACTACACAATAAATCAATTCATTGGCTGTGGCATACAAGGGGGTGCAGATATATTATAAGAGACGACATGGCGAGAGTAAGGCGGATAAGTAGGGCTGATTCAACAACGGATTGTGTGGAGATCGAATTCTTAGATCCAACCATAGAAAAGAATCTATTAACTCTTGACTATAGAACATCACCTCCTGAACACTCTTCCATCCAGATCCGCCGGTTCCCCCTCTGGAAGCAGGTTTGTGCACCAGAGGACTCCGGGCTGAGCCAAATTGATTGACTAGCAAGCACATATACTTTCTCCATGGGGCCAGGTCTGCATGCTCTAGGTGGGAATGATTCGACCCAGGCCCCCCCAGATCGAGCCGCTGCTGCCTCTTCGACCAGTGGGGAGTTGGCGGTGGACAAGGCCAGTCGAGGGGGTAGAAGGCCAGTTAATGATGACAACTCCAGTAAGAAAACACCGGAGATAATCCAGTTTATATCCTGGAATATAGCAGGCTTACAAAAAAATCTAGCCGACCAGGAGTGGAATGATTTCATAGATAATTATGACATTATATTGTTCCAGGAGACATGGAGTCTGGTCCCTCTTTACAAGCCAGGGTTTACCACATACTTTATACCCGCAATTACATCAGGCAGGGGGGGGCGTCCATCAGGGGACTCATTATTTGGCTGAACATCGAGATGAATTGGCGAGTATCAAAACATGATATTCCATCGCAGGACATCCTCCATATTTCAATTGTAGGGAACGAGGCTAATGCTCATTTGGAAATCTTTAATATCTATTTCAGAGGGTCCCCGGGTGGCCAGGCTAGCTCTACCATATCAATTCTTGATATGGAACTGTCGGCCATCAATACCAACACAGGGATTATTGTCGCTGGCGATTTTAATTGCACCTTCGAGCCCCTGTGTAATGAAGACATCTTGGGTATTGGTGACGAGGACTCCAAGTGGGCTATCCCCCAACTTAGTCTGGTCCCTATTAAGAGATGGACCCAGAGAGCTGTCCAAATTAATGCTCTAACATTGGAGCACAATTTGCGAGCAGCAAATGGCAGAACTCGATCTGATCCAATGGGAGCATATACTTACAATAGATCTAGGTCCCCATCATGCATCGACTACATACTTTTAGATGTGGGGTCGTGGGTTGACCTTATTGATATGGAGGTGGTCCCCAGGTGCGACAGTGACCACAACCCACTATGTATGCATCTGAGGCATGCACGGGATACTACTTCCATTGAGCCGTCTGCCCCTATGAGGCAGTTGACTAGGGAGATAACACCCTCCAATTGCATCCGTCGCGTGAGATGGAATAAGGTCGCCAATCAGGAATCAACCCAGGAAAGTATCAGGGAAGTCATAAACCATAGCATCTTAGAACTCGATGATCTATCGAGCCCTTCTCCAGTGGCCCCGCAGGAGTCAGACCTCACTAAAGTTTATAAGGAGGCCATGGGGAAGGTAGGCGAGTTCTTTCTGGTTAAAGAAAAAGGTAGTGAGAAGGCCCCTCGTCAAAAGGACGCAAATCCGTGGTACTCTGAGGCTTGCAGGACAAGGAGGTGGGAACTGTCGAAGGCCCTAAGAGCAAAAGACCAACCCAGCATAGTCGCAGCGAGAAAGATCTATTACCGGACGGTTGATATAGCCAAACGTCTGTGGGAGGAAACGCATTGGCAAGAATTAAAATCTGCTGCCCAGTTGAAAGACTCCACTAGATTCTGGGAGCTAATTAGCATTAGCACCAGGAAAGGAGTAGACCCTACAGCAAATCATATAGAGGGGCACCAATGGTTTGAGCACTTTTATGGCCTGTATTCCAGTGAGACAGGGAATATATCCATGGAGCAAGTGACAGGGTCCACCCCCCCCCCAGCCTCACACCATGGGGGAACATTTTGGGTTAAGAGAGGTGCTAACGGCAATAGCAACAATCGTCCCGGGCAAAGCCGCAGGCCCTGATGGTCTCCCGGGTGACCTAATGCTGTATGATAAAAACCTTTGGGCACATTTTATTCTCCGGATCCTAAACCTCATTGCGAGTGGGCACACAGCGCCCGACTCATGGAAGGGTGCTGAGGTGGTGACCATCTATAAGAAAGGGAATCGGGAGGATCCTGCCAACTATAGACCGATCAGTTTGATCGATGTAGCCCAGAAAGTGGTTGGCAGGGTCCTCCTGACAAGATTGAGGGCATGGGTCGATGAGGAGGGTATCTTGTCACATTTTCAGGCGGGGTTCAGACAGGGGGTTGGCACGATGGACCAGGTCTTCAGATTTCTTGCTCTCTATTGGAAGTCTGTTGCGATCAAAAAAGGCAGCCTTATCTGGCATTTATAGATTTAAGAACGGCCTTCGACCTTGTCCCTCGTGCCAAGTTATGGCAGACAATGTTCGACCTCGGCACTCCCGCCCTGATTTTGGACCTTATCAAATGACTCCATGAGGGGAACTACGCTAGAGTGAGGTGGGGTTACCAGAGCCAACTGATAGAGAGGATAGCGGTCGAGAGAGGGGTCCGCCAGGGCTGTGTTATGGCCCCGACCCTGTTCTCTCTATTCGTTAATGGGGTGGTGGGCCATTTGAGGGAGGACGGGGCCGACGCCCCAAACCTGGCAGGGGAAAAAACTCCCACATTGCTCTTTGCGGATGACACCCTCCTGATTCCAAAAAGCCCCATGGGACTACAAAAATTACTCGACCGATTCACCCAGTTTTGTGATGTTAGAGGCTTGATCATAAACACATCCAAAACAAAACTAATGGCCTTGGCACCATCGAAAAATTTCAAAAATAACATCACATTGAATGATTCCCCCCTGGAACTCGTTGAAGCCTTTGACTATCTAGGAGTGAGGATTAATAGTCGGATGAATTGGTCCTCGCATCTGGCTAAAATGCTCCTCAATCATAAACGAGTCCCGGGGGCTATCGCAAAACACCAGCGCCTCTCCTGTAGTCGTCCTGTGGCTCCTGCCATCAAGGTCTATGAGGGAAAGGCCTTGCCCTCATCTCTTTACGGAACAGAACTGTGAGGTTTCGAGAAGGTGACATAACTGGTAAGATCAGAGAACAAGTTCTTTTGAGATCTGGTCTCGCTCCCTCAATCAACCCCACTAGTCCCGCTCCGCTATCATTTGGGGAGACATCCAATAAACGAGGTGGCAAGACTGCGCCCCGTACTGTTCTGGACACGCTTTAGAAGGTCCCCGGAGTTATGCCACTATGCTACTGCATTGACCGAATTGATACAACTAGATGTAGGTCACAAGATAGTAGTTGTAAAAAAGGCTTACTGGGATTGGGAGGCCGCAGTCGCAGTAAGAAGCGAGAACCGCGGTACCCTGACAGAAATCTACCTGAGTGCGAAGCCTGCGCCTAAACTAGAATCCCTCCTGGATCTCATTGAGTCCCCGAAAGATAGGGCCCTGTATTTGAAGGTCAGGTTTGGCACCCTTCCAGGGAACAATTTTAGAGCAGGATGGAGGGTCCGGAGGGGGAGTGACTTGGGGTGTCCGGGCTGTGCATCCCCTGTGGAATCTGTCGCTCATTTCCTCTTCGCCTGCCCAGCATATGGCCAGGCGGGGAGAAAATGGTTGAAACCCGTCTGTCTCAATTTGGGTTGCAGATATCATAGGGTGGCGCAGCATATCCTATCATCGGAAACAGCGATCCCCAGTCTAATTTGTGGGTTGGCTCTGAGCAGGAAATAGAAAACAAGCTGAGGTCCATGTAGTATTCTCAGTTAGAGCATTTCTATTAGAATGTTATGGTTTCTCTGGGGTGGACGTTCTGTAAGTAGAAGTTGGGCAGAGGGAGATTGCACTTCATGAACTGTAGATGTATAAGCTGTCTTCTGTGATTTGTATTTCTATTTAGTGTTTTGTACTTCAGTCCACACAGTACATAACTCTGTCCTGGCCTCGCTTCAGCTTCATAATGGCTGGAGACCTGCAGTTGGACCGTGCCCCTCTCCAAATCAAATGAGTCAATGACAAGACACTACTACATGCTATGGGTAAAAACCCATGTTTATTAACAATCTCCATAAACATGGCAATCATAAACTTCAAGCAATAAACTTCAAACAATAAGTGTAAATGGTTTTTGAAAGTCATAAGAAGCACGAATCAGTCTGGCAAGAAAATGTATAAATCTTCACTTGAAGAACATTGTACAATTGCCAGCAATGATAGTACCACACATCTATTTACAAGTGAACCATTGTCAGTGGTGCCACAGCATTAAGAGCTAAATACCACAGTCCTCTCTACACGCTTGCCTGGACCACACAGGCGGAACCACATATATCCCTTGCGTTCATTCCCAACCCCTTGCCCTCTGTACAGCCTGCCATGGTCCACTTCTCCCTGCAAATTGAGCTGTCCAATGGGCAGACTGAGAGAGCAGGGGCAAAAGCCCCTTGCCCCACATTGGCAAATTGAGACTATGCCCATATGCCGGTGTGGCTGTCCCTTTGCAGAAATAGGGATTGGTATCCATCGCCTCAGAGCTGTCCTAGAGGTTAGGACCCGGAGCCCCTGATGTGACCAGAACCCAACACCACCCAAACGAGTTACCAACAGGACACACCGTAATTTTAGTTTTGTGGATCATTTTATTCTACATTAACATAGCGCTGTCTCTGCAAATCTGATAAAATTCAATACGAGAAAAGATGCATAGAGATCATAAAAATAATAAGTAAATCAATCATAAAACATGTGTCAAATCATGAGGGGAACAAACCATCAACACAATAACTTCCTGTGAAAATTGAGTAACAGTATCCAGACTTTTCCCCAAGGGGCACTTCACAATCCTGAACACTATTGGACCACACAAGGTGCAACCAACTGCATCCGCGAGGGGCGGGCCCATACCCTCTGTACCCTTGTCCTTATAATGGGCACCGCCCCCGAACACCAAGCTTCCCAGGGCCTTTAGAAAAGGTGGGCAGGAGCAGGGCACATGTGCCAACCACCGAGATCTAACTGTGTGCAATAACCCGCAAGCAGGTGTACATCCTCTGGTTGGCCCAGGACTGCCTAACCTTACCCCTCGGTACTGTCCTGAGGGGGAGGGGGAATGATCCTGAAGGACCCTCCCCACCCTGCTAACTGGAGGGGGGTCACTTATGTAATCTAGACCCCACTGATCCACAGTAAGCCCAAAATTAGGGTCGGTGGGGGGCAGAAAATGCTGGCCTGCTCCGTTGTTGCCGGGATGGCCAGGTGCAGAAAGGCCAAGGCCAAAGGGCACGGGTCCTTATACCCGACCCCGGCGCCCAGCAATGATGTACTTCCGGCCAGCCGCCAATCATGCGGCGAGGTACTGGAAGGCGTTAGGGCTGGATCCGGTTTTGGCTGCCCAAGGTTGGCATCCTGCCGGATCGTGGGAGTTACGGTCCACGGGGGCATGTGCCCTAAGCGCCGCATCCATTCCCCCATTTTGGGGGGTGGACATCTATCGATAGGACTTCCATCGGTGAGGCGCGGTCCCATGCCCTCTGTACGCTTGTCCTTACAATGGGCACCGCCCCCAAACATCAAGCTTCCCAGGGACTGAGGAAAAGGTGGGCAGGAGCAGGGCACCCCGTGCCGACCCCCTGAGATCTAGCTGTGCGCCCTAACCCGCAAGCTGGTGTACATCCTCTGGTTGGCCCCGGGCTGCCTAACCTTACCCCTTGGTATGCCCTGAGGGGGGAGGGGGACTGCTCCGAAGGACCTTCCCCCCCTGCTAACTGGTGGGGGGGGACTTGTGTAATCTAGACCCTGTCACGAGGGAGACCAGGGGCTGCAGGTCCTTCGCCCTCCCCACCACAAAACATCCACTGAGCAAAGGCCCAAATGTCCCTGAAGAAAACATCCGTCCCAGCGTCCGAAAGATGAACACCATTCTCGTTGAACATGTCCCCAACCCTGAGGAGTTTGTGTGTTATATTCCAAAGGCCACCTCGGTTCGAACACAATCTTGAAATCTCAGTGTTCAAACGTCTCACAGACACATTCAATGTCCTTCCCCCAATTCTGGTGCAGCACAATGTGTGACCATGCAACGGCGGCCCCAGTAAAGGCTCTACCCAGTTGTGCGAACTCCAGCAAAATGGCCTCCCTGAGTCTTTTACGGCCTAACCTTGCCAAATCATTACCTCCAAGGTGAACCAAGATGAGATCCGGGGACTGGAGTCCCTCACAACCCTTAGCCACCTGAATTAAACGTTGCAGCTGTAAGATGTGCAAACCGTTGATCCCACAACATCGGAAGGCCGTGTCACGCAGGGCAAAAGGCTTTGGTCAACGGAGCAGCTGCAACCTGTAGGCCGCCCGGCGGACAAAGGAGTTACCGATAACCCACAGACCTTGGATGGCATCCTACTAAAAAGAGGGAAAGATAAAACACACATGAATATGCATGCACCGGGCACACAATTCCCAGGCACTAGTTTTCATTGCAAGTTAGGGCGAATATAATGCTTATAAGATTTGGACGACCAACAACGCAATCTTTTTACCTCAACAACTGACATTCCCGCTCCAGCCGCCTCCGATGCGGCACCTATTCTAAAAGAGTGGGACGAATAATCCTTCAGAAATACCAGCCTCTCTCAGGACAGCTGACATCACTGCCGCGAATTGGTATTTGGAAAGGGCGTCCCCGTTCAAGTGGAGGAACAGGGCCGAAGACTCTACGCAGAGGCGAATGGCCAAATAGGACCCCATCCATGCAATAGGGAAAATGTGCGACCCTGGGTTCGCCCTGAGCTTGATTAGTGTTCCCTTCCCTTCGTGATACGATTTTGACCTTCACAACGTTATGGCCAAGGAGTCCGTGTCCAAAAGCACACCATTGAGCCCCCCCCCCGCAAAATCATTACGTGCAGACCCCACCTATTTGCCAACCCGGAATGCACCATAAAAGGCCACAGTGAATGCTGCGGCGAAGAGTGTAGTTTCATAAGGGGACGCACAGGTTTTATGGAGGACAGTTAACAGACGACCTAGCAGTTGTGCGTTAAGAGGACACCTCGTGTCCACCCCCAGACCCTCTATCTTAGCCTACCCTGCCAATGTCTTTTGGATGAGGAAAGATGACTGCGAGGCAGCTGCACCTTGAATTCTTGCAAAACCACCGAATGAGAGCCTGGGTGGGTGAATGCTGAAAATTGGTGCTTTCGCTGGTCCTGGTGTCGCAATGGCCAAACAAGATGCCTGACACCAATAACCTCTAAATCACCCATCCTGCAATTTCAACACCCTGACCAGGAAGTGACACGCTAATCGCGTCAATGAGTTCCTATCCTCGTCCCCACAACTCGCAAAAGCGGGGACAGGAAGCACTTCCAGTGCCCCAGAGCACCTCACCAGCCTCAGGTCAGAGACTCGCGGGAGCAGGAGAACGGCGTGGCTCCACGGGAGTCCTTCCCATTATTGTCGCACCTGTCTATGGGGACGTGCTCTGTACAGCCTCATGATTTTTCACCTCATTCTTTCCCATCTCATCACAGGGTGTGTTGTGGTCAGTGAAGCTCCTGGCCACTCCCTACCCTGTGAAGAGATGGAAGTGAGGTGACAGCCTCATTGATTGGTAGCCCCAGGCAATGCAGGCAGGGCGAGACTGCCTGTAGCGGGCATTGGGCATTTCCTTAGGAGACTGGAAGGGTGGGGGACGGTTTTTCGGTAGTGCTGCAATATCAGCCCCCAGTAACAAAAGCAGCAGTGCTTCACACTTGCACTGCCCCAAGCCCCCGTCCCCCACTGGTTCTACAAATTTGGAAGACCAGTTTTTGTGGTTTACTTCACAGGCAGAGTTTTGATTTCAAGTCTTTATTTGAATAGCAGCCAATTAACTGATTTTAATGAGGCCAGATCAAGGTAAGAGACTCAGGCTCTATAGAGCCAGCGAGTAGGACATCAGTTTGTTCACCATTCAGGCAAGGCCAGTTGTCTGACATCCATGTTAACACTTGTTGGAGACAATCATGCACCACCTGTTTTTTTCCATTTGTTATGATGATCCTCATCGCATCCTGATATTTAGCCCTGTTGTTAGTACACAGTACACATATTGAAGTGAACATAGGGCCTATTGGTGATCATTGAAAGTGGGCCTACGTAGGTATTAAAGAGAGCTGAACAGAGGGGGGAATCTTGGGGTACAGCACAGATCATTCAGTAGTTTTTGATAGGAATAGCCTAAGTTTTAGTTGAAGGGTTCAATTGGAAAGAATCGACTTAGACATGGGACCACAACACCCTTCATTCCAAATGCTGGGCTATATTTTTCAACATTTCACACATCGCAGCAAGCAACCTTGCTGCCCTGCAGTGCGTGAAAGGGAGAGTCTAGGAATGCTCCATATTTAACATTCTACGGCACATTCCAGCTCTCTGCCTGAGCTGACGCCTTCCTGCCTTTTCCCCTGCGCTGGCGCACTTAATTCTGCCTAGCACCAACGAAGGCACCCTTAAACCATGGTGCAAGGGTCCCTGCTTTACAGGCAGGATTGTTTTTGTACAAGAAGGGACACCTTCCTGCACAACATCAATCATCTGAGGCTTTTTCCTCCTTTTATGTGTGCTTCAAAATGCAGCAAATGCAGAAAGATTTAAAAAACAAGGACAAATAAAGATATTTCTCTCCTTACATCTCCTCTGGGGAGGCGTAGCATTCTGACACATTCCCAGGCTACCAGTAATGCAAAATCTGGGAATGCTTCAGAATCCATTGCTGGATGCATGGGAACGCCCACGCTCCACCCATGGAACACTTCCCAAAGTGGCTTTGCATGACTGGGTAAATTTCATCTAGGTTTAGCGTTGCACGTGCGCCCCCTTCCGGGGCACAAGGGGCGCAACAAAACATTAATAAATGTGCCCCATAGTCTACAGTTGGGATAGAGGACTGTCATGGTCAAGCTTATCAAAGCCTTTGGAAAGGTTTGGAAGAATGAAGGTGGAACCTTGACCTTTGTACCTGCAATGGTGTGATTCTAGCTTGGCACTCATTAAGGTAATAACTCTGATGTCTGAACTTTAAGGAGGTTTGTGATAGATGGGAGGGCAGAGATCAGTCTCTAGTTTGCCAATACCATTACATCAGCATTCAATTTCTTAAGAAGTCGTTCATTTATAGCAAGATGATAGCAGCATGTTTACATGTATGTGAAGCAAGTGGCTCCACCAGGCAGGTGGCAAGATTTTTTCCGGTACCTTTGTAAATAACTGTTCTTGTTTTGGACTTTGGAGGATTTGAGGTTTTTGTTGAGGGAAGCAGCTTCATCCATGTTTGAGATGGTGATTTGGAAGATGTGATCCAAGGTTTTGTGAGTCGCCTGAAGGAAGTGGCCTCTCATGAGTTAGAGCATGATGGATGTTATTAGCTTGCACATTTTGTAGTTTTCTTATGGACAATGTTGAGGGAGTAGAATGTTGAGAAGGTAGTCCTTTGGCAGCCTTTTTGATATAGTCAGCCATTAAGGAAAAATAAATGAGAAGGTGTCTACTTATTAAAGTGAATGTTAATTAGCAATGACAAGATTTGGAATTTATGAGAGTGAAATGTCGTCCTCTGACTCACCAGTCGTATTGGACAGTTGAGAGGAGCAGAGGTTTCCGTGCTATCCACAATATCTTCTACTTAAGCACTCTGGGAATCAATAGCGCAACCGTTGAGGTTTCTTAGAATATATAATGGTGACTTGGGGACAAGTCACTTACAGTAAATGCCATGCATAATGACCGACAAGCAGGGGCGTGGCTTTGTTAGTAAGACTGAAGGGGTGGGAGCTTTCGATTTTCCAATAATATAATGTTAAAATATATTATACAGCAAGCGGGGCATATTAGAGGGGCTTAAGGGGCAGTGAAAATGAAGAGGAATGCGGATTGGTAGGGATACTAAATGAGAAAAATCAATTTGGAAAAAAAAAACATTTTCGAAGACTTTCAAAACTGAGAGAGGGTGAGTGTGTGTATGCGTTTGTCTGTGTGTACCTAAAAAGTCCTGGTGGGAACTAACAGACACCTCTCCATACCCCACTTAAAACACCTGTACCCAGCTGTTTCCCAGACAAAAACATTTAATGGGGGGTGTAAAACCCCAAACGCCGCCCAGAAGCTTTGTCCCTGCTGACAAGTAGTTGCAAAAATGTACGCCTCTTCTGACGTCCATTTACTTATCTCAAGTAAAGAGGTAAAACATTACCTTACAATTGTGGGCCATTTTCAGTCTCAGCCCCAGCAGTAGCAGTTCATTGGTGGTATCCTCAGATTATTTTTCTGAACGGATGGAGTTGTGTTGCTTTTATACTGATGCTTTTGCAAGAAGAGGCTTTTCTTAATGCTGTTTACATCTGCTTGAATGTAGGATTTCGCAACACGTTATGGTAGGAAACATTTTTGCACTGCCCTCTAACATACCCATGCCAACCGCTTGGTGGAAGGGGTTATAAGTGTTCTAAAAATATATATATAAATGGGTCAGTAGTTCTGAAATAACAGATTCAAACTTCATAATGGCCATGTTGTGGTCATTTCATACATCACCCCTCTTGACTCCTCTACGGAACCACTTTGGAATGGTTTGAATGAGAGTGGATACTGCCAATTTATGCCCAGCTTGATTTAAGAGCTTGGTGACAAGGTTTCCTGGGAAATATTATAAGTTGTTAGAGGAAGTGAATACTTGAGCTGTGCAAAGTAAAGCCAAGTCCAAAGACAGCTTTATTTGCATAAATTGTAGTTTTTATTACTCTTACGAGGTTGCTATGGATGTCACTGAAGTAAACAACAATTAAACCATTCAAAGCTGCTCTGTGGTTTCTTTGAGCGGCAGCCATTTTGAGCAGTCTGGCAACATGATTCGATGGGCGTGTGAGAACAGAATTGGACCACTTTGTCTACACTTTTTCTACAAAAACCCATGGGAGGCTGGGCAATGTAATTTGGTCACAGTACAAGGGTGCTTAGATAACACAATAAACCAGAGTACTAGCCCATGACTGAGTTGCGTGCTCATGCACACACATGCAGGACACTCGTCACGGCAATGAAGAAACACACAAAAGAACACCCAGGGAGTCCGGTTGGGTATTGCTTTAATTGCTACTGTGATAAGAAGGCATGGGGTGGACAATAAACCTAAGAAAAGTGGGTAATGTGTTGACCTTGGTGGTACCCCACCATGTAGGTGAATTTGTTCCAAGTAACATTTGGAGCGCATGAGGTTGCAGATATGTTTTAGTTGCTACTGAGTGAGTTTAGGTATTCATATAACACAAATTAGGGCCCGTTGATAAGCTGGCTGGATTTATGTAAGGTGAAGCAGGTGTCCTGAAATATTATTTCCGGCCAGAATCCCCACAAGTAAATCTGGAAATCACAAGTTTTTGGTCCTGGAAGGGGAAATAATATGTGGACCCTGGTTTACCATATCCTAATTTACATGTGGTGTCCCCATTCGGGGGAGAAATACACTTCCATTTACCAGCTTCTCGGAGCAGGTGGTAAATGGAATAAGTGGGCAGGTGCGGTTCGTATAAAAAGAGTAAGGAAGGCACCAAGTCACAGCTGAGGGGCACATTCCACGCTCTTTCTGTGCTATGGAAAGGGGTTTGGTGGTCTATGCAGGGCTCTGCTTGCAGTCTGAGCCACATGTGGTTTTACTGAGTGGGCTTTCAGGCTGGTAAAATGGGATCTGGTGTTGCTGCCTTTGTGAAATATGGGTGTTGAAACAACATGCTGGTTATAATTTGACAGAGTAGTATCCCAATCCGTAATGCTGCTCCGTCCATCTTATAAATGGGCCTATGTTTGCAATTCTCTTTAAGGGTTATCTGTATTTGTGTGTATTTTCCTAATAATGAGCTTGTGGGCACTTATGTTGCACTACCACTCCAGAGAAGACAGTGCATCAATCAACTATTGAAAGTGCAGACTTTGGAAAAACGCGCCATTAGGGCCCGGCACCCTGGGATCCCGGCCATGCCCATCCTGACGCCGGGGTAGCCCAATTGGCGACCGTGCGGCACACATCACTTCCGGAGCAGCTCGTGCCGCACTTCCGTCTGGGACCCGCGATGGGGGGGGGGAGGAGTTGGGGGGGCCCATTTAGGGCATCGAGCCCGGGGCCTCATCCTCTCTTTTTCCAGCGCAGGCCTCAGTTCCAGTGGACTCCATAGGAATCTCCCACCCGTCTCTTAGATTTAGGGTTTGGGGAGGGTGTAGGAAGGCGAATGATGAGTAGCGGTAAGGAGGCCTCAGAAGATTGACTTACATTGTTAACGGGAGTCCTCCTACATACTCCCTAGGTCAGCACTGAGGGGGAGAGACGGTAAGCTCACCTCAGAGAGAATGGGGACACCGGCTGGGGGCAGGGGCTTTGGGTTACAAGCTAGGGCATGGGGCAGCAGCCCCTGGTTATACCCTACGAGCCCCCTTGGACAACCTGGTGGTGGAGGGGTGGGTCCCTAGGGTTGCGGACAAGGACCAGTAGGCAGGGGCTCACTTCTGAAGGATTCAGGTGGTTTGCGCCGTGCATGGTTCTCAGTTGGGGGACGCGAGCCAGAGGGCTCCTTAGTGCTGGAGCAATAGAGAACCTTTTGGTATTTAAAGTAAGTCTGTCATTTTATGCTGATGGTTTATGATGCTATGAAAAATTAAAATTGTAAATATCTTTTGGTGATCAATTTAATAAATCTGCATCTTAAGCTATGTGAATAATTTAGATAGATATTGTCATGTTTATGTGTGATTGTTTGAAATAAACGTGGCCATTTTTTGCCCACAACTCTGGTAATCAAGTCTTGCTTTATGGGTTCTGTGGGGACGGGCCGGGAACAAACTGGTGGGGTCCGGGTGCTATTACATCAAAATTACCACTACTGCGAATTCCATCATAATAATATGGTAGGTGCCAGGCTAGGTTCAGAGCCATGCAATCTAGTATCATCTTTCTAAAATAACTGAAAACAGCACTCTTTTTGCCCCTTAAACAGGGATTTTACCTCTGTTCTGTTTTCCAGGTTTCAGTGACTAGAAAGCCCATTTTGGCTTTACAAATCAATTTAAATTACATTGCATTGGAATGTATGTATTGGTATTACAGTATGGTGTATTAAGTTTATGTTCATAGATAATATAAGGGTTTGGATTCGTTTGGGCTTAGTCCTGAATTGAAGGTTAGGGTCAGGGATAGTGTTGGGTGTACGGTATAAGGTTAGTATGACTGAATTATAAGAATAAGCTTCAGGTTAGGGATCTGGAAGATTTGGGCTTATGGTTAGTATAGGGTTTATGATTAGTACATTTGCCCTCATATTTGGTCAATTGGGTGGTATTCTCAGCGGTGGTATCTCTGTGTTACGACATACAACCGTGCATAGGTGCCATTGTACACGAGGGGGTGTGCCTATGACATTGTTGTGCTCCAGTGAGTATTTCAAGCCTGTCCATAGGCATATGGGTGAAATTACATTTCCTCTCACAGTGCTCAGGTTATGTCAATTAGTGACAATTCACTAGTACGTTATGCCATATTAACTTGTTTCTCGCCCTGGGCCCTGTGTGCACGCGCACACACACCGTAGTGTTGTTTATGAATGCGCTTAGGTGCTTTCAAGACATCCACGAGCCCTAGACGCCGCAGACTCTTGAAAGATTCCTACGGATATGTCTGCGGGCGCTCAATATTATGAACAGAAGCCGCCCCCACCCCCCACGGCTGGCTGCAGTCCAGGTATGCTACATCCTCTCGTCAATGGAGGGCTTTTTGCACAGCTCATCATGATAAATGGCGCGATAAGCCCGGCTATCATTAGCCAGGCCGTTAATGCTGTGTTAGGCCTTCATTAGGGATGTCATTAATGCTGCGCGAGACGTTCATTGGAGACAGGCGCCCTTATCTGCCCTTCTATCGTCAACAATGCGTCACATTTAGTACAGTGCGCCAGCAGCAAATGGGAGCTTGGCTGGGAGTCCTAGGCTGCGTGTTTATAGACTGACAGCCCCGGGGAGCCCGGGGCCTGGGCCCTGATAAATGGTCCTTAGCACTTTTTGGGACTACAGTGTCAACAAGGGAGCTGCCCCGGCTGCAATAATGGGCGCAAAAGCAAACACGCCGAGAGGGAGACGGGAGATCTGCGTTACATCAACCCGGGGGAGCAGGCCAAGGGAAATCCAGTCAGACTGCTCCCCTCCCCCCAACTTCCTGGTCCGGACTGGTGCCCGCTCGGAATTATCTCATTACCAGAGCACGTTGATATTGATAGTGTCCGTTTGTACAGCGCCTACAAAAACTTGAACCGTTTCTTGGCGTTTTAAATCATCCTTGCCAGAATTTCCGATATGCAGGTACTCATTTTTTTACATCTTGGTTTCCAGAAAGCTCGAATATCCAAAAAGCAATCTCAGTTCAGATAGTTTCACCTTAACGAAATATGATTCTCCTTTCTTCAACCTCTGAAGGTTGAGGCTCTGAGTCGGCCTGTCCTTGGAATAACATTCCATACACCTTAGGTTCGCACCCTCCCAACAGCTGGTAGAAACTATTAGCGTATATCCACGACTGCCTGTAAATCATGAGATCTGACTTCTAATGACCACTTGAACCTGTATATCACATTGTGTTAATTTCCCTCTTGGTCGAATTACATTTGCAGCCTTATTTACATATGAAATACTCTCCTGTGAACATCTGGGCTCGCTCTTGTGTGAGGTTCGTGTACTTTCATACAGCTTTCCGTTCTTGTACTGCCCTTCCTTGGTAGATTACGACTATCCTCCCAGCAGCATTTGCACCTCTTCAATGTTGAGCTTTAAAGCCCGTGCTTAATTTGAACCGGTGGTTTCCGGTGCTCGGCACCGGTACTTAGTTGTCAGCACGGGCCCGTGACAGTCTGCCACAAGGTGGCGTTATCTGGCTAATTTAGAGATAAATTAACCGAATATACATTAAGAATTTATATTACCAGCCACCCAAACCATTCTTACAGCTTTGGAAGCTTGAAATATTCTAAACTGTCACGCTTGTAGGAGTGTGAATGTTAGTACTTGTGTTGTTACTATCATTGGCGGAGCTGGCACTGGCTTCCGGACGAGAGCCCTGGCCCTTATATTTTTTTGCAAATTAAGCATTGAAGGAATTGACTATGGAAAACGTTGAGGCTCCACTGCAGTCTGTTGCCCCTGAAAATCATGCAGTACTTGAGAAGAGAAAGTTACAAGTTATGATTTACATCTCTTAATTACAGCTCTGAGACGCTGTGTTTTACTGTTCTAGAAGCGCAATAAAACAACAAGAGAAAGCCATCTGACTGGGCTTTCGAAAGTCCTGCCAGCTCAGTAGAGTCAGCATTATTGTTTTAAGTTAGTGTACTAAGTTCATGAGCCTGTTGCAGAGACCTGCCTTAAAGATGACGGTCTGGAATCTGCAGCATTTGGTCTGCTTTACATCCCTCACAAATAAAATGAGAAGAATTTGGGCAACACTGACGTGGTGTTTACTATTAAACTAAAATAACCTGTAGCAACTGTTAGGTATAACAATGTAACAATTATACTTTACACATAGTTCTTTTATTGTATCTGCTTTTTGTACAGCATTATTTTAGTATTGGCAATTTATAATTCTGGACTGGCTTAATTCATCTTTAGTGGATATATTCAATTTAGGATTTTTTCCACAGCATGATGGCCAGAGGAGATGGTCAAATATCTTTCTGTTGCCTGTGCTTGAAGTGTTCTGGACCATATGTTTTTCTCCGCAGAAGAGCTCTAACTGGAGGGAGCAGGGGGTTCATCCTTCTACCCTTCTTCTGTGAGTGTTTATTGTCTTGTGGGCTCATGGCAGACCGGTTCACCAAGTTAGTGGTGGGGTCATGCTAGTTAATTTGTGCTACCTTGATCCCAGATGTCTTGCGCAGACTGTGGAGCGCCCTAAATGTAATCATGGGGCCCATTTCCAATTGAAAAAAACAACAATTTACTACATTTCCACAATATGAATAAACCACTAATTTATGCATTTTGTACAGCACCACCCAACAACACCCAGCAACTAAATACCAGTACCTGTCCTTGATCCGGAACAGCAGGCACAACGGCCTAAAAATAGTCGAGGGGATAATTATCCTGGACTCTGTGCATTCATACCACTTTGTAACAGATAATGTAAAGAAAATGGACAGAGGGCTGAGGCGAAGGCAGAGAGACCGTACCTGTCGAAAAGATCAGGGAAATTATGGTTGGTGCAGGAAAGCCTGGGAGTGCACCCCTCTCCACTCCCTACTTTGGAAACCCAAAAATAAATTGAAAAAAGATATGGATTCCACACACAAAAGATTATTCAAAGTCAGTTTAACACAAATTATTGGTGATAATGGACTAAATACATCAAGCCTATACAAGCCAATATTCATAATCCATTAGCCGATGCGTTGCATCCCCATAGGGACTTCTTCAAGGCTCCAAATTGAGTTAAAGATGTTTATTCACTTTAGGAACTTAATGTCTGCAGTTAAGCTCTTGAGACACAATCCATAAATAATACTGACAGTGTTGTCACCAAAGAAATGGCATCATAGCCAGTAAGGATCGGCAAAGCAGCAGTGATTGTTAGAGACCGTGCACGAGCCTAAATTGAGAAAATAATGCATACTTATATGAATATACAATAATTCCTTCTATGCAATAAAGCAGAGATCGAGGAATGCAAAGATTGTTTTAATAAGCTCTGCACTCTTATGCAACCATTTTGATTATTGGACCTTAGCTGAAAATCAAATAGGTCTCAGAGTAAGTTTTCTTAGTGGATTTAATTTGGTGTAATCTCAGTAATTTTGGTGTCAAAGTTTAAGCGCAATGTCCAAGATTATGCCATTATGCTACATCATGTAACAAGAATTTGGTTTGTGGAAAAATCCTAACGCAAGAAGCATAGAAACAACATGATTGTCAAGAACGCGAGCAGCATTTTCCCAATGCGAGCAGCTGTTCTTCAAAGTGGGAAGTCAAAGTAAATTTCAGGTTGATTTCTTACCTGAGCGGCAATTCTTTTAACGCAGGTGCCTGAAAATCAACTTGCATGTACATTTTTGCATTACATTTTCACCAGAGCGGACCATTTGGGTCATTTTTTTAGCACAAAACATATTTGTCTTTTTGTTTGTTTTTAAACAGTTGAAAAGTGCAATAGAGACTGGAAGATTAATATGCCTACAGTAGCAACTTCCTTTCTTCTCCTCAGTGTGCTTTGTTCTGCCCATAGCCATTTTGGATTTAAGATTTTGAAGGGAAAACATTGCTCTCTTTTTGTCTGAAATGTCTGCTGCTCCTGCCCCCGATAAGAGCCCAACTGATCCTTGATGGACACCAACAATTATTTAATTTATTTACTAGGTTTTTGTCTGCCTCCCAAAGGGGTTCCATGGGCCCTAGAGCGAGAAAAACTGTTATTTAATTTATTTACTTGATTTTTGCCTGACTCCCGCTACATCTAGTAGGGGTCCAATGTGCTCTGCAGGGACCCCAGCAATTAATGAGATTGTTTATTACATCTTTGCTTTCCTCCCCGCTTCCGATAGAGCCCCCAAGGACCCTAAAGGGGCACCAGCTATTATTTATTTACTCTAGTTTTGGGGGATTTCATGGGCCTTTGAGGTATACCGGCAATTATTTAATTAATTTATCTGATTTTTGCCTTCCTCATATAGTGGCCACATCAAGCCTGGAGGGGCACCAAGTCATCTTCCCCTGTGTAATGTCTAGTAACAAATAATTTATGCATGAGCACACTATTGTTAAGCATTTGTGAGGATGATGGCTTATTACATTGACCAGATTGCCCATGTTTCAGTTACTTCCTGATTTTTGGGTTGTTGCCTGCAGGTGCACAAGATATCACGAATGATACTGAGCTGGAAAGAAGTCTACAAGTTAGCTGACAGTTACATCAGAGTCATCTGCTAAGTGATTCTGCTCAAGTCGAGTGCTAAGCCATGCAAGAAGTAAACAAGCTGGCCCAAAGAAGGAGGTGCCTTAGAAAGTAGCCAGTGACGAGAAGAAGAAGTCGGTTGTCAGTGCTACCGCTGGCATCAAGCCATCATCCAATTTCTGAAACACATTAAACCTGCTGCACCCTCCTTTGGATAGGAAGAGGCTGGGAGGAGGATCACAACTGAATCAATGACACCACCCCCAAAACTAAAGCCCATGCCTCTCAGTGCTGCAGTGACTACAGTCATGGAGAACACTGAGTTCAAAATGTATTTGTCCCAGTGCAAACTACAGGCCTCATTTATGAGGCTGTGCGTCACTTTTACGCTGCCGGTGCGTCACTTTTTGTGACGCACCAGTGGCGTAAAAAATGTGCCTTGTTGCGCCATATTTACAAAGTGACGCATCTAGGTTGTAGACCCCTGTGCCACATTATACCTGCGCCAGGTATAATGTATGCAAGGGGGGCGTTTTGACGCAAGAAAGGGTCATGGAAGTGACGCAGTGAAATCTATAAGATTTCACTGCGCCATTTCCTGGCCGCTAATGCGTCAAAATCTTACGCCTGCTTCATGGCAGGCGTAAGACTGACGCAGGCACTAACAACATGGGACTTGCCCATGGGAAAGTACACATTGCTGGAGTTGCGTCACTTTTGTGACACACTCCAGCAATGCGTCACTTTTGCGCCTACAGATAGACCAGAAATACTGACGTATCTGTAACTCCTTGCGCCATGATGCATCATATTATAAACATAACGCATCAATCATGGCGCAAGGAGTGCGCACTGAGAAGTGACGCATCGCTGCTTTCACGCAGCGATGCGTCATTTCTCATAAATGAAGCCCTAAGTCTTTACAGGAAGTCAGCAACAGGAACCACAGCCTGCAATGCCTGAACCTTTGGAAGAAGGAGCAGAGCAAGAAGTTGAGCTTGCTGCAGAGCACTGTGATGCTGTGACTGCTCTTCCAATGTACACATCAGCTTCACAATCTTCGAGAAGGAAAGAAAAGAACACTCCTTATCTTCTCCAAGCAACCCTGCTGATGTTCTTGACATGGATTGGACTCTGATTAGGACTCACCACTAGAGGCAAGGGAAACTGAAGGTTATTGAAAGCCTTAGCAGTGAACAAGATGATGATCCAGTAGTTTTGTGGAGAGTGCCACAGATAAAGTACAGGTCAACTCTATTCAACCTACTCTGTGTCATGTTAGTTCACCAGCTTCCCCTACTTCTAAATTTTCTTGACCCCAAATACCTGAAGCAACCACCAGCACTACCACAGCCACAACCCACCCTAGCAAAAGTTAAACAAAACAGCCTAGCTCCACCTCAACAAGTTCTTCTGGTTTTGGCACAGTATGAAAGCTCTCCTCCCCAGTTTGGGACTTCTTTACATTCAGGCTGCATGCATCACAGAATGTTCGATTTGCTGCAAAAAGTTTGTTTTGTAAACCTAGGTGGACAATACGGCACACAGGGCCACCTGGTCCTTCTGAAAGTCAACACACAATTGTGTGGGAAGAGCACCTCAAAAAGACAGGTGCTGTTGAGAGAGAAGAAGTTGAACTTATAGGAGGAGGTGGTGGTGAGGAAGAAGAGGATGTCTGTTTTATGAGAAGCAAACCTGTGAGTGTTGTTCATAGTATACAGTCATCCCACACAGCAACCTCAGAATGGCACAAGGGAGAGAAGGATACAGTCACCCCAAAGTGCCCAAGCAGTCCATCTTCTCCCATAGGTTACTTGTGGAAGTATCTCAAAGAACAGTCAGAAGAATCAACTATCAAGCTTTGTTCACCAAGTAGTCGCTGTACTACCGAACCCATGATAAAGTCCATTTCTATAATGGGAAGATGGCCAAAATGTTAGCGCTCTGCAGTTCAGCCTGCACCCAAGATGGACAATACAGAAGAATGCAGATGCACTACCCATTTGCATACAATATAATTTTTCTTTCATCATATTTTTTTTAACTGTGTGCGGCCTCCCTACTTTGCATTTTTTCAAGCCTATATAATGATTAGCTAACCTGAGAGTCTGGGATTGCTAAGGAGAAAGACTGTTTGAATTTGGTTACTGAAAGATAACTTCCTGCCCACACTCTCCCGTTAAGGGAGCATAGCTTTGTTCTCCCTCCGGCACTCAGAAAGGGATCTGCCAAGGGATCTGGTAGGGAAACAGGGGCCATCCCCCCCACTCCCAGTGATAATGTATGTTGTGGGTCCCACAGGTGAGATCAGGACTCCCACTAAAAAAATAAAAAAATAATATAAAAGGCAAGGCAGCATGGGAGTGGCATCTCCATACTTCCCTTTATTTAAAAAAAAAACATAAACTGCTGTAGATCTTGGGATGCCCGTGGTGGGACCGTGGCACCAAAAATAATAAAAGAAGAAAAGAAACAGGGAAATGAATAGAACAGACGCTCATTTCATATTCACTGTTCCTGGCAGGGAGCCCCCCATAATGCCCTGCGACGTCCATTTACATATGTTTATGAAGAGCACCAAAAAAATTTTTTTTTAAATTCACTGTTCCTGGCAGGGAGCCCCCCATAATGCCCTGCGACGTCCATTTACATATGTTTATGAAGAGCACCAAAAATATTTTTTTTTAAATGTTGTAGGGCGCTGCAGCAAGCACAGCAGCCCTCTAGGAGCAAAAAAAGTTGCAGTAAGCTCTTTGAGAAAGCAGGTGGCAATTGTGAGTGGAGCATGGAGGTTCCTTTTGTCTCCCTACGCTGCCCCAGTTTCTTCCTCTTCTGCACACATTATAAATGGACACTACCACCTTCCCCCTCAGCTTCTGTCAGGTCAGGCCTCAATTGAAAGTCCTATTCTAGAATTATTGGTGGGGCTCAGGCTCCACGGTGCTCCACAACCTGGCGTCCATGCTTGAGTTATATTTTGACAAGCGCGAGCATCGAGGAGCGCGCACTTAGGACCCGGCCCCCCGGCCCCCACTCCCTGCCTCATCTAAGATAGGGGCGGCCGGTCTGCCCCAATGGGCGACCGGCCGCTTAACTCTTCCGGGGTGGGAGGACGCACTTCCGGTGGGACAGAGGGCGGAGCATGGGGACCTATTTAGGTTCCAGGGACAGGGACCCCGGCCTCTCCTTCCTCTGTTCCACCGGATCAGTGGCGGGCTCCCAGAAGCGTCCCCCTCCTACCTCCTCAAGTGTAGTTTTAACTTTAAAATCTCTAATTCCCTCGACAAGAATGCTGATGATTTGCCAATGACCGTACTTGACTTTTCTATTTCTCTCCTGTTCAGTAGTGTGCCCGCAGAGGTGGTGTGGGCACGGGGGCACTCGTTCGTGCATCAAGCTACGAGTGGTATAGCCGGTAGGCTTGAAGGTGACAGAGTTCCTGAGGCGAGGCGGACGGCCCCGGGCGGCGGACAAGAGCCTGGAATGTCTCGGTGAGGCAGCTCAGGGAGGAATTGCCAACGTTGTGCTCAGTGAAGGGCCGCTTGTGCCACATTCCACCCGAATGGTCTCCGGTGAGGTGATGTATCACACGGTTGGAGTACAGTTACAGGGCATTGTGAGGCGGCTCAGGGAGGTAGTGACCAGGTTGTGCTCAGTGAAAGGCCGCTGGTGTCACATACCGCACCGAATGGTCTCCGGTGAGGTGATGTATCGCAATGATGGAGTGCAGTTATCGGACATCAGTACGTATATCTGGGTTAGAGGATTAGGGTCTTTCATTCAGAGCGCAGTGGGGAAGGTGACGGACCTGTGGGCCCTGGTCACCTTTGTGGCGGTAGAAAGACCTTGGAACAGTAAAATTGACCGACGGAATGGACGGGAGTCCGCCTTGCGTACTCCCTAGGCCAGCACTGAGGGGGGAGATGGTAAGCTCTCCGCTGTAAAATATGGCCCCGGCTGGGGAGGCTAGGGCGACAGGTTACGAGCCTCCTGGGTTCCTGGTCAGCCTGGTGGTCGGAGGGTGGGCCCCTGGAGAAGGCGGACAAGGATAAGAGGTTGGGGGCCCACTCCTCATGGGCGCAGGTGGGTTCCACCTCGCGTGGATGCACAGCATGGAAGTTGGGAGCTGGATGCCCCCTTAGTGCTGGAGGATTAGAATCTTAATCTTGCTGAAGAAGATCTGGAAGTCAAGAATAAAATTGTGTTGATAACTGTATATAATGAATTTTGAAATGCCTTGTCATGTTTATGAAGTGTCAAATATTAAACATGGCCGTTTTACACCCACATAAATCTCTGTCGATGATTCTCAAGTGGGTTGTCAGGTTACAAGGAGGGAGCGGGGAGCATGCTGGGGGATCCGGGTCCTAACAGATTGCTCATCCATGGGGTGCAGCACTCGTTCAGCTTGTGCCAGCTATGGCTGTAGTTGTTTGTGGATTTTAGAATTTTGACTAATCACTGCATGGTTAAAGTATCTGGGGCTCTTCTTGTGCATGTTATAGTCTCCACATTGTGGAGTTTGTGACTCTTCTTACGCTTGTTTGGAGCGTTTGTTGCTGAGCCTGGGTCTGATAGAACTCCTGGCTACTAGTTCTCTTTCTCTTTGTAATTGAAATAAATCTCACCTTTTCTTTGTAAGCTGTAATAGCCACAAATATTCTCAGATAGGAGTGTAGGAAGCGGCCTCTGTATGTACTATACAAAAGTAGGGTATAGTGTGTATTAAGTCCAGGGAGTCTCCAGAGGTATAGCAGAGGCGAAATTAGACAAGTACTAACAGCTCTCTTTGTGGTAGTGTGGCTGAGCAGTTAGGCTTATCAAGAGGGTGTATTAAGCATTTATTGTATTCACTCACTCACTCAAGGCTGCTGACACACACTAAAAGATAGAATCCAGACCAATTATGTAAGTATAAAAAAGTATACTTATATTTTATGTCTAGAACCAAGCAGGACTTGGTACAGGTAGATAACATGTACTTTCAATTGTAAAACTTTACACAGAGATGCAATTGGGAATGGATTTGCAATTGTTAAAGGTTTGTAAATGCTTTGAAAACAGTTTAAATTACATAGAAATTACTTCTGATTACCTTTGAGTTACTTTCAGATTACATCGACAACTTGGGGTGATATGCTTAGATATCGCAAAGTGGATCCTACAATACACAGATAAGAAAGACATGTTTGGTTTTAACACACCGTTACTTTTCTTCCATACAAAATCAGTTCAACACAACATTTTAGGAACAACAACTGGTTCCTATGGGGAAAAGAAAGTTAGCGGTTCACAGGTAAGTAAATTACCTGTGGGTATGAATTTTGTGTGTTAGGACCAGGGTTTCCCATGGTCCAGTTGGGCACTGAAATTGCACCACCAACAGCCGGGTGCAGAGTGCAGGGGCCCAAAGTTAGCCAATGGGGTTAAGGGAATCTTCGGTCAGGGAGTACTTACAAGCAGTTTTGGAAAAACGGGGCCCCTGAATTTGAGATAAATTGCCTAGACAAGGAATTACAATTAAGGGGAAAAGAACACCTAGGCACGGTGGATTCAACAAATTACAGGCATATCAGCAACAGACAGTTATAGAAATAACATTACATATTTAGAGCACATAGCACACTGATATTGTATATATTTCTTTTATTTGTTTCACTGTGTTATAATAATAAAAAAATATATATATATGTATATATATATATATTTTTTAAGTTTCAAAAACCTTTATTGATTCATAAAGCATGGTACATCAATGCAATACCTTCGAATAATGACGTGGAGCATTATAAAGCAAGTTGAAACCATCGTCCCATGCTGCGTCGCGTCATTCATGAAACCGAAATTGAAAGGCCATTAAACAGTAACCCAAACCCCTCCCTCCCCCTCTTACATAACATTGATTGATGCATAGGAAGCAAATGTCCATAATAGTCCGGAAGCAGTCTACATGCATAGCAAATGTACACAGATCGATGGAAGGACGTTGTCCATTTCACGTAACCAATCCACCCAGTTGCTGGGAGGGCGACCTAACTGTTAGGCCCCCGCCTCCGTCCAGAAACCTTAACTAGGCCCAGTTCCGCGTGCAGCCATATCAAACAACAAATCCATACATAACCCTAATAACAGGTGAGCGGTCTTGGAGTGTGTGCGAGTGTGGATTCACTCAGATGTTGTAGTGTGTAGCGTTACATTGGGTTGAGTTTCCCCAGCCTGACTGTCTTCTTCGCCTGCACCCAACCTGAGAAGATAAGCAGTGAGCGGCGCCCATATGTCTTTCGGCTGTGAGGTGGGGGGTGGAGCTCAGCATAGTCATGTAATCTCTCCTGCCATGTGGATAGGGAGTAAATCCAGCATTTAAACTTGGGGGCGCGACCTCTGCCCCAGCGGCAAGCAACTAAGCGCTTAGCAAGCAACAGGCCCATGGCTAGAAATTTTTTGTGTATGGTGATTACAGATTGTGTTAATCCCAATAGCTAAGGGTGGTGCGTCGAATTCCAAAAAGGTTCAATTCAAAAGTTATGCGTTGAAGTTTTCAATTTTTATTCATTCCATTCGTTCCTCATGGCAATTCATATTTATATTATATGAAACATCATGGTAAGTAAATAATCATTATATGACGCTGGATTGACTCCAATGCATTTCGGACTGGAGGTCCTTTGTCAAGGAGTGCTACAACAGAAAGAGCAAACAAAATACAGATCAATGAGGGTCCTGGGTGAACCAGGCTGTGACTATTAAATAATCTCATGCAACCCTTATGAGACCCAAGTTGTGAAAGAGCGGAGTAAGTGAATATTATTAGGAGTGTCCAGTGGGAAGACGGGTGAAAGGAACAAAGCTGGTGTGTAGTTCTAATGTCGGCGTGTCCAGTAAGAGAACGGGTAAAAGGAACAAAGCTGGTGACATTGACAACGTTAAAGAAAAACAAACGGGGTGCAGTGAAAACGGTGCGGTGCGGTAAAGATCAAGAAACGGGCTGCTCAATATTACTTGAGGCTTGTGTCCTCTTCAAAGTGAAAAGCGGTGACGGTGGAGAAAACTTACTTAAGGAATCAGCGTCTCGTTAACAGCGTGAGGGTGTCGGTTCAATGGCTCCGCGGAGTTGGAGCGCAGTTTAGACAGGGTGAAGGGTGAAGGTAATCAAGGTAGGACTGGAGGGGAGGTGTAAAGGTAAAGAAAGGACTGTACCAGGAAGTCTAGAGAGGTAGTGAAACGTAAGCGGCCATATTGGAAAAGGGTAAAGGCATGGAGAGTGACATGCGATGCAAGGTTTATAGCCAACAGAACTGCAAAAATACAGTGCATCAAAGAAGTCCGTTACAGATAACAGCTCAATTCAGTACGGTCATTGAGACTGGCCGGTTTCTGTGACTGGAGTCTATAGATCCAAGATGTTTCTCGTTGGAGTAAAGTTTTATTGTTGTCTTTGCCTTCAACTTTTTGGACCAGTTCAAGTACTAAATATCTCAATTGTGCCACACTGTGATTGGCCTCGTTGAAGTGGAGGGCTACATTAGATTTCGGGTTTCTAGTACGAATGTTCGATTTGTGTTCATTTAGGCGGGTCTTGATCTTGCGGGTGGTTTTGCCCACATAGATTTTGCCGCAAGGGCATTTCAAGAGGTAGATGAGGTTAGAAGAGTCGCAGGTGGCATCCACATTGAGTTTGATGTTGAACCCTCGCATAGGGTGATTGAGAATGTTTCCTTTTATAATGTTATTGCAATTATTGCAGTGGTAGCAGGGACGGGTTCCGGTGTGTTGAATGGATCTGGTGACAGTGTTAGTTTTAGATAGAATTTCTTTCAGGTTCATAGGGCGAGTGTATGCAAAGATAGGTGGCTCCTTGAAAATGTCCTTAAAATCAGGTTCTGACGATAAGATCCGCCAATGCTTCAGGATAATGTTCTTATAACATTTGCTCACGGTGGAATACCTGGATACTAAGACCATTCGTTTTTCATCAGTCTTGGGTTTGTGTTGTAGTGCTTCAGTCCTAGGTATGGCTGAGGTCAGTTCAACTGCTTGTTTCAGGATATCGTCAGGGTACCCTCTTTGTCGGAATCTAGTAGCCATGGATTCCAATTGGGTCGATCTGGTGTCCGGGTTTGTGAAGGCTGACAAGGGCGGGGCCCTTGTAATTCTGAATACAGAACTCTACGACCGAAAGGTTCATGAACATGTAACCGACCAAGAAGTGTATCTACTTTTGGAAGGCAATCCGACCAATGACTTCAAAATGGAACTATCCCACATCATTGAAAGGGCCACATCCGATGGCATCATTGATGACAGGCCGAAAAGGTACTTAATCGTGGAACACCCCAGAAGTCCATCCATAACGATGCTACCTAAGATACATAAAAATCTGACGGATCCCCCGTCAGATTTGGGGAGGTGGGGAGGTCAATAGGTTCCCCCCTGTGTGATGTGTATAATGTACGGTAGTGATCCCGGAAAATGCGGATGATATCTGGGAGGTTTCTGTGTACGTCACCACTTTCATCCTGTATTTCTGTGACGTAGTTCGTGAACCGGGGGGGTCTAACAGCATTCGCCAGGGCTCTACCAGGTCTGTCCCCTTCTCCATATATACGAGCCATGTGTGGACGCCCTAAGAACTTTCCCTCCCTCTCTGCCACCTGTGTGTATTCAGAAATTTTGCTTCACAATCGTAGGAGAATGTCAGGGTCATCTGGGCCACGAGCTCTGTCCCTCTCAAGCTCTTTAAGCTCCTCCTCCAGTTTATGCAGGTCAGTGCGCAGAGACTTCAACACTCCGCCCCCTTTCACGATGCACCATCCCCTGATGGTAACCTTAAAGGCTTCCCAGACAGTGGTCATGCTATCTACAGAGGAGATGTTGCGTTGAAAAAAGTCGCGAATATCTTGTTCGAGTTCGGCCTTAAAGGCCGCATCTCGAAGGTGAGCTGGATTGAGGCACCATGACAGGTAGGGGGAGACATCAAGAGGTATCTGGAGCTCTACAAGAACAGGAGAGTGGTCCGTGAAGGTGCGAGCCAGATGCACCGCTCGGGTCAACCAGGGAGCCAAACCAGCAGAAATAAACACATAGTCCAGCCTCGCCCAAGTAGAATGCAGGGAAGAGTAGTGTGTGCCTTCTCGCAATGCAGGGTGGAGGTGTTGCCACGCATCTATTAGGTTGTTATCCGCTACGACCCCACACAGTGCGTGCTGCATGTTATTATAGTGGGCGGGGAGCGGGCGGGACCGACCGGCAGAAGGCTGCAAAGCAGTGTTAAAATCCCCGCCCAGAATGACATGTGTGATGCCAAATGTATGTATCCTACTCCATAACGCATCAGGATGGACGGTTGATCTACGTTGGGGCCATAGAAGTTAGCTAACAGTACATCGTGCGAGCATAGGCGTCCCCATACGAGAAAGAACCTACCCTCATTGTCAGCGTCACATCCCGCAGGTACAAAGGCCACCCCTTTTTTAACCAGGATCGTAACTCCCCTAGCGTAGTTGGAATATCGTGAGAAGGTGCGGTTGGAGGCCCACCTAGTTGCGAAGGTAGGGGCAGGACCAGGGGAAAGGTGCATTTCTTGCAATAGGGCAACAGTGGCTCCCTGTCTGTCAAGGTACCCTAGTATCTGTCTACATTTTCTGGGATCGTTTAGGCCTCTTATGTTCCAGGATATTAACCTAGTAATCTGTACTTGAGCAGTGCGGGTCATGGCGGCCGGGAAAAGGGTGAGGTATGAAATGGCGGCGCACGCAACGGGAAAGTGTACATAAATGGAATAATTGCCGTATTAGCGATACATAACATGTGCAATTGAAGGAGCAGTGGCATTCCAGACTTAGGACAAATGTGCCCCCCCTCCCCCCTCTCCCACACTGGCTACCCGAACTCGCCAGGAAAAAACCATCTCTCCCCCCTCAACCCCTTCACTGAGAAGCTGCTCCCAGCGATGACAGTCCCAACAAAAGAAAGTCATTGAGTCCCAACGGGGAATGCCCTTGAAAGGGGGGCCGCTAGTGGCTCCCGCCCTTAAAACTCCATCTCCCTATTTCACCCATCTACCACCACCTGGGTCACAGGGGCGGAAACAACGGGGTGGAGAGAAGCAGTCCAGGGACAATAGAAATCTCTGAACTACGATATCGTTATACATCACCAATCAGCCAGAGTTCGTCGTGGCTCCAGGAGGAGGAATCCCGGCACTGGAGAAATACTTCTGGTAGGTGACTCCTCAAGAGGGTTCCGACATGGGCGAATGAGAGCGGGACCGGTGTCTGGCAGCCGCTTCACGCGACACCGATCTCCTGTCGTGTTTCAGATATTCCTCAGCCTGGTGAGGCGTTTGGAAGATGTGCTGGCGGCCGCGGTGGTCGATCCGCAAGCGTGCAGGGTAAAGCATAGCATATTGGATGCTGCGGGACTGGAGCTGCTTCTTTACCGCCAGGAATTTACGCCGAGCGTCCTGCACCGCCTGCGTGAAATCTGGGTAGAAGGATAATGTGGTGTTCTCAAAGCGAACTTCCCCTTTCTCACGTGCAAGACGTAGCAAAGTGTCCCGGTCCCGGTAGTTGAGAAATTTCATATTGATCGGACGTAGCGTCGCTCCCGGAGGAGGTTTGGGCGCGAGTGACCGATGTGCACGTTCAATAACTAAGTGCGCAGAAAAAGAGTCACTGCCAAAAAGGTCACCCAGCAGACGTTCCATGTACTCCTCCAGGCGGCCAGTGTTTGTGGATTCTGCTAGGCCAAGCAGGCGCACGTTATTCCGCCTGGAGCGCGCCTCCAACTCCTCATTTTTGTCCGCAATCACCTTCAAAAGTTTGTCCATCTGCGTCACCTGCTGTCGAGTAGTGGACGTGCCATCCTCCAGGCCCGAGATTCTGTGTTCGGCTTCTTTGAGGCGTTCTTCGTGCCCATCTAACTTGGCTACAACATTATCCAACCGAAGATTCATGGAGTCAATTTTGGTGTCTATTGAAGTCAGGCTTTGTTGCATGGTGACCAGCAGGGTTTTCCAGCTGTCGTCCGGTGTCTCTGGGGGGGTCTGTCTCAACAGGAGTCCTGGAGCTGGCACCCGGTGTCCTGCGGCCCTCGAAAGGCAGCTTCGACTGCCGGGGTTCAGTCTTCCCCATCCTCGTAGCCCGGGCCGAGCAAGGGCGGCGTAGGTCAAGATTCCTAACGGACAATTCACGGTCTCCCACTCGGCCACGCAAATCCAGCGTCGGTGTGCAAGGCAATAGCAAGCGTGTAATACAGTTTAACAACACTGCAGGGTGTGCGCACCACGAGGGGTGAACTCTAGAGTCCTCGATATTTCGTGTGTATGCAGTCCAAACAGGCGAGCAGGCTCACTATCCACCGGACCGGAGGACAGTAACTGGCAGAGCGCGTGGAAGGACCCACGGCCACAGCAGCAACAGGTAGCAGAGGCAATGGGGGCAGCAGGTCGCTCTACCTCCTTCCCAAGGCCCCGGTCAGGCGAATGGGGCTTCAGAAGTAATCATGGGTCGAAGCACTTCGGGATGACAGCCAGCACAGTAGTAGGGCCAGGCGTGCAGATGTCGCTTCGCTCGGCGCTGCAAATGGCGGTCAGCATTTGGTAGGCGAAGGGGAAACAGGGACCAGCAGGTCGTTATACACCGGGGCAGTGCAGGCAGTTCTGTTCACATGTGCGCCGCAGTAGATGCCTAGGAGCTCGGCCAGACAGA
This sequence comes from Lissotriton helveticus, assembly GCF_964261635.1. Lineage (NCBI taxonomy): Eukaryota > Metazoa > Chordata > Amphibia > Caudata > Salamandridae > Lissotriton > Lissotriton helveticus. The sequence continues at coordinate 691,611,425 of NC_136068.1, forward strand.
CACCAGGAATATGCAGCCTCCGGTCAGGATACCTGAAGCCCCCGAGTCAGGATCCTCACAGGTCTTCAAAATGGCGGACGCAGGCCCCAAGTCCACAGCCTGCGCAGCCGCAGCGGGGCGGACGTTTAGCTGACCTCTGTTTACACCTCCTCCTTAGCCCCACTCGGGAGCTGCCCACGTCGTGAAGTCCGGAAGGCGGAAGGCGGGGGGGCCCCTCTGATCCTCCCCCACCCCTGGTTCAGCAGCCGGGAGCAGTGCAGCCATACGTGACAAAAAGAGGGGCAGGGGGGCCCCCGGCGGCACCAACACACCGTCCACAGGTCACCAGGGCCCCGGGGAGCAGCAGCGGACACAGCGGCAAGGCGGCGCGGCCAGATCCAGGCACGGTAGGCCCCGCGGCACCGGCCACGAGTAGTATGCAGTAGCCGCCGAGGATTGCAGACCCCTCCGCATCCCAGTCCCGCGGTAACTTCAGGCGCAAATATCTTGCTCGCCTTTAGTGGTACAGACCCAGGAGTTTCACCGAGTGCAGAGCAGGACCTCTGGAAGGGAACGCGGATATTGTGAGCCGGTTTCGTGTAGTCAGGATGGGGGTGAAGTGGATAATTATCCCCGGTCGGGCGGGAGCTCTACATCAGAGCGGCCATTACGCTCCAGCGCCACCTAGCGCCCCAATAATAAAAAAATATATGATCACTTTTTAAAGTTTTAAACATTACAAAAATATCTATTCAGTTTTTATCAATTGTTTAAAACAACTAGTTTGATGTGCATGCATTCAATACTAACTGATAATTACACACAAATTTCATGGATGTCTTATTTCTACATTCTTTGTATGTTCACAGAAAACAGAATCATCATATTAATGTAGTCATGTAATGAATGATTGTAACCATACAGTGATTTAACAATATGATGAAGAATGAATTATTTTGTTCTGCATTCGATTATTCACACAATAAGTTAAAAAAACATCCATCATTGTGATGGTATGAGGAGACTGGAGGCTTGTTATCTAACTACGCGCATTTTGGCTTAGGCCCTCGTCAGGTCTCCGTCACAGGTTCTTTGGCGCAGCTGCAGAATAGATATGCCCTGCTCGTCCCAATTTTATAGGATAGTTGCGGCAGCTACTTTATTTATACTTTTATAATTCTATTATCACCCTTCAGATGAGTGGCTTTATTTTCAATTCTTCCCTATAGGCCTTATGTGGCTGTTTCTCCAGCAATCTTCAAGATACTGTTAAGGGAATGCTCCTACACGTCCCATACTATATGGGTGAAGTAAACAAAGTGCTTGATACACGAATGAAAAAAAGAAATTGGTAATCCTTAGTTTATTTTGCTGCAGGTTCTAAGATTTCTGTTGTAATCGGTGCACATTGTACCCAGATGTTGGAGCAGGGACTGGATTAACAACCTGTTCCTTTTCTAGCTCTATAGCTGCCGTATCTCTCTCTCTGATTGACCTCGTGAGGAACGCCGGTGACTTACGAGAAGGCCACTCAGTTGTGGGAACAAAGTTTCTGGGATTGGGATCAGCACTGCAGGGGCCAACAATATGCTCAAGAGCTGCACCACCAGCAGCACGGAGGCGGCCCGATGCAGGGTGCAAAGAAGACGTTGGGGACCCTGTGGATTCCAATGGCAATCTCTCCAACTGCAGACGTAAGTTGGGTTCTTGGGGATGCCTGGACACTGTTGGTTGGGCCACCCAAGGCCATGGGGCATAGGGTGCAGGGGGTGTCTTTTGGCATCAGGTCTTCTTACCAGCTCCGGACGGGGAGGCCCTTCAGGTTGAGGCTGCAGGCATCGACTTGAAGCTTGAGGGAGGTTGGGGATTCGCAGATCCCAGGTCGGATTCACAGGGGAGACCTCCTCATGGTGTTGCGCCACTCAAACTCAAATTGTGGGTGTCGGGTGCAGAGTGGTGCAGAATGGTGGAGCCACCTGGTGCTGGGTTCTGGTCTTGGAGTCATTGTTGAGCAAATCCTGTCCTCACAGGAGACAGAGTCTGTTAGGTGAGTGCAGCACAGGTCCTCCGGGCTCTGGGGGACTGCTGGCTGCTGGACACATAGGGGTTTTTGTAGTAGGCAGGTCGAAGTTGGGCCAGGCCAGTAGGGCTGGGGCCAAAGCAGTTTGTGTCCTCTTCTCCCTGGGTCAGCACGGCTCTTCAGTCCTTCATCTTTCTTCCTTGAATCTGAGGAGGCAAGGTTCAGGGTCATTCCTAAATACTAAATTTAGGGGCTTTACATGGGTCCCTTGGGGTGAGTACACCTCCTATTATGCTGCCCTCCAGTGGAAGGTGGGCATGAACCTCTCCCTAATTGGCTGGGTTTCCTCATCTCTAAGATGCAGGGGACTGAGATGTGTGCTTCACCTTGCCTTCCCCACCTGAGGGGTGGGATTGGCAAAGGTGAGCACACCTCTCCTCTTAACTCAATTTTCCCGCTTATTGTCCCACCCAAAGTGAGGCCCAGACCGATGAGAGCCAGTTGCTGGGCAGCAAAAGGCAGGGACAGCTTACAAAGGCAGCAGGCCTCTGAAGCTTCCCCTTCGTGCACCCAGCCCATCGTGGGGGAGGAGGTACAACACCTCTGCCCACTATGTGCTTTCTCTCTGGACTCCGAGAGGGGAGGCTCCATTCAGGAACCACATCAGGGCTGGCTATTTTTTCAGGGGGCATCTCTAAGAGGCCCTCTGTGTGCATTTTACATTAAATCCCACGCTGGTATCAGTGTGGGGTTAATGTGTGGAGAAGTTTGCTACTAGTTTTCAGTAAAGCCATTATGGAGCTGTGGAGTTCATAATGACCAACTCCCAGACCATATACTCTTCATGGCTTTACTGCACTTACAATTTCTAAGAATGGACTAAGACACTGTAGGGGTACAGTGCTGGTGCAACTGTACCTTCACCTGTGGGCTAGTGCACCATGCTAGAGGGGCTACTTACCCAGGCCACAGGCAGTGGGCTGCAGGCTTGGCACATAAGGATGTGTGTCATGTTGACTCTTCACTTTTCTTTGCAGCAAAATAGCAGTCTGCAATGGCAGTGTGTGGGTGTTAAAGTATTGGGCCTCTAAGGTTGATACAATAGGTGCTGCAGCCCTTAGAGCCTTGCCTGGTCACACAGCGGCAGCCGGCACAGGTAAGGGCGGTGAGGTGGGGCATGGCATGCGCAACGAGGGAAATCCGACAGATGACGAAATATGTATTATTTATTTATTTAATTATACCTATTCCGTCGTCTGTCGCCTTCCCCCCAGCTCTCACCCTGCCCCGCCCTACCCCACCGCCTTTACCTGTGCTGGCCGCGACTGTGGTCACAGTGACCCTGGTACCCATGGTACCTTTTACTAGGGGCTTATCTATGGCCAGATAGGTGCCAATTATGGATGCAAAGGTACAGCTTTGGGAAAGAACACAGGCCCTGGGAATCTGATTGGCAGGGACCCAGAGCACATCAAGTCAAAATACATCAGATGTCAGGCAAAAAATTGGGGGTAACCATGCACAAAGGGTCATTTGCCTACAGGGAGTTAAAATAACAAATTAGCATACTCGGCATCCACAAAGCCCTCTGTTGCCCTAAGTGTTCAAACGTGTATAACTCAGTGGGGCTCCTAAAAGTCCTTCCACTTCTTTATGAAATGCAGAAGAAAACTAACTATTTCCACCACTAGCAATGTATCTCATGAATCTCTTTGATTGACTGTGCAATATCTGATGTATGATGGCATAAAACTCATTTGCTAATCTTGTCTGTGACAGATAAGGCCCTGGAGAGCCCCAGTCTGGGTCCTACCCCCCTTCCACGCAACCAAATCAATGGCAGGCCTCAGTCTTCTGAATTGTTGTGATTACGACCAGGTCATGTTTATCCATCATCATACACGTAACAGAAATTAAACATTACGACCCAGATTTACTGTGATTTTGCACCAGGATTGTGTAACTTTTGTTGTGCAGCCCTTAAACAAAATCATTTTTGTTATTTACTAAGCCACACAAAGCCACTTTCTAAGTTTTTGTAGACTACCTTCCTCGTGCTACTTTGCGTTGGATGGCATTAGAAGGGTGGAGCATGGGGGTTACCATGTATCCACCCATGGACTTTTGATGCAAACCCTGATTTACAAAGACTTGGTAACTGGGATTACGACAAAATAGTGCCCCTACTTGACATAGGTTTAAGCAGGAGAAATATATTTATTCACCCTCGTTAGTTCCTCATTATGGTTTATCTTTCCTAAACTATTTATTTATGTACATGTACTACTTGGCTGCTCTGCTCATGACAAATGTATGTAATAATTACCTCCCTGGGCCAGATTGTGGGTTTTTCATGCTGAAATTCAGCATGAAAAAGAGAAATTAACTTTCACATGCTGTGGGTGCTCTCAATGAAACATCCTACTCCTATGTAACTGCAAGATAAGGTACCTCTATGGTTAAAGTCTGTTAGATCTGGCATACAGACAGCTGTAGCTATATCACCAGTCTCATGTGTTAACAAACTCATAATAAAATACATATATTTATACACACAGAGGGCCTTTCATCATCCCTCTTATCAAGAGACATTCACATTTCACTACCATCCAATCACAGCATACAGCCGGAGGTAATAAGTCAGCCTAGGTATTCACTGGCTGTCTTGCACTGTGAGTGACAACATTTTGAATGATCACAGGTGCAATGCATCCAAAAAGGAGCACACTTTTTATGGTTCGCCTTTTCACAGTGCTTGCCCAGTGCTTGTAAAAACTCTTGTAAACAAAAAGAAAGTTAAAATGGGATTTGAGCCTCCCCATTGCTTACTGTTTGACCTGGCATCCTTGGCATGACTTCCCACCTAACCTTTTGTGTTCAGGCTTTCTGTTTTACTGACTTCATTTTTGCTGGCTTGAGGACTCTGTGCACTTTTCCACTGCAAACCAGTGCTAAAGTGTTTGCGCTCTTTCCCTAAAACATAGTAACATAGGCTTACACCGAATTTGCATATTTAATTTACTTCTAGGTCCTTAGCAAAGTGCACTACATGTGCCAGGCTCTGTAAATGAAATGTTACTAGTGGGAGATAGTAATAATTTTTGAGGCAGAGTTCCCCTGTAAAAATGTGTTTTTTGTCTTTGAATACTATATTTTGATGGGATATTTTTTTTAATGTATTATCTTCATCGGATTCTTGAACAGGATAAAGTTAAAAAACGTCCTGATTTTGGAAGTAAATCTGTAAAACTTTGCACTACCCCGGTGTTATATCCACCACTTATAAGTCCTAGAGTATTTCCCGAAATCACTGACTTCAGACATGCGCTGATTTTTTCAACTGTTTAAATAAACAACCTTTTTCAGTGTAAGAGAGCACCCAAGAAGGGACCATTCTGTTTTGCCAAGTGGGTTGAACAATCTCTCAAAGCTCCTGCTTCCATTTGTTTATGGCAAGATATCTGAAATGGGTGCTTTGATTTCACTTGTATTTAAAGGCTGAAAGGGGCAACTACATAGATCCTGCAACCCTGCAGTGATCTGGCGAGTTCGGGAGAGAAAAGAGGGACATCTGTACTGTATGACTCCTACAGCCAGTCCTGCCTGTCAAGCTAACAGCTCTTTGGATGGCTGAACTTCTATGCCTACACTTCTAAAGAACAAGCATTGGCACAACCACCTTGTCTTGCTTAAGCAAGAGCTATTGGCTTTGCCATGTTCTACACCAGCATGGCTAAATGTTAGTGGGGTAAGGAGAGTGGTATCGAGTGGAGTGTTGTAAAGTGGAGTAGAGTGGAGTGTTATTGAGTGGAATGTCCTAAAGTGGTGTAGAGCGGGTAGAGTACAGTTGAGTGGCATGGAGTAGTGTAGAGTGTTGTAGAGTGTCGTTAGGGGGAGTAGAGAGTCGTAGAGTAGAAGGGCATATACTGGAGTAGAGATGAGTGGAGTAAAGTGTCGGAGTAGAGTGTTGTAGAGTGGAGTGCCATAGTGTGTTGTGGAATGGTGTAGAGCAGAGTGGAGTGGCATAGAGTGTGTTGCGTAGATTAGAGTAGAGTGTTGTAGAGCAGAGTAATTGCCATAGAGTGGAGTGTCATCGAGTGAAGTAGTATCGGAGAGTGGAATGGCATAGAGTGGAGTAGAGTGTTGTAGATTGCAGTGGCATAGATTAGAATGAAGGGTCATAGAGTGGAGTGGCTTGGAGTGGAGTGGTGTAGTGTGTCAGAGAATAGAGTGGAGTGAAGTAGATGTGGAGTGGCATAGAGGGAGTTGCGTAGAGTTGTAGAGTGGATTAGTGTTTTATAGTGGCATAGAGTGGCGTGGCGTAGAGTGGGGTGGTGCAGAGTAGAGTGGAGTGGTCTAAACTGGAGTGGTGTAGAAAGCAGTGGCAAAGAGTGTTGTGGTTCATAGTAGATTGGGTTAGAGTGCACTGACATAAAGTAGAGTGGTGCAGAGTATGGTAGAAAGGCGTAGAGTGACATGGCATAGAGTGCAGTGTCATAGTCTGCAGTGATGCACAGTAGATCAGAGTGCCTTAGAGTGTAGTGGCGTAGAGTGCATGGGCATAGAGTGCAGTAGAGTGGTGTAGACTAGAGTGGTGCAGAGTAGAGTGCAGTGTCATAGAGTGCAGTGGCACAGAGTAGAGTGGTGTAGAGTAGAGTGGCATAGAGTTCAGTAGCAGGGAGTGCAGTGTTGCAGCGTAGAGTGTTGTAGATTGCAGTGGTTTCGAGTAGAGTTGCGTAGAGTGCATTGGTGTAGAGTGCAGTGGTGTAGAGTGGTACATAGTAAAGTGATGTAGAGCGCAATCATTTAGAGAAGAGTGGCATAGAGTTCTGTGACAGAGTGTTGTAGAGTATAGTGATGTACATTGCAGTGGTACATAGTTGATTTGCTTAGAGTGCAGTGGCTTACAGTGTATTGGTTTTGAATAAAATGGTGTAGAGTGGTGTGGCATAGAGGGGAATGGTGCAGAGTGGAATAGAGTGGCAGGGAACTGCAGGGGGAGCCTTAATGAACCTGCGGTCCCTGCCAGCTCCCTGCCTTCAGCAGGAGCTGGGATTGCTCCCGCATGTAGGGATTAGCCAAAAATTCTGCTCCCTGCGTGAGGGAGCAATTCTGTCTTCTGTTTTCCTGTCTGCTTGACAGCAGGCAGGAAAACAGATGAAAACTACACTCCCAGCAAGCAGGAGCAGTTTTTTAGCTCCTGCCTTCTGGGAGCAGAGTTACTGTTTGTTCTCGCTTGTCGGGAGTTGTCAAAGCTGCCACTAACCGAGCAGCAAACAACTATATCCTGGGGTAGGCACCCCAGCACAAAAGGAGCGGGCCCTGGGAGTTGGCAGTGCCCCGGGGCCATTAATGACTCAAGGAGGGTAAGGGACACTCAGCCACCCTCATTTGTTCTTTGAGGGCCTGCACCAAGGAGGTGGTGGTCATTGGGGCTGAATTTGTCCTGGGAGGGCTGCTGCGTGGCCCCGTCCCCCATTATCCTTTCCTTTGTACTTCTAGTCCTGAGGAGGTGTTGGGCCCCGGGATCTGACAGGGCCGAGGAGCATGGTCTGCACGGCCCCCTTCCAATTTAGTATTGAAACCCCGGGGAGGTGGTGGTCCCTGGGGCTTCTTTGTGCCTTAGGAGGGGGGACTCGTACGACCTCCCTCCAATATATTTCTAAAGTCCCTGGGTGGTGGTGGTCCCCTGAGTTCTTAAGGGCCTTCGAATGGGGACCAGGTGCACTGCTCCAATTAAAATTAGAATCAACCTTCCCCAGGGAGGTAGCAGTCTAAGGGGCCAAAACTGGCCATGGGGAGGGGGTCCGCATGCACCCCTCCCCATATTACTTATAATAATAGGCCCCGGGACCTGGCCCATCTGAGGGTTCATCGAGAAACATGTTTGGGAGACCACACTTCTCCCCCTGCCCTAGTTTTGCTGCAAATTCATCACAAAAACACGGCAAAATTTAAAACAAAAATGCATTTTTGGCCTGGTGGGTCCCTGGGGTCTAGTGGGTTAGGGTATTCCTACCCTCCCCCTTCTCTTTTTTTTAGCTTTTTGTTTGGGACTTGGCTGAGATTGAGTCTTACAATGGCTGCCAACACTTCCTGGTTGTAGTGTTGGCAGCCAATCAGATCTCTGCACAAGCTCTGGAGGATTAGCGGAGGGTTCGCACCTCTAGATATATACATTTGTTTTTTCTATAATATCTCCAAAACTACTGAATGGATTTACACCAAACAACAAAAAAGTTGTTTTCTGAACCAAGACCCACCTTTCTGCCAAATTTGGTGTAATTCCTTTCAGTAGTTCAGGCTGTAGTCGTGTTCAAAATCCATATGGGAATTAACATGGGGAACACACTTTTTTTGATCCCTCCCCTTTTTCTCAGCCCCCACTTAACAGATCGCCTGAAGCTTTCCATGTACAACTAGAATCAGTAGGTCACTTTTTTTGGAAAAGTTCATGAAGATTCGTCAAATAGCGCCAAAGTTATAAGCGAGTCAAAAAAACACTTTTCCTTTGGAAATTAGGTCATAACTATAACTACCTACTGGTGACCGCCAGTATGTAACATACACACACTTTTTTTATAGTAAAATTTGGAAGGTATACAATTCCTTTTCAGAAATAGTTGATACGATCAAATTAGAAGTGATGGAAAGGAATGTACCTGTGCCTCTCTTTTCTGAATTTACTCCTATCCCAGAAGCAGGCACTGGCTGTGATCGAGGGATGCAAGACAGGTTCGCCGGATGACCCGTGCCCTACTAAATTGTGGAAAGAGTTGGCACATTCCTCCATCCATGTGTTGTCCAAAATATGGAACACTTCCCTTACCTCCGGCATCTTCCCTGACTTATGGAAGCACACCACTCTCCTTCCCTTAAGAAGAAACTAAATGTTGATTCAGGGGAACTAAATAATTATAGACCTATTTCTCTGCTGCCAGCAGCAGCAAAAATGCTAGAAAAGGTAGTGCAGCGACAATTGGCCAATTTTATCGAGAGCCACTGCATCCTGCATGACACCCAATCTGGTTTCTGTGTTGGCTTTAGCACAGACAGCGCTATTAGAGGTTGCGGATTCAGTAAGGATGGCGCTGGATTAAGGGGTATCAGCTATGCTGGTGTTCCTGGATCTTTCAGTGTCATTTGACACGGTAGACCACTCAATACTGGTTCAACCTCTTTTGGAAATTGGTGTTGGGGGGACAGCCCTGGCTTAGCTGAAGTCATTCCTCCATTAGCGCACACAAAGGGTGGCTTTACAACCTTATCAGTCCGGCCGCAAGCACTTATGGTGCAGGGTGCCGTAGGGGTTGGCCCTAAGTTTGTTGTTGTTCAACATATATTTGGCCCCATTATTCTCACTAATAGCCAACTGGGGTGTAATGGCGATTTCCTACGCCGATGATACCCAGTTGGTGTTTCCCTTTAATTATCTGTCCGAAGATTATTTCAAGAGCTTTAAGAGCTATTTAAAAGATATTGCCCATTGGATGAACAACAACAAACTTAAACTCAATGCCAAAAAAATGGAAGTGATGTTTTTTGGGAAAAACCAGCCCTCTACTGCAGACCTTTGTTGGCAGGCAGAAATGGGTTCACCACCCACTCCAGTAGGCATTGCCAAAAATTTGGGAGTAAAAGTGTGAGGTTGACTTATCCTTTTTGGCCCAAATTCAGCAGGTGAAAGGTGCCTGCTTCGGCAGATTGAGAAATTTGCGAAAATGTATACATCTGCTGCCAGAGAACTGCCGTCGGGTCTTAGTCCATGCCACAGTGACTTCTCGCCTGGACTACGCGAACGGTCTCTACTTGGGCTTACCGGCGTACCTTGTTAAGAAACTTGAAATGGTTCAAAATGCGGCTACTAGATAGATTAGATGCGTTCCATTTTGGCATCATATCTCTCTGTATATCAAGGAACTACATTGGCTGCCGGTAGACAAAAGAATCAAATTTAAGGCCTTAACCCTTGCTTTTCGGTCAATCCATTGAACTTGCCCCAGCTATTTGAAACAGCGGCTAGGCGCTTATAAGCAGACTCGCTGACTGAGGCCTAATTCTCAGAACCTGCTTTGCACCCCACAAGTTAGGAAAGCTCGGATGGGTGGCAGATCTTTCATGCTCTGGCGTCCATGTTATGGAACTCCCTGCCAAAGGCTTTGCGCCAGATTGCCTTTGAACCACAATTCAGGAAAGCAACAAAAACATGGCTTTTTAGCTTAGATTAATTTCCTGGGAGCCTCGGTTGTTGTGTGTCTCTTGCATGCCACCTGTTGCTATAGCGCCGTGACACCTCTGTTAGAGGTAGCTGTTTGCACTCTACTAATGGCTGTATAATTATTATTATACATGTATATCTATATATATCTATATATCTATATATAGATATATATATATCTATGTGTATATATATATATATATATATATATATATATATATATATATATATATATATATATATATATATATATATATACATAAAGATATATATATATATATATATATACATAAAGATATAAATATTACCTGCTGCCGGTCACCAGTAGGTAGTTATAGTTAGGACCTATTTTCTATAGGCAAACCATTTATTGGTTTGCTATCAACTTTGCCGCAGTTTGACAAATCTTTACGAAATTTGTCAAAACAAGTGCCCCACTTTGTCTAGTTGTGCATGAGAAGTTTCAGAGTGACTCATCAAGCAGAGGAAGTGAAAAAGAGGGTTTAAAAAAGCATGTTTACAGTGTTAATTCCCTTAGAGATTTGAGACACTACTACATCCCGAACTGCTGAAAGGAATTAGTAGATTTTGAGATATTAAAGGGGAAATAAATTTGTACCGCTAGCGCAAATTTATTGTGGTGCTTCGCGAAATAACACATGCCAACAGCAGTGTCATTATTGGCTGGCCATAACCTAAGTAGAAAGTTGCGGCCACTATTTAAGATATCAGGAAACAGTCCCGGGCTACAAAAATGGTTATATAAGGAGGCAGGAGGGGTCCGGGTGCAGGTACCATTAACTCATGGGTGTAATACATAGGTCTGTGAGGGACCCATCATGGGCCAGAAAATACTACAGCATTATTTTTTCCCATGTGTGAGGATTCACACGTCTGGCATGATGCTTAGCGCAGCCCCATGTCCCACTTTCGCAGATTTGTGAATTCTGCTGAAAAAATTAAAAACAAATCTACACACTCACTCATTCACCCACTTTCAGACCCACTCAGACACTCTCACACCCAGTCACTGATGCACTCAGACACTCACACACCCACTCACAGACCCACTCAGAAACTCTTACACCCACTCACAGACCCACACATACACTCTCACACCCACTCACTGACCCACTCAGACATTCACACACCCACTCAAAGACTTACTCAGTACTGTCACACTCACTCACAGACCCACTCAGACACTCTGACAACTACTCATGGGCCCACTCAGGAGGTCTCACAATCATAGATAAACTCACTGAGTTACTCTCACACAACCCACAGACTCACTCAGACATTCACACATCCACTCACAGTCCGACACATATGCTCACATACCCACTCTCAGACCCACTCACAAACTCACACCCAGCCACAGAACAACACAGACACTTACACATCCACTCACAGACTCACACAGATACTCATGCACCCCTCCTCAGAGACCCAGTCAGACACTCGTGAATCCACTCACAGATCTACTCAGATGCTCACACACCTACTGGCAGACCCACTCAAACAATGTTACAGCCACCGATAGAGTCAGTTAGACACTCATGCACCCACAAACAAATCAACACAGACACAGTCACACCCACTCACCGACCCACTCAGACAATCTCATACCCACTCACAGACCCATTTAAATACTTTCACTCCCACTAACAGACTCACTCAGACACCCATGCACCCAATCACAGACACATTCAGACACTCATGCAGCTACTCACAGACCCACGCAGACACTCACACACCCACTGGCAGACCCACTCAGACACACTCACACAACCACTCAGACCCATTCAAACACTTGTACACCCACTTACAGACCCACTCAGACACACACACCCACTCAAAGACCCACCCACTCATGCAGCCACTGACAGTCCCACTCAGATACTCATGCACCCACTCACAGACTTACTGAGACACTCTTGCACCCACTCACAGGTCCAGTCAGACATCCACATATGTACTCACACACACAGTCAAATACTATCACATCTACCCACATACCCACTCAGACACTCACACAGCCAATCACAGACCCACTCAGACACACACCCACTTACAGACCCACTCAGGTACTCTCACACCCATTCACAGACCCACTCAGACACTCACACACAAACACACTCAGAGATCCACTCAGACACTGTCACACCCACTCACAGACCCACACAGACACTCACACACCCACTCCCAGACCCACTCATACACTCTCACAACAACTCACAGGCCCACTCAGATACTCATACACACAAACATACACACTCAGGCACTTACACACTCATCAATCAGATCACAATCTTTTCTGTAATCACTTTTCCCTTTAGGATATTTCTTCTTCTCCCCTGGTGACATGAGAGTGTATGGTGCTTTATTTACATTTTATAAATAAGTAAATGCATAAAGACACTTGCAAGCTCTGCAAACAAGCACTAACATACCCATACAGTCACTCGTACACCCACTCAGACACTCACAAAACCACTCATAAACTTACTCACAGACACATGCAGCCACTCACATACCCATTTACATTCAACAATAGAGCCACTCACACACTCAGTCACACACCCACAAAGCCATACCATTCACACTCAATGACACATAAGGCCAGTCACACACACATTCTCTAAGTCTACAGGTCACAGTTACAAAGAGAAGAGTGGCATAGAGTTCTGTGACAGAGTGTTGTAGAGTATAGTGATGTACATTGCAGTGGTACATAGTTGATTTGCTTAGAGTGCAGTGGCTTACAGTGTATTGGTTTTGAATAAAATGGTGTAGAGTGGTGTGGCATAGAGGGGAATGGTGCAGAGTGGAATAGAGTGGCAGGGAACTGCAGGGGGAGCCTTAATGAACCTGCGGTCCCTGCCAGCTCCCTGCCTTCAGCAGGAGCTGGGATTGCTCCCGCATGTAGGGATTAGCCAAAAATTCTGCTCCCTGCGTGAGGGAGCAATTCTGTCTTCTGTTTTCCTGTCTGCTTGACAGCAGGCAGGAAAACAGATGAAAACTACACTCCCAGCAAGCAGGAGCAGTTTTTTAGCTCCTGCCTTCTGGGAGCAGAGTTACTGTTTGTTCTCGCTTGTCGGGAGTTGTCAAAGCTGCCACTAACCGAGCAGCAAACAACTATATCCTGGGGTAGGCACCCCAGCACAAAAGGAGCGGGCCCTGGGAGTTGGCAGTGCCCCGGGGCCATTAATGACTCAAGGAGGGTAAGGGACACTCAGCCACCCTCATTTGTTCTTTGAGGGCCTGCACCAAGGAGGTGGTGGTCATTGGGGCTGAATTTGTCCTGGGAGGGCTGCTGCGTGGCCCCGTCCCCCATTATCCTTTCCTTTGTACTTCTAGTCCTGAGGAGGTGTTGGGCCCCGGGATCTGACAGGGCCGAGGAGCATGGTCTGCACGGCCCCCTTCCAATTTAGTATTGAAACCCCGGGGAGGTGGTGGTCCCTGGGGCTTCTTTGTGCCTTAGGAGGGGGGACTCGTACGACCTCCCTCCAATATATTTCTAAAGTCCCTGGGTGGTGGTGGTCCCCTGAGTTCTTAAGGGCCTTCGAATGGGGACCAGGTGCACTGCTCCAATTAAAATTAGAATCAACCTTCCCCAGGGAGGTAGCAGTCTAAGGGGCCAAAACTGGCCATGGGGAGGGGGTCCGCATGCACCCCTCCCCATATTACTTATAATAATAGGCCCCGGGACCTGGCCCATCTGAGGGTTCATCGAGAAACATGTTTGGGAGACCACACTTCTCCCCCTGCCCTAGTTTTGCTGCAAATTCATCACAAAAACACGGCAAAATTTAAAACAAAAATGCATTTTTGGCCTGGTGGGTCCCTGGGGTCTAGTGGGTTAGGGTATTCCTACCCTCCCCCTTCTCTTTTTTTTAGCTTTTTGTTTGGGACTTGGCTGAGATTGAGTCTTACAATGGCTGCCAACACTTCCTGGTTGTAGTGTTGGCAGCCAATCAGATCTCTGCACAAGCTCTGGAGGATTAGCGGAGGGTTCGCACCTCTAGATATATACATTTGTTTTTTCTATAATATCTCCAAAACTACTGAATGGATTTACACCAAACAACAAAAAAGTTGTTTTCTGAACCAAGACCCACCTTTCTGCCAAATTTGGTGTAATTCCTTTCAGTAGTTCAGGCTGTAGTCGTGTTCAAAATCCATATGGGAATTAACATGGGGAACACACTTTTTTTGATCCCTCCCCTTTTTCTCAGCCCCCACTTAACAGATCGCCTGAAGCTTTCCATGTACAACTAGAATCAGTAGGTCACTTTTTTTGGAAAAGTTCATGAAGATTCGTCAAATAGCGCCAAAGTTATAAGCGAGTCAAAAAAACACTTTTCCTTTGGAAATTAGGTCATAACTATAACTACCTACTGGTGACCGCCAGTATGTAACATACACACACTTTTTTTATAGTAAAATTTGGAAGGTATACAATTCCTTTTCAGAAATAGTTGATACGATCAAATTAGAAGTGATGGAAAGGAATGTACCTGTGCCTCTCTTTTCTGAATTTACTCCTATCCCAGAAGCAGGCACTGGCTGTGATCGAGGGATGCAAGACAGGTTCGCCGGATGACCCGTGCCCTACTAAATTGTGGAAAGAGTTGGCACATTCCTCCATCCATGTGTTGTCCAAAATATGGAACACTTCCCTTACCTCCGGCATCTTCCCTGACTTATGGAAGCACACCACTCTCCTTCCCTTAAGAAGAAACTAAATGTTGATTCAGGGGAACTAAATAATTATAGACCTATTTCTCTGCTGCCAGCAGCAGCAAAAATGCTAGAAAAGGTAGTGCAGCGACAATTGGCCAATTTTATCGAGAGCCACTGCATCCTGCATGACACCCAATCTGGTTTCTGTGTTGGCTTTAGCACAGACAGCGCTATTAGAGGTTGCGGATTCAGTAAGGATGGCGCTGGATTAAGGGGTATCAGCTATGCTGGTGTTCCTGGATCTTTCAGTGTCATTTGACACGGTAGACCACTCAATACTGGTTCAACCTCTTTTGGAAATTGGTGTTGGGGGGACAGCCCTGGCTTAGCTGAAGTCATTCCTCCATTAGCGCACACAAAGGGTGGCTTTACAACCTTATCAGTCCGGCCGCAAGCACTTATGGTGCAGGGTGCCGTAGGGGTTGGCCCTAAGTTTGTTGTTGTTCAACATATATTTGGCCCCATTATTCTCACTAATAGCCAACTGGGGTGTAATGGCGATTTCCTACGCCGATGATACCCAGTTGGTGTTTCCCTTTAATTATCTGTCCGAAGATTATTTCAAGAGCTTTAAGAGCTATTTAAAAGATATTGCCCATTGGATGAACAACAACAAACTTAAACTCAATGCCAAAAAAATGGAAGTGATGTTTTTTGGGAAAAACCAGCCCTCTACTGCAGACCTTTGTTGGCAGGCAGAAATGGGTTCACCACCCACTCCAGTAGGCATTGCCAAAAATTTGGGAGTAAAAGTGTGAGGTTGACTTATCCTTTTTGGCCCAAATTCAGCAGGTGAAAGGTGCCTGCTTCGGCAGATTGAGAAATTTGCGAAAATGTATACATCTGCTGCCAGAGAACTGCCGTCGGGTCTTAGTCCATGCCACAGTGACTTCTCGCCTGGACTACGCGAACGGTCTCTACTTGGGCTTACCGGCGTACCTTGTTAAGAAACTTGAAATGGTTCAAAATGCGGCTACTAGATAGATTAGATGCGTTCCATTTTGGCATCATATCTCTCTGTATATCAAGGAACTACATTGGCTGCCGGTAGACAAAAGAATCAAATTTAAGGCCTTAACCCTTGCTTTTCGGTCAATCCATTGAACTTGCCCCAGCTATTTGAAACAGCGGCTAGGCGCTTATAAGCAGACTCGCTGACTGAGGCCTAATTCTCAGAACCTGCTTTGCACCCCACAAGTTAGGAAAGCTCGGATGGGTGGCAGATCTTTCATGCTCTGGCGTCCATGTTATGGAACTCCCTGCCAAAGGCTTTGCGCCAGATTGCCTTTGAACCACAATTCAGGAAAGCAACAAAAACATGGCTTTTTAGCTTAGATTAATTTCCTGGGAGCCTCGGTTGTTGTGTGTCTCTTGCATGCCACCTGTTGCTATAGCGCCGTGACACCTCTGTTAGAGGTAGCTGTTTGCACTCTACTAATGGCTGTATAATTATTATTATACATGTATATCTATATATATCTATATATCTATATATATATATATATATCTATGTGTATATATATATATATATATATATATATATATATATATATATATATATATATATATATATATATATATATATACATAAAGATATATATATATATATATATATACATAAAGATATAAATATTACCTGCTGCCGGTCACCAGTAGGTAGTTATAGTTAGGACCTATTTTCTATAGGCAAACCATTTATTGGTTTGCTATCAACTTTGCCGCAGTTTGACAAATCTTTACGAAATTTGTCAAAACAAGTGCCCCACTTTGTCTAGTTGTGCATGAGAAGTTTCAGAGTGACTCATCAAGCAGAGGAAGTGAAAAAGAGGGTTTAAAAAAGCATGTTTACAGTGTTAATTCCCTTAGAGATTTGAGACACTACTACATCCCGAACTGCTGAAAGGAATTAGTAGATTTTGAGATATTAAAGGGGAAATAAATTTGTACCTCTAGCGCAAATTTATTGTGGTGCTTCGCGAAATAACACATGCCAACAGCAGTGTCATTATTGGCTGGCCATAACCTAAGTAGAAAGTTGCGGCCACTATTTAAGATATCAGGAAACAGTCCCGGGCTACAAAAATGGTTATATAAGGAGGCAGGAGGGGTCCGGGTGCAGGTACCATTAACTCATGGGTGTAATACATAGGTCTGTGAGGGACCCATCATGGGCCAGAAAATACTACAGCATTATTTTTTCCCATGTGTGAGGATTCACACGTCTGGCATGATGCTTAGCGCAGCCCCATGTCCCACTTTCGCAGATTTGTGAATTCTGCTGAAAAAATTAAAAACAAATCTACACACTCACTCATTCACCCACTTTCAGACCCACTCAGACACTCTCACACCCAGTCACTGATGCACTCAGACACTCACACACCCACTCACAGACCCACTCAGAAACTCTTACACCCACTCACAGACCCACACATACACTCTCACACCCACTCACTGACCCACTCAGACATTCACACACCCACTCAAAGACTTACTCAGTACTGTCACACTCACTCACAGACCCACTCAGACACTCTGACAACTACTCATGGGCCCACTCAGGAGGTCTCACAATCATAGATAAACTCACTGAGTTACTCTCACACAACCCACAGACTCACTCAGACATTCACACATCCACTCACAGTCCGACACATATGCTCACATACCCACTCTCAGACCCACTCACAAACTCACACCCAGCCACAGAACAACACAGACACTTACACATCCACTCACAGACTCACACAGATACTCATGCACCCCTCCTCAGAGACCCAGTCAGACACTCGTGAATCCACTCACAGATCTACTCAGATGCTCACACACCTACTGGCAGACCCACTCAAACAATGTTACAGCCACCGATAGAGTCAGTTAGACACTCATGCACCCACAAACAAATCAACACAGACACAGTCACACCCACTCACCGACCCACTCAGACAATCTCATACCCACTCACAGACCCATTTAAATACTTTCACTCCCACTAACAGACTCACTCAGACACCCATGCACCCAATCACAGACACATTCAGACACTCATGCAGCTACTCACAGACCCACGCAGACACTCACACACCCACTGGCAGACCCACTCAGACACACTCACACAACCACTCAGACCCATTCAAACACTTGTACACCCACTTACAGACCCACTCAGACACACACACCCACTCAAAGACCCACCCACTCATGCAGCCACTGACAGTCCCACTCAGATACTCATGCACCCACTCACAGACTTACTGAGACACTCTTGCACCCACTCACAGGTCCAGTCAGACATCCACATATGTACTCACACACACAGTCAAATACTATCACATCTACCCACATACCCACTCAGACACTCACACAGCCAATCACAGACCCACTCAGACACACACCCACTTACAGACCCACTCAGGTACTCTCACACCCATTCACAGACCCACTCAGACACTCACACACAAACACACTCAGAGATCCACTCAGACACTGTCACACCCACTCACAGACCCACACAGACACTCACACACCCACTCCCAGACCCACTCATACACTCTCACAACAACTCACAGGCCCACTCAGATACTCATACACACAAACATACACACTCAGGCACTTACACACTCATCAATCAGATCACAATCTTTTCTGTAATCACTTTTCCCTTTAGGATATTTCTTCTTCTCCCCTGGTGACATGAGAGTGTATGGTGCTTTATTTACATTTTATAAATAAGTAAATGCATAAAGACACTTGCAAGCTCTGCAAACAAGCACTAACATACCCATACAGTCACTCGTACACCCACTCAGACACTCACAAAACCACTCATAAACTTACTCACAGACACATGCAGCCACTCACATACCCATTTACATTCAACAATAGAGCCACTCACACACTCAGTCACACACCCACAAAGCCATACCATTCACACTCAATGACACATAAGGCCAGTCACACACACATTCTCTAAGTCTACAGGTCACAGTTACAAAAAATAAAATAAATAACTTTGGAAATTCACTAAAAATCAAAGGTTACAGGGATGTTATAGTTAGGAAATAACAAATATAAAATCCTTAGAAATTCACTGAATAAAACAATGTTTACAGGAAGGTTTTAGTTAGGAAAAGAATTACAATTTTTTGAGACATTTACTGAAAAAACAAATATTACAGGGACGTTATAGTCAGGCTCAGATTTGAGATGTCATCAGAGCTGTCACTGACCATGTCATGAGTGATGTAATATGCAAGGTCAAAAGCATTGCATTGCAAGAGCGCAAGTTATAGTCAGCTCAGGTAACTAGAACTGCTGAATTTCTATATATGTCTATATATGGTTCTGTGCGTGTACAATCTAAGCTTAACTATAACATCCCTGTAGCCTTTGATTTTTCTGTGAATGTATACATATATATATTTATATTCACTGAAAAAAACAAGGGTTAAAGTAATGTTATAGTTACATGAAATGTTCAGTAACAATGTAAAAATTTTAATTTAACAAGACACAGAAATTTATATGTTGTAGATAAAGTTATCTCAAGTAACTGTAACTCGGGCCCTAAGCTAACTATAACTCACGCTCCCAACATGCAATGTTTTCTCTTCAATAAATTATTTGCAAATGTCATAGTGATATTATTAATGATGTCATAGAAGATGTGATGAGTGATGTAATATGTGGGAAATTAGCAGTTTATGGCGAGGGCGTGAGTTATAATTACCTTAGGGCTCAAGGTATAGTTACTTGACATAACTATAACTAGTAGAGATAGCTATAACTCTGTTAGGATGGGCCTGTTGCCATCCTTCCAGAGGTAGCCAACCCCACACTGTTTACGGCCTTTCATTGTGGGCGGTGTGGGGTTCGCCACAGGGACCTGTCTGCATCCAACTCCCCTGCAGGCAGCCACCTGAAGGCATGCTGTGCCTTTAGACGTGCGCAGCAGGGGGCTTGCCACAGTACTTGACCTGCTGCCATGCCCTGTGGCCAACCCCCAAGCAGGCTGCCAACCCCATGCTGCAAACAGCCTCTGGCATGCATGCATAGGGTTGGCATTCGGGTCTCATGGATGCCATCCCCGGACCAAAACATATACATTGAGGGCAAGGGGGCAAATTCTAAGGGGAGGAGGGGCATGTGGCA
Organism: Lissotriton helveticus; assembly: GCF_964261635.1. Classification (NCBI taxonomy): domain Eukaryota; kingdom Metazoa; phylum Chordata; class Amphibia; order Caudata; family Salamandridae; genus Lissotriton; species Lissotriton helveticus. The sequence goes on from NC_136068.1 coordinate 691,631,539, forward strand.
CTCCCCCAAGCATTAATAGGCCCCAGGTACCCCATCCTCTCAGGACAAATATGATAAAAAAAAAGGGGCAAGGGACTACTGGGCCATCCTCCCTAAGACTATTTTTTGGCCCTGGGGACTCCATCCTCAGGCCATGTCTAAATTATAGATGGGTGCTCACCAACCACCATGTTGGGGGCCATGGGGAAAGCCCTAGGGCCCCCACAGCCCCAGCCAGCTCCCCGAATGGTGTGGGAGCCGACATTGCTCCTGCTCAGAAGGAGCAGAAGTTTTCTGTTTGATATCTCAGGTCGGGAGTAATATGTAGGAGTGCGGGCAGGGAAACAGAACAGAAGTCCGCTGCCAGCCAGCTGAAACATTTTTAAGTCTTGCACCAGCTCAAAGCAGACTTCCATGTTTATTACCATCTGGCTTTGGATAAAAAATGCCCCCACCAGATGGAAGCAAATATATGTTTCCCTACCTGCGCTGGTGCATGCAGGGAGCCTACTGTTCACCAGGGGTGGGCCCTCCAGGCCCAGTAAGAGAGCCGGCTCTGGGGGATGGGTCCCCGGTCTTAAAAAAGCTCAGGGAAGTGGGCTGGACGGCCACCCTCCCTTTTGAGTCATTTACAGCCACGGGGATGGGGCCCTGAGGCTTTTTAAGGCTCAGGGAGGGGGCCGCATTGACCCCCTGCCTTTTTTCATTGATACAAAGGCTCAGAGAGGGGGGTTGTGTGGCTCCCTCCCCTTAATTATTATGATTTATTATTATTATTCATTTGTAAAGTGCATCGTTCATCTGGCAGGCATCTTGGCGCTATCAGAGTTCACCCAAGAGATAAAAAAAAAGACTGGAAACATCCGTTTTGCCCCCATTCGGTATCCTAGGCTCCATTCTTGTTTTTTTTTAGGATAAATTCAAAAAGAACAATTGATGGACTAAATGCAGAACAATGTCATACATTGACCCCAGTACAGAAATCTGGGCCTAAATCCATCGTTTTTTTGCTCACCATGCCATTCCAGTTTGGACCCAGCCATATGCAAATCAGTCTTGACCCTGCTCCCAAAGGGAACAGTCCAGCCTGAACTGCCAGACCAGGTCCTCCCTGGACTAGAAACAAGCATCCTAGGACCGGTTTTGGGGTTTCACCCTTCTTCAGCCAGGATAGCTTGAATCCAGTGGCATGGAGAGCACGGGACCCACGTCTGGACATGCCCGTCCCACTCGGGGTAACAAATACAAAAAGAACAATTGATGGACAGAATGCAGAACAATGTCATAAATTCATCCCAGTACTGAGATCTAGGCCTAAATCCATCGTTTTTCACCATGCCATTCCAATTTGGAACCAGCCATATGCAAATCAGTCTTCCCTACACCCAATGGGAACAGTCCAGCCCGAACTGCCAGACCAGGTCCTACCTGGACTAGAAACAAGCATCCTAGGACCGGTTTTGGGGTTTTACCCCTCTTCATCCAGGATAGCTTGACTCCAGTGTCATGGAGAGCACTTGTGTTTGTTTTGTTCGCCCTAAGTTGGCAGGGTATGCCCAGACGTGGGCCCCTTGCTCACTTTGTCACTGGATTCAAGCTAGCCTGACTGATGAAGTGTATTACCCAGAACCAGTCTCATGATGCTTGTTTCCTGTTCAGGGAAGACCTGGTTTGGCAGTTCGGGTTGGACTGTTCCAATGAGGCACAGGGTCATGACTGATTTGCATATAGCTGGGTCTGAACTGAGGTGGCGAAGTGAGCTAAGAATGATGATGAATTCAACCCAGATCTGTGACTGGGGGTGACTGTCTGAAAAGTTTCAGCGCTCCGTTCATCATCTACATGTGTTTGCTTTGTTCGCCCTAAGTTGGCAGGGTATGCCCAGATGTGGGTCTCTTGCTCACTTTGCCAATGGATTCAAGCTAGCCTGGCTGATGAAGGGTGTTACCCAGAAACCGGTCCCAGGATGCTTGTTTCCGGTTCAGGTAAGACCTGGCTTGGCAGTTCGGGCTGAACTGTTCCCATGAGGCACAGGGTCAAGACTGATTTGCATATAGCTGGGTCTGAACTGAGGGGGCTAAGTGAGCTAAAGAATGATGATGGATTCAACCCAGATCTGTGACTAGGACTAAGTGTCTGAAAAGTCTGAGTGCTTCGTCCATCATCTCCTTGTGTTTGCTTTGTTCGCCCTAAGTTGGCAGGGAATGCCCAGACGTGGGTCCCTTGCTCACTTTGCCAATGGATTCAAGCTAGCCCGGCTGATGAAAGGTGTTACCCAGAAACCGGTCCCAGGATGCTTGTTTCCGGTTCAGGGAAGACCTGGCTTGGCAGTTCGGGCTGGCCTGTTCCCATGAGGCACAGGGTCAAGATTGTTTTGCAAATAGCTGGGTCTGAACTGAGGTGGCGAAGTGAGCTAAAGAATGATGATGGATTCAACTCAATCTGTGACTGGGGGTGAGTGTCCGAAAAGTTTTAGCGCTCCGTACATTATCTCCTTGTGTTGGCTTTGTTCACCCTAAATTGGCAGGATATGCCCAGACCTGGGTCCCTTGCTCACTTTGCCATGGATTCAAGCTAGCCTGGCTGATGAAGGGTGTTACCCAGAAACTGGTCCCAGGATGCTTGTTTCCAGTTCAGGGAAGACCTGGCTTGGCAGTTCAGGCTGGACTGTTTCCATGAGGCACAGGGTCAAGACTGATTTGCATATAGCTGGGTCTGAACTCAGGTGGCGAAGTGAGCTAAAGAATGATGATGGATTCAACCCAGATCTGTGACTGGGGTGAGTGTCTGAAAAGTTTCAGCTCTCCGTCCATCATCTCCCTGTGTTTATTTAGGATAAAGCCAGGTTTTTAGGGTCTTCCTACAACTAAGTAGATCTCTATTTCATCTAAGGGAGATGGGGAGCTTATTCCAGGCTTGAGCTGCCTTAACTTAAAACTGACAAATCCAGCCCTGGGGGTGTGATCCCCCGGGCCCAAATTGGGCACAGGAAAGAAGCCCTACTCATGAAACCCTCTCCATATGTGTTTTTTTAAAGATCTGCTAACAAGTTGACAACACTCTGTATGGAGGTGCGCAATTTATAGCAATATGTAGGTGGTGCATTAATTATAAATTTAGGGTTTAAGTATAACTATAGAATGTCTAATGTTTGTGTAGTTTACATTTGGTTTCTGTAGAAAGAATAAATAAAGTTTTAGGGGGGTAAGACAGGGTTGTGTGCTTGCACTGACCCTGTTTTGCCTCTATGTCAACGGGGTTGTTGCCCATCTGAATGGGGTTGAAAATAGCGATGCCCCCAAACTTGGAGGCAGCAGGGTGCCGGCGATTATGTTCGCAGACGACGCCCTGCTGCTGTCCAAGTCGTCAATGGGGATTCAGCGAGTTCTCAATGGTTTTGAGGCATTTTGTAGAGACCATGGCCTTGAAATCAATGCATTGAAGACCAAATATATGGTTTTCAATCCACCATCTACAACTCGCCCTAATCCGTATATTGGTGTTAACAGGCTAGACAGGGTTCGAACCTTTGAGTACTTGGGGATCACCCTGAACGAAAATATGTCGTGGGGGCACCACCAGGTGAAATCACAACTAAAGATGGCCCAAATAGCAGGCGGAATCATTAAGCTCGTTGCCAAAAATAAATCCTCCTCCAAGCCGGTTGGTCCCCCGTTGGAGATCTATAAAGCACAGGCTAGGGGTGCGGTCATGTATGGAAGCGAACTCTGGGGCTACACGTGTAAACGTGATTTAGTAGCAACAGAGAATACATTTATTAGACAGCTTTTATCACTTCCTCCTAGCACCCCCCTGTTGCCAATGAGGCTCGATTTGGGTTTGAGACCCCTTGATGAAGATCTGGGCCTACCTCCTTTAATATTTTGGCGTAGGCTATGGGCTGTACCAGAGTTATTTAACTATGGGTTAGAACTGCAGGAAATCCTTGCCCTCCCAAATGTTGGGAAAATTCCCTGGTTAAATTACATAAAGAATGAACTAGGGCAATTAGGACTATTCACCTTATGGTCCGATCCACAGATATCTGCACTTAGTATTGAACCTCATTGTGTCACCATTTAATTCGCCGTATCACTCACCTAATTGTACCAGGCGTGTTCTACTTCTCCACCACCAAAAGTTTGGCAGTGTGGAGGGAACGAGCGCCACACCCGGAAGATTCCCCCCTCCACTTCCGGTGTGCCACCACCTCCTGCAAGGTTAGCTGTGTAGCTCTTCACCTCCCCCCCGGTACATAAGGCGATGCACCCAGTCAAGCGCAGCGGACGTGCGCAGCGGGTGCGCCGTCAGCGCGCCGGAGTTGCGTCAGAGTCATGCCCGTCTGCACCCGTCCGCGCCTGGGCCGTGCCGCGTGCCATCCCCCCTGGCCCAACCTCTCCCCACTATATCTATAGTTCAGCGCAATTGCATGTACTTAGACCCTCTCTACTGCTACCACACACTCCCCCTCAATTCTTTCTTGCAGAACACATTTGTGGACCATCCATCTGTAAATTCTGCACACGTCCCCCCCAAACAAAGAGTATCTAAACCACTACAGGCGGCTCTCATAAATGCACGCTCCCTCCCAAAACACCATCTTGACATTTTGGAACTTATTTCAGCACACTCTCTGGACATACTGTTTGTCACAGAGACGTGGGGAGACGCGGCAGCTGACCCTGACTTCACGGCGGCTCTTCCACCTGGCTTCTGTGTCAATCGGTTAGACAGACCAAAAGAAAAGGGAGGCGGCTTGGCCATTATATACAGAGAACACCTCCGCACTAATACCTCCCCCTCCCCAACATGGAATGCGAAGCACTCTCGTTTCGATCACCCTCTCTGGCAACCAGTCATTCACAGGGATTCTAGTCTACCGTCCTCCAGGTTCTCGACCCAAATTCCTAGCTAACATCAACAGCCTCTTAGAGAATGCTGCTGGGAAAGCTAATTTCACTCTTCTAGGCGACTTTAATTTCCTCCTAGAGGCCAAAACTGACACCGACACCACCTTACTCCTGGAAGACATGGCAGCCGCAGGACTTGTCCAACTAGTCGTGGCACCCATGCATACTGCAGGACAAACCCTTGACGGGATATTCAGTAACAACACAGACATTGCCTACTCCTCACAATTGCCCCTCACCTGGACCGACCATTCAGCGGTACTGTTCCACATTAATTTTAAATCACCCACGGTCCCTCCATCCAAATCCGTGGCACCAGTTATGTCCAGGAACTGGAGAAACATCAATATTCCCGAACTAGTGGCTACTCTTGCAACTGCCTTAGACTCCTCTGATACTGATCCAGTCACATCCTCCAGTAACTATCTTACGCACCTTAATACTGCAATAAATTATCAGGCACCACTGAAAACAACCTATCCAAACCGTACCTCCCCGTCAGCACCTTGGTTCTCCGAAAACCTGCGTCTGCAGAGACAATTCTGCAGGAATTTAGAAAGAAACTGGCGCAAACATTGCAACCTCACTGTCCAAATCACATACAAAAACGCGCTCACTAAATACAAGCAGCAGCTAGCCACTGAGAAAAGCAGCTATTATGTTACCCAGATCGCCTCAGCAGAAAATTCCACCAGAAAGCTCTTTCAGCTGGTCAACCATCTGGCCAACCCTCCCGTACCACCGGAAAACACCTCACAAGAACTTTGCAATTCTCTGGCAGGCTTTTTTACTGACAAAGTCACCTCCATATTCTCTGCATTCACTCCTCAAACCATACCCATGGTAAATACTTCTGTCTCTACCCCTTCCTCCATCACCCGATCTTTTCCACTTTTCCATCCTGTCACACTTGAACAAATCTCCCATCTTATTACAACCACTAAATCAGGCTCACCACTTGACCCATGCCCTCCCTCCATCCTCAACCTTATTCCGGAGGCAATCTCACCAGCCTTAGCCAACATATGCAACAACATGTTCCAAACAGGTATCTAACCAGCAGTGTGGAAAAAAGCAATTATCAGGCCCCTTTTAAAAAAACCTTGCCTTGACCCCACTGATCCGGCTAGTTACAGACCTATTGCCTGCCTACCTTTCCCAGCTAAAATCTTTGAGAACCTCATGAACCAACAATTATCACACTATATTCACACCCACAACCTTCTGGACGATACACAATTTGGCTTTAGGAAAGGCCACGGAACAGAGACAGCACTCATCAAGGCAGCAGACGAGATAAGACACACCATGGACAAGGAAGGAGCGGCAGTCCTGGTGTTGTTGGACTTATCCGCGGCCTTCGACACGGTCGACCACAACATCCTGATCGACTGTGTCGCAGCCATGGGTGTGGTACACAAAGCTAAGGATCTCATCGCCTCATTCCTACATAACCGTTCCCACAATGTCAAACTAGGTCCCTTTCTATCACTTCCCCTCTCCCTTCCCTGTGGTGTACCACAGGGCTCCTCGCTAAGTCCGACCCTCTTTAACATCTATGTGTCGGACTTGGCGAGGGTGATTAAGGAACATGGCATCAGCCTCACTACCTATGCTGATGACACTCAGTCCTTTCAATACACCAGGACGGAGACAGGGTGGCCGCCAATTTCCAAGAGGGAATGTTGGCAATCAGTTCCTGGATGGCGGCCAACTGTCTCAAACTGAATTCCAACAAGACTGAGATCATGACCTTTGGTAAACTTGAGCCCTGTTGGTCCCCTCAGTGGTGGCCAAACGATTTAGGCACTCCTCCCACACCTGTCACTAAAGTGAGAAACCTTGGAGCCATCTTTGTTGATCGGCTTCTTTTTAACCATCATGTTAATAATGTTGTCTCGGCCTCTTTCTTCACTCTGAGGAAAATTAAAAAGCTCCTACCCTTTATCCCAACCTCAGCTGCAAAGACCCTAATCACTTCCCTGGTATTTTCAAAAACCGACTACTGTAACTCCCTACTCCTCAACGCCCAGGAAAAGGTGCTCAAAAAACTTAAGTTGGTACAGAACGCCACAGCCAGGCTTCTGCTTAACATCCCTAAACACAATTCCATTTCCCACTCCATTCGCAAACTCCACTGGCTCCCTGTGAGGTGCCGCATTAAGTTCAAGGCCCTCTGCATAGCATACAAGGCCATTAACAACTCTGGTCCTCTGTTCCTGGAACACGCCTTTAGACCTTTAGAAGCATCTAGAACACTTTGTTGCTCATCAGCCCACTTCCTCAATGTGCCACGCACAAATAAGGTCACTTGGGGTGATGCTTCACAGTTGCCACGGCCAAACTGTGGAACTCAGTATTAAGACATGCCCTACACTGCTCAGCTTCAGAAAACAACTTAAAACATGGCTGTTTGCACAATAATTGCCTTGCCTGTTCAGTTTGATCATCAAAGCGCCGAGACACCCCTGGGTATTTGCGCGCTGTAAAAATCGCAAAAATAAATAAATAAATCATGTTCTAGGTTCATACGGAGGCAGCTTGTCACACTGTATCAGGAAAGTAAACTTGCCACACACTTACAAAGAACAGGCCTGGGCACTTTAACTGAATCATTTTTAATGACCAAGGACATTTATAGGTTTGAAACTGTTCTAGATGCCATATTGCCAATTACTATCAGGAAATTGTATCTTCAATGGAGATACGGCAGTTTGCCGATTAGGGCTTATACCAGTAAATGGGCCGAATCTTTGCCGAGCCATTGCCCAGGGTGTAAACTAGAGCAGGAAACTGATTTGCCATACTGTTTTTTTGCAATGCATATGCGCAGGCGAGGAGGAAATGGACCGTCCCAGTGTGCAAAAACTTGGGGTTCTCTCACCGTTTGCATGCATATAGGTTCCATAAGACTGATTTATCTGGGCACACAGTTTTTGCACTAGCCAAATACCTGGGGATAATCTGCAATAAGAGAAGATACTTATTAATTGGGGATATATGACAACTGTTAAATTGTACATTTATTACAGTAATAATGTCTGTATGTATGAGGCTGGTCTTCATTTTGTAAATTGGTTTTAACAATGTTCTTAATTTTTTATTTTTAGTTGCTCTTGATGTAATGTTTCTTTGTACCTTTTATGGCAATATGATGCCGAAATAAAGATAATGATGATGATGATGAAATAAAGTTTTAGCAATTTGAAGGTGGTGCTCAAATAATACATTTAGGGCCAGATGTAGGTGGCCATTTACCTACCGGTAACGGCCGATTTCGGCCGTTACCGACCGGTAAACGGGTATTTGTGATGTAGGGGCCCCATTATACCGATTCGGTAAATTTAGGTAAATTTAGGTGCATTCACACCTATGCCATGTGACAGCCCTTAGGGCATGTCTGTGTGCCACATGTCACACGTGCCTGAATTCGGGGTGCTAGAGGGTGTCAAAGTGACACCCCCTGCACCCTTGCAACATTCGGTTTTTACCGATTCGGTAAATACCGATTCGGTATTTCCCATTGATTCCTATGGGCTTCACAGCCCATAGGAATCAATAGGGAATACCGATTCGGTATTTACCGAATCGGTAAATACCGAATGTTACCGATTCGGTATTTCACTTTCTAAAATTAGCTACATCTCCCCCCTTCATATTTACCGATTCATAAATACCGAATCGGTAAAATTCGGTATTTATGAATCGGTAAATACGAATTACCTACATCTAGCCCTTAATGTATAACTAAAGCTTTAGAATTTCTAATATTTGTTTAGTTTAACTTTAGTTTATATACAAAGGATACATAAAGTTTTCCTAACTGTGACTGAGCTTCAGCGTTTGGTTTTCCTTGATTTTTAATGGTTTTCATTTTTTAATAAACAGTGTTTCAAATTGTAGAGTGGAGTGTCTTGTAAAGTGTTTTTAAGTTGAGTGTCATAGAGTACAGTGGAGGACAGAGTCATAGAGTGTAGTGTTGTACGGTGGAGTAGAGCGGAATGGTGTAGAGTGGAACAGCATAGACTGGAGTGGAGTAGAATGGAGTGGTTGAGAGTGGAACAGCATAGAGTCGAGTGGAGTGGCGTGACGTACAGTAGAGTGGCGTAGAGTGGAGTGGTGTAGAATGGAATAGCGTAGAGTGGAGTGACATATAGTGGATTGGCATAGAGTGGAATACCTTGGAGTGGAACGGCGTATTCTGGCATAGAGTTGAGTGGCATAGAATGGAATAGTGTAGAATGGAGCGGCATACAGTTGAATGGCATACAGTGGAGTGGCATAGAGTGGAATAATGAAGAGTTGAATCCTGTAGAGTGAGGTGGTGTAGAGTGTCATATGGTTGAGTGGTGTAGACTGGAATAGCATAGTAAAGAATGTCGTAGAGTGGAGTAGCATAGAGCAGAGTGGAGTGGAGGGGCATTGATTGAAGTGGAGTACTGTAGAGTGTTGTAAATAGCGTAGAGTGGAATGACATTGAGCAGAATAGTGCAGATTTGAGTAGCATACAGTGGCGCAGAGTAGAGTAGCATGTATTGGAATAGCATAGAGTGGAATAGCGTGAAGTGGTATACATTTGAGTGGCATAGAGTGGAGTGACGTAGAGTGGAGTGCAATAGTGGAGTGGCATAGAGTGGAATAGCATATATTGGAGTGGCACATAGGGGCATAGGAGTCGAATTGTGAAGAGTGGCATAGAGTCGAGTGGCATAGAGTGGAATAGTGTATAGTAGAATGTTTAGAGTGGAGTGACATAAAGTAGAGAGGAGTAGAGTGGAGGGGCGTAGAGTGGAGTGGCATAGAGTTGAATGGAATAGAGTGGAATAGCACAGAGAGGAGTGGTCTACAGTGGCACACAGTTGAATAGCGTAGAGAGGAGTGACGTAGAGTGGAATGATGTAGAGTGGTGGGGATTAGAGTGGAGTGGCATAGAGTAGAGTGGCGTATAGTGGAATAGTGTAGAGTGGAGTGGGGTGGTAAATGGACAAAATATCGGAAACACAAATATCGTGGGACACAATATTGGATCAAAATATTGAGGACAAAAATATTGTGTAGGTCATTTTCTATGGGTAAGTAAAGTTTTACTATATATAACTTTGCACCTATGTACGTTGATGATATATATATCTTCAATGCACATACATCTGGAGTTAAGAATAGTACATTTATACTTACGAATTTGAGCCTACCTTCTTGATGTTCTTGTCCTTGATATTCTTGACACAATATTGTGTTTCCGATATTCTGTCACTGATCCGAGTGGCGTAGAGTAGAGTTGTGTACAGATGAGTGGCACAGAACCTAGTGCCTATGGGGCCGATTCACAGAACTAACTCAAGTCAAAATCCTAAACTTACTACCATTTCGGTATTCACAGAAGTTAGGAGTCCTAACTTTAGGACTCCTAAATGCCTTCTGTGAATACCGGAAGTCTTATAGTTAAGATTTTTCTCAGTTTAAGGAGTAGTAAAGTTAGGACTTAACTTTAAGACTTTCAGTATTCACAGAACGCATTTAGGAGTCCTAAAGTTAGGACTCCTAAATTCTGTGAATACCAACATGAGTAAGTGCCTTCTGTGAATACCAAAATGGTAGTAAGTTTAGGATTTTGTCTTAAGTTAGTTCTGTGAATAGGGCCCGTAGAGTGGAGTGCTGTGGGATGGAGTGGCATAGAGTGGAATAGTGTAGATTGGAGTTGCATACAGTGGCGAAGAGTGGAGTGGCATAGAGGGGAATAGCGAAGAGTCGAGTGGTATCGTGTAGAGTGCAGTGGCTTAGAGTGGAGTGGCTTAGAGTGGATTAGCATGGTGTTGAGTGGCATAGAATGGAATAGTGTAGAGTGGAGTGGGGTACAATGGCATATAGTCAAGTAGTGTAGAGTGGAGTAGCGTAAAGTGGACTGGTGAGAGTGGAAGGGAGTAGAGTAGAGGGGAGTAGAGTGGAGTGGTGTACAGTGGAATAGCGTACAGTGGAGTGGCACCCAGGGGACTGGCATAGAGTGGAATAGCGTAGAGTGAAGTGGCATAAAGTAGATTGCATACAGTGGAGTGTCATAGAGGGGAATGGCGGAAAGTTGAGTGGGGGAGAGTGGAATAGCATAGAGGGGGATGGTTTAGAGTGTAGTGGCATAGAATGGAATGGCATAGAGTGAAGTGGCATCCAGTTGAGTGGCATAGAGTAGAGTATCATAGTATTGAGTGGAGTGGCCTAGAGTGGAGTGGTGTAGAATAGAATTGCTTTGAGTGAAGTGGGGTACAGTGGAGTGGCATTGAGTGGAGTAGCATAGAGTTGATTGGCGTGGAGTGGTATAGAGTGGAGTGAAGTGGTGGAGAGTGGAAGAGCATAGAGATGAATGGTGTAGAGTGTAGTGACGTAGAATGGACTGCCATAGGGTGAACTGGCATCCAGTTGGGTAGCATAGAGTGGAGCAGCATAGCATTGAGTGGAGTGATGTAGAATAGAATGGCGTAGAGGGAAGTGGCGTAGAGTGGAGTGGCATTGGGTGGAGTAGCATAGAGTTGAGTGGCGTAGAGTGGAGTGGTGTAGAGTGGAGTGACTTAGACTGGAATAAAATAAAGTTGAGTGGCATAGAATGGAATAGCATAGAGTGGAGAGGTGGAGAGTGGAATAGTATAGAGACGAATGGTGTAGAGTGTAATGGCGTAGAATGGAGTGGCATATATATATATATATGTATGTATGTATCCAAATCGCCAAACTCCAGGAGTCCGACTGCCGAATTATGAGTTCAGCGGTAGGACCGCTGCAGCCACTACGGATCCACGATCCCTAGTGCTAGCTCAGCAGTCAGGGGAAGAAATATGCTTGCCAGTGCTGCTGCGGCACAACCAAGTATATTACTATTTTTTCCCACCGCCAGCCTTTTCATGGTGGTGAGCCTGCCATGAAAAATGTGGTGGAGGGGAAAGAGGCCCCCTCTTGCCTCTGTGCATGGGGATGCATGCAGGGGGGCACATGTGTGCCCCCCTGAATGCAGCGGTAGAAGTGGGCGGGGACGGAAGGGCACGGCGTGCCCCTACTTCTAAAAATAATTCAGCCCGTTCCCCTACTTCTTTCTTTGAAAAAAGCATCCCGGGACGGAGAGAATAGACCTACTAAAAACAATAACTTTTTTTTCAGCTTCCAGGGGCTGCTCGCACTTCTCTGTTGAACTCCAGAGGCTGCAGCAGCCCCTCCCTGAGCTCGCACAGACCGAGGGCAGGCCCATTGTCATTCCGATTGAGGCTGATTATCCCCTTTGGAATGACAATGCGCCTGCCCGCTGCCTGCCTTTAGCATATGCCAGTGAGATCTGCATGAGGTGTGATAAAGAGAACGGGGTTTTCCTGTAAACTGCAGACCCCTTTAACTGGAGGACAACGTGATCTTAAGCCCTCCTCTGCGATCCTGTGGCCTTTAAGATGTGAGGCTCTGCTCAGGGGAGAAGCCAGAAAATCAAAATACCCCGAACTTTGAACTACACTTATAATGGCAAGCAGCACGTAATGAGAGTGTGATTTGAACTCCCTAAAAGAGAGGCCTTCACTGCTCCATCCAACCAAGGGAGTAGTCAGAAAATTAGAATGCCCCCCATTTTGCAGTAAACCTCTGATGCACACCAAGCAAAATAAGTAAATGTGCCCATCCTCCACTCGAAGAAGTGACGGGGACAGGAGAAGTGACGGGACAGGAGAAGGAGAAGTGAAGTGAAGGGACAGGAGAAGGAGAAATGAAGTGAAGGGACAGGAGAAGGAGAAGTGAAGTGAAGGGACAGGAGAAGGAGAAGTGACGGGGGCAGGAGCAGTGAACGGGGCAGAAGTGAAGGGACAGGAGAAGTGAAGGGACAGGAGAAGGGAAGGGACAGTAAAAGTGAAGGGACAGTAAAAGTGAAGGGACAGTAAAAGTGAAGGGACAGTAAAAGTGAAGGGACAGTAAAAGTGAAGGGACAGTAAACGGAGAAGTGAAGGGACAGGAGACGGAGAAGTGACGGGACAGGAGACGGAGAAGTGATGGGACAGGAGAAGTGATGGGACAGGAGAAGTGACGGGACAGGAGAAGTGACGGGACAGGAGAAGGAGAAGTGATGTGACAGGAGAAGTGACGGGACAGGAGAAGTGATGGGACAGGAGAAGGAGAAGTGACGGGACAGGAGAAGGAGAAGTGATGGGGCAGGAGAAGGAGAAGTGACGGGGCAGGAGAAGTGACGGGGCAGGAGAAGTGACGGGGCAGGAGAAGTGATGGGGCAGGAGAAGTGACGGGACAGGAGAAGTGACGGGACAGGAGAAGTGACGGGGCAGGAGAAGTGACGGGACAGGAGAAGTGACGGGACAGGAGAAGTGAAGGGACAGGAGAAGTGAAGGGGACAGGAGAAGTGACGGGACAGGAGAAGTGACGGGGCAGGAGAAGTGACGGGGGCAGGAGAAGTGACGGGGCAGGAGAAGTGACGGGGCAGGAGAAGTGACGGGAGGAGAAGTGACGGGGGCAGGAGCGGTGACATGATATTGTTCTGCATTCAGTTGTTCTTTTTGCTATATTATGATTGAGCAGCTAGCTGGCGACATGAATATGAAGGAGCCTTTGTGGGTTTCTGTGAGTCTAGATTCTCCTGAAGAGTTCCTTACTCTTCTGAGCCCTGCTTAACACATGTGTACAGGAGGAGCCCTGTATTCATGACCTCAATGTTTGAGACAAAAAATAATCATGGATTTCTGAACATTGAGTAAAAGCATTAAGGTAACATGTTGTTCCTGGTTATATTTCACACGCTTTACATAAACCTGTATTCCCTATGAGTGTTTGCTTTTTCCTGAATTAAACCTCAAACATGTGTATCCATTGTTTTAATTAAATAACGTTATACGCTGTAACTGGTCAGTGAAATGCTAAACGTACAAAAAATTGGTATGTTTTGCTATTTCTAGCCACGCCCCTGACTCCGCCCACTGATTCAATCTTCGGTTATTCCCGCCCCCTGATTCTCCACCCACAGTTCCCCAACTTTTTTTTCCCCACTTCGACCACTGCCTGAATGCATGCACTCCCAAGTACCTGCAGAGCATGGACTGCTCTGTGCATGCCATGCAGGTATGGGCTGTAGCGCTCCCATTTGGTGCCGTTTGAAAGGCACTGCCATGAGACCGCCATGCCTACTGCCAGCCAGAGCACAATACAACTTGTAATCTGGCGGGTACTCGGTGGTCGACTTTGGTAGTCTGGGGGGTGGGGTGCTGGTGTGGCGGTCCGCTCTCAGGCTACCAAAGTCGTAATCAGGCCCAAAGTCTGAAGGTAAAAACCTTCACTGCAACTCCTTTCAGCGATTCCCCGATGACAATGCTCCTTCTCATATCAATAAATCAGTGCATTGATTAAGCGCACTACTCACCCGTGAGGGTCTCAAGGCGCTGGGGGGGGTCTGCTACTGCTCGAAAAGCCAGGTCTTGAGGATTCTTCTGAAGGTGAGCAGGTCCTGGGTCTGCCACAGGTGGGTGGAAAGGGTGTTCCAGGTCTTGGCGGCGAGGAAGGAGAAGGATCATCCGCCGGCAGTCGTTCATTGGATACGGGGGACGGCGGCGAGGGTGAGGCTGGCGGAGCGTAGCTGGCGGGTGGGGGTGTAGAAGCTGAGTCGGCCGTTGAGGTAGGCTGGTCCGGTGTTGTGGAGGGCTTTGTGTGCGTGGGTGAGTAGCTTGAAGGTGATCTTCTTTTCGACGGGGAGCCAGTGTAGGTCTCTCAGGTGGGGGGGTGATGTGGCTTCAGCGAGGGACATTGAGGACCAGCAGGGCTGAGGCGTTTTGAAAGTGTTGCAGTCGTAGAAGGTGTTTGGCCTGGATACCTGCGTAGAGTGCGTTGCCGTAGTCTAGCCTGCTGCTGACGAGGGCCTGGGTCACTGTTCTTCTTGTAGATCCTGCAGAGCAAGCGGAGGGTGTTGTAGCAGGAGGAGGTGACGGCGTTGACCTGCTTCAACATGGAGAGGGAGGAGTCGAGGATGAAACCCAGGTTGCGTGCGTGGTCGGTGGGTGTCGGTGCTGTTCCTAGTGTGGTCGGCCACCAGGAGTCATCCCAAGCTGAGGGGGTGGAGCCGATGATGAGGACCTCCGTCTTGTCCGAGTTCAGCTTCAGTCGGCTGTTCCTCATCCAATCTGCGACAGCCTTCATTCCCTCGTGGAGGTTGGTTTTGGCGGTGTGTGGGTCCCTGGTGAGGAAGAGGATTAGCTGGGTGTCGTCAGCGTAGCAGATGATGTTGAGATCATGCTGGCGGGCGACGTGGGCGGCCATGTAGATGTTGAACAGCGTCGGGCTGAGATAAGTTTATTGCACAGTTAATTAAAACTCACAATTTAAAGTACACAACTTTAAAAGAGATACATGTCAAAGGTAAAAATGAATTATCAGGAGTTAAAATTATGAAGTTCATATTAACAGTTTACATTTTTATTATTGTTCGTTTGAGCTGCGGACCCAAAGTTATGCTCGGAGGCAGTGTCTAAATGTTACTCTGTTTCCTCATTTTGTGTCTCCTTA
The DNA here is from genome assembly GCF_964261635.1 of Lissotriton helveticus. Taxonomy (NCBI): domain Eukaryota; kingdom Metazoa; phylum Chordata; class Amphibia; order Caudata; family Salamandridae; genus Lissotriton; species Lissotriton helveticus. The sequence continues at coordinate 691,646,949 of NC_136068.1, forward strand.
ATTCTCTCCGTCACTGCATCAAAGTATTTTGTAAGTCTGCAATTTAATTAGGTCTCCTGCGGATTAAAACATAATTTGACTGCTTGTCTGCAGGTTCTAATGCCCTTCTGGTTCCATATTGCGCTTAATAAGGATCTCCTTTTGTCCATTAAGATTGGACAGATACATATTATGTGGATTAGATCTTCAGGTCCTGCACTGCAGAGGCGGCAAGTTTTGTCTTCCTGGTTCCTTTTCCATGGGGCCAGGTGAGGGAGAATTGGTAGTATACCGAATCGTAGTTTTACAATTTTTTCTTTAGTCTTCTGTTTGAATCTGTGATCCATATACGCTTGGGTCTTTAGGGCCAGATGTAGGTCGGTCGGTAACGGCCGAAAATCGGTATTTTCGGCCGTTACCGACCGGTAAATAAGATTCGTATGTAGGGCCCAGAATTTTACAGATTCGGTAAATTTACCGATCGGTAAATTTACAGAATCTGTAAAATACCGAATCGGTATTCATACCTATTCGGTATTTTTGCTATGTAGGTGGGACTCTTCTGAGTCCCACAACCCTTACCGATTCGGTATTTTACCATCAAATATATTTGATGGTAAAATACCGATTCAGGTGTGCATGCACATGTGTGCATGGACACCTGTGCCATATGACAGGCAGACCTGCCCTTAGGGCAGGTATGCCTGCCACATGGCCCCCGAATCTTTTTTGGGGGTGCTAGAGGGTGTCAAAGGGACACCCCCTGCACCCTTGTCAAAATCTGTATTTACCGATTCGGTAAATACCGACCGGTAATGCCCCATTCATTCCTATGGGCTTCAAAGCCCATAGGAATGAATGGGGCATTACCGGTCGGTATTTACCGAATCTGTAAATACAGATATTTACCGATTCGGTAAAAGGAACATCTGGATGTTCCTACATCTCCACCCCTTAGATTTACCGATTTTTAATTACCGAATCGGTATGATTCGGTAATTAAAAATCGGTAAATCTATTTTACCTACATCGGCCCTAAGTGTTTTATAGTCGTTTAAGACTGTCCATCCATGTGCCCTTTTTGCTAGAGTTTCCTTGTCCTCTAATAGCGATGTTATTTTTGTAACCTTTGTTACTAGCTTTTTGAAGCTTTTGTGATCTACTGAGGTGTTCCAGAGGTCAGACAGTTCGAGTACTTCTAACGATTCCATCAGATACTTCCTTGAGTATGAAGATTCTCGTCGCTGCAGCTCAGTCCAAAGGTGGGCGTTTAGGGTGCCTTGCTCTGCATTTCTAATCTTATGCCAGCATTTTATGAAGCTGCCCCTTCTTTCCACTGTCTGTTTTTGAACCCCGAACTCCAGACGGATTTGGGCAGGGGATACATAACTGGGTAGCCGAAAGATGGTTCTGAAAGTTTTGCTGATCACTCTGTCGAGGGTAAGAGCATCTTTTCCGAGAGTTGATTCGCTCCCATATGTTAGCATCAGTTGAAGACGAGCTCTCAATACTTGTAGAAGCGGGTCAAGCGTGTAATCTGGCAATATTTTCTTCAAGGGGATCATCGCAAAGCAGCTCATGGTGCCTTTTCGATGCAACGTCTCTAATTGTGGTTTAGACGAGCCTCTGCTGTCTACTAGGACTCCCAGATATTTGTAGCACGCTACATGGTCCAATTTGTGTCCATCCAGATACCAGCAATTCTTCCTGGCCTCGGGCTGAGGGAAGAGCCCTGTGGTACGCCGCAGATGTTGTTGGTGACTTTGGAGCGAAAGGGGGGGAGACGGACGCTCTAGGTTCTGCCGGAGAGGAAAGAAGTGGTCTAGTCCAGGTCTTCCTCATGGATTCCGGCTTCTTGCAGGTGTGTCTTTAGTGTGCGGTGGCAGGCCAAGTCGAAGGTGGCTGACAGGTCCAGGAGGATGAGGGTCGATGTTTCGCCGTTGTCCGGGTGGGCCCTTATGTCGTCTGTGGCAGCGATGAGGGCTGTCTCGGTGCTGTGGTTTCTTCGGAATCCGGACTGGGATGGGTCCGGGGTGTTGTTGTCTTTGAGGTATTGGGTCAGTTGTGAATTGACGATTTTCTCGATGACCTTCGCCGGGAACGAGAGCAGGGAGATGGGTCGTAAGTTCTTTGGTTTTTGGAGGATAGCGTTGATCTCGGCGTGCTTCCAGCTTTCCGGAAATGTGGCTGTCTCGAAGGAGGTGTTGATCACTTTCTGGAGTTGGGGTGCGATGGCTGTGACGGCTTTGTTAAATATATGTTGGGGGCAGGGGTCAGACGGTGATCCTGAGTGGATTGAGTTCATTGTCTTGCAGGTTTCGTCATTATGGTCGTTGTGTTTAGGCTGTTGTGGATGTCGGCGATCTTGCGGTGGAAGAAGGTGGCCAGCGAGTCGCACAGTTCCAGGGAGGGTGTGATGTCGTTGGCATTGGCGCTGGGGTTGGAGAGTTCCTTCACGATGCTGAAGAGCTCTTTGCTGTTGTGTGCGTTGGTGTCCAGGTGGGTTTTGAAGGAAGATTTCTTGGCGAGTCTAATGAGGTGGTGGTGTATGCAAGTGGCGTCTTTGTGGGCTGTGTGGCTGTCCGGTGTTCGTTCGTGGAGCCATTTCTTCCCCAGTTTCTGGCAGGTGCGTTTGGAGGTCTGGAGTTCTTCGGTGAACCCGGTGGCTTTCTTGCTGGTGCGGCTATCTGCGGGTTTCTTGAGCGGGGCGAGGGTGTTGGCGCAGTCGTCAATCCAATGTCTGAAGTTGCGGGAGGCGGCGTCTGGGTCGGTGGATTTGGTGGGGGGGCTCAGGGCGAAGGTGGCGGCCAGCTGGCCCTCAGTGATTTTGCCCCAGCAGCGACGGGGCAGTGTGGCTGTCCGGTGTTCGTTCATGGAGCCATTTCTTCCCCAGTTTCCGGCAGGTGCGTTTGGAGGTCTGGAGTTCTTCGGTGAACAGGTGACTTTCTTGCTAGTGCGGCTGTCTGCGGGTTTCTTGAGCGGGTCGAGGGTGTTGGCGCAGTCGTTGATCCAATATCTGAAGTTGCGGGAGGCGCCGTCTAGGTCGGTGGATTCGGTGGGAGGGTTCAGGGCAAGGGTGGCGGCCAGCTGGCCCTCAGTGACTTTGCTCCAGCAGCGACGTGGCAGATTTTGGGCACAGTGGTGCGTTGTGGCCTTCTTGTAGGTGAAGTAGATGCAGTGGTGGTCGGTCCAGTGAAGTCCGGTGGTGTTGTTGAAGGAGACGTGGTTGCTAGCGGAGAAGATGGGGTCAAGCGTGTGGCCGGCGGCGTGGGTAGGGTCGGTGACATCGTCTGCTGGCTTGCCCCACTTAACTCTACCTTCTCAGCAACTTTTCTTAGAAATTTCTTCTAAGTTTGAAGGAAGCTAATACCGGGTCCAATCCACCTTGTGTGTGTCTGACCCAGGTTCCATCGTGACTGACCTTAACTTTTGCCCCGGTCTCGTTTGAACAGACACACGATTTTGGCACTTTTATCTTTTAGGCACGATTTTGCACTAGGACATTAAAAATTCATAACTCTGGATATTCTGATTGGATTTAATTTGTTTTGTTGTAATTTTATTCAATAACATGTACTCTATTTTTCTAAATTGGATAGGGTGCTGCACAAATATTTTACACATTGCCTCTAAATTAATCCTGACTGTATTTGTGTCAAGCTGCTTGAGGGTTAAGCACAGGTTAATTTGGTGTCTGTTTTGGTTGACCCTGACAAGGACCGTGGTTGTTGTTTGAGTAGGGTTCTCAATCCATTATGCTATATCCTGGTTATTTACTTATTATATACTTATGTGTATCCAGTTTACCTATCTCCCTGCTGCTCAGCCAGTGTGAGTGTTGAGAGTGGAATGTTGGAGTGATAGTGATGCTTGGAATGTTTGGGTGACTGTTGGGTGAGGTGTGACAGTTGGAAGATGGGCTGAGCAGCAGGCAGGCTGCTCCTGGTGGGGCTGAATGGCAGATGTACAAGGAAACCAACTTATTGTACTGGAATGCCATCCTGCAACATGATCTTAATAAATATTTCTTCTCAACACTCACACTGGCTGAGCAGCAGGGAGGTAGGTAAATTGGGATACACATACGTAAATAACCAGGATACAACATATTCCATTTTCATTTATAGTACTTTCTTTCAGTCATAGACCATAAAGTTAACTAGTCGATAATACAATATATGAGGTAGCTAGATTACATTTAAAAACAATTTACTGAGAAATTATTAAAGGCCCACATAACAATGACACAACAATTTTATTAAGATCAAATAAAAACATTGACTAATCATTATATAAAGAAGCTAATCATATAATCAAGATAATACATAGAATGTAGTATACAAGTATACTACATACTACATGTACATACAGCCTATATAGATCCTCCCTGGGCGGCAAAGCGATGCCTTCACTTCAGGTATACAAATGAAGTGGGTGCCACAACAGGGTAACCTTGGGTTAGTCTTAGTTAGTGTCTACCCAAACCAATTCAGGGGCATATACTGGGTGGGCCTGTTCTCCATCAATAGGGATGGAAGAACAGCAGATTTTGTGCAGATTGGCCAGATGATCTCAATGAACCTGACAACTGATAAACACTATATGTGGTGTTATCTGCCCTACATATTCTACCCACAACTGGCAGGCTCCTAGGGAATGGCATAAGGGAGCTATCCAATGCTTTAGCTGCTTATGATAGTGTGGGCAGAAAAACAGTGATATGTTGCCTTCTCAGCATAGAGGACAAAGTTTTCTGCCCCCAGTTTACCCTTTCATTTGTCTATAATCGTAGCAAGGGAAAGGGTGTCCAGCCTAAACTGAATACAAAAGACTTTGCTAAAGGATGGATCATTCTCATCTATATAGGCCTCAGGAGCAGGGAAAGGCTTAAGCTCTAAGAAATGTTCAAGTTACCTACCCCAAACCTTGCTGGTTATTCAACTTCATCTCTTCATGCTCCCAATAAAGAGACTTCAGCTTTTGGCAGACAATGGTAAAATAGTAGTTGCGTCTAACTAATTCTCTTAACAGCCCAAACAATAAAGGGTCTGCTTCACGTAGTTCAGCCAGGGTTACGTCACCTCATCCTTTTATCTGTCCAGAATGTCTCTGAGACCCACCCTATGTTATGTTATAGATATTTTTAGAGCGCAGCGGTTACCCAAGGGTGTCCTGGCGCTAGTTACTTATCCTTTGAGCAATAAAACGGAAGAAAAAAGTTTTACTTATCCAAAGGCAGGTTTTTAGTACCTTCCTGAATGCCAAAAGATCGGTGGCATTTCTCAGATGGAACGGAAGGTCATTCCAGGCTTTTGGTGCACAGAAAGCAAAACTTCTACCACCCCACATTACTCTTTTTGTGGATGGTACAGTGACCAATTTGTCTCCCAATGAGCGAAGAGTTCTTTTCGGTGTATACCACTGGAACTGGCGTGTTAAATGGTCGAGTCCTGTACCTTGAAGAGCTTTAAAAATGGTGCAGAGGGATTTGAAATGCACTTGATTTCTTACTGGGAGTCAGTCCAATTTTTGAATTACTTTGGAGATTGAGGAATACTTAGACATACCAGTGAGTAATCTAGCGGCTGCATTTTGCAGCAGCTGGAGTTTGTTCATGAATCGTTCTTGAATGTTTAAATGGAGACTGTTACAATAATCCAGCCTTGACAAGACAAGTGCTGTAACCACTGTTTGCTGGCTAACGGGTGGTAGAAACTGTAGTATTTTCTTGACTATTCTGAGAACATGTGCCGTTGTCGATGCCACTTTGTTTACTTGGTCACCAAAGGTAAGTCTATCATCCACTATTACTCCTAAGTTTTTTACTTTTTTTGTGGGTGAAGGGAGAGTGCCCAAAGAGTCCGGCCACCAGTTTGAGGTCTAGAAGTTGGTATCATTCCCAAATAGTATGACTTCTGTTTTGCCAAAAATACGTTTTAGGGAATTTTTGGGACATCCATCTCCTGACTGATTCCATACTATCTTGGAAGAGTTTGTCCATTCCCATCTCCTGTCCTGGTAGCAGAGACATCACGAGTTGGTTGTCATCTCCATATTAGGTGAGACCAAGCCCAAAGGCTCTAATAAGAGGAGCCAGTGATGAGACATACACGTAAAAAAGTGTAGGGCTCAGTGAGGACCCCTGCAGGACGCCACAAGGGATCGCAAAAGGTTTGGAGTGGTATTTGCCTAAGGATACAATTTGTACTCTGTCAGTTAAAAAGGATTTTACAAGATCGCATGCTTTAGCCTGGATCCCACATGCCTTTAGACGATCCATCAAGTGGTCATGATGGACCGTATCAAAGACCACGGACAAATCCAGTAGGATCAGGGCAGCCTTGCCACCCCGATCCATGGCTACCTGATCTCCTCTGTGGCCTTGATGAGAGCTGACTCAGTACTATGTCCCTCTCTAAAGCCATATTGGGTGGAATCCAAGGCTTGCGTTTCGCATAAAAAGGCACTAAGTTGTAGATTCATTCTTTTTTCAATCAGTTTTGCTGGAAGTGGAAGCCGTGAAATCGGGCAAAAAGTTATTTGGATCCTTAGGGTCCAGACTAGGCTTCTATAGAAGGGGCAGTATCGAGGCAACCTTCCAGAGCTTAGGGAACTGCCCTGTTTCAAATATAGCATTGTTAATAGATGTAAGTGATCGGGCAACCGGACCCAAGGCCAGTTTGACCACAGCGACCGGGCAGGGATCTTAGGGCAACCCCGATTTTGCTGCCATAAGGAGCCTAAGAATGTTATTCAAAGACAATGGCACAAACTTGTCAAAGGTATGGGGGAACCTCAGTGGACTTAAGTTACTCCCTTACCTTATCCATCCCGGCTGCGCTTGAGCCGCTAAATGCCGAGAAGATGGTCTACACTTCATTCAAAAAGAACTTAGTGATATCTTCGCATAGTTCCTGACTCGACTGAACTTTAGCTGGGCACAGGTAGGCCAGGCTTGTTACCGTTCTAAACAGCTCTTTTGCCAATTTTTTCGCTAAATCAATTCGGTTTGCGTAGAACATTTGCTTTGCAGCAAAAAGGAGTTGTTTGTAATTCTGGAGGCTGTTTTTATATAGCTTGTCTCTGTTTCTTTGTAGCCTTTTCGCCAGCTCCGCTCAAGGTGCTTGCATATGAGTTTTTGATTTCTCAATTCCTCCGTGAACAATGGGGCGGTGGGTTGTGTTCTTTTGGAAAAGAGAGTTTTTACTGGGGCTAATTTACAACCGGCTTGCTCCACCCATTTTGTATATGCGGTGGTAGCCTCCTCCATTTCTGAAGGCCTTTGACCCGTGGTGGTGGTAAGGAGTTACTGTAGAACAGTCCCCTCAACTTGATTCCAGGCTCTAATTTCAATCTTCCCTTTCGGACATTACCCGCTTGCACCCTGGTCCGTAAGGGTCAACTCAAATTGAACTGCAACATGGGCTGTCCACACAAGAGGCAATAACTCAATGAACAGAAGACAAGGGTGGTTAGAAAAATACCATCCAGGGTATGTCCTGCCACATGAGTCAGGCCTATTACGTGCTGCCTAAGGTCGGCGCTGTTCATCATGTCGATCAGGGTCACTGTATCTGGTTTGGTAGGAGCCTCCAGATAGTAGTTAAAATCTCCCATAATAGTATAGGCGTCAGTGCAAAGGCCCTCTTCCAGTACAATTGATGCGAAAAAGGGGTTCCTAGCTCCCGCTGGCCTATACAATAAAACACCTTTAAAGGTATGATGATGGGATAAGCTAAGATTAAAAGACAAAGCTGAGTTGGAGGCTGACGGAAATATTGCCTCGATTGAACTATAGTAGATAACTGCCAATCCCTCCCCCCTTTCCTAATCAGCCTGTTTAAAGTATGGCATAGGAACCATGGTGGGGTGGCTTTTACTAAGTCAGGGCCAGAAGCTTCATCAGTCCATGCTTCTGTAATAAAAGCCATCTTTATGTCCCTTTCCTCGATAATCGTTGCACGCCCAGTGCTGTGGTTTACCAAGGATCTTGCATTAAGCAATATGCATTTGAACACTTGAGATTCATACCCTTATGTCACTGTCCTTTTATCATCTATATGTTAGGCTCCCACTCTGGCATGTTCCAATCCACTTCCCGACTCACTAGCCACTCACACGATATTAACAATGAGTAAGCCAGTGACCCAGAAAAGGGGGTGGAATATGTAGAGACACCAAGCCTTCCACCCCTGTTGAGCGAAGAATAAACTGCTCCCTCCTCCACGCTTCCGCACCTGCCCATAGATCTTCGTATGGAGCCCTCAGAAACAAGATTCCGTTCAAAACTTAAAACTCATCTTTTCCCTGCCAACTACAACTAGTGTTTCTAGCTTAATTTTCCCCCTCCCTCCGGTCTTCTGCCTTCTAGGGTCTTACAGCAATTTATAGCGCGGGGACACACTGTTTTAGTGTAACCAGGCGCTCTAGAAATGGCTATATTATTATTATTATTATTATTATTTTAACAAACAGGGGAATAAAACACCTTACAATCTCCAAATCAATCCCCAACCCTACAACATCAATGACCATATCCTACTAAAACAAACACATGAGCTTACCAGTAACAAGTGCAGGCTTTGCTTCGAGGAGGCTTCAGTCAACAAGGAAAACAACTCCAAGATAATGTCTCTTGGAGAATAATGTATGACTGGTACAACAGGGATTATCTTTGTGCTCTTTTCGGTTTCAGGGGAAAAACATGTCTAATATTCGACATGTACAAAAAAACCCTACGTGTTATCTAAAAATACGTGACACCAGTGACTTGGCAAGGAACAAGGACTAGGGGTTAACAGAGCCGAAAAGCCCTTCTTTCGGGATGGAATTACACTCGCGGAATGACCGCAAACGTCGTTTCCGGAGTACAATGAAGTGGAGCGGTGCACAATAGGCGAGCGCGAAGCTAGTACCGGCGCTTACACCAACGCCGCATAACCGCTCCACAGGGAAAGACAAAAAAGAAATGCCAGCCGGTCGGGAGGGAAACAGGAGCCCCTGGATCTCCTGAACACGGCAAATAACGTGAGAAGGCACTTGCATTAAAAAACGAAACAAAAACGGGGACAGAGGGACAATAATGCTCAATCTAACTAACTCACTAAAAATAGGGAAAAATAAGGAAAGGGAAGGGACAGGACACCAAAAATAGAAACCCCAGAATCAGCTCCGAAGAAAAGGGAACACACACCAATAGTTCTCACGAGCCCGTGAGAACCAGTTCAATCGGATCAAAGAAACTCTGGAACCAGGATACAGGAACCCACAGGTTAGCAATAACAAGCACTGACAATAAGGTAGGACTAACCTTTATCTGAAACTGGCAGGTCATGTGATAGCAAAACATGGTCACCGAAAGAGGACTAAGGACTGAATCCTAACACTATAGAGTCAATGGTCTGATAGTGGATATTGGAATGGGTCATTTTACAATTGGGACAGGCCGCTGGAAGAGATGAAGGTCTTGAATTGAATGAGAGACACAGGCAATCCGTACCCTTGCTCACCGTATTCAATCCTAACAGGGTTGTTCTAGAGTATTTGTGAATGAAGGGCTTACCTGACATAAAACTGACAGGGGTCCTGGCATTGAGTGCGGGCTGAGCGCGGACGGGCGCAGACGGGCTTGCCTTTGGCGCCCCTTTGGCACGCCGGCTGCACGATCGCGCCACCCTCTCTACTTCTGGAGTAGTCAGGGAAATACCTAGTCTGCCGAACGTAGTTCCCCCAAAATTTGCGGCCCCCGCCAAACTCAATGCAAGCTTAAACTGGTTCGAATAGCAATTCGATTCCCAACAAAAAGAATGAAAACAAAAGGTGAACTAAGAAGAGATAAAACAATATATTTTAAAATAGTTTATCTTTTAAATTTCATATGTAAGTAAAATGTGCAAAATAGAACTACTGTGCAAAAATGAGCAAAAATGCCTCAATGTCTCCCGTCGCAAGCCTCAGGAGAAGTAACGCTGTGTGCTTGCGCCAGCCTCTTTACTTATGGAGTAGTCAAGGAAATGCCTAGTCCGCCAATTGTAGTACCCCCAAAAAGGCAGCCTCTGCCAAACTCAATGCAGGTCTAAATTGGTACAAATAGCGATTCAATTCCCAGCAAAAAGCATAAAAACTAAAGGTAAGCTAAGAAGAGATAAAACAGTATATTTTAAAATAGTTTAACTTTCAAATTTCATATCTAAGTAAAATGTGCAAAATAGAGTAACAGTGCAAACACAAACAAAAATGCCTCTATGTCTCCCGCCTCAAGCCTCAGTAGAAGTAGCCTATAATGTACCAGCACAGCGGTAGACTATACATGCTACCAAAATAGTATTGGCATGAGACTCACTAAGGGGGAAATCAACCAGAAACCTTAATTTTGTTTGAAAACTAGGGAAGTATTTTGGGGAGTTTAAGGGCTGCCCTCAAGAATTTGTTTCCCTCCAACCCCAGTGGAACTGTGTTACCCTAACCCCAGAGTTCGGTTTCATAGTATTGCAAGGATTCTGCTCATGCACAGAACTATGCGCAGGAAACCATGACCTTGGTGTATTGTGGTGTACTAAAAAACCCACCTCAGTGCCTAGAAGGCCAATCCGACTAGCATCAGTGTCTCATTCGTTCTCCATGCTACAGTGAAGCTACCAATGATTAGACAACCCAGAACAAGCGACTTAGTGAACTCTCAGGAATAGTGGGAACCAAGAACACTCTTTCGTTCTAACACACATACTAGTCCACAACGTGAATAATCAGAGACACAAAATAGTTTAAAATGTTTTTTTTTATTTTTTTATAATTCCTTTTATTAAACAATATCGGCATCTTACGCAGATTACATCATATTTGGGAGACAGTATGCAGATCAAACAATTGTACATGATTACAAAGGTCGAACACACAGTGAAGAATACAAAACGCATAAGGAGGTGTCAGTCGGTCGTCATTTAATGGCATCGGCGGGGTGCAAATGTCTCCCCTATATGTATTCTATGGTCCCCAGACCCTGTTCCATTTCCCGGGACATCCTCTGGCTATGTAGACTGACTTTTCTCGGAACATACACCAATCTAGATCTTCCCTCCATTTTCCTATCGTAGGTGACTGCTGTGCTCCCTAGTTCTGTGCAATATTCCTTTTTGCGATCATTACTGCTAATGTTGCCCACTGCTTAGTGTATGATGTGAGGTCTGTCGGTTCCCCAGTGTTTAATAGGCATCTCCGCGCCTCAGGACGCAGATCAATCGTTAGGACCTCACTTAGTGTACGGTGTATGGCGGTCCAGTAAATTTGTATGTGCTCACATTCCCACAGAATGTGGATAAATGTGCCCTCCCTCCCACATCGGCGACTACACTCCCCACTTACGGCTCTACCCATGTGTACCAACCTGGGACCAGTTACATATACCCTATGGAGAATTTTAAGTTGCACCAATCACAATCGTGCTTGGATCGCCACCTCCCTCGGGGAGGAGACCGCATCTTGCCTGTCTTCCTCATCCAACTCAAGGCCATCCCTTTCCCATTTGTCTTTGAGTGCTTGGAGAGGGCCCTCCGTGTTGTTAATTAGCTTCTTATAGATCAATGAAATGGCTTTTTCGGGCAAATGGCTGTCAAGTATTCAATCTTCTAAGGGAGAAGAAGGTGGTAGGACGGAGTTCAAAGTAAGGTGGGTTCGGAGGGCATGCTGGACTTGGATATATCTATAGCGTTCCGTGTCTGCAAGGCTATATTGCTTCTGAAGGGAGATGAATGGGATGACATCATCTCTGACCCAGAGGTCTCTGATTTGGTAAATACCGATTAGGTCCCATTTATCGAAGCCCTTGGTTTGCCACAAATTCCTGAGTTTTTGGGAGTTCAACAGAGGGGTTGCCAGTGTAAGTCCACCGTTCCACCCAAATATTTATTTACTATATGCCAAATATGAACTGCATGAGCAGTTGGGCCAGTTAAACAATATCTACTAAGTTTAGAATAGACTGCTCTACTATAATCTCCCCCAGGGAGGAGCCATCTGTCCATGTCGTACCCTGAATTGCCAATGCCTCCATATGTTCCATGGTTAATGGCCGCTAAGTGAGTTGGCCAATCATATTTTTTGATGTCTGGTAGGTTAATGCCTCCATCATACCAATTCAGAGAGAGCTTGGTTAACGTAAACCGGGGTTTACCATCCCTCAGAAGGTCCCTCTGAAGACTCTCTATTTCCTTAAAATATGATGCAGGGACTGGTTCCATCGAATTCTGTAGGGCATAAAGGAAACGGGGCATCATTTTAAAAAGAGTTGCCCTACCCAACAGCGAGAGTGGTAAAGATTACCAGGTCTTTATATCCCTTTTTAGCCTTTCTATAGGCAGTGGAGGTTGCGAGTGAAACGGCGCATGGGACTTAGTGAGATGAAGATGTCCAAGTATTGAAAGCCATCAGACGCTATCTGAAGTGAGCAGTTCCTCAGAAGGACAGGAGGCTCTCCCTGTAGGGCATGGAGAACAGATTTTGTCCAATTCACTGTGAAGCCTAAATACCTACCAAACACTATGGCAAGGATTGGGGGAGCAGGAGGGACATGGCTGCGTGCAGGGGCGGGGTTTATGAGACATTTCAGGAGTACTTTTTCTAAAGCTTATAAATTGCACTAACTATGAGATTTATAAAACAGCAAATGCACCAAACAAAACCATGTATAATCCCAAACATACTTATCCCCATAATTAGGGTGTTATAAGCCCCTCACACTCTTGGACCCCCAATGCAACCACACCTGCTGCACTAATCATTACTGCAGTCCTGAGTAGCAGGCAGTCTCCTCTAAATCTTTTACCTCTTCCCCACCATGATGGACCATCACCGTGGTCCTAATGCTAGAAAGGAAAATAAGCTACCATGCCCTTTTTTTAACGGTACACAGTCATAATTGTGATGCAGTGGCCCCTTGAAACCTCTGGACCCCAGTCCGGCCTCATTTCCTTCCTTAATGATAACCAACAGTGGCCACTTACACACCTGGCAGCAGTTCCAGCTTCACTAATGAATAGCTCTTTAAAAAAAAAAAAATGAGACCACTTCTATTGTCCCCTTCTATGGAGTATCTCTCTGAAGAAGCTGTCTCTGGCCATTTGTAAACATAAAAATGAGCCCCATACCATGCTCCCTATTCTGGACATTCTCTTTGACAATATCTAGTACCTCAATCCTTTCTTCTGTCTCATAGATCATTACTGTGTGGCTCCAGGGGTCGAGAGGATTAGGGCTCTGCATCTGAATGCAACCCTGCTGGCCTTCTACCTGCCACCCATGGACTTGGCTTTCACAAATAAACTGCCCCGTTAATGGTTGATGCTGACTTTGAGGAGACTCTGTCTGAAAGTGAAAGGTGTGGTGGTAGTGCCGAGAGTTAAAGACCAAATCAGCCTTCTTACCAGCCGTTAATTGATTAAGTCCCTTAAAGTCAGGGCCACAGGAACTATTGGTTTCTGCAGCAGCAGCGTTTTCCACATAATTATTAAGCAGTTAGTACATTATTTTATGCTCTATTAAATGACTGTGGAAACACTAAACACTTTGTATTGTATCGTAATTGCATTTACATAGTGTTTGCTACCCCTGGTGGGGTGTTGAAGTGCTTTTCCGGTGACTGGCATGCTACTCTGGAATCAATGCAGTATTTGTGGTGAATTAGTACAGTGAAATATGAAAGTAATTTGAGTGGTGGACTGTTAGTCAGTGATTTGGATTGAGAAGAATAGCGAAGGGGTTGAAGAGGTCAAATGGTTTGCATTTATATAGCGCTTGCTACCCCTCATGAGGTGTAGTGCTTTTTGGGCAGTAGCACGTTACCCTGGAAGCCATGGAGGGTCACTGGTGAATTAGTATAGTGAAATATGAAATTAATTTGAGTGGTGGACATGTTAGTCTGTTATTTTGATTGAAAAGGATAGTGGAGGGATAGAAGAGGGAAGGATTGAATTTTTTTGTTTTTTTTGTTTTGGAGCTCATAGCAGTAGGAGGCTAGGTATGAGTAAAAGGGAGGTGGAGGACGATGTGGGCAAACACATGCCCCAGCAGAGAATGCACAAGTCCACCAAGCCACCAGACCCAGCATTGCCTTCCAGGGGTAGCAATTTGCATTTCACACATTTCTAAACCCACCAATTCCACCCCCCTCACACCCCTCTCCCCCCTTTGCTACCTTACTTACGGCAGGAAACAAGCAGAAGTTACCCTGGTGTGCACCCAATGTGCACCAGTTCTGCCAGGGCTAAAGCGAATAAGAGCGGGGACAAAGGACACCCCTGTCGCGTGCCCCTATTCTATCGAAATGTCATTGAAGTGCGATTATTCACCACTACCTAAGCCATTGGTTCTGAGTACAATAAACGGACCCAACTCACAAAGCTTGGTCAAAAGCCCATTTTGGCAAGTACAGCAAAAAGATAAGGCCATTCCACCATGTCAAACGCCATGGTGGCGTCCAATGAGACCAATACTGCTAGTTCCTGGATAGTTGCTGCTCTGCCCAATACTCCATTTACTCTGCGCAAGTTTAAGGCAGTGTTTTGATGCGGCATGAAACCCGATTGGTCCAGATGCACCAAACTACCTATCACCTTTACCAGCCGGATCGCCAACAACTTTGCAAGGATCTTGGGTTCTGCGTTAAGTAAGGCTATTGGTCTAGATGAGGCACAACTGGTTTTGGGTTTCCCTTACTTGTGAATGACTACTATGTTAGCTGTTCATTGGTCTATGGGGAGTGCACCCTTTTCCCGACTGTCCTCAAGCATCTAGCGGAGATACAGGGCTATTTTATCCAGTCTGAGCTTATAGAGTTCAATTGGCAGGCCATTGGGGCCTGAGTATTTCCGGGAATTAATCGCCTGTATTGCCTGGGCTACCTCTTCATTTGAGAACTCGGACTCAAGATAGTCCCTGTTTTCATCTGACAGTTCAGGGAGCAAGATGTTGCGAATTAGTGAGCATTTCTCTTCCATTGAGTATTTCCCTTCTGTACTGTATATCGTTTGATAGTAGTCAGCAAATTGGTCGGTGATTTTCTGTGGGTCAGTGACTAGCCTGACGCCCTCTACATGGAGCTCAGCCACAAGGCGACTATCCCACTCCTTCTTATCCAACCATGCGATTAGTTTCCTTGCCTTGTCCCCATGTTTGTAAATTCTGTTTTGTGTTTCCCTTCCCTGGGCCCTAGCTCTATCCATCGCTATGGCCTTGAACTCATCTTGTTTTAGTTGCAAGACATGCAACTTCTCAGGAGTTACTGTCATTTCTAACTCATTCTCCAGTCTCTGTACTTCATCCTCTACCTGTATCAACTCTTTCCGTTTTTCTTTTTTCTTGCCTGCTATCAAAGATTGGGCCTGCCCCCGAATCAACGATTTGTAGGCTTTACATAGCATCTGGGCAGACTCCACCGTACCCTCATTGTCAAGGAAATAGTGATCCATTTCTTGGATTATTTTCTTTTGTTTACCAGGGTCTCGGAGGTACCATGGGTTAATGGAGGCGATTCTACCTGCCCTCCTCTGGCCCAGAACAATGTGTGTCCAGATCGGTGAGTGGTCAGAAATATCTCTACTTAGATGCCGTATTTCTTGAATGTCAAGTGCCAGTGTGGCCGGAACGAGTATATAGTCAATACGCAAGAGACTGTGATGGGCACTCGATAAATAGGTATACTGAGTCCTATCCTGGTTATGTATTCTCCACCCATCTACCAATCCCATGGCTTCAAGGAAGTCAGGTAGCCACTGGTGTGCGGGTCTGATGTCTCGTGGGAGGTGGCGATCCAAAATGCCAGATACCACTGCATTAAAGTCTCCTCCTAACAAGAGGGGGCCTTCCGGGAAGGACAACAAGATTGCACTCAGGTCTTTAAAAGTCACACTTTGGAGGCCAGGGGGAACATACACCGAAACAAATGTGACAACTCTAGCCTCCCAGAGACCCAAAATACCTATATATCTGCCCCTATTATCTGACCATGTGGACTGTAGTGTAAATGGAAACGAGGTTTTCAGTGCTATGCCCACTCCCAGCGGCCCAGTCGTAAACCCGGCATGTGCCACTAACTTATATCTTTCCCCTAAAACAATTACAATACACAACTGAAAATTCTCAAAACTGAGCGACCCATCCCAACCTCCTCCCTCCCTGCACCTCTGCCCTCTGGACTTCAAACTGCCCATGATCCAACTTGCCTCTGGCCACACATGTTAACTAAATGAAGTAAAGTGGGGTGCGTGATGTCCCAAACATTACTGATCTTGCCATACTATATGTCCCCGAATGCAGCTCAACGACTAACATGAATTATAAAGGACTCATCCCCTCTCTGAACAATTTGTAATACCTCTATGTGGGCCCCTGGCTCCCACCAGTGTCCAATATCCTCCCAAACTAACCTCTATGTCCATTGTGTCCGCTGTCCCATGGCCCCCCCCCCCAGCTCCATACATTACCCCCAGAAGTTGCAACTCGGCGTCAGCGACTCTCCAACCAGTCTGCTGCCGATTCTGGCTGATCAAAGAACCAGGCCCTACCGTCGGCCTCCACACGGAGCCTGGCTGGGAAGAGCATAGCGTACTTGTAACCTTTGTCACGCAACGTCTTCTTTATCCCGAGGAAGGAACGTCTTTGTCTCTGGACCATCTAGGTAAAGTCCGGAAAGAAAGTGATTTCTGCGTTGTCATATCGGAGCGGAGGTCCCGCCCTGGCGTGCTGGAGTATAACATCTCGATCTCTGAAGTTTAGGACCCTGGCGAGGATAGGGCGCGGAGGGGCTCCCGGTTTCGGACGACCCCCAGGGACACTATGAGCTCTTTCAATGATGAATTTTGTTCTGGTCCGCCCTGAGCAAGTTGATTTCCATGGTTATGGCATCCATCTTACGCTCCAGCGACATCTTGATTCCTGCTATTGCCTCCAGCATGTCTGTGAGTGTAGGTTCCGGGTCCGCTTCAGGTTGTGCTCCACCACTTTTGCCTGTGGGTGAACGATCAGGCAGTGATGTTTTAGGGAGGGTGTAGCGGTCCAGTCTATTCTGTTGCACTGGTTTGCTGTCTCTTGATGATGCCATTATGTCACAGGTTTCTGACTAGGTTGTACCAGCGGGGAGGAGTGACCGTCGGGCCAGCAAGCTGAGGTCGCCCCCGGGAGCGAGGGCAACCCAATGTCACAGGCAATACCACTAGGTTGAACCTGCAGACAGGGCAGGGCAATGACAATAGCTGCAGCAGGGATTCATTGTAATGCGCCAATATACGGGATTCACTATGGATTGCCAATGATAGCACTCACTTGGGTCTCATTCACATTAACCGTGGAGTATGACGGTTTTCAAGGAGGTCAGCAACGGCCGCCCCCCTCCAGCGCCCGACGACCAGACCCTGTGAAGTCAGACAGTCTGGTTGTATTCCGGATTCGTAACACAACACTTTGGTGGGTCAGCGTAGTCAGGGGAATGCGATGTCAGGGGCCTTCAGTGAGCTATTGTGGCTCCTCACCAGAACTCCGGTCTACAGGCCCTCCTATTGCGGTCCGCTGCGGGTGGCACTAGGCAGTGGGTGAGTCGTGGTTTGTGTGTCCTCAGTCCCCCTGGTTGTCCCTCTCTTATTAGCGCGGGGCCCGGCACAGTCTGGCATTCATTCCCGCTCCCGCTTTGCTAAGTGATCTGGTAAAGTGCGGGCACCTCAGTGTTACTTCCGTGATCTCTCCGGCTCTTGTCCCCCACCGCTCCAGCCAGGCACAAGCTGCGGTGAGCTGCCACAAAGCCCGAGGCTATCTCCCACACTCGCTCGCCTTTAGTCCGGGGAGCTCCCAGCAGCAGGCTGTGATTAGGCCCAACCTCTCTCTTTTTCCCACCACGGGACCAATCCCCTCCTTTACACGGGCCCCCAGGCGTTCAGAGTGGAGAATCACCGCCGCGGACCTCAGGTGCTTTAATTTCCGGCAGACGTCATCTCCACCATTTCGCCAAGTCCTGGTCTCCTCTGCATCCGTAGGCCACCAAATAGAGGTGTTCGCGGTAGGTGTGTGAGACGCCACCAGCAGATGCCATCCTGGGGCCAGGGGGAGACCCCTCCGATCCCCGGTCTCCGATTTCGACTTCCGATCCTCCGCAGGTGCCACCGAAGTTCGATGTTCCGTGCCTGCCGGACTCTCGTACGGACGACACCTCTACACAAGTCCCCGGGGTCCCTTCTCTATGTAGGCCCCAGTTTGTTTCGTCTCTGGTTGCGACTCAGTAGTGCACCCGCGGGGTCCGATGCATAGGTATCGAGTTCTTAAAGTTTTCCGACACACACAATCCTTTTCAGGCAAATGGATACATTTAATGGATAGATTGGGGAGAAGGGGAGTTATGGAGCTCTATTAAGCTGCGGCCATCGCGCCTCGCGGCTCAGCCATGCCAGTTAGCCTAAAATGTTTATTTTAACTAGTGTGCTGTAAGACGCAGTACTCTTGCCAATACTAACAAAAAGATGCATAAGAACAATACAATCAGCATTGTTACAGTTCCACAAAACACAAAAGGTGAAATCATATTATAATGACAGTGGAAATAGGACTATAGCGCCTTTTACAACCCTCCCCTTTCTGGGAGGTAGCTTTTTATAATAATAGAAGACCTCTAGGTTTTGACGGGGACCCCATACCTCTGAGATCAGATGCAGTGAATCACATCTTAAGACAAGCACAGCTCTCTGTAGTTGGAAAGGTTTTCTTCAAGTGCCTCCTCATGTGTGCAATGCAATATTAAAAGCACCCGAGTTTCAGTCATTTGCAGCTGCGTTTCTGTTATGTCTATGTGCATGGGACTGATCAACATGGTGTAACAGCATACATTGTTATTCGACCGTGAACACGCTGTGCAGACTAAGGGTACAGTGTACACCTAGATATGAGAAAGACAGACATCTCATGTGAAGAAGCGCAAGCAATATATTCACGAGAAGAGAGCCATGTTGTGTGCAAAAGCAGAAAAATGGCGTCTAAGCATATGCTTCACTTATGCTAACATAGCAATGTCTGCAGTTAACCTCTTATCCTCACTACACCCTCCCCTTGATCAGGCCTACAGACAGAGAACTCAATGAAACACAGAGTTCAAGTCAGAATGAACGAGAATCAAGAGCATTCAAGTCAATGGGAATGTAATCGGTGAGAAACAAGAACAAGCATTGGAAATGCAATAGGTCTCGCATTAGGAAAGTTTGAGCTATTGTTATTGTAAATGACACTTTTTTTATTTATGTGTTGGTTTTGAAAGTAGCAAAATTAATTGCTTTGTCAGTTACAATGTCAATATTTTTAACTTTTGCAAATGTGACACCTATAGCATTTGTAATGCAATGTGTGTTGTATTTACGTGACTTCGATGTATTGATATTACAAATAACAATGGCTTTTAATTTTGTAAATAATTAATACTTAAATAAAAGTTATTGTAATTTATAATGGCAATAGCTTAAACGTTTGTAAATAACTTTTGTGAAGATTATGTTCAGTGTATTTTATTGTGACGAAAATCCAAGAACATTGCATTTGCACCCACACACACACAGAGCCACACACACACACACACATATAGATGTGGTGGTGGTGGATCTGGGGGATATGGTGGTGGTGGATGTGGTGGTGGTGGTGATGGTGGATGTGGTGGTGATGGTGGTGGATGTGGGTGTGGATGTGGGGGTGAATGTGGTGGTGGATGTGGTGGTGGTGGTGGATGTGGTGGTGGTGGATGTGGTGGTGATGTGGTGGATGTGGTGGTGGTGGATGTGGTGGTTGTGGATGTGGTGAAAGTGGTGGTGGATGTGGTGGTGGAAGTGATGGTGGTGGATATGGTGGTGGTGGATGCGGTGGTGGATGAGGTGGTGGATGTGGTGGTGGATGTGGTGGTGGTGGATGTGGTGGTGGTGGTGGATGTGGTGGTGGTGGTGGATGTGGTGGTGGTGGATGCGGTGGTGGTGGTGGTGGATGTGGTGGTGGATGTGGTGGTGGTGGTGGATGCGGTGGATGTGGTGGTGGTGGATGTGGTGGTGGTGGATGCGGTGGATGTGGATGTGGTGAAAGTGGTGGTGGATGTGGTGGTGGATGCGGTAGTGGATGTGGTGGTGGTGGTGGATGTGGTGGTGGTGGATGTGGTGGTGGTGGATGCGGTTGTGGTGGTGGTGGATGTGGTGGTGGATGTGGTGGTGGTGGTGGATGCGGTGGATGTGGTGGTGGTGGATGTGGTGGTGGTGGATGCGGTGGTGGTGGAAGTGGTGGTGGATGTGGTGGTGGTGGTGGATGTGGTGGTGGTGGTGGACGTGGCGGTGGTGGATGTGGTGGTGGCTTTGGGTCAATACCAGATTTGAGCCTAGGTGAAATCAATAATTTTTAAAAAACATTTTCCTTAACTTAATAAAAGCTGTGTTAGCACGAATTTCTCGCATTTCAGAAATGGACTTTATAAAACTTAACTTTGGGGGAGCGAACTAGGTATTATATTTGATGCCCACTGGACAATTAAAGATACATCACTATTCATTACACATTTCTGTACACTGTTGGTTGCTGGTCAGTAGTAATGCCCGGAGTTGTGTTTAAAGTAAAAAAAAAAACTAGACACGGCCTTCCGGCCGTGAAAGTGAAAGTACGGCCGGCCGGCTGTGTCTCGGGCAAAATACAGATTAACACCCAAACACAAGAATAAGCAATTTAAAAGTGAACAGTCAATATTTGCCAAGAGCTTTCCATTTCACTGCAAGAAGCTGGCTGGAATTTGCGCTTTCGTTAAAGCGCTTTAGGCATGCTGAAGGGCGAGGGAGGCGAGGGAGGGAGGAGAAATGCGAGAAACGTGTGAAGCAGGGGGCGGGGGTAGCGGATACCTTTGAAGTGAAGCTAAGCTGCACTTCAAAGGCTTGTTGGCACAGCGCACGCTGGGGAATGCCTCTGGGAGGGAGGCTGGTGTCTGTGCACGCGCTTTTTATTGCAATGCGCATGCGCATTGAGCGAGCTTTACACGGGCACTGCATGGAATCGCCCGATCTCGGTAAGCTCTGTATAAGCCCCTTTATCTCTCGCTGCGCTCAATGCGCATGCGCATTGATAGGTCACGAGACCTAAAAAGGAGAAAAAAATATGTATATATATAAATTTATAAAAATGCAAGTGCAGACAGCCGTCAAAAAAAAAATAGGTATTAGAAGTATCCGGTAGAAGATGTAAATCAACCAATTCAATCCATCAATGTATATGCACAATACGTTGCAACAGCCTCCAAGAGGAAGCCATTGTTATTTTCAGAAAACAGAGTTGCCACCCAATCAAGCAAAGAAAATGAACATATGTGTTCCGCAACCATGGGAGCCTCTAGCACCATCAGAGGACAACTTGCGTTTTCTTCAAGAAAACTTTGTTGCAGGAAGTCATGTGCAGCTGCACAGATATCCCACTCAGCTAGCACTCCAAGCGCAGCCACGCAGGCCATAATCCCAACACCCGAACATTCCAGCTCATGAGCTAGCATATCGTAATCCGGGAAGGAGACACTGTATTGGAGAGGCAGAGATCTAGGGCCAGATGCATCAAGCTCAAAACCGGTCGCAAAGGGGCAGATTCTCATAATCTGCCCCTTTTACGACCGGTATTTTTGCATTTGGGATGCATCATCCCAAATACTAAAATCGATAATAGAGAATTCGCTAAATTGCGATTGTTTGCATTTAAGGAATCTCAAATTGAGATTCCTTAAATGCAATGCATGAAAGTTTCAAAAATAGCGAATTCGCTAATAGGGAACGCAAATTACCACGAAGTACAACTTCGTGGTAATTTGCAAAAACTTAGAAAAATGCACTTCTGTGCATACTTTAAAGTTCCATGTTGCGCACACACATGCCCTAATGGCATGTGTGTGCGCAACATATGTTTACAGATCAACATCAGGGGTGCAACAGGGTGTCCTTTGGACACCCCTGCACCCTTGAACTCGCAATCTCAATTTGCGAATCGCTAATTGCGATTCGCAAATTGAGATTGTCTTCCCATTCATTCCTATGGGCCTCTGGGCCCATAGGAATGAATGGGGAGGTATTCATTAATTGCGACTCGCAATTTGCGAGTCGCAATTAAGGAATTCTAAGGATTCGCTATTTTTGTAGTGATTGCTTGATGCATTCCATTTTGCTATTCCTTATTAGCGATTCCTTATTTTTCGCTAATAAGGAATCGCAAAATGGATGCATGATGCATCTGGCCCCTAGTGCCCATTCAAAGGGGCATTCCAGGCAGTGGAAGACAGGTTGCACGCAAGTGAAGTATGCGAATCGGAAAGACAATCCATGTGCCACGCTTAGAGTGGCCAGGGGCAGAGTACTGTAGTATTCAAGCATACAACTACGAAGCTGTATCAACCGGTCTCGGCTGTTTTGTGACACAGACAGTGCAGCCATTCTGAAGCAGGCAGGTCAAAAGCAGTACACCGGCAGCCAAGGCAAGTATTCGTGGAAAGCGGCCGAAGATGCTGGAAAACATAGAATGAAAAAATGCCTGTATCACACAAAATAAAGTTTGGAATGAAGTATCAAGGCCAGAGCCCACACGTTTAAAAAAAATGGGCCAAGTCTGTAGTAATAGAGGCATTGAAAATGGTATGGATCAAGGCGCCGAAATGAAGTGGAAGATCCGTATTTAAAAGCGCCTGCACCTGTGTGCGAGTGTTGGCCACGTGAAGGACGAATGTTTCATGGGAAGATGTGAACGCAACTTCTTTTTGGGACAATAGTGCTCTTATTCTACTCAACTTATTGAACTCTGCTTTCAAGGTCGGAATAGAAGGCCAAATTGAGATATTGAGCTTCCCATGTGGGGGTGGATACATGACATTTTTACAGCAAACCACACGTTGTGAGACAGTTACAATGTAAGGGATGCCAGCAAGCATGCCGCAGCAATCTTAATTATTTGAAAGTAAATAGCTACCGTTTACAAGCAGTGGGAACGTAGGTGTGATAGCTGGTACTGGATTACCCTTTAAAAGGCAAGCCAAATTTGGTGCCTTTAAATTACAAGCGCTGTGCAACTGTATATTCTTACACACAAGTGAGTGATCAGGTGAGGAATTACAATGTTCCCCAGTTAAGTAAATCTCTTTGTCATCCCGTAGACATCTATAGGTGAACTGTAATGACCACACTTTGTGTATGAATGCGGTACCTAAGGGCTCATATCGGCATAAGTGATAATGTTTCATGCATGAAGTGAATTTAAATAAGGAAAATGGCAGAGTTATTAGGCCATGGATGAGCCATACTACAGAATTAGTTTCAGCTACTGGAAATGGCAACGGTTCTAATTTCTCAATGTGCAAAAGAGAGTATGTTGCATCCTTCATGGACATAAACTGTTGTCTATCTGTTAAGTTAAAAGGCAAAAATAAAGATGAAGTGTTCATATAGTCCCAAGGAACTTTTCCTGCCTTCAATGTTTGCAAAGTCCAAGCAAACTGCATGATGGAACTCAACTGATTTTGATCATGGTACAAAACAGATACTTCATCATGAACAATGTCCACAACAGATGAAACAATATTGTCTAATGTGTAAATTCGAGAGGACAGAGTGTTGATGTTATTATCAATGACAGCAAGCACTTTTTCTAAATTAGCTTGGTCTATTGTCCTTAGATGCGAAGCAGCTTCAATTTGGGATAGCTTCCAGAATTCATTGTAGGTTGAATAAATAAACCTTTATTGTCTTGGACCGACGGGCCCTTTTATAAAATCTGTCAAATCAATATTATCTGTTAACAAAGACAAATGGTATTTAACTGACGTCAGGGGGAATGTTTCAACCAATTTTGACATAATTTACCTACTGAATAGGTTGTAACCGAATGCTATCAAAACGTGGATCCGGTCTATCTTGTGTATTTCTAGGAGCCTTACCTAGAAAACGGTGTTGGCATGAATTAGAACTGGTTTGCCGAACCAACCAATCAACCCAGGTGGTCCAGACTAGAAACATTAAATGAAGCATTTGCAATCAATGACTGCAATTCATCCAGGGTCATATCTGTGTGATTGTTTCATGTATGATAAGCATACAGATTAGGAGTTTTAGGGGCATTAATTTGTTTTGAAGTTGCCAATCCAAAACAGGTTGTTTGATAAATAGAGCTGGTCAGAAACAGTATGTGGTTTGGGATAAGGCACGCTCGATTAAAGCCTCTGTGCCTTGTACCTGCCAGGATCTAGAACCCCATACAGATTTAAGATCAACTGTGTCTTTCCATAGCTCATAGCCAGCTGCTAATTGGTCAATAAAGAATTTGGAATACAGTAATTTTGTGTGGGTGAGCCTGACTTTAGAACTGAATGTAGAATTCAATTTAAAATAAAAAGAATCTGGATTTATTAAAATCAGTGTTTTGGAACTACCCTCAATGGTAGCTGGGCAATGTTCCCATTGTGTTTAATTAACCACATTTCTGAATGTATTAGCTTTATGCAGATAATGATGGCCAAAATGCTGGTAGCAAAATAAATCAGTATAATTCACAGAATTCAAAAACAAATCTTCAGCATCAAATGCAGCATAATACTTTAAATCAGAAAACAAATATTGGACGGCTTGTACGTCCCAATAATCAGAGTGTATGTTTTGTTTTACTACATCCTCCATTGAAACACGAAGTACATTTGGGACATTAGCCACCTTGGTGGGACCATGAATTTGGAACGTTACAGCATCCTAAATGATTCCATTCAGAACTAGCCAGGCAGAGATGTTGACAAAAGTCTAGTCTCGTTTCATGATGTGGAAAGAAGAGTGTGGTGCCAAAGTCCCATCAAGTACCTTCACAGAAGAGCGTTCAGTAAGGTAGTGACCATTGATTAGATGGAAAAATAATGTCATAAATCCAATTGACATGAACAAAAAAATGGCGATGAGAACCATTTATATGTATGTTCATTGTGGAATCAAATAATTTCGTTTAACCCAGGTGACAAAATTAGAAAATTTCGAAGGGGGACTCTATGTTGCCGAGTCTGAGTAAAAAGAAAAACGTGACTGGCCAACAACATTTGTTTGCAAACCAGGCAATGACTCTGTCGTGCGATACGCATATTCAGTCTCTTCATGTGGACTGCAAGCCGAAGGATTCAACAATGGATTGGCAACAGAGGTCATCTCAATGATAGTGTCGGGCCTATTGATGTTCGTCGAGGCCAAAACTGAATTCCTTAACATTGCTGGACAGGACACAACTGGAGTCATGCTATGAAAAGTCGGCCAGTCATTGTAGTTTGACATTGTTCACTGAGATATATCTGTTATCTTTGCGGCCAGGAAGTGGTAGTAAAACGACTGAACGAGTACCCTTCACGCCAAGCACTGGAACTGCTGCACGATAAGAGGGGCCAAACTCCTTTCTGGTCTCCACCTTCTCACAGACCAGGTCACCGGCTCTAGGTAGCCAGCCAACTACCGGAATCTGTAGTGCAGCGTCAGAGGCGGAGGGCAAATGTTCCTTTGCAAGACTGTCACAAGCCTCTTGTAGGTTCTGTAATACAGCAGAATGATTATCTACGTCAAAGGCTGCGGCTGTTGCTGTCATGTCTAGACCATCAAGGTCCGGGACAAACATTTTTATGCCAAACAGCATTTCATATGTGGTCCGCCCACCCAGAGATCTTCTAGGGAGATTATTAAGTGCATGTTGTACGCTATACAAATGGGCAAACCAGTTCCTGCCACTACCTATAACTCTAGCTGTCAAGTATTGCTTTAAGTCACGGTTCATTCACTCCACAACTGAGTTGCCCTCAGGCCTGAATGGAGACGAAAATTTGAACTGCACCCCCAATGACCTCATGACTTCCTTGTACGCCTTAGAGGCGAACGTTGGACCCTGGTCAGAACGGAAGGTGCCACATGCAAAAATTCCCACAAAGACACACAAATCCCTGATGACAGTTCGTGCGTCAGCACTGTGTAGTGGCCACACCCAAAGAAAACTTTTCCACGAATCAACTGCAACAAAGATAAGCTTATATGCAGTATCTGATGAAAATTAACCGCAGTGATCTAGATAAACACAACCGAGTGGCTTATTAGAAAAATACAGCAGTGTTTGTGGCGGTCGTGCAGCAGTTGAAGGTTTAATCTGCTGACAAATGTCACATGAAAGTACATAATCACAGGTTTGTTTAAACAACCCATGCCACCAATGTTGCTTTAAGATAGAAACAGTCGCTGAAACGCCTGCATGAGCCGAGGCCATGCATTCGTGTGTGGATGTTATCAATGAAAGTCTGCGGTCTGGGTTGGGAATCAACCTGTCACCAACGTCATTTATTCTCACATAGGGAAAATTTTCGGGACTTAATTTATAAGAGTATTTAGAAGGGAAGCCCTTAGGGTAATTATCTCCCTTCTGTGTAGCAGCTATCGCTGCCAAAATGTCATCATCAATCTTACTTCTGGACCTTGTAACTGCTGCAACTGAGTATGTGGCTACTGCTGTTTTCGCTACTTCATCAGCTAAACTGTTGCCAACAGCATGTACTCCTAAGCGCTGGTGACCAAGAGTGTGAATCACTTGTGGGAGAGGCAGACGTTCTTTAAGGTCTGCGACTCGTACCCAGAGCATTTTATGCTTAATTGTGCTGCCTTTGAAATCACGATAGTCATTCTGTGACCAAAAGAATAAGTTGTCGTTTAAAGATTGAACACAGTAGTAAGAGTAACTTACAATTAAGGTTGTCACATGTGGATCCGCAAACTCCAGTGCTAGCACTAGCGCACGCAGCTCTGCCAACTGGGCGGTACAGTCCCCAAGTGCCTGAGTGTGCACAACATTGGACTTGAACTCTCTGTTCACTATGCTACTGGCCACTATAGCGCAGGCTGCTGAATAGGAATGTTTAGAATCCGTTGCCGGTTGCGCAGAAGCGTCTGTGTAAATGATACAATTGTATTCCTCGAGTGGGCGCATAGACAAAGGAGCAGGATGAACAAATTCATACTGTAGGAACTCCTGTGTGTATAATGAGGAATCAAAGATAAACATGACATCAGGAGATGCTAGAGAAGTAGCCCATTGTTTCCAACAAGGATGTAAAGCGCTAGAATTTGGTACACTGGCTTTCGTTACTGCTTCAAGAGCAGGATATGGTGTTACAACCAACATGCGTTTTCCTTGTGACAGTACGCGTTCCTTCAGGATCGTCATCTGGACAGCAGTTAAAACTTTTTCAACAAATGAAAAGCGCATTTCAGCCGAAGAGTATAAATGTATCTTGTAAGCAATGGGCACTCTGTCCCCTTCATTAAATGTCAAGTAGGTGAAACCCACTCAGCCTGGCACAATTCTTATTACCAGGTTTGTGTGGTTGTCACGTGCTAACAAGTATTTAGATTCAAGAAAATCAGACTGCAAAGATTGCAGAATATCCGAATGTTCTGGAAGCCAGCAGGCTTTGGTAAAGTTAGGTTGTATCAAGGCATACAGAGGCTTCATACGCTGGGAATATTCGGGAATGTAAGTTCGACCGAAATTTAAAAAAATCAGCAAAGATTGTAATTTGTTCAGAGTTGTAGGAGAACGCAAACATGCACATTTCTCCAGGAAGTGAGGTGCCAGACCTCTATCTTCATTGTTAAGCTCATAGCCCAGGAACAACACTGTATACTCTGCAATGTGTGATTTTGCTAAGTTAAATTTTTAACCATAGTACGCAAACCATACTATGATGTGGTCCACGGGGCAGAGATAAGGCCATAATTCATCGACTGTGAGATAAATATCATCAAAATACAATTATGCATCTGGGTCAATTTTGTCTAACAAAGAGACGACACGTGCGGCAAAAATGCCAGTGCTGTTTTTGTAGCCCATGGCCAATCTTCTAAATTGTTTTTGTTTGCCGCTGGAAGTAACCGCTGTCCATTGACTACTGATAGAGGACAGGTTATGACTAAAAAAGCCATTCAAAATGTAAAGAGTGGTTTTAAATAATTTTCTTACAAGACTATCCAAAAGGGCAAAACTATCGGTATTCTGAACCGCACAGGTACGACAATGAGAGTTCAAATGTCGATAATCCAAAACTAGGCGGTACCACCCATCGGGCTTGGTTACAGTAAAAAAACGGTTATTAATTGGTGACACACATGTCTCCATTACTTGTTGATACTCCAATTGTTCAAGAATTTCAGAAACTGGAGCCTTTGCCTCCCACCGGAGAGGATGTTGGGGTTGTGGCTGTGGCATAGACCGCAATGATATCTCATGGGGGCGAAAGTTTATCCCATCCCATCTGAGTACGGTACAAAGCCGGTGCAAGCACCTGAGCCCACTCTTCTGCAAAAGCCTTTGCTTGCTCCTTGGGCACTGTATGTGGAAAACTAGGTAGGATCACCTCCTCCCCCTGGGAGCGGCTAAAACAAAAGGCGGGGGCCAATCTGCCTCAGGTAACAAGATCTCATACGAAGAAGTCAGATTCTCCCAAAAAATCCCTTTAACTACACGTTGTATATCACCCTCAATTTGAAAAACTATGTCATATAGTCTGTCAGGGGGAGCCACTCGGGTGTCAGCCATCTCAACTGTGTTGAAAACGCCAGTTGCTGTCACCATCAGAAATGGACGCAGGGCTTGCCGCACTATTGTAACCTCCGCTACACTGTCTAACAGAGTTACTGCCCACGTTAGGTTCCAAAGTTGGGTTCTCACCGTCTGTGGCATATCGCGATGTTAAAGCAGCAACTTTCTTTTTCTGAAACGGGGAGCGCTGGCGAGGAAAGTCATCCTGCGTGCCTTTACCGTCAGTCTGACGAGGCTGCTCGTGTCCTTGCGGGGCACCTCAACTTCTGCCGCGATCCTGGCGATCTCCTCCACCGGCCTGTAAGCCTGATGTATCCTGTGAAGATCGAGGAGAACGCTAATCAGGGACCTGAAAACTGTCAGGGGTCCAAATTCTAGTACGGTCGTGCAAATCATATGTGAGCTCAGAAGACTCGGGTATCGGTGACGCAGCCAACAACCCTTGTTTCTGTTGTTGCTTCCCCTGTTTTTAGGTCTCACCTGAGACAGCGCATGCGCTGTCTCTTCGAGACATTTAGTAAGTGGCTTTTAAAAGTGCCACCAGAGGCTTTTCCTGGCCTCCAGCTTGCGTTCACGAGCGCGTGCACGTGCACAGCTGCCATCTCTGTTTTATTGCTGTAATCAGGCTGCTCTGCTTTGCACTACCCCCTCCCTTTTCCCCCTCCCTCCTGGTCAGATTAATTTGTGTCTTCTATGGCTGTGAATGCTCGTCTGCTCGCACTTCCCCCTCCCTTCGCCCCCTCCCTCTTCGTCCGTTTCATTTGTGTATTCTATGGCTGTGAATGCTCCTCTGCTCGCACTCCCCCCTCCCTTCTCCCCCTCCCTCTTTGTCAGTTTCATTTGTGTCTTCTATCACTGTGAGTGCTCCTGCTTCCACCAGGCACACACACCATCAGTCGTCAGTGCACGCTTTCCCCAGGCACACACACCACGAGCCGTCAGTGCATGCTTCCACCAGGCGCACACACCACCAGCCGTCAGTGCACGCTTCCACCAGGCGCACACACCACCAGCCGTCGGTGCACGCTTCCACCAGGCGCACACACCACCAGCCGCCAGTGCACGCTTCCACCGGGCGCACACACCACCAGCTGCCAGGGCACGCTTCCACCAGGTGCACACACCACCAGCCATCAGTGCACGCTTCCACCAGGCACACACACCAACAGCCGTCAGTGCACACTTCCCCCAGGTGCACACACCAACAGCTGTCAGTGCATGCTTCCACCAATCACACATACCACCAGCCATCAGTGCATGCTTCCACCAGGCGCACACACCACCAGCTGTCAGTGCACGCTTCCACCAGGTGCACACACCACCAGCCATCAGTGCATGCTTCCACCAGGCACACACACCACCAGCCGTCAGTGCACGCTTCCACCAGGCACACACACCACCAGCCGTCAGTGCACGCTTCCACCAGGCACACACCACCAGCCATCAGTGCACGCTTTCACCAGGCACACACACCACCAGCCGTCAGTGCACGCTTCCACCAGGCACACATCACCAGCCGTCAGTGCATGCTTTCACCAGTCACACACACTACCAGCCGTCAGTACACGCTTCCACCAGGCACACACACCATCAGTCGTCAGTGCACGCTCCACCAGGCACACACACCATCAGTCGTCAGTGCACGCTTCCACCAGGCACACACACTACCAGCCGTCAGTGCACGCTTCCACCAGGCACACACACACCACCAGCCATCTGTGCACGCTTCCACCAGGCACACAACACCAGCCGTAAGTGCACGATTCCACCAGGCACATGCACCACCAGCAGTCAGTGCATGCTTCCGCCAGGCACACACCACCAGCCGTCAGTGCATGCTTCCACCAGGCAAACACACCATCAGTCGTCGGTGCACCCTTCCACCAGGCACACACACTACCAGCCGTCGATGCACACTTCCACCAGGCTCACACACCACCAGCAGTCAGTGCATACTTTCACCAGGCACACACACCACCAGCCATCAGTGCACACTTTCCCCAGGCACACACACCACCAGCCATCAGTGCACGCTTCCACCAGGCACACACACCACCAGCTGTCAGTGCACGCTTCCATTTGGCACACACACCACCAGCCATCAGTGCACACTTCCACTGGGCACACACACCACCAGCCGTCAGTGCACAATTCCACCAGGCACACACACCACCAGCCGCCAGTGCACGTTTCCACCAGGCACACACACCAACAGTTGTCAGTGCACGCTTCTGCTGGGCACACATACCACCAGCCATCAGTGCACACTTCCACCAGGCACACATACCACCAGCCATCAGCGCACGTTTCCACCAGTCACACACACCAACAGTTGTCAGTGCAGGCTTCCACTGGGCAAACACATCACCAGCAATCAGTGCACGCTTTCACCAGGCACACACACCACCAGCCGTTAGTGCACGCTTTCACCAGGCACACACACCACCAGCCATCGGTGCAGCAGGCAGGTTCTTCTCAGAGTTTCTTGGTAGATATGTGTTCGATGCCTGGGAGGGAGTGGGTCAAGTTTCCTTAAACCATGCTGAGTATGCAGGTGCAGTGCATGAACTCCTGTGTGAGTGAGTCATGCTGCCTGGGGCTCACTCACTCCACACTTGTAAATTGCGCCTGCACCAGGCTTTTTCTCATTTGCAAAGTTCGGCGCACAGCTAGGCAGCCCCCACACCCTCGGGAATGACTGCTTTCTACAACCAGAATGGAAACAACATTCAGAGCAATGAAAACAAGTTCATTTGATGCAAAGAACTGTTAAGAAAAACCATGTCCAGCTATTGTAGATCTGGCAACTTAAACAAAACAGCAACAAAAAGCAAACAAGCATGGACCCTATTTATGTTATGCAGCAGAATATCCTTGGTGCAACAACACCAACTGTTGCATGGCTAAACACTTAGAAGGTCCCACATGCGAGACCTATTGGCTATGCCAATGTTTGTTTATTCTTCCAATTCTTTTTTAGGAAAAACTGGACGGTCATCTTTATTAGACTGTGCCGTCTGTGTTTGCTGTTGTGCTGGTGATTTGGCAAAAGGCTTAAAACCTAAGCTGTTGCGTCCAATTGTCTTAAATGCTTCAGCTTTAATTTTTGGTAACTCCTGGGATTTTTCGACATTTGGGACAAGGCACAAAGCATTAGACACTTGAAAGTTCACCGCATCTCCCTTAACATTTGCTAGGATGATATCAGCAACTACGTCAAACACTCCGACAAGCCTCATTCCCAACTCAACTGCAGCCTCCGGACTGTGCTCATCCTGAACACGCTTGATCACAGACAGCAGGACAGTCATTGAAGGTGTGCTGAAGCACTTCGCATACACTGCTGCAAATACCTTACCCCAATTTCTGCAAACTAATTGTAATGATTATGTGTTTCCACAGGTGTCGTATTAGGAACTACCGCTTCTAGCTGGTCACATTTCTCAGCAAGCCAGTAAGGTATATCATCCTTATTCTGGGGATGCTTGCCCAAAACCGAATTAACCATGACGGGACTAATCGACATCCCAGCTGGGCCAGCTGTCTGCGCCGCAACCCCAGGTGCCCCGGCCTGGAGATTGAGTGAAACTTATTAAACTAGAGCCCGATGTACCTCAATTAAAGAGGTATGTAAGACACGCACATCATCTACAGGGGCTGTAAGATAACGTGGATGAGGTGTGTACCCAGCCAAAACGGACCAGGGGGCCCCAGGGATCGACAAAGGGCCTAAACGGACCAGAGTCACAGGGTGGGGGAGGGTGCCATTAACTAAATTCTATGTTGCCAAGCTGTAATCGGAACTTCGAGTGTCGTATATGGCCGATATGCAACAGGTATTGCTGTGGGAGTGTAAGAATGGAATAAGTTATCATCACCATTCACTGCCTCAAAGGTAACCCAAGAATAGAATACCTCAAATTGGTAAGCTAAATTAGCACCAACCATGAAAATAAGCGCAACACCTGCATCAGGCACTCCATATTGTGTCAAATGACGACGGAGTGGTGCACGACTATGCTCAGCAATATCGACAGCCATAATGCTAAAGAGAATCCGAGTACCACTCCCCGGTCCACCGTGAGGCTAGCTTGTTTGAGTGGAGGGAGGCAGGTCTCATTTCCGGCATAGAGGGAGGTTAGCGCTCTAGCGGCTATCCCCTCTATAAAACCAAATGTTGTCCTCGTACCGAGCAGACGCGGGCTGTTAGTGCTGTGAGAATTGCCAAGCTGAGAAGTTTGTTTTAATTCCTGTGACTGCATGGTCGTATGCCTTTATTTTAACTTGCTCACTTACCCGCACTCCTGAATCCGAGTACCACTCCCCGGTCCACCGCAAGGCTAGCTCGTTTGAGTGGAGGGAGGCAGGTCTCATTTCCGGCATAGAGGGAGGTTAGCGCTCTAGTGGCTACCCCTCTATAAAACCGGATGTTATCCTCGATGCGCAGCAGACGCGCGCTGTTAGTGCTGTGAGAATTGCCAAGCTGAGAAGTTTGTTTTAATTCCTGTGACTGCATAGTCGTATGCCTTTACTTTAACTTGCTCACTTACCCGCACTCTTGAATCCGAGTACCACTCCCCGTTCCACCGCGAGGCTAGCTCGTTTGAGTGGAGGGAGGCAGGTCTCATTTCTGGCATAGAGGGAGGTTAGCACTAGTGGCTAAACCCTCTATAAAACCGGATGTTATCCTCAACGCGCAGTGGATGCGCCCAGCGGGCTTGCCGGCGGTGCGCCAAAGGCAAGCCCCTCTGCGCCCATCCGTGTCTGGGAGTCGCCAGGAGCCATGGACCCTGGTCATTTTGTGCCAGACCTTGGTCCTTCTTCGAGATTAGTATACTCTTTGAAAGAGATGGTAGAGATGAGACCTAATCCCTGTCCCGCTGTCCGGTGGGACTCCTGGCGTTCTTTTGAGGGTCCTTTCTCATGTCTAACTTGCTGATCCCAGGGCACCCTTGGTAAGAAGATGCCAGTTAATCATGCCCCTGTTAACGCTCAACTTTGTGCCCCCCAACCTGCTATCTCTGTATGTTCGTACACAGGATCCTCCACAGTTAACACAGGCAAACCTTCTAGCAATCTTCAACAGGGGTGGAGAAGTCTATTATGTAACGTAAGATCCCTCCCCAAGCACTCTGCCGAGGTCTGGGATCTCCTCTCCTCGGTGCAGCCTGATCTTGGGTTTCTGACCGAAACTTGGCCGAAGCCTCACTCAGTCCCCTCCATAGCCCTTGCATTACCTGAGGGATATAAACTGGTTCGCATGGACAGAAATAACAAAATGGGGGGGTGGAATTGCCATTGTGCACAGGGAAAGTATTAAGATTACCACGTTAGAACAACATAGCGACTCGATCATGGAAATGATGGTTTTTCACATAGACCTCTCGTCCCAAATGTGCTGGAAGGGGGCTCTGGTCTATCGACCGCCCGGCCTTCTAAATGGCTTCTCTCTTCAACTCACTGAATTAATCGCTCCGCCTGTGATCGCGGGCAGCAATTTTTTGCTGCTGGGCGACTTCAATATACGCAGTGAGTGTGACTCCAACGTGGATACGGGGTCACTCCTGATGGATTTATCTACTCTGGGGTTAACCAAGCTCAATGAGGGCCCCACACACACAGCTGGTCACACCCTAGACATTATTTTCTCAAATTCTCCCAATGTTTCTTGCAAATCACCCCAGTCTCTGCCATGGTCTGACCATGCGTTAATCGAATTTTGCATTCAGGCCCTGAGGAAGGTAACCAATACTATCCATGGCACTCATTATTTTGGTAGACAGTGGAAGAGAGTTACTTCAGAGGGCTTCAAAACTTCTTTTGTAGAGCCACGGATATCAGAATCAGATAACATCGAAGAGGCGCTTTCCAAGTACTATCTGGCAGTTTCTAGTGCTATTGATCAGTTAGCCCCTCTGAAATCTTTCCCTAACACCTCTATGTGCCCCCAGAATGCCTGGTATTCCAACCTACTTCGCGCTCAGAAACGAATTTGTAGGAAGTATGAAAAACGGTGGTGTCTTACCCATGATGAGGAAGATAGAGACCGGTTTTATACATCTCTGGCTGATTACCATGGGAAAATTAGGGCAACACGTAAAGCCCATATAGCTGTACAATTAGATCAGGCTCAAAATGACCCTAAGGTGCTATACCATGTGCTTCACTAATCCTAAAGCGTGTGAGAATCTAGTGGCCCCTACACAAAAATTGTGCGATGACATCTGCACTTTTCTTCACACAAACAATTGAGGTAATTTATGATAAAATAGTTCGATCAGGGAAGCATTTTACCATCACTTTGCCTCCTGAAGTGCCTGTGCAAATAGCCACTCAATTGATGGGAAGTTTCCACCTGGTCATGCAGATAGAGGTTGAGTCACTGATTCATACAGTAAAATAAGGATCTCCTCCGGATAATATCCCAGCAAAAATCACTACTTCTCTTGCCTGTCATCTGTCCCCCTCCATTGCACATCTTCTCAATCTCTCCCTGCAAGAGGGCCGGGTCCCTTTGGATTGGAAAGCAGCACAGGTTATGCCTATCGGTAAGAACACCAAGGCCCCGCTGACTGAGCTCTCTAACCTCCGTCCTATTTCCCTCCTCCCTTTCCTGGGATAGCTATTGAAGAAGCATATAAACACACATCTCTCCAACCATGTCGAACGGACGGGTAGCCTTGATCCTTCTCAATCAGGTTTTCGACCTAAATACAGCACAGAATCAGCCCTACTAGTGGTCACCGATAACATCAGGATGACCCTAGATAGAGGCCACTCTACGATTCTGGTGCTGTTGGATCTACCCGCCGCGTTCAACATGATTTCCCATAAGATATTGCTCAGGAGATTGGAGAAGATCGGACTTAGAGATTCGGCCCTTTAGTGGTTGACGAGTTTTCTATCTTCATGTTCTCAAGCGGTTAACCTCTGTTCTTATTGTTCTGCTCCAACAGAGTTGTCCAAGGGAGTACCACAGGGCTCTTGTTTATGCACAACTTTGTTTAACATCTATGTGGCTCCCTTGGCCAATCTGTTAAGGAGTTGTGGGTTTACCCCCATCTCTTACGCTGATGATACCCAGTTGCTCTTTCCATTTGCAAAGTTTACTCCATCAGTGCAGGCCACTTTCTCCCTGGAAATGAGAAGTATCTCACAATGGATAAGGAGTAATTTTCTTCATTGCAATGTGGGGAAGACGGAGATCATGCTTTTTGATGAGGCTCAACTGTTGTGGACCCCTGATTGGTGGCCTACTGATCTGGGTACCCCCCCTGTTCCTAAGACCTGTGTCAAAAATCTAGGCGTTCGTCTTGAGCAGGCTCTCACTATGAAGGAGCATGCCGCACAGACAGCGGCTCCTGTTTCCATGTGCTGGGTCTGTTGCGTCGCGTCCTCCCTCTGCTCCCGGCCTCGACCAGGAAGACGCTGACCCAGGCCCTTATTTTAAGTCGCCTGGACTATTGTAATGGTCTATTGCTGTCCGCCAACGAGGCCGCCCTCAACAGACTACAGGTAGTCCAGAACACGGCGGCACGTTTGATCCTGAATGTCCTCCCCAGGACTGTCTCCCGACCTTTGCTTTATCAGCTGCACTGGCTCCCGATACAGGAGCGAGTACAGTTTAAGGTTTGCTGTACCATATACAAGACCTTGTCTAATTCTGGCCGCAACTACCTTGCTGATAAATTCATCCCTTACACACCTCGGAGGTCTCTTAGTTTAGGATCCAAATCCCTTCTTGTGGTGCCTGGAATTAAAAGGACCAGACAAGGTGGGAAGTCCCTATCCTACTTAGGCCCCTGCTACTGGAAAAAGATCCCTCTAAATTAAGACAGTGCACGGAATACCTCCACTTCAGGAGACAGCTCAAGACCTTACACTTTTGCTTCTGATTTTCAGTAGACAGTTTGTTTTCCACGCGCTGCTCATCCCAAGCGCAGAGATACCCCTTTGGGGGTCAATTCTGGCGCTTTATAAATAAATAAATAAATAAATAAGAATAAAATATGGATAATTTCTTATTTGAGCGGCAGCACAAAAACGGTTAGCAATTCAACATAATAATAAGAACCTTTTTAAATCTCAAGCTTGAATGAACCTATAACTCATCAATATAGGTAGGTTATGCTGTCACAGCTGAATTTCCGGAAAACAGGAGTGAGGGTATTGTGGAGAAGTTTAAGCACTACTAAAGTGTCTCAAATATTAATATTAAGACTAAACGTTAGGTGCGCCATGTTGCAGGGATTCTGCTCATGCACAGAACCATGCGCAGGAAATAAGGACCTCGGTGTATTGTGGTGTGCCAAAAATCCCACCTCAGTGCCTAGAACCCCAATCTGACTAGCATCAGTGTCTCATTCATTCTCCATGCTACAGCGAAGCTACCATTGGTTAGACAACCCAGAGCAAGTGACTTAGTGAACTCTCAGGAATAGTGGGTACCAAAAACACTCTTTCGTTCTAAAACTCATACTAGTCCACAACGTAAGTAATCAGAGACACAAAATAGTTTAAAATGTTTATTTTAACAAACGTGCTCTAAGATGCAGAACTCTTGCCAATACTAACAAAAGATGCTTAAGAATAATACAATCAGCATTGTTACAATTCCATAACACAAAAAGGGGGAAATCATATTATAATGACAGTGGAAACAGGACTATAGCGCCTTTTACCACCCTCCCCTTGCTGGGAGCTAGCTTTTTATAATAATAGAAGACCTCTAGGCTTTGATGAGGGACCCCATACCTCCAAGATCAGATGCAGTGAATCACATCCAAGGACAAGCACAGCTCCCTGTAGTTGGAATGGTTTTCTCCAAGTGCCTCCTCATGCATGCAATGCAATATTAAAAGCACCTGAGTTTCAGTCATTTGCAGCTGCGTTTCTGTTATGTCTATGTGCGTGGGACTGATCAACATAGTGTAACAGCATACATTGTTATTCAACCGTGAACACGCTGTTCAGACTGAGGGCAAAGTGTACGCCTAGATATGTGAAAGACAGACAGTTCTCATGTGAAGAAGCGCAAGCAATATATTTACGAGAAGAGAGCCATGTTGTGTGCAAAAGCGGCAAAATGGCGTCTAAGCATATACTTCACTTATGCTAACATAGCAATGTCTGCAGTTAAACCCTTATCCTCACTACAATAGGCAGCAGCTGCTACTGCTTTGGCCCTCCAAACTTCTAAGAGTGGAGAAATAGGATGAAAATAGGTCTCATATGCAAATCTTAAGTTGGTTCCCACCCTGTGGTTCATTGTGGGTGCGCTTTTTGTGACTTGACTAGCCCATGTATAGGAGCTGGATAAGCACATTCCGGGGAAATCAAAGTTGAATTTTCTCTCCAGCTCCACCCCATCTAGGGTTAATGCCCCTCTGAATCCTCTATGTGGATGGATCAACATGATCTTTGTTTTATTTGTATTGATATCCAGGCCATGAGTGAGACAGAATAATTTAACCTAAGGAGGAGAGCCTCTATACCTTTTGGAGTGTTTGATACTAACAGAGTGTTGTGTGCATGCAATAGAGCTGGAATTTTTATATCCACTAGCACCAGGAAGTCATTGTCGCAGTCCATAAGTTAATTAACACAACTGTTAATGAAAAGAAGAAACCGCGTTGGGGAAAGTACACAGTCTTAACTAACTCGCTTGTCGATCCTAAAGCGGTCTGTGGTTTCCCCATTTGCACCCAAGCGGATTAGAGGAAAATTGTCACAATGGAGTCAAATTAAAATATCTGGCAAAGGACCAGGGAGCCCTAGGTCCCGGAGGGTACATCATGAGTTTTTCTGTTGAGTTAAATCCTGAAGACTTGATTGGCTGTACTAGGTTTGGAACAAAATCCTGCCTGCAACTTGGACAGGATCTCTTTATCATCAATCTATTAAGGTGAGCGGTTTAAAATTAGCTTACAAAATATTTTTGGACTTGAATCAATAAGGCTTATCGGCCGATAGTTCTCTGTGCCAGATTTGAGACCTTTCTTAACAATAGGAATAATCTCTGCTCCTTTCTAAGAAGCACGAACTTGAGCACCAGCCATAATGGTGTTGGCAACACAATTAAAGTAAGGCACCCATTTGTCAGGTTCTGAAATAAATAGCTCCACTGGAAATGTGTCTAACCCAGGGGCCTTATCAGCTTTCTAGGAGCAAATGGTTTGTTTGGTTTCTGCCATAGTGAAAAAATCACCAGCATCAGATGGATCATGGTTTCAAGGAGTCGAACTAGGTATTACAGATGACACAGTTCCTATCTGAACTGGATCCGGGGAGTGGGAGGGGGGACGTGGGTTCACTGTAAAGAAATTGGGAGTGGTGAACTCAATAATGCTGCAGGATGCTAGATTCTGGCCTCATTCTGGACGTCTTGGCGCCGTGTGATATAGTATGCAAGAAGACTGCCTGGTTCCAGAGCGTGCAGCAGACAGAAGGTCATTCCAGATAAATGTATCCCAAGCTATTTTTGCAATATTTTAGGCAAATGTATACAGTGCTCTAGCAGACTTGATGTCTTGGGGAGAACTACTTTTAAGGGCATTTATTATGTGACTCTTCCCTACCCTACAGACCTTATTGAACCACTTGGGATCTGTGGTTGGAGACGACCTCCTGTTGGAAGAAAGTTTGGTAAAAAAAATTGTGTTTCATTTCCTCAAGCCACTTAATGTGAACATCTATAATTTTATGGGGTGCAAGCTCAGTCTCCACTAGGGTACGCAAGGTGGGAACTATGTCCGTATATGTTGGGCATAAACCCCCTCATTACCAACCAGACTCTCCCACCTAACCTTCCTCTGATTGTTACTGATCGTTAAGTCTCCATCTGGCAAACACTGGTTCTTGCCTGAACTATCTAGGCTGCCCCATAGGGTAAGAAGCTGGGGAAAATGATCACTCCCGAACCAGGGATAGACCTCCATGTCAATGAGGTATTTTCAAGACCGGAGATCAAGTAGGATATATTTTATATGGTTCTGGGAGGAGTTGTTTCTAAAGGTGGGACTCCAGGAGTTGTTTCTAAAGGTGGGACTTCTCTCTGCATACAACTTGGTTCTGCCATTTGTGGCTCTCAAAGGGCAGCACATGCAGAGGTCTAACAACTGTAAGTCTATTTTTGAGAGAGTCATTATGCAGGGACCTAT
The DNA here is from genome assembly GCF_964261635.1 of Lissotriton helveticus. NCBI lineage: Eukaryota > Metazoa > Chordata > Amphibia > Caudata > Salamandridae > Lissotriton > Lissotriton helveticus. Next base: position 691,686,698 of record NC_136068.1, read on the forward strand.
GTGTCATGGTATTCCCCAATATTGGTCTTCCTCTCCTGCTATTCCCTTAATAATGCTGAAGGTTTGAAACTTGCATTAATATACCCACCCACAATCATGGAATCCTTCTCCCTGATCTTGAAAATGATATATCTCAAAAGATGTAAAGCAGGGGACTCAACAGTTTTCGAAACACTCATACTATAGATGTCAACTGGAATTGTTTTACTTTATTCCATGAGGAAACTTCAATTCCAAGTAGATGGGGGGAATCGATGGATAGTGGCCTTACTTGGCAGCCCAAGGGGATCCTAAACCATCTACCAGCTTGGGACTTACGGGTTGTAACGTGGAAGATTTTAAAGCCTTGTCTGTGGGACAGTGAAATGTCTCAAGTTTCTTGAAGCAGAATTACATCACCCTTTTCGATAAAGGCAACACAGAATTCCTAGGCGTGCTTGGATTTGACTGCACAACCATACTATGGATGGAGCTGGGCAGAATGATTCAGTAGGGAAAGAGTTTTGATAAGAGTGAAGCCATTTGAATGCCCTTGGGATGGACAGAATTTGGGACCCAGCCTAATGCTCGTTGAAGGATTTCCTACGGACCCCAGTCAATCGACACAAGATAGCAGTGAGGAGGACTAGAATTGCTCCTCCCGCCGATGGGGAGATACTCTAGATGTAAACTGGGCCGTAGAACTGGAGGGGGTAAAGATCCAACCCTGAAGGGACAATAGACCATTTACAATCAAAGGATGGATAAATTGCAGTTTAATACAATTTAAATTGTTGTCTGGGGATGACAGGTGAATAGCCCGAATGATGTGGGTGTGGATAACACTGTAAGACTTCCTAGCATTCCTTAGCCAAGGAATCACTTTGTTGGTTAACGCGGCCTCATCTTCCCTAACGCGTGGATAGTGTTTGGAAATGCCTGTCATGTAAATTGCCCTCATGTAAGAAAAGGTGTCATGATTGGTATTGGACGAAGGATTTTTAGGCGGGTGTAAAATCAGGAAACAAGGATAGGAATATTTTGATTATGGAAATAAACTATATTAGGCTGTAGGCCTCTCAATCTCCCCTCTTTGGTATATCTAGAGTGGGTTGATTGATGATCCGTGCTAGCCCTGGAGGGGTTTTGATACCTTGTTGTGGGTAGAAAAAGTGGGAGTTGCTGGTTTTGAATCCTGAGGCAGGGTGAAGCAACCGGTGGGGCCTCGGAATATGGTCTGTTATAAGGCAGATTAGATGGAGGATCAGGATGGAAAGATGCCCTCTGGTAGTAGTGCAATGTGCCAACAAGGGATTTCATTAAAAAAATGTATAGTTATTCAAAACATTCTTAATCTGATTATTCAGTGGTTCAAGGTATGAGAAAGAAGCATAAAGAACACGGGAATATTTTACCAAAAGGTTTTTTAAATATATTTGATAGGGTACATACAAAAGAGTCACATTTATTCATGAAGTATAGGTCAGAGTTTACTGTACCTTTTTCATGTCTCTGCATTTGAATTAATGTGATTTTTTGTATGTACCCTATCCAATTTATTCAAAAACCTTTTGATAAAATATTCCCCTGTTCTTTCTGCTTCTTTCTCATTGTTTTTGATTCTTTGCGCATCAATTGCATAATCTGCTTAATTAATTTAATAGATGGTCTAAGATTGATATACTTGGATTTGACTGCACAACCATACTATGGATGGAGCTGGGCCTTACACTTTGAGCGCCACTGGGTCCTTACACTTTGAGCGCCATCTTAGGTGAGTGAGAGTCACTCGCCCTGCCAGGACCCACGCATTGGAGGAGGAGGCAATATCAGTAGGACCTCCTACCTCGCTCAGCCTGACTCTGATTTAGATGCTAACGCTGCTCTAGCGCTGCGCGCATAACGCTCCCTCTTGCCTGTAATTTTAAAGATTTAAATATCCCTTGCTTGTTTATTTAGTTTGCGCCGAGCGCTTCGCGCTTTTAATTGTATTAGCACCGCTTAGGGGGAAATAAGGGAGCTCTTACCTGCACTATAATCGCCACATACCCACACTTGTGGGATAGAAGGGACTCGGGGGCACTGCAGTATCATCGCGCCGGTTTCGAGCGCCATTTTGGAGTGGTGAGAAGTCCTTACACTTTGAGCGCCATCTTAGGTGAGTGAGAGTCACTCGCCCTGCCAGGACCCACGTGACGCCCTGTAGGCCATTTAAGATGGCCACTAGACAGGTGCGCAGCGACGGTGCGCAGCGGGGGCGTCGTAGGGGCGCCGGAGGTGCGCCAGAGGTAAGCCCGTTTGCGCCCGTTCGCGCAACGGACGCGCTTAGGGCTGCTACCTCTGGCTCCCCTCGCACAGCTTATACCCGCGCTGAGCTACTGAGACTCAGTCCTGGTCAGGACTCGGTCAAGCCCCCAACTTCTAGACCTATCTCCTGTGGGCTGCTTAATGTCAGATCTCTCTGCAAGCACCACACGGAAATAGCCTTCCTCATTGATTCTGAACAACTCGATGTCCTCTTTCTTACAGAAACGTGGACACGGGAGGACTGTGAGGTCGAGCTGGGCCTTGCCTGCCCCTCTGGATTCAAAATCAGCCACTCTCCGCGCCCATCTAATCGAGGAGGGGGAATTGGATACATTTATAGAGACTCGCTTACCATCTCCCAGTTAAAGATACGAGAAGTACCGGGATTCGAACTGATGGGTTTTACAGTCAAACAGCAGGAGCTGATCCGCTGTTCGGGTGTCCTATGTTATCGTCCCCCAGGACCGGCGCCTTCCATATCTCTTCTTATAGATCTGATTTACGAACTTGATAGCTCTCACTCCAAGCTATTGGTTCTTGGAGATTTTAATCTGTGGGAAGGCAGTGCGCTGGATAATGCTTTTTTTTCCCTCAGCCAAGCTTGCATAGATATCAACCTAGAACAACTGGTGAACGCCTCCACGCACCGGAAGGGCCATATTCTGGACATGGTGTTTGCGGACCCTCAGTGGGTATCACTAGTTGACATCAAGTGCCAATATTGGACGGACCACTTTTTGATTAGGTTCTCCCTCTGTTCGGAGGACCTTACGTTGCGGAAGGCTGGACTACCGCTAGCTAAGCTAGAGAGACCTTGGTCTCGTATCCTCAAAACCTCTCCTTTGCCGAACATTCTAGGCGAGGACTTCAAGCTCGGCAATACACCCGAAGAAAGCTATACTCTCTTCTGCCAGTCTATATCGAGTTCGCTGGACAAGCTGGCTCCCCTTCGGAAGTCACGAGGGAGGGTGAATCGAGCTAGTCCTTGGTACACGAGCGAACTACGCCAGCTTAAACTTGACTGTAAACGGGCAGAAAGGGCTTGGAGGAGACAGTACCTAGACTCGGAGAAAATTGCATTTAGGTCTGCCATGCAAAAATACAAAGCTCGAATCAAGATAGCGAAAGCGACCTATCTTGAGTTCACCTTGAATCAGGCCCCTAACAAGGCATAGGCCCTCTTTAAAATCGTTAAGGACCTTGCCCACCCCACGTGTGTGGCTAGTGCGGTCCCTTCATCGCAAGTTCTTTGCGATTCACTTGCGGACGCCTTTGAGGAAAAAAATCGTAACATTTTAACAGGTCTGCAGGACCCAGGGAGCCCTAATAGGGAGGGAGCTCCGGAGGAGGTGGTCTGTGAACCCCTGCAGAGGGTCACGCACCTCCGTCAGGAAGCTCCGGCCATGCCCTCTAGTCGACCCCGACTTGACGAGCAGCCCCCCAGTCTGGGAGCTCCGGCGACGGAAGCCAGTCGACCTCAGCTGAGTAGCTCCCCTTTTCCCTCTTTGGATCAGGCTCTCAGTGTGGGAGCTCCGGCGAGTGTGGCCAGTCGACCCCAGCTGAGTAGCTCCTTCTCCCCCTCTCTGGATCAGGCTCTCAGCTTGGGAGCTCCGGCAAGTGAGGCCAGTCGACCCCAGCTGAGTAGCTCCCCTTTTCCCTCTTTGGATCAGGCTCTCAGTGTGGGAGCTCCGGCGAGTGTGGCCAGTCGACCCCAGCTGAGTAGCTCTTCCTTTCCCTCTCTGGATCAGGCTCTCGGTTTGGGAGCTCCGGCGAGTGTGGCCAGTCGACCCCAGCTGAGTAGCTCCTCCTCCTCCTCGTTGGATCAGGCTCTCAGTTTGGGAGCTCCGGTGAGTGTGGCCAGTCGACCCCAGCTGTGCAGCTCTTTCTCCCCCTCTCTGGATCAGGCTCTCAGCTTGGGAGCTCCGGCAAGTGAGGCCAGTCGACCCCAGCTGAGTAGCTCCTCCTCCTCCTCGTTGGATCAGGCTCTCAGTTTGGGAGCTCCGGTGAGTGTGGCCAGTCGACCCCAGCTGTGCAGCTCTTTCTCCCCCTCTCTGGATCAGGCTCTTAGCTTGGGAGCTCCGGCAAGTGAGGCCAGTCGACCCCAGCTGAGTAGCTCTTCTTTTCCCTCTCTGGATCAGGCTCTCAGTTTGGGAGCTCCGGCGAGTGAGGCCAGTCGACCCCAGATGAGTAGCTTTTTCTCCCCCTCGCTGGATCAGGCTCTCAGTTTGGGAGCTCCGGTGAGCGAGGCCAGTCGACCCCAGCTGAGTAGCTCTTCCTCCCCCTCTCTGGTTCAGGTTCTCGGTCTGGGAGCTCCGGCGATTGAGGCCAGTCGACCCCAGCTGAGTAACTTCCCCCTTCCTTCTCTGAAGGAATTTGGTGACTTAGCCCTTACGATTTCATCTGGCTCGCCTCTGGATCCTCTTCCTCCAAAACTATGGAAGGTGTTTCATGAGGATCTCTTCCAGCCTTTGCACGCCATCTGCTGCCAGTCGTTTGAGACAGGTATTGTACCGAGCTGCTGGAAGAAGGCTGTGGTATCTCCGCTGCTAAAAAAACCTACACTTGACCCGGCGTCCCTTTCCAACTACCGGCCAATTTCCCTGCTTCCTTTTCCGGTTAAAATCATGGAAAAGCTGGTCACCCGCACTCTGTCCGGCTTCTTGGAAGGGAACATCTGGTTGGATGAGATGCAATTCGGCTTTCGCCCAGCTCATGGAACGGAATCCGCGTTGCTGACCGTATTAGACAATCTGCGGACGCGAGTCGACAGTGGTCGGGCAGCATTTTTGGTGCTGCTCGACATGTCGGCCGCGTTCGACACGGTCAGTCATCCCACCTTGATCTCTAGGCTGGAAGAATGCGGGGTTAAAGACAAGGCCAGGGACTGGTTAATCTCCTACTTGGACTGCCGTCAGCAACGGGTTTCGCTACCCCCCTTCAGTTCAGAGGAGCGGAGAGTGGGACAAGGAGTACCTCAGGGCTCAGCCATCAGCCCTATACTCTTTAATGTCTACCTCCGCCCTCTAGTCCAGCTTATTAAGTCATTTGGTATCTCCGTATTTAATTATGCGGATGATACCCAGCTGGTTTTTTCCCTGGAGGGTCAGGATGCAGTCACACTGGAGACCTTTCACCGGTGCATGCAGGCCACTGCGGAATGGCTCCGTGTGAACTCGCTACAGTTCAACGGAACCAAGACAGAGGTCCTGCATTGCTCCACTGATCGAGTTCCCAGAGCTCTTCCAGCTGATTTCTGGCCTCAGTCTTTTCCAGAGACAGTGTCAGCCGCACAATCGGCACGCAACTTGGGCGTTATTTTTGGGCCCAACCTGCAGCTAGACCTTCATGTAAACAAGACCACCTCTACATGTATGATGTTAATTCGTATGCTGCGTAAGGTTCTTCCCCTTCTCCCTGAGCAAGCCAGACCAGAAGTAGTGCGTTGTACCATCCTAAGTCGACTTGACTATTGTAACGCACTGCTTCTGGAGGCCCCGGTAACTCTTCTGGGTAAGTTGCAAAGGGTACAAAACATCGCTGCCAAACTCGCCCTCTCTCGCCCCTACCATAGCTCTTCTACGGCAGCGTTGCGAGAACTCCATTGGCTGCCGGTCCATTCGCGGGTGCGCTACAAAGCAGCGTGTATAGTGTTTAAGGCTATCCATGGCCTGGGCCCTATTCCTCTGCGGCGAATGTTCGCCTGGTATCGTCCATCCCGTGCCTTACGCTCCTCGTCATCCAGGCTATTGGTAGTTCCGCGCTTCCAGCGAGTGAGGATGGGCGGCCGTTCGTTTAGAGTAGCGGCGGCCAAACTCTGGAACTCTCTGCCAATAGCCTTGAGAAGCCTTGAAGATCTCTTAGCTTTTAGAAAGGCTTTGAAAACCTACCTCTTTCCCAGGACAGGATGAGTTACTGTTTTCATTTGGATTATGGGTCAAAAGCGCCAGGATGCCCTTGGTGGTGACAGGCCGCGCTATACAAGTATACCACAATACAATACAATACAATATACTTTGAACCACAGAATAATCAGATTAAGAATTTTTTGAATAACTATACATGTTTTGAATGAAATCCCTTGTTGGCACATTGCACTTGTTATCTCTATAACTGCCCAAGCCTCCAATTGTATATTGGGTCACCCCATTCAACTATTCCACTCTGGTAGTAGTAGCACTCATGCCCGGATGGCTGTGAGTCCCTCAACAGTTGTGCTTTCCCCCATAGATTCGTTATTTCTGCCCCCAGGGAATGAATGACTTCCCAAAGTTCTTTGACCTGCACGTTGACCTCCTCTGTTGCAACCAGCTGGGGGGTAATGGCTGGGGGCACCACAGAACCATTGGAGTCTTGGGCACTAGGGTCTTGGGGGGGGGGGAAGCGGTTAGACCGTGGGTCCTAGGGGAATAGATGAATTCGATAAAATACACCCGCAGTATTAGGATGCAATTACCCTATGGGGGGTCGGAAACATCAATTTTTCTATTGCAGCTTGTGCAGCACATGGAAAAGGGACGCAGCACAAGCTGCAATAGAAAATGTGATGTTTTCAAACATCCCTGCACCATGTGGCAGGCACCATGTTGTGTCTGCACATGGTGCAGGAAGTGAAGGGGGCACCACTTGTGCCCCCCAAACCCCGTAGTGGTGGGCCACAAGGAAAGGGGGCATTCTAGGGGCCCCCAAAGTCACTTTCAACTTCCCTTGTCATGGCAGGCGGACCGCCATGAAAGGGCAAGAAGGAAGCGACATTCTACTACCAACAGTGGAGCCGAGGCTGTCTCCGCTGCCATTTTGGGATTACAATTCTACCCGCTGCTGCGACAGGCTCTTAGAGCTTATCAGAAGCGAAAACCCCCCTCGGTTTCCCTCTAACCGCCAGTATCATAATACGGCGGTCATACGGAAACCTATGATATTGGGTGGAAAGCCTTGTGCAAGCTGTCAGAGGGCTTTCTGCCGAATATCATAATGAAGGCCAGTGTATTTATGACAAACTAATGCATCCAACCAGCATACATCTCCTAAACAAATTGGCCAAACTAAACAATTCAGTTGTTGGCATGCCAGGAAAGCAAATACATCAAACAATGCACACTGACTCTGAATTTTAATGCCACATCTACAATCAGACTAAAAACTACTTAAGCCACCAATATCCAAACCTAACTGGAATACACATGGGACAATGTAAACATCGATAAAATACAATGGACTTGATGGACAGGCAATCCAAACAATGGCAAACCATGAAAAACACAGAAAAGCCAAAACTTGAAATGGGCTGGTGCAAGAGCACTCTCTGTATATCTACTTATTTTTCTTTTTTGAAAACATGATGATATCATTGCTTCCAAGCAGCTAAAGCTTGCTGTAGCCAGACCTAAAAAAGACTCCTAGAAACACAAAGAGAACGGATTTGAACCAGAAAGCAGACATTTGGGGTGATTTAACATTCGTGTAATTGTATTATTGGTTAGTTATAAGATTGCAGAAAAACTATTCAAGATATTTTAGTTTTTCAGACAGCTGATGGTAGGCCGTGAAAAAAGAATACATTAAATTGACGAGCCATGTGTTTTTCCCTGAACTTATGATGTTACCAGGGCTGCCATTTTGTTTTTGCCATAGATGATGAATCTTGGTAGTTGGTTTGAGGGTGCCGCATTTGGCTTTATTTTATATTGTTGCTGATGCTATGACATTCCTAACGTGGGTAGTTATTCTGCTGCTGTCATAGTGCAGAGATTTCTTGTTGACTTGTTATGATTCTTTTTCTGGTCTGACACTTGCTTCGTGATCTTTCTTTGGTCCCCCAGGGTGCCATGCAAACAGATGTCAACAATGACCTCTGTCTCCTGGAATCTGATTGAGTAATGACATTGCACATGCTGCTCAGTCCTGTGAAATGCCAGACTGCAGATCAAATGTGGCCTTCTGTCCACATGCCACTGTTCAGCGAGCCCATGAGGATCCTCTAAAGCAGGGGTCCTGAAATAGGGTAGGCAGCCCTCCCATGGTGCATGAACTGATCACAGAGATGGGGGTACCAGGATATGGCCAACAGGAGCATTTATTTTGCCCCTTGGGAAAAGTGACAACCCTCATGCTGAAATAATACGATGTTTTAGTGAAATAAACCAGCGAGGGAGTAAGTCACTCTGCAAAGAGGCCATCAGTAATGTCTTGGCTTGAAGTAAGTGTCAAAGTGTGGGGAGAGGAGGGCTCCAAATAACCCTCACATGTCCCTTCCTCTAGTTTTGATAAACACGGTGGATAAGTTTACACTTTTAAGGAGTCCTGGCTGCAGCTAGCATGTTGGTAATTATGTTTGAATGCATTTTTAAGAAGGATTACTAGCATATCGGCAGTGTTTTAATAGTTGAAAATATTCAGATTCAGACACTCTATGCCCCTCCAGTCGATCCTTACACCCTGAAACCGGTCTAGGATCCTTGTTTCCGGTCAAGGGAGCACCTGGCCTTGCAGTTTTGGCACAACTGTTTCCATGGTTAGGCAGGTTCAAGGCTGATTTACATATGGCTGGGTCCAAACTGGAATGGCATGCAAAGCAAAAAAAAACGAAGGATTTAGGCCCAGATCTCTCTACTGGTGTGAATGTTTGCCATTTTTCAGCATTCCATCTATCAATTGTTCTTTTTGCATTTGTCAACCCGAGTGGGACGTGTATGCCCAGACATGGGTCCTGTGCTCACCATGCCACTGCAGTCAACTCAGCCTGACTGATTAGGGGTGATGACCGCCAAACTGGTCCTATGATGCTTGTTTGTGGTCCAGGGAGACCCTGGCCTGGTAGTTTGGGCTGGACTAGACTCTTAGTGGAGAAGTGTGGCTCACTGGTTAGAGGAGGCAGACCTGGAAGCATAGGTCAGCCCGGGACCAGGGTTCAATTCCTGGCTCGGCGGGGTCTTGAGTCCTAAAATGTCCATGGACTCGACAATTCTTGCTCCGGTGCCCACTCGATTCACAGGTTCACACTCTGCGACTCTGGGCAATAGCTTGCTTAATCTCCACAACGGCCCCTCGCGGCGGGATGCCTGGCTTTCACCTTGTGGATACCCTGCCGAGGTTATCTCACAGGGGAATACCAGGACAGGTTCCCTAAGCAAGCGCTTAGAAACCGCTCGGTGATTTGCGCTATATAAATTCCTGTACATTTACATTTACATTTAGGGAGCAGAGTCAAGACTGATTAGCATATGGCTGAGTTCAAACTGGAATGGCACGGGGAGCAAAAGAACGATGGTTTTTGGCCCAGATCTCTGTACTGGGGGTGCATGTTTGACATTGTCCAGCATTCCGTCCATCAATTGTTGTTTTTACATTAGCCTGCTACTGAAAGCACTGTGAAAAGGCAAGTAATTATTTTTAAAGTGTTTTACATGTGTGATGTATTCCTATAGGTACTGTATCGATTCCCCTATTCCTGACCCTGGTTTGGTTAATAATTAACTAGCAGCCATCTAACGGTGCAAAAGCCGTTATCTGATTAAGCCACACCACGGCACAGAAGCGCGTTATCTGATTAGGTCATAACGCATGCCATCTAATTAGACAAGCGATATTCCTCCAGCCCCTGATAAGGCATATGGAGTTCTCAAAACAAATCAAACCTACAGCGACCTGGGAAATTCCCATAACCATTGTTTTGATTTCACCGAGAACTTCAGCAAAGAATGTGCGAACGAGCCCGTTCATATGACATCCTTATTGACGTATATATGTCCATCCTTACGTCAATCTCGGCACCTTTCAGGTATAAATATTACCGACATTGCCTTAAGCAAACACATGCGGTGGTGACGAGATCGGAGCAGCGAGACGTGCTGAGGAGCCCAGCAGAGAGCGAAGCCCACAGGCGCTGCCCCGCCTTCCTGACGCGCTGAGAACGAGACGCTGCCTTTTGTGGTTCTGAAATTCTGGACCCTACTGTTGTCCCGGTATCGAGGTCCAATACCCGTGTCCCGAAACATCAACGTACCATGACGAATTTGGTGTCGACGAACCGATAATGATTAGGACATCATTCCTATGCATTTGCGTCATGATCGAGGTATGCTAACACCCCTGAATCGTAGTTTCCGTCCCGACCCCTCAGACTCCATTTTGTAAACGGTATCCATCTTGTGTCTTGCCCTCATGATAAGTCAATTAAAGGTCGAGCTTGATCTAAAAGGACACGTCCACCTTCCCTGACTTCCCCCTGACCTGTCCCAACTGACTCCATTGCCTCCAGCCGAACCTGTTTGGGCAGCTCCTCGCCCAGTGGCCTAATACGATAGCATCAATGCATAACATGCCACAAACCATTCACTACATCCAGATCGTGTTTTCTACACACATACACACCTGTCCACGCTCCCTGTTTATGACCAGTTTTATGACTAGGAGGTGCCTTCCTTTATTGGGGTTTCATCGATATCTGATGGGAGTTCCGGGCCTGGCTGGGTAATCTATCACGAATTGGACGTCTAAAATACGGGCTTGCCTACATGACTTCGCTCTTTTGTATTATTGTAGAAATATGTGTATAGCCATATCATAAACTCAAGAATTCTTGCTTGCAGCTATTATTTTTGTATATAAGGAGAAGGCTGGTTCTGTAAGAACGAACAGTCTCCTGAGAACACATGACCCGTGTTTGTCGTGCTTCTAGGACACCTGAGCAAAGATGCCTGGTTTTAGCAGACTTGGAAACTTGTTTTGTCTTGGTTATAGTTAGGACTCCCGATTAGAGGATTCCTGTCCGGTTCCTCCGATTGGAACTCCAACATATGAGCTCTATGTGAAGCACGGCGTAGGTCCCATCACATATAATGAAGTGTGGATAAAATACACCCGCAAGGATGGTGTTTTAAAATGGCCCCAATATGGTAGTTTCGACTCAGAAATATTAGATAACCTAGAGGTCAAATTATTCAAGAGAAAAGCCCGGCCGGCGATGTTTGACTCTTTTCGCTTATGGCGCAAAGAAGCCAAACAGAAAGAAATAAATTAGCAAAAAAGAATAAAAGAGGAATGTCGATGGTGCAAGCTGCCATAACATACAGGGATAACGAGGAAGAGCAGGAAAACGAACAAATGCTTAGGAGCAAGAAACTAGCAGTAGATAAATGCTACCCGATGTTACCAAATAAGGGACTAGGTCAAGAGGAGAGATCCGAGAAAGATCCATTAATGTCCCACTTATTAAGCTCACCTCCACCGTATGCGTTAGACGCTACTACACCGCCAAAGCATTTTACTATACCGCGCCCCGGCGCACGGAACACAGCTATTGCACAAACTCCAGCTACTGTTCAGCTGGTTCCTACTTCTCCGGCGCAGCCTTCTCAAAGGCCGCCGTCTCTGCTACCTACTCCATCTACTTCTACGACTTTGCCTACAGCTCCAGCTATTGTCTATGATACTACGTCTGCTACTACTTCAACTTCCTCTGCTATTGCCTCTACTTCTTCTTTGCCTCAGCCTGTTTTTTCCGATGCACTTACCCCTCCGCAAGGTTCTCCTTCTATTAGACAAAGAGTGACAGGTACAGTCACTAGTCTGTTTTCACCTTTCTTTGGGTCGCCTAAAACAACGCCTAAAACAGAACATAGACAGTCCCGTAGTCAACTGCCTGATTAGGAGGAAAGAAGAGTGCTAAATGAACTAGCCCGTAAATGGATTACGGATACTGTTAGATATGATGTTCAGTCTGTTATGGACGTTTTCCGTCAATGGAATGCACCCACCCAGAGATACGTATTCGAAGAAATGTGTGTATATCTGTGCGAAGATGTGAAGACAAATGATTCCAAATGCACAATGAACGAACTATGGCGTACACGCTTTAAGTTCTATGAAGGTATGATTATAGGTGCAGATGTTGAGAAAGCGATAGAGTTATTGCTCTCTTATAGGAGTAAGGGAAACGTCTCTAGATCATGTCACGAAGACGATGCACCAGGTGGGAAAAGAGCGAGACAGTACCCCATGAGAGAGGTTCCTCCGGTTTGGAGGGAAGGTGATGCGAATGCGAATCCACCAATTCTGCCTCATTTCCAGCATGTGTGGGTACATGTCCCCTGGAAACGATCCGAAGTCTTAGCACTCAAGCAGACACTGCCTGATCCTCGTAAAAACCCAACTGGGTATTATAAGGAGTTATCGCAAACTGCAAGCTCATGTATAATGAATTTAGCGGATGTAGACATGTTGTTTGGGAACGTTGTTACACATCCTTTATGGAGCAAAATCCGTCATACGAACCATGACCAAGAACTAGGTGACTCATGGGCGAACATTACTGCTATGGATGCTAGACAAATAGGTGGTTTTAAACCTGAGCCGTTAATAGCTGAACTTCCCGGTAGGATTATCGCGTACATGAAAACAATAATGCCTGAAGTACGCGTAAACTGGGACAAGCTATCTGCGTGCAAGCAGAAGAAAGATGAGAATGTGTCTGACTTTTTCACTAGATTTGAGGAGACTTTCACCGATCATAGTGGTCAGGATATGGCTACCGAGGGTGGCCAAAGATTGTTTGTAGACAAATTCGTACATAATTTAATTCCTGAACTGTGTAATAAACTGAAAGATTCAGAGAGTGCTTGGGCTGTCTCTACGTCAGCACAAATTTTAGCTACAGCCCAGTACTATGAAAATAGGCGCAAAGACGAGCTAGATAAAGTAGACAAAAAGACAAAAGATTTAAAAACTAAAGTTCTTCTCCAGCAAGCCTATCCGCCTCGTACGGCTAGTCAGCCCAATTATCAACAACAACAGCAGTATTCGAGAAACGCGCAAGGAAACAAGTTTTCCCATCAGCGTATTGCTTATGGCCCGAATCAATGTGCGTATTGCAAGGAAGAAGGTCACTTTAAAGGTAATTGTCCGGCTCTTGCGCGACGTTTGAGCGGTGCTTCAGGTGTAAGGGGAAGAGGTGTTCAACACGCCCCTAGAGGTAGGGGCCGTGGAGATTTCACCCAGAATACAACTTCTTTTCCGCCTCAGAATTCGATGAACAGCTTTGACCAACAGAATAATGCATCGTCTAGGTCAGCTCAGTACTATGCTGACGACTATTACACCGAACACGAAAATGAGGGTAACGATTGCTAGGACAGCCATGGACGAAGAGAGGGAGTTGTTTCAGTTCCAGTAGATCAGAATGGACCTTATGTCGAGGTAATTACCTCAGGAGTGTCAGAGCCATTTTTGCTGGATACTGGTGCTACAAAAAGTTCTATCATGCACTCGAAACTTCCTGGCGCACCTTTGTCTGGCGAAATGAATGTTTCAGTAGGTTTCTCTGGCGCCCCTGTTAGAAACCCGATCTCTAGTCCTATATCGCTTTCTATTGGCCCGTGCGAATTAGAAGCACCCCTCATTCTTACAACAGGTTGCGGTGAAAATTGTTAGGTTTGGATTTGCTAAAAAGGTTATATGCGACTTTGTACTGTTCCCCCTTGGGAGTACAACTTACTTTAGGTAAGAAAGTCATTTCTCCTATGTATTTGTCAAAGGACAATATTCCAACTGAATTGTCATCACTTCCTGATATACTTTGGGCTAATGGCTCTAATGATGTAGGTCGTTTGGAGATAGCACCGTATGTCATAACTTTGAAAGCCAACGTTAGGTTGCCACGTATTCCCCAATACAAAATATCTAGCGAATGCGAAAATGCATTGTTGACGATCGTTTATGATCTGATCGATAAAAATGTCATCGAAGAAACAACAGGTAATGTTTGTAACAGTCCAGTTCTGCCCGTCTTAAAGCGTACTGATCCTTTACAACCGCCTGTGTACAGGTTCGTGATTGACCTCAGAGAAGTAAATAAGGTAGTTATCCCACAGTTTCCAGTTGTCCCCGACATTACTGCTTTATTGACAATGGTTCCAGCTTCAGCAGCTTGGTTCTCGGTGATTGACCTGAAGAACGCTTTCTTCAGCATCCCGTTTGCCGAGGAAAGTTGAGACATTTTTGGCTTCAATTTAGGAGGACGAAGCTTCCGCTTCAAGTGTGCTCCTCAAGGCTACTGCGAAAGCCCATCAATATTCAGTCAGGCCCTGAAAACACAACTAGACACGATTATTCTACCGAATGGCTCAACTCTGATTCAGTACGTAGACGATCTGCTGATCGCTGCAGACACTGAAGAGATTTGCAAGAAAGCTACGTTATCATTATTACGTGACTTATGTGACATGAAGCACAAAGTCTCTCTTTCCAAACTCCAATTTTGCCGACAAGAAGTAACCTACCTAGGTCACATCTTGTCGAAGGAGGGAAGGAGACTGACACCAGAAAGAATACAGGCAATTGCAGAACTGAGTGCCCCAAGGACACAGAGAGATGTTCGGGCCTTCTTGGGCATTACATCGTACTGTAGACAATGGATACCGAATTTCTCACTACTAGCTAAACCCTTGCTGGCACTACTCTGCAAAGACGCGCCAAATCCTATGCCCTGGTCTGAAGATTGCCAAACGAGTTTCCACAAGTTGCGTGATGCATTATGTTCGGCTCCTGTGTTGGGAAACCCCAACTACAGTAAGCCTTTTACATTATATGTCCATGAGAAGGAAGGTTGTGCATTATCAGTTTTAACACAACATTTTGGGGACAGACAGCGCCCATGCGCGTATTTTTCGGCAACTCTAGACCCTGTGGCTAAGGCACTACCAAGTTGTCTGAGAGCCACCGCCGCAGCAGCTGTCTGCATTCGACAGTCTGCTGGATTAGTCATGAATAATACTCTGATCGTTATGGTCCTGCATGCAGTAGACATTTTACTAAACAGGACGAAGACACAACATCTTACTAGCGCTCGACTATCCAGTTATGAACTTACACTGCTAGCAAGTCACATCCACATAAAGAGGTGTGATACACTGAACCCCGCAACGTTATTACCCATTCCGACAGAAACAGACAAGATTGATAACCATGACTGCTGTTTTAGGACAGAAGAAGAGACAAAAGGGAGAGTAGACTTACAGGACACTCCCTTTCCTGAATGCAACGATACTTTATGGGTTGATGGTTCATGTTTCAAGCTGCCGAATGGTGATACGACTGCAGCATATGCCGTAACGACATTACACACCATTATAGAGACCGCGCGTATTTCCCACAATTCTGCACAAGCCGCAGAACTGATTGCACTTACCAGAGCATGTGTGTTAGTGAAAGGAAAGCGAGTGAATGTGTACACTGACAGCCAATACGCCTTTGGCGTGGCTCACAGTTTTGGGAGATTATGGCGTGAACGTGGGTTCCTTACGTCACATGGTGCAAAGATACAACATGGTCAGTTAGTTAATGAGCTCCTCGAGTCATTGACCCTGCCACTACAAGTTGCAATTGTGAAATGCAGTGCCCACAAAAAGATTCAGGATGATGTTGGCCGTGGGAATGCATTTGCAGACGAGGTTGCGAAAGAGACTGCAAGGAACACGATGAGTCGGATGTATGTTGTAGGTCCCGCTAGATGGATTACGGATGTAGGAATGTGTGAGGACACCATTGAAAGCGTGAAATCTATACAAGCCGAGGCAACTGAGAAAGAGGTGAATGAATGGAGAGAAAGTAAAGGTAGATTAGACGCGAATGGTTGTTGGGTCGAACTGTCAGAACACCAGCGATGGCTATTACCTAACGCATATGTACTTGCAGTAGTAACAATGGCTCATGGAGTTGCGCACATCAGTTCGAGAGGAATCTGTAAACTATTGGCCCCAGTATGGCAAAATGGTAATATCCCGAAATATGCAGAGAATGTGGTCAGAAACTGTATGGTGTGTTTGAAGTACAATCCCGGTAGGGGAACCCCAACTCCAGCTGGTCATTTTGCGCCTCCAACGTATCCGTTAGAGGTTTTGCAGCTCGATTTCATTCACATGGAGAGGTGCAACAATCTGAAGTATGTGCTCGTTGTTGTTTGCGCTTTCTCCAGGTGGGTGGAAGCGTACCCCCTTAAGGACAATACTGCCTTGTCAACTGCCAAAGCCCTTGTCAAAGAGTTCTTCCCTAGATTCGGTATGCCTAGAATCGTCTGGAGTGATTATGGAAGTGAATTCGTAGGACGCGTGATGAAGAGAGTGTGTGAGTGTTTAGGCATACAACAAAAGTTTCACTCTGCGAATCACCCCCAATCAGCTGGATTAGTAGAGTGCTACAATGGCACTTTAAAGCTCAAATTAGCCAAGATCCAAGCCTGTACAGGTCTTAAGTGGCCTGACGCCTTGCCCCTAGCACTCTTGTCAACCAGAATGACCGTCCATTCCAGGTTAGGACTTAGTCCTCATGAGATAGTGTTTGGCCGCCCAGCCAACGTCTGGGGCGTGCCAAGGCCAAAGAAACTCAGCGAAATAGAGCACCCCGTACTGCTTGACTATTTGTGCGAATTAACAACTAAATTGCGTGTTTTACACCAACAGGTTCACAGTTCCTCTCCGCCAGCCTCTGACGATCCAGGTCACTCCATCGAACCCGGCACGTGGGTCTTGGTGCGGAATTTCCAGCGCACAAACAACGGACAGCCGAGGTGGACCGGACCGTACCTGGTACTTCTTTCCACGAGATCAGCTGTTCGGGTGGAAGGCAAAAAGAACTGGGTGCACGGGACCCATTGTAAACGGGTCCCTCTACCCCTCCCATACGACCAGTGGGTCAAGGAAGGACTTGCCGACTCTGAAACAGAATCCATACCTCGCTTCCTCCCTTTCAGCGATGCACGTTTGAAAGAAACTGGTACCGAAAAGGAGAGTGATCATATTTTACAAGGACTTGTGCCACCGTCTATGCAGTTGGACACTACCGAACCTGAGACATTGTTTGAAGACCACACCGTACCAGGAAAACGACGGTACAATTTAAGGTCTAAACAAAGAGACTAATAAAAGCAAACTAATGTGATTTTCTTTTCCCCTAAGAACTATTTTTGATTTTTCAGCTCTCTCGCCCAGGGAACTTGCTCATTTTTGATTTTCGAACCGCCATCCGGTTCTGCTGCTAGGGTCGCGGTTGAAGTCTGGGGAGTGCAACTGGGGACGTTTTAGGTCAACGGTTCTGGTTGGTCCAAGGGAGTTACCCCGGACTGAACAGAGCGCACTCCCTGGCAGAATCAACCTACCACCGCGGGCAGCAGGTAGAGGATGGAGTTTCCTAGGGTAAAGAGACCTGCCAGACTCACGGACTTTGAAAGACAATTATGCACGATACTGGCCAAAAGAAGGTTTTTGATGATATGTATTTTTATGTTGTGTAGCATAGCAATGTTCTTGACTGGTTATACTCTATTCGTCTTTCAAGTTTCCTTGTTCTCAAATGACACTCGGCCAACTCCTCCTCTCACTCTCTCCACACACTCCTTTCACCCTCTACCTGAACACGAGTCTGCCAGAAGACTCGAATTTGTAAATAACTCATTCATTCAACTCCTACACCAACACCAGTCCATAATGAACACATCGAACTGTTGGGTATGCGGACTCATGCCGCACACGACTGATAAGGGTATCCCATACTTCATCCTGCCTTTCAGTTATTATGGTTCTCTGTGGGCTTTCCAGACCATGTTCCTATTCGCCCTAGAACCATACCCGACCCGTTCTACTGAGAGTGATTCCAGTAACAAGGCACTAGTAGCAGGGATAAGAAATATGAGTAGAGAGTTCGACACATATCTAACGATTCCCAAAGATGAACTCACTCCGTACACTCGTTGGAACGTAACTAAATATGGGGTTTACCTGAGTAAGAGCCAGATAGCAAAGAAATCCCGCCCAGTTTGGATAGTACCCAACCGAGGTCACTTATGTTTACAAGGTATCGGCAGGGATCCCAAAGCACAATTAGGAAAGAGTATATGCAGGGAAACATGTGTTCGCTTCCCGAACTTCCTCTATACTATTAGCAGCCAAAGGCACGTATTTTGTCTGCCATGACCAAGCCTACACCTGGTTGCCCCCTGACTTCTCAGGTACATGTTTTATCTCATTTCTGCTGCCTCCCACCTACACGGCCAGGGCAGATTACCATCGGACAAGGACAGCTAGGGGTGTCGTGAGTAACGACGACACCGCGGGTCAGGAATTCGCTGACTTCGCAAAGGGTTTTCTGCCATTTTGGGGGCCTATGGTGAACAGCAGGAATATTCGCCAGTTATCGAGGATAGTTGAATCCGCCGTGATTACAACGGCCAGAGGCCTTGGCAATTTGACGACCGAGCTTCAGTCGGATCGACTTATGACCCTTCAGAACCGAGTTGCCCTAGATATCATACTCGCCGATCGTGGTGGTGTGTGTAGAGTGATCCAATCCAGTTGTTGCATTTTCATCCCTGATAACGCACCGACAGTGTACCAGGCCATCTCTAAGCTACACGAGATATCTGGTTCCCTTCACGTAGAAAAAGGGGACTGGTCCTTACTAGGGTGGTTCTGGGAACTGATCGCTACCTGGGGATGGAAAACACTGATCTTCATTGGGATGATCTTAGCACTTCTGTTTATGTTCTGCCTGTGTGTACAGTGCGCTCCTGCACTATGTGGCCTCTGTGCTACCTCATGTGTACGGAAGCCTGTGTCAAGGGACGAACTGAGCAACAGAATGATGCTACAGCAGCATCTCCACGAATTCCTTCATACAGATTTAGACTCGGATTAACATGTATTATTGCCTTATATGAGGGCAAAAGGAGGGTCTGTGGTTCTGAAATTCTGGACCCTACTGTTGTCCCGGTATCGAGGTCCAATACCCGTGTCCCGAAACATCAACGTACCATGACGAATTTGGTGTCGACGAACCGATAATGATTAGGACATCATTCCTATGCATTTGCGTCATGATCGAGGTATGCTAACAACCCTGAATCGTAGTTTCCGTTCCGACCCCTCAGACTCCATTTTGTAAACGGTATCCATCTTGTGTCTTGCCCTCATGATAAGTCAATTAAAGGTCGAGCTTGATCTAAAAGGACACGTCCACCTTCCCTGACTTCCCCCTGACCTGTCCCAACTGACTCCATTGCCTCCAGCCGAACCTGTTTGGGCAGCTCCTCGCCCAGTGGCCTAATACGATAGCATCAATGCATAACATGCCACAAACCATTCACTACATCCAGATCGTGTTTTCTACACACATACACACCTGTCCACGCTCCCTGTTTATGACCAGTTTTATGACTAGGAGGTGCCTTCCTTTATTGGGGTTTCATCGATATCTGATGGGAGTTCCGGGCCTGGCTGGGTAATCTATCACGAATTGGACGTCTAAAATACGGGCTTGCCTACATGACTTCGCTCTTTTGTATTATTGTAGAAATATGTGTATAGCCATATCATAAACTCAAGAATTCTTGCTTGCAGCTATTATTTTTGTATATAAGGAGAAGGCTGGTTCTGTGAGAACGAACAGTCTCCTGAGAACACATGACCCGTGTTTGTCGTGCTTCTAGGACACCTGTTACTTGGTAGCTACCAATAAAATTCGATCTCTGACTGCGACTAGAAGACTCAGTGTTTCTGTGGTCCGGAACAAGGGAGAACTCAGAGGTCTTCGGGTGTTATCCCCTGGCACCAACGGGTTCCTAAATACCCGTTACCTCACTTTCTCCTGCTGAGAAATCCAGCTCTGGCGCTTCCAAGCAGCCCTCGCAGGCAGCTGGAATATCAAGACCTGGGATAAGAGATACCAGCCCTCCATCATTCTAGATCTCAGGTACAGAACTGAATAACCCCTTGCAGAGAATTCTCAAATCAGTCCCTTGGCAAACAAACTTAACTTAAACTGCTACCATATCAATGCTTTTACAGTATTATTTTATAATTCTGTCTTTACTGTATGCACTTTACTTAACTACAAGTATTGCAATAATAGCGATTCATTTCTCTTGTATGAGAAAGGAGACTGATCAATAAATAACATCTTTTATTGAACACGCCCGTCTCTTCCTTTTCTCTACAATCTGGTGAAACTAAGAATGCACTGAACTGACTGAGTAAAATAAGTTGTCTTTTGTTTTCACACGACTCTAGAGATACACTCTTGATTAGGGGAAAAGGCAAAGTTGTCATGTTCTATGGTTGTCAGAAACTAAATCCCTTCTTGTCTATCCAGGGAGGTTAAAATCCTCCTTGCCTATTCGAGAAAGTTTCTAGTGAACTCTGAGCTAGCTGGCAAACACAAAACTTTAAGTCTAATATCGTCGGTAGAAGACCTAGTTAACCTCTGCCCTAGGTCTATACTATTGAAGATATTATTCCAATGCGCAGAGCCTATTGGGATAATAGGAACTACTCTACATGGCGCCCAACGTTTGGATAGGCGATAAAACTAACGCAAGACATTAGAGTAACTCAGTCGTGCTTTTTCACACAGACCCCTTTCTTCCCATAATACTCCAAAGACGTCTGGAGTGGGTGAAAGGTCATATCCGCCAAACCTCGCAGGAGGAGACTCCTATGTATGGTTCTTGGTTTATTCAACGTTGAAGGATACACTGTTCCAAAATATTGTGCATCTAATCTTTGTTTCCATAGAAACCTGATCTGCAAATAAAAAAAATAACCTTCTTGGCAGTAGAATGTCAGAAACTGAAGAAGAAAGGGAGACAGTGAGACTAGCAGCTGAACTCCTAATAGCAGACAATACTCTGCTGGAAAATGACCCAGATGCAATACTCATCCCGGTCAACATAAGGAAATCTATAACCCTAAAACTTATAGAAAATGGACTGACACCAAGAGGTGGTACAGTCATATTCGTAATTGAGGCACACGAATATCGGCAGACAGAGGTATTCAATTCATGGATAAACTTTCCAGCAGCAAACGCTGTAACAAAGGACTTCCACTATTACAAAATAGAGGAACCTCCTAGTGAGAACTCCTTTCGAGGAAGTGGAAATACCACTCAAATTCCAAGAGCACCTGCTCTTGTTTCATGGCGCCCTAAAACATAATAATCACATCACCAGGCTCGGTCCACTAGGTAGACCAGGAGCAACGTGGCCGGTCCTAGCCGGATATACACCACATCCAGACATTGAAGAAATGCCTGCACCAGAGCTTTTAGCACAGCTAAAACAATTAATAAAAATACATAGACAATTAGTCCAATATGTAATGCGGACTTCAACAGTCCAACCAGCTATTAAAATTCCACAGCTGATCCCTCACCAGGGGAACACAAAAAAAATTACACCTCAGAACATACAGTCCTGTCTAGGTAAAGTACCCGCAAAACGGGAACAAATTCCTTTCTGGCTAGCACAAAAAATCACTCAAATAGAGGCGGTGTTTCCAGATACCACTCCTGTTGAGAAACATAGGATTCTGACTATCTGTCTCCCAATGGGAATCGCACCACATGTGGAGGACTGTGACACTTGGGGGAACAGTCTTTGCTTCCATTTACACAAAAACACATGGTGTACCATCCATGTCAGTAATACCAGATGTGCTAAAACAGATTCAAGATGAATACGGTCCAGAACCCGCCTTAACTCTCGGTATGAAACTACTGAAAGATTTCAAGCAGGTCTCTGCAATATTATTAGCCAACATAAAGGGAGAAGCAGCAAATGTGGCGATTCGCCAGAGGTTAAAAGAGACAAATATAGCAGACCAACCATCTGAAATTGCCAGAATCATAGAAAAATCCTATGAAGAACTAGGAAGAGATAGTTTGGGTGGAATACCAGTGAAACCCCAACTAGTTGAAAGTCCTGAAAAGGTATTTATAAAAAATAATTTAAACAATCAAAAAAAGAGCTGGGATGGAAATAAACAATCCAATCCTAAAGAAAAAAGATTCCAGTCCAGAGGAAGGTCTCCTCGGCGGAGAGAAAGATCTCCTGATCAAGGATGCAAGTCTCCCCAAAGGGAGCCCTCTGTGAAAAAATACAACCTTAGAAATAGGGAAAATATAAAAAAAGCCTGATAGATATCAAGATATTGATACACGTCCCTCTCAATCTTTTCAGACTTCCTCGCAGAAATCGGAAAGAAGAGGACGATCAGAACACAGGGAAGAGCACGTCAAGTCCAAAGACAAAGAACCTGCTCATCTGAATAAAAAATTACAATTTCCAAAAAAGAAGGTAGCCAGTATTAAAGTAATCAACAATGCCGAGAATACTGAGGACACAGCTGAAAAACGGAGAATGGGCTCAGACAATGCTAGACAGCGCAGCAGAAGTGAGCATAGCTCGCAAAGTCCTTATGAATCATCTGGAGACAGTGGACACGAATGAATACATTCAGGTGGAAACTGCAGATACCAGAGTTAGCAAACCTCATAAAATATATGAAATAACATTGCGTATAGAGGGGGATAAGACTAGGAAAATAAGGGGTCTATTTTGGGATAATCTCTCCAAGGGCTATGACATCCTTCTAGCTGAACGAGACTGGCCTCCAGAGTTTGTCAGGGAGTGCCCTCATGGCGAAGAAATAATTATGCCTGCCTTCTCAAACCATATTCCAATTCATAAAAAATATACACTTGCAAGAAAGTGGGCAGTAGCTCAAGCCCCTGCCTTATATAAAAATCATGTGGGATGGGATGAGGACTCTCCTCCTCACAAAATCCAGTTAAAATCACAACCTACTGCACAGAGGCAGTACCCGATTAAGCAAGAAGCTAAAAAACAGGTAAAAGAGATCCTAGATCAACTTGAATACCAGGGGTGATTGAAACTTGCACCTCACAAATGAACAACCCTTTGTTTCCTGTCTCCATACCAGACAATTCATATCGTCTAGTTTTGGACTACAGACACCTTAACTCATGTTGCAAAACATTTGCAGTACAAAACTCGCATAGTGCTGCACTAATGAATAACATAGTGCGCAAAAAATACAAAACCACATTAGACATTTCTAATGGATTCTTTTGACAAAATATAGCACCAGAGAGCAGATATTTGACGGCGTTCTCAATAAATGGCACGCAAAAAAATGTCTGTCGTTTGCCCCAGGGGTTCAAGAACAGCCCAGGATTATTCTCAGCGAGAGTAACTGAATTACTACAAACATATGATGACGAGGCATTATCTTATGTCGACGACATCTATCTAACAGATGATGACTTGGATACTCACTTGAAGAGAGTGAACACCATAATACTTGGGTTCGCAGCAGAGGGTTACAAATTCAACTTTAAAAAGTCAAGGATTGCCCATCTAACAGTCCTGTTTTTAGGATATGAACTATCAAGTGAAGGCAAAAGCCTGGCCGACAATTTCCTAGAGAAATGTGCTGTAATCCAAGCACCTAGAACACTGAAAAACTTACAATCAATTCTAGGCTTCCTAAATTTCAGAAGAACTTACATCATAAATTATGCAGAGAGAATTAAACCTCTCTATGATCTAATAAAACCAGATTTTAAAAGAATCAACTGGACTCAAAAACACACAGAAATTTTGAGATCTTTACAAACAGATATGTTAGTTAAAACAAAATTACAAACATGTGACAACACACGCAACCTTGTGATTCGAGTCATCCCAGGAAGATGCGGATTCACATACCTGACCTCTAATGAGGGAGAGAAGGTACCAATAGCATACAAATCACACTTGTACACAAAAGCTGAAATGAAATTTAGCCCAACGGAAAAAATTCTGACCGCGGTACAGACTGCTGTAGCAAAGGAGCGGGCCCTAGCACAGGGTAAACGAATAATAATCGTGACACCTATACCAGCCCTAGAGGGGGTAACAAAGGCGAGCATTCCGAATGCTAAAGCACTCCATCCGAGGTGGATACAGTGGGCTAACTCTCTTGCTGCAACAGACGTGGTATACGAATTTGATCCCAATTTAAAAACACAAGAATTTCTCCAATATGAATTTGAATGTCCTCCGCCGACCGAAATTCTGCCTCTAGAACACTACGGCTGTAATATATACAGACGGATCAGCACAACCCGCAGTGGGGGGTAAGCAAGCCTACAGTGCTGCGTGCGCGATTGTTAAAGGTGGCTGGCATGAAGGAAAATTTAAACCTGTGGTCACTAAAACGCAATCTCTAGGAGACTGTACAGCTCAAAGAGCAGAACTACTGGCATTCAAGATGGCACTTGAAAATACCGATCGAGAATTCCCCACACTTATTGTGTGCGATTCGTATTACTGCGTCCAATCTTACAATGAATACTTGCAGATCTGGGTTCAGAATGGTTTTAAAGATGCAAAAGGTGGCACAATCAAACATAAAATGCTTTGGGAACAAGTAGTTCTTTTGCAAAAGGAACTACAAAAGACTCACGTGATACATACACTGAGTCATCAACGTGATGGCGTTCACATTGCAGGGAATTCATTGGCTGACGAAGCAGCGAAGGCAGCAGTGCAAACGGCTTCCGTAGCTGCTATCACCCGGTCAAAAACAAAAATAGACAGCGAAATATTACAGGCTGTCAGCGCTACAGTAAAAGATGCGATAGAAACACTCCCGAAAGGCTTTCCAGTAAAGTACTCATACATAACTGATGCAAATAATGTTCCGTTTGCTCGAATCCCTGGAGTGGGGGATAGGGCAATTCCAAACATGGAACATAGGTTAGGACTCATCATAGCGGCACACGAAGGGCTTGCTTCAGTACATGCTGGCGTTTCAGCCACAGTATCATTATTAAAACAGAGATACTGGTGGACACAAATGAGAAGACAAACAAGGAACTATGTTCTAGAATGTGAAACATGTCAAAGAATGAAAGTATCAACAGTGAAACGACCAGCACAGATGCACCTTCTAATCTCAGATAAACCATTAGCCTGTGTTTACCTAGACCACTGTGGTCCCTTACAAAGGGATGGTAACTATAAATATATCTTGGTCGCAGTGGATTCATGCACGAGATTCATATGGTTGTGGCCCCAGCGATCGGCTGACGCCAGAACTGTTATACAAGATTTGCGAGTCTTTATCGGCACATACGCAATTGGCATGCTACATTCTGATCAGGGTCCTGCATTTAGCTCTCGAGCTTATAAGGAGGCCATGACCAGCATGGGCATTGCATTGCGGTATTCTTGTCCATTTCATCCTGAGGGTAACGGAATCGTAGAAAGAAAAAACCGTGACATAAAGCAATCTATAACAGCAAAGGTATTAGGTTCGGGAGCTGGGTGGGTCAAACATTTAATAAGTGTCCAACGTAGTATAAATAACCTGCCAAGGAATTCTCTGAAAGGGTTCAGTCCGTACGAACTATTGTTCAGGAGTAGAATGATGATCCAAGATCTTGATAGTCAGACTTCAGTGGCTAAAGACAAAAGCTTTGATATCAAAGATCGTTTGGCTATTTTACAGGACTTAAATGAAACAAGAAAAGACCTGAGCAACATAAAGTTGAAACAACAGCCAACAACCACTGAAGAGAAACCACCTGTCCCAGCAAGGCCTGTCTGGATTCCAAAAGTCGGGGATCTAGTCAGAGAGAAGATCGCGGTAAAGAAGGAATTTGGGCCTTCTTACAGAAAAGCAGTTCCTGTCTTGTCTGTCAACGGGACAAGATCAGTAGTACTACCGCCCCTTGCTGGTAAAAAGGAGAACCGAGTTGTATCCATCGACCTGGTTAAACCACAATCATGTGGCCGATAACAAACAGTAGGCCAAGTGGACTCCCAAGAAGTAGCAGAACACCAATGTTTGCTACGAATACAGAGGCTCAAACTGGAAGACTGGTCACATTTGGAAAATCTACAGTGAATCAACAAGGACTGTGCAACAAAGCAATGGAACTTGAACCTCTTAAAACCCAAATTAAAACTTTTCATCAAGAAACAACAACCTATGATGATGTAACTGCATACTTTGCTAATGAAACAAAGCAAAATCCCAAAACAATTGGAACAATTGACAGAACAGCATCCGGCTACTTCATCAACTTCGATGATTCATCTGAAGACCTGAGTGAAGCAAAGAAACAGCCATCAACAAAAACTTTTAAAGACAAAGCTAAGGAACTTTTTCAACAGCTGAAAGAAACCTATCTGATTTCTCCATGGATTGAATTTTGGGTGGCCTTCGGTGCATTTATCCTCATTCTTTGGCTCATCATGGTACTATGCTTGGGACATTTCATTGAAGGAAAATATGCTAAAATGGACACAGCAAGCCAGAAAATCAACTTGGTCCTTAAACCACACACATCGAGAAAAGAGAACTTTCTTCAGTGAACTTCACAGCCAATCCTATACCAGGCGGTGTAGCATGGAACAAAACTGATTATGAAATCTATGGTCCGGTTGAAATCCTGAAGTATCCAAACCAATTCAAGATCTCATTGAGTGACTTTGTAAAACCGAGCTCATTTGCTGATGATTGGGACTTTGAAAGTATTAATGATATGATGTCTGATCTTGTGATGTCTGCTAAATTTACAGAACATGATTATTTACAGGGTTCGTCTAATTATGATCAGATGTTCTGCTACAATCACTATGGTAACCATTATCTCCATAAATCTGCACAACCTAGAAATGTTTTAAATTATAACCAATGGGAACATTGTGCTACTCCTCCAAAAGACAGCTCTAAAACATTTTATGATAAATATTCATACTTTTCAGGGTTTAACACAAGTAATGCAGAAACATTTTATTTCAAATTGTCAAATAAGACAGGTATGAAGACCATGCTTACAAACACAAAATTGATATATTCCGATTCATTCTTTGAACAAATGAATACATTTGGGTTTGATTTCTGGAACAATAATATTGAAGCAAAAACTGTTTGGGGTACAAGAGATTGGCAAGTACAAGGTATAGAATCATTGTTTAGAGCCTGCATGATCCCAGAACAAATTATATTCTTGAATGACACTATTCAACAAACTACCTGTCTTGGCTTAGCCAAAATCAAAGATTTGAACAAACCGTCTATTCCAAAGCCAACAATGAACAGTAATAGCTCTATAGATGTTGAGATAGACGTAAACCATATATTAAACCAAAACAGAACACATCCTGAATGGAAAAAATGGTTGATCTGGCCCACAGATACAAATAACTGTCAAGACAGATTCCTGAACAAAAAACAGGGGTTCACATTGACTAGGCCAGACCCTAGATATTCCCAAAGACAACATCCAGGGATAGTAACCACCTACAGCGTGGGCAAGCTCTGCCTTCAATGGCTACGAACGTCCACACTGGCTGAAATTAAGCAACACCTAACTTTACTTACAGAAGGTGCTGACTTGCGTGATTTCATATTGGGACCACGCAAACAGCGTCAAAAACGTTTCATAGCGGCCTCTATATATGCAGCTTATAACGAAGTTTGGAAAGTAACTCAAATTGAGACAGCAGAAAAAATACGGGAAATTGACCGTATTAATTTGGAAAAATCACTTTCTGTGGTGGACAATGGGTTAATGACTCTGTCCTCCAGAATATATTCTCTGGACAGCATTGTGTCTTCAGCAATCGATATAATATCGCAAGACTTACTGATGTTACAACACGGTCAGTCCCAATTGCGTTCTATTGTACAGCTTGGCTGGACGTTACAAAATCTGCGTTCTGGCTATGTGCCTTGGCGTTTAATCAACACAACTTCATTATTTAATATCTTTAACCTTACTGATAAACAAATCAGTTTGGCACAGAAGGGTGCTGACTATACAATTCTGAGCATTGAAAAACTTGAGAGATTACCATTGACAATGTCAGAACGACCTGTCATTGAATGGATAATACATGGAATAATAAATATTCCGATAACTACTTTCCAGTTTCAATTTTAGCTACATGTAGCAGTGTTTTCTCTGATTTGTTACCTTTGCCTCAAATTGTAAAGCGCTCTGATATCCTTCGGGATCAAGTTCGCGCTATATAAAACTTTATAAATAAATAAATAAATAAATAAATTCTGCCAAAAATATATACAGGCAGGCCAGTATGAAAGGTTGGGTAAAGGATACATTAAGTCAATATGGAACTTGCCCTATACACACGAATGTGTCAGTAATAAAGGCCAGAAAGTGTTTCTCAGTGGCGATAATTGTGCAAGATCACTAAGCGGTACACTTCTGTGTCAGGGTATTAGTTTGCATGGAGCCTGTGAAGGGACTTCAAATAACCTTTCATGTTACCAGCTAGGCACACCAGCAACACGAATAGAACCATTCTTTAGGAGACTCTCGAACGGGAGTTACATTCTAATAGTAGATCGCAGATGTTGTAGTTTGCTGCCCGGAAAACCTTATCTCATAACCGTGACTAGGAAGGTCATGTGCTGTGAACGAGTATTGTTCCCTAACGATTCTCCAGACAGGGAGGCAAGGTTATGGCCAGATTTGAAAATTGCTTCTATTCGAATAGATACTTTAAGCAGAATGAAGACTGTGCTCCTACAGACGCCGACCAGGCTCACGTCATCAAAAGAAACGTATGATCTCCAAGTTGCAAGGACAACAGAAGAGATTCATTCATTATTATCAACTAATTCCCCCATACATTTCGCAGAAATACTGAACGAAATCTTCAATATTTCTGATACCACTGGTGTCTCCAGTGTATTTAAAGCAGTGTTTTCGGGTGCTTTAACTCCATTCAAAGCCATCCTGGGTATTTTTCCAGACTTTGTCCATTCCATTTTTGGCGGACTTCCACTCCTTTTGGGACTAATAGCGGGTATTCTATTTTTGATCCTGTTATTTCGCTATGGCAAACCATGTCACAGACAAAACACCTGCGACAAGGGAAGAAATGATCCTAGCCATTGGCTACCGGGACCGCATAGCTAAAGTCCTTGGACTAGCACGGCTTCGGGACCTGAACATGACTTGGTCTCTTTCATTTAGACCAATGTGGCAAAGTTGTGTTATGCCTGTATTAAGGTGCTTGCTATGCGGCGAAGAATGCGTGTTGGACACCTGTCTGTCACTACAATCGGATGTGCCAATGGACGCAGATACCTTGTTGAGTCCGGTAACGGCTCATGCATTGTGCTGTCCCCAGCGGCTACCAATCCTGATGATGGCATTCGTGGAGACTTCACCACTACGATTGAGGGGTAGTGAAGCACAAGATGAAAGCAGCATCGATCAGGTACCACCTTCAGTCAGCTATGCTGATCAAAACATCAATGGAGGCAATCATGCTCAGGCTCATGAATGCATGGTAACAACCTTTTCCGAATTAGTGGAACTTACGCAAGAAGCTGTTGACAGTTTTTTCAACAGTCTAAATGATATGATGTTTTCACCAGAGCAACAGGAATAACTTTGAGCAAACTAGAACTCGGAGTTCCCTACATCCTGAATTTGGCCTTCAACATTTAAAAAGCGATATGAAATTTTTTTTTCTCATCAGTTTGTCAGACTGCAAGAACCTTTTTTCCCAATTCAAAAATATTTACGATTTTTTGGGACACTTATCTTCTGCTTAAAGTAGACATTATTCTTAGAGAACTAAATTTCTATTTTAGGTAGTCACGAGACATTCGCTATCCTCTAGCACTATTATACATAACTTTATGATTGTGATGAAATGGTCTCGCACTTTTTTTCTGTATTAAGAGCCATTTCATGTGTGGTTTTCGCATTTATTCATGCTGAATTTAGAAATATGCGTTATATGTTTAGCATTATTAGACTGCTCGTGCATATAGTACACGTGATAGTACATGTGATTATGTTTCAAAATTTTCAAGATACATAAGAATGTATTTTGGGGTGGTACGGTATACACAAACGCTACTGGGTTCACTATGCCTAGATTTGTAAATATGGACATAGTCTACGTGGAGTGGGTGTGATGTATTCCTATAGGTACTGTATCGATTCCCCTATTCCTGACCCTGGTTTGGTTAATAATTAACTAGCAGCCATCTAACGGTGCAAAAGCCGTTATCTGATTAAGCCACACCACGGCACAGAAGCGCGTTATCTGATTAGGTCATAACGCATGCCATCTAATTAGACAAGCGATATTCCTCCAGCCCCTGATAAGGCATATGGAGTTCTCAAAACAAATCAAACCTACAGCGACCTGGGAAATTCCCATAACCATTGTTTTGATTTCACCGAGAACTTCAGCAAAGAATGTGCGAACGAGCCCGTTCATATGACATCCTTATTGACGTATATATGTCCATCCTTACGTCAATCTCGGCACCTTTCAGGTATAAATATTACCGACATTGCCTTAAGCAAACACATGCGGTGGTGACGAGATCGGAGCAGCGAGACGTGCTGAGGAGCCCAGCAGAGAGCGAAGCCCACAGGCGCTGCCCCGCCTTCCTGACGCGCTGAGAACGAGACGCTGCCTTTTGTGGTTCTGAAATTCTGGACCCTACTGTTGTCCCGGTATCGAGGTCCAATACCCGTGTCCCGAAACATCAACGTACCATGACGAATTTGGTGTCGACGAACCGATAATGATTAGGACATCATTCCTATGCATTTGCGTCATGATCGAGGTATGCTAACACCCCTGAATCGTAGTTTCCGTCCCGACCCCTCAGACTCCATTTTGTAAACGGTATCCATCTTGTGTCTTGCCCTCATGATAAGTCAATTAAAGGTCGAGCTTGATCTAAAAGGACACGTCCACCTTCCCTGACTTCCCCCTGACCTGTCCCAACTGACTCCATTGCCTCCAGCCGAACCTGTTTGGGCAGCTCCTCGCCCAGTGGCCTAATACGATAGCATCAATGCATAACATGCCACAAACCATTCACTACATCCAGATCGTGTTTTCTACACACATACACACCTGTCCACGCTCCCTGTTTATGACCAGTTTTATGACTAGGAGGTGCCTTCCTTTATTGGGGTTTCATCGATATCTGATGGGAGTTCCGGGCCTGGCTGGGTAATCTATCACGAATTGGACGTCTAAAATACGGGCTTGCCTACATGACTTCGCTCTTTTGTATTATTGTAGAAATATGTGTATAGCCATATCATAAACTCAAGAATTCTTGCTTGCAGCTATTATTTTTGTATATAAGGAGAAGGCTGGTTCTGTAAGAACGAACAGTCTCCTGAGAACACATGACCCGTGTTTGTCGTGCTTCTAGGACACCTGAGCAAAGATGCCTGGTTTTAGCAGACTTGGAAACTTGTTTTGTCTTGGTTATAGTAAGGACTCCCGATTAGAGGATTCCTGTCCGGTTCCTCCGATTGGAACTCCAACATATGAGCTCTATGTGAAGCACGGCGTAGGTCCCATCACATATAATGAAGTGTGGATAAAATACACCCGCAAGGATGGTGTTTTAAAATGGCCCCAATATGGTAGTTTCGACTCAGAAATATTAGATAACCTAGAGGTCAAATTATTCAAGAGAAAAGCCCGGCCGGCGATGTTTGACTCTTTCCGCTTATGGCGCAAAGAAGCCAAACAGAAAGAAATAAATTAGCAAAAAAGAATAAAAGAGGAATGTCGATGGTGCAAGCTGCCATAACATACAGGGATAACGAGGAAGAGCAGGAAAACGAACAAATGCTTAGGAGCAAGAAACTAGCAGTAGATAAATGCTACCCGATGTTACCAAATAAGGGACTAGGTCAAGAGGAGAGATCCGAGAAAGATCCATTAATGTCCCACTTATTAAGCTCACCTCCACCGTATGCGTTAGACGCTACTACACCGCCAAAGCATTTTACTATACCGCGCCCCGGCGCATGGAACACAGCTATTGCACAAACTCCAGCTACTGTTCAGCTGGTTCCTACTTCTCCGGCGCAGCCTTCTCAAAGGCCGCCGTCTCTGCTACCTACTCCATCTACTTCTACGACTTTGCCTACAGCTCCAGCTATTGTCTATGATACTACGTCTGCTACTACTTCAACTTCCTCTGCTATTGCCTCTACTTCTTCTTTGCCTCAGCCTGTTTTTTCCGATGCACTTACCCCTCCGCAAGGTTCTCCTTCTATTAGACAAAGAGTGACAGGTACAGTCACTAGTCTGTTTTCACCTTTCTTTGGGTCGCCTAAAACAACGCCTAAAACAGAACATAGACAGTCCCGTAGTCAACTGCCTGATTAGGAGGAAAGAAGAGTGCTAAATGAACTAGCCCGTAAATGGATTACGGATACTGTTAGATATGATGTTCAGTCTGTTATGGACGTTTTCCGTCAATGGAATGCACCCACCCAGAGATACGTATTCGAAGAAATGTGTGTATATCTGTGCGAAGATGTGAAGACAAATGATTCCAAATGCACAATGAACGAACTATGGCGTACACGCTTTAAGTTCTATGAAGGTATGATTATAGGTGCAGATGTTGAGAAAGCGATAGAGTTATTGCTCTCTTATAGGAGTAAGGGAAACGTCTCTAGATCATGTCACGAAGACGATGCACCAGGTGGGAAAAGAGCGAGACAGTACCCCATGAGAGAGGTTCCTCCGGTTTGGAGGGAAGGTGATGCGAATGCGAATCCACCAATTCTGCCTAATTTCCAGCATGTATGGGTACATGTCCCCTGGAAACGATCCGAAGTCTTAGCACTCAAGCAGACACTGCCTGATCCTCGTAAAAACCCAACTGGGTATTATAAGGAGTTATCGCAAACTGCAAGCTCATGTATAATGAATTTAGCGGATGTAGACATGTTGTTTGGGAACGTTGTTACACATCCTTTATGGAGCAAAATCCGTCATACGAACCATGACCAAGAACTAGGTGACTCATGGGCGAACATTACTGCTATGGATGCTAGACAAATAGGTGGTTTTAAACCTGAGCCGTTAATAGCTGAACTTCCCGGTAGGATTATCGCGTACATGAAAACAATAATGCCTGAAGTACGCGTAAACTGGGACAAGCTATCTGCGTGCAAGCAGAAGAAAGAGAGAATGTGTCTGACTTTTTCACTAGATTTGAGGAGACTTTCACCGATCATAGTGGTCAGGATATGGCTACCGAGGGTGGCCAAAGATTGTTTGTAGACAAATTCGTACATAATTTAATTCCTGAACTGTGTAAGAAACTGAAAGATTCAGAGAGTGCTTGGGCTGTCTCTACGTCAGCACAAATTTTAGCTACAGCCCAGTACTATGAAAATAGGCGCAAAGACGAGCTAGATAAAGTAGACAAAAAGACAAAAGATTTAAAAACTAAAGTTCTTCTCCAGCAAGCCTATCCGCCTCGTACGGCTAGTCAGCCCAATTATCAACAACAACAGCAGTATTCGAGAAACGCGCAAGGAAACAAGTTTTCCCATCAGCGTATTGCTTATGGCCCGAATCAATGTGCGTATTGCAAGGAAGAGGGTCACTTTAAAGGTAATTGTCCGGCTCTTGCGCGACGTTTGAGCGGTGCTTCAGGTGTAAGGGGAAGAGGTGTTCAACACGCCCCTAGAGGTAGGGGCCGTGGAAATTTCACCCAGAATACAACTTCTTTTCCGCCTCAGAATTCGATGAACAGCTTTGACCAACAGAATAATGCATCGTCTAGGTCAGCTCAGTACTATGCTGACGACTATTACACCGAACACGAAAATGAGGGTAACGATTGCTAGGACAGCCATGGACGAAGAGAGGGAGTTGTTTCAGTTCCAGTAGATCAGAATGGACCTTATGTCGAGGTAATTACCTCAGGAGTGTCAGAGCCATTTTTGCTGGATACTGGTGCTACAAAAAGTTCTATCATGCACTCGAAACTTCCTGGCGCACCTTTGTCTGGCGAAATGAATGTTTCAGTAGGTTTCTCTGGCGCCCCTGTTAGAAACCCGATCTCTAGTCCTATATCGCTTTCTATTGGCCCGTGCGAATTAGAAGCACCCCTCATTCTTACAACAGGTTGCGGTGAAAATTTGTTAGGTTTGGATTTGCTAAAAAGGTTATATGCGACTTTGTACTGTTCCCCCTTGGGAGTACAACTTACTTTAGGTAAGAAAGTCATTTCTCCTATGTATTTGTCAAAGGACAATATTCCAACTGAATTGTCATCACTTCCTGATATACTTTGGGCTAATGGCTCTAATGATGTAGGTCGTTTGGAGATAGCACCGTATGTCATAACTTTGAAAGCCAACGTTAGGTTGCCACGTATTCCCCAATACAAAATATCTAGCGAATGCGAAAATGCATTGTTGACGATCGTTTATGATCTGATCGATAAAAATGTCATCGAAGAAACAACAGGTAATGTTTGTAACAGTCCAGTTCTGCCCGTCTTAAAGCGTACTGATCCTTTACAACCGCCTGTGTACAGGTCCGTGATTGACCTCAGAGAAGTAAATAAGGTAGTTATCCCACAGTTTCCAGTTGTCCCCGACATTACTGCTTTATTGACAATGGTTCCAGCTTCAGCAGCTTGGTTCTCGGTGATTGATTCTCGGTGATTCTTCAGCATCCCGTTTGCCGAGGAAAGTTGAGACATTTTTGGCTTCAATTTAGGAGGACGAAGCTTCCGCTTCAAGTGTGCTCCTCAAGGCTACTGCGAAAGCCCATCAATATTCAGTCAGGCCCTGAAAACACAACTAGACACGATTATTCTACCGAATGGCTCAACTCTGATTCAGTACGTAGACGATCTGCTGATCGCTGCAGACACTGAAGAGATTTGCAAGAAAGCTACGTTATCATTATTACGTGACTTATGTGACATGAAGCACAAAGTCTCTCTTTCCAACCTCCAATTTTGCCGACAAGAAGTAACCTACCTAGGTCACATCTTGTCGAAGGAGGGAAGGAGACTGACACCAGAAAGAATACAGGCAATTGCAGAACTGAGTGCCCCAAGGACACAGAGAGATGTTCGGGCCTTCTTGGGCATTACATCGTACTGTAGACAATGGATACCGAATTTCTCACTACTAGCTAAACCCTTGCTGGCACTACTCTGCAAAGACGCGCCAAATCCTATGCCCTGGTCTGAAGATTGCCAAACGAGTTTCCACAAGTTGCGTGATGCATTATGTTCGGCTCCTGTGTTGGGAAACCCCAACTACAGTAAGCTTTTTACATTATATGTCCATGAGAAGGAAGGTTGTGCATTATCAGTTTTAACACAACATTTTGGGGACAGACAGCGCCCATGCGCGTATTTTTCGGCAACTCTAGACCCTGTGGCTAAGGCACTACCAAGTTGTCTGAGAGCCACCGCCGCAGCAGCTGTCTGCATTCGACAGTCTGCTGGATTAGTCAGGAATAATACTCTGATCGTTATGGTCCCGCATGCAGTAGACATTTTACTAAACAGGACGAAGACACAACATCTTACTAGCGCTCGACTATCCAGTTATGAACTTACACTGCTAGCAAGTCACATCCACATAAAGAGGTGTGATACACTGAACCCCGCAACGTTATTACCCATTCCGACAGAAACAGACAAGATTGATAACCATGACTGCTGTTTTAGGACAGAAGAAGAGACAAAAGGGAGAGTAGACTTACAGGACACTCCCCTTCCTGAATGCAACGATACTTTATGGGTTGATGGTTCATGTTTCAAGCTGCCGAATGGTGATACGACTGCAGCATATGCCGTAACAACATTACACACCATTATAGAGACCGCGCGTATTTCCCACAATTCTGCACAAGCCGCAGAACTGATTGCACTTACCAGAGCATGTGTGTTAGCGAAAGGAAAGCGAGTGAATGTGTACACTGACAGCCAATACGCCTTTGGCGTGGCTCACAGTTTTGGGAGATTATGGCGTGAACGTGGGTTCCTTACGTCACATGGTGCAAAGATACAACATGGTCAGTTAGTTAATGAGCTCC
Source organism: Lissotriton helveticus (assembly GCF_964261635.1). NCBI lineage: Eukaryota > Metazoa > Chordata > Amphibia > Caudata > Salamandridae > Lissotriton > Lissotriton helveticus. Next base: position 691,722,711 of record NC_136068.1, read on the forward strand.
TCGAGTCATTGACCCTGCCACTACAAGTTGCAATTGTGAAATGCAGTGCCCACAAAAAGATTCAGGATGATGTTGGCCGTGGGAATGCATTTGCAGACGAGGTTGCGAAAGAGACTGCAAGGAACACGATGAGTCGGATGTATGTTGTAGGTCCCGCTAGATGGATTACGGATGTAGGAATGTGTGAGGACACCATTGAAAGCGTGAAATCTATACAAGCCGAGGCAACTGAGAAAGAGGTGAATGAATGGAGAGAAAGTAAAGGTAGATTAGACGCGAATGGTTGTTGGGTCGAACTGTCAGAACACCAGCGATGGCTATTACCTAACGCATATGTACTTGCAGTAGTAACAATGGCTCATGGAGTTGCGCACATCAGTTCGAGAGGAATCTGTAAACTATTGGCCCCAGTATGGCAAAATGGTAATATCCCGAAATATGCAGAGAATGTGGTCAGAAACTGTATGGTGGGTTTGAAGTACAATCCCGGTAGGGGAACCCCAACTCCAGCTGGTCATTTTGCGCCTCCAACGTATCCGTTAGAGGTTTTGCAGCTCGATTTCATTCACATGGAGAGGTGCAACAATCTGAAGTATGTGCTCGTTGTTGTTTGCGCTTTCTCCAGGTGGGTGGAAGCGTACCCCCTTAAGGACAATACTGCCTTGTCAACTGCCAAAGCCCTTGTCAAAGAGTTCTTCCCTAGATTCGGTATGCCTAGAATCGTCTGGAGTGATAATGGAAGTGAATTCGTAGGACGCGTGATGAAGAGAGTGTGTGAGTGTTTAGGCATACAACAAAAGTTTCACTCTGCGAATCACCCCCAATCAGCTGGATTAGTAGAGTGCTACAATGGCACTTTAAAGCTCAAATTAGCCAAGATCCAAGCCTGTACAGGTCTTAAGTGGCCTGACGCCTTGCCCCTAGCACTCTTGTCAACCAGAATGACCGTCCATTCCAGGTTAGGACTTAGTCCTCATGAGATAGTGTTTGGCCGCCCAGCCAACGTCTGGGGCGTGCCAAGGCCAAAGAAACTCAGCGAAATAGAGCACCCCGTACTGCTTGACTATTTGTGCGAATTAACAACTAAATTGCGTGTTTTACACCAACAGGTTCACAGTTCCTCTCCGCCAGCCTCTGACGATCCAGGTCACTCCATCGAACCCGGCACGTGGGTCTTGGTGCGGAATTTCCAGCGCACAAACAACGGACAGCCGAGGTGGACCGGACCGTACCTGGTACTTCTTTCCACGAGATCAGCTGTTCGGGTGGAAGGCAAAAAGAACTGGGTGCACGGGACCCATTGTAAACGGGTCCCTCTACCCCTCCCATACGACCAGTGGGTCAAGGAAGGACTTGCCGACTCTGAAACAGAATCCATACCTCGCTTCCTCCCTTTCAGCGATGCACGTTTGAAAGAAACTGGTACCGAAAAGGAGAGTGATCATATTTTACAAGGACTTGTGCCACTGTCTATGCAGTTGGACACTACCGAACCTGAGACATTGTTTGAAGACCACACCGTACCAGGAAAACGACGGTACAATTTAAGGTCTAAACAAAGAGACTAATAAAAGCAAACTAATGTGATTTTCTTTTCCCCTAAGAACTATTTTTGATTTTTCAGCTCTCTCGCCCAGGGAACTTGCTCATTTTTGATTTTCGAACCGCCATCCGGTTCTGCTGCTAGGGTCGCGGTTGAAGTCTGGGGAGTGCAACTGGGGACGTTTTAGGTCAACGGTTCTGGTTGGTCCAAGGGAGTTACCCCGGACTGAACAGAGGGCACTCCCTGGCAGAATCAACCTACCACCGCGGGCAGCAGGTAGAGGATGGAGTTTCCTAGGGTAAAGAGACCTGCCAGACTCACGGACTTTGAAAGACAATTATGCACGATACTGGCCAAAAGAAGGTTTTTGATGATATGTATTTTTATGTTGTGTAGCATAGCAATGTTCTTGACTGGTTATACTCTATTCGTCTTTCAAGTTTCCTTGTTCTCAAATGACACTCGGCCAACTCCTCCTCTCACTCTCTCCACACACTCCTTTCACCCTCTACCTGAACACGAGTCTGCCAGAAGACTCGAATTTGTAAATAACTCATTCATTCAACTCCTACACCAACACCAGTCCATAATGAACACATCGAACTGTTGGGTATGCGGACTCATGCCGCACACGACTGATAAGGGTATCCCATACTTCATCCTGCCTTTCAGTTATTATGGTTCTCTGTGGGCTTTCCAGACCATGTTCCTATTCGCCCTAGAACCATACCCGACCCGTTCTACTGAGAGTGATTCCAGTAACAAGGCACTAGTAGCAGGGATAAGAAATATGAGTAGAGAGTTCGACACATATCTAACGATTCCCAAAGATGAACTCACTCCGTACACTCGTTGGAACGTAACTAAATATGGGGTTTACCTGAGTAAGAGCCAGATAGCAAAGAAATCCCGCCCAGTTTGGATAGTACCCAACCGAGGTCACTTATGTTTACAAGGTATCGGCAGGGATCCCAAAGCACAATTAGGAAAGAGTATATGCAGGGAAACATATGTGTTCGCTTCCCGAACTTCCTCTATACTATTAGCAGCCAAAGGCACGTATTTTGTCTGCCATGACCAAGCCTACACCTGGTTGCCCCTGACTTCTCAGGTACATGTTTTATCTCATTTCTGCTGCCTCCCACCTACACGGCCAGGGCAGATTACCATCGGACAAGGACAGCTAGGGGTGTCGTGAGTAACGACGACACCGCGGGTCAGGAATTCGCTGACTTCGCAAAGGGTTTTCTGCCATTTTGGGGGCCTATGGTGAACAGCAGGAATATTCGCCAGTTATCGAGGATAGTTGAATCCGCCGTGATTACAACGGCCAGAGGCCTTGGCAATTTGACGACCGAGCTTCAGTCGGATCGACTTATGACCCTTCAGAACCGAGTTGCCCTAGATATCATACTCGCCGATCGTGGTGGTGTGTGTAGAGTGATCCAATCCAGTTGTTGCATTTTCATCCCTGATAACGCACCGACAGTGTACCAGGCCATCTCTAAGCTACACGAGATATCTGGTTCCCTTCACGTAGAAAAAGGGGACTGGTCCTTACTAGGGTGGTTCTGGGAACTGATCGCTACCTGGGGATGGAAAACACTGATCTTCATTGGGATGATCTTAGCACTTCTGTTTATGTTCTGCCTGTGTGTACAGTGCGCTCCTGCACTATGTGGCCTCTGTGCTACCTCATGTGTACGGAAGCCTGTGTCAAGGGACGAACTGAGCAACAGAATGATGCTACAGCAGCATCTCCACGAATTCCTTCATACAGATTTAGACTCGGATTAACATGTATTATTGCCTTATATGAGGGCAAAAGGAGGGTCTGTGGTTCTGAAATTCTGGACCCTACTGTTGTCCCGGTATCGAGGTCCAATACCCGTGTCCCGAAACATCAACGTACCATGACGAATTTGGTGTCGACGAACCGATAATGATTAGGACATCATTCCTATGCATTTGCGTCATGATCGAGGTATGCTAACAACCCTGAATCGTAGTTTCCGTTCCGACCCCTCAGACTCCATTTTGTAAACGGTATCCATCTTGTGTCTTGCCCTCATGATAAGTCAATTAAAGGTCGAGCTTGATCTAAAAGGACACGTCCACCTTCCCTGACTTCCCCCTGACCTGTCCCAACTGACTCCATTGCCTCCAGCCGAACCTGTTTGGGCAGCTCCTCGCCCAGTGGCCTAATACGATAGCATCAATGCATAACATGCCACAAACCATTCACTACATCCAGATCGTGTTTTCTACACACATACACACCTGTCCACGCTCCCTGTTTATGACCAGTTTTATGACTAGGAGGTGCCTTCCTTTATTGGGGTTTCATCGATATCTGATGGGAGTTCCGGGCCTGGCTGGGTAATCTATCACGAATTGGACGTCTAAAATACGGGCTTGCCTACATGACTTCGCTCTTTTGTATTATTGTAGAAATATGTGTATAGCCATATCATAAACTCAAGAATTCTTGCTTGCAGCTATTATTTTTGTATATAAGGAGAAGGCTGGTTCTGTGAGAACGAACAGTCTCCTGAGAACACATGACCCGTGTTTGTCGTGCTTCTAGGACACCTGTTACTTGGTAGCTACCAATAAAATTCGATCTCTGACTGCGACTAGAAGACTCAGTGTTTCTGTGGTCCGGAACAAGGGAGAACTCAGAGGTCTTCAGGTGTTATCCCCTGGCACCAACGGGTTCCTAAATACCCGTTACCTCACTTTCTCCTGCTGAGAAATCCAGCTCCGGCGCTTCCAAGCAGCCCTCGCAGGCAGCTGGAATATCAAGACCTGGGATAAGAGATACCAGCCCTCCATCATTCTAGATCTCAGGTACAGAACTGAATAACCCCTTGCAGAGAATTCTCAAATCAGTCCCTTGGCAAACAAACTTAACTTAAACTGCTACCATATCAATGCTTTTACAGTATTATTTTATAATTCTGTCTTTACTGTATGCACTTTACTTAACTACAAGTATTGCAATAATAGCGATTCATGTCTCTTGTATGAGAAAGGAGACTGATCAATAAATAACATCTTTTATTGAACACGCCCGTCTCTTCCTTTTCTCTACAATCTGGTGAAACTAAGAATGCACTGAACTGACTGAGTAAAATAAGTTGTCTTTTGTTTTCACACGACTCTAGAGATACACTCTTGATTAGGGGAAAAGGCAAAGTTGTCATGTTCTATGGTTGTCAGAAACTAAATCCCTTCTTGTCTATCCAGGGAGGTTAAAATCCTCCTTGCCTATTCGAGAAAGTTTCTAGTGAACTCTGAGCTAGCTGGCAAACACAAAACTTTAAGTCTAATATCGTCGGTAGAAGACCTAGTTAACCTCTGCCCTAGGTCTATACTATTGAAGATATTATTCCAATGCGCAGAGCCTATTGGGATAATAGGAACTACTCTACATGGCGCCCAACGTTTGGATAGGCGATAAAACTAACGCAAGACATTAGAGTAACTCAGTTGTGCTTTTTCACACAGACCCCTTTCTTCCCATAATACTCCAAAGACGTCTGGAGTGGGTGAAAGGTCATATCCGCCAAACCTCGCAGGAGGAGACTCCTATGTATGGTTCTTGGTTTATTCAACGTTGAAGGATACACTGTTCCAAAATATTGTGCATCTAATCTTTGTTTCCATAGAAACCTGATCTGCAAATAAAAAAAATAACCTTCTTGGCAGAAGAATGTCAGAAACTGAAGAAGAAAGGGAGACAGTGAGACTAGCAGCTGAACTCCTAATAGCAGACAATACTCTGCTGGAAAATGACCCAGATGCAATACTCATCCCGGTCAACATAAGGAAATCTATAACCCTAAAACTTATAGAAAATGGACTGACACCAAGAGGTGGTACAGTCATATTCGTAATTGAGGCACACGAATATCGGCAGACAGAGGTATTCAATTCATGGATAAACTTTCCAGCAGCAAACGCTGTAACAAAGGACTTCCACTATTACAAAATAGAGGAACCTCCTAGTGAGTACACTCCTTTCGAGGAAGTGGAAATACCACTCAAATTCCAAGAGCACCTGCTCTTGTTTCATGGCGCCCTAAAACATAATAATCACATCACCAGGCTCGGTCCACTAGGTAGACCAGGAGCAACGTGGCCGGTCCTAGCCGGATATACACCACATCCAGACATTGAAGAAATGCCTGCACCAGAGCTTTTAGCACAGCTAAAACAATTAATAAAAATACATAGACAATTAGTCCAATATGTAATGCGGACTTCAACAGTCCAACCAGCTATTAAAATTCCACAGCTGATCCCTCACCAGGGGAACACAAAAAAAATTACACCTCAGAACATACAGTCCTGTCTAGGTAAAGTACCCGCAAAACGGGAACAAATTCCTTTCTGGCTAGCACAAAAAATCACTCAAATAGAGGCGGTGTTTCCAGATACCACTCCTGTTGAGAAACATAGGATTCTGACTATCTGTCTCCCAATGGGAATCGCACCACATGTGGAGGACTGTGACACTTGGGGAACAGTCTTTGCTTCCATTTACACAAAAACACATGGTGTACCATCCATGTCAGTAATACCAGATGTGCTAAAACAGATTCAAGATGAATACGGTCCAGAACCCGCCTTAACTCTCGGTATGAAACTACTGAAAGATTTCAAGCAGGTCTCTGCAATATTATTAGCCAACATAAAGGGAGAAGCAGCAAATGTGGCGATTCGCCAGAGGTTAAAAGAGACAAATATAGCAGACCAACCATCTGAAATTGCCAGAATCATAGAAAAATCCTATGAAGAACTAGGAAGAGATAGTTTGGGTGGAATACCAGTGAAACCCCAACTAGTTGAAAGTCCTGAAAAGGTATTTATAAAAAATAATTTAAACAATCAAAAAAAGAGCTGGGATGGAAATAAACAATCCAATCCTAAAGAAAAAAGATTCCAGTCCAGAGGAAGGTCTCCTCGGCGGAGAGAAAGATCTCCTGATCAAGGATGCAAGTCTCCCCAAAGGGAGCCCTCTGTGAAAAAATACAACCTTAGAAATAGGGAAAATATAAAAAAAGCCTGATAGATATCAAGATATTGATACACGCCCCTCTCAATCTTTTCAGACTTCCTCGCAGAAATCGGAAAGAAGAGGACGATCAGAACACAGGGAAGAGCACGTCAAGTCCAAAGACAAAGAACCTGCTCATCTGAATAAAAAATTACAATTTCCAAAAAAGAAGGTAGCCAGTATTAAAGTAATCAACAATGCCGAGAATACTGAGGACACAGCTGAAAAACGGAGAATGGGCTCAGACAATGCTAGACAGCGCAGCAGAAGTGAGCATAGCTCGCAAAGTCCTTATGAATCATCTGGAGACAGTGGACACGAATGAATACATTCAGGTGGAAACTGCAGATACCAGAGTTAGCAAACCTCATAAAATATATGAAATAACATTGCGTATAGAGGGGGATAAGACTAGGAAAATAAGGGGTCTATTTTGGGATAATCTCTCCAAGGGCTATGACATCCTTCTAGCTGAACGAGACTGGCCTCCAGAGTTTGTCAGGGAGTGCCCTCATGGCGAAGAAATAATTATGCCTGCCTTCTCAAACCATATTCCAATTCATAAAAAATATACACTTGCAAGAAAGTGGGCAGTAGCTCAAGCCCCTGCCTTATATAAAAATCATGTGGGATGGGATGAGGACTCTCCTCCTCACAAAATCCAGTTAAAATCACAACCTACTGCACAGAGGCAGTACCCGATTAAGCAAGAAGCTAAAAAACAGGTAAAAGAGATCCTAGATCAACTTGAATACCAGGGGTGATTGAAACTTGCACCTCACAAATGAACAACCCTTTGTTTCCTGTCTCCATACCAGACAATTCATATCGTCTAGTTTGGGACTACAGACACCTTAACTCATGTTGCAAAACATTTGCAGTACAAAACTCGCATAGTGCTGCACTAATGAATAACATAGTGCGCAAAAAATACAAAACCACATTAGACATTTCTAATGGATTCTTTTGACAAAATATAGCACCAGAGAGCAGATATTTGACGGCGTTCTCAATAAATGGCACGCAAAAAAATGTCTGTCGTTTGCCCCAGGGGTTCAAGAACAGCCCAGGATTATTCTCAGCGAGAGTAACTGAATTACTACAAACATATGATGACGAGGCATTATCTTATGTCGAGGACATCTATCTAACAGATGATGACTTGGATACTCACTTGAAGAGAGTGAACACCATAATACTTGGGTTCGCAGCAGAGGGTTACAAATTCAACTTTAAAAAGTCAAGGATTGCCCATCTAACAGTCCTGTTTTTAGGATATGAACTATCAAGTGAAGGCAAAAGCCTGGCCGACAATTTCCTAGAGAAATGTGCTGTAATCCAAGCACCTAGAACACTGAAAAACTTACAATCAATTCTAGGCTTCCTAAATTTCAGAAGAACTTACATCATAAATTATGCAGAGAGAATTAAACCTCTCTATGATCTAATAAAACCAGATTTTAAAAGAATCAACTGGACTCAAAAACACACAGAAATTTTGAGATCTTTACAAACAGATATGTTAGTTAAAACAAAATTACAAACATGTGACAACACACGCAACCTTGTGATTCGAGTCATCCCAGGAAGATGCGGATTCACATACCTGACCTCTAATGAGGGAGAGAAGGTACCAATAGCATACAAATCACACTTGTACACAAAAGCTGAAATGAAATTTAGCCCAACGGAAAAAATTCTGACCGCGGTACAGACTGCTGTAGCAAAGGAGCGGGCCCTAGCACAGGGTAAACGAATAATAATCGTGACACCTATACCAGCCCTAGAGGGGGTAACAAAGGCGAGCATTCCGAATGCTAAAGCACTCCATCCGAGGTGGATACAGTGGGCTAACTCTCTTGCTGCAACAGACGTGGTATACGAATTTGATCCCAATTTAAAAACACAAGAATTTCTCCAATATGAATTTGAATGTCCTCCGCCGACCGAAATTCTGCCTCTAGAACACTACGGCTGTAATATATACAGACGGATAAGCACAACCCGCAGTGGGGGGTAAGCAAGCCTACAGTGCTGCGTGCGCGATTGTTAAAGGTGGCTGGCACGAAGGAAAATTTAAACCTGTGGTCACTAAAACGCAATCTCTAGGAGACTGTACAGCTCAAAGAGCAGAACTACTGGCATTCAAGATGGCACTTGAAAATACCGATCGAGAATTCCCCACACTTATTGTGTGCGATTCGTATTACTGCGTCCAATCTTACAATGAATACTTGCAGATCTGGGTTCAGAATGGTTTTAAAGATGCAAAAGGTGGCACAATCAAACATAAAATGCTTTGGGAACAAGTAGTTCTTTTGCAAAAGGAACTACAAAAGACTCACGTGATACATACACTGAGTCATCAACGTGATGGCGTTCACATTGCAGGGAATTCATTGGCTGACGAAGCAGCGAAGGCAGCAGTGCAAACGGCTTCCGTAGCTGCTATCACCCGGTCAAAAACAAAAATAGACAGCGAAATATTACAGGCTGTCAGCGCTACAGTAAAAGATGCGATAGAAACACTCCCGAAAGGCTTTCCAGTAAAGTACTCATATATAACTGATGCAAATAATGTTCCGTTTGCTCGAATCCCTGGAGTGGGGGATAGGGCAATTCCAAACATGGAACATAGGTTAGGACTCATCATAGCGGCACACGAAGGGCTTGCTTCAGTACATGCTGGCGTTTCAGCCACAGTATCATTATTAAAACAGAGATACTGGTGGACACAAATGAGAAGACAAACAAGGAACTATGTTCTAGAATGTGAAACATGTCAAAGAATGAAAGTATCAACAGTGAAACGACCAGCACAGATGCACCTTCTAATCTCAGATAAACCATTAGCCTGTGTTTACCTAGACCACTGTGGTCCCTTACAAAGGGATGGTAACTATAAATATATCTTGGTCGCAGTGGATTCATGCACGAGATTCATATGGTTGTGGCCCCAGCGATCGGCTGACGCCAGAACTGTTATATAAGATTTGCGAGTCTTTATCGGCACATACGCAATTGGCATGCTACATTCTGATCAGGGTCCTGCATTTAGCTCTCGAGCTTATAAGGAGGCCATGACCAGCATGGGCATTGCATTGCGGTATTCTTGTCCATTTCATCCTGAGGGTAACGGAATCGTAGAAAGAAAAAAACGTGACATAAAGCAATCTATAACAGCAAAGGTATTAGGTTCGGGAGCTGGGTGGGTCAAACATTTAATAAGTGTCCAACGTAGTATAAATAACCTGCCAAGGAATTCTCTGAAAGGGTTCAGTCCGTACGAACTATTGTTCAGGAGTAGAATGATGATCCAAGATCTTGATAGTCAGACTTCAGTGGTTAAAGACAAAAGCTTTGATATCAAAGATCGTTTGGCTATTTTACAGGACTTAAATGAAACAAGAAAAGACCTGAGCAACATAAAGTTGAAACAACAGCCAACAACCACTGAAGAGAAACCACCTGTCCCAGCAAGGCCTGTCTGGATTCCAAAAGTCGGGGATCTAGTCAGAGAGAAGATCGCGGTAAAGAAGGAATTTGGGCCTTCTTACAGAAAAGCAGTTCCTGTCTTGTCTGTCAACGGGACAAGATCAGTAGTACTACCGCCCCTTGCTGGTAAAAAGGAGAACCGAGTTGTATCCATCGACCTGGTTAAACCACAATCATGTGGCCGATAACAAACAGTAGGCCAAGTGGACTCCCAAGAAGTAGCAGAACACCAATGTTTGCTACGAATACAGAGGCTCAAACTGGAAGACTGATCACATTTGGAAAATCTACAGTGAATCAACAAGGACTATGCAACAAAGCAATGGAACTTGAACCTCTTAAAACCCAAATTAAAACTTTTCATCAAGAAACAACAACCTATGATGATGTAACTGCATACTTTGCTAATGAAACAAAGCAAAATCCCAAAACAATTGGAACAATTGACAGAACAGCATCCGGCTACTTCATCAACTTCGATGATTCATCTGAAGACCTGAGTGAAGCAAAGAAACAGCCATCAACAAAAACTTTTAAAGACAAAGCTAAGGAACTTTTTCAACAGCTGAAAGAAACCTATCTGATTTCTCCATGGATTGAATTTTGGGTGGCCTTCGGTGCATTTATCCTCATTCTTTGGCTCATCATGGTACTATGCTTGGGACATTTCATTGAAGGAAAATATGCTAAAATGGACACAGCAAGCCAGAAAATCAACTTGGTCCTTAAACCACACACATCGAGAAAAGAGAACTTTCTTCAGTGAACTTCACAGCCAATCCTATACCAGGCGGTGTAGCATGGAACAAAACTGATTATGAAATCTATGGTCCGGTTGAAATCCTGAAGTATCCAAACCAATTCAAGATCTCATTGAGTGACTTTGTAAAACCGAGCTCATTTGGTGATGATTGGGACTTTGAAAGTATTAATGATATGATGTCTGATCTTGTGATGTCTGCTAAATTTACAGAACATGATTATTTACAGGGTTCGTCTAATTATGATCAGATGTTCTGCTACAATCACTATGGTAACCATTATCTCCATAAATCTGCACAACCTAGAAATGTTTTAAATTATAACCAATGGGAACATTGTGCTACTCCTCCAAAAGACAGCTCTAAAACATTTTATGATAAATATTCATACTTTTCAGGGTTTAACACAAGTAATGCAGAAACATTTTATTTCAAATTGTCAAATAAGACAGGTATGAAGACCATGCTTACAGACACAAAATTGATATATTCTGATTCATTCTTTGAACAAATGAATACATTTGGGTTGGATTTCTGGAACAATAATATTGAAGCAAAAACTGTTTGGGGTACAAGAGATTGGCAAGTACAAGGTATAGAATCATTGTTTAGAGCCTGCATGATCCCAGAACAAATTATATTCTTGAATGACACTATTCAACAAACTACCTGTCTTGGCTTAGCCAAAATCAAAGATTTGAACAAACCGTCTATTCCAAAGCCAACAATGAACAGTAATAGCTCTATAGATGTTGAGATAGACGTAAACCATATATTAAACCAAAACAGAACACATCCTGAATGGAAAAAATGGTTGATCTGGCCCACAGATACAAATAACTGTCAAGACAGATTCCTGAACAAAAAACAGGGGTTCACATTGACTAGGCCAGACCCTAGATATTCCCAAAGACAACATCCAGGGATAGTAACCACCTACAGCGTGGGCAAGCTCTGCCTTCAATGGCTACGAACGTCCACACTGGCTGAAATTAAGCAACACCTAACTTTACTTACAGAAGGTGCTGACTTGCGTGATTTCATATTGGGACCACGCAAACAGCGTCAAAAACGTTTCATAGCGGCCTCTATATATGCAGCTTATAACGAAGTTTGGAAAGTAACTCAAATTGAGACAGCAGAAAAAATACGGGAAATTGACCGTATTAATTTGGAAAAATCACTTTCTGTGGTGGACAATGGGTTAATGACTCTGTCCTCCAGAATATATTCTCTGGACAGCATTGTGTCTTCAGCAATCGATATAATATCGCAAGACTTACTGATGTTACAACACGGTCAGTCCCAATTGCGTTCTATTGTACAGCTTGGCTGGACGTTACAAAATCTGCGTTCTGGCTATGTGCCTTGGCGTTTAATCAACACAACTTCATTATTTAATATCTTTAACCTTACTGATAAACAAATCAGTTTGGCACAGAAGGGTGCTGACTATACAATTCTGAGCATTGAAAAACTTGAGAGATTACCATTGACAATGTCAGAACGACCTGTCATTGAATGGATAATACATGGAATAATAAATATTCCGATAACTACTTTCCAGTTTCAATTTTAGCTACATGTAGCAGTGTTTTCTCTGATTTGTTACCTTTGCCTCAAATTGTAAAGCGCTCTGATATCCTTCGGGATCAAGTTCGCGCTATATAAAACTTTATAAATAAATAAATAAATAAATAAATTCTGCCAAAAATATATACAGGCAGGCCAGTATGAAAGGTTGGGTAAAGGATACATTAAGTCAATATGGAACTTGCCCTATACACACGAATGTGTCAGTAATAAAGGCCAGAAAGTGTTTCTCAGTGGCGATAATTGTGCAAGATCACTAAGCGGTACACTTCTGTGTCAGGGTATTAGTTTGCATGGAGCCTGTGAAGGGACTTCAAATAACCTTTCATGTTACCAGCTAGGCACACCAGCAACACGAATAGAACCATTCTTTAGGAGACTCTCGAACGGGAGTTACATTCTAATAGTAGATCGCAGATGTTGTAGTTTGCTGCCCGGAAAACCTTATCTCATAACCGTGACTAGGAAGGTCATGTGCTGTGAACGAGTATTGTTCCCTAACGATTCTCCAGACAGGGAGGCAAGGTTATGGCCAGATTTGAAAATTGCTTCTATTCGAATAGATACTTTAAGCAGAATGAAGACTGTGCTCCTACAGACGCCGACCAGGCTCACGTCATCAAAAGAAACGTATGATCTCCAAGTTGCAAGGACAACAGAAGAGATTCATTCATTATTATCAACTAATTCCCCCATACATTTCGCAGAAATACTGAACGAAATCTTCAATATTTCTGATACCACTGGTGTCTCCAGTGTATTTAAAGCAGTGTTTTCGGGTGCTTTAACTCCATTCAAAGCCATCCTGGGTATTTTTCCAGACTTTGTCCATTCCATTTTTGGCGGACTTCCACTCCTTTTGGGACTAATAGCGGGTATTCTATTTTTGATCCTGTTATTTCGCTATGGCAAACCATGTCACAGACAAAACACCTGCGACAAGGGAAGAAATGATCCTAGCCATTGGCTACCGGGACCGCATAGCTAAAGTCCTTGGACTAGCACGGCTTCGGGACCTGAACATGACTTGGTCTCTTTCATTTAGACCAATGTGGCAAAGTTGTGTTATGCCTGTATTAAGGTGCTTGCTCTGCGGCGAAGAATGCGTGTTGGACACCTGTCTGTCACTACAATCGGATGTGCCAATGGACGCAGATACCTTGTTGAGTCCGGTAACGGCTCATGCATTGTGCTGTCCCCAGCGGCTACCAATCCTGATGATGGCATTCGTGGAGACTTCACCACTACGATTGAGGGGTAGTGAAGCACAAGATGAAAGCAGCATCGATCAGGTACCACCTTCAGTCAGCTATGCTGATCAAAACATCAATGGAGGCAATCATGCTCAGGCTCATGAATGCATGGTAACAACCTTTTCCGAATTAGTGGAACTTACGCAAGAAGCTGTTGACAGTTTTTTCAACAGTCTAAATGATATGATGTTTTCACCAGAGCAACAGGAATAACTTTGAGCAAACTAGAACTCGGAGTTCCCTACATCCTGAATTTGGCCTTCAACATTTAAAAAGCGATATGAAATTTTTTTTCTCATCAGTTTTTCAGACTGCAAGAACCTTTTTTCCCAATTCAAAAATATTTACGATTTTTTGGGACACTTATCTTCTGCTTAAAGTAGACATTATTCTTAGAGAACTAAATTTCTATTTTAGGTAGTCACGAGACATTCGCTATCCTCTAGCACTATTATACATAACTTTATGATTGTGATGAAATGGTCTCGCACTTTTTTTCTGTATTAAGAGCCATTTCATGTGTGGTTTTCGCATTTATTCATGCTGAATTTAGAAATATGCGTTATATGTTTAGCATTATTAGACTGCTCGTGCATATAGTACACGTGATAGTACATGTGATTATGTTTCAAAATTTTCAAGATACATAAGAATGTATTTTGGGGTGGTACGGTATACACAAACGCTACTGGGTTCACTATGCCTAGATTTGTAAATATGGACATAGTCTACGTGGAGTGGGTGTGATGTATTCCTATAGGTACTGTATCGATTCCCCTATTCCTGACCCTGGTTTGGTTAATAATTAACTAGCAGCCAACTAACGGTGCAAAAGCCGTTATCTGATTAAGCCACACCACGGCACAGAAGCGCGTTATCTGATTAGGTCATAACGCATGCCATCTAATTAGACAAGCGATATTCCTCCAGCCCCTGATAAGGCATACGGAGTTCTCAAAACAAATCAAACCTACAGCGACCTGGGAAATTCCCATAACCATTGTTTTGATTTCACCGAGAACTTCAGCAAAGAATGTGCGAACGAGCCCGTTCATATGACATCCTTATTGACGTATATATGTCCATCCTTACGTCAATCTCGGCACCTTTCAGGTATAAATATTACCAACATTGCCTTTAGCAAACACATGCGGTGGTGACGAGATCGGAGCAGCGAGACGTGCTGAGGAGCCCAGCAGAGAGCGAAGCCCACAGGCGCTGCCCCGCCTTCCTGACGCGCTGAGAACGAGACGCTGCCTTTCTCCTGCTGAGAAATCCAGCTCCGGCACTTCCAAGCAGCCCTCGCAGGCAGCTGGAATATCAAGACCTGGGATAAGAGATACCAGCCCTCCATCATTCTAGATCTCAGGTACAGAACTGAATAACCCCTTGCAGAGAATTCTCGAATCAGTCCCTTGGCAAACAAACTTAACTTAAACTGCTACTTATCTACCCCCGCCCACGTATTAGGCTTAGGTCAGGTACACTGGGGAAGGCGTGGTTAGAAGCACCAGTTGAGTATGATTAGTCAAATGTATATATGTATGTATCTATTTTATCCATTTTAAAGTATCATATGGCTCAGAAACCATATCAATGCTTTTACAGTACTATTTTATAATTCTGTCTTTACTGTATGCACTTTACTTAACTACAAGTATTGCAATAATAGTGATTCATTTCTCTTGTATGAGAAAGGAGACTGATCAATAAATAACATCTTTTATTGAACACGCCCGTCTCTTCCTTTTCTCTACAATCTGGTGAAACTAAGAATGCACTGAACTGACTGAGTAAAATAAGTTGTCTTTTGTTTTCACACGACTCTAGAGATACACTCTTGATTAGGGGAGAGCAAAGTTGTCATGTTCTATGGTTGTCAGAAACTAAATCCCTTCTTGTCTATCCAGGGAGGTTAAAATCCTCCTTGCCTATTCGGGAAAGTTTCTAGTGAACTCTGAGCTAGCTGGCAAACACAAAACTTTAAGTCTAATATCGTCGATAGAAGACCTAGTTAACCTCTGCCCTAGGTCTATACTATTGAAGATATTATTCCAATGCGCAGAGCCTATTGGGATAATAGGAACTACACTACACCTGCAGTAAAAGATATGCAGTGGCAAAACGCACAAAGAAAATGAGTGTTTAAGGCAAAACAAGTGCATATGTTGTGTATATAGTTTTAGTAATACACATTTAGACTGTAACAAGTGCAAAGCAGTATAATCCATAACTCAACTGTGAACACCCTTACATTACCTCTCAAAAAGAAAAACACTTTACCACCAGACAGCCTCATACGACCCCATCAAATAAAGCCATATTCAGCCCTCCCAAGCAGCTTTTAGATTTTGTTCCACACATTTACAATTCTTTCAGATAGAAGGCACACAGGCAAGAAGGCTTGTTTCTTCTTTTTACTTCTTTTGATGTCTACCTGTACCTTTGCTTTTCAGAAGAGGAGACCCCTTCCCTTTCAGCCAGAGGCACCTGAAGGCTGCCATTATCCATTCTAGCATGGTTATTTTTTGTAACAAAAAGTATGGGAACCACTATTGCCAAATTAAAGGATTGGAAACTTTGTTCGCAATATATCCCAGTGTGTTGGAAGGGGACCCCAAGTGTATCAATATCAGAGCCCCTCTTGCATAAGCTTTAAAAAAGTGGTGTAGTCGGCCTGACCTCACCACCTCCTTTGCAGGGCTGCCCCTTCTTTAGCTAGTAGATGTATCTCCTGTACAAGTGCTAGCTGGATCAAGTTAGGTTTGTGTCTTGGCAGCTTCTGTGCAAATCACCTTATCTTCCCCTCCTAAAAATCAAGAATGTGAGTTTGTGTAATGTAACTGGTGCTCATGTAAAGCGCTCCATTACCTTTGGTGCTATTAAGAAATGGAAATATAAACGTTGTGAGGTGTATGGCTGCAGGATGTTTTCTTAGACCTTATGCAGCAAGGGTAGAGACGTGGCTATAAAGTAATGGGCATGGGAGTGGGACACATTGTTCTGGGAAATACAGTTTTTTGGCAAGACCATTTTTTTAAGTGACTTAAAACCGTCCACCATCAGCAATTTCAATGAAGCTTATTTGCTTAAAAAATACATTCCTGCCCTCTCCACCAATTTCTTAGTTATCGTCTCAAAAAATAGACATAAGAGGGAAAACAAACTTTGAAAGGATAAAACGTTTTACTGACTGGTCTAGTGCATTCAAAACAAATAGGCAACTTTTTGTTTCAGGTGGGAAACCAGCCCTAAACTAAATGTGACAGGAGACTATGGAATGTGTAACAGTTTCAAACACTTTTGGATTTTAACTAGCGATGCTTTGCATTCTGGGATTTGTAGATCCCTTTCTCTGTATAAGTATGGGATTTAAAAAAATTCCATCACACGCAGCATTGAAAGCAAAAATCAGGGAGTGGCTGGACATCTCACATAGCATGACCCACCTTTGAGCTACCAAGCCCTAGTTCCCATATTTTGTGGGAGTCCTCACACAGCATACATGTAAAAAAATATCAGCAATGGCCATTCTTTCAGGACATTGCTTCTGGCATATTCTGTATTCTGGGAGAGGTGTGGCGCCGCGGCCAGGGCGACTGACGCTGGAATCTGGGGACCACGGTTCGATCCCCAGCTCCGGCGGCAGGTTAGCCCAGCACCATGCGACTCTGGGCAATAGCTTGCTTAATCTTCCCGACAGCGCCTAGAGACCCTAACGGGTGATTGTGCGCTATATAAATGTGGATTATTATTATAAATGTGTTCAGGCTGTGGGTACATCCTTCTATTTTCTGGCATCTGTTGATATAAGCTAGTAAGATGTTTGCAACGCCTGGAGGTGCATGAGCCTGGCAGAGAAGTACAGGGGAGTGATGAGAACATAAAAACAGACAAAAGGTAATTTGAAGAGATAGAATTTAAGAAAGAGTTACAAAATGTAGGCCAAATTCAAGAAGTAGAAAGTGCCAGAATCTACCAGCAGGTTAAAGCTCAAAAAGCAACTTGCTTTAATAGTGCTACATTTGTAGGTCAGCATATAGGTGCTATGTAAGACTCTTGTACGTTTGTCAATACTAGGATCTCAGTGTCCGGGATATTGTTGCATGCAAAGATGCTTTATGTGAACTAATGGTTACTCAACTGTGGGACAGTGGTCCATTTTGCAGGTCAGGGTATATGTGGTTTATAAGTGTTCTGTGAATGTCTAAGTGCCTGGTAGAAATTAGGCAGACTGGCACTGTGAGAATTCTTTTGTTGTTTTAGTTATGCAGCAGGGTGGTGATTTGTTATGACAGCCCTGTCTATGTGCCACACAAAATGCGCCCCCTAGCCTCTTAAAATTGTCGAGAGCCATCACTGTCAGTGCGTGTGTAAGAGAACATGTGGGAGGTGTAAAGTAAAAGCAAAACATGTGTGAGTTTGCAAGTAAGCCTGGTCAGAGTTTGCAGAGTTTTACTCAGCAGAACTCTGTGAAGGGCTGGAAAAACTCTGCCGCACTCCGTGGAGTTCCGCCAGCGGCACAGTCTGTTAAGTTGCGCTGCTCGCACTGATTTTTAGCGCCGGGAGTTTTGTCCCGCACCGCAAAATTAGCACGAATGATGCTACGCGTCAAGCCAGAGGGCGCTGCTGCTTTCTGCCTCTCAGCAGAACTCTGTGAAGGGCTGGAAAAACTCTGCCGTACTCCGTGGAGTTCCGCCAGCGGCACAGTCTGTTAAGTTGCGCTGATCGCACTGATTTTTAGCGCCGGGAGTTTTGTCCCGCACCGCAAAATTAGCACGAATGATGCTACGCGTCAAGCCAGAGGGCGCTGCTGCTTTTTGCCTCTCAGCAGAACTCTGTGAAGAGCTGGAAAAACTCTGCCGTACTCCGTGGAGTTCCGCCAGCGGCACAGTCTGTTAAGTTGCGCTGCTCGCACTGATTTTTAGCGCCGGGAGTTTTGTCCCGCACCGCAAAATCAACACGTATGATGCTACGCGTCAAGCCAGAGGGCGCTGCTGCTTTTTGCCTCTCGAGTAGACATTCTACACAAGCGGCAGCTTCCTCAATGCGAGGGGCAGATTTCTCAACATGTGCGATCTCTACCTGCCACCACCACCCATGTTGAGAAAGCTCACCAGGAGGAGGTATAGTCTGTTATTTTTTCTCGCAAGCGCTCACCAACTTGACGTTGGCCAGCAGCTCGAGAGAAAAAACTCTGTTCTGTGTCACTTTGCGGAGTTTTCAGAACTCCGCGCAATACATGGAGTGGACAAACTCTGCGAACTCTGCTGTCAGAGCAGAATTGTGCATCCAACCCTATTTGGGAGCATGAGTCTGACTGTGAAAATGAAAGGTGGTACATGTGCGTGAGTGAAACTGAATGTGTTTCACAGAGTTTGCAATGAGATGTTTGCAATTGCAGCAGCACTCAAGACTCTAGAAACGTTGAGATCTGGGTAAAGCAAGTGTTTTTTCATTTCATGGCAGAGGAAAATGAATTTACTGAGAATTGTTGTCATTTTGTGATGTCAGGTTCTTTAAGAAAATATCAAAGCTGTGAACAATTTATGCGCCACATTTACCTTAGTGAAAAAAATGTACTTTAAAAATGAATACTCATGAGGCCAGTATCAGCTTTTTTTATTGCCAAAGGGCAAGGTTTGGTAGCAGAAAGTGTGATGAATCACAAAGAGTAAAGAATGAAATTATTAATTAATTTTTAAACACTCTGCCCCAGAGAATTTGACAAGAAGACAAATGTAACAGTAACTATTTTCTGGCACACTTATTTGGTCACAACACGATGTATGTCAAAATATCACCTGGTACAGAGATTGCTGTGTACCCAGCAGGATCCATGCTATAATATATAGTTAATTATTGACTTTATATTTGTGCATTCCAGTCAAAGGTTCGATTCACCACAAAATTGCATAGAGTGTCTGTGTGCCTACTGTAAAGAACAGCATCCAACATAAAGATCAGAGATTTGTTTTTTATGAAGATAGCTCAGTTGGTTACTGATTTTGTTGCATAGATCTTAAAAAGTTAAAATCCTCGTCTTGTAGCTGATTAATGGTGCTGCAACAAGAAGCTGCATGCAAACTTCAAGGTATACTTTTAGAACCTTACCATTCTTTCCTTAATGTGTTGTTATTCTAAAATTGCTAAAAAAAAAAAAAAAGAAGTATTATCCCTTATTCCAGTCCCAAACTCAGCCCCAGGTCACCACTCCTTTTGGGGAGTACCTGCTCGTATTTTTCCACTTAAAGCACTGCCTGCCCTTTAAAGCATTAGTCTGGGGCCTTCTTGTCTTCGCGCTCCGTGGTATCAAGGACCTCGCGAGCACTCGTAGATTGTGTCAACCTATTATGTTCTTCAGCTTGGAGGAGAAACTCAAAACATCCATTCTAAATAAAACTCGTCCCCGATCCGAGTGCTGGAGAGACCCTGTCCGAGGGGCTGATGGTGGGAAGTAAGGGGGATGGGCGTCGTGTTTCCCGGACCCCCCTCCTTCCTGTTAGCAGTGGAAGTTGTTATCAGTGTGAGTGAGATCTGCTCGGCACTTATCTTCTGTCTGAGCCACTGTCCCCAAATGTGTCCTGACAGGGGGACGACGCCAGGAGCATTAGCGGCAGACCGGGGTCTGTGCTGCAGCCCGGGCCGGGCTCCTCGTCCTAAGGCCGCGTCCTCCTCGTCGCGTTTTATTTATTTATTTATTTATGTTTTAGGGTTTTATACTGTTCGAACCTGACCCTTGGGCACCCAATCGCTTTGCAAGAGCTCCAGATCACAATAATGCTCTTTTTGGCAGAACGTAGGGGCATTTAAGTGCCGCCCTGCCTGAGACATCCCCGGGCACTGCACCCGCTCCAAACGCGCGGGGGTGTTGAGGCCTCTTGTGTGTCACAGCCTTACACAGCTGCGACCTGCGGTAGCACACTTCTTTCTCACAAAACGATGAGTCTCTTTTCGAAGTGTGGACTCCTTCCTTGTCTGTCTCACGATGCTTTCCACTTTTGACTCGCCCCTTCCTCTTCACCTCCGTCCTCACACTCCCCCGCTCTTTTTCTATGCCAGTTCACCTCTCCTCCCATCCTCCGCCATTCCATGTGTCTCCTTTCCACTTCAAGGCACCCAGTGGGTTAGTGGAATGAAAAAACTTAGGGGCCTCTCAAAGGGACGTGGCCGATGTAATTAAGGGCATAGCTTAAAAATCCGCAAGGTCAAAATCTGTGCTTAGCATAGTGTGCCGCCCGACTGGTATTTTGCTGCTTCTGTCATTGAATAGAGATATATAATTCAGCAAGTAACATCACACCTGCAACTATCCAGAGCTATTGGCTTTGCCATTGGTTGTTAGTTACATAAGATAAATAAACAACAACTATGGCTTCGTTATATTGAATATTGAAAATGTTTCAGTGCTGAAATGATGAGACTGAAATAACTATAACAGGCAGTGAAGGATGGCACTGCTGCAAAGTTAATATTCTTTTTCTCAACCTTAGGCCAAAAATGGGAATCCCGATAGAGACCCGCCTCAGCACCTGCTATTTAGAACTGCCGGGGCTGAGCACAAGTAGGACCCGGCCCATTTAAAGCCCCAGGCGCACCTTTGCTCGAGCCTTTGTTCACTTTCTCCCTCTCTCCCTAATGCATAATGCCCTACCCCCTCTACCCTCTCTCATTCACCACCCGGCCATTCGTCCTTTCCCCTCCTCCTTTCACTTAGTCATTTCCTTCTTACCCTACCTTCTTTCACCCTTCATTCCCCTCCTTCGTTCACTCTTAGTCTAGCGAGACTGTACCCTCCTTCCCCACCCTTCCATCGCACATCTGTCCTCTCTTCCTTCTCTCTTAGTCATTATCCTCTTTCTTCTCGCACTGGCACCTTGTACCCCCCTCCCCACCACCACTGCCTCTCGTCCTTTTCTGTTATTGTCGTTCCTCCTCTCAGTTCTCTTCTTCTCCCGCTGTCCCTCTTCTCTGTCTCACCCCCGCTCATCTCTCGCCCTCTCCTTCCTTCTCTTCCTCTCGTTCTCCGCCCTCTGTCCCCTCTCTATGCTCAGGGGCGGTGTCCGCATATGTGCCCTCACGGCGCGTGCCCACCATCCTCCCCATTCTCATAACATAGGGATTTTTATTCTTTGTCTTATTTTCCAGAACGTTCATTGCTGCACGTGACACCGCGTCAGTGGCCTGCACACGTACCTGGGCAAGGCTTGCACTGCAGAGCTCTGTACAAAATGGCACAAGACTGTACAACACTGTGTAATACAACCCAGAACTGTACGGTAATGTACCCAACCCTCTGCGGCGTGACCCAAAGGGATGACCCACTAGCGGAATGTGTAAAGCAAGGTTGGACAAATTATGTGGCAACAAAAGGCAAATTATGCGGCGAAATGCAGCAATTTCTGTGCTATTACTTAATTATTTCGCCTTTCACTTACACATGTTAACACCCTCTGGGCAAAGAGTTCGCCTCACTAGCACCGGCTTAACCCAAATACAGCAATATATCAAAGAAAGGTGACCGGTCAACATTTTCAAAGGGCTTAACAGCAGCGAAGTGTTTCGGCGTTTTAGTAACTTTTGACCTGTTTGACCTACAACCCTTTTTTGTGTGTAAAAAAATCTGGAAATTATGCTGCAGAGGGTGGACTATGTGTAGCAGCAGATACATACTTATCACAGTGAAAATAAAGCATATAATTCCAACTGCCCGGCACATATCTCACAGACATTCATTGACCTTGGACTGAATGATACATTCTTGAAGAGTTGTGGGGGGCTGCACCACAGGCCTGCAGGGACCTGCATCAATCCCCTGCCAAACCTAACCCTGTGTAAAAATGCTCCAGTGAGGGGCAGAGAGACAGGTTTCAAAGAGAGAGAGAGTAAGAGAGAGGCAGACTAAAACAGAGAGGCCGAAACTAAACAAGGAGAGTACATAGAGTGGCATGAGACAAGTCGGAGAGGTGCAAATGACGGTAGAGACTGAGCAGAAGTAAGAATAGACAGAGGATGAAATCAATGGGAAGTCTCAGCTTGAAAAACAAAAGGAATGGATGGATGAATGGATGAATTTATTAATTTTACTTGTAAGTTTAGAGAAAATTACCCGCAATGTGTTGTTTTAGGAGTCTGCAAAGGCCCTGACCTGATACTAACTGGGCTTTAAACAAAATAGTATATACTTATTTCTGACATGACTTTTAAATGATAAGCCAGGGCTGGTTAACACAGCTCAAGGACACACGTGCAGATAAGGGGGTGATCCTGCTTATGTGTTGCCAGCGGAGACATCTAAATACGGGTGTGCTGGTAGAAAGCGGCCCGGCGGCAACCCCATCTGAGCTGCGTAGGGGCAGAGGGAGATGAGACGGCTCTGTGACAGACCGAGCCCCTTCCTGCGCATGGACGCCGGTCATAGGCAGCTGGACAAACCCCCATAACCCCGTCTCTGTCTCTTTAAACTGCAGGTATCGAGGACTGCGAAGTCTGGCGCGAGCGGGACGCATTTTGTATCCTCTTTGCACTTCACAGTGCTGCAATATGTGTCTGTCTGTTTTAATTTTTTTGTGTGCTGGTTTATATAGCGCGAACTTGACCCAAAAGGTATCGGAGCGCTTTACATGAGCACCGGTTAAGTTACACAAGGGCAGGTTCATGGTTGTCGGTCCAGACAGGACCTTGTGAGGTGCAGACGCTGCCAACTCAGGGCCATACATGAGATGGAGGGGCAGCGGGGGTTCTTTATCTCGAATATTACATGTACCGTGTTTTTATTCATTCACTGACACTTCAGACCCGCTGGCCTCCTCTTTGTACCCTGCAGTGTTTGTGTGTCCCCAGACTGTCTCTAGTCAGCAGCCACACACCAGCTGCACACACCTCCCCACGCACCCTCAAAAGAGCCTCAGCGGGCCGTCCCTACTCTTTGTCCGCCTCTTTTTTTTCATACTAGCAATCACTACATTTCTTGTATGAAAATAAATGTTATATTTTTATTCTTAGCATTACGTATTTATTGATATCAATGTATTGCTACTACTGTATTTTCTTCATCTTTCTTTGCTCAGCACACATTTTGCGGTTTACTGTGTTGTGTTTTCTGGATAGAAACTTTTTATACTTGAAGTTATCATGTTTACTGGTGTGACTTTTTATCTATTTCTTCAATGTAGAATGCAACAGGTTCAGGATTTTCAAGTGCATTAGTCACATGTGTTCTTAGATATTAATTTTCCTTTATTGAATTTATTTTAGTAGTTATTTTTCGTCTCGTATTTAATTTGATCCGTACATTTCCGTAAAACAAATTATGTAAGTTAAATTCATTTGTCCCCGAGGCATTTGTTCGACTTGTATTCCTTATGTAGGCAACTATAATACTTATGTAGTACATCATGCATTAAATAGAGTTAAAATGTATAGTTCGCAAATAATAATTCATTTGGTGTCATAATTTTGTTTTGGTTGCATGTGTGTTTAACATTTTTGCGTATTTGGGTGTGTGTGTGTGTGTGTACACACAATCACACACACACACACATATTTGTATATACATAAAAATGTAAATAACATATACTCTGGTCAGAATTTGAAACTAGTTATTGTTTTCTGTTCCATGCGGTTCCTATGTTTTCAGGTGTATTCCACAGGAACGCGCGCGATTTTTCCAAGGACAGGCAACAATGCGATGAACGCATTTTTGTACATTACGGCTTAACTTGTATCAGTGGATTTGAAGGTATATCTGTATTTTTAATTAGCAAAACATTGAAAGTTAAACCAAAAACACCATGCGCATGTTACGATATGTGTCATCCCACTTTGCACACCTGCAGCTAAATGTCTGTGTGATATCAGTATAAACGAATGCATTGTTATTATGTGGATCACGTTGAATCCGACGTTTCACTATAATATACATCGATGCAATACTAGAATGCGTGATAGCATACCGCCGTGTTATGACAGGACAGAGACGCACTCGACCTTGACCCCGGAGGGCGCCCCGGAAGTATGAAATGTCATTTTTCACGGAAAGACCACACGAGACACCTGCGCACACTTGGTGTGTTTGTCGCTTTGTAAAACAATCTTACCTTCTTTATCAGAAAGTTACGCGTTTCCAATGTAAACAACGTTTATTTCAAATTGATTGCTTGAAAAAACATGTCACAAAACGAAACCTAAAGCGACACCTCCCAGGTACACGAAATAAAAACATAATTGCAAACCAGCTCATTACAAGGGTGTCGAGGCGCGGGCAGGGAGTTTGTTTTACCCGGTAAATGGTAGTTTTATCACTGTATAGTAGTGTTTTTCCTCGCGGTCTCATTTTTTATTGACGATTTCCATTTGTGATTCTGATGAAGTTATTCTTTGATCAATGTAGACATTGTGGGGCAGATTTACAAGCCCCTTGCGCCACTTTTGCGTCACTTTTTCCATGTTAAAAGTGAGGCAAAAGTAGCGTAAGGGGCTTGTAAGTCTTCCCCTGTATTTTAAATTCATAAATCCATGTGATAAGTCGGTATTTGTTTACTCATATTCGTGTTCTTGTTTGAATTTCCTCGAGTTTGCGTTTCGCTGTCTTATTCATTTCAGTCTGGTGTCAATACAAAAGAGTTGTTATATTCCCATACGAATGACATATATTTTGTTTTTTCCCCAAGTTCGCTTTCCCCTGGAATCCAAGGATACGCATAAAAACGAAGGACCGGTTGAAAATGTTAGATAATCAGCATATGGGTTAGTTGACAGCTTATAATAAGCAATACAATAACGAGCATTTACATATGTGTATACAGTGTGAGTTAAATATATACATGTACACAAACACAATATAAACAAACATATAGACTGCGTTTGTATGGAAAATCTATCTATCTATCTATCTATCTATCTATCTATCTATCTATCTATCTATCTATCTATCTATCTATCTATCTATCTATCTATCTGACTATCTATCTATCTATCTATCTATCTATCTATCTATCTATCTATCTATCTATCTATCTATCTATCTATCTATCTATCTATCTATTCGCCTGCCTGTCTCTAACATGGTGGCTCCTTGTAAGATATTGGACACACTTATATATCCTTAGTCTCTATTCTAGATACAAAGCTACACCATAAAACAATATAACGACTCTGAATTAATGAAATACCGTTTTGTTGGAGGTCTGCAGTTTAGAAAGTCACGTTTTTATTTAAAACACACTTCATCTTTTTATACTTAGTTTATGATTCAAACATCCAAAAACATGCATTGCATCGTCAAAAGATGTTTCAGCAGTACCTTTTGTTTCAATATTTTACCCTAACTACAAAGCATTCCGTTACCAATGATGCCAAACTCTAAAATATTTTTCATCTTTATAGTTCAGCGTGTTTCTGCCCTTTGTAAGTTGATGGACGTGTCTTTGACAAGTTGGCTATGTTCTAAATATTTTTTTCAGGTATAACGTTACCCTGTAACACACGATTGCCTTTCTCCCCTGAAAGACTCACACTGCCGGTGTTATATATTGATGACTGGTGTGACTTACACAATTGCCTACATTGCAAACTCACCACCTGGGGTAGAAAAAGACATCACGGGATAGAACCTGCTACTAAAAATACCACAAAATAGACCTTTGAGTTTGAGTTTGTCAAATTTTTTAAACACATTGTGATATCTCAAATCAAATCAAATAAAACTTAATTCGTTTTTTTGTCAAACCATAAAAGTCACAAATAAAAAAGAAAAAACAGAGAGTAGGCTTCAGGAAAAAAACAACTTGACAAATAACAAAAAACATGGAGACCCATCAAGACCCACCAGATCAGATCATTTAACATTCAAAATCCTCAATCAGACATAATAACCATCAATTCATTTATATTTAAGTACATCAGTTTTGTTAAACTTTTACAAGACATGATGCCTCACCCTGTGAGTGTCAAAATCTTTTTTCCCTTATAAAGTGCACAGTGCCTTTAACCATTAAGCCCTAAAGGAGACAGGTTAACACGTATTTGTATTTGTATTTATATACTGCATAAATCACCCGTAGGTTTCAGAGCGCTGGCAGATCCTCATAAGCTGGGACAAGTAGTCAGACGATTAGAAAAGCCACGTTTTTAGTTTTTTTCGGAATCTCAGGTGGTTGGGTTCGGTCCTAATGTGTTGGGGCAGGGCGTTCCAAGTTTTAGGGGCTATTTTCGAGAAGGCCCTGTCGCCGTTTCTAACTGTGCGAATTTTGGGAATAGTTAGAAGCAGCATGCTGGAGGATCTGAGAGTTCTGACCGGACAGAGATTTTTGAATTTTTTTTCTAAATATGTTGGTCCTTGTCCATTGATGGTTTTATGGACTAGGCAGCATAACTTGAATTTTATGCGTTCCTTTATAGGGAGCCAGTGCAGAGTCCTGAGGCTGGGCACAGAAGGGGTGCGAGGAGGAAGATCAAGCACCATTCTGGCCGCGGTGTTTTGCAGAACCTTAAGTTTTGCCAAGAGATTCTCATTTATGGAGGCCAGCAGAGCATTTCCATAATCCATACGGCATATAATTAGGCCTTGGACTAAGGGCATGCGGGACGGAAGGGGGATCCATTTAAAAATTTTCTTCAGACTGCACATCAGTCCAAAGCTTGTGTGTACTATCTTGTTGACATGTTCAGTCATGGACAGCCTATTATCGATTTTCACCCCTAGGTTCCTGACTGAGGTCTTGGGAGAGGGGCAAGGTCCCAGTGTCGGTGGCCACCATTCATCTGTCCAATGTTTGTCGGCATTTCCGAAAAGCACAATCTCTGTTTTGCCAGCATTAAGCATCAAAAAGTTGTTGGCCATGCACTTTTGGAATCTCAGTTTGGTATCACTGGGGTCTGGCCCCAAGGTGAGAGTCGTCAGCATAGGATACGGTTTCAAAACCGTGTGCTATGATTACTTGTGCCAGGGGGGACACATATAGGTTAAAGAGCGTAGTGCTCAGTATAGATCCCTGGGGAACACCTTTATCATTTTCCTGGTTAATAGAGGTAAATGATCCTATTTGGACCTTTGAGCGCCTTTCAGTCAGGTAACTTTTAATCCAGAGTAAGGCTGAGCCTTCGACACCACTCTCTGCCAGACGTTCTAAGAGAATGTGGTGTGAGATGGTGTCGAAGGCAGCCGACAAGTCGAGCAGGATCAATATGGCGGATTGTCCTGCATCGAGGGTCATCCTGATATTATCTAATATCTCAAGTAGGGCAGTTTCAGTACTTTGAAATGCTCCGAATCCTGATTGGGACGGATCAAGGAGTTTGTTTGTCTCTAGATATTTGCATAGTTGCTTGTTTATCAAGGATTCCATGATCTTTCCAAACAGTGGCAGGAGGGAGATAAGGCGGTAATTAGAAAGTTGCTTATGGTCGGCAGAGGGTTTCTTTAAGATTGGTCTAATCGTGGCCTCCTTCCAGTGCAAGGGAACAGAAGAGTGAGATAGAGAAAGATTAAGGGTTTTTGTTTGGTCGGGAAGCAAGGCAGGTACTATTTTTGCTAAAATTTGAGAGGAGGCTGGATCGTCAGGGGATCCGGATTAAATTTTGTTCAATGTGGATGCTACTTCTGTTTCTGAGAAAGGTTGGAATTCTTTAAGGGCTATGGCGTGGGGAGAGGGTTCCATGTTAATCTTTTTAGGTGGTAGACTGGTCTGAATAGGGTTTGTTGATTGGGGGAAAAGTTTATGGATGTCGTTAATTTTCTCATGGAAATAGGATGAAAGAGAGTTGATGACCCAATCTTGGGACTCGGTGAGTGGAGGCTGACAGGCAGGGGGATTCGTGAATTCTTTAACTATTTTGTATAACTATTTGAGAGTTGGCTGCCTGATTTATCCTATTCCCTAGATAGGCTTTTTTTGCCGCGGCGATCTCTGCTGCTTTATATTGTTGTCTGTCTATTAAGTGCTTATTTTGTCACCATTTCCGTCCGGCTGACCTGACAGAGAGTTTTATTTTTTCCAGGTTTGCGGTGAACCATGGGGAAAGTTTGTTAGGAGGTCTGGATGCCTTCTTGGGGGCAATTATGTCTAAAGTCGAGGTGATGGCACGTTCTAGGTCGACTGCTGCTTTATTAGGGCTGGTAAATTCAGTGATGAGGGGGGAGGTGAAATGAGTGGTGAAGGAGTCCAGATTGCTCTTGTTCCATGGTCTGCTCAGTTTTACTTGTTTTCTAGTCTGGGGCTGTGTTGAAATTACTGAAATGTGAAACTTGATAACATAATGGTCAGACCATAGGACCGGAAGTATTTGATTGATCTTGACTTTCGAGGAGCTTGTGCACAATAGATCTAGTGAGATGCCTGCAATGTAAGTAGGGCCGGTGGCTAGCATGTTTAATCCTAAGGAGTTGTTGCTGGTAATCAGATCGCTGGTGTGAGGATCTAAGGTTTGTTCCGCGTGATAATTAAAATCCCCTAATAAGAGGAAATTACCGGAGGCCAGGACATGTGGGGCTATTATCTCCATGAGTTTGTTGACAAACTGGGTTTTAATACCTGAGGGCCTACAAATGAGGGCAACCTTCCATGACTCCTCATTCCCAGGTCTAATGGCTGCGATGCATATTTCGCCCCAGTTTTCTAAGTAGGAGTCAATGACGTGTAGTTTAACATATGACCGATGAATGATTGCAGTGCCCCCTCCTCTTTTCCCGGATCGGTCCAGTCTATATATCTTATAGTCGTGAGGTAGAGCTATAGAGATATCTGGTGTAGATGACTCTTGGAGCCAGGTTTCTGTAACGAAGAATAGGTCTGGCTTTACAGTGTCTAGTAGCGACCATATTTCTAGTGCGTGCTTAGGGAGGGACCGGGCATTACAGTATAGGCAAATTAGGTTTATCGGTGAGTGAAATGAAGGCCCGCTTTTACTGTGGTTGATGTAGCTTGGAGCCTTTAGGTATTGCCGAGTATGCGGGGAAGGTTCCTGATCTATGCAGCTGTTGGTCTGTAAGGATAGGGGGTTTCTCTGTGGAAGGTGTGGTGCAGAGTTTAAGGAGTGGAGCTCCTGACTAGTATATTGTATAGTAGCCATCGGCTATCAAGGTAGCCAAGGTGGGATTTGAAACGGGCAGGGTACCTGTCTTATGGCGTCGGACAGGTGTGGACGGGCGCAGACGGGGCTTGCTTTTAGTGTGCGCTTTTAGCGCGCCGCCGGTGCGCCGCTGCGTGCATCCCTTCGGCGCACTTGCTAATAAGCAGGAAGTGGGTGTGACTGCAGCAGAGATGCTGTCGTGTGTGGAGAGCTAACCTTATGCTCCAGGAAGTGTGTCTGTTTTAAGAGCAAGATGGTGCTTGGCCCTTCCATGCAATCGGCACACCCCGTGACGGACCAGGGGGACACCAGAAGTACAGGTAATCAAGAGCAGTTTTTTAAAAGCAACAATACAAAAAGTGAAGTTTAAAATTCTGGCAGTCAGCTGCCTGACCTGGTTGTAGCTGTCTTGGTGAAATTAATAATCTGAATGAGGTCTACTGCGTGCGTCCACTCGGCACACTTGCTAATAAGCAGGAAGCGGGCGGGACCACAGCAGAGATGCTGTCGTGCATGGAGCGCTAACCTTATGCTCCAGGAAGTGTGTCTGTTTAAAGAGCAAGATGGTGCTTGGCCCCTCCGTGCAATCGGCACATGCCGTGACGGACTAGGGGGACACCAGAAGCACAGGTAATCAAGAGCAGTTTTTTAAAAACAACAAACGTTTAAAATTCATAAGGACACATTAAATCAAAGTCCGTCCAGATCAAATCATTTAAAATTCAAAGTCCTATTTCAGACACAATTAAACAATAATCATTCAGTTTTCTTTAGAAAATGCACAGTGCCTTTAACCAATGCTGAAAAAGAACTCAAACACATACAGGAGCCTCAGAGACAGATAACTATACAAAGTGCATGGTGCCTGTAGAAAGTGGCAAGAAAGATTTGAGAGTTTCCAAAATTGCGGTTGATCAAGTTGAAAACATAATCATACAGGGGAAACAAAGCAATCATTTTCTGACTTGCCTCCTCAAACGAAATGCAGCAGAAATAAATCTGTAGATGATTTTACAGATATATTCCGAGTGGAGTAGCCCAAGGTGGAATAGGGCCGGCCTGCATTTCCTAATATTCAGTACCCTCAAAAGTGTTAAGGTGAATTCCCTGCGCGGATTATCATATAGCTGGCAGAAAAAAAGAAAATGCAGTATATTCTGCGATGAATTATAATCGGAGGGGCAGGGATCCAGATGGTTGTTGTGGTATGTTTTACTGGGATACAACACCAGAAGGTGTGCAACGCCAAATCTGAATCTTAAAAGATAATTTCTTTTAGAGTGGCTAAAAGGGTACAGAAGATATGGCTCAATTCTATCATTGGTAACCAAGGGTAAATAGTCGGCTACAACATTTTTGCTACCTTCCTGTTCTCTTCGCCAAATGTGATGCAGCGCACGCAACAAAATTAGTTTTATTGATTCAATTGTCAACTTACCTGCATTCTTCCATATTCGGTGTTTACTTCACATCAATAGTGTTGTTATGACTGCCCTGGAAGAATGGGGCATTGATGGTCTTCCAGAAGAGACTGGAATTTTTGGTGATACTAGCTTCATTTAGCCAAGCCTCCTTACTAATAGTCTCCCTACGTTCCGCTAAGATCTTTTTGTACTGGTGTCTACAGGCTCATAACAGTTCAAGATCCCTAGACTTTTATTTTAAGGTTTCCAATAGCTTAGAGTGGGACCTTGAACAATCACTGTTAAACCATTTGAATCTTTTACAGGCACTGTGCCTTCGATCAGTTTTTAAAATCTCATTTAATGTAATGGTAATGGCAGAAAAGGAATGCGTTATCTCTAATAGAACTTCCCCAGCTTGGGTGCATTCACCCATAGATTTTGGCACATTCCCTGATTTACCATTAATGGTAGTCCTGGGAATGCGTCAAAATGCTATGCCTCCCCAGGTGACGCGTAATGAGGAGAAATATCTTTAATTCTCCTCGTTCTTCTTTTTACTATGTGTGCTACATTCTGCAGCACACATAGAAAGAGGAAAATGCCTCTCAAGATTTTATTTTGTGCCGGAAGGTATCTCTTCCTGCGCATAAATAAATCTGTCTCCTGTACAGGAACCCTTGCAACATGATATAACGGTGCCTGCATTAGCACCAGGCAGCCAAAAGTGAGCCCGTGCTAGGAAAGGAATGTGCCATATAATGTAAATATGGCACATCCCTGTCCTTTCCCTTTCAGGCAGAGCAGCAAGGTGACTTGCTGTGTTGCGCTGCGTGAAAGAATGATAAATCTGCACTTTAGCCTCTTAGCACTTTGGTGCAAAGCTTATCTGATTTTGTGCATTTGCCCGTAGGTAGGGTGCTCCAAGGGGAGACGTCAGTGAGCAGACCCTGGCTCAAAGAGGATCGGTGGTGTGGAATGAGTGTATGGTTTTGCAAGACTGAGTCAGTAAGTGCTGTATAATAAAATAAGTATTTCTTGGCCTCTTAGCGGTTTACTAATATTCGGATACGAAGCTGTAGCAAACTTTAGGACTATCAATTCGTGTTTATCATGCTCCTTTGTAATGTGTTCCTGGGAAACCAAGCGCCTCA
Source organism: Lissotriton helveticus (assembly GCF_964261635.1). Lineage (NCBI taxonomy): Eukaryota > Metazoa > Chordata > Amphibia > Caudata > Salamandridae > Lissotriton > Lissotriton helveticus. The sequence continues at coordinate 691,755,046 of NC_136068.1, forward strand.
TTCTAGAAAGGGTAGTAATTTTAAAGCTAGTGATAAATGGCACATTTAGCTAACAGTAAGGGAAATACTATAGCAGCAGATAATACTCTGCTGGATTGCCGCCACATTCCCAAAGGTACATGCATTACCACTGATTTTTAAAGTATACACAGTGGTGGCCAACATGACTCGTGGGCGGCGTGGTGGATGAGGGGGGCTGAGGGGGAAACGGTACGCAATGTAAAAAAGATAATACTAAACACTTACCTTGCCACGCTGGGACCCGCATCTCTGCTCCTGCTCTCCTCGTCAGACTCAAGGCACAGGAAGCACAGCCGTTCTCCCCATACCAATCACAATGCTGCAATGTAGCGTTGTGGTTGGTCTGAGCGGATCTATGACATAATATCGACAGACAGAATATCTACATACAAAAATATCGACACAAAAATATCGACATCAAAAATATCGGAGTTATATCTTCATAAAGGTAAGTACAAAAATATCGAAAAAATAATATCGTAGTACAAAAATATCGAAATTAAAAATATAGTTTTTTAAAATGTATTAATAATAATGTAAAATAATTTAAAAATACATATAATTTCACAAATATTAAATAAAAACATAAAAACATATTAAAAAATTATAACTAATACATATACATTTAAAATAAATTAAAAACTCTACATATAAATTAATATATATACGTACTCCACATATTGCAACAGTAGGAAAAGCGTTGGATAGCGTAGGGATAAAAATTACTATTCCCACTCCAGAGGGTGCAACAGTAGAGAAAGCATTGGATAGCGTAGGGGTAAAAATTACTATTCCCACTCCAGAGGGTGCAACAGTAGGGAAAGCGTTGGATAGCGTAGGAGAAAAAATTACTATTCCCACTCCAGAGGGTGCAACAGTAGGGAAAGCGTTGGATAGCGTAGGGGTTTAAATTACTATTCCCACTCCAGAGGGTGCAACAGTAGGGAAAGCGTTGGATAGCGTAGGGGTAAAAATTACTATTCCCACTCCAGAAGGTGCAACAGTAGGGAAAGCGTTGGATAGCGTAGGGGTAAAAATTACTATTCCCACTCCAGAGGGTGCAACAGTAGGGAAAGCGTTGGATAGCGTAGGGGTCAAAATTACTATTCCCACTCCAGAGGGTGCAACAGTAGGGAAAGCGTTGAATAGCATAGGTGTAAAAATTACTATTCCCACTCCAGAGAGTGCAACAGTAGGGAAAGCGTTGGATTGCGTAGGGGTAAAAATAACTATTCCCACTCCAGAGGGTGCAACAGTAGGGAAAGCGTTGGATAGCGTAGGGGTAAAAATTACTATTCCCACTCCAGAGGGTGCAACAGTAGGGAAAGCGTTGGATAGCGTAGGGGTAAAAATTACTATTCCCACTCCAGAGAGTGCAACAGTAGGGAAAGCGTTGGATTGCGTAGGGGTAAAAATTACTATTCCCACTCCAGAGGGTGCAACAGTAGGGAAAGCATTGGATAGCGTAGGGGTAAAAATTACTATTCGCACTCCAGAAGGTGCAACAGTAGGGAAAGCGTTGGATAGCGTAGGGGTAAAAAATACTATTCCCACTCCAGGGGATGCAACAGTAGGAAAAGCGTTGGATAGCGTAGGGGTAAAAATTACTATTCCCACTCCAAAGGGTGCAACAGTAGGGAAAGCGTTGGATAGCGTAGGGGTAAAAATTACTATTCCCACTCCAAAGGGTGCAACAGTAGGGAAAGCGTTGGATAGCGTAGGGGTAAAAATTACTATTCCCACTCCAGAGAGTGCAACAGTAGGGAAAGCGTTGGATAGCGTAGGGGTTTAAATTACTATTCCCACTCCAGAGGGTGCAACAGTAGGGAAAGCGTTGGATAGCGTAGGGGTTTAAATTACTATTCCCACTCCAGAGAGTGCAACAGTAGGGAAAGCGTTGGATAGCGTAGAGGTTTAAATTACTATTCCCACTCCAGAGGGTGCAACAGTAGGGAAAGCGTTGGATAGCGTAGGGGTTTAAATTACTATTCCCACTCCAGAGGGTGCAACAGTAGGGAAAGCGTTGGATAGCATGGGGGTAAAAATTACTTCCCACACTACTCCCCCTTTAACACACAACACACCACACATACAAAAAACACATTTAATATAAATTTCAATTAATCAATTAATAACAATTAATATTATTAAATTGATGTAATTATAAATGAACTAATTAACATATATTAATTACTAATTAATTAACAATAAATACCAATAAATAAATACAATCTATTTAATTAATTACATTTAATTATATCACACCCTATCCCCCTATAAACACACAACCCACTACACATAAATAAATCACATAATTTAATCACTTAATAATTATTAATTAACAATAACAAAAAATTAAATATATTAGCACATTAACTCTAATTATTTTAATTTACTAATTAATATTATTTAATTACCAATTAATTATTAATTAACAATAACACAAAATTAAATATATTAGCACTTTAACTCTAATTAATTTAATTAACTAATTAATATTATTTAATTACCAATTAATTATTAATTAACAATAACCCAAAATTAAATATATTAAAACATGAACTCTAATTAATGTAATTAACTAATTAATATTAATTACTTACCAATTAATTATTAATTAAAAATATTTACAAAAATATATTAATTAATTAATTATTATTAAATTACTTCCCACCCTATTCCCCTATAAACCCACAACCCGCTCTGATACTAAAACGCAAAATGTAAACAAAATTACTAATTTTCAAACATACATTACAAAACATATTTAACAAACATATAAACAACATAATAAAATACATAACACTAAACAAAATTTCGATATTAGTAAATTTCGATATTAGTAACATACATACCTTAAAAAACGATATTCTGTCTGTCGATATTTTGCACATCGATATTCTATACCATCGAAATTAAAACATCGATATTATTGTATATCGATATTTCAATTTCAATATTTTGTCTCACTACCGGTCTGAGCATCCTGGTTTGATGCTCAGCCAGGGAATGCGGATCTGGGTATGTTTTCCACCCAGTTTGTAATGCAGCCTGCATGAAGAACAGGGAAAGTGTACATTATTATTATTATATTTAAGCTGATATGGCGCAACAGCTACCCGAAGGTTTCCCGGCGCCTATAGACACATGCAAATCAGCAGAGCGGCCAGGGTGAAAAACTATAAATTAAATAACCAAGTTTTGATGCCTTTTCTAAATTTGATGTAATTATGTTCCAAACGGAGGGGGAGAGGCATAGAATTCCACAGAGCAGGAGCAAGAGAGGAGAAAGAGCGCCCCCCTATGCCGGTCAATTTAAATCTAGGGGTCACAAATCTGGCTTGCTTCGAAGATCTAAGGGAGCGAATTGGCTTATATTTGTGAACCAGAGTGTTCAAGTACTGAGGGGCCGTACCGACATTGATTTTGTGCATATAGCACAAGGCTTTGAATTTAGAGCGATTGACAATTCTTAGCCAATGTAAGTCCCGGAGTGATTTGGAAATGGAAGCCATACGAGGTAGCTGACATAGGAGTCTAACTGTCGAGCTTTGTACCACTTGTAATCTACAGATTATATATTTGTTTGCCCCTAAGTATAGGATAGTTCCGTAATCTAATCTTGATATAATTAGGGCCTGGACGACGGTTTTCTGAGTTGTCAAAGGCAGCATCCATAGAAGGCCCGCCAAATAGTCATGTGCACTTAGGAGTGGGCAAACCACTCCTCCCGTGCCCTGTTCTGAGAGCAGAGCAGCCCCACTGGCAGCAAAGCAGTAGGAAACCTACAATGATAATAATTCAAGGTTAATATCATTTTATGTTTCCTTTATTTGGCACTGCTTAAAAGCAATGGGGCAACGCTCCTCTGCCATAGTAGAGGAGCTGCCCCATAGTATACGTGACCTCATACTTTGTATAACCAGTAAAATGTAACCACTGAAATTAACCTCAGCTTTCAGGTGGACTTAAATGGTGTTAAAGGCACATGCAGGTGCTACTGCCTTACTGTTCACACAGCAGTAAGTTGGGCATGGTCACTACACTCAGAGATGAAAGTGGGATTGTTTTTGTCTGAAAAGCCCTTCACAATTTTGCTTCTGGTTGGTGGTATTTTTCCGACAGGATACATATTCTCCTCTGACTGTAAGTAGTGCAATTGACCACCTTCTTAGCTGCCGAAAAGAGAACATTATGACTCCTGAGTGGTATTTTTACCACCAATGATATTTACTACTGTTGGTAATGCCATATCTCTGTTATTACTAGCGACAACACCACCACCAATATTCCCACCTGGCAGAGTGATAACCTCAGCAGAGTAATAATTTATCACTGTTGCTGTTTTTGCTAAAATATAATGCAAGGTCTTCTGAAATGATGAGCCTTTTTGTTTCACATGATATGTACGTAGAAAACGTCAATTACTTTTTAGAGTCCAATGATAGGTTGTTTGGGGACTTGCTGCCAAATGTGTACAGGCAAACTAAACTGAAAACCCATCTATTCTGTACTCAGCAGAATGACTCGACTCCTAGCTATCTCCAAGAATCCACCCGCTCTTACAGACATTTTCCTTATCCATCCCACAACTCCTTCAATTGAAATGAACATATTAAATTACGATGTCGCTCCTTGTTTTCTACTTAATATATTGTAAAGTATTTTAAAACATAGTATAAAAAACTACAAAAAGTAAATTAAATCATTAAATCTAACAACTCCAGGGGGCGTGGCCTGGCGGCGATCAAAATGGCCGCATAACATCGGAGCGCGCCCGGGGATGCACTAAAAGCCCCATAAATCCGGCCTACAATCCTGCTGTAGCACCCGCCCGCCAGCGTCCCCCGACTCGCTGTCAGCTCCAGAGTCGGGAGGTACGCTCAGACCTCCTGAGACCCGCCGGGCAGCTTGCTGACGCCGACTAGCAGTTTTGCGGCCTGCAGGGCCTGGATGCGGCTGAAAGCACCGGCCTCGAGTGCTAACGTGACCCGGCAGTGAGGGAAGAGGGCCGGCGCCCGCGCTCTTGTGGTCACAGCGCCCCGGTGCTGGAAGGCGCGGGAGCACACACGGATCCCGACCCCTTATCTCGAAGGGGCCCAGCCCTCTTGACACACCCGGACGCCGGCTCTGTCCAGGACCGCATTGATGGCCGACTCGGACTGGTGGGCCCACACAGACACTGATCGCGGCTGGCCCGGGGACATCCTGCAGGTGAAGGAGGAATCCAGCGGGGCTCCCCTGATGACCCCGAACCCCCGGCTGCTGTGGTGAGAGATAGCGGGCGGCCTGGGGATACTCGGTGCAGGCAGCGGTGGCGGAGGAGGGCCACATGCAATTGAGGGGCCTGGGGCCGGGTGCATCTGGCGACATCACGAAAGCGGGACCCGGCCTGCCCCACCCCCCGTGGTTGTGTCCCTGTATAGCGTGGGGAGCTGTTGGTTTGACCGATTGAGGAGGCATAGGGCCTGAAGGAAGTGCCTGTTGCGGGAAACGAAATGCGCCCCAAAAAATCCACTACCACACAAACGAACACAATGGACAACTACACGGCGCAGCCCGGGGGGGCCGAGGCTGAACATCCTGGTGGCTCTGGGGCCGCGGAGCCATCTCTAGCTGCTATCATGCAGGCGATCCGGTCCCTAGGGGCGACGTTGGAAGCCAAAATCGACGCCGTCTCAATAGAAATGGCCCTCCAGCGGGCGGATCTGAACAAAACCTCCGAAAAGGCCACTCAACATGCGATGGCGATTGCAGATCTCCAACAGACTACCAAGGAGCTGCAGGGCCAGGTCCAGCGACTCATTCAGCAGCAGCGACACTCGGAGGCACGCCTGGAGGACCAAGAAGGGAGGGCCCGGAAGAACAATGTGCGGGTAGTGGGGGTCCCGGAGAAAATGGAGGGGCCGAGTGTAGATCTCTTCCTGGAGGACCTGATCCTGAACCACCTGAAGCCCAAGAGACTCTCTAAATTCTTTGTTGTTGAAAGAGCGCATAGAGCCCCGGCCCCCCCCCTCATCCGGTGCCCCTCCTAGGACGATTATTGCAATGATCCTAAATTACAGAGACCGCGACGCCATTTTGCAGGCCGCTCGACAGCATGGGGACCTGCGGATCGAGAATGCCAACATCCGGTTCTTCCCCGACTTCACGGTCAAGGTCCAGCAGGAGCGCAGGTCGTTCGATGCCGTTAAGAGGGAGCTCCGGACCCGTGGCATCAAATACATAATGTCGAGACTCCTGAGGCGGAAGCCGGGAGCAGGGCACCAGAAAATAATTACTTTGATTACTAGCTTGTGTATTTTTAAAACTGTCATATTTGCATTTTAGAACTTGATCACTCGAAAATTTTTAAAATCTGCTTACTTCTCCCGCCTCTTTCCCCTCCTGCTGGGCGCTATTTGCAGGGAACATTAGGCTGTGTGAGGAGCCGATTTAGGGCTTCTACAACATTTAATCCTCGTTCCCCTTTTCGAAGCACTGCGGCCGCCATCTTAGGTGTGGGCGATGACAGCGCTCTAGTGTTCGGCCGATTGGGGGCCAGAACACGATAAAAGAGCCTCTGCCTCCCCTCTTTTCACCTAATATCGAGACTCCTGAGGCGGAAGCCGGGAGCAGGGCACCAGAAAATAATTACTTTGATTACTAGCTTGTGTATTTTTAAAACTGTCATATTTGCATTTTAGAACTTGATCACTCAAATTTTTTTTAAATCTGCTTACTTCTCCCGCCGCTTTCCCCTCGTGCTGGGCGCTATTTGCAGGGAACATTAGGCTGTGTGAGGAGCCGATTTAGGGCTTCTACAACATTTAATCCTCGTTCCCCTTTTCGAAGCACTGCGGCCGCCATCTTAGGTGTGGGCGATGACAGCGCTCCAGTGTTCGGCCGATTGGGGGCCAGAACACTATAAAATGGATCCCTCTCCTCGCCCGCGCAGCGGGCGGGCGCAGCGGTCGCGCCGATGGCGCGCCGTCCGGGCCTGGACCGGGACCGGGGCCACGCACCCTGATCCTATTCATACCCACACCATCCCCACCCGATACTCGGCATCTCAGCTACGAGCACTAAACATCCCTATCACTAACTCGTGCTGTCAGACCCTGTTACCCCCTAGCTGCCTCATGTCGGTCCCGGTTTCATGTTCCTGATGTAATTACACTCTACCCCGCCCTACCCCGTCTACCCTTAACACTTGTCCCAGACCCAAGCATAACTATCTCTTGGCCCTTCTTAATGCCCGCTCTCTCCCGAAACATAGCCTAGACATTAGAGACTTGATCGGGAGTCAGGAGCTGGACATTCTATTTATAACTGAAACATGGGGTGACGAGGCTTCTGGCCCGGATTTCTGTGCAGCCACTCCTGAAGGTTATTGCGTGGTAAGACAGGACAGAACCACGGGAAGAGGCGGTGGATTAGCCATCATCCATAGAATGACCTTCCAAACTAAAATCGAAATTATTCCCAAAACCAATTGTGAAGCATGTACTTTTTCCATCAGACTGAATCACAAACAAGTCTTCAAGGGAATTCTTATTTATCGCCCCCCCCCGGTCCACACAGCGGCTTCTTGTCAACCCTTGGTGATCTAACGGAACTCTCCTTGAGTTATCCGGACTACACCATGTTGGGGGAATTCAACTTCCATCTGGAAGCCCTAGGGGATAAAGATACGGCCCAATTGATCACTGATTTACACTCTGTAGGTCTACAGCAGCTGGTTGCAACTCCCACTCATCAGGCAGGACACATACTTGATGGCCTCTTCACCAACAACCCTACTATCGCACTGATCACAGTTCTCCCGGTAGTCTGGTCAGACCATTCAGCAATTATCTTTACCATTTTGGCCTACAATCCTAATCCCCCGCAACATACTTCTCGTACCCCCATTACTATGAGAGCCTGGAAAAATGTAGACCTACCGCTCTTGGTCAAAACCCTGGCTGATTCCTCTTATGAGCCATCACCAAATCCGATCCTGCTGTCTAGTAGATATCAGGACTGGATTCTGGACGCCATCAATAAAGAAGCCCCGGTTAAATCCTTTCACTCCAACCGGGCTAAGCCATCTGCTCAATGGTTCACTGAGGATCTTCGGCTACAACGCCAATACTGCAGAAACTTGGAAAGGCGATGGCGCAAACATTACAGCATCGCAGATAAACAAACTTATAAAGATGCGCTTGCACTATACAAAAAAGCAATCGTTAGCCACAAGAGCGCTTTCTTTTGTGATCAGATTGAATCTGCTCAGAATTCGTCTAGAAGGCTTTTTCAAGTCATTGAAGCTCTCTCCAATCCCCCAGTAGGCCTTTTAAATGAACCATCTCAAGACCTTTGTAATACGCTGGCTAACTTCTTCCTTACCAAGGTTACGAATATCTACTCTTCTTTCTCCCCTGCAACGAGTTCCGATCATGTTGAACCTCTCCCTCAGCCCCTCCCCCTCACTCCTCTCTTTTCTAATTTCCTTCCGACAACGGCAGATCAGATTACTATCCTAATCAATTCTATTAAATCAGGGTCTCCTCTAGATCCATGTCCCCCTTCCATCTTGTGCGCCTTAAAAGAGGTTATTACTTTCCCTCTTACAGACCTGTGCAATTCCATCTTCCAAACAGGTATATACCCTGAAATCTGCGATCATCAACCCCTTGTTAAAGAAACCCTCTCTGGACCCCTCTGATTCAGTCAATTACAGACCAATTGCTCGCCTCCCCTTCCCGGCCAAAATATTCGAATCCATCATGAATAAACAACTGGCGAATTTCATCGATCATCATCGGCTCCTAGATGACACCCAGTTTGGTTTCAGGAAGGGCCATGGGACTGAGACGGCTTTGATAAAGGCCTCAGATGAGATCAGGACCATACTGGACCAGGGCGGGCAGCGATCCTGGTTCTTCTAGATCTCTCTGCCGCCTTTGACAGGGTCGATCATTCCATCCCGATCGACCGTGTCACCTCCCTGGGAGTGACCCATCAGGCCAAGGACCTCATTGCCTCCTTTTTGGCAAATCGTACCCAGGCAGTAAAACTAGGATCCTTCTACTCGCCAACATTTACCCTACCGTGTGGGGTGCCGCAGGGCTCTGCACTAAGTCCCACTTTATTTAATATATATGTGGCAGATTTGGCAAGAGTCATTAAAGGTCAGGGTCTCCGCTTAACCACCTATGCGGATGATACCCAATTGGTGTTGGCAATACACAAAGACGGGCCAGCTGTGGCTGCAAGATTTCAGGAAGGAATGAGGACCATCAGTTCATGGATGTCCAATAATTGCTTGAAGCTAAATTCGGACAAGACTGAGGTTATGACCTTTGGCAACCTTGCACCAGAATGGTCTTCCAGCTGGTGGCCCAGTGAAATGGGTCCACCCCGACCCCAGTTGCCAAGGTCAGAAACCTCGGCGTTGTGTTCGATAATAAACTGCTGTTCAAACACCATGTGAACAAGGTGGTCTCTTCATCATTTTTCATGCTAAGAAAAATTAGAAAACTGCTGCCGTACCTCCCGGCAGGAGCTGGGAAAACTTTGATTACCACCCTTGTCTTCTCAAAATTGGACTATGGCAATGCCCTCTTTCTTGGCACACAGGAACAGATTTTAGCAAAAATGCAGTCCGTGCAAAATGCAGCGGCCAGAATCCTGCTTAACATCCGCAGTCGTCGCTCAACCACTATGGCTAAACGCCATCTGCATTGGCTAAGAGTTAAGAATCGCATAAAATTCAAAGCTCTTTGCATTGCTTACAAAGCTATTCATGACTCCGGACCAAGGTTCCTCAAAGATGCCTTTCGAATTTATGCACCACAGAGACATCTTCGCTCTGCTAGCACCTATCTTCTTGCTGTCCCGCGTACCAGGACTGCCAGCTGGGGAGACAGGCGTTTTCTAGTTGCCAACCCCAAGCTGTGGAACTCCCTTCCCCTGCTTATTAAAACCAGTCCAACCCTTACCATTTTTAGAAAACTCCTGAAAACTTGGTTATTTGACCAATAACTATAAGGCAGCTTCATCTCAGGAGTCCGATCTGCGCCAAGACACCCTCGGGTATTTGCGCGCAATAAAAATTTCAAAAACATAAACATAAACATAAACATGATGTTCTTTCCTGCACGCCTTAAGATTCTTCTGCGCGGGAACTCATACTTCTTCACATCCCCGGAGGAAGTCTTTACATGGCTGGAGGAGCAAGCGCAACATCGGGACGCTTCGCGGACAGGCGATGGCTGGAGAGCTGCGGTGCAGCGGTCACCGGTCTCCTCCACGGGGTCAGCGGAGAGGGGGAGATGGAGACAGGATGGGACCCGGAGGACTGGGGATGCAAGGGCTCTGAGCCTGTCTGCCTCGCCTGATCTTGGCTGAGGTGGGCGAGAGGGGCTCGGACTGTGAAGTCGCATGGAGGAACACGTAATGTATGAACGCTCTGCTGTGGGGTACTTGCTGTCCGGGGAGATTCCTGTCCGGACTGGTTGATGGCCGAGACAATTAGCCTTATATGGACTCCTATGCTGGACTTGAGTAGTTGGGGGGGGGGGGAGGCTGGCGTGGCAGCGTTCCTGCCTGAGATTTGTTGTGCTCCTTATGTTAGTTTGCTTCCCCATAGGTTTGGGTGCTGCAGCTGCTGATACTGTGATGGTGGGGTGGGTTGCCGTCCCCGGGCGGCAGATCTGATCGTCCCACACCCCCCCAGAGTTTTTGTTTTTATGGGCGACAGGCGCTCTGCTGGTTGGGGTACATTGGGTCACGTTGACGTGAGAGGTGGGGTAGCAGCATGGTGGGGGAAAGGGGAGTTGGGGGGAAGCAGTTGAGTGTTTAATCTTTATGCTTTGCTTTTTGCAGACTTGTGCGCGAGGGGCTCTAGGAGTTTGGCTAACAGTCATGGGGGTGGCGGGCGGTAGTAGGGAAGGGCGGATGCAATCCTGTTGTTTTATATTCATACACTATGGCACATACATCGGTGACACAAAAGGTTAACATTCTATCATGGAACGTGAATGGACGGCAGAACAAAATAAAACGCACCATGGTCCTTCAGTACCTTCGCAGACACGCTCCGGACTTAGTCTTCCTCCAGGAGACACATCTGGTGGGTAACCACTGCCAGGCGCTCAATAGGTTTGGGTACACACTGCAGGCACATGCGGGCTTTACCACGGGCTCCAGAGGGGATGGGATCCTTGTGAAAAACTCGCTGGCTCTAGTGAATGATCGCAGGTGGCTTGACCCCTTGGGGCACTATGTTGCTATCTCCGGACGGTGGGAGGGCTCCATAGTCAACCTCTGCTCTGTATACATCCGGCCCAGGCTGCATGGCACCACACTTCCTGACTTAGGAAAACTGCTCCTGGAATTGCCAGAGGGAGTCCTGCTATTGGGAGGGGACATGAACGATGTGATGGTGCGGGAGGTGGACAGGTTGGGGTACCCAGCTGATCGCAGGGTGGGATGCCACCTGGGGGATTTTGTTAGAGCACTAGGATTGGCGGACCTCTGGGGGGCGCACTACCCCCACCTCCGGCATTACACACACATTTCAGCAGCGCATGGCTCAGTGTCCAGAATTGACTACCTCTTCACGCGGGTGGGACACATAGGGCTCTTTCATGGCAGTTGTCATAAAGCCAGAGGTATCTCTGACCACTCCCCCGGTAGAAGTACAGATGAGGGGTCCCAGGCGAGATTGGTCCACACCTCCTAGATTGGATGCCTTTCTGCTTAAGGAGCAGGAATTTCGGGAGCGGTTCGGAGATTATGTGGATCTCTACTTTAATGAGAATGTGGGTTCGGTCAGGTCTCCCGGTATCATTTGGGAGGCATTTAAGACCGTGGCAAGGGATTTTGTGCAGGCAGAATCTGGGAAGAGGAGGAAGCAGAAACAGGCCCAGGTCATTGGTTTAGAATCGGAGATTCAGGCCCTGGAGAGTGCTAGGGAGGGGGCCCGAGAGCAGGAGAGGGACATTAGCCACATAATACGCCTAAAAGAAAAGGAATTGAGGGATGTGTTGACTGACCAGGCTCGGTCGCACGCTCTTGCAACTCAACGGCGTGTATATGATCTGGGGGACAAAGCGAATAGGATGATAGCCTGGCTTGAGAAGAGGGACAGGGATCGTAACTGGGTCCCGGGTATTCAGCGGGTTGACGGAGCCACGATGGAAACCGCTGGCGGCCTTGGTAAAATGATGGCCCTTCCCTGCCTCCTATATGTACTGCAGAGTGCCCACTTCACTGTCCCGGAAAAAATGTTCATGGTGATAGATTCGGAGATCCGTACACTGCTGTGGGGAGGTGGTTGCCCCAGAATTGCGTTGAGGAAGCTCCAGAGGGGGGTATACGAGGGGGGGCTGGCTGTCCCTGATATTCGACTCTACTACTGGGCGGCTCAGTTGGTGAATCTTAATGGGTGGGTCTTCGCCCCGATGGAAGATCCAGCCTACAGAAAAAAAAAATATATATATATATATTTGTCACAAAGTTTGCCCAACTTGAGGAGCCCACTCGATTCCTTGACCTTATGCAGTGAGCTCGCAGCCTGCTTCTGTCCCCAGACTGGCAAAACACAGTTTCCTTGGCTCAACGCGTTTCGAAATCAAATTCTTGTTCACGAGCCTGAATAACACTCCAGCAACAGCAAAGGTATGATTGAAATGCTCTTTATTCAAAACAGATCCCGCCCCTTCGAGCACGATCTTCAGTTTGCACAGGTGTGTGCCGCTTTGCATCATGGTATTTGCAGTTTCAGACCTTGAGTATTACCCACGTAGCGCTGATGTGGCAAATATTGAAAGCGGCTTGGTCCAAGTCGCGAGGACGCTCCGCCGTATTGCACGGTCCTGTGGCGTTGGTAATCAGCGCTACGTTAAGGGACGATTCCAGCTTGCCAGTGAGTACTCGTTGTAATGCAGCAGGCGCTGTTTTCCAGCTGACATCAGCCCACTGCGGTGACATTTGGTGATTTATATTTCTACAACAGCAGCACCCACATGGGTAATACTCAAGGTCTGAAACTGCAAATACCATGATGCAAAGCGGCACACACCTGTGCAAACTGAAGATCGTGCTCGAAGGGGCGGGATCTGTTTTGAATAAAGAGCAATTCAATCATACCTTTGCTGTTGCTGGAGTGTTATTCAGGCTCGTGAACAAGAATTTGATTTCGAAACGCGTTGAGCCAAGGAAACTGTGTTTTGCCAGTCTGGGGACAGAAGCAGGCTGCGAGCTCACTGCATAAGGTCAAGGAATCGAGTGGGCTCCTCAAGTTGGGCAAACTTTGGGGCAAATATTGAAAGCGGCTTGGTCCAAGTCGCGAGGACGCTCCGCCGTATTGCACGGTCCTGTGGCGTTGGTAATCAGCGCTACGTTAAGGGACGATTCCAGCTTGCCAGTGAGTACTCGTTGTAATGCAGCAGGCGCTGTTTTCCAGCTGACATCAGCCCACTGGGGTGACATTTGGTGATTTATATTTCTACAACAGCAGCACCCACATGGGTAATACTCAAGGTCTGAAACTGCAAATACCATGATGCAAAGCGGCACACACCTGTGCAAACTGAAGATCGTGCTCGAAGGGGCGGGATCTGTTTTGAATAAAGAGCAATTCAATCATACCTTTGCTGTTGCTGGAGTGTTATTCAGGCTCGTGAACAAGAATTTGATTTCGAAATGCGTTGAGCCAAGGAAACTGTGTTTTGCCAGTCTGGGGACAGAAGCAGGCTGCGAGCTCACTGCATAAGGTCAAGGAATCGAGTGGGCTCCTCAAGTTGGGCAAACTTTGTGGCAAATATTGAAAGCGGCTTGGTCCAAGTCGCGAGGACGCTCCGCCGTATTGCACGGTCCTGTGGCGTTGGTAATCAGCGCTACGTTAAGGGACGATTCCAGCTTGCCAGTGAGTACTCGTTGTAATGCAGCAGGCGCTGTTTTCCAGCTGACATCAGCCCACTGGGGTGACATTTGGTGATTTATATTTCTACAACAGCAGCACCCACATGGGTAATACTCCAGGTCTGAAACTGCAAATACCATGATGCAAAGCGGCACACACCTGTGCAAACTGAAGATCGTGCTCGAAGGGGCGGGATCTGTTTTGAATAAAGAGCAATTCAATCATACCTTTGCTGTTGCTGGAGTGTTATTCAGGCTCGTGAACAAGAATTTGATTTCGAAACGCGTTGAGCCAAGGAAACTGTGTTTTGCCAGTCTGGGGACAGAAGCAGGCTGCGAGCTCACTGCATAAGGTCAAGGAATCGAGTGGGCTCCTCAAGTTGGGCAAACTTTGTGGCAAATATTGAAAGCGGCTTGGTCCAAGTCGCAAGGACGCTCCGCCGTATTGCACGGTCCTGTGGCGTTGGTAATCAGCGCTACGTTAAGGGACGATTCCAGCTTGCCAGTGAGTACTCGTTGTAATGCAGCAGGCGCTGTTTTCCAGCTGACATCAGCCCACTGGGGTGACATTTGGTGATTTATATTTCTACAACAGCAGCACCCACATGGGTAATACTCAAGGTCTGAAACTGCAAATACCATGATGCAAAGCGGCACACACCTGTGCAAACTGAAGATCGTGCTCGAAGGGGCGGGATCTGTTTTGAATAAAGAGCAATTCAATCATACCTTTGCTGTTGCTGGAGTGTTATTCAGGCTCGTGAACAAGAATTTGATTTCGAAACGCGTTGAGCCAAGGAAACTGTGTTTTGCCAGTCTGGGGACAGAAGCAGGCTGCGAGCTCACAGCATAAGGTCAAGGAATCGAGTGGGCTCCTCAAGTTGGGCAAACTTTGTGGCAAATATTGAAAGCGGCTTGGTCCAAGTCGCGAGGACGCTCCGCCGTATTGCACGGTCCTGTGGCGTTGGTAATCAGCGCTACGTTAAGGGACGATTCCAGCTTGCCAGTGAGTACTCGTTGTAATGCAGCAGGCGCTGTTTTCCAGCTGACATCAGCCCACTGGGGTGACATTTGGTGATTTATATTTCTACAACAGCAGCACCCACATGGGTAATACTCAAGGTCTGAAACTGCAAATACCATGATGCAAAGCGGCACACACCTGTGCAAACTGAAGATCGTGCTCGAAGGGGCGGGATCTGTTTTGAATAAAGAGCAATTCAATCATACCTTTGCTGTTGCTGGAGTGTTATTCAGGCTCGTGAACAAGAATTTGATTTCGAAACGCGTTGAGGCAAGGAAACTGTGTTTTGCCAGTCTGGGGACAGAAGCAGGCTGCGAGCTCACTGCATAAGGTCAAGGAATCGAGTGGGCTCCTCAAGTTGGGCAAACTTTGTGGCAAATATTGAAAGCGGCTTGGTCCAAGTCGCGAGGACGCTCCGCCGTATTGCACGGTCCTGTGGCGTTGGTAATCAGCGCTACGTTAAGGGACGATTCCAGCTTGCCAGTGAGTACTCGTTGTAATGCAGCAGGCGCTGTTTTCCAGCTGACATCAGCCCACTGGGGTGACATTTGGTGATTTATATTTCTACAACAGCAGCACCCACATGGGTAATACTCAAGGTCTGAAACTGCAAATACCATGATGCAAAGCGGCACACACCTGTGAAAACTGAAGATCGTGCTCGAAGGGGCGGGATCTGTTTTGAATAAAGAGCAATTCAATCATACCTTTGCTGTTGCTGGAGTGTTATTCAGGCTCGTGAACAAGAATTTGATTTCGAAACGCGTTGAGCCAAGGAAACTGTGTTTTGCCAGTCTGGGGACAGAAGCAGGCTGCGAGCTCACTGCATAAGGTCAAGGAATCGAGTGGGCTCCTCAAGTTGGGCAAACTTTGTGGCAAATATTGAAAGCGGCTTGGTCCAAGTCGCGAGGACGCTCCGCCGTATTGCACGGTCCTGTGGCGTTGGTAATCAGCGCTACGTTAAGGGACGATTCCAGCTTGCCAGTGAGTACTCGTTGTAATGCAGCAGGCGCTGTTTTCCAGCTGACATCAGCCCACTGGGGTGACATTTGGTGATTTATATTTCTACAACAGCAGCACCCACATGGGTAATACTCAAGGTCTGAAACTGCAAATACCATGATGCAAAGCGGCACACACCTGTGCAAACTGAAGATCGTGCTCGAAGGGGCGGGATCTGTTTTGAATAAAGAGCAATTCAATCATACCTTTGCTGTTGCTGGAGTGTTATTCAGGCTCGTGAACAAGAATTTGATTTCGAAACGCGTTGAGGCAAGGAAACTGTGTTTTGCCAGTCTGGGGACAGAAGCAGGCTGCGAGCTCACTGCATAAGGTCAAGGAATCGAGTGGGCTCCTCAAGTTGGGCAAACTTTGTGGCAAATATTGAAAGCGGCTTGGTCCAAGTCGCGAGGACGCTCCGCCGTATTGCACGGTCCTGTGGCGTTGGTAATCAGCGCTACGTTAAGGGACGATTCCAGCTTGCCAGTGAGTACTCGTTGTAATGCAGCAGGCGCTGTTTTCCAGCTGACATCAGCCCACTGGGGTGACATTTGGTGATTTATATTTCTACAACAGCAGCACCCACATGGGTAATACTCAAGGTCTGAAACTGCAAATACCATGATGCAAAGCGGCACACACCTGTGCAAACTGAAGATCGTGCTCGAAGGGGCGGGATCTGTTTTGAATAAAGAGCAATTCAATCATACCTTTGCTGTTGCTGGAGTGTTATTCAGGCTCGTGAACAAGAATTTGATTTCGAAACGCGTTGAGGCAAGGAAACTGTGTTTTGCCAGTCTGGGGACAGAAGCAGGCTGCGAGCTCACTGCATAAGGTCAAGGAATCGAGTGGGCTCCTCAAGTTGGGCAAACTTTGTGGCAAATATTGAAAGCGGCTTGGTCCAAGTCGCGAGGACGCTCCGCCGTATTGCACGGTCCTGTGGCGTTGGTAATCAGCGCTACGTTAAGGGACGATTCCAGCTTGCCAGTGAGTACTCGTTGTAATGCAGCAGGCGCTGTTTTCCAGCTGACATCAGCCCACTGGGGTGACATTTGGTGATTTATATTTCTACAACAGCAGCACCCACATGGGTAATACTCAAGGTCTGAAACTGCAAATACCATGATGCAAAGCGGCACACACCTGTGAAAACTGAAGATCGTGCTCGAAGGGGCGGGATCTGTTTTGAATAAAGAGCAATTCAATCATACCTTTGCTGTTGCTGGAGTGTTATTCAGGCTCGTGAACAAGAATTTGATTTCGAAACGCGTTGAGCCAAGGAAACTGTGTTTTGCCAGTCTGGGGACAGAAGCAGGCTGCGAGCTCACTGCATAAGGTCAAGGAATCGAGTGGGCTCCTCAAGTTGGGCAAACTTTGTGGCAAATATTGAAAGCGGCTTGGTCCAAGTCGCGAGGACGCTCCGCCGTATTGCACGGTCCTGTGGCGTTGGTAATCAGCGCTACGTTAAGGGACGATTCCACCTTGCCAGTGAGTACTCGTTGTAATGCAGCAGGCGCTGTTTTCCAGCTGACATCAGCCCACTGGGGTGACATTTGGTGATTTATATTTCTACAACAGCAGCACCCACATGGGTAATACTCAAGGTCTGAAACTGCAAATACCATGATGCAAAGCGGCACACACCTGTGCAAACTGAAGATCGTGCTCGAAGGGGCGGGATCTGTTTTGAATAAAGAGCAATTCAATCATACCTTTGCTGTTGCTGGAGTGTTATTCAGGCTCGTGAACAAGAATTTGATTTCGAAACGCGTTGAGCCAAGGAAACTGTGTTTTGCCAGTCTGGGGACAGAAGCAGGCTGCGAGCTCACTGCATAAGGTCAAGGAATCGAGTGGGCTCCTCAAGTTGGGCAAACTTTGTGGCAAATATTGAAAGCGGCTTGGTCCAAGTCGCGAGGACGCTCCGCCGTATTGCACGGTCCTGTGGCGTTGGTAATCAGCGCTACGTTAAGGGACGATTCCAGCTTGCCAGTGAGTACTCGTTGTAATGCAGCAGGCGCTGTTTTCCAGCTGACATCAGCCCACTGGGGTGACATTTGGTGATTTATATTTCTACAACAGCAGCACCCACATGGGTAATACTCAAGGTCTGAAACTGCAAATACCATGATGCAAAGCGGCACACACCTGTGCAAACTGAAGATCGTGCTCGAAGGGGGGGATCTGTTTTGAATAAAGAGCAATTCAATCATACCTTTGCTGTTGCTGGAGTGTTATTCAGGCTCGTGAACAAGAATTTGATTTCGAAACGCGTTGAGCCAATGAAACTGTGTTTTGCCAGTCTGGGGACAGAAGCAGGCTGCGAGCTCACTGCATACGGTCAAGGAATCGAGTGGGCTCCTCAAGTTGGGCAAACTTTGTGGCAAATATTGAAAGCGGCTTGGTCCAAGTCGCGAGGACGCTCCGCCGTATTGCACGGTCCTGTGGCGTTGGTAATCAGCGCTACGTTAAGGGACGATTCCAGCTTGCCAGTGAGTACTCGTTGTAATGCAGCAGGCGCTGTTTTCCAGCTGACATCAGCCCACTGGGGTGACATTTGGTGATTTATATTTCTACAACAGCAGCACCCACATGGGTAATACTCAAGGTCTGAAACTGCAAATACCATGATGCAAAGCGGCACACACCTGTGCAAACTGAAGATCGTGCTCGAAGGGGCGGGATCTGTTTTGAATAAAGAGCAATTCAATCATACCTCTGCTGTTGCTGGAGTGTTATTCAGGCTCGTGAACAAGAATTTGATTTCGAAACGCGTTGAGCCACGGAAACTGTGTTTTGCCAGTCTGGGGACAGAAGCAGGCTGCGAGCTCACTGCATAAGGTCAAGGAATCGAGTGGGCTCCTCAAGTTGGGCAAACTTTGTGGCAAATATTGAAAGCGGCTTGGTCCAAGTCGCGAGGACGCTCCGCCGTATTGCACGGTCCTGTGGCGTTGGTAATCAGCGCTACGTTAAGGGACGATTCCAGCTTGCCAGTGAGTACTTGTTGTAATGCAGCAGGCGCTGTTTTCCAGCTGACATCAGCCCACTGGGGTGACATTTGGTGATTTATATTTCTACAACAGCAGCACCCACATGGGTAATACTCAAGGTCTGAAACTGCAAATACCATGATGCAAAGCGGCACACACCTGTGCAAACTGAAGATCGTGCTCGAAGGGGCGGGATCTGTTTTGAATAAAGAGCATTTCAATCATACCTTTGCTGTTGCTGGAGTGTTATTCAGGCTCGTGAACAAGAATTTGATTTCGAAACGCGTTGAGCCAAGGAAACTGTGTTTTGCCAGTCTGGGGACAGAAGCAGGCTGCGAGCTCACTGCATAAGGTCAAGGAATCGAGTGGGCTCCTCAAGTTGGGCAAACTTTGTGGCAAATATATATATATATATATATAACAACTCCACAGCAGTGACTTTAATTTTTGAAAGTGACATTTACTCTTCCAGCTGATATCGGCATCAAACATAGTTCTCGTGTACATTATGATCCAATTGCTCTATCGCATTACAGTCTCACAGAGAAATGTGTGTGATTGCGACGATGTATAAGAGTGTTTTATAAATCTCAAGTTGTTTTAAGAATTAATGAATAATTTTATTTCTAAAACGTTATCTAACAAATGTATTTTTGAAATTAAAGCTTAAGGACATTTGCCGAATAAATAAATTAACACCACATCAAAATAAAGTTTCATTGCAAATCCGAGAACTCACCTAAATATTGGAGAGGTGCAATTCTGCCTTTGTATTTAAAGGGGTTATTTCTAAAGAAATGTGTGTGTGTCCCTTTAATTCCTTTGGCCTTTTGACTGACCTGGACATAGATTTGGGTAAGGGTCTCAAAATCAAGTGTGCCATATTCCTGTATTATATTATAGAGAGCCCACAAATGTGATTCACCATTTCTATATTGGGTGAAATATTCTAACACAATGTGGCAGAACTTTTTCCATTGGCCAAAACATGTTTTCTGGATCATAAACTTGTGGACATTGAGTTTATGTAGCTATGCTTATAAGTAGCATAGCATTGTGACTATATGCAAGGTTGGATCAATGCAAGCTGCATAATATTGGATTTACCCAGGTCTCTAGTTTTCAGAAAATCTCAGGGTATGTGAGTTTTTCAAAATACCAGCAGAGCAAAGACCCATATACGTCCCCCATGCCTATGGGAATTTTCTTCCATATCCCCTTGTAAAATTAATAATTGCCATGTTCCATGTTTTAGGCCTTACCTACACTAACTGGCAATATTCATTCCTCCGAGTACAGGTGTTCCTTACTTTATGAGGCCCGGCCTCGTTAAAGGCATCAATTTACCAAGAATTAAAAAAAGTTTGAACCTGTGTATAAAAGATTTAAGTCTATTCCTATGGTTTACTAAACCATGCCACATAATTACCTATTCTCCCATTCTTATTTCCTGTAATGCCTAAACTTGAGCATGAGAATGGAGATAATTGAAGGAAAGATGAAGGGGCAGAATCAGGACTGGGACCAGGAAGAACCAAACTTGGAATAATGAAGATTACTGGAAAGTAATCAAGTCGTTTCCTCAACATCTTCCTTCCTTCCCTTTTTTTAAAATGAAGATGTAGCAAGCAAATATTACTTCTCATGCTTTAATAGTTATAGCAGCAAGCAGTAAACCAAATCAATGCAACACCTTTGCATTTTCCTGAGCAATACATATTATTTTCAAGAATTGACAGCATCTAAACAGATATTCCCAAAGAGCCATCCTTGGATAGCAATAATGACAAGCCTCCATGCCTTGTGAAGACTTTGTAGCTGCCCTACATGCTTCCATTAAGATGCCGTCCTGTTTCTCAGCCTGAGGGGTTGCCATATCCCTAGGGGAACCATATTATAATTTCATGTATTAATGGCACTTCTGATACTTCATATGCATTTTCAACAGCTGAACTTCCCCATCTAATGATTGACGAAATAGGTGCTTTTTCCTTCTCCTTTTGCACTAAATGTAACAAAGAGTGTAACGCACGAAAGGGTTGTGTAGGTTAAAGAATATAGCAGTGACTATACGGACATCTGTTGTGAGTGCATCCTTCTCCTGTAGGATCAGGACAAAATGTCAGCAACAAAATGTCTTGTTCCTCATAGAATTTAAAAACTCGTTTCAGAAATAAGTAGCCTCAAGTCTGGATGTATGACATTACAACGCATGCTTTTACATCGCAAGCCTTTACAACGCAAGTATTACAACGCAGTCCATTACAACGCATAGTGCTTTGGGTGCTGGATAGTGAATAGTTTAATTTACTATTCCAACTCCAGTCCCCATGGACACTAGGGAAGGTTATTGGATAGTAAATTAACCTATTCCCTATCCTAGAGCGCCCCCCAGAGCAATGCGTTGTAATAGTTTGCGTTGTAATGGTTGCGTTGTAAAGGCTCTGCGATGTAAATGTTGCGTTGTAAAGGTTGTTTACCCTCAAGTCTTGATACAATCCTAAAAAATGTTCAATTTAGGGGAAGAAATAACAAACTAAGTTAGTTCACCCAATCTTCTAGCCGAGGGAATAGCAACTAAAAATAAAAACATTGCAAAAATATACCCAATCTAAAGGTTCAACTTGTGTTTTTTTGTAAGGCCCAGCACATGATTTAGTAGGAGGACCACACAAAGGTTTAGGATTCCCAATGCGTTTATGTAACCTGGCAACCAATGGTTCTAATGAGTCAGATCAGCTGTAAGTAATCCTACATACTCTAATTATTGCCAATTGGCTGTTCAAAGTCAAAGGAGGTAGACCTTCAAGGAAACCATCCCTTAAAAATCTAAAATCTGTTAAGATCACAAGGTAAGGGAAAGCACTTATGTTTAGTACATCATTCATTGAGCTATACCCAATCTCATTGATAATTGGAGAGAGCGGAGGTTTCTTTAAATACTGGAGCTCTTACTACTGCAGCCAAACTCCCTTTGTGTTGGGGCCCTGCAGGCCATCATTCATAATCTCATTAGCCGTGATCAATGATGGACAAGGCTTTTTAAAGGAGGCGGCTCCATGGCAAAACATAGTGGAGATCCTACCAGCATTTTCAGAAGAAGCGGCCCCCAGGGATCAATGGGCCAATGAGAGACAATCAGAATCAACAATATGCTGACCTCGGGAATTTTCCTCAGCACCTTAGAGAGGAGGGGAACTGGTGAAAACACAGACAAGAAGCCTGGTAGCCAATAGAAGGGCACAGCATTTGCTGCCAATTGCCTTTCTCCTATAACTAGTGAGCAAAACCACCACTGACCAATCGTCTGAAATGTTTTTGAATGGAGTCTGAAAATGACCGTGGAAGGAAATATTCAGCTTATTGGGTCTGCTTATGGATTCACCTACCTTCGTATGTTTACTGCTTGTGAAGACATCGGATGTCTCTTTGCCCATGAACACAATGCTTGTGATCTGTTTGTCAAGTGTGCACACGGCGTTCTACCCGTTGTTTGACGTGTGCTCAGTCCACTTTACTGTCCATTCCTACTAAGTCTGTGTGACCCCCAAATCAAAGAGCCACGTTCTAGAGGGGCTCTCCACACTGCTGTAAATGCTCTCCAAGTGTAAGACTAGCTTCCATCCCCAGCCACTGCCCGTGGGGGAGTTCCAGTGGGGCAGAAAGGCAGGACGGGGCAGGGTGGGGGGTGCTAAAAAGGGTGCTAAAACCGTAATATGGATAATTGGAGGTAAGTAAACAATTTAATTAATACAACGAATTTCGTAGCGCGCACTGCATCGCATTTTGCGATGCAGGAGGTGCTATGAAATTCGTTTTATTTATTTAGTTGCTTACTTGCCTCCAATTATCCATATTCCGGTTTTTAGCACCTCCCGCCCCCGCCCTGCCTTTCTGCCCCACTGGAACTCTCTCCACCGGCCGCGGCTGTGCATCCCCTGTGACCTCAGAGCCTGTATTGACCTTTCCCCTACATCAGCTCCCCTACAACACCTCCCCTCCCCAGAAGGCGTGGGAGGAACTAGGGGATCCGCTGACAGAATATTCTTTTTATTCCCCGTTCTGCTCATTACAGACATTATCTTTGGGGTCATGCAGATGTCTACTTCGTAATCAATTTTCCAGGAACACCAGTCAGGAACACTGAACCAAGGGTCTCCAATGCAGACGTGACCACTGCACCACTGCTGATGTAGCTGCAAAAAAACCAATTACATTTTCAAACGCCTCCTTGCAGACATGTTGTCCAAGTGAAGACTCTCCTCCCAGCTCTTCTTGTATAACTCTTGCTCTGCCTAGTGGAAGAGAAACCATCTCTGTCAATGCTTGGTAGTGAACCCTGATAATCTGTAAGCCATACAACAGGTGCAGATGTGTTTTCCCCCCTCCATTTTCGTGTCCTGAACTCTTGTAGAATGTTGCACACACTTATTCCGTCTTAAAAAATCTTAGAAAGAGAACATGCAGATATTAACCAGTCTTCTAAATATGTGAAATCAAAAAGTCCGCCTTCATGTAATAATTCTACTACTTGTGCTACTACCTGGTCAGATACTCTAGGAGAAGCCACTAGTCTAAAGGGAAGCGCTGGGAATTAATAGTGCACTCCTTTCACCATGAAATGTTGAAATGTGTGGGGTTGGGGTAGAGGTGTATCTGCAAAACGCATTCCTTCGACCCAGAGATGATAGGAAATCTCCTTTGAAAGTGCTGCCTCTAGTGTTGCTGAGGATGTTGTCACACACTTTTACTTGACAACAAATATCTTCTAGATGCTGCTGGATAAAGCGGTTGTAACATTTTAATTTCTTCAGAAGTTTGTATTACTAATTCATTCCGTTCTGATCCAGATAACAAAGGAGTCAAAAACAAAAGTGCCTTTTCCATTGTTCTGATTTCAAGGATTTCATCCACTTGTGGGGCGAGATGAAATGCCAGCCCTCGAAGATGTTGCTATTGACCACAGACCTTCAGTGGCATCTGAGAGAAATCTTGTCGCAAATTCCATTGATGCTAGTGGGGTAGAGCAGTACAGTCTTTACACTCTTGCATAACATAATGAAACATTTAAAAACCCTTTAATAAGGTTTGTTTTGCATACATTGCATAGGTTCTAGCTCATAAAGGCATACATCTTCTGATCTCCTGGATTCTGAGGGGAACCTTATTCTGAAGCAAAAGGGGAACTTCTCGCCACGCCAGTAAATAATTCACTTTAGGAATAGGTGAAAACTCTGTCTCAAAACTATACAATGGGTACTTTGTGACAAAAATATTGGAAAACCTGTATGACCTACATTTGTCAGACAGGAGGGCTCTCGTGGTTTCGTGAAGAGGTACTGCACCCACCCACTCCATGTGATATTGATACTTTAAGTCTGGTAGAACTGTTTTTTGGACTTTCAAAACCAACAGGTTTGCAATATGAGTAATCTCTGCTGGTAGTTGTAGTCCCTGCACATAATTTTCGTTCCCCATCGTTTCTTCCATTCTTCCCTGGCTTGCCTGGTGGCTCAATGGACTAATGTATCCACCGCAGAGGCCTGTGTTCGACCTCATGGTCAGAGGTTCAAATCCTGGTGGGTCCACCCAGCCTTACATCCATTTGAGGTTGATACAATGAGTACCATTGAGTTGGATAACAATAAACCTCTGTCTTTCAGCACCAAGATACCCAGGGGTGAACGTGCGCTTTACAAATACTTATGTTATGTTATGAATGTACATGGTCCTCCTGAAGTGCAGCCGCAGCAGCCCTGTTAATCATTGATTGCAATTCTCTTCTGGAGATAGCAATCAGGTTATCCCCAGCATCTTAATCCTGAGCTGATTCAAGATCTGCTTTTAAATTTGGCTCCTTATGATATGTCTTTTCTTAAGATTATTTGTGCTGCATTGTTTCTCTGACTCAAAATTCCTGTTTCAAGTAGACTTCCACCTACAGAGGGATGCTAGGTGACCCATGACCTTAAGTAGCCATTCACTGTCGGGATCCGCCATTTTTGTTCTTTCTCATCTTTGGTCAAACATGACCCAGTGTATGACTCATCCTCAAAGCCACCTCAGTGAGGCTTAGTGATTCAAGGCATAGGGAAGAGACATGCGAATCCACACTTCAGGGCCTTCACCAGTCTAGGTGCTCCTCGCTAATATCTGTCCGACTCCAGTGGAGCTACAGAGATGAAGTGCACATAAGGGATAGCATCTTTTAAAACATTTTGGTATACCAATAATGTGATGTAATTTGTATAAAAAAAACTTAAAAGAAAACATGCCTTCCTGTCTTGATTTAAAAAAAAATAGAACAGTTTGGCCCAGCTTCTCAAAGGTTGAGCATCGGATTAGCATTAATTTTGTTACACTAAACCTACGCAATTTTTTGGGAGGGGATTCACAAACCAAAGCAAATTCGTATTTGTGTTGGTTTGTATGGAAAAGTAATGGCAAGCAGTGTGAAATGCTGCTTGGCATTACTTTGCATCAAGAAGATGTTACATGGGTAGTACATGGGCATACCCGTGCTACCACCCATGCTTTTTATGCTAAACTCTATTCTCAAACATCAGTAGAAAGGGTTTAGTGCCAAAAAATAATACTGCTAAAAAGCAGACATTAAACAGAGAAATATTGTCATTGCTTCGTGCTTTTCCAACTTCCATCTTAGCAGCACACATACAAAGTAGGAAAAGCTTTTTCACTTGTCTGAGCATAGCATTTTGTACAGGAAGGAGATCCTTCCTGTACAAAACCTATCCGAGACTAAGGCACACACCGTAGTGCTATGGTGTTAAGGTGTGTTCATGGCACTCAGCAGCTGAAATCAGCACTGGCGCTAGGGAGAGGGGAGGAGAGAGCCATATCTTGGTGAATATGGCGTTCTCCTGCCCTCTCCCTGCCACGCAACACAGCTCAGCATTTTTGGCTACTGCACTGCGTTCCGCGACAGCTACAAGAATCTGGGCCTTTGAGTCACAGGGAAAAAACAGGAAGTGAAGACTGGAGAGCTTGGAATTATGGGACATAGCTTAGTCAACAATAAAAAAGACTAATGGCCATATTTATTAAAAAGTAACGCGACACAGCGAAGCAAGTCACCTTACTGCGCTACGTTACAGGGAAAGGGCAGGACTGTGCCATATTTTTTAAAGTTCGCCACATTTCTGTCCTTTTCCCAGTGTTAGGGCACACTGGGCTGCCTAGCGTCAACTCAGGCACACTTGCACCATGGTGCAAGAGTGCCTGCATTGCATAAAGAAATGTTTTTATGTAGGATAGGGCACCTCCCTGCACAATAACAATCCCCAAAGGCATATTTCTCTCTCTAGGTGTGCTGCAAAATGCAGCACACCTAGAAAGAGGAAGTAACAAGGAGAAATACATATATTTCCCCTTGTTATGCCTCACCTAGGAAGGTGTGGCATTTTGATGCATTCCCAGGTCTATAAGCAATAGTGAATCGGGGAATGTGTAAAAAAACTTGGGATCTGTGTGGGAACACCCATGTAACACCCATGGAACGCCTTCTCATGGCAGAGTAGTGCAACACAGCGATTTGCATCAAGCAACTCAGGGCCACGCAAAGTGGCCTTGCGTGGCTCGATAAATCACATCTTAGGGTTTGCATTGCACATGCACCATGTTGCGTGGTGAACACGCAGCACAACCCCTTGATAAATATGTGCCCAAAAAGTCTATGTGCACAGGTTTAAAGTGAGCTGAAATGATGCTACCACTAGGTTTGGTAGTTTAAAGGAGGATTATTTATTCAGCATTAAGATTGAAGATCATTACAACAAGCCTGGGTCTTAACTGTCTTCCCTGGAATCTGGAACCCAGCAGTGGAATCTGGAACCCAGCAGTGTTCCCGATTCCAGGTATGACACAGCAATACCACATGAGCCTGCCTCGAAGCTGCACCACATGAACAAAGAAATGACACAAGGACGAGAAGTAGAATGCAGGAAGGATTTTGCCTTTAGACCTAAAATCTCGTGTTTTCCAGTAATACGGATGATGACATTATGTTTTAACCGTAGTTTGATGTTTTTAGGACATTCTGGATAAGTAAAATTGGTGTGATCCATGCAAATAATAACTTCAGTATTCCAATAGTTCTAAAGTTTTCTGAAAAGCCTGGTGTCTGTAATTTTCCACAGGTGACACTAGACCAAAAAATATTTATTCACTTTACCTCATCAAATTTGCAGTTGGTATAGTTACAGATTGGGCCTTTCCAATCTCATACGATAGGCCCCCAAATAAATATTATACCTCTTTTTCTGGCGATTTAAGGAAGCACTGGATGGTCAAAATGCTTCCTTTGAGACCCAGGTTCTATTTACGTAAGTTTTCAAAGTAATTGTGCATGGCCAATACACCAAGATTTGGTTGATGGCTCTGATTAGGGCAGGTTTTCAGACAAACAATAAGCTATTGAGCTCCACGAGTTGAAGAGTCTATGGAATGTAACTTTAAATTACTTCCATATATCAGGATTCAATACAAAAAGTTACAGAAATAAACCTTATTACAATTTCTCTTTTTCTGCATTGCAGTGACCATTTTGTGAATTCAGTTTCTTTGGGTTCTTGACCAGCATAGACACATTTCTTCCAGTGGAATTAATAATTTTGCTAATTTTCAGAAGCGTTTACCTTTCTGTCTTTATTCTTGGCTATCACACATCTTGGGGCATATTATCAAGGACCCGTGTTAAAATTATCGCCGTTTTATCGGCAGGAAACTGCCGATAAAACGGCGATAATGGGCTTGATAATATGCCCTTGTTAATTCCCATAGAAGCCCATGTTAACACAAGAACATGGGCTTCTATCGGAATTAACAAGGGCGTATTATCAAGCCCATTATCGCCGTTTTATCGGCAGTTTCCTGCCGATAAAACGGCGATAATTTTAACACCGGTCCTTGATAATATGCCCCCATTTTCCTATGGACTGCAAGAAGCTAAAAAACGCATATGAAGAAATATTAAGTGCCACTTACAAATGTGTTGAAATACTGGAGACATTTTTTTTTCTCCCTTATTTCTAGTTTCAGAAAGCTGTGAAGTGGATGAATTTCTCTCAGAAAACCATTTGTGTTGTTTAAAAAAAGCCTACACTTTGTTGCTCAACACTTTTTAACCCCTCCCACACTGGTGACGGAACCGCTCCATCACGCCCCTCGGGTGGGCTGTGCTGGTGACGGAGCTGTTCCGTCACGGCCCGCTCGCCGCGCCTGCGCGGCGCTGATTTCGCGCTTGCGCAGTGCATTCTATTGAGCGGGCGGGGCTGTGACGGAACCTCTCCGTCACAAGCACAGCCCACACGAGGGGCTTGACGGAGCGGTTCCGTCAACAGCGTTGGAGCGCCGTGCGACCCCACCCGCCCCTTAGCGCTGCGGCAGAATTGCCGCCGCAGCGAAAGGGTAAAATAAAAAAATCACATTTTGGTTATTGTCTGACCCCTCAGACTAAATCAGAAACCATGGGTATCTTTACAAGACCCATCAGTAAGCAAAATAGATTGTAACTTCGGTCTGGTTCTACAAAAGCATGGGCTGGTGCTGGGCAAATGGTGGGAGTACCATGGATTGAGTGGGGGGATCAATAATGTTTTCATTATGACGCACGGAGGCTGTAGGGTGATTACCGTAGATGTAGCCGTGCATGTTTGTTGAGTCTTGTTACCTGTGGAAAAGTCAATAAAACTGGTTCTTGGGGTGTAAAATAAATTGTGAAAACTTCAGTGCAAGTGTCCCAAATGCTAACGGGCATAGCACTAGAAGAAAAGCCAGCAGCAGCAAGTGGTTAATTTGTATTCCGAGATGTTTTTTATTGAAATATCACTATCAAGAATGCTGCAGATTTATTATTTGGGCAATCTGGTGCTAATATCAAGCACTGTAAATTATACTATTGATAAATTTAAATACCGCCAACTACTGCCAGAACACATCTGTTTACCTAATACACCATTTACGTCTGACAATTCAAATACCACTAACACAAGACTCTCTTCATGAGGTGACTAAGAGTAGTGCCAGCTTTAGCGCTGGTGGCGCCCGGTGCGAGAATCATTTTTGGGTGCCCCCAAATCCGATGACCACCTCCTCGGATTCTCTCGCTATCCCCGGGCATAAGTGCCCCTCATCTCTCCTATCCTAAGTTATTGCTAAACCCGGGTTTGACGCCCCCTTCACAGGTCGGGTATAATATGGGGGGGTAGTACCCAAAAGTAGTCCCGGGGACCTGGGTTAATTACGTATAGTGGTGAAGGGGTCCCAGGGAATGAGGAACACAAAATATAACTCAATATACACAAGCAATCACATAGACATTAAAT
Source organism: Lissotriton helveticus (assembly GCF_964261635.1). NCBI lineage: Eukaryota > Metazoa > Chordata > Amphibia > Caudata > Salamandridae > Lissotriton > Lissotriton helveticus. Next base: position 691,784,313 of record NC_136068.1, read on the forward strand.
CCAATCTCCATGTTTTAATCACAGAGGAGATGTATGACAAATAATGACAATAATCACGTAGTAGAAAAAGTGGCGGAGCAAGGCCCCAAGGGGGGGGAAAACAGGGAGGGGGTTTTCGTGATATTGTGAGGATGTAGTGATAAGGAAAAGGTAAGGTGAGCGAACAGTCAATACTTTAAACCACAATAAAGAATGGTTACATATAACGTACAAAAAAGAACACAAGTACTTTGGATAACAAGTTAAACTGTATCATACTCCACATAGTACAACATATGAACAGTAAGGCCATGGAGTTGACAAAATAGAAAGAATGGTTGTCGACGTTTCGACCCTCTTAGTTATGCAGGTCCTATTAAATCCTTGCAGCGGGGTCTTCTTCAGGACTGGGGGGATGGGGCAGACCACCTAATACAATGTATATAATTTAAGGTATTATTATGCTCATTAAGTAAAGAGTTTAATCACAGGTCAGCGCCCAGTGCGGCTGCACCAGTCGCACTGCCCTAAAGCCGGCCCTTACTAAGAGACACGTTGGTAGGATATAACCTCTACTTCCATTCAACTTTTGATCCACTAGGAGACCATCTTGCATACCCAGAAATAATGATACACATAAATATAAACTACGTGGTGTATGTGTCATTCTTTTCTTGTGCTACCTGATGTTTGCCACTGTTTGGGGTTGTGGTGGCATAATTTTTTTGCCTGTGTTTTCTTGTATATTTTTTTTCCGTGTATGTTTTGGATTGTTTCCTGTTAAGCCATGTGACATCTGAATTTGAAGACATTTCACTCATACAAAACCATTGAAATTCCCCTGTTATAGTTAGTTCAGCTAACTATAACTCGCGCGCCCGCAATGCACTGCTGATGGCGTCACATATTACATCACTCATGACATGGTCAGTGACATCACTCATGACATCACTGATGACATTTCAAATGACATCACTGATGACATCATCCAGTCAATGTGTGTCTTTCTGAAAAATAAATATGTTATATATAGGTATATCTAAAGGTCGATGAAAGAATAAATGTGTAAATAAGTGTCTAAAAGGATGTTTTTGAAAAAAAAATGATTGTATAACTGACTTATTAAGTGTATCTTAGTGAATACATGTATTAGCGAGTAATGTTTAAATATGTAAATATCTGTATCAGTGTCTCACTTTGTGTATAAGTGGCTGCATGGGTTGGTGACTAGCTACATGAGTGTTGATATGGGTTATTAGTTGTTTTTTAGAGTATCAGTCTGAGTGTCTGTATGGTTTGGTGGGCGTATTACTTACCGCATAGATGCATGAATGGGTGACTCACTGTTTGTATGTGTTTTGAAGACAGCATGTGTGCAGGACTGTATGGGTGGATGAGTGTGTGTATGAGTGTGTTAGTGAGTGAATCACTGTCTCAATAGTATCTTTATGAGTAACTACATATGTTTTAAACTAGTATATGTGAGTATTGATGTATATAAGTGAGTATATGTGAGAGCGAGAGATTGTAAGAGTTCCTGTATAAATAAGTATGTGTTTCTATAAGTGATTGCTTAAGAGAGTAAGTATGTGTACGATTCTGTAGAAGAAGGTGTAGTGGTGGGTGTATAACTGTATATGCAAGTAAATGGATGTTTGATAGTTTATTTGCATGTGTGAATAACTCTATAGATGAGTGTCGGTGTGTAATAAGATGTATAGGTGTATGAGTACATATGATGAGTGAGTACATGTATGAGTGCCTATATAGAACTGTTAGTGAATGACTGGATGTGTATGTAGATTTTGGAATTACTGAATAGGTTTTTCTAACTGGTATTGGTATCTCCATTTTTTTGAAAATTGTAGCTTCTATTTTTGAATGTGTGTATCAAGGGTTATATTACGCTGAGAGGAGGTCTGCCACTCTTTCACAAGGATGATGTCATCAGTGATGTCCTCAGGGATGTCATTTGAGATGTCATCAGTGATGTCATGAGTGATGTCACTGACCATGTAATAAGTGATGTAATATGTGACATCATCAGCAGTGCATTGCGGGCGCGCGAGTTATAGTTAGCTGAACTAATGATAACGGGGGAATTTCAATGGTTTTGTATGAGTGAAATGTCCAGCTAACTATAACATGTGTGAAACCTTTGGTTTTTTTGTGAATTTCTAAGGTTTTTTAAATGCTAATTCCTAACTATAACGTGTGTGAAACCTATGGTTTTTTCAGTGAATTTCTAAGGTTTTTTAAATGCCAATTCCTAACTATAACGTGGCTGAAACCTATGGTTTTTTCAGTGAATTTCAAAGGTGTTGTAAATGATAATTTTTAAATGTATTAATTGTTATATTTTTTTATACTGATTTACTACATTATTTTAAATTATTTATTTATAGATATTTTATTTTTAAAATTACATTACATATTTTTAATATAAATTGATTTTTTTTTAAATATTAGAAATTTAATTTTTTTATTATTTTTTTTTTTTAATTAATATATATTTTATATATCAGGCAATGATATCCTATGGAAGGAAATTCAAGTTACTAGTAAGTACAGTTAAATGTACTTTTCAGGAATAGTAGTGAGCTAGATTGGGGAATTAATTCCTCTTCAATCCTGAGGTCCCCTGTGAGCAAACTAGCCCACCAGGTACCTCCAGTATGCGCCAGGCAGCTGTGTTGCTGAGAGATGTTCAAAGGGCATGCCCGCTTTTTACAACCCTCTGCAACACAGCTCCGTGGTGCCTATTGGAGATACCTGTTCGACTAGCTGCCCCCTAGGGGACCTCTGGATTGAACAGGAATTAATTCCCCAACTTAAAACACACCTCAGGGCATGTTTGCACTCACATCACCTCAAGCCCCGCCCCCTACCTTCACCACTGTGCAAACGCGCCCTGTAGAGTGTTCTAAATTGGGGGATTAAGTCCCCTTGCATACTGGGGTTCCCTGGGGGCCAACTAGCCCACCAGGAACCTCCAGTATGCGCCAGGAGGCTGCGTTGCAGAGAGGTGTAATGAGGCCACGCCCCTTTTTACACCTCTCTGCAACGCAGCCCCCGGGCGCGTTTGCAGAGGGGGAACTAATTCCCCTTGATTACTGGGGGTCCCTGGGGGCCAACTAGCCCACCAGGAATCTCCAGTATGCGCCAGGGGGCTGCATTGCAGAGACGTGTAATGAGGCCATGCCCCTTTTTACACCTCTCTGCAACGCAGCCTCCGGGCGCATTTGCAGAGGGGGAACTAATTTCCCTTGCATACAGGGGGTCCGTGGGGGCCAACTAGCCCATCAGGAACCTTCAATATGCGCCAGGGGGCTGCGTTGCAGAGAGGTGTAATGAGGCCACGCCCCTTTTTTCACCTCTCTGCAACACAGCCCACCGTCATGTTTGCAGAGGGGGAACTAATTCCCCTTGCATACTGGGGGTCCCTGGGGGCCAACTAGCCCACCAGGAACCTCCAGTATGCGCCAGGGGGCTGCGTTGCAGAGAGGTGTAATGAGGCCATGCCCCTTTTTTCACCTCTCCGCAACACAGCCCATGGTCACGTTTGCAGAGGGGGAACTAATTCCCCTTGCATACTGGGGGTCCATGTGGGCCAACTAGCCCACCTGGAACCTCCAGTATGCGCCAGGGGGCTGCATTGCAGAGAGGTATAATGAGGCCAAGCCCCTTATTACACCTATCTGCAATGCAGCCCCCTGGCGCTTTTTCAGAGGGTGAACTAATTCCCCTTGCATACTGGGGGGTCCCTGGGGGCCAACTAGCCCACCAGGAGCCTCCAGTATGCGCCAGGGGGCTGCATTGCTTTGCCCCGGAGGGTGGTGGTCCCCAGGGCAGTATGAGGGGATTGGGGCCCCCCACACTTCTTTTTCACTTTGGCCCCGGGATTTGGTCCCCCCGGGGGGTAATTTGAAAAAAACCAGACCGGGTTTAAAAAAAAAAATGTTTTGGCCTTGGGAGTCCTTGTGGGACTCCCTGAGCAGGCCTAGGGGGTCAGGGTGTTTCTACCCTGCCCCCTTTTCTTTGTTTCCCTGTTTTCTTGTGCCTCGGTCTACCGAGGCACAAGATGGCTGCCAACACTTCCTGGTTTGGAGTGTTGACAGACAGTTGACAGCCAATCAGCATGCAGCTCGTGCTCGGAAAGGTACGCGTACCTGAACGCTAAGCATGGGCGAATTTTGCGAATTCGCGATCCGCGAATTTGCGGATTTGCGAACTCGCGATCCGCAAAATTCGCGAATTTGCGCGAATTTTTTAATTTTTGCATGTTCGCGGGGCTCTTGGCGTGTTCGCGGGGTGCTTTGCGTGTTCGCAGGGGTTTTTTTTGTGCGAGACCGCGATGCGCCCTCTGGTTCATCACTGCCACCCTCGTTTTTTTTGTGCCCTTATGCCCCTTGCCCCACTCGTTTTTGTGCCATTCTGCCCTCTGCCCCAATCGTTGTTGTGCCCTTGTGCCCCTTGCCCCGCTCGTTGTTGTGCCCTTGTGCCCCTTGCCCCACTTGTTTTTGTGCCATTCTGCCCTTTGCTCCACTCGTTGTTGTGCCCTTGTGCCCCTTGTCCCACTCGTTTTTGTGCCATTCTGCCCTCTGCCTCACTCGTTTTTGTGCCCTTGAGCCCCTTGCCCTACTCGTTTTTGTGCCATTCTGCCCTCTGCCCCAATCGTTGTTGTGCCCTTGTGCCCCTTGCCCCACTAGTTGTTGTGCCCTTGTGCCCCTTGCCCCACTCGTTTTTGTGCCATTCTGCCCTTTGCCCCACTCGTTTTTTTGCCATTCTGCCCTCTGCCCCACTCGTTTTTGTGCCCTTGTGCCCCTTGCCCCACTCGTTTTTGTGCCATTCTGCCCTTTGCCCCACTCATTTTTGTGCCATTCTGCCCTCTGCCCCAATCGTTGTTGTGCCCTTGTGCCCCTTGCCCCACTCGTTGTTGTGCCCTTGTGCCCCTTGCCCCACTCGTTTTTGTGCCATTCTGCCCTCTGCCCCACTCGTTGATGTGCCCTTCTGCCCCAATCATTGTTGTGCCCTTGTGCCCCTTGCCCCACTCATTGTTGTGCCCTTGTGCCCCTTGCCCCACTCGTTTTTGTGCCATTCTGCCCTTTGCCCCACTCGTTGTTGTGCCCTTGTGCCCCTTGCCCCACTCATTTTTGTGCCATTCTGCCCTCTCCCCCACTCGTTTTTGTGCCATTCTGCCCTCTGCCCCACTCGTTTTTGTGCCATTCTGCCGTCTGCCCCAATTGTTGTTGTGCCCTTGTGCCCCTTGCCCCACTCGTTGTTGTGCCCTTGTGCCCCTTGCCCCACTCGTTTTTGTGCCATTCTGCCCTTTGCCCCACTCGTTGTTGTGCCCTTGTGCCCCTTGCCCCACTCATTTTTGTGCCATTCTGCCCTCTGTCCCACTCGTTGCTGTGCCCTTCTGCCCTCTGCCCCACTCTGTGACCGTTTTTGTGCCGTTCTGCCCTTTTCCCCACTCGTTGTTGTGCCCATGTGCCCCTTGCCCCACTCGTTTTTGTGCCATTCTGCCCTCTGCCCCAATCGTTGTTGTGCCCTTGTGCCCCTTGCCCCACTCGTTGTTGTGCCCTTGTGCCCCTTGCCCCACTCGTTGTTGTGCCCTTGTGCCCTTTGCCCCACTCATTGTTGTGCCTTGTGCCCCTTGCCCTACTCATTTTTGTGCCATTCTGCCCTCTGCCCCAATCGTTGTTGTGCCCTTGTGCCCCTTGCCCCACTCGTTGTTGTGCCCTTGTGCCCCACTCGTTTTTGTGCCATTCTGCCCTCTGCCCCACTCGTTGCTGTGCCCTTCTGCCCTCTGCCCCAATCATTGTTGTGCCCTTGTGCCCCTTGCCCCACTCGTTGTTGTGCCCTTGTGCCCCTTGCCCCACTCGTTTTTGTGCCATTCTGCCCTCTCCCCCACTCGTTTTTGTGCCATTCTGCCCTCTGCCCCACTCGTTTTTGTGCCAATCTGCCCTCTGCCCCACTCGTTTTTGTGCCATTCTGCCCTCTGCCCCAATCGTTGTTGTGCCCTTGTGCCCCTTGCCCCACTCGTTGTTGTGCCCTTGTGCCCCTTGCCCCACTCGTTTTTGTGCCATTCTGCCCTTTTCCCCACTCGTTGTTGTGCCCTTGTGCCCCTTGCCCCACTCGTTGTTGTGCCCTTGTGCCCATTGCCCCACTCGTTGTTGTTCCCTTGTGACCCTTGCCCCACTCGTTGTTGTGCCCTTGTGCCCCTTGCCCTACTTGTTTTTGTGCCATTCTGCCCTCTGCCCCAATCGTTGTTGTGCCCTTGTGCCCCTTGCCCCACTCGTTGTTGTGCCCTAGTGCCCCTTGCCCCACTCGTTTTTGTGCCATTCTGCCCTCTGCCCCACTCGTTGCTGTGCCCTTCTGCCCTCTGCCCCACTCTGTGACCTTCTGCCCTCTGCCCCACTCCTGTTTTATTTTAGAATGGCGCCGGCAAGCTGCCAGCGCCATTCTAAAATAGTTACTAAGTTAGCTTCATCAGGAAGCACTAATAGATAAAATAAAGCAGGTGCTCGAGCACCTGCATTTTATCTATTAGTGCTTCCTGTTGAAGCTAACTTAGTAACTATTTTAGAATGGTGCTGGCAGCTTGCCGGCGCCGTTCTAAAATAGTTACAAGCTTGAAGCTTGAACTTTTGCCCCCCGGATCCGTTCCGCTCGCGGGTTCGCGGATTTTCGGCAAATTCGCGGGAATTCGCGGATCGCGAATTTGCCGAAAATCCGCGAGCGGAACTGATTTTGCGCCCATGCTTACTGAACGCGTACCGTACGCGTACCGTATCTCGTCTATAGATATAGCGTGATCTGCGAACAGAACTCTACCTTTTTGCCAAATTTGGTATAATTCCGTTCAGCCGTTCGGGCTGTAGCCCTGGCTAAAGAACCCTATGGAAAATTGCATAGGGAAAACACGTTTTGGGACCCCCTTTTTTCTCGGCCCCTGCTTCACGAATCACCCCCAAACTTTCAGGGAATGAGCAGAGCAGAGCAGGCCATTTTCTTGGAGAAATTCACGTTCACCGGCGCCAAAGTTATTCCAAATAGAATGTTGCGGATTCCCTATGGAAACTAGGTCCTAACTATAACTACCTAGTGGCGACCGCCAGTAGGTAATATATATATATATATATCTGTAAAACAGGAAGGGTCCTTCCAGGATCCTTTCTCCCTACGTCGGGTGACGCGTAGAGTCGGCGGACCTCACAGCCGAAGTTTTCAATAAATCCACAAGTTGCATGAAAGCAAAGACGCGCACTCGGGAGTAAGCAGCAAACTTTCTTTTATTCCAAGAATACGCTACGCGTTTCGACACAGACTGTGCCTTGATCACACGTTCATCCTACTGCCACAGTTGACATGTTAAATACCACAAGAAAGTAAACATCAATGAGGTCCAGGCAAAAGTCATGTGACATTCAACAGTAAATAATCTGCCATCTTGGACTAGTTAAGTTTATGCTAAAGCGACAGTATTTGTCATTCATTTTGCTTAATCAATGTGTACACGTACAGTTACTGTCTACAAAAGTGATAATTTTCTCATGATACAGAAAATAAGAACATTTTGTTAAATATAACCACAAAATGAAAAACGAGACAAAAGGATTTTCAATTATGACCCGATTGGCTGTGGATACCTTCGTTCTGGTACAAGGGTTTATATAAATTTATCTCGGTCTAGTACCCCCGAAACAGACGCTCGAAATTAGAAGATATATGTGTATTCGGTCTAGTGCCAATACAATCTGTAGGCCCGTTGGTGCATGCCCCAGGTAGCTTCAATTATATACTGAGACCATCCCAGATACCTATATGGTTAATCCATAAGACACCCAGTCTATCAGTACGACCTATTTGTCATTTACGTTCTCGAGCGCCCATGCAAACAGACATATGTGGGCAGTACTATCTGCATGGTTAAAAAACGTATACAAGAACACCTTAGAGCTATTACACATGTAGATAACCGATACCCCATTGCAAGGCACTTTCATGAGTTCCATCAATCTAATACCGCTCTCCGTAGATACTTTGCAGTTGAACAAGTCAATATAGGGAGACGGGGGGCAATCGTGAACTTGCCCTTAGAAAAAGAGAATCCAGATGGATTATGGAGCTCGAGACTAGATGCCCCGGAGGACATAACTTAGATGAGGAACTTGCAACTCACCTCCATGAAGAATAATATAGAGATTAACAAGTCATATAAGAAGTCTGTAGAAGAGTATCACTAGGCACTAGGATGTAGACACAGTATACTTTATGTGTATGCTTGTTGTTTTTGAAACTGTACTGCTAATATGTGCATAACATTAATTTTATTGAAACAATTCTATGTTAACATTTTAAAAGTATGTTTTTTTATATATTTCTTTCAGGAGGAAAGGAAGGGAGAATTCACTTTTTTCACCGACACTGCACGATTTCCCTACCCTTTTCTTCATTTGGACGGAAGACACCAATTTACTTTTGTGAGATAAGAAACATCACTTTTTTGCACTGGTTTCTGACCACTTCCGGCCTGTTATATACAATATCTCTTTAGAATATGAGGTCCCTTGGGTCACACTTTTTTCGAAAATAATCCCAACAATGGACTTTTCTGTGGTCGTATTGATAGACTGGGTGTCTTATGGATTAACCATATAGGTTTCTGGGATGCTCTCTGTATATAATTGAAGCTACCTGGGGCATGCACCAATGGGCCTACAGATTGTATTGGCCCTAGACCGAATACACATATATCTTCTAATTTCGAGCATCTGTTTCGGGGGTACTAGACTGAGATAAATTTATATAAACCCTTGTACCAGACCGAAGGTATCCACAGCCAATCGGGTCATAATTGACAATCCTTTTGTCTCGTTTTTCATTTTGTGTTTATATTTTTTTTTAAAAATCTTATTTTCTGTATCATGAGAAAATGATCACTTTTGTAGACAGTAACTGTACGTGTACACATTGATTAAGCAAAATGAATGACAAATACTGTCGCTTTAGCATAAACTTAACTAGTCCAAGATGGCGGATTATTTACTGTTGAAGGTCACTTGACTTTTGCCTGGACCTCATTGATGTTTACTTTCTTGTGGTATTTAACATGTCGACTGTGGCAGTAGGGTGAACGTGTGATCAAGGCACAGTCTGTGTCGAAACGCGTAGCGTATTCTTGGAATAAAAGAAAGTTTGCTGCTTACTCCCGAGTGAGCGTCTTTGCTTTCATGCAACTTGCGGATTTATATATATATATATATATATATATATATATATATATATATATATATATATATATATATATATATATATATATATTATATATAATAACCTATGACGTCTGTGGGATTTGAAAATATCAGCACTAAAAGATGCACACTGTATTATGCTGTCAGCAGTCAACTGTGCAGTGCTTGATATTACTATAATACTGCAGAATATAATGTACTTCTCATTGTGATGAAGCTCGAAGTTTGGCTAATACAAGCACATACCCAGTGCTTACTTTGTAAAGTCTGCGCTGGTGGCCAAGGATTTTCTGAGAAGCCTGCACCAAAGAATGTCATGGCTGCTCTGGCTTGATCCCACAGCATGCCTCTTTCTTTCACCACATTACATTCTCTGCCCCTTTACACCGCTCTTTAAATTTCTTTTTAACCCCTACTGTCTCTTTTTTCTCTCGTTTTATTTTGTGCAGTTCTATATTGTTTGAACTTTGCACTTAGAGTGCTTAACATAAGCACTATGTTACATTATTTCTTAAACGTGGGGCCTTATTTATGAGCCACTGCGTCAATTTTGTGCTGCCATTGCGTCACTTTGCTGCAGCATAAAATTTGTGCCCCATCGCGTCCTATTTTCAAAGTGATGCATCTGGGCAAATGTATCACTTTGTGAACCCCTGTACCACATTATACCTGCGGCAGTTATAATGTATGCAGGGTGGGCGTTCCACCGCAAGTAAGCCTCCTACAAGTGGCACAGTGAAATCTATGAGATTTCACTGCACCACTTCTAGGACACTAATGCGTCAAAATCATAAACTTGCCTCATGGCAGGTGTAAGGGTGATGCAGTGCCATAGGCACAGGCCTACCCCATGTATTGCTGGAGCTGCGTCATTCTTATGACGCTGCTCCAGTAATGCGTAGGTTTTGCTCCGACAGATGCGTCAGGATTTTTGACACATCTGTCTTCCCTTGAGACATGGAGCGCCGTACATTAAATACGGCGCATCCATCGTGTCGCAAGAGGGCTCAGAAACTGACACATCGATGCCAATTAGTCAGTTTGTCATAAATGAGGCATGTAGAGATTAAGAGCCCTATTTCTGAGAAACTAACGCAGCGCAGTGTCGCAAGTCATATTGCTGTGCTGCGCTGCGTTAGTTTTGACGCACAGGGATGAAACATATTTACAACAAAATGTCACATCTCTTTGCTTTTCCCTGCAATGGTGCACACACTGCTGCCATGAGCCGGCGCAGGCACACTTGCACCATGGTGCAAGGGTGCATGCGTCGGGGGAGATTGTTTTTGTGCAGGAAGGGGCTCTTTCCTGCACAAAAACAATAAATTGAGACGATTTTCTCCTCCAATGCGTGCTGTAGAATGCAGAACGCATTGAAAAAGGAAAAAAATGGGGAGAAATGAAAACATTTCGCCTTGTTGCGCCTCGCTACTTCACCCTTGGGGGTGGTGTAGAATTCTGACGCATTTCCAGGTTTACAATTCCTCGTAAATCTGTAAATGCATCAGTGGACATGGGTGTTGTGTGGAAACACCCACAGCAACACCCATGTTACACCCATAACAAGGAAAGTGTTGTGTGAAAAGGGGCGATATTTACAAGCACGAATAAAGCCTTTACGTGTGCTTGTAAATATCACGCAGCAGGTTGCGCCACCAGTAAACTAACGCAAGTGGCTCATAAATAAGCCTCTTAGAGATTTGCCCAAGATCAAATTATTTTAAGCGAGGCTGGGACTTGAGTCAGATGCCCCAATTCCGAAATCGTCAGCTCTAGCCTTTATGCATCATCTCTTCCACAAAAACGCTTGTCAACGTCTGATGGGTAAGGGTACACGCCGGTTCCCCAAAAATTTGTGCTGGTGGACCACACCTGCAAACACCACCTCAAATTAAGCACTGCACTTAGTGTCTGTTTCAATCCGGAAATGATGCAGCCCAGTGACAGTGGCGCAGCCACAGATAGCGCTACCACGTGCAGCTACGCTGGGACTCTATCGCAATTACTGCATTCCTAGTCACGGCGAATTTAAAAGGACAATTATGCGTTAGTCGTGGTAAGGCCAGCTGGTCACTGCTGTCTGGGATTCATCCTCAGATGAGGTGAGTGATGACAAATAGCTTCCTGCACAGGAGTCCCCCGCCGCCCCTCGGCACCACAGGCAGCAGCACCGAGGGAGGCAAGTTCTAGAGCCCAGGCCCCTAGAGAGTTGAAGTGCTACTCAGACCTAGATATGCATGAGCAGGGCGCGCGCCGTATGAATGACCGGATTATCAGTCATAATTAAAGTATCTCGTGTGTACTATTCACATTAAGGTATTTAGCTGCATGAAGATGCGCCATATTGAGTCACAAACAGGAGTTGAGCAGCGTTCAGGTAGAATGAAAACTAAAGCAACACCCTGATGCTCTGTGTCTCAAAATTTACGACAGGTGCTTCAAATCTCCCGCAAAATACATGAAAGTCTACGGAAATGTTTTCAATTTTTGTAGAAAAGAAAGTTAAAAGCAGGGAGGTGTGTGCATATGTATGGAATCTTCGGAAGTGGATAGTAATTAATTTCGGAAAAATAATTATTATAATATTAAAAACAATAAACAATAGTAATTATATTTATATTTTGATTATTACTGAATGGTTTGGAAGCGAGCTGAATAAAAGATGTACACATGGCTTGTCACCCTCCATGTGTTATATGGTCCCTCCCGCACCTGATCTTAGCCTCCAGGCCGATATCCGGCAGCAGCCTTAGGGCGCCACCTAGTGGCGGCAGTAAATTACCGCTTAACAGAAGAAAAAGGCCATTCTCCAGTATATTGGAAACATATTTTGCCATGAGTGCTGAACAATCGTTCACCATTTCTGCACAACAACAGTTTCTCGATTGTGGTCCCAAGAGCACAGAGAGTTGTCGCAGTTAGTCAAAAGGAAAAAGAAAGACCCTCGGTTGGGTGACTGAGTCATGCGGCATGGGCGGCTTCTAGGCAAAAACTCACAATGCGGGTGTCCACACGCACCCCAGACCACAGCAGCCTCTGTAAACCTATTTCTTGGCCAACTATTGCTATTTCCTTTTTGGTGCTCCCGCACATGTGATCCCTGACCGCTGGGAATTTCTAAAATGTGGTCGGAGAAAGTGCTTGCAAAGTGCTAGGCGCTAGGCCCACATGCTTAAGAAATAATGCACACGGACACCGTCTTGTAGGTACTGGTAACTGGCCGGCCCCTTTTATTTGCAGGGTCACCAGACTGGTGATGCCTGTGATGGGGGGGGGGCGGTGTATGGTGTGGGGTGCAAACACAGCGCAACACTAGAACGTGTCTAGTAGGACACTACATCCCTCCCAAACTTTAATGAAAAAGAAACAAACAAAAAGTCCAACCTATGAAGAAAACAAACAATACACAGCACCAATGAGTCTCTTCAGGCCATCTGCTGGGCAGTGTTTGAGCTCTGGCCCACACAGTCGGGAAGCTTTGGTCTGCCTCTACGATGAAGTTCAGACAGACCTGGTCTCGTGGTGTTGGAGTCTATTTACACAGTTCAAATAGCGGTGCATCTGGAGCGGTGGTGGAGTCCACTTTGGAGATCTTCTTGCAGGCGCTCAGGCTCCGGTGGCAAACCTCCAAATATTGCGGTTGACCTCGGTGGATGATGGCATTTCATGGAGGTGCTGATGATTTCCAGGTCCTGCAGGCTGAGCAGCTTCAGACTTGCACCTCCAGCCTGGGCTCCACCTCACAGGAGTCTCCTGGAGGGCCTTCCTGCCGGGCTGCCATGGGACCGTGTGGACTGTGCGGGCCTCGTGTAGGACACGTGAAGGCGTTGCTGAGGAACTGCCAACAGGACCACAGCCAAATCGCTCATGCAGCCGCAAAAGGTGGTGTCTCTGCATCTGAGTGCTCTCGCTGTTAGGACTCAGGTTCACATGCCTCCATCAGATGGTCTTTAGATTACCAGTCTCATCTGTGACCTCCATGCTTCCGGGTGTCTGTTGTGAAGCTGCTGCCGATGCATCTCTCCAGTTCGGACTCCCCTCTCACAGGAACTCCATTGAGGCCCTTGCCCCTGGATTGCCACGTGACCGCGTGGGCTGTGCGGGCCTTTCATTGGCCACACTGAGGGGTTGCTGCGGAACTCCCAACAGGGCCACTGCCAGGCCTTGTGTAACCCCAAGGGTGGATAGTCCAATGGTTGGGTATGCTTTTCTTTGACAGGATTCAGGTTTATGGGGCACGCAGAAGGTTCCTGGGTGGCTAGCTTCCCATGGAGCCAGGAGTGCCTCGTTGCACCCCGGATGTTTTGAGTGTTTGGATCCACTCTGGTGGTGCGATGCTCCTTAGATGTTCTTGGTGATGGTATTGCACCTGGATGATGAATGCAATCATTTTCTTTCAGCTGGGCAACAGGCGTCCATCTCTTGCTTTTAGTGACCTCATGGAGTGAGGAGGACTGGAAGGACTTTGTGCCCACTTACGGTTGTGTTTGTGCAGGTGCACTTGCTAGATGTGGCACCATCGATGCCAAGCAGCCGGTGACAGATGAGTGGATGGCTTCACTGTGAAGCATGGGGCCTGGACACAGATCGCGCTCGCTAGCGGCTTACGGTTGATCCTTCTGCAAAACTGTCTCCAGTGACTTCTCTGCTCTATGGTGGCTGGCTTGTGCTGATGAACATCTTTTCCAGTGGTGGCATGAGTGTTCTGTCCTGTCGCTCTTCTCCTTTTTCCTCTTGTGCGCCTATGGTGGTTGGCCCCGTAGCGTTGTGCCACTCTTCTTTCCTCCTTCAAGGAATGGCATCCTGCCGCGATCTTTTCCTTCGCTAAGTGGTGTCCAGCCATGCTCTTCTCCTCACTGGTTTTGTCCAGTTCTTAGGACTATGTCTTTTCTTTGCTGCCGACCTGTCGCTAGGACATGCTTCTTCTCCTAGTGGACCTCTTGTAGTCCCCATCCACTCCTCAGGGATTTTCACGGTGCTTCTCTGCCAGGATGGAAGGTTACCTCTTCGCTTGAGGGCGTCGTGCTTGCGCCTGGAGCCTGCACCGTCATGGCACTTGATCCTGCCGCCGTTAAGGCACGCTTGTAGAGGTTGGTCACTTTGGTTGACATGCTCCTTGCTTGCGGTGCAATGTGGCATCCAGCCACGTGTTGCGTGTCTGTGGAGCACATCTTGCGTGTGCAACTCTCCTCTTGCATGTCTTGGGCACTGGCGACTCCGTCTTGAGGCAGTGTGGGGAGGACACTCTGTGCTGTCTTTGGCCACTGCAGGGCTGTGCTGGGGCAGTGGAGATGTAGAGGCTCTCTCTGCTGTCTCCAACATTGCTTCTTCTCTTTGGAGAGGTCTCTCTCCCCTGGGCTCCTGCCCGTGCTGTTGAGCTCACTGGTGCGGCCTTCTGCGCACCTTCTGAGTTTGCGTACTCCGTCCACTTTGTGGGCACCCTCTTCCGGCACTTGGCGAGCCCGTTCTTCTTTCTTGTGGTGGTGGCTGTTCACCACTGAGAGTGGGCCGCGCAATTTCCTCACTGGCTCTGTCATTAGACGTCACTGTGGGTTATGTGTGTGCTATGCACAGTGATCCTTGTGGCTTAAAAGCTGCGTAGCAGGACTTGCTGTCTTTTGCTGTGCTGCCTGTGTGTAGCTAGACTCCTGGCAGCTGTTGCAGTTAATGGCAGCTTTGGGCATCCTGAGGCTCTTTGTGGGGGTTAACAGTCTCTACCCCTCCAACGTGACAGGCAGCCACCGTGGAGGCATGTACTGCTATCTTGGGGAGTCTCCGCTACAGTGTGGGATATAGGGAACAGCCCAAATCTTTCAGGGGTAAATGTGGGTGCAAACAAGTTCATGTCTCGGCACTAGATGTTCTGTCCTTTTGGTCTTTTGCCTCTTTGCTTGCTGCCTGGGGCTGTACCTCTGTTAAGGGCACTGTGGCTACTTTTCATGAGGCTGCAGATTTGCTGGAGCTGGGAGCTACACTTGGGTGGAGATGCAGGTGACAGGCAGTTTACGATGATATCATGGCTGTGGTCTTCACTTGCTGCTATTTTGGGTCACGGTTGCCTCCCACGACCTTATCCAGTAAGTGGTGCCACTCTGTAACTTTAAAAATCTTGGTAGTCTGTATCGCACTGCAGGTCTTTTCTTTGTAGTGTGCTTGGTTGGTTGGAACCAGTACTGCTGGTGGCCACTAGATGGCAGTGCAGTGCTTCTGTTTGCAGGTCCCGGCAGTCTTTCCTTAGCTGAGGGCCGTGCGCCTCGTACATGCAGAGAGGAGAGCCTACCCTTGCTGCTGCGGGACTTCTGTGGAGATAGATGGGGGCACTGTGAGCTATTTCTTGACCATGTTGGGCAGCAGGGTGGCTTGTCCGCCATCTGCTATTCACCTGATTGATACCACTATTTGTTGCTGCATTCAATGTGGACCATGCTAGTCCATGGGCCACGGCAGCTTGCTTGTGCTGCGGGTGTGGTGCAAGCCATACTGAGTAGATGCGGGGGTCGGGCCGGGCAAGTGCAGCCTCCCGACGGGTCGCTGAGATTCCTTTCCAGGTGAGCCTTACTGGGTAGTCTCCTTTTTGCCACTGGGCGCTGGGATTTTGACACTCCTGATGGGGCAGTCAGCAGAAACTTTACTCAGGCAGCCTCTTGTCTCCCATGCTGCAACCTTTCTGTCCGGCCTGCGCTGGGCTTAAAAGGTGTGTGGTAGTGTTCTCGCCCGTGCTGGTATCGCGCAATAACCACTCCACACCATAGGTTAGCGTAAAAGGCCATTTATTAGGACGGGTATGACAACCAAATTCAACGTAAACCCCCATAACAGTTAACAATCCCCCAACATCATGACTTCCAACCATCATTCACTCACATACTCCAATTACTCACTCCCAATTCACACCACAACCTCTTCACTTATACCAATCACTTCCCCCTTCTCTTTCAGACTCCCCAGCATCTCCAGCCATTGCACTCCCGTCTACCACACCCCTCATCCTGCACCTGTAGCCCACTCCCTGGAAGGGTGATTCTGCCCGTCATGGACTCCCCACCCCCTACCAAGTCCTGCACACAACCCCCCCTGTCAACCCATCCTAAACTGGCACACTGAACAATCTCAGAAGAGAACAACATCCCTTCCCCACTCCTAAAAAACTGTAGGGTGGGAGGGCGGTCAAATTCCTAACCTGAAACCCTGAGGCACTGGGGACAGGAAGAGGAAGAACTTCCTCTCCTGCCACCTTAAATAACTTCCTAACCCCACCCCTCTAAACCCACCCCCTAGCCTACCCCATTACCTGTCCCTGGTCTCGCGCGAATACCCCGGGGGAAGACTGGTCTGTCGACCTCACTTCCCCCGCGGGCCGCATCGCGCAATAACCACTCCACACCATAGGTTAGCGTAAAAGGGCATTTATTAGGACAGGTATGACAACCAAATTCAACGTAAACCTCCATAACAGTTAACAATCCCCCAACATCATGATTTCCAACCATCATCCACTCACATACTCCAATTACTCACTCTCAATTCACACCACGACCTCTTCACATATACCAATCACTTCCCCCTTCTCTTTCAGACTCCTCCAGCATCTCCAGCCATCGCACTCCCGTCTACCACACCCCCCATCCTGCACCTATAACCCCCTCCCCAGAAGGGTGATTCTGCCCGTCATGGACTCCCTACCCCTCCCAAGTCCTACCACCCAGAAAACCCCCGGAGGGCAGTTACCTGCCCCACCAACAGTGCACCTTTTGTTCTCAGTCCCTCCGACACCAAATAGACTCATTCCACAACAAACTGATAGTATCCCACATCTCCATCAAATAGTACGCATTCCCCATGTACGAAAGGTGCACCCTGTCATCCCGAAAGAGAAGGGGCTCCTCGAGCCGGAGCCCAACATGAGCAAGCACTTTGATTCCGTGGTCAGCATGAGGTTCTGTGAATTCTGAACCCGTGGGTTCCATTTTGTGTATGGCAGCCATTTTGTGGTTGCCCTCACATAGGCCATGATTGTGGCTGAACCAGTCTTTTAAGGACATGTACACCTTAGCTCGAGTTCATGCTGACTCCTGTTTGACCTGAGTGAACTGACCCTGTTGCCTGAAGCTGACCTTGTTAAACCAGTTCCTGCCCTTTAGCCGATCAAGATTGAGGATCAGAGCACAGGACATTGTAGAGTTTGGTATGCACACACACACTCCTTATCCTGATTCTTATCTGTTTTCTGTTCCTTCTTTTATGATCTGTTTATGATATGGGTTGTGGTCCTTTTATTATGGGTTTGTCCGGCTTGTGTAAGAAGGAATGTTAGGCATTTTGCATGCTTGCAAAAGCTAGGACTGCCCCTTACTTGTATGCTAAAGTTTGTAACCCTAAGCATATAAAAGGCCTATGTTTTCTGTATTCTTCGGACTGCCTCATTCAGTTGCTACGGCTTCTGTGTGACGTGGCCTCACTTATTAAATTTAATAAAGATGTCTTTTCATATTTTCAGCTTCTGTGCCAAGCTCTTTTTTTAATTAGTAAGAATTCCCTGAGAATGAAGATTTCATTTCTTCAAATGGCGCGGCCAACGTGGGCTTCATCAGAGAAGTGACTTTCTGTGGGAGTGATCTTGTCAGAAGACTGAAATCTACTGAGGAGGACAGGACGGGACTCTACTACTCTGTGCACAGGAATTCTGGAGATTCTTCGTCTTTGCAGCCCAGTATATTTCTGCTCTTCCTGATTTTGATCCTCCACATGACGTCACTCCTGACTGAGAACCTTTTTGGCGTGAGTATTCTAAAAAAGACCGTTAGGTCATGTAGAACTTGACAGTTAGAATTTGGATAACCTTTTGATTAGTAAAAATAAGAAGTACAAGTGGGTCGCTCCCACGACTTTGTTTGGTTTCTTGGTTTTGATTTGGTTATTGCAATTACCAAAGCCGAGGGGTTGGTTTCTTGGTTTTGATTTAGTTATTGCAATTACCAAAGCCGAGGGGCTCATATATTTGCGAGTATATCGTTTTTGATAACCCCTTGAAGTTTGAAGCTAGATTAGTGAGCTATAAGATGCCTGGTCTTAGCAAATTTAGGACTGTAACTTTGGAACTTTGGAATTTGTGTTGGCCAACTTTGGATTTGTATAGGCTTGTATATGTGAATTGCAATTTGTGTAGAACAGGTAATGAGGACAATTTTCTCTATTTGGTTTAGTTGAACGGTGCACGTACGAAAAGTACATTAAGCACTACATTGATTATAATATTGTATATTTTGCAATATTTTTTGACATGCCTGTTTAAAAGCTCACATACGAAGAATGTGTGGCTTTATTTGGAAGGTACCATAGTGTGATGTGAAGTAAATTAGCCGGCTTCCCTAGAGGGAATATCTAAATAGGTTTAGATTTACAAACATATTTCTTCCTTGGTGATTTTGTATCCCCAGGGAATTAAAATATGACATAATACATATAAGGATCATTTGTTCTGCGCAATGTTATGAAGGAAGATTTGCAAAGCGATTTTTTGGTGTTCTGCTAGCCAAAGCTAGTGAATTGAGTGTATTTTCGTTTCTTGGACATACATCAGTCTGTTGGGCTGTTTTTGCAGTCTTTTGAAACACAATTGAAAAGCGTTTCTTGTAAATATGACTTACAACTAGTATTTACAAATGGTTTGGTTTAAGTACAGTCTGTGGGCTGTCCTTTGTTTTTGTTCTGAGTATTGGTTTGTGGGTTAAATGTGTGTTTAAATGTCTATGTGGTTTTCCCATTAGTGCAATTTCTGTAAGTGAATAGCGTTGGCGCTATTTATGAAATGCATGGCTAAAGCACGCCGTATTGTGTGTCCTGAGTGTTTCACCCCTTTCTGTTTATGTCTGAAATAAGGGATGCAGCTTGCTTTTATATGTGGTATTATCAAAAATGATTGGGTTTATTAAAAATAATTATTAAATTATGAAAAATAATTATTAAAATTAAGTGCTACAAAATTCGTTTTTTACTATTCATGAATCTTAATGCTCATACTGTGACCTCCTAGCATTAAAATTTAATTTGAGTTGTGTTGCACTGCATAATGAGGACATTAGCATATGACATCTCACTTAGCGCAGGCGTAAAAAACTAATTTTTCTAAGGATTTACATGAGATATGTCTAATGTCTAATATCTGTAATGTGTAAAGAACATTCTGAGGATGATTAATATGTAACATACTTCTAGGATATTTATTTTTAAGTGCCCCAAATATCAAAGTCGAATTTGGGTATTTTTGCCATTTATAATAGCTTTAAAGTGGTTTAGGCTTCAGTAAATGCATACATTTAGGTATAATACAAATTTGCAGGCTGTCCCCATTTGGGGTTTGCTTTTAAATGACCCAGTGAGATCCATTTAAGGTTCATGAAATAAGTACCATTGCAACAAGCATTTGTTCTAAAAACCGGTATGTGTGTTATTAGGTTCTGTGAATTTTTCACAGTAACTGTTGTTTAATAATCTGGAAACAGAGCAAATTTTTTAGTGCCTAAAAAGGAGACATTACAGTGGAAATTGTGGCACAAAGCTAACATGGAGTGTCAGCGAAAGAATTTTAGTTTTAGCTTAATGTTGCAAGCTGACCGACAAGATGGTAAAAGTTAAGTAATGGAAATTTATTTTTGTGTCTGTTCATGTGTATTATGTTTTGTCTTCTGATTAAAAGTTATAATTGATGTCTGTTTGTTATGAGAAATGTCTCTCTTTTGTGTGTTGTGTATTTTTTTTGCTTCTGCCCACAGATCATTCATGGATTGTTCTGGGTGATTTTAAGGCTGACAAGACACGTGAGTTTGGTTGGTTAAAAAGCGATGTGTTTTTGCGTAGCCTTTGGGAAGAAATGTTCATGTGTTTTTTTTTTAATGTTTGTGTATTTGGTCCTATCATGAATTGTTCCTGCGGGTCCTGTGTGTCAGAAGAGACATAGTGGGTTGTATTTGACAGGCAAATGTCCACTAAATGGTGATTTGCTGTCAAAAGGAGGGTGAGGATTTTAAACCTGACAAATTAAGCAAGCCCAAATATTGAGTTTTGGGCTGCAGGTTCACAGTGCATAAAGTAAAGGACTTGAAGTGTGTTCATCGCCGCTCATTTACATATGCTATTGTCTTGTCTATGCTTTTTGTGCTTGATATACAGCAAGTATATCTGATGGCTTGACATGTCCGTTTTGTGCGTTTTTTTGCATGTTTTTTGTTTTAGGTTGTTGTTTTTGATACTATTACAAGTTTACCTGTGTTGTGAAGGGATATACATGACGATGTGTATCCTGCAAACAGTTGGGTAGATTTGCTTTGACACTAAATTTCACAGAAAGACAGACAACACTTCATCAGTGTATGTCAAATTTGGCTTTAATGGTATTTGAAGGAAAATAAAAAAGAGATATACAGAATCAAAGTGTGTCACATGCTGTTAGTCACGTACTGTCCCTCCCCTTAAGGAACAGGCAGCCCTAAATGTATGTATCCTGATTGGACGTAAGGATAAATTATAGATTTGTGACTCTTGTACATGGTGACCTAATTTTTTTATTACAATAGTGGGTGTGTCACATGCTTGACTATTACCCAAGTAATTTCTTGTTCTTCCTATAGATTTTTCTTTCGTCACTTCTCCCCTGATTGATGTTGCATTGTACCTAGTAATTGGGGACGTTAGCTGTGTCCTAGTCCCATTTTCCCTTTTCCATGTTCCTTTCACCAGTTAGCCTTCTTTTATTATTATTATTGTATTAGGTTCACACTTCCAGATTGCAGTAATGTACCAGAGACCCCCATATTATGTATAAATCCCTTTTGTATAACTAGACTGTTTTTTAAGAATTTTCTTTAGGCCTACCTCGATGTTTTCCAGTCTGACCGTCATGGTAATGATGGACTGGTTAACTGACTCAATGCTATTATAAAACAAGCTTCCACATTTTGATCATTAGCCTGTGTATTGCATAGTGCACTTGATGCACACTTATTAAAAGGGAGGTTTCTACATATCCCTGATAATCTGTATCATGTGATTTCTCTTTTGAGATGTTCTAGATAAGGAATTTAGGAACACCTAGACTTAATCATTGAGAGAAAAAAAATGTGTTTACCCCATTAGACGATGCCACTATGTGTGAGGACATCCATTTAGATAAAATTCTTATATAGTTATCTACCCTTAGATGGTAGAGGATATGCTCTCACATGGAAACCCAATTGAAGAAATTAGAGGCACTGTTTTGCTTATTGCCTTTGTCTTTGTATTCTATGAGAATGACAGTGTGTTCTAGACCAGAATTGTCTCATGGCGTATGGCCACTCCCTCGCAGATTGCAGGCCACCTGCTTGCAATCCTCTTGTTAAAAACAAACTGTTTTTGTACTAAATTGAAGGAAAATAACAAATGTGTCCCATTTCCTATGTCACTAGGTTCTGCGGGATTAAGTCATAATAACCTGTTTACCTTTGATGAAAAGCTAATTCCCATCAGTGACAGTCTCAGCACCCAGAAAAGCAGCAAGGCTGGACAGCGATTGCCAGCGCGCCATAAATGATATCTGGAAAGCATAGTACTTGCTCCATCAGACAACATTGGACATCACAGAACCAGTTTCAGTGCAAAAGAGCGAAAGAGAAGGATTCCGGTTGTTTAGTTTTTCACCTGTCATGTGCTGGTAACCTCTGACAGTAGGCAGTCCATTGAGCCCCTTGGCCTGAGTTTTGGCCACCCCCCCCCCCCCTTTTCCTTTGCTCCAACGGAAGTGCAGTGCACCGGAGGGTCCAAGATCGGCAAAAGGCACTACATTGTGGTACCTATGATTAAATGAAAGAGCAGCCCGAGCATCCTCTGACACTGAAAAGCGAGTGTTGGAGTCTGAAAGTGTTGCTGAGTATGAAAGCCTGTTGCTCTTTCCTGATTAATAGTACCTGGGTCTGCATGAAATGATCTGTGCCCATGATCAATGGAGAGCACACTATCTGTAGTGCCTGCCGCAGAGGAGAGATATTGGTGCACTGCCTTGAGACATTGAGACTTTCAAATGAGCTGCGAGTGTTTGCCAGGAGGGCACTCCAACGGATACTGAGAAGGACCATTTTCATGAAAGGCCTGAACAAAGAGGCCCATGCGGAAGAAAACAACAGAAGATTTGATGAACAATAGAAGCCTGCCGGAGAGGCTTGGACGGACTCTGGGTATTTCCCGTGCGATTGCATAAAATGGGTGCTAGGAGACTGATTTTTGCTGTTTTGCTGGCATTGTTTTAAAATAGTATTCTGTTTAGTAAAAGCGGAATAAAGACCATTCTCTGTGGAAGAGTATCCCTTTTCATCTGAGAGCATTAATAAGGATTGCCACTGTTTCACCTGAGTATATAATAAGTTTCTGAAATGCATAGGAGCCCTAAAATGTTATTAGATAATTTTAGGATTTGCTTTTGCTTAGTGTTGTGAAAATAATAATTTTGTGTGTAATAGTGGTCATTACTTTCTCCTGGTGTCCATATGTTCTTAACAACATGTTTTCTAGTATTTTTAAGCATGACGTTGTAGTGTAGTTCCTATATTCCCAATAGGCTCTGCGCATTGGAATAATATAAACAGCAGTGTAGACGTAGGACGGAGGTCATCTAGGTCTCTACTGACTATATTAGACTTAAGGTTTGCCAGCTAGCTCAGAGGTCACTAGAAACTTTCTCGAATACACAAGGAGGAGTTTAACTTCCCTGGATAGACAAGAAGGGATTAGCTTCCGACAACCATGAAACATGACAACTTTGCTCCCTCAGAATAAGAGTGTATCTCTAGAGTTGTGTGAAAACAATAGACAGCTATTTCACTCAGTCAAGTGTGCATACATAGTTTCACCAGAGTGCAGAGAAAAGAGAGACAGGCGTTTTCAATAAAAGGTGTTATTTATTGAGCAGTCTTCTTTCTCATGCAAGAGAAATGAATTGCCACAATTGCAATACTCATAGTAAAGTAAAGTGCGTACAGTAAAATGAGTACTATGAAATAATACTATAAAAGCATTGATATGGTTTCTTAGCCATATGATACTTTAAAATAGATAAAAGATATACATACATATATACATTGACTAACGTACTCAACTGGTGCTTCTAAATACGCCTACCCCGGTGTACCTGCCCTAAGCCTAATACGTGGGAAGGAGTAAGTAAGTAGCAGTTTAGACAAGACCGAGCTTCTTTTGTTTGGCCCCAATACCACACTCTGGGGTCCCCATTATTGGCCACAGCAGTTGGGCTCCCTTCCTGTTCCCTCCCAGACAGCTCGCAACCTAGGCATCGTATTTGATGATCAGCTGTCGATGAGGCAACATGTGATCAAGGTCTCGGCCACCTGTATTACCATCATCAGGTGGCTGAGAAAAATCATATGGATGCTTCCCCATGACACCCAGAGAACCGTAGTCCAAGCGTTAATCACTTCTCGGCTGGACTATGGGAATATCCTTTTTCTAGGTGCATGCAAGGAGGTAAAACGCAAACTCCAGACAGTTCAAAATATGGCCGTCCGATTACTCTGTAATCTTACCAGAACCTCTTCCACCTCGGCCTCTCTGCGCAGCCTTCATTGGCTCCGCATTGAAAATCGTTCTAAATTTAAGGCCCTTTGTTTCATGCATCGCATTAAGTCAGGCATTGCCCCTTTCTACTTAAGAACTTTGGTTCATCAATATTGTCCCCTCCGTACTCTCCGTTCGTCGACCCAAGAAAGATATCAGGTCCCTCGCATCAGGAGAGCCAGAATGGGCGGTCGCTCGTTCGCTTACTTGGCCCCTTCCTTGTGGAATGCATTACCTCTCTCCCTACGTTCTGAATCCTGCTACCTTAGGTTCCGTAGAGACCGTAAGACCTGGGTATTCAACCTTTAGACCCTCTTGATTCTTTAGAGATCTTCTCCGCAATCAACTGTCCTCTCTCTTTTTGGTTAGCGCCGGGAAACCTCTGGGTAGCTGTGCGCTGTATAAAATGAAATATAATAATAATAATATTAAGTTAAGTTGGTTTTGCCAAGAATCTAAATCAAGAATTCTCTTAAAGGGTTTAGTCAGCTCTGTACCTGGGTAATAGAAAGCAGGAGGTCTGGTATCTCTTTCTCAGTACTCGATATCCCAGTAACCCACGAGGGTATCTGGAAACACCGGAGCTGGATTTCTCGGCAGGAGAAAAGACAGCGTCTCTCTCAGTGCGTCAAAGGGGAGGGGCGGCGTCCGTGGGCTCTCGCATCAGCTGGGCTCTCGGGCAAGTAGATAGCCGCTCTGCTCCAAAACCACCATGTGTTTGCTTAAGGCAACATTGGTATATTTATACCTGAAAGGTGCCGGGTTTGACGTAAGGTTGGACATAAGACGTCAATAAAGATGTCACCAAGAACTGGCCGTTCTTACAGTGCTCACAGGAGTTCTAGGACGAATCAAAACAAAAGCAATGGGGATTTCCCAGGTTGCTGGAGGTTTGGTTTGTTTAGAGAACTTGTTGTGCTTTCTAGGAGTCCGGGGAA
Source organism: Lissotriton helveticus (assembly GCF_964261635.1). Lineage (NCBI taxonomy): Eukaryota > Metazoa > Chordata > Amphibia > Caudata > Salamandridae > Lissotriton > Lissotriton helveticus. The sequence continues at coordinate 691,809,088 of NC_136068.1, forward strand.
GTAGCCTTGCTTAAAGTGGACTGCATGGGCTACGACTAAATATGGATATGATTCTTATGCCTTTATAAGGATATTATTTATTATAACCGTACAAGGGCATAAAATAGAAATATCGAATTAGGTTCCTAGATAGAAACACAATACCCACTCCACGATCTAATGTCCATCATTACTAGAACTAAGCAATAGTAAACATATAAGAGTGCATGTGTTTTCCAACCCACCCCAAAATACATACTTTGCATTTGAAATGGTATATGGTAAATACACGAAAATGATTATTGGTACTGTACGCTTTTCAAGCAGTCTTATCATTCAGAAAAAATGATGGCATATATGTATCAGCTGAATGAATTGCGAAAATTACAAATGAAATAGCTCTTAATACAGAAGAGAAGGTCGAGACCATTCCATCACATAATAATACAAATGCTTGTACATGTGCTAGAGGCTGAGGTAATATATTCCTAAAATAGAAGCTCTGTTCTCTAAGAATAGTTCTTCTTTAAGCAGAGTACATGTGCCAGAAAAAGGTAAATATTTTGAAATTGGAAAAAAATAATTTCGCTTTCAGGGGAAAAACAGTTCCAAATATTTTCAGTAGCTTTTGTTTATCAAAGCTGAAGGTCGAATTCAGAGTTCAGGGAACGCTGTGTGCTCGTTGCTTAAAAAGTTATTCTTTCTGTTCAGGGGAGAACATCATTTCAGACAGACTCTCAAAAAATTGGTCTACGGCTTCAGGTGAAAGTTCGACCAAGTTTGAAAATGCCGCAATAGTACAGTCGTGAGAATGATTGCTATTATCGATGTTATGATCAGCAATGCTCACAGAAGGTCGTACCTGGGTGATGCTGCTCTCATCTCGTACTTCACTGCCACATAATCGTAGTGATAAAGTCTCAACAAATGCCGTCATCAGAATCGGTAGCCGCTGGGGACAACACGATGCATGAGCCGTTACAGGACTTAGCAAAGTATCTATATCCATTGGTACTGCTGATGGTAGTGTAAGACAGACGTCCAACACGCATTCTTCTCCGCATAGCATACATCGAAGCACAGGTAAGATGCAATTTTGCCAGATAGGTCTGAGTGAAAGAAACCAGGTCATATTCAGATCTCTTAGCCGGGCTAATCCGAGGACTTTAGTTATGTGGTCCCGGTAGCGCATTGCTAGGATCGTTTCTTCCATCGTTGCTGGAGTCTTGTCTGTGACTTGGCTTGCCATATCGGAGCAGAATGATCAAAAATAAAATTCCTGCTACGAGTCCCAAAAGGAGTGGTAGGCCGCCAAAGACAGAATGGACAAAATTAGGAAAAATGCCCAGAACTGTTTCGAAGGGTGTTAACAGTCCCCAAAAAATTGTCTTAAATACATGTGGGATACCACTGGTATCTGACATATTTAGGATTTGGCTTAGCATTTCCACTAAATGCACGGGGCAATTTGTTGATAGAAGGGAATGTATCTCTGCCGTTGTCCTTGCAATTTGCAGATCATACATTTCTTTTGATGACGTTAAGGGCACAGTTGTCTGTAAAAGAACAGACTTTATTCTGCTTAAAGTATCAATTCGAATAGAAGAGATATTCAAAGAAGGTCAAATTGTTGCCTCCATATCTGGAGTGCTGTTTGGATACAATACTTGCATACAGCAAGTGACCATGGAACTCACGAAGACGAGATAGGGTTTTCCTGGTACCATGCCACAACAGCTGTGGTCCGTTATTAGAATATAACTCCCGTTAGAAAGTTGTCTAAAGAATGGCTCTATCTGTGTTGCAGGAGTGCTGTGCAGGTGACATGAAAGGTTATTTGAATACCCATCGCAGGCTCCGTGCAAGTTAATGCCTTCACAAAGAAGTGTACCGCTAAGTGAACTTTTATATTTGTTACCACTAAGAAATACATTTTTTTTCTTTTCACTGTAGCATGTGTGTGTATAAGGTAATTTCCATGTTGACTTGATGTACCCTTTACCCAACCTTTCATACTTGCCCGCTGGTATATACTCTTGGCAGTATTTAAATTGGATTTGATTGTATTATCCATTCAATGACAGGTCTTTCTGACATTGTCAATGGTAATCTCTCAAGTTTTTCAATGCTCAGAATCGTATAGTCTGCTCCTTTTTGTGCCAAACTGATTTGTTTATCAGTAAGGTTAAAGATAGAGAATAAAGACGTTGTGTTGATTAAACACCATGGTACGTAGCCTGAATGCAGATTTTGCAACGTCCAGCCAAGCTGTACAATAGAACGTAATTGGGACTGACCGTGTTGTAACATTAGTAAGTCCTGCTCAATTATATCAATAGCAGAAGATACAATACTGTCCGGTGAATATATTCTGGAGGACAGAGTCATTAACTCTTTGTCCACAACAGAAAGTGATTTTTCCAAATTAATACGATCAATTTCTCGTATTTTTTCTGCTGTTTCAATTTGCATTACTTTCCAAGCTTCGTTGTACGCAGCGTAAGTGTTGCTTAATTTCAGCCAGTGTGGATTATTGTAGCCACTCAAGGCATAGTTTGCCTACACTTTATATTGTAACTATCCCTGGATGTTGTCTCTGGGAGTATTTAGGGTCTGGCCTGGTCATTTTTAACCCCTGTATTTTGTTCAGGAATCTATCTTGACAGGTATTTGTGTCTGTGGGCTAGATCAACCATTTGTTCCAATCAGGATGTGTTCTGTCTTGGTTTAAAATTTGAGGTACGTCTATCTCCATGACTGTAGTGCTATTACTATCAGGTATGGGCTTTGGAATAGACGGTTTATTTAAGTCCTTCATTTTGGCTAGGCCAAGACAGATAGTTTGTTGAATGGTTTCATTCAAAAATATTAATTGTTCTGGGATCATGCAGGCCCTAAATAATGCTTCTAAACCTTGGACCTGCCAATTTTTGGTCCCCCAGATGTTTTTTGTTTCAATATTGTTTTTCCAGAAATCAAAACCAAACGTATTCATTTTTTCATAAAATGTTTCCGAATAGATCAATTTAGTATTTGTAAGCATTGTTTTCATCCCTGTCTTATTTAATAGTTTGAAATAAAACGTTTCCGCATCACTCGTGTTAAACCCTGAGAAGTATGGGAATTTCTCGTAAAATGATTTCGAACTGCTTTTAGGTGGAGTTGCACAATGTTCCCATTGATTATAATTTAAAACATTTCTAGGTTGAGCAGATTTATGCAAATAGTGATGTGCAAGTGATTTTAACAATACATTTCTTCATAATTTGATGAACCCTGTAAGTAATCATGTTCTGTAAATTTTGCTGACATTACTAAATCTGACATCATATCATTAATACTTTCAAAGTCCCAATCATCAGAGAATGTACTCGGTTTTACAAAGTCACTTAATGAAACCTTGAACTGATGTGGATATTTCAAGAGCTCAACCGGGCCATAGATTTCATAATCCGTTTTGTCCCATGCTACCCCACCGGGTATTGGATTGGCTGTGACATTCACTGATGATAATTCTCTTTTCTCAATGTGAGATGACTTGTGTGGCTTTAGGACCAAGTTGATGTTCTGACTTGCTGTGTCCATTGTACTGTATTTTCCTTCAATGAATTTTCCCGAACAAAGAACCACGATGAGCCAAAGCAGGAGGAAAAGTACACCTAACACAATCCAAAATTCAATCCATGGAGAAATCAGGTAGGTTTCTTTGAGTTGATGAAAGAGTTCAGTTACTTTGTCTTTAAAAGTTTTTTATTGCTGGCGTTTCTTCCGGTTCGCTTGGATCTTCAGAAAAGTTTTCGAAATTGATGAAGTAGCCAGATGCAGTTCTGTCAATTGTTGGAATTGCTTCCGGATTTTCATTTGCTTTTGCATTTTTCTTTGTTTCACTAGCATAGTCTGAGGCTACATCGTTGTAGACTGGTGTTTCTTGACGAACTGTTGCAGTTTGGGTTTCAAGAGGCACAAGTTCCATGGCATTGTTGCATAGTCCTTTTTTATTCACTGTAGGTTTATCAAATGTTATTAGTCTCTCAGTTTGAACCTCTTGTATTGTACCAAATTTTGGTACTCTGCTATTTCTTGGGAGTCCACTTGGCCTACTACTTATTATTGGCCACATGATTGTGGTTTTACCAGGTCGATGGATACAACTCAGTTCTCCTTTTTACCAGCAAGGGGCGGTAGTACAACTGATCTTGTTCCGCTGACAGCTAAGACAGGTACTGCTTTTCTGTAAGAAGGCCCAAATTCCTTCTTCACCGCGATCTTTTCTCTGACCAGATCCCCAATCTTTGGAATCCAGACAGGCCTTGCTGGGACAGGTGGTTTTTCTTCAGTGGCTGTTGGCTGTTGTTTTAACTTTATGTTGCTCAGGTTTCGTCTTGTTTCATTTAATTCCTGTAAAACAGCCAAACGGTCTTTGATATCAAAGCATTTTTCTTTTACCAATGAAGTCTGACTATCAAGGTCCTGAATATGCATTCTAGTCCCGAACAATAGTTCGTACGGACTGAAACCTTGTAGAGAATTTCTTGGCAGATTATTAAGACTACGTTGGACACTTGTTAAATGTTGGACCCACCCATCACCCGAACCTTATACCGCCGCCGTTATAGATTGCTTTATGTCCCGGTTTTTTCTTTCCACTACCGCATTTCCCTCAGGATGGAAGGGACAAGAGTACCGCAATGCAATGCCCATGCTGGTCCTGGCCTCCTTATAAGCCCGAGAGCTAAAAGCAGGACCCTGGTCAGAATGTAGCATGCCAATTGCGTATGTGCCGATAAAGACTCGCAAATCTTTTATAACAGTTCTGGCGTCAGCCGAGCGCTGGGGCCACATCCAAATGAATCTCGTGCAGGAATCCACTGCGACCATGATGTATTTATAGTTGCCATCCCTTTGTAAGGGACCACAGTGGACCAGGTAAACACATGCCAATCGTTTATCTGAGATTAGAAGGGGCATCTGTGCTGGTCGTTTCACTGTTGATACTTTCGTTCTTTGGCATATTTCGCATTCTAGAACATAGTTCTTAGTTTGTATTCTCATGCGCGGCCACCAATATCTCTGTTTTAAAAATGATAATGTGGCGGAAACACCAGCATGTGCATAAGCGAGCCCTTCGTGTGCCGCTGTAATTAGTCCTAACCTGTGTTCCCTGTTTGGAATTGCCCTATCCCCCACTCCAGGGATTCGAGCAAAAGGAACATTATTTGCATCAGTTATGTATGAGTACTTTACTGGAAAGCCTTTCGGGAGTGTTTTTCTGTCATTTTTTACTGACGCACTGACAGCTTGCATCGTATCGCTGTCTATTTTTGTTTTTGACCGGGTGATAGCAGCTACGGAAGCCGTTTGCACAGCTGCCTTTGCTGCTTCATCAGCCAATGGATTCCCCGCAACGTGAACGCCATCACGTTGATGACTCAGTGTATGTATCACGTGAGTCTTTTGTAGTTCTTTCTGTAAAAGAACTACTTGTTCCCAAAGCGTTCTATGCTTGATTGTGCCACCTTTTGCATCTTTGAAACCGTTTTGAACCCAGTTCTGCAAGTATTCATTGTAAGACTGAACGCAGTAATATGAATCGCACACTATTAGTGTGGGGAATTCGCAATCAGTATTTTCAAGCACCATATTAAATGCTAGTAGTTCAGCTCGCTGAGCTGTACAATCTCCTAGAGATTGCGTTTTAGTGACCAGTGGTCTAAATTTTCCTTTGTGCCAACGACCTTTAACAATCGTGCATGCAGCACTGTAAGCTTGCTTACCCCCAACTGCGGGTTGTGCTGATCCGTCTGTATATATTATACAGCCGTAGGGTTCTAGAGGCAGGATTTCGGTTGGCAGAGGACATTCATATTCATATTGTAGAAATTCTTGTGTTTTTAAATTAGGATCAAATTCGTATACTACGTCTGTTGCAGTAAGAGAATTAACCCATTGGATCCATCCCGGATGTAGTGCTTTAGCATTTGGAATGCTTGCTTTTGTTACTGCTTCTAGGGCAGGTACTGGGGTAACGATTATTATTTGTTTACCTTGTGCTAGGGCTCTTTCTTTTGCTACAGCAGTCTGAACCGCAGTTAGAATTTTTTCAGTAGAACTGAATTTCATTTCAGCTTGTGTGTACAAGTGTGATTTGTAAGCTATTGGTATCGTTTCTCCCTCATTAGAGGTCAGGTACTTGAATCCGCATCTTCCTGGGATGATTCGGATTACAAGGTTGCGTATGTTTTCGCGTGTTTGCAGTTTTGTTTTAGTTAACATGTCTGTTTGCAATGATCTCAAAATTTCTGTGTGTTTCTGATTCCAATTGATTGGTTTAAAATCAGGTTTTATTAATTCATAGAGAGGTTTAACCCTCTCTGCATAATTTAGAATGTATGTTCTTCCGAAATTCAGGAAACCTAGTATTGATTGTAAGTTCTTCAGCGTTTTTGGAGCTTGGAGTACAGCACATTTCTCTAAGAAATTCTCTGCTAGGCTTTTGCCTTCACTTGATAATTCATATCCTAAAAACAGGACAGTTAGATGGGCAATTCGTGACTTTTTAAAGTTGAATTTGTACCCTTCAGCTGCGAACCCAAGTATTATGGTGTTCACTCTTTTCAAGTGTGTCTCCAGGTCTTCGTCTGTAAGATAGATGTCATCGACATAAGATAATGCCTCATCATCATACATTTGTAGTAACTCTGTTACTCTTGCTGAGAATAATCCTGGGCTATTCTTGAATCCCTGTGGGAGTCGACAGAATTGTTTTTGCGACCCCATGCAGGAGAAAGCGGTCAAATACCTGCTTTCAGGTGCAATGTTTTGACAAAAGAAGCCATTAGAGATGTCTAATGTCGTTTTGTATTTTTTGCGCACAATGTTATTCATTAGTGCTGCACTGTGCGAATTTTGTACTGCAAATGTTTTGCAACATGAGTTAAGGCGTCTGTAGTCCAAAACTAGACAATATGAATCGTCTGGCTTGGAGACAGGAATCAAAGGATTGTTCATTTGAGAGGTGCATGTTTCAATCACCCCTTGGTATTCAAGTTGATCTAATATCTCCCTGACTTGCTTTTTAGCTTCTTGCTTAATTGGGTACTGCCTTTGTGCAGTGGGTTGACATTTTAACTGGATTTTATGAGGAGGAGAGTCCTCATCCCATCCTACATGATTTTTGTATAATGCAGGAGCTTGGGCTACTGCCCATTTTCTTGCATATGTATATTTTCTATGAATTGGAATATGATTTGAGAAGGCAGGCATAATCATTTCTTCACCATGAGGGCACTCCCTGACAAACTCTGGTGGCCAGTCTTTCTCAGCTAAAAGGATGTCATAGCCTTTCGAAAGATTATCCCAAAAGAGACCTCTTACTTTCCTGGTCTTATCTCCCTCTATACGTAAAGTTATCTCGTATATTTTATGAGGTTTGCTAACCCTGGTATCCGCAGTTTCCACCTGAATGTATTCATTCATGTCCACTGTCTCTAGAAGATTCATCAGGATCTTGCGAGCTATGGTCACTTCTGCTGCGCTGTCTAGCATTGTCTGGGCCCACTCTCCGTTTTTCAGTTGTGTCATCAGTATCCTCGGCATGTTTAATTATTTTAATACTGGCTACCTTCTTTCTTGGAAATTTTAATTTTTTACTTTGATGAGCAGGTTCCTTGTCTTTTGACTTGACGTGCTCTTCCCTGTGTTCTGACCGTCCTCTTCTTTCCGATTTCTGCGAGGAAGTCTGAAAAGATCGAGAGGGACGTGTATCAATATCTTGATATCTATCAGGTTTTTTCAAATTATCCCTATTTCTAAGGTTGTATCTTTTCTCAGAGGGCTCCCCCTGGGGAGACTTGTTTCCTCGGTCAAGAGATTTTTCTCTCCATTGAGGAGACCTTCTACTGGACTGGAATCGTTTTTCCTTGGGAGTGGATTGTTTATTACCATCCCAACTCTTTTTTGGAGTAATTAGATTATTTCTAATAAATGTTTTTTCAGGATTTTCAGTTAGTTGGGGTTTTACTGGTTTCCCACCCAAACTATCACTACCTAGTTCTTCATAGGATTTTTCTATGATTCTGGCCAGTTCAAATGGTTGTTCTGCTATATATGTTTCTTTCAATTTTTGGCGGATCGCCACAGATGCTGCTTCTCCTTTTATGTTGGCTAATAATATAGCCGAGACCTGTTTGAAGTCCTTCAGTAATTTCATACCCAGAGTTAAAGCAGGTTCTGGACCGTATTCATTTTGAATCTGTCTTAGTACATCTGGTATTACCGCCATGTGTTTTTGTATAGATGGAAGCAAAGACTGTGCCCCAAGTGTCACAGTCCTCCACATGTGGTGCGATCCCCATTGGAAGACAGATAGTCAGAATTCTGTGTTTCTCAGTAGGTGTAGTATCAGGAAATACTGCCTCTATTTGAGTTATTTTTTGTGCTAACCAGAATGGAATTTGTTCCCGTTTTGTGGGTACTTTACCAAGACATGATTGTATGTTCTGTGGTGTAATTTTGTTTGTGTTCCCCTGATGAGGGGTCAGCTGTGGAATGTTAATAGCTGTTTGGACTGTTGACGTCCGCATTACATATTGGACTAACTGTCTATGTATTTTAATTAGTATTTTTAGCTGAGCTAAAAGTTCCCGGTCTGTCATTGTATCAATGTCGGGGTGTGGTGTGTAGCTGGCTAGAACCGGCCACGTTGCTCCTGGTCTACCTAGTGGACCGAGCCTGGTGATGTGATTGTGATGTTTTAGGGCGCCTTTAAACCAGAGCAGGTGCTCTTGGTAATTTAATGGGACTTCAACATCCTCGAAAGGAGTGCATACATCCGGAGGTTCCTCTATTTTGTAATAGTGGAATTCGTGTGTTACAGCGTTTGCTGCTGGAAAGTTTATCCATGAATAGAATACCTCTGTCTGCCGATATTCATGGGCCTTTACCATGAATATGACTGTACCACCTCGTGATGTCAGTCCATTTTCTATAAGTTTAAGAGTTATAGTTTTTCTTATGTTGACCGGAATGAGTATAACATTCGGGTCATTATCTTGGAGACTTGTGTCATCCGTTAGGCGTTGAGCTGCTATTCTAGCTGCCTCCCTTTCATCTTCACTTTCCGTCATTTTTACTAACAGAAAGGTTTTTGTTGCAGATCAAGTTTCAAGGAAACAAAGATTAGGTGCACAATATTTTGGAACACTGTATCCTTCAACGTTGACTAAACCAAAAACTATACATAGGAATCTCTTCCTACTAAGTTCCGGCGGATTTTAACCTTTTACCCACTCCAAACGTCTTTTGGAGTATTTACGGGAAAAAGGGTTCTGTGTGAAAAAGCACGACTGAGTTACTCTAACGTCTTGCATTAGATTTATCGCCTTACCAAACGTTGGGCGCCATTTAGTGTAGTTCCTATATTCCCAATAGGCTCTGCGCTTTGGAATAATATAAACAGCAGTGTAGACGTAGGACTGAGGTCATCTAGGTCTCTACTGACTATATTAGACTTACGGTTTGCCAGCTAGCTCAGAGGTCACTAGAAACTTTCTTGAATACACAAGGAGGAGTTTAACTTCCCTGGATCGACAAGAAGGGATTAGCTTCCGACAACCATAAAACATGAAAACTTTGCTCCCTCAGAATAAGAGTGTATCTCTAGAGTCGTGTGAAAACAATAGACAGCTATTTCACTCAGTCAAGTGTGCATACTTAGTTTCACCAGAGTGCAGAGAAAAGAGAGACGGGCGTTTTCAATAAAAGGTGGTATTTATTGAGCAGTCTTCTTTCTCATGCAAGAGAAATGAATTGCCACAATTGCAATACTCATAGTAAAGTAAAGTGCGTACAGTAAAAGGAGTACTATGAAATAATACTGTAAAAGCATTGATATGGTTTCTTAGCCATATGATACTTTAAAATAGATAAAAGATATACATACATATATACATTGACTAGCGTACTCAACTGGTGCTTCTAAATACGCCTACCCCGGTGTACCTGACCTAAGCCTAATACGTGGGAAGGAGTAAGTAAGTAGCAGTTTAAGTTAAGTTGGTTTTGCCAAGAATCTGAATCAAGAATTCTCTTAAAGGGTTTAGTCAGCTCCGTACCTGGGTAATAGAAAGCAGGAGGTCTGGTATCTCTTTCTCAGGACTCGATATCCCAGTAACCCGCGAGGGTATCTGGAAACACCGGAGCTGGATTTCTCGGCAGGAGAAAAGACAGCGTCTCTTTCATTGCGTCAAAGGGGAGGGGCGGCGTCCGTGGGCTCTCGCATCAGCTGGGCTCTCGGGCAAGTAGATAGCCGCTCTACTCCAAAACCACCGTGTGTTTGCTTAAGGCAACGTTGGTATATTTATACCTGAAAGGTGCCGGGTTTGACGTAAGGTTGGACATAAGACGTCAATAAAGATGTCACCAAGAACTGGCCATTCTTACAGTGCTCACAGGAGTTCTAGGACGAATCAAAACAAAAGCAATGGGGATTTCCCAGGTTGCTGGAGGTTTGGTTTGTTTAGAGAACTCGTTGTGCTTTCTAGGAGTCCGGGGAAGTAGCCTTGCTTAATGTGGACTGCATGGGCTACGACTAAATATGGATATGATTCTTATGCCTTTATAAGGATATTATTTATTATAACTGTACAAGGGCATAAAATAGAAATATCGAATTAGGTTCCTAGATAGAAACACAATAACGTTGTCTTCTGTGGATTGGATTGTTTTTGCTACCCAATTGACATCTGTACCCACCTCCCAACCTATGTCTCTTCCTACTACTACTTCTTCGCATTCTTTCCGTACTTTACCTGAACATGAACTGGTTAGGAGGTCAGAGTTTACTAATAATTCCTTTGTACAGCTTCTGCATCAACACCAGTTAGTAATGAACACCACTAATTGTTGGGTGTGTGGTCTTATGCCACATACTACAGATAGAGGTATTCCCTATTTGGTTCTGTCATTTAGTTACAATGGGTCTGTATGGGCGTATCAGACGATGTTTATTTATGCCAACGAAGTCTATCCCTTGCGTTCCATGAAAGATAACTCGAGTAATAATGCTTTAGTGAAGGGAATAACGGATAATATTGATATCGATTCAGATACAGACTGAGTGATTGCCTATGTAAGGGCAAAAGGAGGGTCTGAGGTTCTGTGATTTCTGAACCCGTGGGTTCCATTTTGTGTATGGCAGCCATTTTGTGGTTGCCCTCACATAGGCCATGATTGTGGCTGAACCAGTCTTTTAAGGACATGTACACCTTAGCTCGAGTTCATGCTGACTCCTGTTTGACCTGGGTGAACTGACCCTGTTGCCTGAAGCTGACCTTGTTAAACCAGTTCCTGCCCTTTAGCTGATCAAGATTGAGGATCAGAGCACAGAGTTTGGTATGCACACACACACCCCTTATCCTGCTTATCTGTTTTCTGTTCCTTCTTTTATGATCTGTTTATGATATGGGTTGTGGTCCTTTTATTATGGGTTTGTCCGGCTTGTGTAAGAAGGAATGTTAGGCATTTTGCATGCTTGCAAAAGCTAGGACTGCCCCTTACTTGTATGCTGAAGTTTGTAACCCTAAGCATATAAAAGGCCTCTGTTTTCTGTATTCTTCGGACTGCCTCATTCAGTTGCTAGGGCTTCTGTGTGACGCTGCCTCACTTATTAAATTTAATAAAGATGTCTTTTCTTATTTTCAGCTTCTGTGTCAAGTTCTTTTTTTAATTAGTAAGTATTCCCTGAGAATGAAGATTTCATTTCTTCAAGCACAAAACAGTCTCATAGCCCTATTCAACTTCCGTCGTGCCCGTTCGATGGCCGCAGGGTTTAGGGCCCCCCTCCAGATCCTTCGTGGTACAATCTCAGTCCAAACAATACAGGCACCAGCCAGATTGCCCCTCATTGCCTCCAAATCCCGTTGCATCAGATGTAATAATGACACTCCCGACTGTTTGACCAAGTCATTTTCCCCCAGATGGATAACAATCATGTCCGGGCAGCCCAGCTGAGACACCCTCTTCGTCAGCCATGGCAACAAATCGCCCCATCGCATCCCGCTCTTACCCCACCAATGGACCTCATGATGGCTGCTCCGCAGGCCCAGGCTACGACCATAAACCTGTCTGTCCGCATACTTTGAGGCCCAATGAACAAAGGGGTGTCCAACAATCCAGGTAACCGTCTTGCTCCCGGCCCCCGAACGCAACCTACGAAGAAAAAGAGATTAACACCACAGCACCAGCAAGACTTTCCCACAATCGCTATGCCTACCCCACACGCTACCTCCTATTCATTTACGCACATAGCGTTCGTAGCAGCGAGACCTCCAACGCCCAATCCTTCTGATCTCCTCCCACGACCAACCTAAACCTGCCGCCTCAGTTGCCACCCCAATACGAAACGAGTGTGTCCCATAGCGCGCTGGATCCCTGCCGACCCGCCGCAAGGCCATCCTCAACACTGCCAACAACTGAAAGGTTGTCAAACGCTTCTGAGAAGCATGCAAAAATATCTCACCCACAGACCTCTGCGCTTGCCCGCAAAAACCCTTCCACTCGCGCACCGGGCACACATCTGCACACCCACTCTCTCTCACCCACACCCACTTGCCTCGGCCAGCTTGATCCGTCTTTGAACGCCCCAACCAAATACCAAGCCGAGCCCCATCCACACGCACCTCCTCAAACAGGCGACCAGGGGCTCCACGTGCTCCCACCAATTCTGAATCCCTAAATGCCCCAAAAAACATCCAAACCATGCACAAACGAAACACAGCCAATTCACAACCATCATAACAGCAATGTGGCAACTCCCCCAACAATCTCCCCAATAACTCAAACATAATCGCCTCCCGAGGCAACTCAGCCCCCCCCCTCCGCCCGCACCCGTCCCCAACCTTTCAACATTCTGCTCAGCAGATCCGTCCTAGCCGGATCAAAACCCAAGTATACCATGCTGTAAAAAGATATGCCCGCCAACTTGCCAGCTATCGTAGTCTGCGACAATCCCTTGTCCATGCAATCCAACACAAAACGCACCACCCCCTGTTCACAGGCACTCCTGGGCATCCGCCACGCATCCCTGCTCCAGCCCAGAAAGGCACCAAACTCAGACCATGCCAACCTGTACAAGCGCCTCGTGGATTCAGTGATAGATTTTTCCACCAGACCCACTACTCTCACTACCCCCAGGCCCAGATACCCTCCGGCACCTTGGTCTTGCAAGCCTCCGCTCCTGGCGCCAGTCTCCTGAAACGCTGCCACTGCGAATGAGATAACGCATCCGCAATGTCATTACTCGCCCCCGGCACATGTTGCGCGCAGAACAGCACATTAAAACGCAAGCAAAGCAGCATGAAACTCCGCAGCAAGCGCAACACTCGCAGGTCTTTTGCTTTTTGGTTGTTTACCAGATCCACCACCGTCATGTTGTCAACATGGAACAAAACCGACCGATTCTGGAACTCAGGGCCCCATACCAACAACGCCAACAACAAGGGGAAGAACTCAAGAAAAGCAATGCTCCTGTCCTGCTGCAGCCAATGAGCCGGCCACTGCTCAGCGCACCATCGCTCGTCCCAGAAGATCCCAAAACCTGCCGCCCCCGCTGCATCTGAATAAAGCTGTTCTTGCCAGACCATCTTCTCACGTGCAAAATCCAGGGACACACCATTGAAATCCTCCAAGAAAACAAGTCACACCCGCAAGTCCGACCAGACTCCCATCGTGACTCTGACTCTGTGGTGAGGGAGTACTGCCCCTGACATGGCCATGCCGAGGCTCCTGCAAAACGTCCTCCTTGCCCTCACCACCCAACAAGCAAAGTTTAGCAGACCTAGAAGGCGTTGCACAGACCTCAAATCAATCTTGCGAACTCCGATTACATGAGCCAGAACAACCTGCATCTCCGCCACCTTCTGCGCTGGTAAACGTGCCTGCCATGTTACCGAATCCAGCTCAATGCCAAAGAACGTCAAACAGCAACTGGGTCCTGCCGTCTTCTGTGGCGCCAATGGAACCCCAAAATCCTGAGCCAACAACTGAAACTGCCCCAGCGCCACACCACACTCTCCCGACTGACCCTTCCCGACAAACAGATAATCATCCAGGTAGTGCAACACCAGCCGGTGCCCACTCCTATCTACAAAGGCCCACTGCAAAAAGGAACTGAAAGTCTCAAAAAGCGTGCAAGAAATCGCACAACCCATCGGCAGCACCCTGTCCACAAAAATGCCCCCTTCGAACGGAATGCCCAACAAGGAAAAATCCGCTGGGTGAATGGGAAGGAGGCGAAAAGCCGATTTGATGTCACATTTGGCCAACTTCGCCCCCCTACCACAGACCCTCACCAGTCCAATGGCATCGTCCACCGATGCATACAACACCTTGGAGTCTTCCTCCGCAGTGAAATCATTCACTGAACTCCCTTCCGGCCAAGACAGACGGTGAATCAACCTGAACTCCCCTTGTTCCTTCTTAGGAACCACCCCCAAAGGTGAAATGATGAGGTCTGATATCGGCCACATGTCAAACGGGCCCGCAATCCTGCCTTCCAAAACCTCCTTCTGCAATTTTTGCCCCACCACTCCTGGCAATTCCTTTGCAGAACGCAAATTCTCAGCCCATCGTCTCTCCCGAGGACCCTGATAACCAACACGAAACCCACCACGAAACCCCAGTGCAATTTCAGCGCCGCCTCTCTAACAGGGTACCGAGAGAGCCATGGACCCATGGCCTCCACTTTAACCGGAGTAGGGGCCCTTTGGCCCAGCTTGTCCCCTTCCTTTGGTAATCTTCCACTGTTCAGAGGGCGTTGCAGCGTAAGGCATTGCGTGACCGGGTGGCGTCCCCCGCACTTGGAACACTCGTGCTTAAACTTACAGGGATGTCCCGAGGGCCCCCCATCGTCATCCCCTGACTCCACTTCTGAAAGGAGCAAAGTAAAATCCTCCCCGGCTGGTTCCTCTGCGTCACCCTCACCCTCCCCCCTCTAGCATCACTGCCCTCATCAAAGGCTGCCTCTGTGTCCCCCAAGCCCAGCCCACCGGCCAATAAGCCTGCGTGAGCCGAGCTGCCTGCCAAGCCTGCAGGTGATGAGGGGGCTGGGAGAGCCTCCCCGCCCACCCCCGTCCAGTGTCCCGCCCGACACCATCGCAACACCAACGGTGCGCGCGGGTAGGCTCTGACGCCGCCCACCGCACTTGGGGGCCTGCTTTTTCCCACGCCCCCGCCCCGACATACCTGGGCGTGATGGTGGTGGTTCCTCAAGGCACGCCGCCACCGCCGCGGCGACACCGGCAGACGTGGACCTCGGCATGCGGGTCATCCTGACCCAAGCCTGGTCCAAAACGCCAGGCTGCAGGAGGCCGGCCCTCCCAGCCCGGCCAAGCACCAACAAAGCTGCGCGGACGGCCTCCGCATCAGGCGCTTCCCTGGCCCCGCCTGTACCGGTGCACCCGTGTGGACAGTGACGGAAAAGCCCTAAGCTAAATGAATTCCCCCGAACAGGAAGGAGCTCACCGGGGCACCAGCGACGTCCGTAACAAAACCCGACCCTCGGCCAGAAGAGCAAGCAGAAACTAGGCCTACAGCCCTACCAACTCCCCCACTCTAAATTCCTAACCTCAAATTCCTAACCTGAAATCCTGAGGCACTGGGGACAGGAAGAGGAAGAACTTCCTCTCCTGCCCCCTTAAATAACTTCCTAACCCCACCCCTCTAAACCCACCCCCTAGCCTACCTCATTGCCTGTCCCTGGTCTCGCGCGAATACCCCGGGGGAAGACTGGTCTGTCGACCTCACTTCCCCCGGGGGTCGCAATGTGTGGTGCTTCCTCTTTAACTACTGGGACCACGGGTACTGCACATTCAGACCCAACGGACCCATCTCACACCCTCCATGAGAGCCGCATTACTGCTAGCTTGTGTGTATAATGCTTACTGAGTGTGTTACGTGGCGGTGCAGCAGTCTCACGTATCTCCATTCTCTGAGCCGCAGCCATATACTAGGTACAGTTCCCTTTATTCGAGGGGTGCTCCTCCTTTTTTCCAGGATTAGTAGATCCAGGGCAGACAGTCATGCTACTGGCCATGGACAGACACAACACAAGTTCCAACGTGCAGGAGCTGCCATGGCGCGCTCCGAACCAAGCAGGCGCCTTATGCTAGTGGCAGCACTTTACCCCCTTATCTTGGCACTCACTTTTTTCTGTTCCAGTTGGCGTTTTCTTTCACGGCAGGCAGTTCCTACGGATGTATAGCCCTTACCGGTGGATTCCGGTGAACATGCATGATTGGCTCCACCTCGCCCTGTCTGGCTTCGGACACTGTGGCACTGGCAGCACATGTAGGGGGTTCCCCTAGATATGGGCTGCACTTCTACTCCTGAAGAACAGGAAAATACCTGCCAGCACACACGCAGAATTCGGCCTGCTTGTCGCCATTGTAAAGTGCTGGGCGCTTGGCCCACATGCTTAAGAAAAAATGCACATGTATACCATCATTAGGTACTGGTAACTCGCCCAGGTCATGTCGCCTGGCCGCCTTTATTTGCAGCGTCACCTGACTGGTGACACCTGTGATGGGTGGGTGTATGGTATGCGGTGCAAACACAAGCTGAACACTGGAACATGTCCAGCAGGACACTACAGCGCTGATCAAATATTGGTTAATTACTCAAACCAAAGACAGCAAATGGCTTTGTTCATAATGGTGCATACCCAGCTACTTGCTGGACATCAAGAGCTTGGAAACAGTGTGGTAGATATCAGAGGACTCATTGGAAGATGATTAATTCAGGGGTCACTGCAACTTTAAAGTCAAAGGGCTAGTGCAGTAGTACGTGGTTCAAATGCTTCTGTGTGGACTTTAGATGTCTGATTAGACACAGGCAAGACTCAGCCCCTGCCCGGTACTGGTGGCTTGCAGGTCTGACTACACACATAAATATTCATTGGCAAGTGACCATAAAAAATGTGGGACATTGAAACTGGCAATAGTATGTAAATCTGCTGGTAAGGAACTTTTTGTGCCCACAAACACATTGCTTGTGGTGTTTTAATGAAGTGTGTTGTGTTCCCCCTGATGACTGATGTATGTTCGGGCCATCTCACTGTCCGTTCTCACTAGGACTGTGTAACCTGAAATCTGAGGGGCACATTTGCTGTTAATTCTCTCCAAATGGATGACTGACTTGCTTCCTCCTGTGACCTCAGAGTTTGTTTTGACATTTCATCTAAAACAGCTCCCGTCCCCAAAGGCTTGGGAGTATCTAGAGGAACCCAGAAAGGATATTCTTGTCGTTCATCCATTAGCTTGTTACAGACCTTGGGCTTCATTTATGGGTTTTTTGCCATAGGGCAGCGCAGCAGGCCTTGCTGCTGCACTGCCTAGAGCAAAAGAAAAGGGCAGGAATGCGCCATATCTATTACATAAGCCACTTTCCCATCCTTTCCCCTGCGCCGGTGCACAATGGGCTGCTGTGCCCCAATGCAGGCACCTTTGCACCATGGTGTAAAAGGTGCCTGTGTTGCGTGGATGAATATTTTTGTGCAGGAAGGCAAACCTTCTTGCACAAAAACAATCACAAGAGGCTTTTTCCTCTTCCTATTTGTGTTGCAGAATGCAGCACACATAGAAATAGGAAAAACAGGAGAAATAAAGACATTTCTCCTTGCTGTGCCTCCCTCACGCCTCCCCTGGGGAGGCGTACATTTTTGGCGTTGCCTCAGACTTACGATTTCTCATAAATCTGGGGCAGTGTCAAAAAGCCATGATTGTTGCTGGAAACGCCCCCAGGAACACCGATGGAACCTCCCTTTCACACAGTTTTCTGTGTGAAATGGGCACATGTTTAAAAGGCCATTAAAAAAAAGCCAAGGAACGTGGCTTTACGTGGTCTTATATATACACCAGTGGCACATCGTGGCACATCGCGCCACCGGAACGTCAAATAAGTAACGTTCCAGCAGTGCATAAGTACCAGTAGGGCCTCATAAATGAGAGCTTGTATTTTTGAAGTTATCCAGATTCTTACTTTATAATCCCATTTCCAAGAACACCATTGAGTTAAGTAAAACTGAACCCAGGGTATCAAATGCAGAAAAACGCCCAGTGGACTACTACTGTTGTAACTGCAAAAAAGCATGGGTTTTCAAACACCTCCTTGCAGACACATTGTCCAACTGAATGTTTTTTCTCAGTACTTCTCGTAGAACTCTTGTTCTGTCTAGTAAAAGAAAAACTGCCCCCATTAATGAGTGGAAGTGCACCGCATTATCTGTGAGCCCTGAGACAATTGCAGATGTGTTTTTTTCTAATTTTAGTGTCCATATGAAGTCTAGTAGAATGTTGTACCTTCCTACCGTGTCTCAAATAGTCTTAGAAAGAGAAGCTGGTGATAGATAGTATTCAGTCAGCTAAATATGGAAAATACTTTTTTTTGTCCATTTGTAATGCTTCTACAACTGGCGCAGCAACCTTGCTGAATACTCTAAGAGGCGTCACTGGTCCAAAGAACATCTCTCGGAAATAATAGAGCACTCCTTACACCATGAAACATAGAAATGTGTGGGAGTTGGGATGGAATTGTAGGTAGAAATATGCATCCCTTAGATCCAGATATGATTGGAAATATCCTTTGGAAATTACAGAAGGACCAAGGTAAAATCCAATGTTGTCACTCCAGAGGGATTCACTGAGGGGCATATTATCAAGGGCATTATCGCCGCTTTAGCGGGACTTTTTCCCGCTAAAGCGGCGATAATTTCTACCGCCCTATTAGCAAGCTGTCGATAACAGCAGTTAGCGACAGCTTTTAGGCGATAGCGACTGGTTTGGGCCCGCTTTGCATGTCAGCGATATTTATCACTAATGACATGCAAAGTGGGCGTACCCAACCTGTTAGCGACTGAAAGCAGTCGCTAACATCACTATCGCCTATTATCAACGCAGGCGAAGTGATAAAAAAATTTGCGCTAAGCGAATATCGCCGAAACCTAAACCCTGCTCAGACCACTTCTTAACCTGTATATCCAATGGGAGGTGGATATTCAGGTTGAGACCCTATTGGCGATGATGCATGAATATCGCTGGATTTCCAGCGATATTCACGCGTTGAGCCGCTATCGCCGGATATTTTATCGCATTGGAGATAAACGTTGATAATAGCAAGTTATCTCAGCGATAAAATCCGGCGATGCGCGGCGCTAAAAAAATAATCGCTAAGCTCATTTAGCGATAATTATCGCTATTTGTTGCTAATATGCCCCTGAGTTCTTTGTTTTGGAATTTGACATAAAGCTACCAAGGATGTAGCAACTAATGATCAGTGGCAAGTAAGGCAACAGCAGGTGTTGAGCCATAGGGTTTTCCGTACTTACTGTCAAGGATACTGTCATCTTTAATAAGAACTGCAGTGGAATCTGCAGCTAGGGTGGGTATTATGCCACGCAAGACTGTCCTGCCACTAACAAATGACAAATATCATTTTCATTGTGGGGAAATTAATTGGCTTTGTAATACTGTGCACACAAAGTAGACTCCACCATATAAAGGCAATCATTTCACATGGACGGTTCACAGGACATGGGGTTTCAGCCCACACAGTTCCCATTACTGCCTGGTACGAATTGGACACTGAAGGTCCACTAAGAAATGGGGATCTATTGAGGGAGTCAGATTTACTGTACCTGATTCTTTCAGTAATTCCTCATTCTTGGACCTGATTTTGCCTGGAAACTTTGGCTGCTTTGAGCAGGGTAAAGGATGGGGGAACTAACATGCATACCATCTTAGGGGTCGATTATGAATGATGCAGTTCGAAAAGGCTCAGAATCCGATTTGGGCCTGCATAATCCGATTCAGAACCCGTCTTTCCGACCGATTTAGAGAGGTATCCGAGTGACCCGATTACGATGTTCAGAAAGGGTTCAGACTGTCCCAGTCGGTTCCGGATGGCATTCGGAGGAACCGAGTCGTTCAGAGCCGACTAGTACAGGTGCCTGGACCGTATTTCCGACCGAGTGATTACGATGTCAGATTCGGACAGCCTTCCTAATCGGTTGTTCTGATTTAGATTTACTGCCGGAATCTGACTTAGGGTGCCCATAGCAGGCCCCCTTTCAACTGGAGCCTTTTGAATCGGACATGTGGGGGTACCCAAGGGACCCCCCTTTCCAGCCATGCACAGTGTGGCAGGCACCAAGGGATACCCGCCACAGGGTGCACGATTTTCACCACCCTCCCCTTTCTACAATGGGAGCCTTCACCTTCCGACTGAATCGTATCTGGATGAATCCGATAGCATTGTAATAGGTCGGTCAGACTCCCAGGTTTCGATTCGGTAAGAAATCATTCCGAGACCGAATCAATCAGAAGGCTTTCCGAACGACATCGTAATCGGCCCCTTAGTTGTAATCCCAATGAACCAGGTAACTCCTGTTACCGGTCCCATTAAAGATTTCAAGCAACTCTTAATTGGGCACAAAGTCTATTGTCTTTTCTTCAGAGACAAGTCTGGGGTTCTCAGACAGGGTAAGATTATGGTTCAGATAAATCTAGGCGCCAGTGAAACCAATTTGTACAAAAGGCGTCTGCCTAGTTAGAATCTAGATACTTTTTGCCTGAATCTGCACTGTTTTTAACTAATTTCTGGCCAAAGGGTCCACATGGACCTGCAAATGCTTAGAGGTGTGCTCACAATGAGCAGTCAGTGGTTACTGTTTCAAATTTATCTTATCATTGAGCCCAAAACTGAGCACATAGGATGCACATTTAGCCCTTGACCCTCAGGATAGCAAGATAGAGAAGTCTATATCTTACTCGGCATAGAGGAGAGAGGCAGACACTCAGAACTCCGAAAAACAAATAACGGTAGTCAATAAATCATTGTCCAACCAATATATTTTCTTAATGGCGAAAGGTACTTTAATTCTACCCATAAAGCTCAATGTTGTACCTAAAGTTTCAAAAGACTATCCGAATGGACACTGTTATATGTGTGATGGTACCCACAGTTATGATCTAGGTACCAGACAGTTTGCACAAGGTAAGTGATCCTTGTGTTACTTTGCTCTAAGGTAGCCTCATTGGATAGATGCTGTGTCTCAAATGCAGAGTGCCTGCTAGTTGGCGTTGCCCTTCCCCTTGTTTATAATCCGAGCATAAATGCCATGTCAATGTTCCTGTGGCATGGGCTGCTCTCGTCCAGCTGAGGCAGCGGCTGTGGTGCTCCTTCCAGTCTGCTTTGGGCTGCAGGGAAAGGTCGCATTGACATTGCCTTGGTCCAACCAATGTTCTTCTGACTGCAATCCCAAGTGCACAGTTGTGCGCTCTGTGGATGGAAGAGGTGAGGCAACCAGGGATGGATGATGTATAGTCGCGCTCCACTTCTGGGGAAAGTGGGTCCTCCTTCAGGGGAGCTTCCTTGACTTAATCTCAGGTAGACCCCCTAAACAAAGGAGAGTGATCCAGGTGGTGACTGAAGCGTCTGCCCATTGCAGATGCAATCCTCACACTAAGCAGAGCTCACCAGAGATGCTAATTGATTTTTGAGTTAGCTGCCAACCTCATTTACAAGTCTTATTTGATGCTCATCTGTGAAAGTGCTTTGGAGGTGTTGATGCTCTGGCAATTGCAGTAGTTAAACGTCTCTGTACCAAGTTGTACAGCCACTTTTTGGAAATTTGTGATTAAGCCAATGACGAGGGTTGCCATACTCACTGCGACGTCTTGAGGAGCTACACACTTAAAAAAAAAAGTGTTTTAATTGATTTTATATAAGATTAACCGTAGTTACACTGCAGCATATGTTAATTCACATATAGAATGTTATACATCATGCAGGTACATACAAACAATACCAAAACTAGGTCAATGATACCTCATGGTACAGCCAGTATGTATCACCTTTACAGACATTTACAATGGGTGCTGTACTTCATCCCTCTCTGAATCGTCTTTCCCCACCTCAAGGTGCATGTTCATGAGTTGTGTACTTGCTGGTGTGGCTATGGTATCTGATAAGTCCCGGAGAGACAGGTGTAGTGGTTGGCATATATCTAAGGGTCTCGCTGTGGGCGGCTGTAGTTGTGTTAGGTGTCACTGTTGGTGCTACAGTACGTCATACTGCACAGCTATGACTTGATCATTGGTGTACGCCTACTACCCCAGTTTATTGCCACTTGACGCTTAGCAGTAAGCAGCGCAATAGCAATAGCAACAAATCGCCGCTTGGATCTGGGGAGGTCGTGTCTGTACCCAAGGAGCGCCATTAGAGGCGTGGGCGTAACTGCAAAATCTATCATTTTGGAAGTTTTCACAAAAACAGCTGACCAAAACCTGCCCACCTTTACGCAGGTCCGTGTGAGATGCGGGAAGTCTGCATCGGGAGGGCGACATTTTGGACATATATGCGATCTAGATGGATCAATGCGGTGTAGCACACTCGGTGATTTGTACGCCCGCCACAAAAACTTAAAATGCAACAATTTATGCCTGTGATTCGGAGAGACTCGACGGATTTGCGCACAACACCTGCCCCACTGTGTGTCAGTGATGGGGTGCCCAAGATCATTCTCCCAAGCCCAACTCACTCCCGCATCTCGGTGGGGGGCAACAGTGCCACCATGGCCCTATGTAGTCTAGTCACCAGATGTGTGCCTTTCCCATCCTTAATGACACCCGTCAATAGTGGGAACTCAGGTGGTTCCAATGGGTAGCTGTACATAGTGGTTTCAGAGCCCCCTGCAACTTCTGTAGTATAAAGTGATCCATAACAGTTGAGTCTCGAAAGCGAGGGTCCTCTGGACGGGAGAATACATGTCCTTTTGGGAAGAGGTCACCGAAGGTCACCAAATAAAGTTTGGCAAGAGTGCGCTTCACAAGGTTTCCTGCAGTATGGAGATCAATCCATTACCAGTCACTGGCAGTGCAGATGAGTACAAAATCTGTGATCCTGTGAGTTTCAATAACTTGTGCCAGGCCCAATTAGTGGTGGACAGTGTTTGGATATCCTTAGGATCTTGTGGGCATCCAACCGGCAGCAAGGGCCCGAGAGATGCAGGAAGCGCCAGGTCAGCTTCGGACGGTAATAGGAAATTTGTATATCTGCGTGATACCAGTGGTGAGCAAAGCTTGCCTGGGCCACCAGGTAGTAAACATGAAAATTTGGCATCCCAAACTCACCCCTCTCATATGGATAGCACTTGTTACTTAGCATGCGTTTAGTATGCATGCCATTACAACGCGGTCGTTAGTACGACCGCGTTGTTCATTCGCATACCTTTACTATGCAATTCGGAACAACGAATTGCATTAGGGGGCGCTGGATGTTGGAATAGTATAATTTACTATTCCAACTCCAGTCTGTGCGGACAATAGGGAAGGTGTGGGATTTTAAATCCAACATCTTCTCCCCCCTAACGCAAGTCGTTGTTCTGACTTGCGTAATAAAGGTATACGAACTAACAACGCGTTCGTTATAACAACCGCATTGTAATAGCATGCGAAGTATCACATGCGAAGTAAACGCTGTTCACCCTCTCATATGGTAGCATGAGAACATCCCAGCAAATGCGGGGATGTTCGCCGCCCCGCACCAATCGTATTATTAAGGTACGAAGGGAGGAACAGAAGCCGTTATACAGTGGGATTGGGATGTTATGAAATAGATACGGAAACTGTGGGAGGACCACCATTTTGATCATTGCTATTCTACCCGCCATAGACAGGGGCATGGTCAACCACCTCTCTATGTTCTGCCATATTAGTTCAAACACCGGACCGTAGTTTCATTGTAGGATGCAATCTTTTTCCCTATGAATCTGGATCCTGAGATACTTAACGGAGTCCTCATTACAGGCCAGAGGGTAATCACACAATTTATTGACAGGGTCCCACAGTGAGCGGGAACACCTCTTATTTCTCCCAATTAATACACAACCCGGATAGACTGCCATACCTGGTGACCTCAAACAGCAATGGTGTCAGGTTATCATCTGGGTGATGTACGTATAGTATGATGTCGTCCGCATATAGCTTGAGCAGCAATGGGCCTGTGTTAAATTGTAAACCCCTATGGTAATGTTGCTCCTGTAAGTGTTGCACCAACGGATCTAAAGCCAGCACAAACAATAAGGGGGACAGAGGACATCCCTGACAGGTTCCATGTTCTAGGAGGAATTCAGGTGATAGCATTCCGTTAAGTAGAATGCGAGCTGTTGGCTGTGTATACAGCAATTGCACAATCACCAAGAACCGGTCTGGCACTCCAAGCCTGCTAATTGTAGTATAGAGAAAAGTCCAAGGAGCTAAACACTTAGCTCTGGGAATGCTGTATATGTACTGTGCCAGAAGGCCGGCCCACAGGGCCTGGTGATGATGGTCCTTCTCTGAATCATAAGAAGCTGATTTTCTGCACTTCTCACCCCAGGACCTCAAAACCTCCTTTAGTCGACCAGATTTCTTTCTTGCAGGGACACCTCCAGCACCCCTCCTCCAGTGAGCTCCTTCTTTTGAGAGTTTTGCATACAGCTGTTCCTGGTAGGATGCAGATTTGGTAAGGTATCAATTACCAAACTAGGCATGGGTGTCATTGATCTTAACCCTGGTGCTCAAAGGTCTTGCCCAGTTTCCATGGTGTGGGACCCCTGTAAAGGGTTGATGAGTAATTCTGCTACAGTGTAAAGGCTTTTCAGAACCATTTTAATACCTAAGTTACAGACAAAGAGGCATATTTACAATGCCTCTGCAGCACTTTTATGCTGTGGGAGCGTCACTTTTGTGACACTCCAGAGGTGCAGGGTGCCGGCCCATTTACAAGGCCACGCAAAGCCACCCTGCGTGGCTTTTCATGGTCGTGTAAATATGGAGTAGGCAATGGCTTACTCTGCGTGGAAGGAGCGTTCCATGGTTGTTCCTAACGCAACACCCATGGTGTTTGACACTACCCCAGATTTACATCATAGCGTAAGTTTGGGGCAGTGCCAAAACTAACTCTTTCCCCAAGCAGATGTAACAAGGAGAATTTTTTACTTTTCTCCTTGTTGTTTCCTCTTTTCACATGTGCTACATTCTGCAGCACACATATAATGAGGAAAGCCCATTCCTGCACAAAAACAATCATGCCAACATCACAGACACCCTTGGATCATGGTGCCAGTCTCACTCTTAATCTAATTTTGTCACCAGGGAGGAGAGGTGGGCTGAGAGCTCCCTGTCAGTGAAAGACAAAAAGAAGGTTCAAAAGAGGGAGCTCTTTCCCCACTCAACTCCCATTTAACCTGTAACATATCTCTTAGAAGAATGGAGCAGGAAAGAGGCTAGAGCTGTCCCTGCACTACAAAGGGATCATATGTCTCCTATCTTTCTCGCCCTAGAATCTACTGAAAAGCACAGGGGGGCATGTGTACTAGAAACTGGTGGAGCGCTGTGTTGCACCAAAATTAGTAACGCTGTGCTCCGTCATTTTCAAAACATAGGGATGCACTGTATTCACAAGAATACAGGGGGGCCCTGCATTTCCACTAGTGCTAGTATGTAGTATTTAAAGCAGGAATACAGGAAACGTTGTGGAAGGCACTGTGGTTTTATTCAGCCAGAATTGGACACAGCGACACATAAGAGCTTCAGGCTTCCAACTGCCAACAGCTAACATTCTACCCCAAGCCTTAGAATGCACATGGTACAGAGTTCTATCTACAGGTGCCAGTGAGGCACAGCACAGAACACTACATTATCCTCTTCCTTATAACAAAAGAAGAAGAACTCAGAGAAGAAAAGAAAAGAGAAAATCAGGGGAAGAGAAGAGAGCAGGAAAGGAAAGATCAAAAGAGAATAACATTGGAAAAGAGCAAAGAAAACATTCAAAAACAGAAAGTTAGAACTGAGCGGTTACCTAAACCTGGCAGGAATTCTAGACACTCTCAAACTCCTGCGAAGTCCAGGGAATACACCACCATCATTGTTAATATCATTAGAGCACTTGGCATCAAGGCGAGAATCAGATAAAAGGTCATGGTTAACAGAGTCAAATTCTCTGACATTGACTTTAACAACTTTACCGACATTCCACCAGTGACTGTTGTTAACACGAACAGCATTGCCGCAAACCTTATCAACAACCAAAGACTCAGAGAATTTACTTCTTCCCTTGGTGACGTGAACAGGGCTCTTAATACGAACAACATCCCCAACACGAATATTGTGCGGTACAGCCCTTTTTCTTTCATCAAAATAAGCTTTCTGCTTTGCTTGAACCTTTGTAACATTGTCCCTTACAAATCCATCTATGCCGTCCATTACATTCATCTTGACCCATTTCGACATCCACCCTGGACAACTTTTTGTGGAGGGTTTTCTCCCTCTTAGAAGTTCGAACGGAGACACACCAGTAAACGAATGTGCAGTGGTGCGATAAAACCACAACATGGAGCGAACAGCATTTTCAAGAACACACTTGCAAGGAATAGCCCATTGCACACAATTGTTCAACACACGGTTCATTCTCTCAACAAGGCCATTGGCCTGAGGGTGATAAAAGGAACACTTCTTGTGAGAAACACCACCTTGTCTAAGAAAACACTCAAATTCAGAACTTACGAACTGCACACCATTATCCGTCATGACAACTGAAGGAAACCCTTCCCTAAGAAAAACATCCTTAAGAAAAGAAATGACATTGGCTGAGGAAGGCTCACCGATAAATCGAATCTCTGGCCATTTGGAGTAGTAATCAATGGCAACAATGGCAAAACGTGAAGAAGGAGGTAAGAGATTAAAAGGACCAACTAAATCAACACCAATCCTTTCCCACGCTCTCTCGGGAAGATGAATTGGTTCCAAAGGAGGTGTTCTAAGTTTGTGGCTTTTGTCAGAAGATTTACAAATAACACAACTATCAACTAGAGCATCAACACACACATCCATTTGCGGCCACCAAAACACATCCCGCAGTCTACGTTTGGTGAATGTCTTCCCCAAATGACCTTCATGCGCACCATCTACAAGACGTCTCCTTAAACTCTCAGGAGGAATGAGCCTACCACACCGCATAAGGATGCCATCCTCCACCGTGAGCTCATCGGCAACCTTGACAAAAGTCTGGAATTGCCCTGAGACATTTTTCTCTTTAGGCCAACCGGATTTTAAAAAACTTATCACCTGGACAAGTACCTCATCTTTCAACAACTCTCTTCTCCATTCTGCTTCATTGACAGCACTCATCCCTTCAAGATCTAAAGCAGCAACAAAACAATCGTCTTGGTCATCATCCTTTTCAAAATCAGAATCATAACCAGAAATAGGGAAAGGTGAAAAATAATCCGCTCTGACATTCTTTGAACCAGGCAAATAGACAACATCAAAATTATACTGGAGTAACTTTGTTGACAGCCTAGCAATCCTGGGAGTATGTTCCTTAATCTTTTCACCAGACAAAATAGAGACTAAGGGACTATGATCAGTACGTACGACAAAGTGACTACCCCAGAGGAAAGAGTTGAATTTCCTTACAGCCCACCAGCAGGCTAAAAGCTCTTTTTCTATGACAGAAAAATTTACTTCAGCACCACGCAATACCCTTGAGGCATACGCAATGGTGTTGTCAACCTGACCACTCTTCTGAGTGAGAACGGCTCCAAGACCAAATCCACTGGCATCCACAGTCACCACACACTCTTTATTAGGATCAAACGCTTTGAGAATGCTGTCACTCACTAATTGAGTCTTAATCCACTGGAAGATTTCCTGACAGTTTTTATCCCAAACAAAAGGCACATTTTTCTTTAACATATTAGTAAGTGGCTGAACCTTTGATGCATAATCCTTAATAAACCTGGAGTAGAACTCACTGAGCCCTATGAAAGATTTCAAACCCGCCTTATCGACTGGAGGAGATGCATCCACAATTGCTTTTACCAACCCGGGACGTGGCTCTACTCCATTGTGTGAGACCACATGACCAAGAAATTCCATCTTTTCCTTTAGGAAAACACACTTTTCTCGCTTAAGAACAATGCCCTTATCTTGCATAATTTCCAAAACTCGATTCAAAGATTTGCTATGATCCTCTTTGTTTTCGCCAAAAATTAAAACATCGTCCTGGAAGACAATTACTCCAGGAGTATCTTTAAACATTTGACTCATTAATCTTTGAAAAACTGCTGCCGCCGACGCGAGGCCGAACGGCATTCGGCAGTACTGGAAGCTACCAAAAGGAGAGACAAATGCAGTCAAATGTTTAGAGGATTCACTCAACACCACTTGATGGTATGCAGAAGCTAAGTCCAACTTGCTGAACCATTTTGCACCTCTGGTAAGGGACAACAAATCTGTAATTTTTGGCAAAGGGTGTGAGTCAATCCAGATGTTCTTATTTAGACTGCGCAAATCCACACAGACGCGCAAATCACCATTCCTTTTTCTGGCGACAACAAGAGGAGACAACCACAAGGATGACTCAATTGGTTCAATGATCCCCTTCTTGCATAGCTCGACAAGTTCAGCTTCTAGACTATCCCTTACACTAAAAGGGACACCTCTGACTTTATGTTTGATAGGGATGGCTCCATCTTTTACTCTGATCTCATGACTAAAGTCTTTAATCATCCCAAGTCCCTTCCCAAAAACTGTGGGAAACTTGTGAGCTAAACTTTCAACGTAGTCATCAGAATCAACTGCAGCAAGACTATTAATGCAGTTGTCAGGTTCAGCTAAACCAACTTGTTCTTTAGCGCCTGGTCTTAGGATCAATCCGAACAAACCCCCATGAAACCACCCCAAGATATTCAAACCCTTAATTGAGACATATATTTTCCCAAAAATGTTCCTGCCCCTGAATTGCAGAATATCCTCAAAATAACCGAGTAGAGCTATTCTGCGCCCTTCATAAGAAACAGGAGCTCTATCAGGAGGTTCAAGTTTTCTCTCTGGCCATGTTTCTTCAAATAATTCTTGGGTGATCATGGTTACTCTTGCACCCGAGTCTACTAACAGGGAAATTACTTTATCACCCACGCCAACATTTTCATAAGGATCAACACATTCGAAAGGGTCACCAATGATGACTCCATCTTCACGCACAGCTACAATCATTTCTTTAGCACCACCTTTGACGTTGTCACTAAAATGTGAATTTTCATGTACCACCTCAACCATATCTCTGAGATCGTCTTGGATGCTGTTAATCGGACTAGAACCCAAACCTGAGTTATCAAAGAGTTCAGAAACATTTCCTACCCCAGTGACATTGTTTAGGCCCTGAGACTTGCTGACAAAAGTGGAATTTCCCTGTCTAGGATTCTGGCAAATTTTAGCAAAATGACCATATTTTCCACAATTACGACAAACAGAACTCCTGGCAGGACAAAATTTGTTATTCTTGTTGTGTGAAGGATTTCCACATCTGTAGCAAATGTCACTCCTAGAAAACGAATTTCTTTCGAAACGTTGAGAATTAGGGAAGATGTTTTTCTCGAAGCGTTGTTGACCGGGGACTGATCTGATGTCTTTATTCTCTTTAGTTCTGACTACAGAACCTGCTTCATCACTTTTCCTTTCGAGTTCCTTAACCTCTTTCTTGGATAACTCAATACTTTTAGCAGTTCGGATAGTCTCTTCAAGTGTAGGATTACCTAAAGTAAGCAGTTTTTGTTGGATCGACTTGTCAGTGCATTTACATATGTATTGATCTCTGATTAGTTGCTCTCTGAAGCCCTCAAATTCGCATTCTGCACTCAACTGTCTTAAGCTAGATACGTAGGTTTCAACGTCTTCCCCTGCCAATTGTTCTCTTTTGAAGAACTTATGTCTAATTACGACAAGGCTGGGTTTGATATCGAATCTTAACTCCAGTTTCATCCTTGCCTCAACATAATCATCTATATCTTCCTCTGCGTTGTTCCTTATAAGAGGGGGTAAATGTTTATAGATCTCTCTGCCTTCGAAACCTAGCAAATGCAATAATAGATATTTCTTTCTTTCTGCGCGAAATCTTGACGCGCCAATTGCTCCTAAATAGGTTTCGAATCCGTCAAACCATTTCCTCCAAACAATTGGTGGATTGCCCGGTGTCTCAACAAAAGGAGGAGGAGGAGAGACCGATTGCATGGTGCACAAGAGAAGTTTGAGGAGATAACTTATCCCAAACCAATAATAAGTCTGTGTCGCTGTGTTTAAAGAAAAGATTTGGGATAAACACGAAATGACCTGTGTAAACTGTATTATGGATTCCACTGTTACTTACACAGAGAACAAAACGTTGTTTTTTTTTTTTTTTTGACAGAACTAAGAAATTATTGAGTCTTTTCACTTTTTTTTAAACTGAAAAACGAATGAATTGGTCCATTAGATTGTGTACAACGTTGTCTGACTTTGCGCTATGCTTAAAAACGTTCATTGTTGCTATGGTAACATTGTTGTAGAAACTGAAGTCTTAACGCGTAGGAAAAACTGTGATGTACGTTGTCAACCAATGCGTGCACTTGAATCATTCAGGACACGTAGGAAACACAAAATGGCCGACGTCTACGTCAATGACGTGTAACAACGTTTCCAACCATGCGCGACCTCAGTATGCCAATCACGCAGACGGTTTCTTACTCTTCCGCTATGAGGGAGCAGACGACGAGTGGTATATGTAAACAAAACAGCGCGGTGTACTTATCTCATGGTCGCGCTCGAATCTGTCTGAAGTGAAGCAGATCTCCGCAGCCTTGACGAGGCACACCAGTCGATTTCTGTTTCTGAGGATGCGTATGGCATTACAGGTACGAGGTGAATCACGGGGTTCCTCGTTCAGTTACGAACATCGTCGCCATCATTTCTGTAGTATTTAAAGCAGGAATACAGGAAACGTTGTGGAAGGCACTGTGGTTTTATTCTGCCAGAATTAGACACAGCGACACATAAGAGCTTCAGGCTTCCAACTGCCAACAGCACATGGTACAGAGTTCTATCTACAGGTGCCAGTGAGGCACAGCACAGAACACTACATAGTACTAAAGAAGCCATGCTGCAAGGGTGCCAGCGCTGCAGGGGTGATTGTTTATGTGCAGGAAGCGACACCCTCCTGCACATAAACAATCTTTACTGGTGATTTTCTGTTTCTATTTGTGCTGCTAAATGCAGCACACATGGAAAGAGCAAAATACGAGGACAAATAAAACATTTCTCCACATATGGTCTGCTTAAGACCGGAATTCTATGGTGACATTTTTGGCCATGCCCCATAACTTGTAAATATGGGCCAGTGTCAAAAAGCAATGGATGTTGCAGCGGAACGCCCACTGCAACACCCATTGCATGCCCCTTTCACGCTAAGTGCTGCATGAATAGAGGCATAATTCACAAGGTGGCATTAAACTACTAAAGTGGCTTAATGCTGCCTTGGAAATAAGGCAAAGGACTTAACCCCACTAGAACATAAAAAAAGTGATTTTCTGGTGGCGTCAACTCCTTGTAAATATGTCCTCAATCTCATAAATGATTTGGAGAAGTCCTGCAATCTACTGTGCTGACTGACAGGCTCTCTCAAAACTCCTTGTTATGTACCATGGTTGTATGTCGTGATATTAACTATAAAAATATTTCAGAACACAAATATCGTAAACATTTCATAGAGTGGAATGTAGACTTTCTGTACTTATATTAGTGAGCGCAAATATATTGATATAAAAAAATCACGATTAAAAATGGAGAAGCTGATTCACATTTATAAGTTGTGAAGAGTACCTTTCGGAATCATGCTACTTCTCATACTTGTACATGTCTTCGAGAAATACAAAGGCATTTAGGAGTAAGTGAAGTAGTTCTAATGAGTACTACTTCATATAAATCATGTGTCTTTGTGAATAGGCCTCAAAATGACCAACACCTTTTTCACTAAAAGTGTAAAGGTAGCATAGCCCAATCTAATCATACTAATTGAATTTGAGTATTTTCGGACTATTCTGATTTTATTCCAATTTTTGATGTTATGAGACCAATTCGCCATGACATTTAAGAATACATTAAGTAGAACTACAGTAATACTACTTCACATACTCATAAATCACTTTGTGAATAAGTCCCATAGTAAATACAAAAATACCAAAAGTTGGAAATATAGACAACATAATATAGTGTTCTTAAAATTAAAGCATACTAACCAATATATTGAATTCAATTATATAGTATGTAATGAGCAGTCTCTACTATAACATGTAAGAAGAATATTTTAATTGAAACAAAACTAACTTTATTCCAAATGAACAATACAATGTAATTAACATGTCTAAGCATACAAACAAATGACATTCACATCGAACAACCGTGTCAAATATATTTTAATAAAATATTTAAAAAACAAACTCATGTATAACTAGTAAATCTATTAAAATTAAATCTATCTATCTATCTATCTATCTATCTATCTATCTATCTATCTATCTATCTATCTATCTATCTATCTATCTATCTATCTATCTATCTATCTATCGAGACTCGGAACCCATTGAAAGGAGGTGCGCAATGCCGGTGGAGCCTGCCAGGCAATTAATACTTCCAGAGATCCAAGAAAGCGCACACTCAATAAGTAAACAAGACTGCCCACAGTTGAAATGTGTAAATAGATTTAATAAACCTGCACTGCATCGTGACCCTCCTGAGTGTGCGCTTTCTTGGATCTGTGGATATATATACTTGTTTCAAACGTCCGTATTTTAAAATAAAAATGTAAATAAATTACATAATAAACATTCATTAAAAAAAATCAATAAATATTATTATGGCATTGCTAAAATTTGTAAATTTGTATTCCTCATAAAAATGATCTGCCTTATGTAAATAGAATTTCTAATAGTTGAAATTCATTCTAAACATAGCTATCAATGTTTAAACCTTTAAACACATTTAAATAATTGTACAAATAGAATACATAACCAACACACCATTACAAAAATGTAAATTAAATTGTATTCATTTACAAACTCCAAGAAAACAAATATCAAAAATGTCAGGAAGCTAGATGGGCAAATATACCATTCTCACTTCAGTATCATAGACATTCAGGAGAGTGCATACATTAATCGGGGGGGGTCACATTGACTGTTCTAACTCCAATTCCGCAAACATTAGAGAAAGTGTATATATAGGGGGTGTGCTTTCTAATGATGCCTCATATTATGCTTCCATTAGGAAAACTGCATCTACTTGGGAGTCAGAGTTTGTTTACTATCTTCTGGTCCTACTGACATTTGGGAAAGTGTATATATTTTAGTGTTCAAATATACTATTCTGTCTGATTGTGGAATGTGCATATATTTGAAGGTGTGGGGGGAGGGTTATATTTACTATTTTAACTCCAGTCCTACTAACATTAGCCAAGTGTATATATTTGGAGGAGAGGGGCGTTACATTTACTATTCTAATCCCAATCCCACACAGATTAGGGAAATGCATAGATCCTGGAGGATCAGATTTACAATTTCAAGTCCAGTCCACCTAGCATTTTGGAGAGTACCTATTATTGGGGAAGGGTCAGGATTTACTCCTCAAACTCCTGTATCACAAATATTGGAGAAAGTGCACATATTTGGGGGTCGAGGGGGGTTGAAAATTACTATTCTAATACCAGCTCATAAATTGGAGGGAAGTGTATACATTTTTATATTTACTATTTTAACTCCAGTCCTACTAAAATTAAGAAAAGTGTATATACTGTAAGTTGAAATAGAGATGACATTTTTACTATTCTTACTCCAGTTACAAAACATTACCAGAAGTGTCTATATTTGGCGTGGTGGGCTAGATTCATAGTCTTAATTCCAATTCTATAAGCATTGAGGTAAGTACATAAATTTGGTCTTACTAACATTGAGGAAATGTCAAATATTCCCGAGTGGGTTGGACTGATTCACTATCCTAACTCAAAGTAAGGAAAGTTTGAAGAAGTATATAAATGAAAGAAATTTAATTAAAGACACTTTCAAATGTCATATATTTTTGTCTTCATTATTAATTTATAGTATTTGACTACAGTAATTTGTTGTTAATCTTTAAATGTTTATTTTTCATAAATTCATTAAATGTGTACATTACATTAAAAATCTAATATAAGATTGTAAATCTTAAACATTTGTGAAAAAATAAAACTGTAAACATTTTAAAAAGAAAGAAAAATGACAGCCCCTTACTTTTATTCAATTATATTATTTACCAAACACAACTATATTTTAACAGAAACACTGAACCTCAAAACATTTCCTTAAAATAAAAATTGTCACAATTACAATGCTATTTGAAAAATACTTTATGATCAATTAAATCCCCCAAGATGAATGCATATTTACCTTCCTCCTATCCATTAAATCCCACCCATGAAAAAATCCTGTACAATCCTCAAGGTATAAATAAACGATCCCCACTATTTATTTAAATTATTTTATAATGTATTTTAAATGGATAAATACAATAAAAAATCCAAATGAATTAATTGATTTCATAATTAAAAATGTTATATTAATTTATATATAATTAAACTACACTCACACCCCTCACAATAAGTGAATTAATCAATCAATCAATCAATTAGGGATTTGTAAAACAAGGCAAATCACCTGTCAGGGTCTCAAGGCACTGAAGATGCTAGCTGCATCGTCTTGAGTTCTTTCCTGAATTGCTGGAGTGATGAGGTGGTCCTGAGGTGCAGGGGAAGGTTGTGGCCATCATATGTGAGAAGTAGCGTTCTCCTCTTTTACTATGGTGAATCCTGTGGTGGGGGCGAGTTTGCGATGAAGAGGGAGGCGGATCATAGGTGTTTGGTCAGTTGGTGGAAGGTCAGACGTTTGTTGTTGTATGCTGGTCCTTTGTTGTGCAGGGCTTAGTATGCATGGGCCAGCATCTTGATCTGACATCTCTTCTGGATCAGGGGCCAGTGTAGCTTCTTGAGGTGGGGTGTGCTGTGTGTCTATCTGGGCAGGTTGAATATGAGTCTTGCTGCTAAATTTGTATTGTCTTTAGTCTCTTCAGGAGGAGTCTGGTGATTTCTAGGTGGAGTGTGTTCCTATAGTCCAGCCTGCCGGTGATGAGGGCTTGCGTGGCGGTCCTTCTGGTGTTGACTGGGAGCCACCTAAATATCTTGTGGAGCATGCATAGAGTGTGAAAGCAGGCAGATGAGCTTGCTTTTACTTGTTCCTTCATAGATAGCTTGTTGTCCAAGATGATGTCAAGGTTGTGGATGTAGTCTGTTGGGGTGCAGGATGGGCCAAGTTCAGCAGGCCACCATGCATCATTGCATGGTGAAGTGTTGTTCCCAAAGAGGAGTACTACTATCTTGCCCCTGTTGAGCTTGAGACAGTTTTTCTTCATCAAATCAGGGACATTCATCATACATCTGTGGAAGTTACCTCTGGTGGTGGAGGGGTCTTCTGACAGCGGAAGAATGAGCTGGGTGTTGTTGGCGTAGGAGATGATGTTGAGTCTGTGTAATCTGAAGGTGTTGGCCAAGGGGGTCATGCATGTGTTGAAGAGGGTAGAGCTGATGGACTTTTCTGGGGGGCAGCGCAGGTTATCTTTTTGGGTTCCGAGGTGAATGGTGGGAAATGGATTCTCTGGGTTCTTCCGGTAAGGTATGAGTGATTCATTTGAGGGTGTCTTTCTGAATTCCCATGTGTTCGAGTCTGTTGATCAAGATGTGATGGGGAACAGTGTTGAAGGCGGGTTGACGGGATCAGGAGGATGAGAGTTACCATTTTGCTGTGGTCCAGGAGAATCTTGATGTCACCGGTGGCTGTGATCAGGGCTGTCTCGATGCTGAGGTTGGCTCGGAATCAGATTGAGAGTGGTCCAGGAGGTTGTTGTGCTCCAGGTGTTTGGTGATTTGTTGGTTCTTCAGTTCTGCTTGGTCGTCCGATGGTTTCTTCAGGAGGGGTCTCACTTCAGCATGTTTCTAGTCCTCAGGGAAGGAGGCTGAGGTTATGGAGGTGTTCAGGACTTTCTTGAGCTTGTTGCCAATTGTCTTGCTCCTGAGGTTCAAAGTGCTGGGGACAGGGATCCGTGGGTGCTCCTGAGTGCACGCAGTTAATTTTTTTTTCAAATATCTTTATTGCCTTTTATTTTTTCTGTTACACAAAGTTTCAACATCGACATATGGTGCACTTATAACATCAGTGACAGTGCTGAAGCATTATATATAACAATCAAAAAGAATTCCTGCTTATAATCAAAGCACATCCCGTATCTGCTTCTCAGGATCCGTGCACTTATAAAATAACAGGCGTCAATAGCCCACATATCCTGTTGTCCCCAATTGAGGAGCGAAACATAAGTATCATTCTTAACTTTTCTCAGCAGTGTTCATCATTGTACAAATACAACCGTGCCTATAGGGGTACATAGAAAAACCAAACGTGGTGATGGACGGAGCGTTGACAATACAAACACTCACCCCCAGTCAACTGATCTGGGTTTAATCCATCACCGTTCTTTAGCTCACTCCGCCACCCCAGTTCAGACAGAGTGAGCTAAAGAACGGTGATGGATTAAACCCAGATCAGTGGACTGGGGGTGAGTGTTTGTACTGTCAACGCTCCGTCCATCATCACCTTTGGTTTTTCTTTGTTCGCCCTAAGTTGGCAGGGTATGCTCAGACGTGAGTCCCTTGCTCACTTTGCCACTGGAGTCAAGCAAGCCCGGCTGAAGATGGCTGCAATGCCAGGACCCGGTCCTGGGAAGCTTGATTCCGGTCCAGGGAAGACATGGCTTGGCAGTTTGGGCTGGACTGTTCCCATGAGTCACAGGGTTAGACTGATTTGCATATGGCCATGTCTGAAATGGGGTGGCGGAGTGAGCTAAAGAACGGTGATGGATTAAACCCAGATCAGTTGACTGGGGGTGAGTGTTTGTATTGTCAACGCTCCGTCCATCATCACCTTTGTTTTTTTTTTTAAGGGGTACATAGCTCATGTTCACTCAGGTTGGAGAGCGTAACACACTATGCTGCATAGGTGAAAAAGATTAGACATATGCCGTAAACTGCTGCCAGGCATCCTCTTATTTCAACATTAAACCACAACTAATAAAACAAAATAAAACCAAAATAAAGGGAGACATCAAATATTTAAAGATATATGTGGCTGAGACATAGAATGCCTTTCGAGTGGGGTCGCGTTTAGGTCTGCATGGTTGTATTGTGGGTGAGCTGTCATGCATGCGCCATGCATGGACATATGGGCATTAGAGTGTCTTTTGGCAGAAGTCATGTCCACGAGTTGTCATTAAGGAGCATGAGGGTGTTTCCCAGCCCAACAGCCGTGTCCGAGTGCTCCCTGGATTACGGCGTGTCTGCTACACTCCACTGACATGTCAGGTGTCGTCCCCTGTTTGTTGTGTGGGCGGTGTGCATGGTATGGCATTGGATTGTGTAAGGGCTTTGAGGACATCATCCCAGGATTGTGCAATAGGGTACTTTCGCAGCCCCGCCGTTTCCTCCCTGTCAATGATAATGCTTTCTGTCTTCGCCCAAACCTCTAGGGATTTTATCCAGTGAGGTGCCTCGGGGGGGTCTATGTGTTTCCATCTCTTACTTGTCAACTGTTTTGTGGTTATTAGGCCTAGGCCTCTGAATCTAGAGCTTACTTTGTTAGCTTTAGTCCGTTTGTAAAACCCCAGGATACAGACTTCCCATGTGGCAGGCACCTTGGTGCCGGTGCAGTTTGTAAGTGTGTCTGTTATTGTGCGCCAGTTGGGTAGAAGCAGGGGGCAGGACCACAGCATATGTAGTAGGTCAGCGCCTGGAAGATGGCATCTTGGGCACTCATGTTAATGTTGAAATATTTATTGATCTTATCTGGTGAGAGATACACTCTATGTATGATATATGTTTGTATGAGTTTAAAACGTGAATTATGTGGCACATGTGTGGCACCGGCCACGACACGCTCCCATTCTTTGTCAGTCCAGGGCTGACCCTTATCCTCAGCCCAGCATGCGCGTAGTCTTAGTAGTGGTTTTAACACATGAGTGAGCAGGGCCTTTACCAACCAATGGACCACATGCGACACCAGCCTCATTATATGTAAATACTGCAACAGCTGGTGCATCGAGGGCTCATTTGTCAGGTCTCCCCATGCTTGTGTCAGTGTCCATATGATGGCTGCATGTAAAAAGAACTGGCCCACCGGTAAGTCCTTATCCGCTGACATGGTCGCAAAAGGTAGCAAGATACCGTCCGCATATAGGTCCCCCAGCCTCTCTACTCCTGAATCAGTCCAGAATGTTAATGTTGCTTCAGTTATAGGGTCTCTACCTCTGGGTGTTCCGATAAGTTGCAATATCCGGGCATATGGAACCGTGTCTTTCGTGAGTTGAAGGCTCCTCCTGTAGCATTTATAGGTTAGCTCACTATCTATCTGTGACGGGCGGAGAAGTTTCGCCAGTGGGTGAAACAAGCTATAAATCTGTGTTTGTGTCCACATCGATGCCTTGGTCGCCATGTCTGTCAGATTTTTCCCTCTTAGCCACTTTGCAACCCACTGTAGTTGCGCAGCTAAGTAGTATATTTCCAAATGAGGAACTGCCAAGCCTCCACACTCCGGTGGCGAGTATAATTTCTGCAATGCTATCCTGGGCCACCCTGCATTCCAAATCAGACCTCGGGCTAATCCCTCTAGCTCCCTAAACAATGGTACCGGGACATACACCGGAGGGTTTGCAAAATAATACAATAGTCATGGTAGGACTATCACTTTGGTTAAAGTGACGCGGCTCATCACATTGAGCGGTAGGGTTTTCCAGAATTGCATCTGCGCTCTTATGGAGGAAATGGCGCACACCAGTTTACCGTCCAATATGTCCACAGGGGAGCGATAGATATATACACTGAGATACCTGAACGTGGTCGGGTACCAAGTAAGCGCAGTCCCGTTGAATACTATATCTGAAATAGCTACGTCTGCGTGGAAGGAGTAAGCGCCTGATTTAGCCCAGTTCACCTTGAGGCCCGACACCTCCTCGAAGATATGGAACAGCGTGAATATGGCCGGCGGCACAGCATGCAGGTCTCTTATATACGGTACAAAAGGGGGTGGTGATGGACGGAGCATCTGAACTAATGGTACAAAAGGGGGTGGTGATGGATGGAGCATCTGAACCAATGCAGGTCTCTTATATACAGCAGCAGATCATCCGTGTATAGGGATACTGTGTGGAGACCATCCTGCAAAGGGATACCCCAGTCCTCACCACCCTCTCGGAGAAGGCTCCATGGCAAGAGAAAAGAACAACGGTGATAAGGGGCATCCCTGCCTGGTACCTCGCCCAACCCTGATTGTTTCAGAAACAAGCTTACCCGTGCGAACCCGTACCGTGGGGCACCAATACATCAGCTGCACCAGTTGTAAATATCCATCTCCCAGTTCATATTTACGCAAGACCGCTGCAAGATAGGGCCACTCCAACGAATCAAAGGCCTTCTCTAGGTCAAGCACCAGACAGCCAGCCCGTGGCCAGTTCCTCGTGGCGTTCTGCTGGACTCTAAACAGTCTACGAATATTAAGAGAGGTATTTCTGGTTGGAACAAATCCATTCTGATCGTTGTGTACCAGAGTCGGCACAAACGGGGCTATCCGTCTGGCTAGGGTGGAAGCCAGTATTTTATAGTCTGTATTCAACAGAGCCAATGGACGGTAGGAGCCCAACAGCTCAGGGTCTCTGCCAGGGTTTAAGAGGGAGATCAGCGTTGCCTCATTCTTCGTAGGTGTAAGCTCGGAGTCATCTAGTGCCACTGCATATACCCCCAGCAAATCCGGTATCAGTATATCTGAGTAGGCTTTGTAAAATTCGGCCAGTAATCCCTTCGGGCCCGGATACTTACCGTTCGAAAGGGAGAAAATACAATCTCTCATTTCCTCTGGCAATAGGGGAGCACCCAGTTCTTCCTGTTGGTGTTCTGCCAGTTGCGGTAGCGTTAAGGTAGAGAGAAAGTCCTGTATTGTAGCATGTGTGGCTAATAGACAGGATCCATACATTGTAGAATAATGTTCCACAAAAACGTGGTGTATATCACTCTGGGTATGCATCGTGACACCCAGCGTGTCCTGTATGGATATCCCAGGTGCGGAGACTGCATCTTGCCGTATCAGCCACGACAGCAACTTGCCAGGTTTGTCTCCCATATGGTGGGTGCGTGCTGAGTGCGCCGCATAGTTCAGGTTACGAAGCCGTTCAAACAACCTGGAGTGTTTCTCTTTGTCTCGCTCTAAGGATCTAGCATTTCCCTATAGCGACTCCTCCTCACCTTGGAGCACGTCACTTTCAAGGAGGGTGAGTTCAGCTTCCAACTGCCTCTGCATACCCACTTGTGCACAGAGGCAATTGCCCCTGATCACCACTTTAAACGCTTCCCATTTCGTCTGCGGCGTCGCAGCTGTGCCAGTATTTTCTTCAAAGTATTGGATGATATTAGTGGCCAGCTGACTATGAAAACGTTGCGTCCAACAGCATATTTGGTTGTAACCGCCAGGTTGGGATTGGCGGGTGAGGATGTTCCCATGACACTTCTAATACATGGGGGTTGTGGTCCGAATGTGTCCTGCCTAGGTAATAGACTGCAGTGATATGTGGGAGTAGCTTGTCCGAAAGCATGTAGTGGTCCAGCCGCACATGCAGGCCGTGGGCACCCGAGTAGTAGGAATATAACCTGTCGCAGGGGTGGCGATGTCTCCAGGCGTCTCTCAGGCGCCATTGTGTCGCCCAGCAAACTAATGCCTTCATGGCATTATGCGTGCTCATACCTGGTAGGGGTGGGAAGAAACGGTCCAGTGATACACACTATTGTAGTCTCCACCCAAGAACATTGGGATGTCGTGCCACGGCGCCAAGATGCGTGATATGTTGTCAAGAAAGGCAGCGTGTTCTGTGTTGGGAGCGTATAGTGAAGCAAGTACAATCTGCCGACCATCTAGGGTACCCCTGATTGCAACATACCTGCCCTCCGTGTCCACCAATGATTGCATAATTTTAAACGGGACCCCTGGCCGTACCCAGATCAGTGTGCCTCGCGCAAAAGCCGAATACCCTGTGGCGTACAATTGGCCACGCCATCGGCGGTGTAAGCATTGAGTTTCAGTGGTGACAAGGTGAGTCTCTTGTAAAAGAGCTACTTGTATATGGTGCCGTTTGAGATATGAATGTATCTGATACCTGCGTGATGGCGAATGCATGCCCCTCACATTCCATGTAGCAATTTTAAGCGGAAACATAGTTCTTATAGGGAGTGAAGTGGACATGTGTCTGCAGCGACCCAGCAGACATGCATGATACACATGCCTCAACAACGCATAACTCCCCTAGCATACTGACTTGTGGCATGGCATAGTGTATAAATCTGTTTACAATATATGATGTCTCACAATAGATCCAAAACAAAAACATTTCGATAAACAATTCCGAAAGGGGGAATGTGCAACCAGCAATTTTCCAAACTCTCGATAGAGACAACAGTCAAAAACGATCTGGGGGTGTGTGCTGCGTGCTAAACTTATATAACTTACACAATGCGTACATCAAGTGTTCCAAAATATCTAGTAAATAAGCAGTGTGGACTGATGTTTACGTGACTACAACAGAGCATGTGTTCAAATTCTGCACCTCCCTCCTACAACAGGATGTCTCCCCTTACCTCATGTGAACTTTCAGAATCTTAGTAGCATCTATCTCAAACGACTATGCTGACGGCAGCTGCATATTGCATCGTACGTATCACAATGCCTCAAATCATAGTTCAACCAGGGGTAGGGTCCCACAATGTTCACAATATTTGGTCAGCCATCTGCGGGGTGACATCTGGTTGTTTGGTCGAGTCCTGTGAGTTCTGTAGGCCATATATCTGCTCGTCGTCGCTAGATAGGTCTCGTTGGCTAGAGTTAGATACATCCTCAGTCTCCAAGCAGCCGCTGATTTCCGCTATTGCTTGCAGGGCGTCTCGTCTGCCAAGTGTGGTCCTAGAGACGGTGAAGGTGGTGTGTGCGCTCCCGTTGACCTCCGCTCTCTCTGGCGGTGGCGGAAGTGTGCTCTTAGTTTCGGTAGGGTCGCTGCCGCAGCCTTATCCCGAGGTCCCACAGTGGTGAAGGTGTCCAGCCATTCCTCTTCGGATGTGACAAAGAAGTGGGTTTTATCGCTTGCAACCACTCGTAGACGTGCCGGGAAGAGTAGAAAATATTTCAGGTTGTTTTGTGATTGTCTATATGGATGTCTTGCAGCTTCCTAGTTTCCTATAGGATGGAGTCCCTGTCCCGGTAGTTGAGGAGTCGGAGGAGCAGGGACCGCGGGTTCGAGCCTGTGGGAGGGGGACCCGCTGTTCGTGACCTCGGCAGCTGGGCCTCCCGGCCGGCACAGGAACTCCATCTGCAATGCCGCCTCCGTTCACACTGCACAGCAACTCAAGTTGCACCAGATAGTAGTGTATGTCTTCGCCTCAAGGAGAGGTCACACAGTCTTAGCGTCGATGGCGTAAATATTTGTGGGCGCCAGCAGCTTCCACCTAAAGCCACCTTCCGGGTAGCCTGTGTGGGCCAACCCAGAAGTATCACACCAAAGTAGAGACGTGCCTATGTCAAAGGTGCAGCAACCACCGAAGTCCAAGAGATGCGTATCTCAGCGTTGCCAGTGGCTGTGGTAGACCAAGCACCCAGTAGGGGTCTGGGTATCCATACAAGATCAGCCTCGAGGGTCACCAGCGATGTGGGCTTTGGCCAGTAGGCAGAGTTACCTCAAATCTCTCTCATAGGCCTCCATGCATTTCACAGAGGGGGATTAGAAGCACATCAACCGCTGCTCAGCATGTCTCCGCCATGCCAGGCAACATTGCAGTTAGCATCAGAGGGGAGCTCGCAGGGTCACAGCAGGCAGCTCAGCATCAGTGGCCCCCTGCTGAATCACGACATTCAGTAAATGGCAGTTCAGGTGAGTCCAGTAGCAGCTGCACACACCACCCCCCCTCTCCACAGTTGCAGTCAGTAGGTGGTCTAGAGGGCCTCAGGTGGCAGCAACATGAGGGCAAGTCCAAAAGAGCCCCGGGGGCATCCCAACCGGAGTAAGCAAACGACCATGAGGGCAGCAGCAGGGCAAACAGCCGCGGGTGCTACGTGTTGGCGGGGGCTCATCTACTGCTGCCACGCCGCTGAGGCAGCGGCCACTCAAATAGTCGGGACAGTGTTCATCC
Source organism: Lissotriton helveticus (assembly GCF_964261635.1). Classification (NCBI taxonomy): domain Eukaryota; kingdom Metazoa; phylum Chordata; class Amphibia; order Caudata; family Salamandridae; genus Lissotriton; species Lissotriton helveticus. Next base: position 691,852,261 of record NC_136068.1, read on the forward strand.
CCGCAGTCTCTCCCCACCCGCCGCCGCAATCAGAGGCCGATTCCGGGGGTGGGCAGCAAATTGCTTGAAGGTGGTCCCAGTCGCAGGCGATCGGGAAGCTTCAGAGCAGGCAGTTACATTTCTCCGCCGCAGGCGGGGACCCACTCACCGGAGACGAGCTGTGAAGGCAACGGCAGATCAGGCAAACAGGGCAGCGCTTCCCTCAACAGTTCTCCGTCTTCCAATGCGGCAGGCAGCAGTTCATTCATGTGCCGTGGACAGCACGGCCAAGTACGTGGCCCATCAGGGGACCCTATTTCTCGCCGCTACACAATTAGCAGTGCCCAGTCAGGTTACAGGAACAGCCGCGTCTTGTCCCCGGCCTCCTACCCACTCTGTGCCATTGCTTGCAGCCTGGGGGGCAGAGCTAAGCCCCGGGCTCAGTTTGTTGAAGCGAGCTGCATATGGATCTCATGCTGAGCGGGCCATCCAGGCGGGACCCGCAAAGCGGGGCTTGGGCAAGGCGGGACTCGCTGCGACACCTCAGATTGTTGTTCCGATGTGGCTGGGCCTGGTGAGAGCCCCCGTGGGCGGCTGCATTCAGAGAGCAGGGCCTGTTTAGGGGAGCCTCTGACGGAGCTCTACCCAGACACGTCTGCCTCCATTGCAGTCGCAGCCACGCCCCCAGAGTGCACGCAGTTCATGATGGAGATTGTGACTTGCATTGTGAGAGGGTCTCAATGGGTGAGCAGGTGTTCAGGGCCAGTTTTTATGGGTTTTAGAAGTCTGATGCTGTCCGCTGTGGAGGTATGGGGTTTGAAGTTTTCGTAGATGACTGAGATCTTTCGTGGAAGAAGCCCGCCAGGGTGCAGCACAGTTCTTGGGAGGGGTGATGTCATTCATGTTAGTTGAGGGGATGGAGAACTCTTTCACAATGCTGAAGAGCTCGGGTAGGGTGTTCTTCTTTGTTTATTTCAGGAGGCAGTGATGCTGGTTGAGTGCTGTCTTGAAGGTGGTATGGTCTCCTGTGTCTTTGCTGGTGTACCACTTTCTTGCTGGGAGATGCGTTTGGTGGATTTCAGTTCCACGGTAAACACACTTTCTCTTCTGGCAACACTGGCACCATACCCCCCAGCTCCACACGTAGAAACTGGAAAAATATATTGGAAAACCAGTAGAACAATGCTCTCAACTCCCACCTTCCAGACACAACATCCAACCCAGAACAGGCAGCAGTGAACTTCTCTCAGTGGATCACAAAATGCGCCGACATAATAACCTCAGCCAAGCCAGTCAAATCCAAAGGACCTGCCAGAAGAGCCAGTGTATTTACCGCGGAACTGAAATCCACAAACATAAAAAATTATAATTATGCCTTCAATTTCTAATTTATGCACCGATTTCAAATTACTATAACTTGTGCAGCTATGTACACAGTATTGTCTACTTACTAACCAACCCCACAGTTCATGAACTATAACTCTTGCCTTCCCTTTGCACAGCTTATACTCTTTCACATTGCATCACTTATACTACATTAAATCATATCATTCATAACACCACTCTTCACAGCTTTAAGTAAATCTTTTTAAAAAAGTGTGCATGGTAGAAGGGCGAGTTTTTTTTTTTGCAGAGTTTATATAGCGCGAACTAGACCCGAACCGAATCGGGTATCAGAGCGCTTTACATAGCACCAGTTACGTTACATGAGGACACACATTCATTTTTTGTTAGGCACGGGGAGATTAAGTGATTTGCCCAGAACCACAGGATGTTTGGCGTCGTTACCGAGACTCGAACCCAGTTCCTCCAGGTCCGAGGTCGAGCGCCCTAGCCGTTAGGCCAACTCCTCTCCCCAAAGTTATAGCGAGTTTAAGCGAGTTATAGTTCATGTACTGTGTGGATAGTGAGTTTACAACAGTGTGTAGGGAGCTTCATGAGTTATAGCAATTAGAAGGTCCTCTATGAATTTGCAGCAACATTTAAAAAAAAGGTTTTTGCCCCAGGCAGTCTCCCTCTGGGACCCCACCACCAAGCTTTGGGGGTCAACTTATCCCTACACTGCCCCCTATGTATTTTTCAGCATTTTTCTTACGACTCAGGATTGAGTCCTGAGATGTCTGCCACCACTTCCCGGTTGTGTGGTGGCAGCCAATCAGATCTTAGCATGAGATCTGTCTCGGCCCGTGAATCCTCTTTGGCGTGATAAATGCTATGTTTTTTAACTTTAATTTCTTCCAAACTACTTAATGGATTTATACCAAAGCACACAAAGCTCTCTTTCTGGACCAAGATATAGCTTTCTGCCAAATTTGGTGTAAATCCGTTGAGGCGTTTGGACTGTAGCTGTGTCTAAAGTTCCTATGGAAAGATTAATGGGTAAAGTGCTTTTTGAGACCCCTCTTTTTTTCAGCCCCCACTTGACGGATCACTCCAAATGTTTTCAATGACAAACTAGTCAAAAAGTAGCTCTTGTTATGGAAAGTTTTGTGGAGGTTCGTCAAACGGCGCAACATTTTTTAGCATCACAAAAAAGGCATTTCCTATAAAAACATGATCCTAACTATAATTACCCTGTAGTGACCTCTATAGATCATATATATAGTCACTGGAAAAACAAAGGTAACAGTGATATCATAGTTACAATAGGTTCTAAGACCATAACTTACATAAAAACACAAAGTTATATGTTGAAATGAGACATTAGTAAAATGATTTAAAAAAAAACGAACCACTGAAATGCCACTGAAATACACCAGTTCTAGTTTTATTAAAAACAGTATAACTTCTGCACCACCATCCAATGGACTTTGGCCATGACTTCCACCCATCCATGCGCTAAAGCCCAACCCACATTCTCATCATCTTTTTATTTTAACATGTTGTAAGTTATGTATTATGTGCGGTCGTACCCAGTACATGATGGGGTAGAAGCTATAGATTTTTCACAAAGCCCTAACTGGTGTATTTCAATTTTTGTCTTTGTTTTTTTAACATTAGCTCTTGTTTCATTCCAATACCTAAGTATTCAATCACCTTAGCCTTTGGTTTTCCAGTGAACTTCCTGTTTTTTTTAATCATTTTCTAAACTGGATCAACAGTCAACCCTATGCATGCAGCCAATCTCTGATGCACATGACTGAAGGTGTGCGCAGCACCTGTTGGCTGCATATCCCAACCAGACTCTGTCCCAAACTCCCACATGCAGGCCAACCCATTGGACATCACTTAAGTCCACACCCTACGACCAACCCCCATATGCAACTAAACCATAATATGCAAGGCCTTCTGCTGTTTAATATGTAATATTTTTTCAGGGATCACAATACTCTTGTGGTACCTATCCGGCAAGCTTCCACCTGGCGATACTGCAATACTGTGCAAGCTTCCTCAGAGAAGTTTCTGTAGTGCTGCATCACCATGAGGTGGACGGTTGTACAGCATCTTCTGTGAGAACTCCACAGTACCTCATGGGATGCCTCCAGTGGGCCCCACAAGAGCATAGCTGAACCCCTGACCGAATTTTGTTTTCACTAGAGTGGTCCTTCTGAGTATTCCCCACAAGTGTCTAGGTTTCCGAATTCCCCTAACCTGACCCATATGCCCTGTTTAAACATCTTTTCAGGACAAAGGGGCTGAATCACTGAGTCATGTAATGGCTGCCTAAAACATTTCTTGAGCTGTTGAGTATGGCCAAGCAGACTGTGAGGTAGTGGTATGGTCCCGGGGACTGTGGTACCGTATTGACCAATGGTAGAAAAGACTTCCTCAGCAATGAGATTTGATTTCTTTTTATGCATTTATTGTACTGCAGGAGTCCTGCACGAGTCCTGTGCTACATAATAGTCTATATATCACTAACTTTTCCAGGCGATTAGCCCATTCATGAAAATGCAAACACCAATTTAAATGCAAATTTAAAACTAGCATTTACAATGCAACGGTTTAGCCTTTGGAAAAGTTAGAGCTATAGGCATTGTAAATGACAAAATTTGTATTTATGTGTTGGTTTTGAAAACAGATAAATAAATGGCATTGTCATTTACATTGCCAATAGCTTAATCTCTCGCAAATGTGAGACCTATTGTACCCTACGGCCGAGCTCCGCAGACAGCAATTACTACCACACACACACACCCAGAGCCACACACACAAACCCAGAGCCAGCCACACATACACCCAGAGCCACACACACACACCCAGAGCCACACACACACACCCAGAGCCACACACACACACACACACACACACCCAGAGCCACACACACACACACACACACCCAGAGCCACACACACACACACACCCAGAGCCACACACACACACACCCAGAACCACACACACACACAACCAGAGCCACACACACACACACACACACCCAGAGCCACACACACACACCCAGAGCCACACACACACACCCAGAGCCACACACACACACCCAGAGCCACACACACCCAGAGCCACACACACACACACCCAGAGCCACACACACCCACCCAGAGCCACACACACACTCAGGAGACTAAGCACAGCGAGGGGGCAGGGAAGCAAGCACAGCGAGGGGGCAGGGAAGCAAGCACAGCGAGGGGGCAGGGAAGCAAGCACAGCGAGGGGGCAGGGAAGCAAGCACAGCGAGGGGGCAGGGAAGCAAGCACAGCGAAGGGGCAGGGAAGCAAGCATAGCGAGGGGGCAGGGAAGCAAGCACGTGCAACGGTTTCGCCTTTGGAAAAGTTAGAGCTATTGGCATTATAAATGACAAAATTTGTATTTATGTGTTGGTTTTGAAAACAGATAAATAAATGCCATTGTCATTTACATTGCTAATAGCTTAAGGCCAGATGTAGGTCGGTCGGTAATGGCCGAAAATCGGTATTTTCGGCCGTTACCGACCGGTATTTCAGAAATGGCATGTGGGGGCATTATTTTACAGAATCGGTAAATTTACAGATTCGGTAAATTTACAGATTCTGTAAAATACCGAATCTGTATTTTTACCGATTCGGTAAATCTGAGATGTAGGTGGGACTCTTCGGAGTCCCACAAGCCTTACCGAATCGGTATTTTACCATCAAATCCAATTTGATGGTAAAATACCGATTCCGGTGTGCATGCACATGTGTGCATGCACACCTATGCCATATGACAGGCAGACCTGCCCTTAGGGCATGTATGCCTGCCACATGGCACCCGAGCCTGTTTTGGGGGGGGGGCAGAGGGTGTCAAAGTGACACCCTCTGCACCCTTGTGAAAGTCGGTATTTACCGAATCGGTAAATACCGATTCGGTAATGCCCATTCATTCCTATGGGCTACAAAGCCCATAGGAATGAATGGGCATTACCGATTCGGTATTTACCGATTCGGTAAATACCGATTTGTTCCAATTCGGTATTCCAGCACATCTGGAATACCTACATCTCCACCCCTCTGATTTACCGATTCTTAATTACCGAATCGGTAAAATTCGGTAATTAAGAATCGGTAAATCAATTCTACCTACATCTGGGCCTCAATCTCTTGCAAATGTGAGACCTATTGTACCCTACGGACGAGCTCAGCAGAGAGCAATTACTACCACACACACACACCCAGAGCCACACACACACACCCAGAGCCACACACACACACACACAGAGCCACACACACACACCCCCAGAGCCACACACACACACACCCAGAGCCACACACACACACACACACACCCAGAGCCACACACACACACACACACCCAGAGCCACACACACACACACCCACCCAGAGCCACACCCACCCACCCAGAGCCACACACACCCACCCAGAGCCACACACACACTCAGGAGAGCAAGCACAGCGAGGGGGCAGGGAAGCAATTACAGCGAGGGGGCAGGGAAGCAAGCACAGCGAGGGGCAGGGAAGCAAGCACAGCCAGGGGGCAGGGAAGCAAGCACAGCCATGTTTCCAGTGCTTGGCTATTCTGAACAAACCATTGGTATCCGGCCTGCCACTCAAACGAAAACAACTCCCAGAATACCTTAAATAGCTAAATGAAACCTCAGAAGTAGAAACATTATTACACCCATTCCTATGAAGCTCTTCACCCACTCTCCACTAATCTGTTTGAATCCTCAATCATGAGTCAGTGCGAAGAGTCAACAAACAAAGAACAAGTTACTAGAATACATGTACTAGATGTAGAATTAAGGATGACAACCCTGAGTCAATGCAGAGGCAGAGAAAAAAAAGTCCCTGGAATAGATGCTACATGCACCAGATGCAGAATAACGAAGGCCTGCGCTAATAGTTAATTTAGTCACAAGGGAGACATAGCAGACACTGGCAGGTCTAGTTCACTGGCAAGAACGTGCCCAGACATTAATGCAACCCAGCATATGGAGTGTGGCGAACTGTCCCTAGATCGAGCCAGAACAAAGATGGCGGCTACTGCTCATGCGCAATGCAGCTGCAATAGAACCACTCCACGGCCCGACCAAACCATTAGAGGGGAACATTCTGCGCCGTGCAACTATGGAAAGCGCCTTTAAAGCATATGAACATAAGTGTAAAACTTTTTTTTTTTGTACTTTATTTTTTTATTTCTCAGCTTATGTACAAAACATTTATGCTCAAATAGGATAGGAGAATTTGTATCTGACAACTATCTTCTAAGCAGTACTCCTTTAACATTGGTTGCCTGCCCATCCTTCAACCAAAGGGATACAAGGTTGAGCTGCACCCAGCGATGGCACGAGCACCAGAGTCTTGATGTTCCATCATATAGCTGAATCATATGATCAGAATTCGCCTGTTTTGGTGTTGTATGCATTCCACTGACCAATACACCCAGTATTTCGAAAATGTGTAACCATCACTTCCTGGGCGAATCTAACCAAGCCTGAATAGTAACCCTGGATAGTTGCAGTTTATGAGTTGATTTAACAAGCAATAGTGAGAAAGCGTTTGTCAGGGAAGCCTTTCACAAGTGAGTCTACTTGAAGCTCAGAAATGTCAGTAGATACTGCAGCCAGAAGTCTATATGCCAAGTCCGTTCTTTCAAAGGCTGAGTGTTTGTAAGGTCACTTGATACGGTACATGATCTTGCGCTGCATGCGATGCTGAATCTCCCCTCGTCGCATCATCAGCTGCAGCACTTTGTAAATTGCATGCTCCGGGTATTTCTGTTTGATGAAGTCCTGAACAATGCTGTGCTCAGACACCTGCATGCCAATAGCAAACCGCCGCTTCACCTACTTCTCGATCCGAGACAGCATCTCCTGGTCTTCCACTGTGGTGAAGCCTTCAGCACCAGAGAGGCTGCCAGACATGGTAGCATCCAGCGTGGAAACCTGGAACAGTCTCAGTGCCTCGTCGACATCAGTCTCTGTAGCAAAGGGCTGCAGACGCATTTTGCTGAGGGACTCGGAGATCCGTACAATAGCCTCCAGTTGCCTGACAGTTATGGGGAAGCTGGATCGCCGGTCACTCTCCCGCTCATGTTCCCAGGCCCCACTTTGCCTCAGGATGTACCGGTTCTTCAGCTTCTCCGCTGCTGCAGCAGAAAGTCGGGGTCCACATCGCCCTCGGCAGTACGCAATGTACTTCTTGAGCATGTTGAGCTCTATCTCTCCCTCCACAGCATGGGCCTGGGTCAAGGCGCTCAGATGCACATTCATGACATGCTTGGCCAGGGTCATATCCCGTTGTTTGTTGTGCTCGTCCTTTACTATGAAGATCATGTCAAATCGAGACAAGATGGTGGGCATGAAGTCTATATTCTCCTCACCCTTTGTGTCATCCCAGCGCCCATACACAGAGTTGGCAGCAGCCAGAACCGAGCAACGTGAATTCAGGGTGGTAGTGATGCCAGCCTTTGCAATAGAGATGGTCTGCTGCTCCATGGCTTCGTGAATGGCCACGCGGTCATCCTCCCTCATCTTGTCAAACTCGTCGATACACACAACTCCTCCGTCTGCCAGAACCATGGCACCACATTCCATGATAAAGTTCTGTGTCATCGGGTCACACATCACAGAAGCTGTTAAACCAGCAGCACTGCTACCTTTCCCAGAGGTGTACACCCCAATAGGCGAACAGCGCTCCACAAACTTCAGCAACTGTAACTTGGCCGTACCAAGATCCCCCAGCATCAGCAGGTAGATGTCACCACGGCGAGTAAGCCCATCCGGGAGTCTCTTCCGGGAGCCTCCACTCAGGAGGCAGGAAATGGCCTTCTTGATGTCTGCGCTGCCGTAAATGGAAGCAGCTATGCTCTTGGCAACGGTCTCGTAGATATCTGGCCAGGAGGACAGTCGGTGGAAGTCTTCCTCCTCCTGTGGGGTCACGGCACCTACAACGCTGCGGCCTGTTCCATCTGTGTCCACCTGGAGGCCAACCACACGGATATAGGAGCTGCGAATGCCCACGCCAACTCTGTCACGCCCTTTGCTCGAAGTCATGTCAGACTTCTTGATGGAGTATATGCCCATGATGGTCACCCGATTGCCTGGAACCACTTTGTCACAGAGATACCTATCGCAGTAGAGCTGCATGTGGCGGGGCATTTCTCCGTGAGGCACAGCATCTGGAGACTCCTGCAGCTTCAGTGTCTGAAAGTCCACGCACTTGCACTTGTCCGGGACTATGAAGTACGGATCGAGGGGGCACTTGGGACGTCCGGCTTGCTCCGTGTTGCACTTGCACGGCATGGCATATCCCTCAAGCCCCGGCCGCACCACGATGTTATTGATGACGTTCCGGCAGCTGCGGCACTGGATGGACATCTTGGTAGCCTTCGCACGGACAGCAGTGGCCGCAATAACGATACCAGGTATCTTCACTAGATGCGACATCTGCTCCGACTTCAGACTGCGGATGTTTGCAGGGTTAGCATCAGACTTGAGCATAACCTGGATCTCCTGCAGAGTCTCTTCCCCCGAAGAACGAGGACGGGTCACCTCGTCAGCCACTTCTTGTGCCGCTTCTTCAAACAGCTGCAGGTGTTCCGTGGGCTGCTTGTATAGGTAGTCAGCCAGGTCTTCGTCAAAGCTTGCCAGGTCCTCCATCTCCACCTCAATCCAGAACTCTCCCAGGTTATAGTGCCGTTTGAGCTCATCTCGGTATTTGAAGCTTAATCCTCCACGGTCGCTGCCCTCACGGTACTGCCGGAGAAAGTCCTTGAGCTGGCGCCTCGTCGCCGGCCCCTCCCTGGGAATCGCCACCAAGGCCCCCCAAGCTGTCGCTGAAATATAGCCCCGGCTGGTCGAAGCCCGACATGACTATAGACTGCAGGCACAGAAACAGTGGCTTGAAACGGAAAGACTCGCGCACGATGTTAGTTCCCCCACAGCGACTAAGCTAGAAGCCGCCAGCTGTATCTTAGTTTTTCCGAAAAATATTTTGTATTGTCTTCAGAGGTACTGCACCTCACTCCCCTCCTCTTCGGCTAATTGTTTCTTTTACGGATCTCTCCACAGTCTCATTAAAAATCCGTCAGAGGGGGGTTGCGGGCTGCGGGGGAGAGCGGACACGTCCATCCCGGCACAGACACGTAAGGAATGACAAAAACATGACTTGCCCCCAAAAAAAAAAAACAACGCCTTCCGCCGCAATGACGTTGTTAAAGGGGCGGGATGAGTAAAAATCACCGGAACGCCCACGAATCTGCTTGGGCAATGACTGACGCATCTCTGTTCCAATGACTAGCCTCCATTTATGGAGCTAGCCAATGGAACAGAGAGGCGGGACAAAGCCCCATACTGCTTCTCAAAAGATTTCGCCTGCGCGAACGCTGCTGCGCAGCGGACGCCAGGCGAAACCTAAAAAAACTACTGAACGGATTTAAACCAAATAATGAAACGCACACTTTCTGAGTAAAGTTCTAACTTTCTGCCAAATTTGGGGTATTTCTGTTGAGCTGCTTTTTCTCTATTGGGGAGCAGAGTTTCCTATGGGAATTAACATAGGAAATTGATGTTCTGAGATCCCTCTTTTTTCTTGTCCCTCGAATGAGAAGGAGCTGAAGAAGTCACTGAACTTTTCTTTCAGAGTTTAATGCAGATTTGTCAAACAGTGCCTAAGTTACCAAAGTAACAAAAAATGCCTTCCAATAGAAAGTCATACCTACATAAATGGGAAATATCCAGAACTATGTGGCCAGAGCCATACGTTCCAGAAGCCCGCAAGTGTAACCACACTTGCCCGAACAATGCATTTGCCTAAACCACGCATATGCGTGGTTAAGGCAATACGCTCTAGTGTTCGAGATGGTTGGGGCCTAGGAACAGGAGCGTCGGGAAGGTGACACAGTCACGGACAGGTAAGTGGGGCTAGTGCCAGGTTTGGGGGTCGGATGGCAAGTTTATAGGGCTCAGGTCAGGGGTTGCTATTGGAGGGGGTCAGTGGAATGTTTTTTAGGGCTCGGAAGGGGGTCAGGGTACTTTTAAGGAGGGGGCAAGATTTAGGGCTCGGGTCTGGGGGTCTGTAGAAATCAATAAAGTCTAGTAGACAGCTCTTGTAGTTGTAGTTAATTCTTCAAGTTACATCTTGGTTAATTCCAATGTAAGTCTTAATATAAGCCCCACCAGGAGCAGCCTCCTGGCTGCTCAGCCCATCTTCTCCAACTGCTCCCCCTTCAAGTACAAACATCATAACATTCCAAATGACATCATATAGCTAGAGCATCAGGCAGAGAATCAGGGCAAGGGAGATGCATTACATAAGAAGCAGATTACTACACATCTGCCCCTTTATAATATTTAGCAAAATTAAATAGTATACACATATATAACCATAGGAAGAGAAGATAAACATTCCAGAAGTAAACGTAAAAGAACACCATAATAGCATGAGCCACACTCTCCTTATGTAATAATAATAATAATAATGTAAAAGTAATGCAATAATGAGAAAATAGTAATGTAAGTAATAAAATAGCCTTCCCTATGTAATAATAATAATGATGCAATAGTAATAATGTAAGTAATAACAGTAAGACAGCCTTCTCTATGTAATAATAATGATAATAATAATGACATAGTAAATGTAGTAATATAAGTAATAAAGTAGTAATATAGAAGTCATAAACTTAAACAAATGGCAGGACCAGGGAATATCATACGCCCTCTACTGCACACACTATAATATACCGTCCACTTACCAAGAACACCCTCCACTGCATACTATTGCAGGACCAGGGAAATTTACATATCCTCTAATGCACATAGTACACTGTTCTGTCTGCATACTATTGCAGGATCCACACGCATTAATACACAGTAGCCGACCAATAAGAGAACACATACCTCCTCATAAAGGGGGAATCCACCTCCCTATAAACCACCACACACAGTAACCCAAGGGGGAATACACCTCCCTATAAACCACCACACACAGCAACCTCCCAAGGGGGAATCCACCTCCCTATAAACCACACACTCACAGTAACCTCCCAGATAATTGTAAAGGGGGAATCCGCCTCCCTATAAACCACACACTCGCAGTAACCTTCCAAATAGTTGTAAAGGGGGATCCACCTCCCTATAAACCACACACTCGCAGTAACCTCCCAAATAATTGTAAAGGGGGATCCACCTCCCTATAAACCACACATTCGCAGTAACCTCCCAAATAATTGTAAAAGGGGAATCCACTTCCCTATAATAATACTGTAAAATGAAAATCACATTGAGTATCAATTTAGAATATGACACGTTGCAAATCAAAAGCAGATGTACATAACATTGGCATATATCACCAAATTCAGTGCAGTGTCACTAAATGACTTAGCCGTTATCACATGCACCACAACAAACGAGTGAGTGACTTAATAATTAACAATCATCTCACAAAGTGCAGTTCTGGGTTTCTTATTTCCATTGACCCACACTCTAACTCCTTATAGCAATATTTCATTACTGTTCCAGATCTGAATCCACCTTTCTCTCCGAGTCAACTAGTTAATTCCTTTTCTTGGTGCAATTGTGCTCCATAGCCAGAAGATGACGTTGTTGCACTAGGTATAAGTTTTCCAAAGTGACATTCTCGGTAATATGTAGTTTTCAATTAGTGTAAATGACAGTACCTGTGACGATCTTCAGGCAGCAATGCTCATGGCAACCCTCACATTAAAATCATCTTTATCACCAGTACTTGACTCACGAAATTAACTCTGATGGCAATCCAGGCCATCTACAGAACACAGAGACATGAGAACAAACTGGGGCCTTCTTGCAATTCCGTTTCAATACGATGGAGACACGGCACAGTTACAATAGACTGTGCAAAGGCCCGTAGACTATAATCCAAAGATGGCAAGATGCGTTGTGACATTGTGCCGGGTGGCTTGCAGCAACAGCATGCACCTCTCCATAACACAAAGCTTGGACAGCATGGAGGTTCTCAAGTTCGGTAAGCCGCGTGCAACAAGTATGTGTCCTCTATGTTGGCTCGAGAGGCAATTGAATGATAACTGTCATAAATCACTCCACGTAATATTAACAAGCATTTCATTTTCCTTCAACCCATAGTGCAACTCCCAAGTTCCGTGATCCTACTCGAGCCACTCACTTCATTATTGTCTTAATTATTCTTTTGCCACGGCATACTTTCAGAAAGTATAATCACCACACATTGGGGCTGACTGCAGTTTAACTGGATATCATCAGTTAATAGATCATTCCTCACAGTTGAAGCTGTAAATTGGTGTTGACTGCAGTTTTCTCCACATTTGTTCTCTGTCACATTTGTAACAGCGGGGCTTGATAATTCTTTAAAAGCATGTGATGAAAATCTGCCCCCGATTATTTTCTACCATGTGCAGCCACTTCTCATCAGGGCACACCAGAGAATTGTCAGCATTCAACACAGGGGCATGACCTTTGCCCCTACCTCTTCATTGGGCTTCACAGTTTTAAAACAGGACTGCAGATACTCTTTACAGGCTCATACACAAGTGTATCTGGTACCTCGAATTATTTAGGGCGACCGTTGTCTGGGTCACTGGTGGGGCAGGTGCCAGATAGCTTAAATATTTCAATGTCTTTAGTAATATTAGTACCTTCAGCTCCAGTTCCAGTAGCTGCTAAATATTCTTCTTTTCTCCACGCGTAAGTTCTTCTCCTTTTTAAATCGTCGCCAATGTAGAAATCAATAAAGTCTTGTAGACAGCTCTTGTAGATGGTATTTTATTCTTTAGGTTACAGCTTAGTAAGTTCCAATGTAAGCCTTAATATAAGCCCCATCAGGAGCAGCCTCCTGGCTGCTCAGCCCATCTTCTCCAACTGCTCCCCCTTCAAGTACAAACATCATAACATTCCAAATGACATCATATAGCTAGAACATCAGGCAGAGAATCAGGGCAAGGGAGATGCATTACATGAGAAGCAGATTACTACAGGGTCGCTATTGGGGGGTCGGTGACAAGTTTCTAGGGCTCCGGGAGGGGGAGAGGAAAAGGGTACTTTTTAGGAGGGGCAAGCTTTATCACTCGGGTTGGTGCCAAGTTTGTAGGGCTCAGGGAGGGGGAGCGGGTCAGGGTACCTTTTAGGAGGGGGCACGTTTTTAAGGCTCAGGGCAGGAGGAGAAGGTTGGAGTAGCTTTAAGGGCTGGGTTTGGGGGAGTATTTAAGGAATGGGGTGTTTTTACTGCTCAGCGGGTGGGGCAGGTAGGGAGTTTGTAATTTAGGACTTCGGTGGGGGAGGGGGGTCAGATTATTGGCAAACTTAACAGCGCATCCACACTTGTGATTCATGCCTTTACCACAAAAATGTGTGGTAAAGGCATGCATGGTAAGGGAATGCGTGGTAAGTCCCATTCATAGTTTGGGCTGCGTGGTAGAGGCATGCGTGGTTGAGCCTTGCGCGCCTCTATCATACGACCACAAACATCAATGGTTGATGCACTAGATGGATCATTCTATGGCTAACTCAGTTCATGTAGTATACTTGTAAAGCGCACAGCTGCCCCAGCAACGGGGCGTCCCGGCGCTGTATAACTCTGGGGAACCCGTCCTGGCTTTTCCCTGTGGGATGGTCCCTTGCTGGGAGTCCCCAAGGTGGAGCCAGGCATCCCCGGAATTGGTGGGGCCGTTGTGGAGATTAGGCAAGCTAATGCCCAGAGTTGCCGAGTGGAACCCCTGATTAGAGTAAGCACCGAAGCGAGAATTATCGAGTCCGCTGACCAAGGTCCACGACCCTGCCGCGTCGGGAATTGAACCCTGGTCCCAGGCTGACTTCTGCTCTCAGGCCTGCCGCCTCTAACCAGTGAGCCACACTACTCCACTAAAACTCAGTTTTAGAATGAGTCATTAATTTGTAAAAACGTAATCAGAGGGGACCAAAACTTTTCAAAGGAGCCCAACACCATCTCTGCTGAATGCTGGGGTTCCCAAGTACCAAAGCTGCCTAGTTTTGATTTTAACTCGTGCCTCTTTCCTATATTATCCTAAACTTCCGGTCTCTTTCGCAAACTCTTTCAGGTTCATTTTGATCCCTGCTTTCCCTTTTGACACTATTTCTATTTTTCCCTTTCTCAGTCTTGCTGCTTTTTCTGTTTTCCTCTCTCATGTTCTTGTTAAAAGTTGGATGATGAAAATAAGTTCTGGCTCCCAAAGGTGTCTGAATTACACACTGCTTGCAACCTTCTGCGATGAATAAAATTAGTTCCATTGAGTTGATCATAAGAAACATCTGTCAGTCACAGCAGTGTAAAGAATCCACATGACTACGCCCATCATTCCGAGTCGCCAGAGACGACAGGGGTGTGGAAAACCTAGCCAATTACGAGTTAGACCCTGAAGGTCCCCCTATGAATTACCTAGGAATCGATTTTTCTGGATCGGATGCCCCAGGTACTTCCTCATTTTGGTCCCCAATTTTGCCCAGAAAATGTGTCTACTTTTAACAGCTGAACTCTCCTCTTGAGAGCTAAGAGATACGACTTGTTCCCATCTCATCAGAAGTTACTGGCCCCATGTGAATTAAGAGGCCACTCATAATAAAGGACCGAAGCAGCAAGAAATAGCAATAAAACCATAAAAGTCGACATAATTTAGGGGCATATTATCAAGAAACGGCGTTAAAATTATCGCCGGTTTAGCGGCAGAAAACTGCCGCTAAAGCGGCGATAATGGGCTTGATAATATGCCCTTGTGAATTCCCATAGAAGCCCATGTTCTGGTGTGAACATGGGCTTCTATTGGAATACTCCAGGCGATAATTTTAACGACGTCCTTGATAACATGCCCCCTTATGAGTCTAAGGTGTGACAACAGGCATTATTGCTTCGCTGTATTACCGTGAAGCGCCTCCAAAGGGTTACAAGACATCATGGAAATCTCATTCCTCATTTCGTATGGAGTTCTCAAAGGTGTTAATTAGGAAAATCCTTATTCGAAAAGAAATATTAAAATGCAAGAATTAGGTAGGATAAATTATTTCCAGAACCTATTAGCATTTTGATTAGCTTGAATGTTTGGAAACTCCGGCTTATCATCGGCCAAGTCTGGGTATGATTTTCATCTTTTCTTCCCCCTCACATTGCTCCTCAGTTCTGCACTCATCTTCAGCCTCCCCCTCCCCTCAGGTACCTCAGGTAGGGATGCCAAAGACATCTTGAGAGAGGGCGAATGGGCCTTGGACATATCATACTGCTTCTTCTTCTGTTTCCGGGGAAGAGAGGGCTGATTGTTGCCCATTTAAATGCCATTCAGCTTTCCTTCTGAAATTATTAAAATCATGCACCCAAAGACTTGTTTGCAGAGCAAGGTTCTTTTTGCCATGAGCAATGAATAGATCTACGATGACAGCTGGCATGTTTCGATCTGTCATGTGGGCTATCGAGCTTTTCAAGGCATGGTTCTTTTTGGTTGAATATGTCAGAGTTAATGTTACTCTACAACGATCTTAGACATCGCACAATGGAACTAATTAATGTATCGCTATGTCATCATTTTACTGTCGATCCAAAATGTACCCATACTCTGCAATGTTTCTTATCTTGTAGTGTGCTAGAGCCCTTCACTTTGTATCTCTTCCTCTTGGCCTATGCCATGACAATATATAAATTGTTTGAACAAAAAAGTATGTCATAGTTACTTAGGCCCACATGCATCAAGCATTTTTGGAGTCGCAAACGGTGCGATTCCTTAAAATCGGCCGTTTGCGATTACAAAAGTGCTTTTTGGGATGCATGAAGCAATTTTAGAATTCATAACATTTTTGCGAGTTCTAAAATTGCGATTGCTTTTAAGAAGTCGCAGATGTGCGATTTCTTAAAAGCAATGCATCATTACTTTTAAAAGTGCAAAATCGCAATTAGGGTGTCAAATTTACCAAGTGTTTGAACCACTCGGTAAATTTGGAAAAAGTGTTTAAAATGCTGAAAATGTTTTTTTTTCAACATTCATGTTTCACACACACATGTCCTTAGGACATGTGTGTGTGAAACATGATGCGAAAAATACATTTCAGGGGTGCATGGGGGGGTCCTTTGGACCCCGCCCTGCACCCATGAAATTTTCAAAGTGCCACTCGCAATTTGCTAATGCCTTCCCATTGACTCCTATGGGCCTTTTGGCCCATAGGAATCAATGGGAATTGCGAAAATTAACTTAAGAATTCGGTATTTATTTGGAATTCGGTAAAAATTGCGATTTTTACCGAATCACAAATGAATACCGAAAATAATGATGCATACCATTTTGCACTTCTTAATTTGCGATTCCTTATTTTTCGCAAATTAAGAAGTGCAAAATGCCTCAATGATGCATGTGGGCCTTTGTAACTCTCACTGTCGTATTGGTCACAATATATGTGGTCCCTGTCGCAACGTGTCAGAGGAGTTTAATGCCTGTGTCTCCATGTTTGCGTCTCCGTGCTTATGACGTGGGTGCTGCACCCCTAAAATGTGTTTATTGGGTATTTGATGTAGGAAGGGGTTGCTTGGCTTACCATTGGATCTGATATGATATTCGTTGGCACGTGGCCCAAGGCGGTTTTCCCTACCAGAGCCCTCATATGCTTTATTTAGATAGTCCCGACCTAAGTTGCACTCCGACTAAAACCCATATTATTTCTTGATGTATGCAGCTCCTGCTTAAGCTAATTGCCCCTCACATCCATGTGATTTTTTTGAGCAAATGGCCCTTTCCTAAAGATACTGCCCTCTACCTCATAAGTCTTTCCTCAACATATTCGGGTCTTGCTGGGATCACAAGCAACCCCAGACCGGTTTCAGCTTACTTAGGTCTCGTTAGTGGGGTATTGTTTGACTCCTATGGCTTCGTGAGCACAAACATACCGTTCCACTTAGGGTGGCTACTCCAAAAACAAGGCCACATTCCATGCCACTATTTTTTGTGCATTGTGCCATCCTGCACAGACACTTGCCTTATAATGATGGTCTGGAATGCAGCCAATTAATTACCAGTGGTTATGATTAATTCAATCATTACACCCATCATTTTGTTAATGTATGTATTCCTCAGTGGGACGCCTTAAGTGTGACAGATATTCCCAAATGGGGTCCAGTGATTTCTGTACCACTGGAACCAAGTGGCTCCCTACTAAAGAGGCCCACATTGGCTGAAACCTAGTCAGGGGCTGGTTGTGAATCAATTTAGAGGGGGCCTGGCATTTCGGGCTGGACTATTCCTTATGGAGCAGAAACAAGAGTGATGTGCATGTGGCTGACTTCTGCCTGAGGTGGCATGGTAGGCAAAAAATGATGGAGTGGAATGCAGCCACGAGTCATTGCCAGTAGGTGAGATTAATTTAAGCATTCAAACCATCACTTTTATTTATCTCTCCCTACGACACCCTAAGAGCGACGGATATGCCCTGATGTGGGTCCTGTGCTCCCTATGTCACTGAACCAAGTTGCACCTACTGAAGAGACCCAAACGGGTTGAGACCAGACTGAGGTTGCTTTCGCTCTGTTTTAGAGGGGGGCCTGTCCCTTCAGTTCAGGCCAGAGTGTTCCTATTTGAGCAGGGGCCAACGATGAGTTGCATATAGCTTGTTTCCATCTGCGGTGGCATGGTGGGCACAAAAAATATTGACTGGAACACGGTTCTGAGTAATTACCTGTGACTGAGATTAATTCAGGCAATCCAGACATCACTTTTTTGTACTCCTCAGTACGGTGCCCTAAGTGTGACAGCTGTGCCCAGTCATGAGTCCAGTGCTCACTTGGCCACTGAAACAAGGCTGCACCCTTATGAAAAGGCTAAAATAGACCAAAAGTGATCTGAAGTTGCTTGTGTTTAGGTTCAGTAGAGACCTAGCCTGGCAGTTCTTGCTGGATTGCTTCTATTGGAGCAGCACCGATGCTAATTTGCATATGACTGGCTCCTTTCTGAAAAGGCATGGCAAGCAAAATAAATATAGACTGAATTGTGGCTCTGAGTAATTAAAAGTGACTGAGATTATTTAAAGCAGTTCACTCATCACTTTTTTGCATTTCTCTAACATAATCTGGCATCCCTGTATAAGAAGGGCTGTAGGTAGCTGTCAAACCAGGCTGCAGTAGAAGAGTCCTTCCTTCCCTCAGATAGGGAAAGCATGGGCAGCATCAATACAAACACCCGTCACACATCCACGCAGAACGCGTACAGCATGGGCAGGCAACAGGATGCAAGCTCCCACGCAAACAAATGAAGGAAGGCACTGTGGCGACAAAAGTGCAAGCTAGCCTAGTGCATCTTAAAGGTGCAGCACAGAAATCAGAACAAGCTACCCTCACAGAGCCAGAACTGCAGGCAGGAGTAATGCAAGACTCTGCCACAGGCAGCAGGCAGTTTTTGTCTGTTGACACATACAACCTTTTCATTAGAAACACCAACTCAGATCTTTCAGTTTTGACAATGTTTATACTAAAAAAAGAACCAAAACAAGATCACAAGAGAAATGGATAAGCATGGCTAGTTTCTTTCCACCTGGCTTTGCCAAAAAGGTAGGGGGATCTCAGAGTTTCAGCTGTCCGAGCTTAAATTGAAATGCAATCGCTCTCTCTCAGTTGAATGGCTCAATCTGCAACAATTAACTCCTTTGTTTCCCACCACAAAGGCGATGACTGTGACAGTCATAAGCAATCGTCGGTGTGCAGGTAATTTAGATACCCACAGACGTTTATTTTACTGACTACACCTGCTGGCCTGTCACCCCCTCACTCAAGGGGTCGCCATTGGCCTGACAACACCCTCTTGAGCCTCGGTATCATTTCACTCCGGTTTATTGTCTTCTGGGGTGAAAAGGATTGTTTGGAAATGTTATCTTTTATCTTTTATCTTTGATGCTGCTAGGTCACCTGAGCTGCTCAAAGACATTGAAGTTGGAGGGGAGGCTACATTTGTTATTTAAAATGTTTTATTTAACTCCCGCTGAAGAATTCACGCACGTGAAAACAGTTCGCTGCCACCTCATCCATCATATACCATAACAATGACACACTATACCTTCAAACAGACGAGGTCAGATTCCTAAAAACTTTCATTACAAACCATCAATGTAGCAAACATCTTCTTTGACCCTAGGCTGAATTAGTATGAATCGACAGCAACTAAATATCCTTAACTAGGTTGGAAGTGAAAGGTCGCTCGAAATAGTGTCAAGCTCGGGCATTACCTGCGATAAGTTCTTTTTGTTTGCAGTTTTTATATAGCGCGACGTCGACCCGAAGTTATTGGAGCGCTTTACATGAGCACAAGGTACATTACATAAGGAACATACATTTTTGGTAGGCACAGGACATCTGGGGCCTTATTTATGAGGCCTTGCGACAGTTTTGCGCTCAACACCCAATCAAATCGTAGAAAAACATCAATCACTAGGAAAAACACTCACTCCTCAAAATCAGGCTTCACCTCCGCCCTCCACCCAGCTCGAAGTTAGGTTGGTATGTGTGGAAAAACACTCCACACGGAACAGGTAAAGGTGCACAACTACACTCAATCAAGTAATAAGGGAAAACAGCCAACTCAAGTAACAATATACACTCTATAGCAACATGGCTTCAATACAGTCTTTAACCCAAACCCGAAGTAAGGGCAGTATGTGTGGAAAGGCACTCCCCACGGAACAAGCACAACTCAACATCCAATCAAGTAGTAATGGAAAAGCAATCACCAATACAAGCACTCACCCTTCAAAAATCAGGTTTCACAGCAAGCATAAGAAAAAACAGGAACTCAGCGACACCATATGACTTAACCACTGCCCTTAACAACAGCAAGAACTAAATTAAGCAAAACATGTGCAGACCACCACAAATGCAGAAAATCATAAAAATTAAATTAGAGAGTAAGAGATACCCTCATTGAAATGGAAAACAAAGCACACCCCAACACAATTACTAGAAAGTATTTTGCACACCCATAGTACAAAAAGTGGAACAACAAAATGTGGATAGTACAACCCAAAATGAAGATCAATTAAAACAAAGATGATCCTTTCCTTATCTCACCAACAAAGTCTCCAGATGTGAAGAGACTCCATTAGTGCCATGTACATTTGGCAACGAATTTAATTAAAAGAACCTGCGTGTGCTACCTGAATGGATTGGTACTATGAAGTCTAAAGTAACTTGAAACTGAAGAAGCGTAACTGGAAGAAGCTCCTCTTGTAACTAAGTTTGACAAAGCTAGCTGGCAGCCCTGAGCCCCACCAGTGACCACAAGACCGGTCAGCCCCAACATGGGCTGCCAGTTCCTGCTGTACCTTCCTGTTCTTGTTTGGATTTGACCTGTGCTGTCAATTGGAGCTGTGCTGATTCAAGCTGTCCCTCATTTGATCATCTTCTGGTCTGCTGCAACTGCTATTTGGGACACTATGTGTATAGATTTGGACCACTGCTTTGAAACTAGCGTGCTGCCGGTGTTCATACCATGGTGTGAATCATCTTCTTCCCTGTGGAGTTTTGCCAAAATTTGCAGCTGTTCGTTATGTCCTCAGAGCTCATGTTGGGAAGAACGGGAAGTCCCCGAGCCCATGTTCAAGTGCAATTGGGAAGAGGAATTTGTTAACAGAAATGTGTCTCAAGGAGAGCAACGAGGAACCCTCCGTGTCCATGCTCAAACCTGCATCCTTGATGAGGTCTGCGTGTCTAGAAGGGCAGCATGGAACAGGTGTCCCCTCACTTTGTGTGGGTTGAAGCAACAAAGGGGCATATTATCAAGGACGGGCGATACATTATCGCCGCTTTCGGCAGGAAACTGCCGATAAAGCGTCGATAATGGGCTTGATAATATGCTCTATGGAATTCCTATCGAAGCCCATGTTAGATGTGAAGACATCTAACATGGGCTTCGATAGGAATTCCATAGAGCATATTATCAAGTCCATTATCTCCGCTTTATCGGCAGTTTCCTGCTGATAAAGCGGCGATAATGTATCGCCCGTCTAACATTGGCTTCGTTAGGAATTCCATAGAGCATATTATCAAGTCCATTATCGCCGCTTTATCGGCAGTTTCCTGCTGATAAAAGCGGCGATAATGTATCGCCCGTCCTTGATAATATGCCCCTAAGTGTGCTCGGAGGTGCAACAAGTAGAGGGAGGTTTTTTTTTGTTCACTAAACCGGCTCAGTGGCTTACAGTGTGGTGTTTGATGTCACTGAGTTATTCTACTCTCTAAACCTTCACAGCTGCGCAAGTTTGGTATTATTTCAATTTAAAAAAAAATCTTTTGACTCACCTGACTCTAACGGCTTCCCGTCCATTTGGTGGGCAAGCCCTGGCTTCGGCAGCTCGCGGAATGCCCTGCAGCTTCCACGCTGTGCTGATGGATGTGCTTGGAGCCACACGGCGCAGTGTACGCTACATGCCGCCATCTTGTGGTTGGAGGACGCCACAAGCACTGATTTTGTACTGCACTCACCAAGCGCAGTTCTCTGTTCTTTGGGAATTGGAATATCTCATGAGGAAAAGGCTCTTGGTTATCATTTGAAGTGATGTGAACTGGTGAGGCATTTGGTATTCCAATTCTTCCTGTACGTATTGTACAAGCGAGCTACTCAGTGTTAGCAAGTTTAAATTTCCAGGTGTACTGTCTGCCTGATTCATGTTCAAGACTACTATTTGTTTTCTTTCTTTTCGCTTGTGGATTCTAGGTTCCTGGTGTGTAATGGTTTTACGCATTGGGGATATGGACTATTTTTTAAACATGCAAGGAAAACTACTCTAAGTTCAAAGAGCAGCAAAATGTACATTCTTTTTGTGGGTGTTTGTGTGTATTCCACATCTCCGCTGTGTTGTATTACTGTGTTTTTTTTTCTTTCACATTCAAAAGAGTTTTCTCCTTTTGCTGATTTAGCACATTTTGAACATTGTACTTTAATTGATACGTTGGTAAAGTGCTGTTTTTATTTCAGAGAGGGTAACCCTAACTTTATATTTCATGAGGTTATGCTGGGGATTGTGTCATTCGTGTGCCATGGGCTGAGTTGCAGTTGTTTTATGGTGCTATGCTCATGTTTCTTATTTGTTTTGGGTTTACTTCCAGTTGTAACAAGCAGTTTCGTCCTTGGTTGTGTCATCCCACTGATGTTTCCTTCAGAGTTATTTTTATGCTTAGTGTAGAGCCTTATTCGACACATACCACCCCTACTTTGGGTTTAGGTGAAGCGCTAGAGGTAAAGCCAGATTTGCTAATAGTATGTTTTTGCTGGATATTGTTGTTTTTTCCCTTACTGCTTGATTCGGTGTAGAGTTGTGCATTTGTACGTGTTCTGTGTGGACTGCGGTTCCACACGTACCACCCTAACTTAGGGTTTACGGGTGAAGGGCTAAGTTCAAGCTGTATTTTTCAAGAATTAGTGTTTTTCCCTAGGGATTGCAATTTCTCTTATATTTTGATTGGGTGTTGAGTGTGTACTTTTCATGTTCCATGTGAAATGCCTTTTCACACGTACCACCCTAACTTCAGATTTTGGGTCTAGGGCAATTATTTTATGCCATAGGTTGTGTGTAGAGTTGTATTCCACACATACCACCCTTTCTACGGGTAAGGTTGGAGGGCAATGTTTATGCCGTTAGTTCTCTGTGGCATTATCTTCCACGGCTTCGATGTTCTTGCTAGAATGGGTTCCTACCACGCCTTTCAGTCAGTACTCTTTCTACCTCTTTCTTTTTGGCTTGGCCAGCCAGCTTGTTTTGCTATTGAGGTTTATTTTGCGCTCTGTGGTGTGGTAGTGGTTGTGTTTTCTTGGTTTGGTTTAAAGGGAGAGAGTCATCTGTTATTTTGCATGATGGAAAGGGAGAAGTGGTGAGTGAAGTACTGCTTATGTGTTACAGAATTGCTGGATTGCGTGGTGTGTTTACTTCTTCCAAAAATGTATTAATTGTTATCTTTCATACATGTATTTTCGCCATCAGTACATGTATGACATTGCATTTGTTCTGATGCCCCTGTGTTGCATGTAATCATTATTTTGTCATCTTTTGCATGCACCATTTATTTAGTGATTCTTTTGCAGTTTCATTGTCATTTGTATAAAGAAAGGGATATATGTTATTCACATTGGCTGCTCAGCCAATGTGAATGGGTTGATGGAATGTTGGTGTGAGAGGTGGCAGTGGAATGTTGGATGAGTGAGGGTGTCAGTTGGATGATGGGCTGATCAGCAGGAAGGCTGCTCCTGGTGGGGCTCTGTTTAACATCATATCCTAAATAAATCTACATGAATAAACTACCTGGACTGGGCCATCTTTTATTCACTACAGTATCCCAAGTACGTACTGGTAGTTTTGCCGGGTACTAGGAATGATGTCCAAATACCTGTGTGCTCTTATTCTGCCCTCTGAATTTTGTAAGTATAGTATTTTGTTGTGTGCTAGAAGTAACGCATTTTTTCTTTTAAGTAAAAGCACTAGCTGGACATTGGTTTATTGACTGCTATTATATGTTTCGTTGTGTTCTAAGCTTCAAACATACCTCACCTCCCCGAGTAAACCTTGGACTGCTCACCTTCGCTACCCTGAGGAAGAAGTGCTAAAAGTGAGTACTGGGGGTTCCTGTTTTGAGCTTAATCAAATGGTAGAGCACCAGGAGACTATTGGTAAAAGGCTCCAATAGTTAGTTACAATCTGAGCCCAGTAACCCCTGTCCGCCCTGAGACTCCCGAAAAAGTTCCTTCAGTGTGTTTGCCTATGAAACGCGGAATAGTTCAACAATCTTATCAAGCAAAATGTTTGAGTGGCTCAGATCTCATACCCTAAAACTGAGAGATATAATACAAGTCCCTGTAGATGTAGCGCACATCAATTATTAGTATTCATAATAAAAATTATTTCTTCAAACATAAGTATTCCAAACATGACACAAACAAATCCAACACCCCACGATCTTATCCAATCAACAGAGGCTTCTGGAAAAGCCTCCAGCAGGTTTTCATGGCCAGGATCTTGTGTGCCACCCAAAGGCGACTCTGGAACCTCTTTCGTGAGCAGAAAAACGCAGGTTAATACTTTGTAAAAATAGTACCTAAAAGATATAGGTGAAGAGAGAAAGTCTGTGAGAGTGACAGTGAGTATGTGGTACCAAAACCGCTCCCTGAGACATCCACAAAAAAGGTGTGACACAAACAACAAGTATTTGAAAGCAAATCTAACTTTGCCAATTAGAGATTGAACAATTGAATGTGAGAGGTACTCTTATTTTTAAGAAGGTAAAAAAGATAGAACCTTCTCTAGCCTCCTTCTCAATGATCTATGTTTGCTGTGATAACACCCAGAAATCTAAGGTCACCGGGGGGGAGATTTACTAAGTAATCTTCCCCTGCATGTAGATACCTTTGCACTACGGTGTAAGGGTGCCAACGTTGGTACTAGGCTGCTAAGTCTGGCACCAGTGCAGGGGGGAAATGCAGGGCTGAACCATATTCTTGTAAGTATGGTGCAGCCCTTCGTTTCTGAAGTGGCGGAGTGAGGCATTAAGCCAGGAAGGCTACGCCTCATTCCGCCACTTCCCTTGTGCATATGCTCCCGAGTTTTGGAGTGTCTTCAGCTGCGGAAATATTTCAGGATGTTATAAGTCAAGTGATTCAACCTGTTACACATGCTTTTAATTACAGTGAAGATTGTGGTATTTGAACAACACAAAAGGAGCATGACACTTCTCTTACACAAGTGTGTCATTTACTTGCTGATGGAGGACTCACTCAGATGTAGCAAAGTGTGACTTTCACAAGACCAAACTTAAATTTTTTGGGCACACATTCTGCGATGGGGACTGGCTCCTGACCCAGATAAGGTGAAAGAACTGTCATTTACTTGTCCTCCACAAGATATCACCATGCTCCGATTCTTCTTAGGCATGGGCAGTTACCGCTCAAGGTACATTCATGACGTTGCGACAGTGAGTGCCCCATTGAGAGACTTAACAAAGCAAAATGTTCTATTCCAGTGGTCTCCTGAATGTGACCAAAGGTTCAAAAGAATAGTGGGGCGCTAGAGGGCGCACAAGCGGAATGGCTGCCTAGTCTCGCAGCTCCCGCTCCTTGGGACATTATCCTCCTAATATCCTCTGCCACGGGATCCATATCAGCCTAAATTCCCGACGTGTTGCTGCGGGGCACCTGTCCCAACACTCGGTCCAAATTTGGTGACGCTGGGGGACTCGGGGCCAGAGCGGTGCCTCTTTGAAATATTGCCGGCAGCTGCCACAGAGCGGAGGAGAGCGTGCGACCGGCCGTGCGGGGCTACTTCAGGTCGGGGATTACCACGAGGGACTGGGCCTCTCCCCCGGACGGCTGGCGGACCCCTGGACAGATCTTCGCCGGCGACCCTGGGGTAGAGGTGAGAGGCGGCCTGCCCGGTGGTGCAGGGACCCCCCCTGCCCCCTCCCCCACTGCTCTCGCCGCTCCTGCTGGTGAAACTACTGCTGCCCTCTGTGTTGCGGGTTGCCGAGGAGCGGACGCCGCGCTGTCTGCCTGACCCCCGGGGGGGTGCCGGGCCCGCTTGTTGGGAGACGGCGCGGATCAGTGTGCTGCCCGGCGGGAGGGCTACCTGTTGGGCCTGGGCCCTCGAGCTTGCTGCCGCATCTGCTTCGGACCTTGGCCGGCCCTGACTCTCTGCATTGTGCCTGGGATCGGGACGCTGTCCCTCGCTGCTGCACACCAGCACCGTCCACGTGGGGAGGGCAGGGACCATCATCGCCCCCCACTCATTCACCTGGCATTCCTCCTCTACACTAGTAACAGTGCCGGGAGGGGTGGACTTGTTGCGACCTACCCAGACTGACCACCACATCTGCATGGCACACCCCCGCTAAGGTCCGGCTGCCATCCTCCTCACGCCTGGCGGGGCCTGTCGCGCCGCCACCCTACACAGCGGCATCGACAGGCTGGGCCTCACCACCATCAGCGCCAAGACCTCGCCGCTCCCCTCCCGGCCGCCGGGCCGCACAGGACCTGCACGGACTCACCAGTACCCCGTGCTCTCGCCGCCTGGATCCTTGTTTGCACTGTTGAGACGCTGCCCTGCCTTACTCTCGCTGTGGCCCTGCATCCTGGTGCTAGTACCCTAGCTGGGCGGCCCGTTGTACCTCTACACCTCACGCTCCTGAGGGGCCGTGCCCTGACGCCATCATGGTGCGTCCAGAGAACCGCCAAACCAAGCTCAGCTTCGAGACTGCGAGGAAGGGCGCGAAATCGTCGCAGCTGGACCCGGACCCTGGCACTTCGTCCCCGAAGGCCACTGCCTCCTCAACTAAGGACGCCGACCTATCCAGCCTGATACAAGAGATGCGACAGGGCTTCGCCACTGTTGTGGAGAAAGTCGATGGGGTCACCGCACGGCTGGACGCGCTGGTGCACAAGGTGGACCGTCACGAGGACCGCATCACGGCTGCGGAGCAACGTATCTCTGATACCTCGGATGTGGCCACGTCTCACACCACTCAACTGTCCAGGATGGACAACCTCCTCCGGATCATAGCGGCAAAGAATGAGGATTTGGAAGCCCGTAGTCGCCGAAACAACATACGGGTCACCAATGTGCCGGAATCCACAGATACGGGCAGAATGGAGCTATATGTTGAGAAACTGCTCAAGGGATCCATCGGTGAGGATGCTTTTTCGCCTCAGTTTATCGTTGAGAGGGCGCACCGCTCCTTGGCGCCTGTGCCCAAGCCTGGCCTTCCACCGCGCCCCATCATTGCTCGGCTGCTGAACTACCGCGACCGGGACACTGCCCTCCGAGCGGCCCGGTCTCAGAGATCGCTACAGTATAATGGGGTCACCTTCTCCATCTACCCAGACTTCACGCCAATGGTGCAGGAGGAACGGCGCAAATTCCTCCCGGTGAAGAAAAAGCTACGCGAGGCTCAGATTGACTATGCGCTACTATACCCTGCCAAGCTGCGAGTCACCCACCAGGGCAAGCAACGGTTCTTCACCAATCCTCAGAAAGTGGAAGACTTTCTCAAATCGCTCCGGAGAGCACGCAGGGAGGACCGGGACTCGGAGGAAGATCGTGACCATGCAGACTTGCCCCCGGCGCCACACGAAGATTGATTATCGCTGTTCGCTACATTGCACACCCTTCCTGCTTCAGCTTGTGGTTATCCCGAACATTAACGCACAGACGCGAAAGGCCGACTGGACAGTGACCCTGCACGGACTCTTCATTCCTGTGGTAATGTAACCCAAGGACCACTTTCCTGGCCCTAGTCCCCACCAAGGGCGGCACAGTTCCGGGGCTGGGGTCTAGGAAGTGGCTGTACGTACTCTATGTCTTACCCCTACTGGGAGATCCCCTTTGGCTTGCTGGCGTTCCAGCTGTTCATGTTGCTTGAGTTGGGGGAGGGGGGAGGGGGGTGGGTTGCTGGGTGGGAGTACTTGGCTGCTGGCATGATTGGGATGCTGGGGTGGGTGGTGGGGAGGGGTGTTCATTTGATTTTTTTTTATGTGTTTTGTTTTTACCTTCGAGGCAATCATTTCTTGGACTGTATGCTTGGACTCTATTTTGGTGTGAGCACCGATTCCAGTAGTGCGGAGGTGGTTTGTTCGTGCTGCCTATGCCAGCGCTGTTATGGTTCTAGTTGTGCTGTCCATGGCCACTCCAGCAGTTAACACACAATTGACTTGTTTATCCTGGAATATAAGGGGGTTGAATAATGCCAGAAAGTGTCGTGATGTAATTGCCTATCTTGATAGAAATCACGTGCAAGTCGCTATGCTACAAGAAACACATCTGTCACCACAGGGCGGGATATCATTCGCGAGTAGGTGGGCCGGAGAACGAGTCTTCTCCTCCTATTCCACCTATTCGAGGGGAGTCGCTATCCTCATTGCCCGCAAGGTACCCTTCCAGAAGTGTGGAGCCTTACTCGACGGGGAGGGTAGGTATGCACTACTATGGGGCAGGATAGGCCGAGACACCTTCACATTTGTAACCACATACGCGCCTAATGTTGATACACCAGCTTTTTTCACTACTCTCTGGGGCAAGATCCTCTCCATTGCATCAAGACATGTGGTTTGGGGAGGGGACTTTAACCTGGCGATGCAACCGCAGTTGGATAGAGCGGATGGGGTCTGCACATACAAGCCCAGGGCACGGGAGGTGCTGGAGGGTATCGTTGAGGAGGGCGGACTGCTGGACGCCTGGCGGCACTTACACCCCCTGGGGCGGGAAGGCACACACTTTACATCATATACCGGGACCTGGGCGCGACTAGACTATTTCCTCATCACTAGAGATGTTGCTATTGACCTGGTGGGGGTTCGTCACCTGCCGAGGACGTACTCTGATCACAGCCCTGTCTTGCTCAACTTTCGTACACCAGGATGGGACAGCCCTCGACCGCCATGGCGACTTCGCCCTGATATCCTCCTTGATAACCTGTTTCACACTGAACTGGGGGAAGAGATTGCGGATTTCTTCACTAGGAATAAGGGATCAGTAGACTCTGTCGAGCATATATGGGAGGCATTCAAGGTCACGATCAGGGGGTATTGTATTTCCAAAGGCCATGGTGTACTGCGCGCTATCCTTGCATCCATTAGCACGCTGGAGAAAGAACTGCGGGATTTAGAACTAAGGATGGTGTCCAACCCCAGCCCCGACTTGCAGGCCACTTTCAGGGAGAAACTGTCATGTTATGAGGAGGAGGCTGCGCGGGAAGCAAAGTTTAGGGGAAAACACTGGCAGGCCCGCAAATATTGCGAAGGGGACAGACCCGGAAAGGCACTTGCAGTGCTTACACAATCCCCACGAGCTCATAACACCATATTAGAACTCACCGACACCTCTGGCACTGCTGTTAGGGACTCAGATGCGATACTTGCTACCTTCGTGGCGCATTACCATTCCCTCTACACCTCCACGGTGGGACCCGATGTATCCTATACTGACTACCTCGGCGACGTTGCACTGTGTTGGCTTAGCGACGGTGATAGAGAGTTCCTCGCCGCTCCGTTCGAGCAAGACGAGGTGCGTGAGGCCATTATGTCCCTCAAGAACGGCAAAGCTCCAGGACTCGATGGCATACCAGCCGAATTCTACAAAGCTTACATAGACGTTATGGCCCCAGTACTCAGCGAGGTCTTCTCGGAATCCTTGTGCGATGGGGTACTCCCCTATACCATGCGCGAAGTGGTGATTACATCCCTCCTTAAACCCGATAAGGACCCCAAATCCTGTAACTCCTATCGACCGCTCTCCCTCCTAAATTGCGACGTCAAGGTGCTTGCTAAGGTCTTGGCCACTCGGCTGTCGCTGTTAATGACCAGACTCGTATTGCCCGACCAATCAGGATTTGTGGCGGGTAGGTCTACCTCCCACAACCTTCGCACGCTCTTCTCCCTACTCCGCACAGTGCACCCTGACACACCCGTGGCGGCCATTTTCCTTGATGCGACCAAGGCATTCGACTCTGTCGAATGGCCATACCTGTTCTCTGTGCTGGCTAGTATGGGATTTCCCAAATTATTTATATCCTGGGTTCACCTGCTGTATACTCGCCCTGTGGCAAGAGTACTGATCAACGGTTATCTATCTCAACCCATCGCGCTTACCAGGGGTACCAGACAGGGGTGCCCTCTCTCTCCCCTATTATTTGCCATTGCTGTCGAGCCTCTCGCCTGCAGGCTGCGCCAAATGCATCGCGGCGGCGCAATACAATGCTTGCAGCGCCAGATCGATGTGTCCCTCTACGCGGATGACATCACACTATATGTCAAGCATCCCGAAATATATCTTAACCCGTTGCTCAGGGAGTTTGTTCTATATGGCGGGATGTCCGGCGTCCATATCAACTGGTCCAAGTCGCAACTCTTCCCTCTGACCGATGCGGTGACTGACTTCCCCCTTGATTACCCGCTCGAGTGGTGTCGGTCTGATCTCCGCTATCTTGGGATCTGCATTTCACGAGACAGGGACGAGACGCTGCGGTCCAACTACGGGGTTGCGTTAACCAAACTGATTGCTTCAGTGGACCGCTGGATCACCCTGCCGCTATCCATGGCCGGGAGAGCGTCGCTCATAAAAATGGTGGTACTCCCCCGCTTTCTTTATCTCTTTATCAATATACCTTATTTCCCTGGCGCAAATTTTTTTCGGACCCTGCGGTCGGAGCTGCGACGGCTCTTTTGGGGTGGCAGGAGTCCCCGACTTAAGTGGTCCACCATTACCCTCCCCTATGAGAAGGGAGGTTTTGATGTCCCTGATTTCGAGGCCTACTATCAGTGTGCGCAGGCGCATTTCGCTTACCACTGGATGGCCCCTACTCCCTTTATGCCACATGTGGCAGTGGAGGATTGGATCGTACATCCTCTCCCGCTCAATGGCTTGCTTCACTGTCCTGAATCTGCCATTACTACACCAAATACGTCGGTCTCCTGCACCTTAGACGCATGGCGCCGCATCACCAAGAGTTTGGCTTGTAAACTTCTCTATTCGCCCAAGTTACCGCTCACGCATCACCCTGATCTTACCCTTTTGGGAGAACTGGGCTTTCGCAGCCTCTGTGCAAAGTTACGAGTTTCCTGCTGGGGAGACCTATTCTCCAATGGCACCTTCAAGTCAGCGGACCTGTTCTTTGCTGAACATGGCCGCACCCCACTCGACCTCTTCTACTATTTGCGGCTGCGGGCGGGGATGACAGACATCCTGCCAGACTTTCCCAGTGAGCCCGACACCCTACCACCACTACACTTTTTATTGAGCTCACAGGATGGGACCCACCTGGTCTCCGGCCTTTATCGTCAACTTAGGGGAGCTGCCCCGGTACCAGAGTCCACTGCGCGGCTGCGCTGGTCTGCCGAGCTTGCTCTCGACATTTCAGACGAGCAGTGGCATCGCTGCTGCGCGCTCACCTCTCGCATCTCTGCCAGCAGCAGATTGAAGATCATTCATTATAAATACTTGCAGCGAGTGTACTACACGCCGGTGAGGAAACGGCGGTTCGGCCTGGCGGAAGATGACCACTGTGAGCGATGCCATGTAGCTGGTGCCGACTTTCTTCACTTGGCATGGGCATGCCCTCAGGTGGCAGACTACTGGCAACAAGTGCTGGATGCTCTCGCGGAGATGGTTGAGGAGCCCATGCCCTTTGACCCACTGGTGGCCTTACTTGGGGACTCTGTCCACTTTCCCAGATCCTGCCGGAAATTTGTTGACACTGCGCTCCTGCTGGCCAAGAGACGTGTGGCGTGCCGATGGGGTCGGGGCAGAGCGCCCAAATTCAAGGATTGGCTGGGCGACTTAACTTACTGCCAAGACCAGCATGCGACATTTGCTGAACTGTTGCCCATTTCGAGCCGTCCCGGCGACATCTGGGACCCGCTGGTGCGGTATCTACTCGCACGCTCAGATGACGCGAGCTCGGCGAGCGATCAACTCATCGTAGAATAGCGCACTGCTCTAATGCTGGACCTGGCTGGGGACCCTGTTTCTGCGTGCATGCCTCCTCCTTGTGCTATTTGGGTGGGGTCCCCCCTAGATTCGACCACTGTACACTTGCTGGCCTCCCCCCCCCCCCTTGGACTCCGTGCGACACCCACACCATGGCTCTACTCCCTTTGATTGCCACTACTCTTCCTCACCTGCACGAGGTTTCA
The DNA here is from genome assembly GCF_964261635.1 of Lissotriton helveticus. Taxonomy (NCBI): domain Eukaryota; kingdom Metazoa; phylum Chordata; class Amphibia; order Caudata; family Salamandridae; genus Lissotriton; species Lissotriton helveticus. Next base: position 691,884,265 of record NC_136068.1, read on the forward strand.
TATATGCCCTACCTGCCATATTTCGCAACACCCACCGATGGCTGACTTCCTGGGGCTCCGCTCCTGCCCTGGCTTCTGGCTTATAGCGGCCCTCTTGCTGGAACGGTTGTGACCTGCACACGCCCTTATGCTCACCTCCGCTCACATAGTGTGCCACACCTACTCACTGCTGCTTAACTCACCATGTAGCATGACTTGCCTCTTAGTTACCACATAGTTGGGTTGTTTGGTTCAGTTGTTTTAAAACACCAAAAACAGAGAGGGAAGAGCTTTCTCTTTTCTCCAATAGAAAACGCTGTTCTGCTGCTGTTCATCCTCTTTTACTAAGCCACATCGGTGGCGCTCCCCCACTTCATTTCTCCCAAGTGATGCCGCCGGGCCTCCGGGATGCCGGCATACAGGCTGTGTTTATCTCTATTTCTCATTGCTGCCGGCCTCAGGGTTGTGGGCACGAAAAGCTGTGTGACATGTCTTCAATTACACAATAAAGCAGAGTTGAACTCAAAAAAAAAAAAAAAAAAAAAAAAAGGTTCAAAAGAATAAAACATGTGATTGAGAATGCAACTGAAATTGCCTATTTTGACACCAAACTACATACTGAGATCAAAGTAGATACAATCCCAGTAAGGTTGGGGCCATCCTTGGTCAACACATGGCTCATCCAAATGCTCAGAGGCACATTGTGGCATAGGCTAGTCGAAGCTTGTCTGAAACAAACATGCCTATTCTCTGCCGGAAAAGGAGAGTCTGGCTGTAGTGTGGGCCTGCAAACAATTTCATTTGTTTCTATATGGAAAACGTTTCACCATTATCATGGACCACCAGGCATTGCTCATACTCTTAGGAAATCCAAAAGCCAAGATGCCCCCTCGCATTGCCAGGTGGGGGTTGCGACTCATATGACTATGAAATTATGCACAAGCCAAGGAAAGATCAAAACCCTGCTGACTATTTTTCACGACTGCCGCTACATCACCACAGTTCGACATCCACAGCGGCTGAAGAGTATGTCACCTTAATTGTGAGATCCAGCACATCAGAAGCCCTATCCATTGAACATATTGTTGCTGGTATCAATAAAGTTAAGAAAATGATTATCCTCAAAGACCTCTTTTCAACTCATGCATGCAACAAAAGCATTCAACCCTTTGCTGACGATGTTGAATTTTAAAAATGTACAGCATGAACTATCTGTCAACCGAGAGAGTGTCATATTGAGAGGCTCAAGAATCATAATCCCTGAGAGCCTGAGAGAGCAAGTCGTTGAGCTGGTCCTTGGAGGACATTTTGACATTGCAGATGTCAAAACAGCTTTAAGAGATTGAGTGTGCTTCCCTTACCTCAATAAATGAATTGTGAAAGAACAGAAAGCGTGCCGCCTGTGTCCCTACTTATGTCCCAAAGTGATGCAGCATCCATTGACCAGTTTGATGTTCCTGTGCATGCCTGAGTTAGGAATCCTGTTGATTTTTGTGGGCTCCTAGAAAATTAAAATCATCTCTTCGTAGTCATTGATTAATACTAACGTTTTCCTTTGGTGAAAGACTTATCATCAACAACCCATGACAAAGTCATCGAGCGGCTTGATGACATCTTTGAAGCATGGGGCATTCCCGCTGTTCTTAAAACTGACAATGGCCCGCCTTTCAATAGCAAAGAGTTCAAGGAGTTTCTTGTGTGGCTCAATGTCAAGCATCAAAGAAGTATGCCTCTCTGTCTTCAGGCCAACATTGTTGCAGAACGATTTATGTGCACCCTCAAGAGAGTGATTCAGTGGGCATTGAAGGAGAGCATCAATACAAAAGAAGCCATGTGTCAAGCCCTTCGTGCCTATAGCTCAACTCCACACTCCAACGCTGGTAAAATCCCTTTCACCTTGCTATTTGGGAGCACCATTGGAACTAAGCTACCACTATGGACATCAGACCGATCAATAAACCGCAACAAGGTTTGTGCCACAGACACTTCTCGAAAGTGCAAGATGAAAACTTAGGGTGATCAGCACTGACGTGCCCAGGAAACGGTCTTCAATAAAGGATACTGGTCAATCAAAAATGGACACTCCATTTGCTGTCGACCCTCCGAGAGTTGTAAAGACCAAAGGACACATGTGACCTCTCATTGTCATGGAAAGTCTATCACACAGGACTCATCACACTTTAGGCATTTGCCTCTGTTTTAGACTGCTCCTGAGATTGTGAGTGACGCAACCCCGCCTGAACATGCAGATCAAGCATCTGAGCCTGTGTCCTCAGTGAATGTTCAATGTACCTATCAATTACATCATACCACCTGATCTGTCAGACCAGTGCGTGCACCTCAACGACTCATTGAGGTAATATGATGTTAATGTTGTTTATAATTTCTATTTAATAAAGGGGGGTTTGTTGAATCTTTAAGATTATGAGTGCAAGGACCCTCGTGGTTCTAGGAGGACTTTAACAGGAATTACGCAAGCTGCTTTGAGGTGTTAAGGTGGTTATTAAGTCATGACTCAATGCATATAGGGCAGTTGTTGATCGTGTGCTGAAGAATAAATATATGTTACAGAGCTCCATGTGTGACATGTTTCAATTGCATGCTCCTGGGCTGAGGATGGCTCTACAGTGGGACAAGGATGTTGTCGACACTAATGTGGGTTTACCACAGGATCAACTCCCAGAGCATCTTAGACTGTCATTCTTGGATAAACTGGCCAACTTGCGGAGATGGGAATAGAAGTTATCAACAGACTCTCTTTTTTCCTTGGCGGGCATGGCGCAGTTTGAAACCCTTGAAATCTGGGTTTGTCTGGGGGTCAAAATGGGCGTTAAAGGCCCTCACCGCAGCATCGTAGTCATCATCTGAGTCCACACCAGGGAGGTGTTCAAACAGGTTGTAGAGCTCCTTCTCTACGTAGTGGAGCAGGAGGGAGCGATTCACAATGCTGTGCTTTTTGCGGGTCACTCTGAAATAGTTATTCAGGCAGACAACCCATGTCCTCCACATGGGGGCGGCGATGGCGAGGCGAGATAGCTCACTTAATGTCTGGAGCGTTGTATCAGGGTTTGTGATACGGGGTGCAAGAGCACTTGCAGCATTGAAATTATCTGTCATGTTGCCGGGGATCCTGGCGCAGCGCACACGAGGCAGGAGTACCTTCTATGCCTCCGGGGCAAGGTACATTGTGAATCGTCCTTATCGGGGCTTCTGTATGTTGCCCTGGGCCTGCAGGGCGACGGTGGTGAGGCTACCTGCAGGTGTGTGCCTCAATAGCCTAACTCTACTGTGCAAGGCTGGTAGGAAGTGGAGAGATCACCGGTACAGTGTGGAGCGACAATGACATGTCAGTCAGCGAGGATGCGGGGCCCAACAGGCCAGGTTCAAGGTCTGCGATGGGGCTTGTAGTGTTGGGCCCTAGGCCCACATGAGGTATTGAAGGGAGACACAGACACCAGGATAGTGGGCTAGTTAATGGGCCAAGAGCATGTGCGCTCCGCCCCCTTTATTGACTGGGTCACCTGACTCGTGACACCAGTGGTGGGTGGGTGCCAAGTGTAGATTACATCATTAGAACAACTAGACCGTGTCCAGCAGGACACTACATTCCTCCCAAACTTTAATAAAAGTTGAGATAAAACAAAGTCCGAACCTGTGGGAGGAAAAACACAAAATATGCAATCTCATAATTTTAGAAGGAGTCTCTTCAACTGCTTGCTAGATGACGCCGGTGGAACTTGACGCTGAAATGTTAGTTTTCTTGGGCTCGACGTCCTGGTTCTCGGTGGGCGTGCTCTTCTGGACTTGCGCCCTGGAAGTGTGTTCTTCAGTCCACTGAGTTCTTGCTTTTGGGGTGACGCCGAACAGGATGAACAGATGGTAGACTTGATGGATGTTGTCTTCTACTAATCCGTCTGGTTTCTTCACTGTAGGCAGCTTGGCTTCACATTGCAAAGGAGGGAGTGGTTGAAGGACATCCCTCTCACTGGGACACCCCTTTCGCGCGGGTTCTCCTGCCACGAGATGTCCCGAGGCCCTCTTCTTCAGGTTTCTGCTGGGCTGGGTGTTCTCTGCAGCGTTGCTCCAACTCCACAGTCTGCGTGTGAATGGAGGAGGCGATGAGATTACTACCTCACAGTCCGTAGCTCCACCTGGAGGGTGGCTGTTGACTCTTGCCTTTGCGCACAAGTTCCTCTTCTTCCCAGGACGTGCAGGATAGACGGCGGTGGATCTATCTCTCTTGTTGGGACCATCTGCCACTGGTGTCCCTGAGGCCTTTGCCCCTTGGATATCCACGGGCAGGTGTGGAGTGGTCGGCTCTCCTTCTGCCGGACGTCTGATCAATCTCCGCATCCAATCTTCCACTCAATCCCAAAGGTAGGTGTCACCAATGGTCCAGCCTGTACTCTCCTGTAGTCAACCGGTCGTCAGGGGGACTTGTAAATAGATGCCTGTTCTGTTCTTAGTGCCATCAGTACTCTCCTGTACATGTGGGTCACGGCATACGATGTTGTGGTGAGTGTCACCTTTTCTTCTGGTGGGTGTGTAGGCTTGTCACACCTCTCCTCACCTTTCTGGATGTTGTTGTTCTTGATGGCGTCGTGCCACATGACTCCTTTCTTCTTCTCCTTCCTTCATGGCGTCGTGCCCTTCTTCACCATTTTCCTTTTCGCGAAGCGGTCTGGTCATCTCGCTGTCCTTGTCTTCCTGACCAGGCTTCTCCAGGCAGCGTGCACTCCGCCTGTTTCCCTCTGGTCTTGTCCTGGCTTTCGGACACTGTCTTCTTCTCTTCTGTGACTGGACCGGTCGTTCCCATCTTCTCTCGTGCTCCTAGTTCGTGTATGTGTTACGCCTGTCTCTTCGGGTCCTCTTCCGGACGCTCCCTTGGTTACTCAGTTCATGGACGTCTTCTTCCTTCTGAGCAGACCTCTGCCAGGTCTCTCCTCGCTGGCGACCATCTTGCTGGTCGGATTCTCCTTTTCTTTCTATGCGATTGTCAGGCTTTGTCTTCCTCGCGACCAGACTGGGTGATCACCCTTCTTTCTTCATGGACGATTTCCCTTGCGACTTCATTTTCCTTGTGACCAGACTGGGTGGTCGGCTTTACCTTCTTGCGACCAGGCTGGGTGGCCGGCTTTCTTCTCTTTGTGACCAGGCTGGGTGGCCGGCTTTCTTCTCTTTGCGACCAGGCTGGGTGGCCGGCTTTCTTCTCCTTGCGACCAGGCTGGGTGGCCGGCTTTGTTCGTGAGTCTTCGTGATCCCGGTGATTTGCGTGATCACTGTTCTTTTCAGTTGTGATGCTTTTGCCTTGGCGCGCTTTTGACCGCGCTCTTCGGGTGTTTCACTGTGTCTGGAGGGTTACGCCACCGCTCCTGTGACTTTCGCTGGCTTCGGAGGGTTACGTCACCGCTCCTTGGACCTTCTCCGGTGGGCACGCTCTTGTGCGCGCTGCCGGTGGCGCTCCTGTCTTCTTGGGGCGTTAACCGTGCCTGGTTGCTTCGCCTTCTCTGGTTGCGCAGTGATCTTGCGTCTCTAGGCATCACTTTGGGTAAAGGTACTCCGGGATGTCACGGGCTATTTCTTTTCTTTTGGAGGCATCCCACGTGACATTGGAGTGGCCTTATGCTACAGTATTCAGTCTTTCACTGCAGGTCACACCGGCTTTCTTTTGCACTGACTGTAGTAGGCTGCAGCAATGCAGTTCTGCTTGTGTTAGGCGTGTGCTGACCCTAAAATTGTGCAAATTGTGGCAGTCTCCGACTGTTCTCCTTCGTTTCCTGGAGTCAAACTCGGTTCGATGGTGCTGCGTGGTGTCTTAGCCTCGCAGGCGTCGTTGGGGCAAAGCACGGAGGGTGACTCATGGTGGGTGCTACCTTCTTTGCACCCGATGCTCTCAAGCTGTGGACGCCTCTATACCTTCCTTTCTGCTGCCGGTAAGGCATCCACCTTCCCAGAGCTTGGATTGATCACAAACGTTCTGTGTCTGCAGGGAGCTCGCTTCATCCGTCATGGGTGGGGAACCAGCTCTGCTGATTGTTCCAGATGCACGCCTCTGGGGGCCCTCTCGCTGTGCAGCCGCACCGCTTTTCGGTGAGTCACTTTCGCTTTACTTCCATTTTATTTAGGCTAGTTTGGCAGCCGGTCGGGTGTTCATTGCAGCCCGCCTCTAACTGCTATGCTCACGGGTGGGGCTCTTGCACTGAATCTGTTTGCAGCGGCCACCTTCCATCCCCGCTGGGGCCTCGCAGTTCTCCTCACTCGTTCCCCACCGCCGCAGCAAACTCCCATTCCTCGTGCTGCGTGGCGGTGGAGAAGTGTTGGCGTTTCACTGATCTCCTCACGGTGCTGCAGGCGGGGCGGCTGGAGCTGGCGCCTGGGGCCGCTTGCTCCTCCGCTTTGTGTTGGGCACAGTTGGTTTCCCTCGCGGGGACAGGGGAGATGTTGGCACTTTACTGCGGGTGGGCTCCGCTTCATTTATTCAGGGCCCGGCAGCCCTCCTCACGCTGCGGGCTCATTCACCCCACCGCCGCAGCAGCTTTGGTCACTCGCTGCGCGGCGGGGGTAGGGGTCGCTGCAGGCAGGCCGCGGGTGGGCTCCACTGGCCTTGCTTCATTATGGGGGGGCAGTAGCCGTTGCTGCTTACTCTGTTGGGGCACAGTCAGTGTTTATAACGGGTGGGCTCCGCTTTGTAGTGTCCCCGGCGGCGCTAGCTGGCGGCCGCCATTATCGCGGTTATGATCGTTGCGGGTGGGCTCCGCTTTCAATGTCGGCATGTGCATGGGCTCACCTTCGGCCAATGGGCCACTCTTGCCGTGCGGGTGGGCTCCGCGAAGGCTTCACCATTAACGGGGGCTCAGTCGCGGCCGACGCGGGTGGGCTCTGGTCGGACCGCTCATCTTGCTTCGGGGCACTGCCACGGCAGGGCGGACCACGGCAGGCCTGAGAGGTGGGGGGTGGGCTTCCGGTCACCTTCTCATTCTCCTCCAGGCCCGGGGCTCGTCACACGCCCCATGGGTCTCTCGGCAGCCGGCTCCATTCCCAGGGGGTGTGCCGTCAATGCAGGCAGCTCTCTTCCCCTTTTCCATCAACTTTTCTTTTAGCTGTGGCACGCGTGGCTAGCGTCCGTCCTCGTTGCCATTGTGATGTTGGGCCCTAGGCCCACATTAGGTATTGAAGGGAGACACAGACACCAGGATAGTGGGCTAGTTAATGGGCCAAGAGCACGTGCGCTCCGCCCTCTTTATTGACTGGGTCACCTAACTCGTGACACCAGTGCTGGGTGGGTGCCAAGTGTAGATTACATCATTAGAACAACTAGACCGTGTCCAGCAGGACAGTACAGGGCTGGAGGCTGAGAAAACCTGGCCATTTGTGCCTCATGCAGTGGGGGTTCAGGCATGGGAGAAGTCGTCGATCGGGCCAGCTTCCACCAATTAAGTTTTGAGGAGGCACTGTGCGCTGCTGCAGGGGCGTTTTCAGGGTCACAATCCACGGGGCATTGGCACCTGAAGGCAAGTGCCAGGCAAGTCTTGTGGAGCTGTTGCTCGGGTGAGGCCACGGGACGTTCCTGCCACTGTTCAAGCTCTGGCCAGGTATGTGCAGGAGAAGGCCCTGCAACCGGGCCGCGGGGATGGTGCCGCCTCTTGAGTCATGGGCAGCAGTGAGGGAGAGGGCCCTCCTCGTCGCTAATGTCAGGGCTTTAAGTGGGCCGGGTCTCAAGGGGTCTGAGCACCGGCAGTTTTTTTCAGGGGGGCTCGAAACGGGTCTCTATCGGGCTCTGTTTTGAGCCCTGGCACAGGCGGGCCTTTTTTTTCACGGACTGCAGTGTCTGGAAAAAAGTGCCAGGGTGCCAGAGCCAGAGACCCGTTTAGAGAAAGCAAGCACATGGATGTGCGCTGCTCACACTGCTCACTTCTCAATAGTGGGTAAGTAATGGCATGACGTCATGCCAGGTGAGTGTTATATGGGAAGGAACATCCTTTAAAGAGAGTCATTTTCTCTCTTGATTTCTCTTCTCTTTTTTTTAACGGCAGGAGCAGCAACATCTCGTAGTATCATCAGGGCTTTAAGTAGAATCTTTTTCAATATTATATGTAACAAGTCATAGTTGCAACTTATTTATCTTATGCAACTAATAACCATTGACAAAGCCAATAGTCCTGACTTGTTGTAGGTATGATGTTACTTGTTGTATCTTATATCTGTATGCAATGACAGAAACATCAAAATACATGTTGGGCGGCACGCTATGCTAAGCACAGATTTTGAACATAAGTGTTTTAAAGCCACGCCCCTAATTACACTGGCCACGCCCCTTTGATAGACCCCCCCAGTTTTTTCATCCAACTTAAAGCCCTGGCTAATGTGATGTCGAGCTCACAGTGAAGCGTGGCACCGATGGTGGATAAATGAGTGACACTAGCACGCAGTACATTCGGCGTGTGCGTACGAGCTCGAGCAGTCTTTCGAGCCTTTAGTTATACCCTCGACCGCACCCGTTCATGAGGGTTGAGGTGTTACAACATCCGGTTCGCATGGCAGTCCATAGTGACCTAGGGGGCATATTATCAAGGGGGTTTATCTCCGCTTTTTTGGCTTTAAAAGCCAAGAAAGCGGAGATAAAATTATCTCCCTATTACCTAGCTGTCGCTAACACCAGTTAGCGACAGCTAGTAGGAGATAGTGACCATCTTGGGCCCGACTTTGCATGTCAGTGATATTTATCACTAATGACATGCAAAGAGGGCGTGCCAAGATGTTAGCGACTGGAAACAGTCGCTAACATCGCTATCTCCTATTACCAACTTTTGGAGATATTCGCGCTAAGCGCGAATATCTCCAAAAGCTAACACCTGCCCCTGAGCAGTTCTTAGCCATGTTATCCAATGGGAGGTGGATAACATGGCTAAGAGCATTAGCTTGGTAATGCATGAATATCGCTGACTTTTCAGCGATATTCATGCATTGCGGCCGTTTTTTATCGCATTTGCGATAAACCTGGTTTATCTGCGGTAAAAATCGCCGCAGCTTAGCGGTAACATTTTCTCTCTAACCAAGCAATAGCGATAATTATCGCTATTGCTTGGTAATATGCCCCCAGGTTGCCAGTTTTTCTTTCACAATTCCTATGGTGGCTGTCTGTGGCAACAAGTTGATGGCATTGGCAAGTCAAGAACACAGAATGCTTTCTGCAGTCATTGAACCCCGCATTTCGCAAACAGAAGTGTGTCTATTTTTGTCTCTTTGATGCTTTGTTGGTGGGAAAAAAACTCTTTTGCATCACCAATGTCAACTTCATCCGTGTCTTTAGCCACTCTCATTTACCTCTAAAAATATGTAGTGCACGTGCGCCCTCTTGTGACCGATAGGACAAATATGCACTTAAAATTCTCTAGAAGTCATGAAGTTTAAGTTGATTTGTCATATCGTTAGACGTTAGAGTTTGTGAAGTGTATGCAAAGGTGCATTAAAATTCCCCTCACGTGGGAAGATTCTTTTCAAATCCCAGGATATCGGGTATGTACCAGACGATAATACGAACTTAGTCAAGTTATACAAGGTGCTGCAATATAGCACCGTTAATAGCTTCTGTGCTAATAAAACTTCGATTTTTATAGAGCGGTTCAAACCACACTTCTGCCCTTTCTAAGCACTGTGAATAACAGATGCCTTGGTTACTCTTTTTTATCCTCAATCTACCTTCCACCGAAATACTGACTGAAGGGTTTTGTAAATTCTTCTCATTTAAGCTTGGCATCCCCCATGAGCGTTTTCTAAGCCCTTCCTTGTGGGTCTTGAAGAACCCAAGTGGTGTTTCCATCTGAAGGTCTGTGCAGACTTGAGGGCTTTATTCACAAAAAAAGTCTTATATCTCATCCATATAGCTACACCCTATTATGGGTACAGATTAGCAACTTTTCTTCTATTCACGAAACATTCCTGCCTTGTGTCTGGAAAGTCTCACATTTTGTAGGCCTCCAGTCATTCTTCAGTAAAACGTTTGTGATTTCCTGTTTCCACACATGCTTTAACTTAACATGTCACCTGCCATAGTTGTACAATCTCAGGGCATCTGGAATAATGCGGCAGGAGAGGAGCAAATTATATGGCAGGATTGACTAAATTATGCGGCAAGAAAAGGTAAATTATGTGGCATAATGCAGCACATTTTTTGATTGTATTTCTTTGTTATTTTGCCATGTTTGCACTTGTTAGCACTGTCTGGGCATAGGTTGCACCTCATTAGTAGCAGTTTAACACACAAACATACCAATAAGTAACAGAAAGGTGATCAGTCAAACTTTGTAAAGAGCCTTCTACTGAGTGGCAACATGTGCCACAGCGTTTTTAGTAACTTTTGATACATTTGAGCTATAACATTTTTTTTCTGTTAAAATCTGCAGATCATGCAGCAGAAGATGGATTATGTGGTAGATGGGCGAGATCCATAATTTTGCAAAACATTCAGTGGCCACACAATCGCGTAATTCCTTTGGCCCTGTACATAGTGCACAGTCCTGGTGAAATGTCAATGCCTTTCAGAAAGGGAAAGGACAGGGTTTCTTTGAGTCCTTTTTTCTCCAATATTTTTCCCGACACCTCCAAAATGTTTGGTGGTGTTCAGTTCATCTGCCCATTCCTTTAATGGAATGTACTTCGTTGGCAGGAGTACACTTCTGACTGAAGTCAGGAAAACTCTTCTGTCCTTTTCCAGGGTAGGAAAGCATTGAAGAGGAGTTTGTGAACAGCCACAAACTTGCTTGTTTGTGGCGTAGACAAACTTTCGAGGCTTAAAACAGCTTGAAAGTTTCCACTAACCACCAACAGCATAGGACTTACTTCTACCGCCACATAACACCATGCTGTCGTGAGCTAATGTTACACTGGAGTAACAGGATTTAAGAGTGTCAGGTAATTTTTGTGGACTCCTTGCAGTTGTAAATCCAGCCATTCATGGTTGTAATGCAGATCAAGGAGTGCAAACAACTTTGTGAATGAGTTGCTGGGCTGGATTAAATGCTCTGGGATAGACTGCACTCACATTTGGGCAAATAAAATGCCATTTGCCTGGCAGAGAGCTGATGTCTATACTTGGAACCAGATTATGACCCACATAAACGCAAGCCTCCACTGACCACCCATCACCACCTAAACTTCTCTTTTCACAAGGTATGCTTTCACAGGGATTGGCTACTTTTTGCCTTGTGATGTCAATGTCTTTTTATAACATGCCTGGTGATGTTATACCTTCCTCAAACATGCCTGGGGATATCATGTCTTCCTTAAACCTCCAGCAGGTATTGTTGACAGATCTCCATTCTGGAATTTCATTGATAAAACCAGTGCCTAATTTGCACTGTGGTTGCCGGAGATAGCAACCAGCATTCATTTTTGGTGACCGGGACTTAATGTTCATGATAAGACTTTGACTCAGAGAGAAAGACAGAAAAGGGACAAGGACAGAGGCAGTGAAATAAAGGAAAATAAATGAGAAAGGAAGAAAGCTGACATAGGAAACAACCTGCAAGTGTGAGGTGAAGAGACCAGAGGTGTAGGGCTACGGTAGAAAGAGGCATGAGGCAGAATTGAAGCTAGGCATCTTTGGGAAGTGCACATTCCTTTTTAATTAAGCACTGGTTGAGTCAATGTGTGATTCAAAATGACCTCTAGATTTCAGAGTGGGATGAGATGGAGGCAAATTTCCTCAGCCTCTTCCCTGTAATAAAGCAACTGGCTTATTGTGGTATTTCACGACTGTCATGTTCAGTGTCTGGTTAAGGAGGGCCGAATGCCCTTTGCCAGTGGCTTTATCTGATGTTGCACTCGCTCTCAGGGGCTTGCATCACGTTTGCACCATGCAAAGTGGTACATGCATGACGCAAGCCTCTAAGTCAGATTTATGAAGCCAGCATAGCATCCTATGCAGGTCTTTGCTGGTTGTCTAAATAAGGTCTAGACTTCATGTTAGAATGTACTTGCACGCCCAGAGAGGAGGTCTCTGGATGCGTAGAGGTAGGCAGGTGGTGTCCAAGGTAGGCCTTTTTTATTACCGGTCTCCAGCTATATTTTGTTCGCTGGTGAAGATAGCATAACTGGCATGATCAGCTATGTCGGAGGCGCGTCACCCAGCCCCCCCCCCGTGCCAGCACCCTCAAAAACGTTAATAATAAAATTATAGCAAAATGGATTTAAAACCAGTTTTATTATCGTTTTATTTTTCTTTTAAGTGGCTGTGTGCCGAGTCTTGAGGGCAAATACCACCTGATTTCTTTGCTGTGGGGAGAATGCAATGACTTAATTTTCTTGTTTTTTAAATTTCAAGTCCAGACCATAGGCTATCATTATGCAGAAATCCTTATATTGCTACTCTCAGTGCTGCACTTTAGAGTACACACTCAACATTCATGATTGGGAACAAACAACAAGAGTATATAAAACCTTTAACAGCAGCCATCTTTCTTGTTGTTTTGATGGTTCTCAAATTTCTTTCTGTTTGTTACAGCATTTAAATTGTAAAAATTGATAATATTTATATTAATAGTCTCGGCCACAGTGTGGGAGTTTCTCAAATTTGGGAACAACGTTTTCTAGTTTGAGTTTTGGATAAAAGAACATTTTAAAACCAGGGTAAAATGATTTTTAAATGAGAGTCTTGGATTTTTTGAAGAGAAGGAGACTGGGAATTATGAGATATTAGGTCCAGTGTGTTGGGAATTTAAAAGTCATTTTTTGCTCTATATTTGTAAATTGAGTTAAATTGAGCATCGTACCATTGGAAGCGCTCTCGCGTTAGTTTATATTGGAACCAACCAAGCTTCATTTGTTGTGCTTCTTCAGAGGGCCGGGAAATCCTCAGCACCTCACAAATAATGATGGGATTGAGTGCCAATGCATGCATGTGTTGTAATTTGTCACATTTGAGCAGGGCCGGACTGGGAACGCAACCCAGCCCTGGCAATTACGTCAGACCGGTCGCGGGTGGGGTGCTGGTGGGAACACTGCTGCTGCACTTTAGTTACAGGGAGCCTATTTTGCAGCACTGCCTCAAAACCAGTCCCCAGTAACAAAACCAGCCCCCATTGGTCCAAAACCTTTCTCCACTGGGTAAACACCTGGTGCCGCTACTGCTAGCCCAGTCCTGCACATGTGTGATGGCCATTTTGAATTTGGAACACAGGGTGCGATTTGTGTTGTAGGATGCCTTCAGTTAGATGTTTCTACACTTGAAAGCAGACCAATTACGCTGTTTTGCAAGGCATTGGATTGATCCAATAAATAATAAATCGTATTTTTTTTTCAGAGAAATTGAAATGTATTATATAGAATAAGGATGGAGGAAGCCTCAATCTCAAATGAGATAGTCCAGAAAGAAGTATAGAGGAGAATAATTCCAATGTGGTACTGAAATTCTGGACCCGTGTCATAAACATCGTCGCATCATGACGATTTTGGTATCAGCAGACCGAGAATGACGAGTACACTATATACAAGTCTTTTCGTCATATTCGAGTGACGAGATCACCCTGAAATCAGGGATTCCGTTCTGAACCCTCAGGTTCCATTTTGTGTACGGCAGCCATTTTGTGGCTGCCCTCACATAGGCCGATGACTAAGGCCGACCGAGTCCATGGACACGTACACCTTTTGCCGACTCCTGTGTGACCTGGGCAAGCTGACTCGTTGCCTAAAGCCAAACCTGCTCAGCCTGTTTCTTTCCCAGTGGCCACAACATGCCATAAACTCTTTATTATACACAACTCTGTCTAATCTTACACACACCTGTCTCTGTTCCTTTCTTTATGGCCTGCTTTACGATGAGGAGGTGCCCGTTTTTATTAGGGGTCCGTCCGATATCTGATGAAAAGTGTTGGGCCTTGCCGGGTAATTGATTGTGGGCTGGACAAACTGAAATATGGGCTTGTCATCATGATTCTGCTTTTTCTTTGTCGTGAAAATATATGAATGGTCAACTGTAAATAAGGAATGTTTGCCTGAAGCATAATATTTGGTATAAAAGGGATGACTAGCTTCGTAAAGTTGAGCAGTCTCCTGAGAACATACACCGTGTTGTACTTCTAGGATGCCTGTTACTGGTTGCAGCCAATAAATTTGATCTTTGACGTCACCAAGAAGTCTCTGCGTTTCTGTAGTCTGAGACAGGAGAACTCGAAGTCTTTGGGTGTGTCCCCTGGCACCGCTGGGTTCTTAAAAACCTGGTACTTCACCAATTGAAGTTCACTCACCTGTTAAGAGGCAGTGAGTTCTATTCTTCAAAGGAAAAGAAAGATGTTGGATCTTAACGATGATGATGAGAAGGAGTTTTTGTCTTCTGAAGTGGGAGACATCAAGGAGAATACAGAGGGCCTGATTCACAAATGTAAACTTACTCTTTTGTGTAAGTTTACAATGTTTTTGTATTCATAAACTACATGTTTAATTTTACTAATAATTATTTTACTGGGGTTAGGTGGAATGTTTTGGTAATCCTGCGGAATTGGCGGAATTTTGGCACTCAACATTACTCTTTAACACAGAGTTCTGGCCAAATTCTGCCAATCACCGCGTGGTGGATTTTTTTTCCTGTGAGGCTCCAGAATATGAATGCTGGCGAGGGCAAGAGAGAGTTGGCATCTCCTAGCGCGATTTTCGAATGTGTGTGGTCGCCGGCATTCACGAGTGGCCGCAGTTAGAGGACTGCCATTCCAGTAGATTTGCTGTTTCTTGAGTAGACTTTCTACTTCAGCAGCAGCAAACTCAACTTTAAATGCTGTGTGCTCTATTGCAATATATTGTGCTTTGCACTGATTTTCAGTGCTGCTCATGCTACCGGTGCTAAATTACAGTGCTAGCAGTGCGAACTGCGGGGCATATTACCAAGGGCATTATCGCCGCTTTAGCGGAAATTTTTCCCACTAAAGCGGCGATAATTTAATCGCCCTATTACCTAGCTGTCACTAACACCAGTTAGCGACAGCTAATAGGCGATAGCGGGCATTTAGGGGCCCACTTTGCATGTCAGCGATAATTATCGCTAATGACATGCAAAGTGGACGTGCCAAGATGTTAGCGACTGGAAACAGTCACTAACATCGCTATCCCCTATTACCAACTTTTGGAAATAATCGCACTAAGCGCGATTATCTCCAATAGCTAACGCCTGCCCAGAGCAGTTCTTAGCCATGTTATCCAATGGAAGGTGGATAACATGGCTAAGAGCATTTGCTCGGTAATGCATGAATATCGCTGACTTTTCAGCGATATTCATGCATTTCGGCCGATTTTTATTGCTTAGGAGATAAACCTTGATAATATCAAGGCTCCTAAGCGATAAAAATAGGCGAAGCTCGGCGTTATAATTTTGGCCGCTAACCAAGCTTAGCGATAAATATCGCTATAGCTTGGTAATATGCCCCTGCATTTTTTCTGCCAGTTGGTGAAATTCCACAGAATCACAGGGAGTTTTTCTGTAACTCTGTGGAATTCTGCGAAGTGAAACTCTGTGAGTTCCGCCCACCCCTACATTTTATAAGTGCGGAGAGTCCACACTTATGACAGAGAAACAAGCATCTATCTATTATGAAATAAGGGGCTGTTTAGAGACATGTGGTCTCAATGCCACAGAAGTAGAAAGTGACCTTTGTGGCGCACAGAAATGTGTCCCAACCGGCACAAAAGAGATTCAGGCTAGACCTAATTATATTAAAGGAGATCTAATGGATATTTTGAGTTGTGATGGGAATGAATTCGACAAATATGTTTTGTATATTGCACAGGATAATAACTGGGATTTGGATGAGGATCGGAAGAAGTCAGCCAATAAGATTAAAGGAATGGTGAAGGACTCTCACGGGCAGAACATGTTCTGTCCTGAAATACTAAGACATCCTAGAAGTGGAGACGGGTGTCTTTTAAATCATGTGACTGAATTTATTATTTTTTGGAATCAGAGACCACTAGAAAACGAAGCCAGGGGGTAAAGAGAGCAGACTGTTTGCGCCCTGTTACACGCCATAACGCTTATACGACGCCTGATCTAAAAACAGATCTAATACTTTCCTTAACCTGGGACAAGGTCTTGAACTGCATTAAACATCACCAGGAAAAACTCCTGATGTGATTAGTCTTTTGGCCAGTATACTCTACATGTCTGAAGAAGCACACTCTAACGGGGTCAGTGTAGATACTGATCTTTTGAGGGTTGGAGCTAGCGTGCTGTATCTTTTTTTTAGAGAATGCTAAGACAGCTTTAGCCATTAAGAGCGGTAAAATTATTCGAATGAGAATGAAGTCCTAAGTTAGATAGCATTGCTAATACCTGGGGATGCAAAATGTTATTTATTTGCAGATACCTCAGTCGAATGTGTAGTAAAATACATTTCTACATTTACAGCCTTGTATAAGGCTCAATCTATCTGCAAAGAATGTTTGGAGGAGGAATGTTTTAAAGGGCTTGGGGAAGAGGATGTTTCTTCCCCAAACTATTCAAGTCCCTTCATCAAACACAAGGAAGTGGATTGCTTGGAGGTTTGCCATCTATAACATCTTTTTTTCCCCTCAGCAGGGAAGATCGAGGAGAGGCACAATTCCTAGAGGGGGTGCACAGCAATTCATACAGGGTCAAGTTAAGTACCAATACATTAATTGTTTATTCTCTCTAAAGGTTGGGGAGATTTGAGAAGTTTCAAATAAAAATGAGAAACTGTAACAAAAGACCAATGAGTCTATCAGACAGGAAAATCTTATAAAGGGGAGTTCAGGGAGTTACCCTGTTAGGAGACAGAGCCAAGGGAGATCATTTTTTCAGAAGATTAAAGGGGCAAATTATCAAGAACTGCGATAAAATTATCGCCGCTTTAGCTGCAGGAAACTGCCGCTAAAACGTCGATAATGGGCTTGATAATATGTCCTTTTGAATTCCCATAGCAGGCCAGGTTCTGGTGTTAACCTGGGCTGCTATGTGAATTCACAAGGGCATATTATCAAGACCATTATTGCCGTTTTAGCGGCAGTTTCCTGCCGCTAAAGCGGCGATCATTTTATCGCAGTTCTTGATAATATGCCCCAAAGTTCGTTGGTAGAATTGGAGGTAAAGGAAATGGTGACGAATGGAGCTGTTGAGAGGGTGAAAGTAGGACTTGGCGGAGTTTGCAGAGTTTCACTCCGTGGAATTCTGCAGAGTTGCCGAAAAACTCCACAGAATTCTCCGGTGTTCCATGCATGAGCGGTGTAGGCAAGTAAGTTGTTTCCCCTGCAGAACCGGATTAATTAGATTTTAATGGACTAATAGTGATAAGCGGATGTTCCAACACATAGTAATAGGCTAAGAGGGTTACATTTGAATCTGTAACTCACCCACTCCCCGACATATCCCATTCCATAACAGACAGAAGTCACAGAACAATGTTAACGCCTCCACAAAATCAGTTATCAGGCCTGTGCTTTAAGCTGGATTTCACCCTCTACGACAGGTGGTAATAGGTGCTACAAATCATCCACAGCCGCGACGTCTCTCAAAAAGCTAGCAGCACCTGAAACGGGTCTCAACAAGAAGCCTGCAGTAATGAGGGAGTAAACTACCAATAAGGCTAAAAACAACCACCTTTTTGACCCAGGCCGGTGCCTAGCAGCGAGGTGGGCACCAGTGGGCAGGATCAGACAGCCATCCCCACTATGGCCCCCTGGTGGCAGCAGCCTGCAGTCCCTAAACATTAGGGACTGCAGGCTGCTGCCACCAGGGGGCCAAAGACTGGTGCATGCCATGCATTAGGGCAGAGGTCTTCAAACTTTTGTAGGTTGAGCCCCCCCCCAACTGAATTTTTTAAAACGTGGGGCCCCCCCACCACCTGACAGAAATTTCTGGACTCTGGTACACCACATAATTAACCGCCACCTGCATATCCCCGGCCATATCGAGCAAATAATGTTCAACGCAATAGGAGTTTAGTGAACTGTAGGTTTGTGAGTGGGTGTGGTTAATGACAGAGACAATATTTCAAACCGGTTTGTAAGCAATATAGCTTCTCTGTGCAGAACCAGGGGCTGCTGTCCTAAAGGTATCTATGAAGACATCCCCCTGGGATGGTGGCGCGCCCCCCTTGATTGAAGAACTCTGACTTAAGTGTACCCTAACACCTCATTCCGCATTGTACATGTCATACCATTGCCCTCAAATCTTTTGGTATTTCTATGTGTAGGACTCTTAAAGTCAACCGGTCTCCTGAGAAGTGCAGAGCTGCCAAGGTTTCAGATTGCAATGTGTAACATTTTCATAACGTTAGTGTCTTATGAGTAACATTTCAACGACTATGACACTTTCTCGCAAGCAAAATCAAGCAAAGAAGAAGAGGGAAACATAAATATCAGAAATAACACTCAGTTGGGCAAGGAGAAACTCTTAAGAAGTCACTGAACTAAAGTGTGCGACAGACTCAATACTTCATGAATAGGTAAAGCACTTAATACATGTTTCATTGAGACTTAGATGTGGTCCTAAAATCTTACTGAATCAAACAATAAAAACACTTCAAATTTGTATTTGATTCTTGAACAGCCTGCACTTAATGAGTTTCACAGATATGTGTGCTTTCCCACCATATTAGTTTATGATTTCAATAGCCACAGGGCTCTGATCATGAAGTCCAATTTGCTCTGATTTTCCTTTAGAATTATTACTGTCACCCTTCACTAAATATTACAGCTGTATTACACTGAATATGAAGGCTACTCTGCACGAATGAGGATTCCCACTTTTCACTAATTCTCATGGTTATTCTGTCTCCAGTTAGCATTTCCACTGTGAGCCTGATATTAATTTACTATTAAAACGAAACTCTCAAACAGCTCGGATTTTTCAGCAAGCATTGGAGTTAGGGGATATAGCTTTAAGTTCTATCCCATACTTGCCATGCTAAAATCGAAATTATGAGTCCAAGAATGTAGAATTGGACATTTTTCAAATAAAAAAATCAGTGACATGTTGAACACTCAGGTAAAAAAAATAGTGATTGTTTGCATAGATATGTGTAGTCCAGTCCCTCCTACTTAATTGGAAAAGACAAACCAAATTGTGAGAAGCACACAAGCACTGAACTCACTCTGGACATGAGGCTGATCTCAAAAGTTCTTCAGCCTTCTTATTTTTTACCTGGAATAAGACTAGGAGCCTTGTAAGCGCTACAATAGGCTGCTATAACATGCCAGAAGGCTGAACTTGGGGATGATGACATATGTAAGTTTAGAAATAAGCAATGTATGGGGTACCATTGCGGGAACCACGTTCTGGCTAGAAAGCTTCCATTCTGTAACATTCATGTGGTCTCCACCTCAGAAGCTGATAATGAGTAGGCAAGAGACTTGTGCGAGCTGCGAGACGATCTGAACCACTGTAAATGAAAACTGTGGAGCGCTGTGAGTCAAATATCAAATGCAATTGGAGCTAATTAGGCCCATGTGCAGGCACAGAATACAAATTTAAAGAAAGTGGGTTGAGAGAGAATATGGTTGAGCACTTTATCGACAAGATAATCCAAACTCATGGTAAGCATTTCAGGAAATATATCAGTTAAGATATTTACACACTTACAAAATCTTACTACAAGCAATAACATGCTCACATTTTAAACCAAGCCTCAAACACTTCTCCATAGAATTCCGCTACAGCTCCTCATGATTGTCGAATTTCTCTGTCATGTTGGCCGTCTCCTGCCTGACTGAACATCTTCCTGGGTCCAGTATAAACCAGTGCAGCCAATCAGCAGGACGAATGTTCAGACTCTGCCCTTGATGGGAACATGAGCCACAACACCACAACGTGGTAATTCAAGGCTGTGGTGAGCGTAAGGGGGAATCATCTGCAGCAGCGGGGGAAGTGTTAAGGTAGCACGAACATAGTGAACTGGGCGCATAAATGGTAGCTATCAAGGTGATTTATATACGACTGAAAAAGTGCAGGCCAGCACTGAAACATTACAGCACAGAAGGGTTCGTGGGTGAATGATCACCACGTTGCAGGATGGCCCAGGAACACCCACAAAATAAGTGCCCCCCTCCTACCCCCTCCACCTCCACCTGCCCTGCGGAACCACGTCTTGAGGCACTTACATTTTGAGGCTAGATTGCTTACAGACAGTGCAGCAATGCGCAGATAAAGCGCTGTGCGCGAGGATGCTTTTAGGCGGCCAATGTAATCAAAACCTCCGTTCTGGCCGAATATCAGCCCAACATCCCCCCCCCCTCCTTCGAGAAAGCCCTCTGCAGATTTCAGCAGTCCTTCACAGCGAGGCGACAGGAAAACGTGGGAAAGCGTACATAGTAAGCCAGGGAGAAAAGGCAGCAAAAGTGAAATAAATGCAGGAGCTTTATGCCTGGAAATGTCGTGGCACTTCCTTGAATCTCAGCTGCTGCCCCCCTCATCGGTGAAACATCACTGGTGACCTTCCTGCGTGCTGATTAAGGAAAGCGGGAGCCGCAGCCAATCTAAAATCCCCATTTGAAATGGGTGCTAACTTGCAAGGCGTGACGGAGGAAAAACAAAACAGCAAAGGTGAGACTTTCGGGAGGAGTCCCCGCCCCCCCTGGGATGGTGGCGCGCCCCCCCTGTGGGGCGCCCCACAGATTGAAGAACACTGCATTAGGGCCTAATGCATGGCAGGCACCAGTCTTTGTTGTGATTATGGCTGCCTGTACCTCTCCGGCTCCCCTACCATCTACCACCACTTCTGGGCTGGAGGAGGAAGACGGGAGAGACAGTTTCGGGGAACCAAACGTGTTGTGTTCTCCAGTGCTGTGAGAGCGCTTCTCACCACGGAAAGTTGTGCTGTGCAGTGCCCCTGTATGCCCCGCCTTTCTCACCCTCGACTCCTCTCCCTCTGGCTCTGCTCAGGCCACTTTCAAACTTTCAATAACTTCCGCTTCCCCCTGATCTCTCCAACCTCCAATATCTCCCACTGAATCTGCTGAGCGTGACTCCCCTTGCCCATACCCAGCCGCGGCCTGTGGAGGGAGTTGCGGTGGGCAGACAGGCGGGTCGGGGGAAGGGCACGGTGGGGGGTGATAAACACCGGAATATAGATGATTGCAGGTAAGTAAACAATTAAATTAATACAACGAATTTCGTAGCGTGCCCTGCATCGCATTTTGCAATGCAGGGCACAGAACTAAATTCTTTTAATAATTTAATTGTTTACTTACCTGCAATCATCCATATTCCGGTGTTTATCACCCACCACCCTGCCCCTCCCCCACCCCGCCTGTCTGCCCCACCGCAACTCCCTCCACGGGCCGCGGCTGCCCATACCTGTCTCTGTCAAACCCCCGGCCTTGCATTAGACAACAACCAGTCACTGCATAGTGCACTGCGGCGTGATAACATGACATAGCATAACTTGACATGGGTAGCATAACATAATCATGTTTGCAAAACGTTTGTTCACACCTTGTGACATCCTGGTGCTGAACAGTAGGTGTTTACTGTTATCTAACACAACAATGCTCCTTTTATCAACCTCATAAGGATGAAAGGTGGAATAGACCTCATTAGTCGTACCGAGATTAAAATGCATTAAACTCAACTAAAAGGCCAGAAGGGCAAGGCACGCATTGGTATTTGGACTGTAGGGGTCAGAAATGCCCAAGAATACACTCAGTGCAGCTCAACATCTGTTAACAGCACAGGTGTGTGGGACAGACAGACCACAGGTATGTGTCATCTACACCCTCTTGTCGCTATCTCTTATTCGTGCTCCTGGGGTGCAGGATTTCCCAGATTCTTGAGCCCAATCCCCTCTCTCCGGGGACCTCCCATGCCAGAGTCAACCCAAAGCTGCCGGGGTATCTGGAAACTAAGCAAGAAATTTCCCAACAAGAGTTTCCACGCCAGCCCTTGCCCATACCTGTCTGGGTGACTTCCTGTAGTCGTTTCTCATGGAAGGGGTATGGTGGAAGGGTGGCCAAACAGGTTATACAGGGAAGGGCAGCATACTCAATGTCACCTCACACGTGAACATTACCTCACAGGGCCAGGGAACAGCCGTACTTCCACCCAGAATTTTTGAGCACCATGTAATCACTCCTGAAACCATCGATGTGGGGGAATTTAGGGGCCTGCATCACCACTCATATGTTTGATATAAAACTGTACATGTTTCTCACATCCCCAGCTACTGTGCAGAGTAGAGAAATCCTGCTACACCACATATTTCATTTAGGAGTGGGTGGCAGCGCCAGTAAACCCCACCATGCAGTGGAGGAGAGTTTTGTTTGCCTAACTCCATATGTTCAAGCGGATTGCGGAGTGGCAAAACTCTGCGAGCTCCGCCAGCAGAGCGGAGTTTGCCATCCACCCCTAGATGAAAGAGGATGTCAAAACCTTTGTGAGTACAAAAATATTGGTGAGAAAAAAAGACAAAGGTGGGCACACAGTTATAAATTTGCAAGAATTAAATATGTTTGTGGAGGATTATCATTTCAAAATGGAAGCTTTTCACCTATTGTGAGGGGGGTTGGTTAGCAAAACTGGTTCTCCAAGATGTTTACTTTATAATCCTACTTCAGTGAAAGATCAGAAATGTCTTCAATTCAGATGGTCAGGATTCCTCTACCAGTTTGGCTTCCATTTGAATAAGCTGCTGCTCCTTGGCGGATTGCAAAGCTGTTGAGGCGGTTGCTGCATTTCTCTGGGAGAGGGTATTGTATGATAATATATCTAGATGGTTTTTAGGGCTCGGGCCTAGCGTCCCACTGCGTCAGCAGTGGGCGTGGCCCAGATTCCTATTCTCAGGGCTTCCAAAAACGTACCTACGAATTCCAGGCTGCTCGTGCTTTTTTGTGCTTTTTTTTGGTACGTGCAATGCTAATGGTCGTCACGTGCGTGTGCATTTGAAACAGAACGCGCAATAGGCCATAGGCGGTCGAGTAGCTCCGCCTATGGCCCATTGGAGTCTGTTACGCGCACCAGAAGGCCATATATATTCAATTATCTCAGCCGTCACGGCGGAGATAATTGAAGACATATGGTGGCAGTGGCGCGCGCGCGTGCACCACTCGCCGGCGTTTTTTCAGTGCTGCTGAGAGATTTCCCGAAATTTTTCACCTTTAGTGTACGAGACGAGGTTTGTCTGTAATTCTTAATTTAGCTCTTAAATGACATATTTGTGTAGTTGGGGCCAGTGAGCTAAATACATATTTGGAATTTTTGCAGTTTGCCGAAGATCAGATTTATCGACACTTGGAGCCGGCGCTTGCTTTCCAGCCGGAGTTGAATCGTATGCAGAATTTCGACTTGAAAGCTGTGCCGTGCGCCATCTTGCCTGCTGTTCAGAGTCGGGGCACAAGTGACGAGAGCAAGGCCGAGATGCTTTGATGGAGCTGGCACATTTACATGGCCCTGGCAGTGCAGCGCAGCAGCCCCTGACACCAGCCGCTACATTGTGTTTTTGAGATTAGCGTATGGAGGCTGCCTGCTCGGGCACAAGTGACCAGAGCAAGGCCGAGATGCTTTGATGGAGCAGGCACATTTACATGGCGCTGGAAGTGCAGCGCCGCAGCCCCTGACATCAGCC
Source organism: Lissotriton helveticus (assembly GCF_964261635.1). Classification (NCBI taxonomy): domain Eukaryota; kingdom Metazoa; phylum Chordata; class Amphibia; order Caudata; family Salamandridae; genus Lissotriton; species Lissotriton helveticus. The sequence goes on from NC_136068.1 coordinate 691,907,802, forward strand.
ACTACATCGTGTTATTGAGATTAGCGTATGGAGGCTGCCTGCTGTTCAGAGTCGGGGCACAAGTGACGAGAGCAAGGCCGAGTTGCTTTGATGGAGCTGGCACATTTACATGGCGCTGGAATTGCAGCGCCGCAGCCCCTGACACCGCTACATCGTGTTTTTTAGATTAGCGGAGGGAGGCTGCCTGCTGTTCAGAGTCGGGGCACAAGTGACGAGAGCAAGGCTGAGATGCTTTGATGGAGCTGGCATATTTACGTGGCCCTGGAAGTGCTGCGCAGCAGCCCCTGACACCAGCCGCGTTTTTGAGATTAGCGGAGGGAAGCTGTCTGCTGTTCAGAGTTGGGGCACAAGTGACGAGAGCAAGGCCGAGATGCTCTGATGGAGCTGGCACATTTACATGGCCCTGGAAGTGCAGCGCCGCAGCCCCTGACACCAACCGCTACATCGTGTTTTTGAGATTAGCATATGGAGACTGCCTGCTGCGCAGAGTCGGGGCACAAGTGACGAGAGCAAGGCCGAGATGCTCAGATGGAGCTGGCACATTTACATGGCCCTGGAAGTGCAGCGCCACAGCCCCTGACACCAACCGCTACATCGTGTTTTTGAGATTAGCGTATGGAGGCTGCCTGCTGCGCAGAGTCGGGGCACAAGTGACGAGAGCAAGGCCGAGATGCTCTGATGAAGCTGGCACATTTACATGGCCCTGGAAGTGCAGCGCCGCAGCCCCTGACACCAACCGCTACATCGTGTTTTTGAGATTAGCGTATGGAGACTGCCTGCTGCGCAGAGTCGGGGCACAAGTGACGAGAGCAAGGCCGAGATGCTCTGATGGAGCTGGCACATTTACATGGCCCTGGAAGTGCCGCGCCGCAGCCCCTGACACCAACCGCTACATCGTGTTTTTGAGATTAGCGTATGGAGGCTGCCTGCTGTTCAGAGTCGGGGCACAAGTGACAAGATCAAGGGCGAGATGCTTTGATGGAGCTGGCACATTTACATGGCCCTGAAAGTGCTGCGCAGCAGCCCCTGACACCAGCCGCTACATCGTGTTTTTGAGATTAGAGGAGGGAAGCTGCCTGCTGTTCAGAGTCGAGGCACAAGTGACGAGACCAAGGCCGAGATGCTTTGATGGAGCTGGCACATTTACATGGCCATGGAAGTGCAGCGCCGCAGCCCCTGACACCAGCCACTTCATTGTGTTTTTTAGATTAGCGGAGGGAGGCTGCCTGCTGTTCAGAGTCGGGGCACAAGTGACGAGACCAAGGCCGAGATGCTTTGATGGAGCTGGCACATTTGCCTGGTGCTGGAAGTGCAGCGCCGCAGCCTCTGACACCAGCCGCGTTTTTTAGATTAGCGGAGGGAGGCTGCCTGCTGTTCAGAGTCGGGGCACAAGTGACGAGACCAAGGCCGAGATGCTTTGATGGAGCTGGCACATTTACATGGCCCTGGAAGTGCTGCGCTGCAGCCCCTGACACCAGCCGCTACATCGTGTTTTTGAGATTAGAGGAGGGAAGCTGCCTGCTGTTCAGAGTCGAGGCACAAGTGACGAGACCAAGGCCGAGATGCTTTGATGGAGCTGGCACATTTACATGGCCATGGAAGTGCAGCGCCGCAGCCCCTGACACCAGCCGCTACATTGTGTTTTTTAGATTAGCGGAGGGAGGCTGCCTGCTGTTCAGAGTCGGGGCACAAGTGACGAGACCAAGGCCTAGATGCTTTCAGGGCCGGACTGGGAACTAAAACCGGCCCTGGCAAAGTGCTCGGCCGGCCCCCCCGCCCCCCGGGCGGGAGGGGGCGATTGCTTTGCCAGGGCCGCTTTTCAGCCGATTTTGTTACAGGGCCGATTTTGCAGCTATGCTGCAAAAACGGCTCTGCAACAAAAACGGCCCCCAGTGCCCAAAACCGGCCCCCACCCTTGCAGCCGACCGGGGGATTGCCCGGTGCCCACAACGGCCAGTCCGGGCCTGGATGCTTTGATGGAGCTGGCACATTTGCCTGGCGCTGGACAGGGCCGTTTCTAGGTGTTTTGCCACCCTAGGCAAGAATTGATAAATGTTCCCCACCTTTTTATCACCATCACTCTCTCCCCCTGTAATCCAGTCTAGAAGAATTCATGCATTAGATATAAAGGAACTTGTATTTAACATTAAACAATAAAACACATCAACAATAATATTGAAGTAGAACAGGTTTACATATGTATAATGGGATTTTTTTCTTCAGATCTAGGCAAGCTCTGTATATAATAGCTCTTAAACATATTCCACGGCTTCAGCTCGATGCAGCTCTTCATTTCTCTAGCTGCTTGGCCTCTGAGAGCAGAGTCTAAAAATGGTGCCACATAGTGACAAACTCCGGTATGGCAGTGGCATGTGAACATGTACCCACGGGGACACGCTGGGACCACAAATTAATTTTGCCGAGGAAAGCCGATATTGTAAAGGCTCACATTGTCTTTCAGTTCAAGGATGTTGTAATTTTTTGGGACATTCCAACTGAGGGGTGATAAGGAGAATGTTCGATGTAAAATTATGGCGTCTCCTTAGAAGACGAAACATGTGAGAGGTGCAGTGGTGTCACTAGGGTTGGTGTCACCCAGTGCGGGTAACTCATGGTGTCACCCCCTCACGACTTACCCCATGGACCTCCTCTGTGACAGAGCCAAGGTTGCCTCGTCCGCATGCCTTCCCAGTGGTCATCCTGGCTCCTGCAGACGTCCCGTTCATCCACATCCTTGGTCAGGGTGTCCCTTCTGGATCCGCAGGCCTCTGGTCGCGCTGGATGTTCTCCCACCGCTTTCTCCTTTGTAGCATCCGCTACCGCGTCCTCCTTCGGGTTGTCCTCCTCTGCTCGCCTGCTTTCACCTCATTGCATCCGAGTTCCCCTCCGCAGTTCCGAGCCATCTGAATATATAGTCCCTCCTCCCACTTGCACCGGAAGTATTACACCGGCAACAGAGGAAGAGGCAAGGAAGCAGGACTCCTTGGTGCCCCCGGGGCTCCCGCCACAAGCCCCAAGGCCTTTTCCTTACAGTACTCCCCTACCAGGCTTGGCCGATCCCCCGGCCCAAGAGTCCACCAGAGCGCGAGAGAGGAAGTCCACATTGGAGCGACCTAGAAGGTAATACTGATAGGACTGGAGGTCCCATTTAATGGCAGAGGCGAGGCTGCAAATTTTGGCCAGCAGCCAACACAGCGTAACCAGATTGGTGTCACCCCATGTGCTGGTGTCACCCGGTGCAGTCCGCACCCCCCGCACCCTTCTAGTGACGCCACTGGAGAGGTGCAAGGTGAGAGCAGGTGATTTAATTTATGAAACAGATAGTGATAGAATGCCTTAGATTCTCGGATGTTTAAGCATCTAAGTGACAAAGAGTATTGCATACTGCCAAACTGCTTCCTTCACCTGACCCACATATGGTAGTAGCTTTACCTTGGTTTGGTACGATTGTTTGTTATTGCAGTTTCACACTCATAAGTATTCATTTGAATCTTTAAGCTGTGTGAGCTCCCTATCTGATCTATCCACATCAGAGCCATGGTATTACGTTGAAATCTTTGACAACAATATTTAGAAAACCAGGGGGCATATTTACAAGCCCTCATAGCCACAGGCACGTCACTTTTTGTGACCTTCTTGTGGCGATAGGGGCTTTGCCTTATTTACAAGGCAGCATTAAGCCACTTAACGCTGCCTTGTAAATAATGCCTCTCTCACAGTGTGACTGGCTGGGCAGACGTTTCACCCTCTGAAATGTTGGTCCCTTTCTCTGCAATTTTGTCATGTTTACTTATCGCCGGTCATATGGTCTGCTTATGACTTGCACACCGGCAATTTCCACTGTCAGCCTCCCCTCCCCTCTACACCACTATCCACACTCCCTGGGGTCAGCACTTCAAATTGCAGAGAGCAGGATGGACGGAGATCCCCTGCAACTTAGAGCTGAATAAATCAGAGCGGACATTTGTGTAGGCCTCAAATCGCCATATCTCTTAATTTATTTTTAATAAGGAACTCTCCATTTAGGTGTTATTTATCTGTGAATCCGATATTTTGATTTAAAAAACTGTCTCTGTGTGACACAGATGGAAAGTTTTCAAATTGGCAGTAAACTGCCCTGAAATGTGAGACTATCAGAAGAATGCAAACAGCCTGAAATCAAAGGTGTACAGTCCAAACGTTTTTTCACGGACACAGTTTTGGCATTTTTTTATACATTACTCCAGATGTATCCCTTCCATATCCTTAGTTATTAAAGGGATTACCAAACTCATGTTTTTTGCCGCCCTCCCCCCTCTGCCGCCCTAGGCAGCCGCCTAGGCTTGCCTAATGGTAGAAACGGCCCTGGCGCTGGAAGTGCAGCGCCGCAGCCTCTGACACCAGCCGTGTTTTTTAGATTAGCGGAGGGAGGCTGCCTGCTGTTCAGAGTCGGGGCACAAGTGACGAGAGCAATGCCGAGATGCTCTGATGGAGCTGGCACATTTACATGGCCCTGGAAGTGCAGCGCCGCAGCCCCTGACACCAACCGCTACATCGTGTTTTTGAGATTAGCGTATGGAGGCTGCCTGCTGTTCAGAGTCGGGGCACAAGTGATGAGAGCAAGGCCGAGGTGCTCCGATGGAGCTGGCACATTTTCATGGCGCTGGAAGTGCAGCACCGCAGCCCCTGACACCAACCGCTACATCGTGTTTTTGAGATTAGCGTATGAAGGCTGCCTGCTGTTCAGAGTCGGGGCACAAGTGACGAGAGCAAGGCCGAGATGCTTTGATGGAGCTGGCACATTTACATGGCATTTCACTCCGGGTGTGTAGGGTGAGCAGTGTGTGAGTGTGCAGGGTGAGCAGTGTGCGAGTGTGCAGGGTGAGCAGTGTGAGAGTGTGTAGGGTGAGCAGTGTGTGTGTGTAGGGTGAGCAGTGTTTGAGTGTGCAGGGTGAACATTGTGTGAGTGTGTAGGGTGAGCTGTGTGTGAGTGTGCAGGGTGAGCAGTGTGTGAGTGTGCAGGGTGAACTTTGAGTGAGTGTGTAGGGTGAGCAGTGTGTGACTGTATAGGGGCAGTGCGTGAGTTTGCAGGGTACGAAAACTCAAACTAAGTCCACCATACACACACACATAACACCACACACATAAGACCACACACACACCACACACACAACACCACCATACACTCACCACCACACACTCACCACCATACACTCACCAGCACACACGCAACCACACACACACACAACCACACCGTCAGTGCACGCTTTCACCGGGCACAAACACCACCAGACATCAGTGCAGGCTTCCACCAGGCACACACCACCAGACGTCAGTGCACGCTTTCACCAAACACACACACCACCAGCCATCAGTGCACGCTTTCACCAGGCACACACAACACCAGCCGTCTATGCACGCTTTCACCGGGCACAAACACCACCAGCCGTCAGTGCAGGCTTCCACCAGGCACACACCACCAGACGTCAGTGCACGCTTTCACCAAACACACACACACACACCACCAGCCATCAGTGCACGCTTTCACCAGGCACACACACCACCAGCCGTCTGTGCACGCTTTTACCAGGCACCCACACCACCAGCCGTCAGTGCACGCTTCCACCAGGCACACACACCTCCAGCCGGCAATGCACGCTTCCACCCGGCACACACATCACCCGCCATCAGTGCACAATTTCTACAGGCACGCACGCCACCAGCCATCTGTGCACCCATCAATTGTTAACACATCCACAATTAACTATTGTAGCAATCGCAGTATGGTGCACGTTACTTTTAAACATATTCATCTAAAGCGCAGCATGCCACCATTGCTACAATTCCAATCCAACCCACATAATTCCACTACACACCACATGCATACACTCCATAACACATGGCTAAAAGACATTGCCATTTACAATGCCATTAGCTCTAACTCAAATAAATCCGAGACCTATTGCATTTCCAATGCTTGTTTGTTTATGTCACAGACTCATTTGGAGTTAGAAGGCCAGTTGTTGGCAGTGATACATTTGTTGGACAGTCTAGTATTCATAATAAACAAGGAGAAATGGATTGGAATTTCTGGGGTTTCAGGTGGACACAAAGAATGGAACCTTGAGTTTATCAAGATGGAATGTAAAAATGATAAAAATCAGGTCAGAAGTGTTTTGAACAAAGTTACAGTGGTCTTCGGCTTGTGTGAATGGCGTTATTCGTCCGTGATTCAGGTAACTTTCCCAGATACTCTTCATTACAGTGCATTACAATGTTTGCAAGCAACTAATTTAGGTAAGGTTTATGGTATGCAGGCCAAGTGCATTGTTTAGAAGAAGCCAGGATGGAGCTAATTTGATGGCTTCAAAATTTCGAAGCCTGGAACAGTGGAGCGAAATTTTTTTATGGTGCAAGATTTTGTCTTGGCGACAGATGCAAGTTTGCACAGTTGCACTGATGAGTTTTGAAAGTTCACTGGTTGATCAATGCATTATTAAAGATGAACAGCATGTTGGTGGTGGTAAACAGATTACGTGGTGGTAAACAGACTAGCAAGCAAGTCACATACATTGTAGAAATTACTAAAGGAATTATGGTATTTTTGTCTCAAACACAAGAGTGGTTTAAGAGTGGAACATTTGCCAGGTTAGAGTTGTGTAGCAGGCTGAAATGCAAGGTACTTGACCAAATATAGCGATTGAAGTCACAATCAAGAAGAGATTACAGATTTGTTAGGATCCACTGGAGGTATATTTGATTGCCTCTCATCTAACTTGATAAGCTGGCCAGATATTTCAGTTGGAGACCTAAGTCTCCTGCAGAGGCTTTTGATGCTTTTTTACAGAATTGAAGGGAAGTAAAAGGTTATGCTTTCCCAACATTTTCAATGATTTAGAGAGTGCTTGTGTTAGTAAGTAGTAAGAGATGTCGAGTTGTTCTTGTGACTTCCTTTTGGGCGAGGCAATCTTGGTACTCGGGGGCAATGGAATTTGCACCAGAGGAGCCTCATTTAATTCCAGCATGTCAAGTTTTGTTGGTAGGTCAAGAAGTCAAGAACATCCTTTGGTGAACAATGGAAAGCTGAGCCTTCTTGCTTTGGGAATATCAGGAGAGGAGAGCAATTTGAGTGACTTCCAAAGGAGATTTTGAAGCTCCTCTAGGAGTCCTGGGCTCCGGGAACAAGGAAAAGATATTCAGAAGCATGAAAGATGTGAATATGTTGGTGTGTGGAAAGGGTGTGGATTCCTTGGAAACTGCTTCTTTAGAATTATTGAATTTTTAGACATCTTTTTTGGGAAAGGTTTGTTATAGAGAACAATTTATTGTTATAGGCCAGACGTGGCAGCTGGTCATGGGTTGATTGATGTAAGGTCTATTGGAAGAGAGGATTTTGTCTGTGAGTCATGAAACATGCTAAACTGCATAGACCACATAGACAAAGATACAGCTCAACATGGAATATTAATATAACTTTCAGGACATTGCGAGCTCAACATGGAATATTAATATAATTTTCAGGACATTGCAGATTGTCTTTCAAATAGGTTTCAATCTTTGAATCAAATATCAGGGTAATGGTGATGTTACTATGTCTAATCTCTTTTAAGAGAGCAGCAGGTGTGAGGGTGCTAGAGGTAAGCAATTAATTTAATAACCCTAACAGAGTTTTATTTCACATTACTTAAAGAACCCAAACTTTGTCAACAACTATATTTTACCCAAAGCTTGATGAACGTCCTCAATTATGTGTAGTGTGGGTCCTGAAGGAGTACAAAGATAGAATTTGTTAATTTATGAGTGATGGAGTTGATCTAATATTGATTGCTTATGTGAAACCTTTTAGACTTGTTAATTCTTCTACAATTACAAGATGGTCAATATGGTTATGAGTGATGCAGGTGTGAATATGGGTGTTTTCCAGGCATATTCAATTAGAGGTACTAAGGGCAACAAATTTGTTTTGTTTGGAGGAAGTTTGAAGAAATCCTGAGAGCAGCTAACTCATCACATGCAGGGATATTTGCAAGGTTTTATTTGAAATTCATAGAGCATGCGTCTGCAGTGGATCTGAGTAGTTTGAACATGCATCATGCTAGCCACCAGTCTTGACATGAAACGTAGGTTCTCCAAATGAACATAATAGGAGAATATGGATTTCTATAAAGATACAAAGTCCGCCATATATTTTCCCAACTCAACCTTTTGTTCAATCAATCAATCAATCAATCAAGGAACTGTAAGCGAGCTACGTACCCATGAGGGTCTCAAGGCGCTGTAGTGGGGGGGGGGCACGCAGGTCTGTTCAGCCGAAGAGCCAGGTCTTGAGGGTCTTCGTGAAGATGTTCAGGGAGGGGGCGCATCTGATGTCTGCCGGTAGCTTGTTCCAGGTCTTAGCTGCAAAGTGAGAGAAGGATCTTCCGCCTGCTCTTGTTCTGTGGATGCACAGGGTTTTGGCCAGTGCGAGGTTGGAGGATCGGAGGTTTGCTTTGGGTACGGGGAAGTTGATTCTGTTGTTGAGGTATTTGGGTCCGTTGTTGTTTAGGCATTTGTAGGTGTGGGTGAGGATTTGGAAGGGTACTCTTTTCTCCACGGGGAGCCAGTGGAGTCTTCGTAGGTGTTGGCTGGTGTGTGCGTGCCGGGGAATGCCAAGGACAAGTCTGGCGGCTGTGTTCTGTATTGTCTGTAGTTTGCGGAGTAGGGACTTGTTTATGCCGGCGGAGAGTGTGTTTCCATAGTCTAGTCTGCTGGTAATGAGTGCGTCGGTGACTGTCTTCCTTGACTCAGGGGGGGATCCATTTGAAGGTCTTGCGGAGGATGCAGAGGGTGTTGAAGCAGCTGGAGGTGACGGCGTTGACCTGTCGGTTCATGGTGAGTGATGAGTCGAGTACAATGCCAGAGTTTTTGGCGTGGTTTGTGGAAGTTGATGGGCTTCCGAGGGCATTCGGCCACCAGGTGTTGTTTTGTTCACTTAGCACTTCTATTAAAATAAGGTTTAAATAATTGATGAGGTATTTAATGTTGGAAGATATTTAAAAATTGAAGTGTAAGTTTACATTTAAAAATAAAACTTGTTTTTCTGACAGTCTTGTATATGGCATAGCTGGATAAGGTTTGTTGTTAATGATTGTTTTTTTCTCTATTCGGTTGAGAGAGAATCACTCTTGATGTTATGCACCCAAGTTTTACCAGCACAAGTCAAGCTTTATATCTCACAACCTAAACACTTTTTTCATTTAAAAAAATAGTTTTGAGTATTTCATATGAGATTAATGCACAGCCTGTGAAGTCCTCGTGCAAAGAACTAAATAGGCTGTCATTGACTATATAAAGCTGTTTGTTAACGTTTCACCTCCTTAACCAGTCACTAACTTGATTTGACATATTCACATGTTTTAGGCAGACTTAAATTAAGTGATATAATGAGGATCATGCATTAGTGGTGAAGTGATGAAGCCTGCATTAGAAACCAGTTACAGGGTTAAAAAAGAAAATCTGTGTGGACTCCGATTTGGGACCAACTATTTGGGAGTCCTGTTTATTACAGGAGACCTACTACGTATCTTATCAGATGGCAAAAGTATTATTTGCTGATTACAATCAATGTGGTATCCCTCTCAAACTCTATTAGATGGATGTGGATGGAGCGTGTATGTATTTCCTAAAACAACGAAATATTTAAGAATTGGAACATACAAATATGTTCAAGGAGATGATCCAGGAGTGCCTGAATAACAATATATGAATTTTCGATCATATCACATATAAACAATTATGTGGTACTGCCATGGGCATTTCATTTTCACCGAGCTACGCCCACTTCTCCATGGGTTGGTGGGAGGAGATAGAATGGGATGCTGGAAAAAAAACAGTTCCTTGAGAAGATTATCCTCTGGACCATATATATAGAAGATCTGGTTCTCATCTGGATGGGATCTGAAATTGAGTTTCAAAGATACTTTGCAATTTTAAACAATAATGAAATAAGTCTGAAATTCACATGTGCTAAACTAAGGTGAAATTTCTGTACAGAACAATATATATCAAGCATGAACAAATAAAAACTACTCTATAGAAAAGTAACATTTACGAACAGTGTGCTCCATTTTACAAGATTCCACAATAAACAATTGTTTCAAAGCATTCCGTATCGTGAATTTTTCGGAAGGAAAAGGAAGTTCTCTGAACAACATACATGGCTTGGAACAAACAAATTCAGGGAAGTGGAACAATGATTCCTGTTGTTTTCCATATAAACCAACAGGTGGCAATACAGCATAAGAAATGTATTCACCACCATTAAAAAATATGAACCGAGTTCCGTCGAATATTTAAAAACGAAATCACAGTATTCACGGTATAGAATAGCTAAGAATATTGTATCTCCAGTTTGCTAGACGTATAAATGATGCTATCCATTCACTGTAGCCATTACGAATGGCCAGAAATGCGCTTTTCTTTCAACAAGGAGTATCATAATATAGTACTCTCTGATGAAGCTTTGCGAAGGTCCACTCCACTCAACTGTAAATAACCAGAAAAACAGCAGGTATTAGCAATACTCCACATGGCGGCAGCTCTCACAACATGTGCAACCGTACGTAGCGTTTATAAGCGCTTGAGGACCATCTCCCAATTCTTTGCACACTCTTTGTGGTCAAACCCCTAGCTGTTGCTTCAGTGGCTGCCCCTATCCGGAAAGAGTGTGTCCCAAACTCCTTGTGATTATAACCCGCTTTTGCCATGCTCATGGCTAGTACCCTCTGGAACTGAAACCTGGTCAGCGGAGTCCCATCCACATGCATTAGCAGTGACCCCACACACTCCTGTGCCCGCTGTCTTATTAAATCCTCCACATGCGTCACTGGGCAGCAGGGATTGTTCCTTGCCCGATGCAATGCCAAAGTTTGGCCCCTAGCGTTCTGATCAGTTTTAGATTTCCTGATGCTGATCCACATAGTGTCGCCCCTTATGCTGATATCCTGCAGCTGAAGGCCGCCTATCTTATCACCTTTGTTGGCCGCCACGAGTTCGCCTACCCTGAATGCCCCATAGAAGGCCAACGAGAAAGCAGCTTTAAATAGGCCCACCTCAGACGTAGAGCTACATGTGTCCGGCAGCGCGAGGAGAACAGCTGACAGACGTTCAAAACCTATGGGTTTCCTGGAATCTATGGAGGGGGGCTGCATGCGCCGCCATCCTTTTAATGCCCTGTGGGCCTGAAAGCTGTGTGTAGGGTCCCTGCCCCCCCGTGCCTGTGCGAAAAAGGAGATAGCGGCCTTGTGCCTGTTGGCTGTTGCCACCGTGCGCCCTTCCTTGTGTAAGCTGCCCAAATACTCATTGAAGCTCGCCTCCCTAGTCCAACTACTCTCCCAGCCTTGTCCCAGAAAGTGACAGTAAGACCTGAACGCCCCTTCGTATGCCGTCCTGGTCTTGGGTGCTAGGCTGGCTGCCACGAGGTCATGTAGTTGGGGGCACCAATTTGCCAGAGAATCGCCGGGAATTGGGCTGGCGCTGTCTCTGCCTCCGGCAAGTGATCCCTGAACACCTGCATCTTAAAGCGAGAAAGGGCATCAGCTGCATTGTTTAACACGCCTGGGACATGTTTTGCTCTGAAAAGTACATTCCTTGTCATGCAACACAATACAATCTCTTTTATCAAGCGTAAAATGAGTGGACACCTTGCAGCTTGTTGGTTGACGCATTCGACCACTGACATATTGTCTGACCAGAATACTACCGATCTGTTGGCCAGTTCCTCGGGCCAGACTTTCAGTGCCACCCAGATTGGGAAGAGCTCGAGGAAACCAATGTTCACCGTCAGCCCGCTCTCCTCCCACCAGGCGGGCCACTTCTGCGCCACCCATTTCTTGCCAAGGATGGCACCAAACCCCACACTGCCCGCCGCATCGGTCCATAAACCAATGTCCGCCGAAGACACCGTAGGTGCACCCCACAGCACTCTTCCATTGAAATCCGCCAGGAATGCCATCCATATCCGCATGTCCTGGCGCACCTCAGCAGACAGCCGTGTCCGGTGATGTTTTTCACGAAGACCCCTCATGGCCTGTGCAATTGAGCGCGAAAATGGGCGAGCCATAGGAATTACTCTCAACGCAAAATTCAACTGTCCCACTGTCTGCTGCAACAGCCCCAAATTCACCTTCTTCGCTTGTAAGCACAGTCCTAGAGTCTGTTTGAATTTTTGGATCTTTTCTGCTGGTAATCTAAAACACCCCTCCACAGAATCCAGTTCGATGCCTAGAAATTCCAGGCATGTCACTGGTCCAACTGTCTTCCCCTGCGCCAACGGGACCCCGAAAGAGCGCATGAGCACGCAAAATTCCTGCAATGCCAACGCACACTCCCGTGAACCGGCCGGGCCCAGGAAAAGAAAGTCATCCAGGTAGTGCATCACCCATTGGTGACCCGTATGCTGTCTTAATGCCCATTCCAAAAAGGAGCTAAACTGTTCAAAATAAGCACATGAAATTGAGCAACCCATGGGCATGCACTTATCCACGTAGTACTTTCCCTGAAAGGAGAAACCCAGCAGGTGCTGGTCCTCTGGATGAACCGGGAGTAGTCTAAAGGCTGACTCAATGTCTGACTTAGCCATCATTGTACCTGCGCCCAAACTCCTCAGCATGCCCGCTGCCTGATCGAAGGACGCATACTTCACAGAGCAAATTGTGTCATCAATAGCATCATTCAATGATGCCCCCCTTGGTGCGGATAAGTTGTGGATGAGCCTAAATTCCCCTAGTTCTTTCTTAGGCACCACCCCCAGGGGAGAGCACACAAAATTCTGCGTGGGAATGACGTGAAATGGTCCTGCTACCCTCCCCAAACGCACTTCTTTAGCTATTTTTGTTGACACCACTGTCGGATTGGCAAGGACTGATAGCTGATTCCTACACTGTGGTCTCCCGACATACCCCCCAGCAGGAATTCGAAAACCATGTGTGAAACCCTCTTGTAATAGTCTAGCAGATGTGTGATTCGGGTACCTATTCAACCAGGGGATCAATGCTGACAGCTGGATGGGTGAATGTGCTATTAGCGGGTGGATCTTCCTATTCAGGTTTCCTCCTACCCCTGCTACCTGCACCCCCAGTTTTATTTCGGCATGTTGTTTCGGGGTGGGACGTGTGGCCACATACGCTACATGCGTGCCTGAACTTACAGGTACCTGGTGCCCTGTTGCATGTCCGCCTATTGAAGTCCCAACATACCCCCTTTGCCCCTCCATTTGCTCTCTGCTTTTGGGCCGCCTCCCCTCCCGGTGCTGATCGAAAGGGCTGTTGAAAAGCCTGCTGCGGCCTGGGGAAATAACCTCTACCCGCATTTGTGCTTGTGCTTGCCCCTTGACCCTTCTCGAATTGATTGTGCCATGAGATAGAGTCTACCTTGTCCCATGATAAAGTTTTATCAAATTCTTTGGACTTTCTGAACGCGACATCATATTCCTTCCACACATCCCCTGCATGATTCTCATGGAACATTGTTATCCTACTTTGGTAGCAGTTCATGGCTGGTTGCATCCCCTTAAAACGTTCGCCCATTACTGCGCCGAACACTGCAAAACCCCTCAGCCAGTTGATGAGATTTTCTTCCACCCTAAACTTGTACAGCTTTGCTCTCCATTCACTGGGCAAAAACAATTCCTTCTGCGATTTTGCATATTCCCATTCCCTGTTATCTATCAGCAATGAAAACATGTTCACATACTTGTCGGCCCATATCAATTCCTTTACACTCTGTGACACATGCTGTGTTAAGCACTCACCCCTAGAGGGCAATGTTCCTTCGCCCAGCAAAGGCAGGGCAATCTCCTTACCATTCCCATTGTCGTTGGGTAACATTGCTTCCGCAGTCTTGGCACTGCCTCCATCATTGGCTGGACCTGTTTGGGGAGAAACCGGTGCAGGCGGCGTTGCGCCCCTACCACTAGCCAACAATATCTGCGTCACCAATGTTTGTTGCTCCGCTGTCAGAGCAGTATTGACCGGCAACGCACCCCCCCCTAACCAAGGTAGAATAGCCGCCACCTGAGCCGCCAGGTCTATTGGCACGGGCCCTGGCGCGGGAGTGGGAGAAGGGCCCGCACCTAGGGGCACCGGAGCCTGTGGTGGCGCGACGGGTGGCAGTGGTGCCGGTATTACTGGCACATTTGGTACTGCCACTGGCAACTGGGGCACCGGGCCTGGAACAGGCACCGGGACCTGAAGTGGCTGGAGTGGGGCAGCTGGGGGTACCTGTGGTGGTACAATTGGTCCAGCAGGAGGTAGGATGGGAATAATATTCTGTGGCTGCCCCCCCACTCTCTTATTTCTTGCTCGCCTGGGTGGTGACACAAAAACGCCCCTTGGCTTGGGCGGTACTATCGTCCGCTTGGGTCTACCAGATGGACCGGCCTGGGCATCTACTTTGGCCCCTAGAACCGCTAAAGCCTTATCCATTTTATCAACCTTCCCCAGTCTCTTATCCATTGCAGACATTCTGCGCATCATTTTTTGTAACATTACACCCACATTTGGATTGACACGCCCCCTTCTTTGAGACATATTTATGAGCACACCGTGCTCCGTACCTGACCCAGTTGACGGTGCCCGAGCTGGGATACGTGGACCAAAGGCCTAGGTTCGTTCCCGTCCAATACAGACCGAGATCCTAGTCTTGTTGTCCTGAAATAGAAATTTCGTTAGCTTTCCAATTGCGGTAGACGGGCCACGTCCAGCCTATATTTGGGTGAAACAACCTTAATTCCAATGGTTAAACATCCAGATTACGTATATACCCTTGCAACCTGTATCTTGTAGCCAAGTCACGTCCTTGTATGATAACAGCAAAATTAAAATGTTTGTCCTGAGTGCTTTGAAAGGAAATCAAACTTTGTACATACCCTGCCTAATCTATTTAAATCGTAAATACAATACCCATCTAAAGCATGTGCCTCTTTAGCCAGTAAATAAGTGACTAGACACTAAAGGCAAGCCTCCTTGCTCTCTCGTGCACCCTCCGCCTCAGCTGTCCCTGGTGTTACATACACATTACACACAAAATAAGCACCGCCAATTTCGAGCACAGTAGACACTATTAGCAATAAGGCAGGGAAACAGGCATGCAATCACTCAGGTCACTAAGCCTATGGTTACAGTTAAATATCGTTAGCGAACAAGGCAGGCAAACCGGCAGTTAAATATCGTGAGCAAAACGGCAGGCAAACCGGCAAATCGACAAGAATGCGCTCAATAAGGTCGCTAAACCTTCCTTATCATTTCCTTCAAATTCAACCAACTCACTTCCCCAGCTCTTGCACCGCTGTGATGGATCGTTTACAAGCCGGCTTTCCCCGACGTGCGCTCAGCCCTCCTGCCGCTGCCCCCGCCCCGCAAAATACCTCGTGTTCTGCCTCTCCTTCCACGGTCTCCACCGCACGGCTGTGTGACGCCTCTCGCTCTTTGTCCCGCGTTCTCCCGCCTTCGAGTAGCAACGGCTCCAAAATCACCCGACAAGGTCTCCCGCTTCCTCTTCGACAGGCGCCGGTCTGTGTCCCTTCAATAACCGAGTCCTCCGCAGCGATCAATTCAGCAACGCTCTGATCCCACGCGGCGGTCTGCTGGGCTCCTGGGAAAATTCAGGCGACACAGGAACCTGCAATACCTGCAAAAGAAAGAAGAAAATTAAACGGCCCCACGGTGGGGCGAGGAGCGAGCCTGGGGAGCGCGGGCACAAAGAGGCCGCTTCCCGCGCTCCCCAGGCTCTTAACCCCTTCGCCGCCGCGACCCCGCCCCCTCGCCCCGGAAGCACAACAGTACTTCCGGGGCGAGGGGGCGAGGCACGCGGCCCCGAAGGGGACGGGTTGTGGGAGGGACCGGGCCCCGCCATGCTTGCGTGGGGGCCTATTGGCCCCCCCTTGTATAGTACTCTCTGATGAAGCTTTGCGAAGGTCCACATTTTGTGAAGTTTTTCCTCACTCTTCCGGTAAAGCTACGTTTTTCCAGCACCACGGTTTTAGTGGGGTTAATTGCCACAAGACATACTTAAGCCAAACATTCGACGCAAATGTTCTGTTGCAGAAACTTCAAAAGGACACTGCATGATTTTCTCAAAACCTAAAACACTACATTGTGGTGTGCGCTGTAAATCCCCTCTTGTACCACACCGCATCTCTAGCACAGTAACACTGCTGACGCAATGGTCTAGAGTTTCCTGAGGTCTATGTGCGAGTTGGTTATCCAGTGTCGATTTTCCCATTGCATTGAGCAATTTGCAGCCTTGGTTTTATACCGTGATAAAAACGGGGATATTTGGAATGCACACTAAAAACGTGGACTGGACGAGCTACCCCTATATGGCCCAGGGAGGCTTGAGTGCACTGCGCATTTTTAGACCACATGTGGAGGTGTGCCGCGTAAAAAAAAACAACAAAAACACTCACTTCTTGTTTATGCCAAAAAGATGCAGGACTGAAGCAAACAGAGAGACTTAACAAGCATTTACAATGCAACGGTCTCGCCTTTGCAAATGTTAGAGCTATTGGCATTGTCAATGACAAACTTTTTATTTATGTGTTGGTTTTGGAAAGAGATAAATAAATGACATTGTCATTTAGAATGCCAATAGCTTAATCTCTCGCAAATGCCACACACACACACAGAGCACAACACACACACAGAGCGCAACACACACACAGAGCGCAACACACAATGCCAGTGAAGCATGAAGCATCAACACATATTCCTCTATGAAGGAAACTCCATGTATACACAATATACCACAGGGTACCGGGGCACAGTAAAATATGACCCACTTAAACATGTCATGTCCTAAAATGTACACGATATGGTGACATACACTAAAATACCCCCCCCAATGACTATGATCAAACCCAACATGTACCCCACTTCAATTGACAGGGAGTCTGAGATTAACCTCGAGATGTGGCCCACAATATACTCCATTGGAAGAAGGCATTCTAGCCCGGAATCAGGCGGGCACGAAAATGTCACTACAATCAAGAACATACTCTGCCATTCCTATACAGAATCGCGTACAAAAATATATCACCCCCAAAATCCCACGTGAGAAAACATTCCCTATAATGTACTGCGCGACTCATAAAGCGCACCCCAAAACATGCCTCCCCTGACCACGGCCTCACCCGGTTCACCAGCGGGCTGGACATAAACTGCTCCAGCACAGGGGCGAAGACCTCGCTATCCATTTTCCACGCAGTCCTGCTAGAGGCGGCCGGGAGCGAAGGAACGTCCGGGGCCGGGCGCTGGGCATGGGAAGCAGCTACACGTCCATCCAGTGCTCTGTGGGGGAGGGTGCGAGGACCCTCTCCTCGGGCTCGCCGCGCCCCTCCTCCTCCCCAGGATATGTCGTGCCTTCACGGCGGGGAGGCAGTATCCCCTCAAAGCGCCGGATGCTGCCTTTCCAGGGGGTGGGGTGCGCCCTCTCTCGGCTGCGGGGACGGCGCGCATCCGTTAGAGGATCCCTGCCTGCCCTCTCCGGCGTCCGCGGGCTGTGCCCGCTCCTCCTGGGCTGCTCGAGGGGCAGCCTTCTCCCTCTGACAGTACAGGAAGCGGGATTGGATGGGGGTGTGCGCGAAACACGGGAGAGAGAGCCTCCTCCGGGGCCAGGGAGGAGGAATGCCGGTGTCGCGGCTCGCTCCGCAGACCCCTCACTGCCCCGGATTTCCTCCCTGAACATATATAAATAAAAATATCTACGCCTGTTTGTGTAATTTCAGTCATTTGACGTCCTGAGATTTCCGTTATTGTTGCATTTAAGCAGCGCTTAAGGGCTCAGGTAAGGAGCTATATACGCGCTAATATTGGGGCATGTTTACTACCTAGTGCCACTCCCCTTGCACAGACCGTCGAATCCCAAGTCTTGCCTTGCCCGCACCCCGGTGCACTTACCCAGGGTAGATGGCAGCAAAGCGAGCTCCGGCAGGAAAGCGGACCACGCCATGACACCACCATGTTTCTCCGAGGTCCAGCAGAAATGCCTCGGAGAAACGCCCGCCATGTTCCGACTGGAGGGCTTGTTTTTCTTTCTTCCCATTGGCTGGAATGTAAAATTACAGCCAATGGGAAGAGGAGAGAAAGAAACTAAAAAACACACCCCTCAATCCCAAAAAGACGGGGCCTAAATGGAAAGATGCCAGTCGTCTCCAATGGCTGGCCTCCGTTTAGGAAGCCAGCCAATGGAGAAGAGGGGCGGGTTTAAGCACCACTCTAGAAAACATAAGATCTCTCCAGCGAGACTGCGCAAGCGCAGCCTACGCAGGCCGAGACCTAACAAAAATGGACCCTAGAGTGAATACAGCATGTCGAGAGACAGCGCATGAGCTGCCATGGCTCGCGCTTAAAAGCAACCGCAAGCTGGTAATGCACTATTCCATATGGGATCCAAAGTAGCCACGGACTTTAAATCAACTCATCCACGTGATAAACAAATACATCCCCTCACTGTGGCAAACCTGCAGTTAAGAAGCACTTTTAAAGTCAGCTTGTTAAATAAACCGGTTCAATGAAGGCGGCGTGGCTCCCACATGTGAAAGCACAAAAAATAAAAGAGGAGCACCGCAGACAGGTTGTGTTTTGATTAGCTTCACAAAATAACAACGCTCCACATGGAAGTGTCCTCCAATCCTGATAGACAAAGTCCGTTTTGGAGAGAGACAGCTGGGTGATGAGTAGAGAAAGGCATGAAAGTGACAGGCACTTAAAAGAAGAAAGGCTGAAGGTCAGAGGCTAACTGAGGATGATTGGGGTGGTGGAAGGAAGTGGGTGCCTCTTCACCTCTTGCAATAGCAGGCAAGCAAGGATGCTTGCCGCTGCCCTAGGCACTGTGTGACTGGCACTATGTGTAATATTACACAGCATTATTGGCTTTCAGTCACCCAGCATCATGATAAATTGAGGAGATGCAGTCTGTTAAATATATATGCTGCGCTCCTATTTATTAATGTAGCTGACTGCAAACATCAAACGCTTGTTGAAGTTCTTACCTGAATTTTCTTCGATAAGAATTGCTCAGTGATGTCTGTGCAATACAAACAGCACTGTGAGCAGCTGTAGAACACCTAAAGGTCTGTTGAAATCATTATTTTCGAGAACGCCTTTCCTGTACTCAGTATTTTTTGAAAGCTATACACACTGCTGATGGAAGTGTGCTGTCAGCTTTTCACTATGCGTAAAAACAATGCACCAATGCCACAAAGTACTTGTAAACATTCAATTAAAAGTGAATAGGAGCGGTATGTGGAACACAGAGATACGAAAGAAAGGAAGTTGAGGGCAGGCAGCAAGACACAGAGGTGAGGCAGGGTAAGAGGGCTGGGTGGGGAGAGAGTGATATTAAGGAGAATGTAAGCAGGAGGGAAAGAAAGAGAATCTAGCATGGGAATGCAACAGGGGGATGCGATGACACAGGAAACCGAAGTGAGCTACGGCCGAGTAGTAAGTCACGCAGAGGAGTGAGGCATGAAAAGAGGTGGGCAGGGAGAGAGAATTGTTTAGGAGAAAGCGAACAGGCTCAAAGAGCAATTCCTAAGAAAGGCAGTCACGGTCCCAGGCGAGAAAAAAAAGGTGGAGGGCACAGAAGGCCGAGCACAACACGGAAGGGGCGAAGGTGAGGCGAGAGCAACAAGAAACCATATTAAACAAACATGCGCACCTCGTGCTGAAAGTAAAACAAGCATTTGTAATGTAAATAAATAAGCAGGCACGTCTGGCGAGTGGTGTGCGATGTGCGCACGCTGTAAGGGTGCCCACGAGCGATGCGCTTAATGAGCCATAAAAGAGAGAAAAGCCAGATGGTGCCTGTGTGTGTATCTGTGCACGTAACTGCAAGCTTTAAGCCACAAGCAAAAGTGTGTAGTGAGTTTTTTAAAGCCCCCTTACTAAAAGTCTCACCAGAGCAACGCAGGCGCAGGCTTAGGCGAGACCTGGAAAGGGCAAACACAGCTGGTAAATTCGCAAAGGACTGCCCAGTCTGTGGTGAGCCTTCTGTGTGTTTATAGTACAGACAACATGAAATTTGTGAAGAGCCGAAACCCCCCTATTTCTGTATTTTGCTATTAGAGATTGATTTGGCTTTTTTAATTCAAGTTTGCTTCACGAGTGAATTTCACTGTTGTGGAATTTGGTGAATATTTTCATGCAAACGTTTGCAACATTCGCAGAGGTTATCTGAACTTGTCATGGCACTTAGTACCAACACATGGCTCCCAGGGCAAGTGCAAAACTTCAGCGCACAGTGCATGTCACATGCTGATAGCACAGCAAGAAAATAAGCACAGGGTACACAAAACACAACACTTGCTATCCAGTCCCTGACTAAACACTCTCAGTAATAGACACTGCTCTCCTGTCATTTAAACACTATTCTAGGCCTTCCAGCGGTCCCAATAATCCCTGCAACCAGATCTCAGGAGTCTGAGCAGACCATCTCCAATATGCCTCCACTTTGTGAAGCAACTCTTTCATTTAGACCCCCTTCTACTCCCCTAAGAAGTATTAACAGGTTGTGTACAGAGCACTAACATGAAAAAGAGCACACACACATTTGCTAAATGTGTAGTGTAAGCTTGGCGTGTGTTTCTGCGTTTGGGTCACTTGTTGAGTTTGTGTATGTGTGTATGTGAATGCATGCATTTGTGTGTTTGTGGTTAAAAATGCCACCGAGATCGACACACACATGCATGTGTGTGTGTCTGTGTATGGAAGGCGCATGTTGAGCCTAACCAGTCTTCATAGAATTGGGAAACCAAGAATATATGTATGTCTAGAGATATATATAACCATACTAATATTATAAAGAGAGAGCCCAAACCTTTGAGGGGGGTAATCTCAGTAACCACAGCACTAATCACAACACCCAATACAGCGTTGGACAGGGCAGTTGCAGCAGAAGGACATAGGCTATGCAGACGGCCACCATTTTTTTTTTGCAGAGTTTTATATAGCGCGAACTTGACCCGAACTGAATCAGGTATCAGAGCGCTTTACATAGCACCAGTTACGTTACATGAGGACACACATTCATTTTTGTTAGGCACGGGGAGATTAAGTGATTTGCCCAGAATCACTGGATGTTTGGCGTCGTTCCCAAGACTCGAACCCAGATCCCCAGGTCCGAGGTCGAGCGCCTTCAGCCGTTAGGCCAACTCCTCTATACATTTAAAAGGTAAAAGAACAGTGCCAGCAAAGTAGTCCCTTGTGGGCGTGTCTGCGATGTCCTGTGGGCGTGGGCTGGGGGGGTGTGGTACGGCCATCACATCGTAGGCTGTGTGCGTGTGCTGGTGGCGTGACAAATGCTGGAGGCGTGACAAACGCTGGGGGCGTGTGTCCGCCCTTCATGCCATGTGGGTCGCACATACAAGCGCCAATTACGTTGCTGCACAGCATCAAGGGGCACGCTGGGGGGCGTGACACGCTGGGGGTGTGACAAACGTTGGGGGCGTGTGTCCGGCCTTCATGCCATGTGAACGCAATTGTGCTGCATCCAGGGGCACGCTGGGGCCTGAGAAATGATGGGGGCGTGTGCTACGTTCCGCCCTTCATGCCATGTGGGTCGTACATTAATCAGAAGATCCTCTGCTGTGGCCGTCTGCTGGGGGTGTGACAAATGCGTTCACCTGGAGGCCTGGTAAGTAACGATACTGCAGCCTCTCCTGCGCGCTGTTACTGAACTCTCTCATTCAACGAAATTACACGCGCCTACGACCATCAACCAGGGCTCTAGCCGGGCTCAGGCGGCGGATCAGTACACTAATTACATGCGCCTGATAACATCAACCAGGGCTGCAGCTGGGTCTCAAGCGGGGGAACACACGCCTGTTAACATCAAACAGGCCTGCATCTGGGCCTCCTGCGGGGGAACACGCAAATGAGCGTGTCTGCGGGGACAATTACTGCAGCCTCTCCTACTCGCTGTCACTCAACTCTCTCATTAAACGGATTTACCCGCTGCTGATAACTCTCCCATTCAACGACATTACACGCGCCTGCTAACGTCAACCAGGGCTGTAGCCGGACTCAGGCGGCGGATCACTACACCAATTACACGCGCCTGCTTACATCAACCAGGGCTGCAGCTGGGCCTTCTCCGTCCCTATTCTAATGAAACAAAAAATTTTGTGTACCGCGAGATTTTAAAATAAATTGCCCTTGCCAAATACACACATTACACACATTCTATTTCATACACGAACAACGTCGGGACGGGCTGTAGTATTATATACAATGACATTTGTTCTACCAGTGAAGGGATTTTTATACGTTTTTTTATTTGTTCCCTGTTTACATGCTTTGCCTTTGACCCAACAATGAAACTATAATTGGGCTTTAAGGTAGTTGGAGGCTTTTTCACCCTCCCTAAATTCACTTCTTAGGAATCTGTCTTTGAGTGATTTAACACGTCTAAATGTTAGAGCTGGTATATTCGATAGAAGACTCCCAGTTGCAAGATCAGATTTGACTACTTTCCAATGTTGTCTCATAATATTTCTAATCATGCTGTGTTCTACATTGTATGACATGATTTATGTAATGTCCTTGTACTTCTAATTTAAGGGGTGCCTCCCGAAAAGGAGATCCGTCCTTTCCTGATGTGTAACCATAGTGGTGGTGATAGCAGTTTAGGTACTTTTGAACAAATGTATAAAGGAGTTCCTCTATATAACATTCCTCAGCATCAAGATGTGTGTTGCATTAGAACAGTACAATACACACTCTGTTACGATCAATGGTTTGTGTGTGTGCATGGCTGTGTGCATGTATGCGTGCGTGTGTGTGTGTGTGTGTGTGTGTGTGCGTGCATATAGTCTTCCCAAATGTTACTGCTTTTCTACATTAGTGCCTCCACCTGAATATTGGGATTAGGGTCACAAATCCATTAACGAAACAAGCATTGGCATAGCCAATACATAGGTCTCGCCTTTGGGACCTTAAATGTGTTTATCCGGAGCTATTGGCTTTTCCAATGTCTGTACGCTACGTTGTGGAGCAGAGAGGCTGCTGTACAGCATGTTGAAAAGTTATAATAAATCAAAGTGTTATGACCATTTTTGTTACCTTATATATTACCATGAAGACATTATGTACAACTGAACTACCGCATTACAAAAAGAATTATCATAAATGTCTTCTAGTTTTGCCCTTGCAATGCTGGCAACTTGTTCCTGCCTGTTCTAATGCTTGTTTGTAATAGTTTTTTTTGTTATCCATATACTAATGTTATAAAGAGAGAGCCCAGACCTTTGAGGTGGGTAATCTCAGTAACCACAGCACCAATCACAACACCCAATACAGCGTTGGAAAGGGCAGTTGCAGCAGAAGGACATAGGCTATGCAGACGGATAAAAACATTTATAAAACAAATTGCAAAAAATCCATACTATACTATCCATACTAATATTATAAAGAGAGAGCCCAAACCTTTGAGGCGAGTAATCTCAGTAACCACAGCACCAATCACAACACCCAATACAGCGTTGGAAAGGGCAGTTGCAGCAGAAGGACATAGGCTATGCAGACGGATAAAAAAATGTATTAAAAAAATTGCAAAAAATCCTTACTATACTATCCATACTAATATTATAAAGAGAGAGCCCAAACCTTTGAGGCGGGTAATCTCAGTAACCACAGCACCAATCACAACACCCAATACAGCGTTGTAAAGGGCAGTTGCAGCAAAAGGACATAGGCTATGCAGACGGATAAAAAAAAATATTTAAAAAATTGCAAAAAATCCATACTAATATTATAAAGAGAGAGCCCAAACCTTTGAGGCGGGTAATCTCAGTAACCACAGCACCAATCACAACACCCAATACAGCGTTGGAAAGGGCAGTTGCAGCAGAAGGACATAGGCTATGCAGACGGATTAAAAAATTTATTAAAAAATTGCAAAAAATCCATACTATACTATCCATACTAATATAATAAAGAGAGAGCCCAAACCTTTGAGGCGGTAATCTCAGGAACCACCACACCAATCACAACACCCAATACAGCGTTGGAAAGGGCAGTTGCAGCAGAAGGACATAGGCTATGCAGACGCCCGCCATATACATTTAAAAGGTGAAAGAACCGTGCCAGCAAGGTAGTCCCTTGTGGGCGTGTCTGCGTTGTGCTGTGGGCGTGTGCTGGGGGCGTGACAAACGCTGGGGGCGTGTGGTACGTTCCGCCCTTCATGCCATGTCTCATATCGTGTGCTGTGGGTGTCTGCTGGGGGCTTGGGCGTGTGCGGGGAGCGGGATTACGGAAAAAAAGCGAGCGTTGTGCCCAATATTTCATTGTTTTTTCTTCCCAGGTTCTGTACATTCCAGCTCCGGGTGTCCACCCTGCTCCCTTTAAATACCCCTGCACCCCATAATCATAACCCACCCTTACTCCTTAAAATACCCCAACATCCTTAAACACTAACCCATCTTAACCCTATAAATATACCCTGTACCCCAAAAGCCAAACCTAGCCCTGAACCCTATAAATACCCCTGTACCTCAAACACAAACCTACCCCTTAACCCTAAAAATACCCCTGTACCCCAAAACCCAAACCTAGCCCTGAACCCTAAAAATACCCCTGTACTCCAAAACCCAAACCTAGCCCTCAACCCTTAAAATACCCCTGTACCTCAAACACAAACCTACCCCTTAAAATACCCCAACATCCTTAAACACTAACCCATCTTAACCCTATAAATATACCCTGTACCCCAAAAGCCAAACCTATCCCTAAACCCTAAAAATACCCCTGTACCCCAAAACCCAAACCTAGCCCTGAACCCTATAAATACCCCTGTACCTCAAACACAAACCTACCCCGGAACCCTAAAAATACCCCTGTACCCCAAAACCCAAACCTAGCCCTGAACCCTAAAAATACCCCTGTACTCCAAAACCCAAACCTAGCCCTCAACCCTTAAAATACCCCTGTACCCCAAAACCCAGACCTAGCCCTGTACCCTAAAAATACCCCTGTACCCCAAAACCCAAACCTAGCCCTAAACCCTTAAAATACCCCTGAACCCCAAAACCCAAACCTAGCCCTGAACCATAAAAATAACCCTGTACCCCAAAACCCAAACCTACCCCTGAACCCAAAAATACCCCTGTACCCCAAAACCCAAACCTAGCCCTGAACCTTAAAATACCCCTGTACCCCAAAACCCATACCTATCCCTTAACCTAAAACTACCACTGTACCCCATAACCCAAAACTATATCTGAACCCTTAAAATACCCAAACACCCCAAAACATATACCTCCGTACCCCAAAACATATACCCCTATACCCATACTTACCTTATCCAAACATTAAAAAAACCATGCTTTTACCATTCATGCATTTACAACGAATTAATTAATGAAAGTATGCGGAGTGATGGTATGCGTGAAGAAAGTTGCGGAATAATGGGGGTTTACCCTCCCCCGGTAAGTCCATTGGTGGCATGGTGGCCCACATCTCCAGCAACATACTCATATTCTTTCACCACCGATTTGAAAAATGCACAGGTCTCTCTCATTGATGGCCAGCACCGACATACACTTTTAGACACACCTCCTGCCACAAGTTCTAGAATTGCGAACTTTAGAGCTGGAGAGCTACGTTCGAATCTCGGCAGCAGCTCAACATCCTGTGATTCCAGGCAAATCACTTTGTCTCCCCGTGCCTACCACAAATGAATGTGTTCTTCTGTAATGTAAATTGTGCTAATGCCATGTTGTCGAGTTCGCGCTATATAATATTGCAAGGAAAAATAAAGTAGGGAAACTCGAGTTCACACACTACTGAACGCGCACTCTTAAGTGCGTCAGCAGTGCACTGTGAATCGGAGCGTTTCACAGGCCTGTCACAGATAAGAAATGCTGTGAAAACGAAATCCTACAAAACAATATACTACTGGCCGGCAGCAATTCATACCCGGACAAAGTCGGGACGAGCTGCTAGTGAGTGGATAAAAACAACGTGAGGGTGGGAGTTGCGAAATAGTACATAAATTACAACCCGAGCAGCGGATGAAGTCTATAGGAGAATCAACAGATGCCAGATTTCGAGGGCAGACTGATGTGGTGCTGAGGCAGTAGTGTGCTGGTGTGGAAGTGATGCTCAGATGATGCTGAATGATACTCAGGTGGTGCTGTGTGATGCTAAGGTGGTGGTGCTGCGCTGGCCCTCAGGTGGTGTGGAGTGATGCTAAGTTGGTGCTATGCTAAGGTGATGCACTGATGTTGAGTTGGGCCTGCAGTGATGCTGAAGGGGTGCTGAATTGTTGCTGCGGTGGGGTTGTGCTGGTGCGGAGGTGGGGCTACACTCGTGCTGAGGTGGGGTGCACAGGTGGTGGTGCACTGAAGTTCTGGTGGTGCTGTGCTGATGCTGAGATGGTGTAGGGCTGATGTTGAGGTGATGCTGCCCTGGTGCTGAGGTGGGCCTATG
This sequence comes from Lissotriton helveticus, assembly GCF_964261635.1. NCBI lineage: Eukaryota > Metazoa > Chordata > Amphibia > Caudata > Salamandridae > Lissotriton > Lissotriton helveticus. The sequence continues at coordinate 691,934,243 of NC_136068.1, forward strand.
CTGATAGTTGGTGCTGCACTGGTGGTGGTGCACTGATGAGGAGGTGATGATATGCTGATCCTGAGATGGTACTGTGCTGATGCTGAGGTGGTGCTCAGGTGGTGCTGTGTTGATGCTGAGGTGGAGTTCTACAGATGCTGAGGTGGTACTGTGCTGGTGCTGAGGTGGTGCTGCATTGATGCTGAGTTGGTGCTGCACTGGTGGTGGTGCTGCGATGATGCTGAGGTGGTGCTGCGCTGATGCTGAGGTATTCGTTTCTGATGCTGAGGTGGTGCTGAGAGATGATGAGGTGGTGCTGAGGTGGTGGTGGGCTTGTGCATAGGTGATACCCAGGTGGTGCAGACTGATAGTGAGGTGGTGCTGAGTGATGCTGAGGTGGTGCTGTGCTGGTTCTGAGGTGGTGCTATGCTGGTGCTGAGGTGGCAGCGCTGTGCTGATGCTGAGTTGGTGTTGCTCTGGTGGTGGTACACTGATGAGAAGGTGTAGCTGTGCTGATGCTGAGATGGTGCTGTGTTGATGCTGAGGTGGTGCTGTGTTGGTGCTGTGCTGATGCAGAGGTGGTGCTGAGTGATGCTGCGGTGGTGCTGAGTTATACTGCGGTGATGCTGCACTGATGCTGATTTGGTGCTGCGGGGATGCTGAAGTGATGCTGCATTCATGCTGAGTTGCTGCTGAGTTGATGCTGCACTGGTGGTGGTGTACTGTTGAGGAGGTGGTGCTGTACTGATGCTGAGATGGTGCCATGTTGATGGTGAGGTGGTGCTTTGATGGTGCTGTGCTGATGCGCTGCTGACTGATGCTGAGGTTGTGCTGAGTGATGCTGCTGTGGTTATGAGTGATGTGGTGGTGTTGCACTGCTGCTTAGGTGGTGCTGACTAATGCTGAGTTGGTGCTTTGCTGAGGTGATGCTTTGATCATGCTGAGGTGGTGCTGCACTGATGCTGAAGTGGTGCTGCACTGATGCTGAAGTGGTGCTGCCTTGCTGCTGAAGTGGGGGCTGAGCTGGTGCTGAGGTGGGGCTCCGCTGGTGGTGGTGTACGGATGCAGAGGTGGTGCTGTGCTGATGCTGAGATGGTGATTCGCTGATGTTGACGTGATGCTGCACTGATCCTGATTTAGTACTGCACTGGCGGTGCACTGATGATGAGGAGGTGGTGCTGTGCTGAGATGGTGCTGCACTGATGCTGAGGTGGTGCTGCACTGGTGCTGAGGTGGTTCTGAATGATACTAAGGTGGTGGTACAATGATGCTGTGCTGGTGCTGCACAGGTGCTGAGGTGGCTGTACTGAGGAGATGTTGAGGTGGTGGTGTGCTTGTGCAAAGTTGGTGGTCAGGTGGTGATGAGTGATTCTGAGGCGGTGCTGAGTGACGCTGGGGTGCTGCTGAGTGATGCTTTGATGGTGCACAGGAATTGCTGTGATGGAGCTCAGGTGGTTCTGTGTTGGTGCTCAGGTGGTGCTGAATGATGCTGAGGCGATGCTGCACTGCTGCGTGCTCAGGTGGTGCTGCACTAATGCTGAAGTTGAGCTGCATTGGTGCTGAGTTGCTGCTGAAGTGGTGCTCTGCTTGTGCTGAGGTGGTGCTGCACTGATGCTGTGGTGGGGTAGCACTGGTGCTGAGTTGGTGCTGTGCTGGTGGTGGTGCCATGATGCAGAGGTGGATCTGTGCTGATGCTGAGGTGGTGCTGTGGTGGTGTTCAGGGATGCTGAGGAGATGCTGCGTTGGTGCTAAGGTGATACTGAGTGATGCTGTGTTGGTGCTGCTCTGATGCAGAGGTGCTGGTGCTACACTGATGCTGAGGTACTGCTGCGCTGGTAGTGAGGTGGGAGTTCCACTGGCGCAGAGGAGGTGCTGAGCTGGTGCTGAGGTGGCACGCTGGTGTTGAGGTGGTGCTGTGCTGGTGCTGATGCTTTGCTGTGTCTGCATTGTGGTTGTGCTAGGGTGCTGCTGAGTGATTCTCAGATGGTGCTGCTGAAGTTGTGGTCAGTGACGCATACTGGTGCTGAAGTGGTGATGTGCTGATTCTGAGGTGGTGCTGAGGTGGTGTTGCGCTGAAACTTTTCAGACACTCACTCCCAGGCACAGATCTGGGTTGAATCCATCATCGTTCTTTAGTTCACTTCACCACCTTAGTTCAGACCCAGCTATATGCAAATCAATCTTGACCCTATGCCTCATGGGAATAGTCCAGCCCGAACTACCTAGCAAGGTCTACAGTAACACAAGGGTGACTGAGGATAGTTTGCGCTGGGAAGAAGTAGTTATCAGTTTGAACACAATATTTGGTAAGCTCCAAAGGATCGGATTCTGGTCACCCCACCAGAATCAAAACCTGCGACACCAAGGGGCCACAGTTAAAGCATTATAACACATACAATTGATCCTGAGCTAAAAGAGATAGAATCAATTCAAAATATCAAGTCCCAAATGTATTAGGTGCTCTTCATTTTATTCTTCATAAGAAATTTTTTTCTTTTGTTCTTTGATAAAGTCCAATCTTCACACAAAAGGAAGAAAAACAACCACTGCCAACACGTGTTTCGTCTAGGTCGTCAAGACCACTAGACTTCGTCAGGGCTGTAAATATTACAATAAACATAATCAAAATCACATTCCACTAAAATAATACTGTTATAAGATAAAAGCCTGTCCTATTTACAGTTTATAAACAAAGTGGCAACCGTTCAACACAACAGTTAAGTTTATATAAAGACTGAAAACACAATTTGAGTAGTTTACAATAAGAACTCATCCAAAGTTTGAAATAATGCCTTTTGTTGTACAGACAATAGGAGTTATAGGTCTACTATTGCACAAATACAGTGTTTGCAAAAAAAAAAAAATTTCATTTTCAATTCTTACATTCTTTAACATGCTAAGATGAATATGGAGAGAAAGATAGGCCAAAGGTGCAGGTAACCACAGAAAAAACACCCAAAGTCAGAGTTAAATCAAAACGGATAGACCCAAATTCACACCCAAATCAGTGACTCACGTATCTATAAACCCAAAAAGGTTTGTCAACCAATATATGATTAAATAATCAAAAAATGCTCACCAAAATTTATCTCATCAGACAGCCAAATAGGCGAAAAGCAGACGTTATATTCTAGCTCAATATCTGCAACAACATTGAAAGTCATGAGCACGCAAATAGTGTGATCACTACTCGCCTAAGTCTCAAAAACAGCCTTTCTACATAGCAGTCCAAAAAAGGTGACACACAAGTGGTACACTCACTTAGTTTCCATAAAGCGTGCTGCTCCAAGTGTTTAAATGTAAATGTAGTTGAGCTTATATAGCGCACAGCTACCCGCAGTGGGTTTCCCGGCGCTTGCTTAGGGAACCCTTCCTGGTATTCCCCTGTGAGATAGCAGGGTATCCACAAGGTGAAAGTCAGGCATCCCGCCGCGAGGGGCCGTTGTGGAGATTAAGCAAGCTATTGCCCAGAGTCGCAGAGTGTGAACCCGTGAGTCGAGGAGGCACCGGGGCGAGAATTATCGAGTCCGTGGAATTTTTAGCCCAAGACCCGCCGAGGCGGGGAATTGAAACCTGGTCCAGGACCGATCTCAGCTTCCGGGTCTGCTGCCTCTAACCCCTGAGCCACACTTCTACACATTTATTCAGAGAAAAAAACGTCCAATCCTTTTAGTAAATAATCTGTTGCACCCAATCCATAAAAAAGTATTCAAAATAACCTACGAAGCAAGTAAACGTAATATCAATAATATGCAATCTCACGAGTGTTTTAATGGGTCGAGCACAGTAAGTTGAATTATTCATCTCAATAGTTTGCTTGAATTGACTAAAGTCACACCCCAAGTCACAGGTTAACTCAATTCCGTTTGGCGAGTTCTACCGAGCTCGCCGGAACTGTAGCGAAGACACTGATTTTACCATATGTGCGAACGACATAGAAAACAGATTTTTATCCAGGGGATACAGTAAAGCGGTTATCAGTAGAGCTAATAACAGGGCGATTAAGCTCAAACGCAATGTAACTTTGCCAACAAGACCAAAAAACACTGGGACTAGAAAATTAGTGAGACTTGTGACCAGCTATAACCCATGGTCCACTAACATCTATGGAATTTTAAAGAAATACTGGTTCATGCTAACTGCAGACCCCGTCTTAAAAGAACATATACTGCCACATCCATCTATGACTTTTAGGAGAGGTATTACAATTGGTAATATGATTAGTCCTAGCTACCCAACGATTGGTCGTAAAACAACCTGGCTACACTCTCACAATAAGGGCTCTTATAGATGTGGGAACTGTAGTATGTGCAGAATGTCACTACATGGGATAAAATATTTCAACTACAATGACTCAGGTACTTACCATATCAAAACCCACATTGACTGTACAACCACGTATGTTATTTATGCTATACTTTGCAAATGTGGTAACGTTTATATTGGGAGTACCATTAGAAAATTAAGGGACCGTGTAAGTGAACATTTCAGGGGTCTTAAGAATAGGGACAACAGAGTTCCGATAGCTGCGCATGCCATGGACTGCCCGGCGCAAACGGAACATCTAACCATGTCCTTCCATGGCATAGAGACGATGCCCATAGACATAAGGGGTGGGAATCGCGAACTCAGATTAAGACAGCAGGAAGCTCGTTGGATAATGCGGGTTCATGCAGTGGAGCGGGGTTTGAATTTTGAAGATGAATTACAATTCTTTCTGGTATAATGTCATCGTTAGTCAGAAGATTATTCATGCCTCCAAGATATGATGGATCCTTTTTCTTTATATACTGTAATCAGAAATTGTTCGGAACATGTACATTTGAATCATGTATCTCTGTATAATTCATTTGGATGTGTTCTTTCTGTGTTTTGCCTAAAACAAGCTTGGCTTTGACTGTACTACTTTTGGGACACCGTCCCTATTGTTTGTGATATATATCTCTTTTTTCTTTTTGACCTTCCAACTTTCGTAATGGAGGCCACTAGTATGGTCTTTCGCTTCACCTACTTGTCACATTTATTAATTTTGGGTGACACTCTCCCGCCTTATCGGATATTGAAATGGTTGGGGTTATCTAAGATTTGCATGCACCAATACTAATTCTTCTCATGCTATACTAATACATCTCGCAAGTACAGGTACTTTCCCGGATTACCTGAGATATGTCTAATCGTTTTGAAGGGACTAATGGAATTTAAAATATGCTTCTATTACTCTTTTGATTACTAAAAGATGGCGACCATAGAATAGCTTGTACGATAGTCCTATCTCTATTTCCATTGCATGGAAACCCACGCGCTAGGTGAAGATAAGGAGCAAGACTAGATGGTGCCTGTGCTGAACGCCGGTATACGCGAAGGAATACACTCCTTCTCTACATGACCCTGCACTCGGAGGTACGTTTTTTCGATGATCTCTTTCCGGATTTGGTTAGTGGACATTTAAGGGCTTAATAGACTTGTGTATTACCGTGTAACGAGTGAGGCAGATTTTGTTTTTGCTTTGGTTCGTGATCCGGGTATAACATTGGGTGAATGTTTTTCTATGAACTGACCAGCCGATTATTTATAAAGAGGCTGTTCGCACTATGACTTTAGTCAATTCAAGCAAACTATTGAGATGAATAATTCAACTTACTGTGCTCGACCCATTAAAACACTCGTGAGATTGCATATTATTGATATTACGTTTACTTGCTTCGTAGGTTATTTTGAATACTTTTTTATGGATTGGGTGCAACAGATTATTTACTAAAAGGATTGGACGTTTTTTTCTCTGAATAAACACTTGGAGCAGGACGCTTTATGGAAACTAAGTGAGTGTACCACTTGTGTGTCACCTTTTTTGGACTGCTATGTAGAAAGGCTGTTTTTGAGACTTAGGCGAGTAGTGATCACACTATTTGCGTGCTCATGACTTTCAATGTTGTTGCAGATATTGAGCTAGAATATAACGTCTGCTTTTCGCCTATTTGGCTGTCTGATGAGATAAATTTTGGTGAGCATTTTTTGATTATTTAATCATATATTGGTTGACAAACCTTTTTGGGTTTATAGATACGTGAGTCACTGATTTGGGTGTGAATTTGGGTCTATCCGTTTTGATTTAACTCTGACTTTGGGCGTTTTTTCTGTGGTTACCTGCACCTTTGGCCTATCTTTCTCTCCATATTCATCTTAGCATGTTAAAGAATGTAAGAATTGAAAATGAAATTTTTTTTTTTTTCCAAACACTGTATTTGTGCAATAGTAGACCTATAACTCCTATTGTCTGTACAACAAAAGGCATTATTTCAAACTTTGGATGAGTTCTTATTGTAAACTACTCAAATTGTGTTTTCAGTCTTTATATAAACTTAACTGTTGTGTTGAACGGTTGCCACTTTGTTTATAAACTGTAAATAGGACAGGCTTTTATCTTATAACAGTATTATTTTAGTGGAATGTGATTTTGATTATGTTTATTGTAATATTTACAGCCCTGACGAAGTCTAGTGGTCTTGACGACCTAGACGAAACACGTGTTGGCAGTGGTTGTTTTTCTTCCTTTTGTGTGAAGATTGGACTTTATCAAAGAACAAAAGAAAAAAAATTCTTATGAAGAATAAAATGAAGAGCACCTAATACATTTGGGACTTGATATTTTGAATTGATTCTATCTCTTTTAGCTCAGGATCAATTGTATGTGTTATAATACCTAGCAAGGTCTTCCATGAACCGGAGGCAAGCATCCTGGGACCAATTTCAGGGTAACACCCTTCATCAGCCAGGCTAGCTTGAATCCAGTGGCAAAGTGAGCAAAGGACCCATGTCTGGGCATACCCTGCCAACTAAGGGCAAACAAAGCAAACACAAAGAGATGATGGACAGAGCGCTGACACTTTTCAGACAATCACCCCCAGTCACAGATCTGGGTTGAATCCATCATCATTCTTTAGCTAACTTCACCACCTCAGTTCAGACCCAGCTATATGCAAATCAGTCTGGACTCTGTGCCTCATGGGAACAGTCCAGCCCCGAACTGCCAAGCCAGGTCTTCCCTGCACCAGAGACCAGCATCCTGGGACCAGTTTCAGGGTAACACCCCTCATCAGCCAGGCTAGCTTGAATCCAGTGGCAAAGTGAGCAAGGGCCCCATGTCTTGGCATACCCTGCCAACATAGGGCGAACAAAGCAAATACAAAGAGATGATGGACGGAGTGCTGAAACTTTACAGACACTTACCCCCAGTCACAGATCTAGGTTGAATCCATCATTGTTCTTTAGCTCACTTCGCCACCTCAGTTCAGACCCAGCTATATACAAATCCGTTTTGACCCTGTGCATCATGGGAACAGTCCAGCCCGAACTGCCAAGCCAGGTCTTCCCTGAACCGGATACAAGCATCCCTGGATGGGTTTCGGGGCTTGAAATAGTCCAAACTGTCACACTTTTAGGAGCATGATGGTTAGTAGTTGTATTATTGGCAGTGCTAACAGGGGCAATGGGTGGTTCAAGTTGCAGTTGAGAGCCCTGGCACTTATTATTTTACAAATTTAGCACCGGTATAGGTTCTAAGAGCCTCTTGAGGTTGGACTGTTGCAAAACCCTTTAACTGGAACTGATAAAGACTGTGCAGAATGCAGCTTCTTGGTTAATCACTAATAGCCAAGAGTACTGTCAGATGATGCTAACTGAATGTGGAGCAATGTACCAAATAAAAAGCTGTTTGGCCCGGTCCCTGGCCTCTAGTGTTAGCCACGCCACTCATGTAATGCAATGCGGCACTACATGATGAAAAGGGTGACAATCACTTTTCAATGAGAAAAAATAATCTTTTGTGTTGCAATGTTGCCCTGAGCATAAATTCAAATGGCATTTCATCTGGTAGTGCTTAAGCCTTTATAGTGAATGCAAAAGGGACATATTGAATAGCAACAATCCAAACGCACTGAGGATTTCATGCAAAGTCAGATCTGCTAAAGTAACCTGAACTGGCTTTACTTGAAATTCTAGTACCAAGTGAATATAGCAGCAAGCAATGACCAGTCAGAATATTGTATGATACTCCCACGTGTAACATATGAATTCATGAAATTACACATTTTATGTGACTTACCCCAGGGTGTTTGTCATCAATTTTGTGCCTGAAGATGTACCTCAAGTACAAATGTCATGGAAAACTCTGCAGGTCTTGCCTTTGCGCTGTGGTGCAAAGCTTAGTAACGCGCTCAAACAAAATATGTCATCGTCGGCACACGATTCTTTGGAAATTTAGGGGGCTCATTAGGATGGCGTAACTATCGCCACCGCCTGGCCGACGGTGGGATCGTTACACCATCCTAATGTGAAATACCTCCTGCCATATTATGAAGGGCTTTCGGGGATAGGCTTTGGGGGCCCGTTGTGATCGCTGCCATGAAAGGCTGGTGGGGATAGGCTTTGGGGGCCCGTTGTGATCGCCGCCATGAAAGTCTGGTGGGGATAGGCTTTGGGGGTCCGTTGCGGGCCCCCTAGGGGTAGGAGTGTGGGGGGTACCTATGGTACCCCCTGCAGTTCCCTGCACCAGCGGTGCCTGACACATTGTGCAGGGAAACGCTGTGCATGCCCTTTTACCATTGCGGACGTGCTGTAGCCAGCAGCACCGTCCACAATGGTAAAAGGCCAGGAAGCGCCCGCCAGTATGGCTGGCGCATCCTAATTGGGCCGGTGGGACCACCGCACGTCTGGCGGTTGGTCCCATCACCGTTATGATGGCGGGCGGACTGATGTCCGCCCGTCATCATAATGAGCCCCTTAGTGCTCTGCATATTTTACCCATTTGCACAATGCACCATTGGAGCTTGTGGCACATAGCTGCCCTGCCTCTTTGTATCTCTGGGCCTTTGCGTTCCGTATAAAGGTCACCCTGATGTAGGTGATATTTTTTGACTGACAAATTTCGTTCCTTCTGTCCAGCATGGAACACATTTTTTGCTGGCCAATGCCTTCTACAAGCCTAATCTTCCGGAAAACTCCGACCTGGCGTCTATTCATTCAGACTTGAAAAACGGAACTCTGGAATTACATGTCCCAATAGTCGGACTTAACTTTATGTAAGAACCTTAATACTTTGTTGATTCCTAGCTGCCCTGGGCATGCTACTGGATATAGTCTGATGGTTTAGCTCTCTGCTTATGTTTCTTGGGTTCACGATTTCTCAGCGAGAAGAAGCCTTCCGGTATGTGCACATTTGTAAATGAATGTAAAAAATGAGGAATTTCATTGGTCTTTTGATTTTGGAACTCCATCAAATCGTCCCTTCTTCAGATGAAGATTCTTCATGGAATGTTTAAAAATAACTCACATTGTTGAGAGGGGCCTGGACAGAAAACAACAAAAACACAAAATAAATAAGTGAAAGGAATCAATTTCCTCCCCGGTTAAAGTTCAGCGCATAGCTCGGGAGCCTTCAGGCACCACTTCCTCCATGCGCCACTCAAGACGACGTTTGTAAGATACCGGAAGCTTCCCCCCTAAGGCCATGCGCCCGCCCCCTCTCACGTGCAGCTATCTCTTCTATCCCACAACGAGCCTCCCTGTTGTTGCTCGAGCCCTGTCCTCGCCCGTCAGGCTGTCACATTCCCGGCATTCCTGGCCAGTGAGGTATGAGAGCACGAGGCCATGTGAGTGTTATGGTTTTCATGCCTAAATGAGCGACGTTTCGCATTGACCAGCAGAAATAGGCCATGGATATCACTTGAATAATGATGTTATTTGTCGAGCAGGAAGCAAACCCTTTCAAAGGGAGGGAGGAGTGGTGATGTACAATAGCAAACACGCACACTTCAATACAACTATAATTGTGTTGTTGACTGTTTTTTCACATTTTTCTATTAGTTGGCAGCTGTTTATTTTTGCGAGCATTTCAGAATTTTGCATTTGTCTTCTATTTCTACACTTTGCAACTCTTACACTGGCTCTAGGACACACATGCAAATTCTTCCTGTAAATGCCATTGGGAAATTGAAAACTATCCCTCCTCCCTATTAAATGTAATTGAACCTATCATTTATGCGCCACTGACAGTTCAAGATGCAAAGCACGCTAGTAAAATCGAGTGTAATTTTGCTATAAAAATCCTGAAGGAGTGCATGTGAATCTCTGTAACTGCCAAATAGCAGAACCAATCTTTCCAGCATTATTTTGGTCAACAAATAAAAATTGTTGAGTACTGCACTCGTAAAAACCCAGGCAGAGTGCGAGGCCTGGACTCAGAAGAAAGCCAGCCGCGGCCCCTGGAGGGAGTTCCAGGGAGCAGAAAGGCGGAGCGGGGCATGGTGGGGGGTGCTAAAAAACGGAATATGGATAATTGGAGGTAAGTAAACAATGTAATTAATAAAACGAATTTCGTAGCGCGCATTGCATCGCGTTTTGCAATGCAGGACGCACTACGAAATTGGTTTTATTTATTAAATTGCTTACTTACCTCAAATTATCCATATTCCGGTTTTTAGCACCCCCCTCCCCGCCTTTCTACCCCACTGGAACTCTCTCCACGGGCCGCGGCTGAGATTACCTACGACAGCCCAGGCGAAACCACCCTTAATCCATCTAGTAATTTGTGTTGTGAGACCTCTACTAGTCCGAATGGTCTTGAGTACTGGTTACCGAATGCCACGAGTGGTGCTACTTTTAAAGTGGGCTAGAAGTTGTACCTAAGGGGAAAACCCGCTTCCAGAGTGTATCACAAACTAGTGTAGGCTAGCAGGTTTTAGCTCCTCCCTTCATGAGGTCGAATCTTTATTAGAGGGAAGTCTCTGTTGTCAATTCAATGGTAGGGAAAAACAGTTTATCACCTAAATACTAGTGCATCTTATAAAAGAAAACTGCAGTTTAACCCTCCAATGGCGAGTCGCCTCTTCAGTTGTACATACCATCGCTGCACCTTGTGGTCCTGGTGAATGTTAGTGTAATACTCGCACAAAGATTAAACATCCAATGAAAATTATTTATGGGTTGGGGTATTTACTTTATTATAACAGTGGAACGTTGAGCGATCTATTGAAAACAATGGAGTTCTCTGGGCCTCTAATGGCTGGTAAAAGCCTGAAGCATCAACATTCAACATTCCAATATTTAAACAAGCATTTACAATGCAATGGTCTCGGCATTATTAAAGGTAGAGCTATTGGCATTGCTCATGACATTTTTTTTATTTTTAAATCATAAATAAATAGCATTGTCATTTACATTGCCAAATGAAAGGATCCCCCCTCCCCCCCACACACACGCACAACAGGCTGCCAAAAGAGCCGCATGATGTGAGACCAGTGGCTACAGCCCCATGCCCTAAACCGGTAAACTGTGGGCCTAGGCCCCCAACTCGGTGTGAAGGTCCTTGCAAGATAAGGCTTGCAGCCCATCACCTCATTGCTGTCCTGAAAAGTAATGGATGGAGAGCAAATCTGTCATTGAAATCATTTATTGTGTTATGCTATTACCCCCGCTCCACCATGGGAAACTTAACCCCAAATCCCCCAAGGTTAAGGTGCTGCGTGTGTGGGTGTGATTATTGTTTGATTTCAATCTAGAGTGATGATGCCTCACCCCGGACCCCATGCCGCGATGGTCACTTGAAAAGAGGCAACAGTAGTCGCTGCCTACACTAAGTGGCCTCTGGTCATCACAACATAGGGAGCGGAAGTGACGGGTCAATCGCGTCCTAGGCTTTCTGGCTCCTGCCCGTGACTTACAACACAGGACCAAAAAGTCCCACCTGTGCTGCCCACAGCCTCCCCGTCTTTGCACCGGAGTCACTAAAGTAAGAGAATGCGAATGGGCCTCATTGCTTAGCGCTCTGCTCTTGACAGCCAGGGTGTCAGGAGGAGTGTTTTGAAAATGTCCTTACTAGTGCATACGAATAAAAAATGCAATGGGAAAAGCAATAGGCAAGAACAATAGGCATGAATGTGTCAGGGTTCCTGACAGGCAGCACTTATCGAGCGGTTGGCAAGGCATTCAACGGATTCCACTGTAAATGTCTGCAGTGACTATCCTGTACGGGAATGTGAACTGCCTTGCCTATTCACGGACGCACATAGACCAGTCAAATGCAGAGCTTCCAGGGTTAGTTTGAAAACGTGTCAACTGGGAGATAGGTTACTGCGCCCACTCCCGAAATCATTGTGTAATTTGTAGGTCACAGGATCAAAGTCAAGCAGGGCTGGCTCCGCCTGTCATCCATTTCAGGTGGATAAGATAGATGTTATTTCCAGGTGGGAATTATAAAAGTGTACAAAATGTTTTCACCCTAAATTATGATATGGAAACCCTCGCTGCTCATTTTTAGTACTTCCTAGCTTCCCAAATAAAGGCAACTCATTAGTATCCCAAATAGTTCAACCCCATCTTACCCCCATCCTAATGAAGGCATCAAATTCAACATCCTGCAGCTGAGGGGCTAGAGTGTGTGCCCTACACACGCAACACAACAGCAAAATACTTCACCTGCCACGCTCGTCCACACTCCACACCTTAGACATTACCGTTTACACACTACAGACTGAAACTACAGCCAGTTAACACTCTCACTGCCACACTACAGATCATATCCTACAACTAACACACTATACAGTATATGCAACACAGTATATCTGTCACATAATACACGACACACTACAGCCGACACACTACATCCCACACACTACAACTGACACACAATATCAGATAGACACTACAGGCGACACACTGCAGCCAAGACGGGGTCTCTGACTGCCTAAAATCTGACCTACTACAGACAACAGACGACAGACCGACCCTTCAGGGGACACACCACTCTCAGCCCCCCATGCACCGCCAGCAGGCATGGCACAGCCTGTGAACTCCAAAGCGGCCGCCTTTGCACCCCCCACGGCCCCTACACCCACCTGCTGCCCGAGGGGCTTCAGAACCTACGAGTGGCTCCAAGACCGGGGACCTCTGCCCTGAGACCCCGCGCGCCGCAGCGGCCACCAAGGATGAAGAGCAGGGACAGCCCTCACAATAAAGCCATATTTCTAAAATTCCTTCAACCAACCAACACGATTTTCTTTCAATAATCGTTTTTTCAGGGCATACAACATCCTCAAGGTATATATGTATGGAGTCTATGTTTTCTCACAAGGGAGAGAGTCAATAATTCGGGCCACTACACACCCAGAAGGCTTTGTCATTTATGAAGTTGAAGCAGGACGCGTCGTGAGCTGCGAAGAAGCGATTAATTACGAAATATGGATTTGTGAGGCTGGCTCCATTCATAGTAAACAGGAATCTAAAGTCGGGAACTGGATGGCTTGAACAAACTGAATTTTAATAAACGTTGAAGAATAAATAAAAATTAAGGATTTCCATCGTTCGTACTTGTTTTGTCGACAGGCGTCGAACTAATCTCCACGTGCCTAACAAAAACCAGTGCAGCGAGCGGGGCTGCGTGTTTGTGCGGTTTTACCCCGGGAGAGCAGCGGGTCCGGTTTCCTTGGCTTTGAATGAAACTTTCTTTTAGCAGAAAAGCCACCAAGCGGAGCTGCCTGCAGGGAGAGCTCAATGAAAGGGTCTTTGTCGGCTGGTGAGCAGGGGGTAACACTGTGATGGGGAGCAGGAGAAGAGGCACTGGGCAACACGGAATCGCAGTGTCCTGGAGGGCTGGCACGGAGTGCAGGAGCCACACTAGAACGTGTACAAGAGGATGGATGTCCAGTCGCGCCTCACAATACTCGCGAGGGGGGAGGGCGGGGACTCAGGGGGAGGGCGGGGACTCGGAGGGGGGACGGGGCTCGCACGGGGAGGGGGGACGGGACTCGCGGGGGAGGGTTAAAAATACATTTTAAGAAAACTTACCTGACTGCCCGTGTCCGCGCCAGAGCAGAGGAAGCGGCTCTAGTTTTTGGCAGGATCCGATAGCCTCTGAATCAGCACAGCGTGTGTGCAAGGAAGCGGAAGGAGCAATTTGCTTCTCCTTGCATCGCGTGTGGGCGGAAAAGACTGCAGCTGGGCTCCAAGGCACTGGGCGGAAGCCCCATCCGCCGTTTGTGCCGGAGCATGTGCGCTGCATCACCGTACTCGGCGCCGGCTGGGCAACAATGGCGGCCACAAAGCTTACGAAAATTTCGAATTCGGGGGCGTGTTTTGCTGTCCTGAGTGACGGACAACGTCACTGTCTAAAGAACAGCAAAACGTACGCCCCCAAATCCGAAAAAGACGGGGCTTGTTTGGAGGGACTCCCTTCTCTTCCAATGGCTGGCCTCCGTTTAGGAAACCAGCCAATGGAAGCGAACGGAGCTGAGAGGCGGGTCTAAACTGCCCTACTATACAACATAAGATCTCCAGACCGGAAGCTGCTTCGCAGCTTATAGGTCCCTCGACCTAAAAAGGCTTCACGGAGCCCGATAGGATTTCAACCCCCTCGGGCTCAGTGAGGACTTTGTTTAAGAAAATGGGACATTCTGCCCTCTAGGGCCCACTCCCTTGTTAAAGGCCCGAGCCAAAGGCTCGAAGGGTATATTAATGCCTCCCAATCACATTGTTAAAAGCAAAGAGATTGTGAATCATCCCTCATATGTTAATGTTTTGAAGCCCCACAAGACTTTGTAAGGGAACAGCACCTTCTTCAGGTTGTACGTACTTGTATCAATATTCGTAACATACTTGGTAGGGGATACAACATTCTTAGCAGCGGTGTTTGCTGGAAGATCACACTGAAATGCAGGGTACCCGTTGCAATAAAAACACAGATAGCAAATACTTTATCTCGGTTTGATAATAGGTCTCAGAATTAGTCCACTTGTTAACTTAGCATCACAATATGAATCATTCTCAGACACAAACACCTTGACACGTCATTGCGCAACAGCTGGCAAAGACGTTAACTGACATACAAAAGAAATCATAGCAGTGTTATTGAAAATACATTGTTTTCAATCATGTGTTCTCTTAACAATGAACCTTGAAGTCCTAAACTCACATAGTTTATGGATGTACCTTTTGAAGATGTAACTAGATTTCATGTTAACAACCTCTACTACATGTACATATTTGAATGTATTAGAGACAATAAGGGGCTGATTACGATGGCAGCGAGACCGCCACTCACATGCTGCCGGAGGCGGTCTCACTGCCATTGGGGCCACCTTCACCACCCACCACAGGATGACAGGCGGTGTGATGGCGGTTGGAAATACTGACCACCACGCATCCGGCGGGTTGTCTGAGCCCGCCGGTGTGGCGGGGGGCCTCGCCAACTCTGCAATGGTGGTGGTGCCTACTGGGCACCGCCGTATGTATTACGATGCCCCTACCCGCCAGCCTTTTCATGGTGGATCACCCGCCATGGAAAGGCCGGGGGAAGGGGAAATTGGGGGCCCACAGCGGACCTCACTTACCCCGTGGCCCTCTGATGTGGCTTCTACATGTCCCTACACCATATGGCAGGCACTGCATGGTGCCTGCCACGTAGTGCAGGGATATCCCAAGTGACCCCTTTTTATATTGCCGCATGTGCTGCAGCCAGCAGCACACGCCTCTATACAAAAGATAGGCATTGCGACCACCATGGTGGGAGTTGCATCATAATGCCTATGTCGTCACTGCCAACATTCTGTCGGGCGGTCCTGATTTCCGATAGGGTGACGGGTGGACGTAAGTCCGCCCGCCATCATAATCAGTCCCTAAGTCTTCAACAACAAACAACTATGGGTCGATTACGATGGCGGGCGGAAAGTCTCCGTACAGGATTCGGATTCAGTGAATCAGATTTGGAATCTATGTTTCCAACCGAATCAGATACATGTACGACCGACCGTTTACAATGCAACCCTTTGGGCTGTCTGAATTGGTTCTGATCAGCATTCGGACAGACCGATTCGTTCGGAGCTGAATCGGACAGTGGTGCCAGTTAATACTGTTAGTCTGTACTGTGTTTGGGCAAAATAGAAAATAAAAAATATTGTGATACAACAATATTGTGTCAAGAATATCAGGATTTCACAAATATTGTCAACAAGAATATCGAAGGTAAGAATATTGCTTTAAGTATTGTTTTAAAATAAAAAATATCGATATAGAAAATATTGCTGAATATAGTATCATTTGTAAGTTTTGGTTTGTATGTATGTTATTGTAATGTGTTTGATTTGAATTTTTTAATATTTTTTTTAATTGTGCGTTTATTAAAATAATGTACTAATTACGACTTCTGAAATCTGAATTTTTAATTTTAGTACTCTCGTGAGCTTGGTCTTTGTAAGACTGAAATGCGTTGGGCTATGCTTCATTGCCCCAGCTATGTTGTTTCCAGATAAATAAACTAGATTGGATACTAACTACATCTGTGAGTGTTTTTGGAATCCTTCCCGTTGGGAATATCATATATATATCTATATATATAAAAACAAAAGTATGTCTGTCTGTCTGTCTGTTTGTCCTTTATGCATTACTACACCATTCATCTGATCGCCATGAAACTTTGGGAAGTTGTTGAGTACACTCTCGCGAAGGTTTCTGGCATAATTTGTTTTAAAATATTGGCCCCCCAGGGCCCTCATAATCTTTCGAATACTGATGTACGCACCAGACGGAAAAACAACAAATCGTTTATCCACAAGCACTCGAATAAATAAATAAATAGAATTAAAACACCATTCATCCGATCGCCATGAAACTTTGGGAAGTTGTTGAGTACACTCCCGCGAAGGTTTCTGGCATAATTTTTTTAAAAATATCGGCCCCCCCAGGGCCCTCATAATCTTTCGAATACTGATGCATGCACAAGACGGAAAAACAAAAAATCGTGTATACAGAAGCACTTGAATAACTAAATAGAATTAAAACAGCATTCATCCGATCGCCAGGAAACTTTGGAAAGTTGTTGAGTACACCCCCGTGAAGGTTTCTGGCATAACATTTTTTTAAATATCGGCCCCCCAGGGCCCTCATAATCTTTCGAATACTGATGTGCGCACAGGACGGAAAAACCAAAATTCGTGTATCCACAAGCACTCAAATAAATAAATAGAATTAAAACAGCATTCATCCGCTCGCCAGGAAACTTTGGGAAGTTGTTGAGTATACTCCCGAGAAGGTTTCTGGCATAAATTTTTTTTAAATATCGGCCCCCCAGGGCCCTCATAATCTTACGAATACTGATGTACGCAGCAGACGGAAAAACAAAAAATTGTGTATCCACAAGCACTCGAATAAATAACTAGAATTAAAACGACACTTTGAAATGTTTTCCATATTAAAATGAATAATTTTCAATAAAAATGACCTGCGAGGCTGAGACTACCTCGGCACGCACTAAGGACGACAAACACTCAAAAGCGAGAGTTCTGCTCATAGCAGCTGGCACAAGAACTCTTCAAAGACATTGACTCACTTGAGCATTTATTTTTCACAAGTCTACAGCGACAGCACCCACTGGGTTTTATATTGAATATTGGCTCAGACTGCAAATACCAGGGTACCATGCGGTACATGTCCAGGCGGGCGGGAGATCTCGTGGAAGGGCGGGACTCCGTGAAAATAAAATGCAGGTGTTCTGAACCATGCTGTTTGCTGTTTCACTTGTTTGGGGCTCTAGAAGAAGGATTAACTCCGAAACGCGTCAGCCCGTGAAGTTTTACTATGGTTTGTGGAGTACTGTTGCCTGCTGCTGACCTCGCTGAATGGGACATGTTTGCGTGAAGGCTTTCTCACTATGGGCAATGTGTTGTGGATTTTTAGCGGCTTGGCTCAAGTCGTGAGAAAGCCCCGCTGCTGTCAAAGCGGACCTGCGAGGCTGAGACTACCTCGGCACGCACTAAGGACGACAAACACTCGAAAGCGAGAGTTCTGCTCATAGCAGCTGGCACAAGAACTCTTCAAAGACATTGACTCACTTGAGCATTTATTTTTCACAAGTCTACAGCGACAGCACCCACTGGGGTTTATATTGAATATTGGCTCAGACTGCAAATACCAGGGTACCATGCGGTACATGCCCAGGCGGGCGGAAGATCTCGTGGAAGGGCGGGACTCCGTGAAAATAAAATGCAGGTGTTCTGAACCATGCTGTTTGCTGTTTCACTTGTTTGGGGCTCTAGAAGAAGGATTAACTCCGAAACGCGTCAGCCCGTGAAGTTTTACTATGGTTTGTGGAGCACTGTTGCCTGCTGCTGACCTCGCTGAATGGGACATGTTTGCGTGAGGGCTTTCTCACTATGGGCAATGTGTTGTGGATTTTTAGCGGCTTGGCTCAAGTCGCGAGAAAGCCCCGCTGCTGTCAAAGCGGACCTGCGAGGCTGAGACTACCTCGGCACACACTAAGGACGACAAACACTCGAAAGCGAGAGTTCTGCTCATAGCAGCTGGCACAAGAACTCTTCAAAGACATTGACTCACTTGAGCATTTATTTTCCACAAGTCTACAGCGACAGCACCCACTGGGGTTTATATTGAATATTGGCTCAGACTGCAAATACCAGGGTACCATGCGGTACATGCCCAGGCGGGCGGGAGATCTCGTGGAAGGGCGGGACTCCGTGAAAATAAAATGCAGGTGTTCTGAACCATGCTGTTTGCTGTTTCACTTGTTTGGGGCTCTAGAAGAAGGATTAACTCTGAAACGCGTCAGCCCGTGAAGTTTTACGATGGTTTGTGCAGCACTGTTGCCTGCTGCTGACCTCGCTGAATGGGACATGTTTGCGTGAGGGCTTTCTCACTATGGGCAATGTGTTGTGGATTTTTAGCGGCTTGGCTCAAGTCGCGAGAAAGCCCCGCTGCTGTCAAAGCGGACCTGCGAGGCTGAGACTACCTCAGCACCCACTAAGGACGACAAACACTCGAAAGCGAGAGTTCTGCTCATAGCAGCTGGCACAAGAACTCTTCAAAGACATTGACTCACTTGAGCATTTATTTTTCACAAGTCTACAGCGACAGCACCCACTGGGGTTTATATTGAATATTGGCTCAGACTGCAAATACCAGGGTACCATGCGGTACATGCCCAGGCGGGCGGGAGATCTCGTGGAAGGGCGGGACTCCGTGAAAATAAAATGCAGGTGTTCTGAACCATGCTGTTTGCTGTTTCACTTGTTTGGGGCTCTAGAAGAAGGATTAACTCTGAAACGCGTCAGCCCGTGAAGTTTTACGATGGTTTGTGCAGCACTGTTGCCTGCTGCTGACCTCGCTGAATGGGACATGTTTGCGTGAGGGCTTTCTCACTATGGGCAATGTGTTGTGGATTTTTATCGGCCTGGCTCAAGTCGCGAGAAAGCCCCGCTGCTGTCAAAGCGGACCTGCGAGGCTGAGACTACCTCGGCACCCACTAAGGACGACAAACACTCGAAAGCGAGAGTTCTGCTCATAGCAGCTGGCACAAGAACTCTTCAAAGACATTGACTCACTTGAGCATTTATTTTTCACAAGTCTACAGCGACAGCACCCACTGGGGTTTATATTGAATATTGGCTCAGACTGCAAATACCAGGGTACCATGCGGTACATGCCCAGGCGGGCGGGAGATCTCGTGGAAGGGCGGGACTCCGTGAAAATAAAATGCAGGTGTTCTGAACCATGCTGTTTGCTGTTTCACTTGTTTGGGGCTCTAGAAGTAGGATTAACTCCGAAACGCGTCAGCCCGTGAAGTTTTACTATGGTTTGTGGAGCACTGTTGCCTGCTGCTGACCTCGCTGAATGGGACATGTTTGCGTGAGGGCTTTCTCACTATGGGCAATGTGTTGTGGATTTTTAGCGGCTTGGCTCAAGTCGCGAGAAAGCCCCGCTGCTGTCAAAGCGGACCTGCAAGGCTGAGACTACCTCGGCACGCACTAAGGACGACAAACACTCGAAAGCGAGAGTTCTGCTCATAGCAGCTGGCACAAGAACTCTTCAAAGACATTGACTCACTTGAGCATTTATTTTTCACATGTCTACAGCGACAGCACCCACTGGGGTTTATATTGAATATTGGCTCAGACTGCAAATACCAGGGTACCATGCGGTACATGCCCAGGCGGGCGGGAGATCTCGTGGAAGGGCGGGACTCCGTGAAAATAAAATGCAGGTGTTCTGAACCATGCTGTTTGCTGTTTCACTTGTTTGGGGCTCTAGAAGAAGGATTAACTCCGAAACGCGTCAGCCCGTGAAGTTTTACAATGGTTTGTGGAGCACTGTTGCCTGCTGCTGACCTCGCTGAATGGGACATGTTTCCGTGAGGGCTTTCTCACTATGGGCAATGTGTTGTGGATTTTTAGCGGCTCGGCTCAAGTCGCGAGAAAGCCCCGCTGCTGTCAAAGCGGACCTGCGAGGCTGAGACTACCTCGGCACGCACTAAGGACGACAAACACTCGAAAGCGAGAGTTCTGCTCATAGCAGCTGGCACAAGAACTCTTCAAAGACATTGACTCACTTGAGCATTTATTTTTCACAAGTCTACAGCGACAGCACCCACTGGGGTTTATATTGAATATTGGCTCAGACTGCAAATACCAGGGTACCATGCGGTACATGCCCAGGCGGGCGGGAGATCTCGTGGAAGGGCGGGACTCCGTGAAAATAAAATGCAGGTGTTCTGAACCATGCTGTTTGCTGTTTGACTTGTTTGGGGCTCTAGAAGAAGGATTAACTCCGAAACGCGTCAGCCCGTGAAGTTTTACTATGGTTTGTGGAGCACTGTTGCCTGCTGCTGACCTCGCTGAATGGGACATGTTTGCGTGAGGGCTTTCTCACTATGGGCAATGTGTTGTGGATATATATATATATATATAATATATATATATATATATATATATATATATATATATATATATATATATATATATATATATATATATAAATTCACTGAAAAAACCATAGGTTTCAGGCCTTATATAGTTAGGAATTAGCATTTAAAAAAACCAATGAGGAGGAGGAGCTTCGCGGGCATCCAAGATCGTCGCGTGAGCACAGAGCTCCCGAGACCCGCACCGCCCTTTCGCAAATATCCTGACTATATCCTGATTCTGAAGATGGGCTTTTGAAGGCGAACTTTGGCTGACCTGGATATTTCTTTTAAAATTGAAATCGGACGTCGGGAGCCGCTTTTACATCGACTCGAACTTTTCGGCCTGCCCCGGGACGAGGCCGGGGGCTCTGTTGCTTTGTAGGCCGAGGAGTAGTTGAACAACAACGGCCAGAGGGGTCCTCCCCCAGGCGGCCTCGCTCCAACTTTCAGTTTCACTTTCCTACTCCCGGCTCTGATTGACTGGCACTCTTTTGATCTACCCCCGATCCGGCTAGGCTTCGCTCTACCGCTGAGTGCCATCTTTCCCGAGCGTTTGGCCTTCAGCCCTCTTGGTGTTCCCGTTAATTTGGCCCATTTTCGTCCACTTTTGGCCTTATTGCGATCGGCCATTTTCACCAGGTCTCGAGGGCCCCTCCGGGGCACTTTTTCCAATAAGGCCACCAAACCGGACACCGAGAAGCGCAAGACAAAGACGCCTCTCCGAGGGGGTCTGACTCAATCCAACGTGATGGATCACTACACCCACCCGAAGGGATCCCCCACTGGTACCGGCTGTACTCCTGAAGACCCTAAGGTAGATCCTGCTGCGCCTACGGAGGTGTCACTTCAAGACGTCATGAGTGCCATCACCAGCATGAAGGCCTCCGTGGGACAACAGTACGAGATCCTCGCCTCCAAGATTGATACGGTGGCTGTCGATGTCACGCTGATTAGAGCAGACCCGGCGAAGACTAATGAGAGGGTCAAGGAGTTGGATTTGAAGACTTCCAGCTTGACTACTGATGTTACAGACGTACAGGCTGAGATCAGCAACGTGCATTCTTCACAGGACTCGATGGCCCATTGGCTCGAGGATTATGAAAATAGGGCCCGGCATAATAATGTACGCATCATAGGTGTTCCGGAAAACCCCGAGAACTCCGCCACCGACCTCCTGGTGGAAGATCTGGTCCTGAATTATCTCGCCCCCTCCGGACTCAGTAAATTCTTTGCTGTTGAACGGGCCCATCGATTCCTGGGCGGGACGCCGAAGCCAGGTGCCCCCTCGAGACCCATTATTGCCAAACTTTTCCATTTTCGGACAGAGATGTTATTCTTCGGGCCTCTCGGGAGAGCGGCCCTGTGAAGTTTGAAAACACCACTGTGAACTTCTATCCCGACTTTACTCCACTGGTTCAACGGCAGAGAATGGGGTTTCAGGGAGTGAAGCGACGTCTGCGAGGTTTGGGCCTTAAGTACGCCATGTTGTTTCCAGCCAGACTTCGGATCGAATATGAGGAACAAACGTTTTTCTTTGATTTTCCGGACAGTGTCAGTGACTGGCTTGATTCCTTGCCAAAAGGAGCTGATCGAACTGAGCACCCCGGTGGCACCGACGGTGGTTCGCCGGAGCAAGAGTGACATTGTGGCTCCCGACGTCTGAACTTTCCATTTGTTTGTCAGCTGAGTTCTGATATTTGCTCTTTCGTTCTTATTCTAGGTTGGCCCGAGGGTGGCTGGGTGTAAGGGGACTCTTCCTCCTCCTGGGTTTTTTGTGTAGATTAGTTTTATGATGGGGCGACAGGCACACTGCAAGTTGGGGTGGCTTTTGGCAGGGCTGCAGGGTGGGGGGCGTCGTAACGGGTTTAAGTTGGGGGTGGTGGGGGGGTGTTTGTGTGTTTGTTTCTTTTCACAAGGCACCGTATTGTTTTCTCATCTGCATCCATCATTGGGTCTCGTGAGGGGTGTGCTCTGTTTCCTTCTCGGGAATGGGGGGTAGTGAGTTGAGGCTGCTGTCTTGGAATGTTAATGGGTTGGGAGACAGGATAAAACGTGGGGTTGTGCTGCAGTTCCTTACACGTCATTCCCCCGATATTGTTCTTTTGCATGAGACGCATTTAATTGGTAACGCATGCCAGGCTATGAATAGACTTGGATACCGACTGGTTGCTCATTCTGGATTCACTTCCGGCTCCAGAGGGGTGGGCATTCTAGTCCGGTCCTCTCTCCCTCTTGAAATTGATGATGTAACACTTGATGACAGGGGGCGCAATGCTGCGCTCACTGGTAGATGGGAGGGTAAGACACTTTCTATACTCGCAACGTATGTCCCTCCGGGCCTGCAGGCGTCCACCTTTGCTGACCTTGGGCGTATCATACTGGGGCTTCCTGAGGGTCTTTTGATTCTGGGCGGAGACTTTAACTCCGTGGTCTCTGGCACTTTGGACCGCTACCCTTCTAGGGATTTAACTAGGTCTCAAATGTGGTTGAGTGATCTGCTGGAAACCTTTGGGCTCATAGATAGTTGGAGGTTGATGCACCCTACGCAGATCAGTTGATGGGGGGTGAGTGTTTGATTTGCTCAAACGCTCCGTCCATCATTCCCTTTTGTATCGCTTTGTTTGCCCTAAGTTGGCAGGGTATGCTCAGACGTGATTCCGGTCCAGGGAAGACATGGCTTGGCAGTTCGGGCTGGACTGTTCCCATGAGGCACAGGGTCAGACTGATTTGCATATGGCCATGTCTGAACTGGGGTAGCGGAGTGAGCTAAAGAATGGTGGTGGATTAAGCCCAGATCAGTTGCCTGGGGGTGAGTGTTTGATTTGGTTAAGCGTTCTGTCCATCATCCCCTTTTGTATTGCTTTGTTCGCCCTAAGTTGGCAGGGTATGCTCAGACGTGAGTCCCTTGCTCACTTTGCCACTGGATTCAAGCTAGCCTAGCTGATGACGGCTGAAATGCCAGAAACCGGTCCCAGGATGCTTGTTTCCGGTCCAGGGAAGACATGGCTTGGCAGTTTGGGCTGGACTGTTCCCATGAGGCACAGGGTCAGACTGATTGCATATGGCCAAGTCTGAACTTGGATGGCGGAGTCAGCTAAAGAATGGTAGTGGATTAAGCCCAGATCAGTTGACTGGGGGTGAGTGTTTGATTTGGTCAAGCGCTCTGTCCATCATCCCCTTTTGTATCGCTTTGTTCGCCCTAAGTTTGCAGGGTATGCTCAGACGTGAGTCCCTTGCTCACTTTGCCACTGGATTCAAGCTAGCCTGGCTGATGACAGCTGAAATGCCAGAAACCGGTCCCAGGATGCTTGTTTTACGGTGCAGGGAAGACATGGCTTGGCAGTTCGGGCTGGACTGTTCCCATGAGGCACAGTGTCAGACTGATTTGCATATGGCCATGTCTGAACTGGGATGGTGGAGTGAGCTAAAGAATGGTGGTGGATTAAGCCCAGATCAGTTGACTGTGGGTGAGTGTTTGATTTGGTCAAGCGCTCCGTCCATCATCCCCTTTTGAATTGCTTTGTTCACCCTAAGTTGGCAGGGTATGCTCAGAAGTGAGTCCCTTGCTCACTTCGCCCCTGGATTCAAGCTAGCCTGGCTGATGATGGTGGAAATGCCAGTAACTGGTCCCAGATGCTTGTTTCTGGTCCAGGGAAGACATGGCTTGGCAGTTCGGGCTGGACTGTTCCCATGAGGCACAGTGTCAGACTGATTTGCATATGGCCATATCTGAACTGGGGTGGCGGAGTGAGCTAAAGAATGGTGGTGGATTAAGCCCAGATCAGTTGACTGGGGGTGAGTGTTTGATTTGGTCAAGCGCTCCATCAATCATCCCCTTTTGAATTGTTTTGTTCGCCCTAAGTTGGCAGGGTATGCTCAGAAGTGAGTCCCTTGCTCACTTCGCCCCTGGATTCAAGCTAGCCTGGCTGATGACGGCTGAAATGCCAGAAACCGGTCCCAAGATGCTTGTTTCCGGTCCAGTGAAGACATGGCTTGGCAGTTTGGGCTGGACCGTTTCCATGAGGTACAGGGTCAGACTGATTTGCATATGGCCATGTCTGAACTGGGGTGGCGGAGTGAACTAAAGAATGGTGGTGGATTAAGCCCAGATCAGTTGACTGGGGGTGAGTGTTTGATTTGGTCAAGCGCTCCGTCCATCATCCCTTTTGTTCCGCTTTGTTTGCCCTAAGTTGGCAGGATATGCTCAGACGAGAGTCCCTTGCTCACTTTGCCACTGAATTCAAGCTAGCCTAGCTGATGACGGCTGAAATGCCAGAAACCGGTCCCAGGATGCTTGTTTCCGGTCCAGGGAAGACATGGCTTGGCAGTTCAGGCTGGACTGTTCCCATGAGGCACAGGGTCAGACTGATTTGCATATGGCCATGTCTGAACTGGGGTAGCGGAGTGAGCTAAAGAAAGGTGGTGGATTAAGCCCAGATCAGTTGCCTGGGGGTGAGTGTATGATTTGGTTAAGCGTTCTGTCCATCATCCCCTTTTGTATTGCTTTGTTCGCCCTAAGTTGGCAGGGTATGCTCAGACGTGAGTCCCTTGCTCACTTTGCCACTGGATTCACGCTAGCCTGGCTGATGATGGCTGAAATTCCAGAAACCGGTCCCAGGATGCTTGTTTCCGGTCCAGGGAAGACATGGTTTGGCAGTTCGGGCTGGACTGTTCCCATGAGGCATAGGGTCAGACTGATTTGCATATGTGTGAACTGGGGTGGCGGAGTGAACTAAAGAATGGTGGTAGATTAAGCCCAGATCAGTTGACTGGGGGTGAGTGTTTGATTTGGTCAAGCGCTCTGTCCATCATCCCCTTTTGTATCGCTTTGTTCGCCCTAAGTTTGCAGGGTATGCTCAGACGTGAGTCCCTTGCTCACTTTGCCACTGGATTCAAGCTAGCCTGGCTGATGACGGCTGAAATGCCAGAAACCGGTCCCAGGATGCTTGTTTTATGGTGCAGGGAAGACATGGCTTGGCAGTTCGGGCTGGACTGTTCCTATGAGGCACAGTGTCAGACTGATTTGCATATGGCCATGTCTGAACTGGGGTGGTGGAGTGAGCTAAAGAATGGTGGTGGATTAAGCCCAGATCAGTTGACTGGGGGTGAGTGTTTGATTTGGTCAAGCGCTCCGTCCATCATCCCCTTTTGAATTGCTTTGTTCGCCCTAAGTTGGCAGGGTATGCTCAGAAGTGAGTCCCTTGCTCAGTTCGCCCCTGGATTCAAGCTAGCCTGGCTGATGACGGCTGAAATACCAGAAACCGGTCCCAAGATGCTTGTTTCCGGTCCAGGGAAGACATGGCTTGGCAGTTTGGGCTGGACTGTTTCCATGAGGTACAGGGTCAGACTGGTTTGCATATGGCCATGTCTGAACTGGGGTGGTGGAGTGAACTAAAGAATGGTGGTGTATTAAGCCCAGATCAGTTGACTGGGGGTGAGTGTTTGATTTGGTCAAGCGCTCCGTCCATCATCCCTTTTGTACCGCTTTGTTCACCCTAAGTTGGCAGGGTATGCTCAGACGTGAGTCCCTTGCTCACTTTACCACTAGATTCAAGCTAGCCTGGCTGATGATGGCTGAAATCCCAGAATCCGGGCCCAGGATGCTTGTTTCCGGTCCAGGGAAGACATGGCTTGGCAGTTCGGGCTGGACTGTTCCCATGAGGCACAGGGTCAGACTGATTTGCATATGGCCATGTCTTAACTGGCATGATGGAGTGAGCTAAAGAATGGTGGTGGATTAAGCCCAGATCAGTTAACTGGGGGTGAGTGTCTGATTTGGTCAAGCGCTCCGTCCATCATCCCCTTTTGTATCGCTTTGTTCGCCCTAAGTTGGCAGGGTATGCTCAGACGTGAGTCCCTTGCTCACTTTGCCACTGGATTCAAGCTAGCCTGGCTGATGACGGCTGAAATGCCAGAAACCGGTACCAGGATGCTTGCTTCTGGTCCAGGGAAGACATGTCTTGGCAGTTGGGGCTGGACTTTTCCCATGAGGCAAAGAGTCAGACTGATTTGCATATGGCCATGTCTGAACTGGGGTGGCGGAGTGAGCTAAAGAATGGTGGTGGATTAAACCCAGATCATTTGACTGGGGGTGAGTGTTTAAGATTTGGTCAAGCGCTCAGTCCATCATCCCCTTTTGTATCACTCAATGCTGCCTGGCTGGTCGCTGTGATAATATGCAGTAATGGACGCACTGTGCAGATGCACAGTAGACCTAAACATCCTTTTGCAAAAAATAAAACACCTTGAAAAAAGAATGACTTCCTTATATTTTATAGCTTAACTGGATCTGATTTATTTAGTGGTTCAGAATTTGTGAATTTCCAAGTGAATGCCCCGAGCCCAATGGAGAATAAGTGGCTCCTGTCACCCCAAGCTGATGGGCTTTTAAATGTCACTGGTTGGCTTGAATGTCGAGACAGCTTTGTAAGCATCCCAGACAGAGAGCACAATGTGACATGGAGGGTGGACTGGAAGATCCCTTCTAAGAAGGTTATTATGAGCAATGACGCTTTTGAAAGGACCTTTTTCAGGGAATGTCAGTGGATAAATATGCCAACTTGTTTGCTCATGTCCCATAGGAGTGCCCCATGAACAGAGTCTCTGTTTCAACCCCATGTGGCCCCCAGGGCACACTGGACAGTACATACCTTGCAGTAGAGATTGCTATGGTAACGGTGTGCGCCTTATGTAACACATGCGCTCATTGGACTGTGATGGCAGCCAGCCACTGACACACTTCTGTTTAGCTTTCTCGTTTACGAGTCCATCTCCAGGGGTCTGCAGCTGGCAGATTCTCCAGCTGCTCAAGAAGCAATATTTTGGTTTAATAGGAATTAAATTTACCTGGTAAAAGAGTGCTTCCAATGCTGTACCATCAATATATAGTTTGTCACTATAAACAACTACGTGAACCAGCCCATGCCATAGTATCATCAAATAGGTCTAAACCAAGCATTTAGAAATGTATTGATACTGACCAGAGACAAGTTTTATAGTCTGACTTAAGTGCTGCCGTTCAGACCAGGGCCATAGAGATCAGAGACATGCATTGGTACTGTGATGATTTCTATAGAAACCCAGCTATGACTAAGGCTGCAATTCCACTGTTGGACCAAGCCCTTTTTCAGGGTTACCCCAAATGTTTTGCATTACTCCTGTATTTCTGATGACATTTTTTTGTTGACTTTAGGACTATGGACACTTTAGCACTGCTGTTCAGTGCTAAAGTGCATGTGCTCTCTCCTTTAATCTTGGTATGATTGGCTTACACCTGTTTGGCATATTTAATTTACCTGTAAGCCATTGTACAGTGGTTTCCCACATACCCTGGGCCTGTAAATTAAAGGCTACTATTGGGCCTGCAGCGCTGCTTGTGCCACCAACAAAACTAGCCTTTCAAACCTGTCTCAGGTCTTTGCCACTGCAGGACCTGGGTGCGCAGTTTACTTGCCAAGCCTGAAATCCCCGTTTTCTATATATAGGTCACCCCTACGGTAGACCCTAGGTAGCCATATGGGCAGGGTGCTGTGTAGGTAAAAGGTAGGGCATGTGCCTTTATTGTGTGGCATGTCCTGGAAGTGGCAAACAGCCTATTTGGTTTGTCACTGATGTGAAGCTACTACTCTCATAGGTTTGCATTGGAAATCCCCTGATATATTTTTTAGTGGTAATTTCTGATCTGAAAGGATTAGCATTGCCATGTTTGGAATGGTGGTGATAAATCCTGCTTATTGGTGAAGGTGGATTTTTCATGACTAATTTAGAAATGCCACTTTTAGAAAGTGGGCATTTCTATTTGCTTATGACTCTTTGTGCTTTGCTGCCTTACTCCAATCGACATCAGGTTTAGACTGATAGGAGCCGGTTTGTGCATTCCCACTAGACAGTCACACAAAGTGAGCTGAGGTGTGCCCTGCATATCCCGATGGCCCATCACCAGGCAGATGGCTCTTCCTGAGCTAAAGTGGTGGGAGGAGTTGTCACTGTACCTGTCCTCTCACAATGCTGTCTTCAACTCCCAGGAGTGTATCTGTCGCCAGGGCTGGGATTGAATGAGGGTGTTGTGCACTTCCAAAGTTCTTTTGAATTTACCTCCACATCAAAGTCATTTTTAGTATAAATACAGGGGCTCTAATCCCATGATTTGAGACACTGCGTGGGACTTGTAACTAGACGCCGTTGGCTCTACATTTTGCATATTGCCAGGAGGAACTGCTGAGCTGTCAAGAGAAATCACCACTAGGGCTTTGCTTTGTTGTGCTGACCTACTAAGAAGGACTGCCTCTTCACCTACAAAGCATCCTGTGTGCTGGATTGCTGCCTACATTCCCTGTGTGCCCCATGTGTTCTCCTGGGACTGGACTTCCCCAGAATTGGCTATGGGACTCTGCATCTGGCCATTGCAGTCCTTACACATAGTGTGTGTTGGGTGCTGCATTTGCATTCTTAATTGTCAGCTGGGGCCTGAGCATGGAGTTTACGAGCCCTTCTCGCACACCCCCACGGAAGTGAGCCTACGTTATTGGTGTCCTCCGGCAAGTGCACTGCTTAGTTCTTAAGTCCCTGCACCACTCTATGAGAAGTGGGCCACCTCTTTGATCACCCGTGGTGGGTGTGATGCTATGATCAGTTCCCGCGACGCTCGACCAAGGGGTGGAAGCCCTCTGTTTGGATTTGCTGGCTGCTGAGCTCATTCCGGGTTGGGCACAGTGCTCCCTTCCATCCGTAACTCTTTGAGCAGTCCCTAATCCTCCTTCTACGAGGTGCACTCACTGGAGACCGGCTGCAATGAGTGTCCGGTGGCACCATAAAACACTAAGTATACGTGCACTAAGTATACGCGCACCTCAGCAGGATGGACATATACACTAGTATGTGCAAAGAGGACCAATGCTTTATGGTATCAGCCCACGGACACAGCAGTGCACCCTCAATTAACTACTTTGGACCTGAGCAGACCCAACGTCAGTACACAGCGCACCTTGCTATTTGGGAGACATACAGTGTCCTTGTGTTTTCAGCGATCAACCAGGGGAAATCATGATAGGTCTCCCGTGCCTGCAGTCAGACCGTATTCCCCGCAACTCCAGCAACTGGCCTACACGCTCACCGGCAGCTGCACGTGGCGAACTTGCACCCAGGGATTTCCAGTTTGTGTGCCCACACTGTGCTTTGGCCATACCATGGGGCACTGGAACCGCTGTAATTCTCCGAAGGTAACCTTCAATGAAACCCCATTCACCACTAGGAAATGACTCTGCTGTATATAGGATCTTACCCTAATTATCGTATTCCCTGTAGTGGGCACACAGGTGTCCCTATGCCCCACTACTTCTAACTCCCACCTTTTCCAGGCTCACACAAGATTACTGTACCCCCTGCAGTCGGGTTCCTGTACCTAGAGGGGTTTCTTGTTTCTGAAGGGCTCATGGTGGCATTTGGTGACATAGGCACTACAGTAATGTTGGAAGATTTATGTGTCCTACTTCTAACCTAACTGCTGCATTTCATACCCTGATGATTTCTCACATTTGTCGTCTTACCTTGTCCCGACAGGATAATGAGTATTATTTCAGGATTGGCCTTGTGTGCGCAGTAATGGTGTTTTTATGACGTGTGCAACATATAAGTCTTTATCTTATTGCAGTCACTGTGATGCTATGAGAATTGCCTAGTTTGCAAAGTAATTACTAGTTTATGTGGTTTTGCTCTATGTTTATATGCAATACAGATATATGTATTTTTATATACTACTGTGTGGTGTCTCTTTTGTGGTGTTTTTATTGTGTAACTGGTGTGAGTGTGCGTTGCGCAAATGCATTATTCATTGCCTCTGGGATAAGCCTGACTGTTCTGCCAATCTACCAAGGGGGGCTGCAGGGGTCTTGGGTGTGTAAATCCCTTACCCTGACTAGAGTGGTGGTTCCTGCCTGGCTTAGGTGAATACTCTAGCCAACCAGAAACCCCATTTGAAACAACCGCAATACCAAGCAGAGCCCGGGACCTGCAGCTAATCTATGTGGTAATCACTGACTAAAGAAAAGCCAGTTTTGCCATGCATTAGTTTAACTGGCCTCACCTGGAGTATCAGCCATTGTACTTTAATTCTAACTATAGCAAGGGACGTGCAATCAGTGTACAGTAATTCTGATCAAAACAAAAGCCAGTGGGGTCAGCCTGTAGTAATACTGGGGCACCTGAAATGAGTGCCTAAATGATATTCCATTTAATTACATGAAAAAGCTGTGAATTTCAGCTGGGCTAATCATACATCTTTCACCAGACACATTTCAATGGTTCGCTAATGCTAAGGCACCACACAGTTGCATCTGTGGCTTCTCAGTCACTTGGGAGCCACAGAAGCGTAATACTTTGCAGGGTCCCATGGTTTCTGAGGCTGGAAAAATCTCTCACCTGAATCTGTTTCCTCTTGTGCTCCTGGGCTCTTCGATGCTCCTCCTTTTCTCTTCAACACCAAAAGGGAATCCCCTGCCAGAGAGTTAGCAGCTGCCTTTGAAGGCAACTGAACAGCTAGACCACTTAATGTTTTCGCTCTCTTTTGCTTTCCTTTTCCATCATGGAATGTTCCACCCTTTGCTTCTTTTCGACTTTCCCAATCCATTATGTCTTCAGTCATGTGGTGTTTGATTTCATTTCTTTATCCTATTCTTTTACCATTTAAAGGCCTCAGTAAAGTTCGAGGGTGCGTTGCAAAAAAGCCAAGGGGCATATTACCAAGGGCCATTATCGCCACTTTAGCGGGACTTTTTCCCGCTGAAGCGGCGATAATTTTATCGCCCTATTACCAAGCTGTCGCTAACACCAGTTAGCGACAGGTTGTAGGCGATAGCGGGCATTTTCGGGCCCATTTTGCATGTCAGCGATAATTATCGCTAATGACGTGCAAAGTGGGCGTCCCAAAATGTCAGCGACTGAAAACAGTCGCTGCAATCGCTATCGCCTATGATCAACACAGGTGTAGTTTTGGAAATATTCGCGCTAAGCGCGAATATCTCCAAAAGCTAACGCCTGCCCTGACCAGTTCTTAGCCATGTTATCCAATGAGAGGTGGATAACATGGCTAAGAGCATTGTCACGGTAATGCCTGAATATCGCTGTATTAACAGCGATATTCATGCCTTTCGCCTGTTTTTTATCGCTCCTGAGATAAACCTTGCTAATAGCAAGGTATCTCAGCGATAAAAGCAGGTGAAGGGCGGCGATATCAATATTCCCGCTAAGCCAACACAGCAATAATAATAGCTAGTTGTTTGGTAATATGCCCCCATGTTCCTTTGCTTGTTTCTTTGCTCCTTCCACTTGTTGGTCCTGACTCTTCACTCTTGGGACCTCCTTATCTAGATTCCCGACTTCTGGTTTTCTCCAACCCTGTGAAGACTTCATGAGCAAGTGGTTTTTACACCTCTGGCTTTTTCCTCCTGAGATGGTAGCAGCTTCTCAAGGTCACTTGCCTACCACATATTCCAATATTGGGTGACATTGTGGCTCCAGGAAACAGTCTCCTTTACCTCAGATAATGGAAGACCCGGACTTGGTTTATGGGAAAGCGTCCAGCTGTGAACACACGCTTAAACCCATAACACATTTACTAGAAAATGTTTATGAGGTTAGAGGGGACATTGACAGCCGGTAGGCAACATGTACAGCTTAATTTTCCACATTACCCAGTGTATTCAATAAAAACACTGCTGCCATGTTTCGTGCAATTAGTTTCTATGAAAGTCGGCAAACAGCTCACTGTTGTATTCCCTCGTTGCCTACGGGAGCTCACTACAATGTATTTTACTAAAACAACCTTCTTTTTTTTTTGTTTGTGTCTGCGTAGAGTTTTTGGCCCACCCTTAGAGCTCTTGTAATCTAGTCTGGAAATTTTCACTGATTGGTGTGCATTTTTAAATGTTGTGATTGGTACTTTGGAGACATGCAGATTTTATGCGTGGCATGAATACTGTAGTTTTTGCACCATAATCAGATGAAAAGGGGGGGCCCTCGGCCCCCCCGCACGCATGGCGGCGCGGCGACCGTTTCCCCCCTTTCCCCTTTGGTGTCTCTCGGTGGTGGGGGCGGGCCCTTGTGGGCGCGACCCACCACCGATTGGCCGGCGGCCTCCCTGACCCGGATACCAGGTAGAAGGTCCGGGTCAGGGGGGGCGGGCTACAGGAGGGGCGGGCCGGGGGGGCGTTGCCCCCCCACCTGGCCCCTTGGGAATAAAGAGGTGGGGAGCGCCCAGGAGACCCCCTTGTACCTGGACGCTCCCTCACAGCACGGTGTGCCCCGCGCTCGGGGCTTCTTTGTTTTTGTAATTTTCTCTTTTGTTCCCCCTGCAGGTTTGCGGGATCGTACCTTCAAACAACGGGTGCTTGCAGTGCGGAGAATACCGGAGAAGCTAGATCCTGGGAGAACGGACAACAAGGAGCAGCGATCGTCGAGGTCGACATTGTGGCAGAGGGTTTTTGCCCTTTATAGAACAGGCGTCGCGCCCTGGAGCAGAAGCGGCGTCTTTGGGGGAGCCATGCTCGAAGATACAGGAGCATGTGAAAAGTTAAGTACCATGCGTAGAGTGGTTTGCTGATAGCTGCTGTTGGCGAGGCCCCCAAGCCTTAAATTTAAAATTGCGTTCTAAAATGTAGTAAGCAGTGTTCTACCTTTAAGGTTTAGCGCTCTGGGTCCTTCAGCTGGTACGCATCTGGGGGCAGTAGTTAGTTGTTGCAGTCGCTAGTACCCTGGGTCGCTGGTCCCCCAGACCTCATTTCTGTACTGCTGTCGTACCTGCGGAAACCGTCTATTGCACCACATTGACGACGTGTTTCCAGGGGCCCCCAGAGTGGATCGATATTTCTGAGTGATCGGCACCCTCGATCCTATGCACCGTCAGCGTGCTTGTTCATGGCGCCCCTCCTCCACTTTGCAAACTGTGTTGTCAGGCCTGCCTCCGGTGGAATCAAGCCAATCTCCACTTTCCCTTGCTCGATTCACTCAGTTTCACGATCGGGTCACTCCCTACAGGATCCGACACAGCCGTAGATAATTAGAGCGGCATCACCGGATCAATGCACGGATTGTAACTGTGGCTTCACGTGGGACCATTAGCACCGCCAACTTTCACGTGGTCTGTGATAACACAAGGGTCCGAGCATTTGGAATAGGCTCAGCCCTTAATGAAGTCAGAATGTCGCTGGTGAAGTAGAGTCTGTTATATTGTCAGAAAAGAAAGGCCTATTACAGCAACTTTCAAAGTCCTTGCACAGTTTTGAAATGTATTCGAAAGCTGCAAGGAATGTCCCCAGTCCTTTGAACACATCAAAATCCCGTCCACCTGTGCTTATTCAAAAGAAACATAGTTGGAAAACACATAATTCAATATTATATCTTTGCACGATGAGCGTTTTCAAGAACACCAATCACTGCGGTTTGTAAAAACGCCAGCACCACAAGAAGTTGGACCCATGTCCACAGACGCTTTCAGTCTTCCTTGGCTATTAAGAACATCATTTAGCAATCTAGCATTGTAGTTTTGAATTTAAGGTTTTGCATTTCGTAGCACAGCATATAAGTACTTATAAACGCAAACAGGCAGACAAAAATGTTTCCTTGTTATGTTCTACTTACACAGGTTTGGCACGTTTTGCATCGGAATTGTAACCGCAGTAGAGCGGGTTTCACACGGTGTTTACATTCGCGGATATGAGGTATTAACATAGACAGTCAGTGACTTTGGGTCACTTGAACATCGTGAATACCTGCTTTGCGAACACTTCTATGTCCTCCTGCCACCGTCCAGCAATGGTAGGCAGTGGAACACGCCAACTTTCCCTTTTTGATTCCAAGTGCAGTACTGACAGGTCTCTCATAGCTGCCAAGGTTTCAAAATTGCTATGTATGACATTTTCATAATGTCAGTGTAATTATGAGTGACATTCAAGGATTAGGAGTGATACTTTCACGTGCGCTAAATCAAGCTATGGAGATGAGGGAAGATATAAATATCAGAAATTACACCCATTTGAGCAACAAGAAATTCTTAAGAAAATGTTAAAACTTATGCAAACAAATAGAAATGGAGGGCACTAACCGAGTGCTCAGTTTACTTAAGCTTGTGATCATGATGCGCTAAAAGTAATTTAAGTAAAGGTAGGAGAAGGTATTAGTGACACTAATCTAAAACGAACAGCACGTGTCGGGACAAACGCTATTTAAATGAAAACAAATTCGGAGGTGTACTGCTGCATGCATGCTAGTACGCGGCAACACTGGTTTTAGTTCCGGCATAATTCAGACAGTCCCAGTTTCCTCGCCTACAACTACCCATTTTGAAGCGGTGTATTGCCCCTATTTAAATCAAAACAAATTCAGAAGGGTACTGCTGCAACAACGGCCCTTCCTTTTACATACGAAGACTTGCACCCTTCGGCGCAACGCTAGTCACCACTGCAACCGAGCAATTTTGAATGATTCGGTCAAAAAAGTAAGGTAATACAACGGTTTACGCCCACGATAAGGGCAAGTAGCGTATGTTAAGACAGGGCAGCTTTAAGAACAGGAACTAACGTTACATAGGCAATACTGGCAGTTGCAGTGAGGAAACACAATTGTAAGAGGCAGCAAAGGGTGTTACAAGTTGAAAATGACGGGTACGTGTTGCGATAGATTCCCTAACTAAGGATAAGGGTAATACGGCATTAATAGCTTGATTGTCATCCGAGGGCGTATATTAGGCCATGGTCACGACTGCTGCTGGCCAGACGGGTACAGTAAGCGCTCTGAAGCTCCAGCTAAGACTGCACGCGCGCTACACAAAAGCATTACAAACGTGGAGTTTGGCTGCTGGGAACTGTCATAAAGTAAAACATCGACTTAGAGGCAGGGCGTAATAAATGGCTTATTAAGATGGGCGACTATTGGAAGGTTTTTGTAGGGAGCTGATCATGTCTAGACCGGATCAAGTAATTATACATCACTGGTGTTCCGGAGTAAAGCACACTATGTGACCATAGGCTTGTGTTTTCATCCACACCCCTCCCTCGTGTTTCCATCCTCAACCCTCCCTCAGGAATGAAATGTTTGTGTTGTGTGAGTATGTGCTAAAAGTTTGTATATACATGTTACCAAGAGAGCACTGTCTTTGTTTTGGGTTGCCTAACATTCTAAAATGCTAGTAAGTGTTAATATTGACAAACATGCTGATCTTGAACTGTTGATACTGATAGTATTACTCCGACATTGTTTTCCCATGTCTGTGCACAGGTTCCATCTCATTAGTACGGGCTGTAACACTTCAATATAGCAATAAGTAACAGCTAGGTCCTTTGACGGCAAGGCAACATCTATTGCTGCATTTTGTAACTTTTGAACGGTTTGAGCTAGACACAGTTTGTTTTGTAAAATTCCTGGGCTTCTTTATTGATGTCCTCCAGGCACTTGCAATATTTTATCCAAGCCATGGTTGCTGCTTATTTATCTTACGCAAGGAACAGCCATTGACATAAGTCAAATTTTGACACTCTAGAATTACAATGATTGGTGTCTGCTGAGGTGATAGTTAGAACAATCGGGGAACAATTCACGAATAGGGTATACCCCTTTCTCTTCGGGTCCTCCTGGGGATTAACGCACATCTAAGGGTAGGGCTTGACGAGACTGTGAAAGCCAGTTTCCCAGGTCCCACATTCCTTTGCAAGCCAAAGCAGAAAGCCAAACAAGGGACTTATTTCATTGTGAAGGTAATCAACATCTGAGGCGCTGTTCACTATTCGAGGGGGGACATTGCAGCAGTCCAAATGACTCTTCATGATGATAGGTTAAAGTCAACATTATTAGAAAGCTATCCTAGTGGTAGCTGTATTGCGTGCAGCCTTCAGGCTAAGTCTTGAAGGAAGTAGAGCAGCTTGTTTTTACCAGTCTATAATCTCATGAATGAGTAAATGAAAAGAGAACAGGTGTATAACAAATATATGTATTTATTCTAAACACATCCCTTTAGTTCCTTTACGGGGCTAAAGGCAAGAAATTACAGTCAGTAAACTTATTTAACACACAAGTAAATTGGCACAATATACGTTGAGCCTATGATGAGATTAGAGGCGAATAATTACAGTCTGTAAACCTATATAGCACACAGTAATTTAGCACCAGATACGTTGAGCTATAGGGGTGTACCAAAGCCATATATCAATAAAGTGGTAGGGGAACCACAAATGGCATAGAGACAGGGCCTAGAGCCTGTAGAAAGACTACTTGGGGTCCTGAGAATACTACACACCCTGATGTCACACCTAGAAGGTGCCCAAGAGCCTAGTTGCGGCATCACATAGTTCTGGGGATGCGTGTGATCATGTACAGTTGCCTAGGATGATATTTACCAGAAGCCAAAGTGGCGAGCGTAAAAGGCCCTTGGGCCAGCTTACACCCTGGCATAGTTAGGGCTGTGCTAATGCTTTTAGCCCTAGATGCGGCACTGGGAAACAGACTGGCCTTTTCAAACCTAGACCCTATGGCCTAAAGGCGTGGGGGGAAAACTAGGAATAGGAGGTGATGTCCTGGTCTACAGCAGAATTTTAGTAGCCATAAATGTGCCATGGCACTGCCACTGGGTCACTGTACTGCACACGGGACATTGTGGCACTGCCACTGGGTCACTGTACTGCACACGGGATATTATTCCTAATAAAGGTCATTCTACAGGGCACTCTCCGTAACATTAATTCAGTCACAATACATGGGACACAAACTGA
Organism: Lissotriton helveticus; assembly: GCF_964261635.1. NCBI lineage: Eukaryota > Metazoa > Chordata > Amphibia > Caudata > Salamandridae > Lissotriton > Lissotriton helveticus. The sequence goes on from NC_136068.1 coordinate 691,971,716, forward strand.
GGCTATTCGTAACATTTACTGTCGAAGTGGTGATGAGTAGTCATCTGGCGCTAATGTTATCTAAAACTTAGCAAGTGATGGTAATGTAAGACTAGCACGTGTACAGCAGTTATCGCCAGAAACACTAATGGTTTGTGTTTATCTTTTCCATTTATGTATGACCGGGTCCATGGTGGATACCTGGAGTGCTCCACATCACAACAGCTGCAACAGGTGGACATCCCAAGGGATGCTTACGTCAGTCACGGCTGGGTCCATGGTGGATATATGAGGGGTGCTCCACACCGCAACATCAGCAGCGTGTGGACGTCAAAAGGGAAGCATACGTCGAGAAAGAGGACACCAAGGGCCCAAGTATTGCTGGCAGGTGTAAGTGCTACCCATTCCCTAAGGTGGAAGTGGGAATTGTCACACAGGTTTTCTTGGTTTTTTCCTGGTTCTTGCAGTTTCTCAAACCTGTGACGCAGGGGAGGAACTCATCACCAGAAGTGGAGGAGCTACAATGTCCCAGCACAAGCAACAGGCTGGACGCGGGACAGGGAAGATCTGGTTTGGGGGTCTGTGCCTTGGTCAGTTCAGGAACTTCTTTCAGGGACTCTTAGCTCAGCAGCCCGACCCCCCCCGTCAGTGGTGATACTTCACCTAGGGGGGAATGACTTGGCCAAACTTGGAAGGCGAATACTCAGTGATGAGTTCATCTCCACTGCGGGTGGGTCTTCAGGACTTGCCCGGGTGGCACAGTAGTAGGGTCTCAACTTATCCCGCGGTGGCAGGGGCGAGGGGCGGACTCGGTCAGGGCGTTGAATCACTCGATAAAGAGGATCAACACACAGTTGGGCAAATTATTTCAAGCCCCCCCTTGGTTGCAGACGATCCAACATGGGTGTATTTGGGGTGCATAATTCTACCTGGTGAGGGGAGTCCATTTGACGGAGGAAGGAAAGGTCCTGTGGTATGATAATGTCAGGGCCTGGTTGGAAGGTTTTGCTAAAGTGAGAACTTTCTAGGGTAGGTCAAGGCAGGGGGAGGCCAGATCGTCGGTTAACAATGCTGGCCTGTGGCGGTAAGGTCATTATCGGTGAGCACATATTTGAGGTCTGAGGGGGCGGGCATCATCCTATGGAGGTTCCCGCCCAGGGGGAGGGGCCTGCGGGCCACTCCTAGAACTCCAGGGGCAAGGTAATTGATGCTGCAAAGGAGCGCGGGTAGGAGTAGTTCACGCTTTCCTTAGGCTGGTAGCCACCCCGCGCGCGTATACTCATGACGTCACCGGATGGCGCAGAGTAAGGGCCCTCCTTTAGTGGGTAAATGGAGTTCAGGGCGTAGACCGGGCAATTCCCGGGGTACCACTGCGCATGCGCACGTCTCTAGGGGAGGCGCAGCTTGTAGGACCTGACACCGGTAGTGACCTTGCCATATGGCCAGAAATGTACAAAAATCAAGATGAGGATGTTAGACTCGGTTAGGAAACAACATGTATTAGAGTTTTGTTAAGGTCAGCCTCTCAAACTTGTTGACAAAAATTTGTATCTAATGTCCTGCTGATTTTTGTATAATTGTTGACCATGCAATTAAAACCTTTTTTAATTTCATATCTTAATAAATACGGCCGGGCGACTAGCGCCCGCCTTCCAAAAAGTAAAGAAGTCTCGTGTCCACGTTTCTGGGTGTTGGGTGCCGGTTTGGGGGGGGGCGGCAGCTAGTCGCTGACCATGTGAAAAGGGGGGGCCCTCGGCCCCCCCGCACGCATGGCGGCGCGGCGACCGTTTCCCCCCTTTCCCCTTTGGTGTCTCTCGGTGGTGGGGGCGGGCCCTTGTGGGCGCGACCCACCACCGATTGGCCGGCGGCCTCCCTGACCCGGATACCAGGTAGAAGGTCCGGGTCAGGGGGGGCGGGCTACAGGAGGGGCGGGCCGGGGGGGCGTTGCCCCCCCGCCTGGCCCCTTGGGAATAAAGAGGTGGGGAGCGCCCAGGAGACCCCCTTGTACCTGGACGCTCCCTCACAGCACGGTGTGCCCCGCGCTCGGGGCTTCTTTGTTTTCCCACCCACCATCCCTTGGAACAAAAGTCTTGTGGCATTTATTATGTCTGGTTTCATTGTAATTTTGCGAGGGTACTGTCCACATGTCTTACATGGTGGTAGAACTGGATCTGTTCGGTATATTTTGATGATGCGTTTTTTGTTTAGGAATTTTTTCCCTTTTAGCAAACTGTGCGTGAAGTACTTTTGCTTTGATGCCAAGTGTCTTTAGGCCTTTTTTCCCTTTGTAGATGTACGGTGATGCTGTTATTTATTAGCCAGTGTAGCTGTCCTTTAGAATTTTTTCCCATAGGTCGTCGTATTTATTAGGTATGGGGCATGCGGTAAGGTCATTATCGGTGAGCACATATTTGAGGTCTGAGGGGGCGGGCATCATCCTATGGAGGTTCCCGCCCAGGGGGAGGGGCCTGCGGGCCACTCCTAGAACTCCAGGGGCAAGGTAATTGATGCTGCAAAGGAGCGCGGGTAGGAGTAGTTCACGCTTTCCTTAGGCTGGTAGCCACCCCGCGCGCGTATACTCATGACGTCACCGGATGGCGCAGAGTAAGGGCCCTCCTTTAGTGGGTAAATGGAGTTCAGGGCGTAGACCGGGCAATTCCCGGGGTACCACTGCGCATGCGCACGTCTCTAGGGGAGGCGCAGCTTGTAGGACCTGACACCGGTAGTGACCTTGCCATATGGCCAGAAATGTACAAAAATCAAGATGAGGATGTTAGACTCGGTTAGGAAACAACATGTATTAGAGTTTTGTTAAGGTCAGCCTCTCAAACTTGTTGACAAAATTTTTTATCTAATGTCCTGCTGATTTTTGTATAATTGTTGACCATGCAATTAAAACCTTTTTTAATTTCATATCTTAATAAATACGGCCGGGCGACTAGCGCCCGCCTTCCAAAAAGTAAAGAAGTCTCGTGTCCACGTTTCTGGGTGTTGGGTGCCGGTTTGTGGGGGGACGGCAGCTAGTCGCTGACCATGTGACTATGTGCCCATGTTAACATCAGGCACATATAGCATTCAGAACCAAAACCTTCCCTGAAAAGATGTTTCAAACCAACTGCACATTGTAGCAACCTGAGTTTAGCAAATAAATGGTTTTGAGAACATTCTTCGTGGGCCTGTGCAACATTCCAAAGTTTTTTCTAGCCCATATCATGCGTAAATGTCACAATTTGTTGCATTTTATGTGTTTGCGTGTGGAGGTTCATTCTCATGAAACTGAACACGAGGTATGCAATTGCATACAAAATGCACGAGACACCAGCTCAATGTATTGGGTATATGATTGCTGAAGACAGGCAATAGAAATAATTAATTAAGCGAATACCGCCATGTCACACATCCAGCATCAAAACCTGCAAGACATTTTCTACTTGCCATAACCCACAAGTTTCCCTCGTGCTAACATTTTGTGATCATGTGAGTGAAAAAGTCCAGAAATTACGTAAAATGCAGATCACCTAATATTCTTAAAGTATCCATGATTTCACATGTAACAAACATTTTGCAGATCTTTCATTCCTTAAAGCGAATACAAAAATTAAATTGGCCTAAATGAGGCATATTAGGTCAGAAACTAATGACTAAAAAGCTACAGTAGTTGCAGCCAGATGTGAAGAGGAACTAGTGACATATTGTAATACTTGAAGTTATCATCACATCACTTTGAAGAAAGGGAGGATTTAGACACCACATTTCCTCCTGAGACACATCATAAATCACGAGTGCACCGCATCTATTGACAGGACAGGTAATTCCTATTTCTAACTCCCTCTTCCCAGGTTATTGGACCTCTTTTGGGTCACAAAAAATATTTGGGAAAGGTGGTTCCACCCACCTAATGTGGCATGCTTCATCATTGGCCACCTCATCCCATCCTGGTAAGATGGTATTGCCAGGGTGGACCGGACCGTAATCAATGGGGGAGTTTTTAAGATATATTATTTTCCTGGATAATACAGGGATCCTGTTTATAGTAAAAACACCTTAAGGTATACCACCGATATATCCTTTATTATGTGGTACCTCAGGTATGACTAAAATGTGAATAAACAAATTACTGCATGCTTAGGGGTACCATGGCCTCATCATCCTCTGAAAGGGCTGTCATGATTCTGGCCACTCTAAGAGCTAGATAACAGGCGAGGGGCATTCCTCAGGGCAAAAAGGGTCCTTCACTCTAATTCTATAATTGTATGTTAGTTTATATAAATATATGTATATATTGGAAAGACCGGAATTTTCTACCTCTCCCTATTTGAATTTCAAGACCTAGGGTACAAAGCCACATAGGTTTACACAATACAATATGATCCATCATGTTGGGATGGTGATGATTCGTGGAAAAAGCGTTCAATGACACAGCACACATGATAGGGTGGTACTGTAAATTTCACACACACACACAACATGCTTATCACACCTACAGCTACGCAACAGTCAACAGCCATGTTAGTGTGTCTTTGCTTACCCTATTTAGGGCCACTCTTTACTTCATGGTTTGGCAGGGGTGAGAAGCCCCTATAGGCACACACTTATATATGGAAGATGACGTGTTACCCTCTATTAATGGAACCATTATGATGCTGTGTGCTATCTTTATATGAAAGAACATTATTTGTTACTAGAGCTATGGACACAAATTGAAATAGCCATTGTCATGAATCCATGTGCTACATTTTATGGTCGCACAGGTACAAGTTATCACTAATGGTAATATACACCCAGTTGATCTAGTGCAGCAGTCCAGATGATCTCAGAATCAGTTTAGAAGTCAAGTACTTATTTCGTCAAGGAGAACGGGCCCACGTCAATACCTATTATCTCCCCTCATGGCAGCTGACCTCTCAAACCCTCAAAACCAGGTGCTACTGGCAATTTTATGCTGGTGGGTGCCATCTTTGGGTGGGGCTCCTTCAGTCCCATGGATACTGATGTATAGTGCCCTCTTTCACTGACTGATGGCTCTGCAGATTCCGGGCAGTGACCATTGCTTGGTCACGGCATCCAGAAGGAGATTGGTCAGTTGGCCAGTCATCAAATGTCTTCAGTGAATCTATGAGATGTCTAAACACTCTGATGAAGCAGTTGGATGGAGGGACCGGGACTGAATGAATCTGTGAGACGTCTGAACAGTCGGGTGAAGCGGTTGCCTAACACAGCAGTCATTAGGGCAGCTCCTCATGGCTGCTTAAGGGGCAAGTCTTTTTTCCACAGGGACAGGCTTCATTAGTTTGCTCAAGGTATTGAGCCATTTGTGGAAATCTTGGTGATTTATGAGGTCTGACATTTGCGCGTTAGACCAGCGGGAATGCCTGGTTTATTAGGTAACCACCTGGGCTTGTGGCAGGGAGGAAATGTGTTTGGCCACAAACCAGCTGGACATTTTAGCTGCAGGAATAGTAGGGCAGGCGAAATCCGGATGGAGTTAGACTTAAGCCTCACCTCAGCCCAGGGCAGAGGTATTACAGTGTTCAGGGAAGGGCCAGGGCATGCGCTATAGCGGTTGTCCTTAGGTCTTCTTGTGCTCCACATGAATGATTAACTCCCCTGGTGGATGATGGAGGTCCTTGCACCAGGGGACCAAGCTGTGGCTCGGGTGCCAAGGGCCCTCTCCCAACAGGTGCCAGGGGGAATACCTCCCTTTAAACCTGCTTGGGGATGGTTGTTTAGCGGTCCAGCTGACTTGATGGCCCATGCTTCCTATATCTTGAGGGAGACAATGAGTTTGTCTTGTAAAAGAGAATTTGAAGCTAGTGCTACAATACCCTTCACGGTGCTCAACCATGGCTCCTTAGATGTAAGCTATTAAGGGACCTGTGTAGAGTTATGTCCATACTTTTCCACTATGTTGTGCAACGTTGTAATTAGATACATATGGATACAAGTGCAATGTTTGACGGCCTGATATTGTTTTTCTCTAACGCAAAAAGAAGGCAGAAAGTCTTAGGTCATTGTTGCTTCCTAATCCTCTTCATTTCATGGGGTTGGGGCGTGTTTTCAACCATGGCCATAATCCAGCTCTGATGGGACTCAGGACCTGTAATGTGCTCAATATAGTAGCCTATCAGGAGTGCTCCTAAATGATACCAGGGCACTTCTCCAATGCCAGACCTTGGTCCAGTGCACTCACTGATGCTCAAAAAGGCCTGTGCTGCTTATTGTGCAACGAGGCACCTCATTATTACAATGTCCTGCTCAGTATTGCAGGACTGCTTTTTAGGGAGCTGATACTAGGTAGGATACAGCTAAGACTCCATACATCATTGGTATCCACTTGGAAATGGTGCCAGTTGATGGCAGTGCCCACACCGTCCCATTGTGACAAGTACACATTGTCCCAAACGTTTCTACGTTGCCCATATATATAAACCCACATGCCAGAAACCACTTTGTGAAGGTATGCAAAGCACCGCAGTCAAGGCAGAATACATAGTACTCCATACCTAAAGCAGCTTTGTCACATGGAATTGCCCATTGCCACTGTATGCAAAGTACCACTTCCATAATCCAGATTTATTTGCAAAGCGGCATGAACATTTTAACCCCTTCGCTGCTAGGCCTTTTCCCCTCCTGTGCTAAGGCTTTTTTTGGCGTTTTGGGGTAGTGCGCGCTTAGGCCCTTGTAACTTTTTGACCACATAAGGTATCCACGCCAAATTTGCGTCCTTTTCTTCCAACATCATGTGGATTCTAAAGGCGCCCAGGGTTTGTGGATTCCCTTGGAGGGGTCCCAGAAATTAACCAAAATATAGTGATTTTTTTGTTTTTTTCAGAAAAATGGGAAAAACGGGCTGCAAATGAAAGCCTCTGGGTTTTTCCCTGAAAATGTTATCAAAAAAGGATTTGTGGGGCTGAAATGTCCATTTTCGCAGCTTTTAGGGAATGACAGTCTTTTGTCAGAGAACCGAAATTTTTCACACAGTTTTGGCATTTTTCTGGGACATAGCCTATTTTTGCTATTTTTAGAGCTTTCCACCTCCTTCCAGTTAATGGTAGAAATGAGTGTGAAAGCAATAATGCATCCTGGTGGAAAGCTGTACATTTTCGAAAAGTAGACAAAATTCTGAATTCAGAAAGGGGTCATTTGTCTAAATCCATGAAGGTTTCCTTATAGAAACTAACAGTTAAATATTGGAATAATTGAAAATTTGTTGAAAAAAACAGCCTTTTGTCTCAACGTTTTCACCTATAACTTTTTCTAATTTTGGCAACTCTTGGAAAGCAATATACCGTTACATACGTTAGACCTTCCTGGTTGTGGGGATGTATAGGACTTGTAGTTTCACCAAGAACCCGACAAACCCAGATCCAAAAACTGAGCAGCAACTTGTAATGGTATTTTTTCATTTACTGGGTATAGAGCACTTTGTCCTGGAAAATGTATACATGGAAAACTCTGTATGAAAGACACCTATGTATTTATGAATTGGGTACAAATTATAGAGTTCAGAAACAGTATATAATTGCACATTTTCAAAATTGGGAATACTCATACTAGCATGAGAATTATTGGTCATTTTTCAAAAAGATTTTTTTTTTTACACAATGTCTTTCATTGAAAGGGAGAAACGCATGAAAGCTCAATTGGTAATAACAGTTGATTTATAAATCTGAATTACCCCAAGTCTCCGGATAAAAACAGTACCTCACTTGTGTGGGTCGGATTTGTGCCTGCGACAGGAAACGGCGCAAAATGCAACGTGATCACACCTAAATTTTGAGGTTACAAATTGACTCTTTTTTGGCAAAGTGCCTACCTGTAGTTTTTGCACCCTAGCTCTGCCGGCACCTATGGAAACCTACCAAACCTATACATTTTTGAAAAGTAGACACCCAGGGAAATTCAGGATGGGGTGACTCGACTGCCTACCACCAGGGTTTGTTACCCAGAATCCCTTGCAAAGCTAAGATTTTGACAAAAAAAAAACATTTTCCTCACATTTCTGTGGTGGAAAGTTCTGGAATCTGCGTGGATCAACAAATTTCCACCCACCCAGCGTTCCCCCAGGTCTCCCGATAACAATGGTACCTCACTTGTGTGGTTCGGCCTTGTGCCTGCGACAGGAAACGGCGCAAAATGCAACGTGGTCGCACCTCAATTTCCCAGTGAAATCTTGCGCTCTTCGGACAAAGAGACTACCTTTTGTTTTTGAGCCCTAGCTCTGCCAGCACCTAGGGAAACCTAGCAAACCTATATATTTTTAAAAAGTAGACACCCAGGGGAATTCAGGATGGGGTGACTCGACTGCCTACCACCAGGTTTTGTTACCCAGAATCCCTTGCAAAGCTAAGAATTTGACAAACAAACACATTTTCCTCATATTTCTGTGGTGGAAAGTTCTGGAATATGCATGGATCAACAAATTTCCACTCACCCATCGTTCCCCCAGGTCTCCCGATAAAAACGGTACCTCACTTGCGTGGGTATGGATAGTGGCTGCGACAGGAAACAGCAAAAAACGCAACATGGTCGCACCTCAATTTCCCAGTGAAATCTAGCACTTTTTTGACAAAAAGACTACCTTTTGTTTTTGCGCCGTAGCTCTGCTAGCACCTAGGGAAACCTAGCAAACCTATACATTTTTGAAAACTAGACACCCAGGGAAATTCAGGATGGGGTGACTCGTCTGCCTACCCCCAGGTTTTGTTACCCAGAATCCCTTGCAAACCTAAAAATTTGACAAAAAAACCACATTTTCCTCACATTTCTGTGGTGGAAAGTTCTGGAATCTGCGTGGATCAACAAATTTCCACCCACCCAGCGTGCCACCAGGTCTCCCGAAAAAAATGGTACCTCACTTGTGTGGGTAGGCATAGTGGCTGCGACATGAAACAGCGCAAAACGCAGCATGGTCGCACCTCAATTTCCCAGTGAAATCTAGCACGTCTTGGCCAAAAGGACTACCTTTTGTTTTTGCACCGTAGCTCTGCCAGCACCTAGGGAAACCTAGCAAACCTATACATTTTTGAAAACTAGACACCCAGGGAAATTCAGGATGGGGTGACTCGACTGCCTACCACCAGGTTTTGTTACCCAGAATCCCTTGCAAAGCTAAGATTTTGAAAAAAAAACACATTTTCCTCACATTTCTGTGGTGGAAAGTTCTGGAATCTGCGTGGATCAGCAAATTTCCACCCACCCAGCGTTCCCCCTGGTCTCCCGATAAAAACAGTACCTCACTTGTGTGGTTCGGCCTTGTGCCTGCGACAGGAAACGGCGCAAAATGCAACGTGGTCGCACCTCAATTTCCCAGTGAAATCTTGCGCTCTTCGGACAAAGAGACTACCTTTTGTTTTTGAGCCCTAGCTCTGCCAGCACATAGGGAAACCTAGCAAACCTATATATTTTTGAAAAGTAGACACCCAGGGGAATTTAGGATGGGGTGACTCGACTGCCTACCACCAGGTTTTGTTACCCAGAATCCCTTGCAAAGCTAAGAATTTGACCCAGAAAAACACATTTTCCTCACATTTCTGTGGTGGAAAGTTCTGGAATCTGCGTGGATCAACAAATTTCCACCCACCCATCGTTTTCCCAGGTCTCCAGATAAAAACAGTACCTCACTTGCGTGGGTAGGGATAGTGGCTGCGACAAAAAACAGCGCAAAACGCAACATGGTAGCACCTCAATTTCCCAGTGAAATCTAGCACTTTTTTGACAAAAAGACTACCTTTTGTTTTTGCGCCGTAGCTCTGCCAGCACCTAGGGAAACCTAGCAAACCTATACATTTTTGAAAACAAGACACCCAGGGGAATTCAGGATGGGGTGACTCGTCTGCCTACCCCCAGGTTTTGTTACCCAGAATCCCTTGCAAACCTAAAAATTTGACCATAAAAACACATTTTCCTCACATTTCTGTGGTGGAAAGTTCTGGAATCTGCGTGGATCAACAAATTTCCACCCACCCAGCGTGCCCCCAGGTCTCCCGAAAAAAATGGTACCTCACTTGCGTGGGTTGGCATAGTGGCTGCGACATGAAACAGCGCAAAACCCAGCATGGTCGCACCTCAATTTCCCAGTGAAATCTAGCACGTTTTGGCCAAAAAGACTACCTTTTGTTTTTGCGCCGTAGCTCTGCCAGCACCTAGGGAAACCTAGCAAACCTATACATTTGTGAAAACTAGACTCCCAGGGGAATTCAGGATGGGGTGACTCGTCTGCCTACCCCAGGTTTTGTTACCCAGAATCCCTTGCAAACCTAAACATTTGACAAAAAAACACATTTTCCTCACATTTCTGTGGTGTAAAGTTCTGGAATCTGCGTGGATCAACAAATTTCCACCCACCCAGGGTGCCCCCAGGTCTCCTGAAAAAAATGGTACCTCACTTGCGTGGGTAGGCATAGTGGCTGCGACATGAAACTGCGCAAAACGCAACATGGTCGCACCTCAATTTCCCAGTGAAATCTAGCACTTTTTGGACAGAAAGAGTACCTTTTGTTTTTGCGCTGTAGCTCTGCCAGCACCTATGGAAACCTAGCAAACCTATACATTTTTGAAAAGTAGACACCCAGAGGAATTCAGGATGGGGTGACTCGTCTGCCTACCCCCAGGTTTTGTTACCCAGATTCCCTTGCAAACCTAAGAATTTGACAAAAAAACACATTTTCCTCACATTTCTGTGGTGGAAAGTTCTGGAATCTACGTGGATCAACAAATTTCCACGCAACCAGCGTGCCCCCAGGTCTTCCGAAAAAAATGGTACCTCACTTGCGTGGGTAGGCATAGTGGCTGCGACGTGAAACAGCGCAAAACGCAACATGGTCGCACCTCAATTTCCCAGTGAAATTATGCACTTTTCGGACAAAAAGACTACCTTTTGTTTTTGCGCCCTAGTTCTGCCAGCACCTAAGGAAACCTAGCAAACCTATACATTTTTGAAAACTAGACACCCAGGGGAATTCAGGATGTGGTGACTCGTCTGCCTATCCCCAGGTTTTGTTACCCAGAATCCCTTGCAAACCTAAAAATTTGACAAAAAAAACACATTTTCCTCACATTTCTGTGGTGGAAAGTTCTGGAATCTGCGTGGATCAACAAATTTCCACCCACCCAGCGTTCCCCCAGGTCTCCCGAAAAAAATGCTACCTCACTTGCATGGGTAGGCATAGTGGCTGCGACATGAAACAGCGCAAAACGCAACATGGTCGCACCTCAATTTCCTAGTGAAATCTAGCACGTTTTGGCCAAAAAGACTACCTTTTGTTTTTGCGCCGTAGCTCTGCCAGCACCTAGGGTAACCTAGCAAACCTATACATTTTTGAAAACTAGACCCCCAGAGGAATTCAGGATAGGCTGACTCGTCTGCCTACCCCCAGGTTTTGTTACCCAGAATCCCTTGCAAACCTAAAACTTTGACAGAAATACCACATTTTCCTCACATTTCTGTGGTGGAAAGTTCTGGAATCTGCGTGGATCAACAAATTTCCACCCACCCAGCGTTCCCCCAGGTCTCCCGAAAAAAATGGTACCTCACTTGCGTGGGTAGGCATTGTGGCTGCGACATGAAACAGCGCAAAACGCAGCATGGTCGCACCTCAATTTCCCAGTGAAATCTAGCACGTCTTGGCCAAAATGACTACCTTTTGTTTTTCCGCCGTAGCTCTGCCAGCACCTAGGGAAACCTAGCAAACCTATACATTTTTGAAAACTAGACACCCAGGGGAATTCAGGATGGGGTGACTCGACTGCCTACCACCAGGTTTTGTTACCCAGAATCCCTTGCAAAGCTAAGTTTTTGACAAAAAAACACATTTTCCTCACATTTCTGTGGTGGAAAGTTCTGGAATCTGCGTGGATCAGCAAATTTCCACCCACCCAGCGTTCCCCCTGGTCTCCCGATAAAAACGGTACCTCACTTGTGTGGTTCGGCCTTGTGCCTGCGACAGGAAACGGCGCAAAATGCAACGTGGTCGCACCTCAATTTCCCAGTGAAATCTTGCGCTCTTCGGACAAAGAGACTACCTTTTGTTTTTGAGCCCTAGCTCTGCCAGCACCTAGGGAAACCTAGCAAATCTATATAATTTTGAAAAGTAGACACCCAGGGGAATTCAGGATGGGGTGACTCGACTGCCTACCACCAGGTGTTGTTACCCAGAATCCCTTGCAAAGCTAAGAATTTGACAAAAAAAACCACATTTTCCTCACATTTCTGTGGTGGAAAGTTCTGGAATCTGCGTGGATCAACAAATTTCCACCCACCCATCGTTTCCCCAGGTCTTCCGATAAAAACAGTACCTCACTTGCGTGGGTAGGGATAGTGGCTGCGACAAAAAACAGCGCAAAACGCAACATGGTAGCACCTCAATTTCCCAGTGAAATCTAGCACTTTTTTGAAAAAAAGACTACCTTTTGTTTTTGCGCCGTAGCTCTGCCAGCACCTAGGGAAACCTAGCAAACCTATACATTTTTGAAAACTAGACTCCCAGGGGAATTCAGGATGGGGTGACTCGTCTGCCTACCCCCAGGTTTTGTTACCCAGAATCCCTTGCAAACCTAAAAATTTGACAAAAAAACACATTTTCCTCACATTTCTGTGGTGTAAAGTTCTGGAATCTGCGTGGATCAACGTATTTCCACCCACCCAGCGTGCCCCCAGGTCTCCTGAAAAAAATGGTACCTCACTTGCGTGGGTAGGCATAGTGGCTGCGACATGAAACAGCGCAAAACGCAACATGGTCGCACCTCAATTTCCCAGTGAAATCTAGCACTTTTTGGACAGAAAGACTACCTTTTGTTTTTGCGCTGTAGCTCTGCCAGCACCTAGGGTAACCTAGCAAACCTATACATTTTTGAAAACTAGACACCCAGGGGAAATCAGGATGGGGTGACCCGTCTGCCTACCCCCAGGTTTTGTTACCCAGAATCCCTTGCAAACCTAAAAATTTGACCACAAAAAACACATTTTCCTCACATTTCTGTGGTGGAAAGATCTGGAATCTGCGTGGATCAACAAATTTCCACCCACCCAGCGTGCCCCCAGGTCTCCCAAAAAAAATGGTACCTCACTTGCATGGGTAGGCATAGTGGCTGCGACATGAAACAGCGCAAAACGCAACATGGTCGCACCTCAATTTCCCAGTGAAATCTAGCACGTTTTGGCCAAAAAGACTACCTTTTGTTTTTGCGCCGTAGCTCTGCCAGCACCTAGGGAAACCTAGCAAACCTATACATTTATGAAAACTAGACACCCAGGGGAATTCAGGATGGGGTGACTCGTCTGCCTACCACCAGGTTTTGTTACCCAGAATCCCTTGCAAACCTAAGAATTTGACAAAAAAACACATTTTCCTCACATTTCTGTGGTGGAAAGTTCTGGAATCTACGTGGATCAACAAATTTCCACCCACCCAGCGTGCCCCGAGGTCTCCCGAAAAAAATGGTACCTCACTTGCGTGGGTAGGCATAGTGGCTGCGACGTGAAACAGCGCAAAACGCAACATGGTCGCACCTCAATTTCCCAGTGAAATCATGCACTTTTCGGACAAAAAGACTACCTTTTGTTTTTGCGCCGTAGCTCTGCCAGCACCTAGGGTAACCTAGCAAACCTATACATTTTTGAAAACTAGACCCCCAGAGGAATTCAGGATAGGGTGACTCGTCTGCCTACCCCCAGGTTTTGTTACCCAGAATCCCTTGCAAACCTAAAAATGTGACAGAAAAACCACATTTTCCTCACATTTCTGTGGTGGAAAGTTCTGGAATCTGCGTGGATCAACAAATTTCCACCCACCCAGCGTTCCCCCAGGTCTCCCGAAAAAAATGGTACCTCACTTGCGTGGGTAGGCATTGTGGCTGCGACATGAAACAGCGCAAAAGGCAGCATGGTCGCACCTCAATTTCCCAGTGAAATCTAGCACGTTTTGGCCAAAAAGACTACCTTTTGTTTTTGTGCCGTAGCTCTGCCAGCACCTAGGGAAACCTAGCAAACCTATACATTTTTGAAAACTAGACACCCAGGGGAATTCAGGATGGGGTGACTCGTCTGCCTACCCCCAGGTTTTGTTACCCAGAATCCCTTGCAAACCTAAAAATTTGACAAAAAAACACATTTTCCTCACATTTCTGTGGTGTAAAGTTCTGGAATCTGCGTGGATCAACAAATTTCCACCCACCCAGCGTGCCCCCAGGTCTCCTGAAGAAAATGGTACCTAACTTGCGTGGGTAGGCATAGTGGCTGCGACATGAAACAGCGCAAAACGTAACATGGTCGCACCTCAATTTCCCAGTGAAATCTAGCATTTTTTGGACAGAAAGACTACTTTTTGTTTTTGCGCCGTAGCTCTGCCAGCACCTAGGGTAACCTAGCAAACCTATAAATTTTTGAAAACTAGACACCCAGGGGAATTAAGGATGGGGTGACTCGTCTGCCTACCCCCAGGTTTTGTTACCCAGAATCCCTTGCAAACCTAAACATTTGACCAAAAAACACATTTTGCTCACATTTCTGTGGTGGAAAGTTCTGGAATCTGCGTGGATCAACAAATTTCTACCCACCCAGCGTGCCCCCAGGTCTCCTGAAAAAAATGGTACCTCACTTGCATGGGTAGGCATAGTGGCTGCGACATGAAACAGCGCAAAACGCTACATGGTCGCACCTCAATTTCCCAGTGAAATCTAGCACTTTTTGGACAGAAAGACTACCTTTTGTTTTTGCGCCGTAGCTCTGCCAGCACCTAGGGTAACCTAGCAAACCTATACATTTTTGAAAACTAGACACCCAGGGGAATTCAGGATGGGGTGACTCGTCTGCCTACCCCCAGGTTTTGTTACCCAGAATCCCTTGCAAACCTAAATATTTGACCAAAAAAAACAAATTTTCCTCACATTTCTGTGGTGGAAAGTTCTGGAATCTGCGTGGATCAACAAATTTCCACCCACCCAGCGTGCCCCCAGGTCTCCCGAAAAAAATGGTACCTCACTTGCATGGGTAGGCATACTGGCTGCGACATGAAACAGCGCAAAACGCAACATGGTCGCACCTCAATTTCCCAGTGAAATCTAGCACGTTTTGGCCAAAAAGACTACCTTTTGTTTTTGCGCCGTAGCTCTGCCAGCACCTAGGGAAACCTAGCAAACCTATACATTTATGAAAACTAGACACCCAGGGGAATTCAGGATGGGGTGACTCGTCTGCCTACCACCAGGTTTTGTTACCCAGAATCCCTTGCAAACCTAAGAATTTGACAAAAAAACACATTTTCCTCACATTTCTGTGGTGGAAAGTTCTGGAATCTACGTGGATCAACAAATTTCCACCCACCCAGCGTGCCCCGAGGTCTCCCGAAAAAAATGGTACCTCACTTGCGTGGGTAGGCATAGTGGCTGCGACGTGAAACAGCGCAAAACGCAACATGGTCGCACCTCAATTTCCCAGTGAAATCATGCACTTTTCGGACAGAAAGACTACCTTTTGTTTTTGCGCCGTAGCTCTGCCAGCACCTAGGGTAACCTAGCAAACCTATACATTTTTGAAAACTAGACACCCAGGGGAATTCAGGATGGGGTGACTCGTCTGCCTACCCCCAGGTTTTGTTACCCAGAATCCCTTGCAAACCTAAATATTTGACCAAAAAAAACACATTTTCCTCACATTTCTGTGGTGGAACGTTCTGGAATCTGCGTGGATCAACAAATTTCCACCCACCCAGCGTGCCCCCAGGTCTCCCGAAAAAAATGGTACCTCACTTGCATGGGTAGGCATACTGGCTGCGACATGAAACAGCGCAAAACGCAACATGGTCGCACCTCAATTTCCCAGTGAAATCTAGCACGTTTTGGCCAAAAAGACTACCTTTTGTTTTTGCGCCGTAGCTCTGCCAGCACCTAGGGAAACCTAGCAAACCTATACATTTATGAAAACTAGACACCCAGGGGAATTCAGGATGGGGTGACTCGTCTGCCTACCACCAGGTTTTGTTACCCAGAATCCCTTGCAAACCTAAGAATTTGACAAAAAAACACATTTTCCTCACATTTCTGTGGTGGAAAGTTCTGGAATCTACGTGGATCAACAAATTTCCACCCACCCAGCGTGCCCCGAGGTCTCCCGAAAAAAATGGTACCTCACTTGCGTGGGTAGGCATAGTGGCTGCGACGTGAAACAGCGCAAAACGCAACATGGTCGCACCTCAATTTCCCAGTGAAATCATGCACTTTTCGGACAAAAAGACTACCTTTTGTTTTTGCGCCGTAGCTCTGCCAGCACCTAGGGTAACCTAGCAAACCTATACATTTTTGAAAACTAGACCCCCAGAGGAATTCAGGATAGGGTGACTCGTCTGCCTACCCCCAGGTTTTGTTACCCAGAATCCCTTGCAAACCTAAAAATGTGACAGAAAAACCACATTTTCCTCACATTTCTGTGGTGGAAAGTTCTGGAATCTGCGTGGATCAACAAATTTCCACCCACCCAGCGTTCCCCCAGGTCTCCCGAAAAAAATGGTACCTCACTTGCGTGGGTAGGCATTGTGGCTGCGACATGAAACAGCGCAAAAGGCAGCATGGTCGCACCTCAATTTCCCAGTGAAATCTAGCACGTTTTGGCCAAAAAGACTACCTTTTGTTTTTGTGCCGTAGCTCTGCCAGCACCTAGGGAAACCTAGCAAACCTATACATTTTTGAAAACTAGACACCCAGGGGAATTCAGGATGGGGTGACTCGTCTGCCTACCCCCAGGTTTTGTTACCCAGAATCCCTTGCAAACCTAAAAATTTGACAAAAAAACACATTTTCCTCACATTTCTGTGGTGTAAAGTTCTGGAATCTGCGTGGATCAACAAATTTCCACCCACCCAGCGTGCCCCCAGGTCTCCTGAAGAAAATGGTACCTAACTTGCGTGGGTAGGCATAGTGGCTGTGACATGAAACAGCGCAAAACGTAACATGGTCGCACCTCAATTTCCCAGTGAAATCTAGCATTTTTTGGACAGAAAGACTACTTTTTGTTTTTGCGCCGTAGCTCTGCCAGCACCTAGGGTAACCTAGCAAACCTATACATTTTTGAAAACTAGACACCCAGGGGAATTAAGGATGGGGTGACTCGTCTGCCTACCCCCAGGTTTTGTTACCCAGAATCCCTTGCAAACCTAAACATTTGACCAAAAAACACATTTTCCTCACATTTCTGTGGTGGAAAGTTCTGGAATCTGCGTGGATCAACAAATTTCCACCCACCCAGCGTGCCCCCAGGTCTCCTGAAAAAAATGGTACCTCACTTGCATGGGTAGGCATAGTGGCTGCGACATGAAACAGCGCAAAACGCTACATGGTCGCACCTCAATTTCCCAGTGAAATCTAGCACTTTTTGGACAGAAAGACTACCTTTTGTTTTTGCGCCGTAGCTCTGCCAGCACCTAGGGTAACCTAGCAAACCTATACATTTTTTAAAACTAGACACCCAGGGGAATTCAGGATGGGGTGACTCGTCTGCCTACCCCCAGGTTTTGTTACCCAGAATCCCTTGCAAACCTAAATATTTGACCAAAAAAAACACATTTTCCTCACATTTATGTGGTGGAAAGTTCTGGAATCTGCGTGGATCAACAAATTTCCACCCACCCAGCGTGCCCCCAGGTCTCCCGAAAAAAATGGTACCTCACTTGCATGGGTAGGCATACTGGCTGCGACATGAAACAGCGCAAACCGCTACATGGTCGCACCTCAATTTCCCAGTGAAATCTAGCACGTTTTGGCCAAAAAGACTACCTTTTGTTTTTGCGCCGTAGCTCTGCCAGCACCTAGGATAACCTAGCAAACCTATAAATTTTTGAATACTAGACACCCAGGGGAATTCAGGATGCTGTGACTCGTCTGCCTACCCCCAGGTTTTGTTACCCAGAATCCCTTGCAAACCTAAAAATTTGACAAAACAAACACATTTTCCTCACATTTCTGTGGTGGAAAGTTCTGGAATCTGCGTGGATCAACAAATTTCTACCCACCCAGCGTTCCCCCAGGTCTCCCAAAAAAAATGGTACCTCACTTGCGTGGGTAGGCATAGTGGCTGCGACATGAAACAGCGCAAAACGCAACATGGTCGCACCTCAATTTCCCAGTGAAATCTAGCACTTTTTGGACAAAAAGACTACCTTTTGTTTTTGCGCCGTAGCTCTGCCAGCACCTAGGGTAACCTAGAAAACCTATACATTTTTGAAAAGTAGACCCCCTGGGGAATTCAGGATGGGGTGACTCATCTGCCTACCCCCAGGTTTTGTTACCCAGAATCCCTTGCAAACCTAAAAATTTGACAAAACACATTTTCCTCGCATTTCTGTGGTGGAAAGTTCTGGAATCTGAGTGGATCAACAAATTTCCACCGACCCAGCGTGCCCCCAGGTCTCCCGAAAAAAATGGTACCTCACTTGCGTGGGTAGGCATAGTGGCTGTGACATGAAACAGCGCAAAGCGCAACATGGTCGCACCTCAATTTCCCAGTGAAATCTAGCACGTTTTGGACAGAAAGACTACCTTTTGTTTTTGCGCTGTAGCTCTGCCAGCACCTAGGGTAACCTAGCAAACCTATACATTTTTGAAAACTAGACACCCAGGGGAAATCAGGATGGGGTGACTCGTCTGCCTACCCCCAGGTTTTGTTACCCAGAATCCCTTGCAAACCTAAAAATTTGACAAAAAAACACATTTTCCTCACATTTCTGTGGTGGAAAGTTCTGGAATCTGCGTGGATCAACAAATTTCCACCCACCCAGCGTGCCCCCAGGTCTCCCAAAAAAAATGGTACCTCACTTGCATGGGTAGGCATAATGGCTGTGACATGAAACAGCGCAAAACGCAACATGGTCGCACCTCAATTTCCCAGTGAAATCTAGCACGTTTTGGCCAAAAAGACTACCTTTTGTTTTTGCGCCGTAGCTCTGCCAGCATCTAGGGAAACCTAGCAAACCTATACATTTTTGAAAACTAGACACCCAGGGGAATTCAGGATGGGGTGACTCGTCTGCCTACCACCAGGTTTTGTTACCCAGAATCCCTTGCAAACCTAAGAATTTGACAAAAAAACCACATTTTCCTCACATTTCTGTGGTGGAAAGTTCTGGAATCTACGTGGATCAACAAATTTCCACCCACCCAGCGTGCCCCCAGGTCTCCCGAAAAAAATGGTACCTCACTTGCGTGGGTAGGCATAGTGGCTGCGACGTGAAACAGCGCAAAACGCAACATGGTCGCACCTCAATTTCCCAGTGAAATCATGCACTTTTCGGACAAAAAGACTACCTTTTGTTTTTGCGCCGTAGCTCTGCCAGCACCTAGGGTAACCTAGCAAACCTATACATTTTTGAAAACTAGACCCCCAGAGGAATTCAGGATAGGGTGACTCGTCTGCCTACCCCCAGGTTTTGTTACCCAGAATCCCTTGCAAACCTAAAAATGTGACAGAAAAACCACATTTTCCTCACATTTCTGTGGTGGAAAGTTCTGGAATCTGCGTGGATCAACAAATTTCCACCCACCCAGCGTTCCCCCAGGTCTCCCGAAAAAAATGGTACCTCACTTGCGTGGGTAGGCATTGTGGCTGCGACATGAAACAGCGCAAAAGGCAGCATGGTCGCACCTCAATTTCCCAGTGAAATCTAGCACGTTTTGGCCAAAAAGACTACCTTTTGTTTTTGTGCCGTAGCTCTGCCAGCACCTAGGGAAACCTAGCAAACCTATACATTTTTGAAAACTAGACACCCAGGGGAATTCAGGATGGGGTGACTCGTCTGCCTACCCCCAGGTTTTGTTACCCAGAATCCCTTGCAAACCTAAATATTTGACCAAAAAAAACACATTTTCCTCACATTTCTGTGGTGGAAAGTTCTGGAATCTGCGTGGATCAACAAATTTCCACCCACCCAGCGTGCCCCCAGGTCTCCCGAAAAAAATGGTACCTCACTTGCATGGGTAGGCATACTGGCTGCGACATGAAACAGCGCAAACCGCTACATGGTCGCACCTCAATTTCCCAGTGAAATCTAGCACGTTTTGGCCAAAAAGACTACCTTTTGTTTTTGCGCCGTAGCTCTGCCAGCACCTAGGATAACCTAGCAAACCTATACATTTTTGAATACTAGACACCCAGGGGAATTCAGGATGCGGTGACTCGTCTGCCTACCCCCAGGTTTTGTTACCCAGAATCCCTTGCAAACCTAAAAATTTGACAAAACAAACACATTTTCCTCACATTTCTGTGGTGGAAAGTTCTGGAATCTGCGTGGATCAACAAATTTCTACCCACCCAGCGTTCCCCCAGGTCTCCCAAAAAAAATGGTACCTCACTTGCGTGGGTAGGCATAGTGGCTGCGACATGAAACAGCGCAAAACGCAACATGGTCGCACCTCAATTTCCCAGTGAAATCTAGCACTTTTTGGACAAAAAGACTACCTTTTGTTTTTGCGCCGTAGCTCTGCCAGCGCCTAGGGTAACCTAGAAACCTATACATTTTTGAAAAGTAGACCCCCTGGGGAATTCAGGATGGGGTGACTCATCTGCCTACCCCCAGGTTTTGTTACCCAGAATCCCTTGCAAACCTAAAAATTTCACAAAACACATTTTCCTCGCATTTCTGTGGTGGAAAGTTCTGGAATCTGAGTGGATCAACAAATTTCCACCGACCCAGCGTGCCCCCAGGTCTCCCGAAAAAAATGGTACCTCACTTGCGTGGGTAGGCATAGTGGCTGTGACATGAAACAGCGCAAAGCGCAACATGGTCGCACCTCAATTTCCCAGTGAAATCTAGCACGTTTTGGCCAAAAAGACTACCTTTTGTTTTTGCGCCGTAGCTCTGCCAGCACCTAGGGAAACCTAGCAAACCTATACATTTTTGAAAACTAGACACCCAGGGGAAATCAGGATGGGGTGACTCGTCTGCCTACCACCAGGTTTTGTTACCCAGAATCCCTTGCAAACCTAAGAATTTGACAAAAAACCACATTTTCCTCACATTTCTGTGGTGGAAAGTTCTGGAATCTACGTGGATCAACAAATTTCCACCCACCCAGCGTGCCCCCAGGTCTCCCGAAAAAAATGGTACCTCACTTGCGTGGGTAGGCATAGTGGCTGCGACGTGAAACAGCGCAAAACGCAACATGGTCGCACCTCAATTTCCCAGTGAAATCATGCACTTTTCAGACAAAAAGACTACCTTTTGTTTTTGCGCCGTAGCTCTGCCAGCACGTAGGGTAACCTAGCAAACCTATACATTTTTGAAAACTAGACCCCCAGAGGAATTCAGGATAGGGTGACTCGTCTGCCTACCCCCAGGTTTTGTTACCCAGAATCCCTTGCAAACCTAAAAATGTGACAGAAAAACCACATTTTCCTCACATTTCTGTGGTGGAAAGTTCTGGAATCTGCGTGGATCAACAAATTTCCACCCACCCAGCGTTCCCCCAGGTCTCCCGAAAAAAATGGTACCTCACTTGCGTGGGTAGGCATTGTGGCTGCGACATGAAACAGCGCAAAAGGCAGCATGGTCGCACCTCAATTTCCCAGTGAAATCTAGCACGTTTTGGCCAAAAAGACTACCTTTTGTTTTTGTGCCGTAGCTCTGCCAGCACCTAGGGAAACCTAGCAAACCTATACATTTTTGAAAACTAGACACCCAGGGGAATTCAGGATGGGGTGACTCGTCTGCCTACCCCCAGGTTTTGTTACCCAGAATCCCTTGCAAACCTAAACATTTGACCAAAAAACACATTTTCCTCACATTTCTGTGGTGGAAAGTTCTGGAATCTGCGTGGATCAACAAATTTCCACCCACCCAGCGTGCCCCCAGGTCTCCTGAAAAAAATGGTACCTCACTTGCATGGGTAGGCATAGTGGCTGCGACATGAAACAGCGCAAAACGCTACATGGTCGCACCTCAATTTCCCAGTGAAATCTAGCACGTTTTGGCCAAAAAGACTACCTTTTGTTTTTGCGCCGTAGCTCTGCCAGCACCCAGGGAAACCTAGCAAACCTATACATTTTTGAAAATTAGACACCCAGGGGAATTCAGGATGCGGTGACTCGTCTGCCTACCCCCAGGTTTTGTTACCCAGAATCCCTTGCAAACCTAAAAATTTGACAAAACAAACACATTTTCCTCACATTTCTGTGGTGGAAAGTTCTGGAATCTGCGTGGATCAACAAATTTCTACCCACCCAGCGTTCCCCCAGGTCTCCCGAAAAAAATGGTACCTCACTTGCGTGGGTAGGCATAGTGGCTGCGACATGAAACAGCGCAAAACGCAACATGGTCGCACCTCAATTTCCCAGTGAAATCTAGCACTTTTTGGACAAAAAGACTACCTTTTGTTTTTGCGCCGTAGCTCTGCCAGCACCTAGGGTAACCTAGAAAACCTATACATTTTTGAAAAGTAGACCCCCTGTGGAATCCAGGATGGGGTGACTCATCTGCCTACCCCCAGGTTTTGTTACCCAGAATCCCTTGCAAACCTAAAAATTTGACAAAACACATTTTCCTCACATTTCTGTGGTGGAAAGTTCTGGAATCTGCGTGGATCAACAAATTTCCACCGACCCAGCGTGCCCCCAGGTCTCCCGAAAAAAATGGTACCTCACTTGCGTGGGTAGGCATAGTGGCTGTGACATGAAACAGCGGAAAGCGCAACATGGTCGCACCTCAATTTCCCAGTGAAATCTAGCACGTTTTGGCCAAAAAGACTACCTTTTGTTTTTGTGCCGTAGCTCTGCCAGCACCTAGGGAAACCTAGCAAACCTATACATTTTTGAAAACTAGACACCCAGGGGAATTCAGGATGGGGTGACTCGTCTGCCTACCCCCAGTTTTTGTTATCCAGAATCCCTTGCAAACCTAAAAATTTGACAAAACACATTTTCCTCACATTTCTGTGGTGGAAAGTTCTGGAATCTGCGTGGATCAACAAATTTCCACCGACCCAGCGTGCCCCCAGGTCTCCCGAAAAAAATGGTACCTCACTTGCGTGGGTAGGCATAGTGGCTGTGACATGAAACAGCGGAAAGCGCAACATGGTCGCACCTCAATTTCCCAGTGAAATCTAGCACGTTTTGGCCAAAAAGACTACCTTTGGTTTTGTGCCGTAGCTCTGCCAGCACCTAGGGAAACCTAGCAAACCTATACATTTTTGAAAACTAGACACCCAGGGGAATTCAGGATGGGGTGACTCGTCTGCCTACCCCCAGTTTTTGTTATCCAGAATCCCTTGCAAACCTAAAAATTTGACCAAAAAACACATTTTCCTCACATTTCTGTGGTGGAAAGTTCTGGAATCTGCGTGGATCAACAAATTTCCACCCACCCAGCGTTCCCCCAGGTCTCCCGAAAAAAATGGTACCTCACTTGCGTGGGTAGGCATAGTGGCTGCGACATCAAACAGCGCAAAACGCAACATGGTCGCACCTCAATTTCCCAGTGAAATCTAGCAAGTTTTGGCCAAAAATACTATCTTTTGTTGTTGCGCCGTAGCTCTGCCAGCACCTAGGGAAACCTAGCAAACCTATACATTTTTGAAAACTAGACACCCAGGGGAATTCAGGATGGGGTGACTCGTCTGCCTACCCCCAGGTTTTGTTACCCAGAATCCCTTGCAGACCTAAAAATTTGACAAAAAAAACACATTTTCCTCACATTTCTGTGGTGGAAAGTTCTGGAATCTGCGTGGATCAACGAATTTCCACCCACCCAGCGTTCCCGCAGGTCTCCCGAAAAAAATGGTACCTCACTTGCGTGGGTAGGCATAGTGGCTGCGACATAAAACAGCGCAAAACGCAACATGGTCGCACCTCAATTTCCCAGTGAAAACTAGCACTTTTTGGACAAAAAGACTACCTTTTGTTTTTGCGCCGTAGCTCTGCCAGCACCTAGGGTAACCTAGCAAACCTATACATTTTTGAAAACTAGACACCCAGGAGAATTCAGGATGGGGTGACTCGTCTGCCTACCCCCAGGTTTTGTTACCCAGAATCCCTTGCAAACTTAACAATTTGACAAAAAAAACATTTTCCTCACATTTCTGTGGTGGAAAGTTCTGGAATCTGCGTGGATCAACAAATTTCCACCCACCTAGCGTGCCCCCAGGTCTCCCAAAAAAAAGGTACCTCACTTGCGTGGGTAGGCATAGTGGCTGCGACATGAAACAGCGCAAAACGCAACATGGTCGCACCTCAATTTCCCAGTGAAATCTAGCACGTTTTGGCCTAAAAGACTACCTTTTGTTTTTGCACCGTAGCTCTGCCAGCACCTAGGGAAACCTAGCAAACCTATACATTTCTGAAAACTAGACACCCAGGAAAAGTCAGGATGGGATGACTCGTCTGCCTACCCCCAGGTTTTGTTACCCAGAATCCCTTGCAAACTTAAAAATTTGACAAAAAAAACACATTTTCCTCACATTTCTGTGGTGGAAAGTTCTGGAATCTGCGTGGATCAACAAATTTCCACCCACCCAGCGTGCCCCCAGGTCTCCCGAAAAAAATGGTACCTCACTTGCGTGGGTAGGCATAGTGGCTGCGACATAAAACAGCGCAAAACGCAACATGGTCGCACCTCAATTTCCCAGTGAAAACTAGCACTTTTTGGACAAAAAGACTACCTTTTGTTTTTGCGCCGTAGCTCTGCCAGCACCTAGGGTAACCTAGCAAACCTATACATTTTTGAAAACTAGACACCCAGGAGAATTCAGGATGGGGTGACTCGTCTGCCTACCCCCAGGTTTTGTTACCCAGAATCCCTTGCAAACTTAACAATTTGACAAAAAAAACATTTTCCTCACATTTCTGTGGTGGAAAGTTCTGGAATCTGCGTGGATCAACAAATTTCCACCCACCTAGCGTGCCCCCAGGTCTCCCAAAAAAAAGGTACCTCACTTGCGTGGGTAGGCATAGTGGCTGCGACATGAAACAGCGCAAAACGCAACATGGTCGCACCTCAATTTCCCAGTGAAATCTAGCACGTTTTGGCCTAAAAGACTACCTTTTGTTTTTGCACCGTAGCTCTGCCAGCACCTAGGGAAACCTAGCAAACCTATACATTTCTGAAAACTAGACACCCAGGAAAAGTCAGGATGGGATGACTCGTCTGCCTACCCCCAGGTTTTGTTACCCAGAATCCCTTGCAAACTTAAAAATTTGACAAAAAAAACAAATTTTCCTCACATTTCTGTGGTGGAAAGTTCTGGAATCTGCGTGGATCAACAAATTTCCACCCACCCAGCGTGCCCCCAGGTCTCCCGAAAAAAATGGTACCTCACTTGCGTGGGTAGGCATAGTGGCTGCGACATGAAACAGTGCAAAACGCAACATGGTCGCACCTCAATTTCCCAGTGAAATCTAGCACGTTTTGGCCAAAAAGACTACCTTTTGTTTTTGAGCCGTAGCTCTGCCAGCACCTAGGGAAACCTAGCAAACCTATACATTTTTGAAAACTAGACACCCAGGGAAATTCAGAATGGGGTGACTCGTCTGCCTACCCCCAGGTTTTGTTACCCAGAATCCCTTGCAAACCTAAAAATTTGACCAAAAAAACACATTTTCCGCACATTTCTGTGGTGGAAAGTTCTGGAATCTGCGTGGATCAACAAATTTCCACCCACCCAGCGTTCCCCTAGGTCTACCGAACAAAATGGTACCTCACGTGCGTGGATAGACATAGTGGCTGCAACAGGAAATGGTTCAAATCGTACGGTGGTGAATTTACAATACCCTATTGCAAAACTACCTTGATTTTGGGGGGGGCACCTGAGTTTTTGGCCCGGGGCTCGGTGGCCATCTTTGGAAACTACCAAACCCAAACAGTTCTGAAAACTAGACACCCGGGGGAGTCCAGGGAGGTATGGCATGCGTGGGTCCCCCATTGTTTTCCTACCCAGAACTCCTTGCAAACCTTAAAATTAGGTAAAAATAGCACTTTTCCAAACTTTTTTGCGTGGGATCGCCGTGCCGGCAAAAATGTCCTACCACTCAGCATTCCCCTTGTTCTCCCGAGTAAAAGGATACCTCACTTGTGTGGGTGCCCCAAAGCAGAACAGGCCAAAAATGAATTTTGAAAAAGGTAGTATTTAAGGTTTACAAATTAAGCCCCCCTGCCTTAGTCACAGGCCTTTGGCCCACCTACACAAGTGAGGTATCATTTTACTCGGGAGAACAAGGGAAACGCTGGGTGGTAGGACATTTGTGCCGGCAACGAGATCCCACCCAAAAAAGTACGGAAAAGTGTTTTTTTTACCTAAATTTAAGGTTTGCAGGGGTTTCTGGGTAAGAAAACATTGGGGGACCCACGCATGCCACACCTCCCTGGACTCCCCCGGGTGTCTAGTTCTCAGAACTGTTTGGGTTTGGTAGTTTCCAAAGATGCCCGCCAAGCCCCGGGCCAAAAGCTCAGGTGACCCCCTCAAAAAATAAGATTGTTTGGCTAAAGGTAATTTTTTGGTCTCCACAGTAAGAATTGGGCCTTTTCCTACAGCAGCCACTATGCCTACCCACGCAAGTGAGGTACCATTTTTATCGGGAGAACTTGGGGAATGCTGGGTGGGAGGTAATTTGTGTGAGCCCAGTGATGCCACGCTTTTCCACACTATAAAGTGTGAAAAAATGATTTTTTCCAGCTAAAATTGAGGTTTGCAAGGGATTCTGGGTAAAGGAACGTTGGAGGATCCACGCAAGCCATACCTCCTTGGAAGCCCCCGGGTGTCTATTTTTCAGAAATGTGTGGGTTTGGTAGGTTTCCCTAGATGGCCGTCTAGCACGGGGCCAAAAACCCAGGTAACCCCTCTTGCAAAAGCTGGTGGACTTGACATTGTCACCATTGTCAAATCCACCAGCTTTTGCAAGAGGGGTTACCTGGGTTTCTGGCCCCGTGCTAGACGGCCATCTAGGGAAACCTACCAAACCCACACATTTCTGAAAAGTAGACACCCGGGGGCTTCCAAGGAGGTATGGCTTGCATAGATCCTCCAACGTTCCTTTACCCAGAATCCCTTGCAAACCTCAATTTTAGCAGAAAAAAATCAGTTTTTTCACACGTTTTAGTGTGGGAAAGCGTGGCATCACTGGGCTCACACAAATTACCTCCCACCCAGCGTTCCCCCAGGTCTCCCGATAAAAACGGTACCTCACTTGCGTGGGTAGGCATAGTGGCTGCAACAGGAAAAGGTCCAAATTGTACGGTGGTGAATTTAAAATACCCTGAAACAATATAACCTTGATTTTTGGGGGGGGGGGGCACCTGAGTTTTTGGCCCGGGGCTCGGTGGCCATCTTTGGAAACTACCAAACCCAAACAGTTCTGAAAACTAGACACCCGGGGGAGTCCAGGGATGTATGGCATGCGTGGGTCCCCCAATGTTTTCCTACCCAGAACTCCTTGCAAACCTTAAAATTAGGGAAAAAAATAGCACATTTCCAAACTTTTTTGCGTGGGATCGCCGTGCCGGCAAAAATGTCCTACGACCCAGCGTTCCCCTTGTTCTCCCGAGTAAAAGGATACCTCACTTGTGTGGGTGCCCCAAAGCAGAACAGGCCAAAAATGAATTTTGAAAAAAGTAGTATTTAAGGTTTACAAATTAAGCCCCCCTGCCTTAGTCACATGCCTTTGGCCCACCCACACAAGTGAGGTATCATTTTACTCGGGAGAACAAGGGAAACGCTGGGTGGTAGGACATTTGTGCCGGCAGCGAGATCCCACCCAAAAAAGTATGGAAAAGTGTTTTTTTTTACCTAAATTTAAGGTTTGCAGGGGTTTCTGGGTAGGAAAACATTGGGGGACCCACACATGCCACACCTCCCTGGACTCCCCCGGGTGTCTAGTTCTCAGAACTGTTTGGGTTTGGTAGTTTCCAAAGATGCCCGCCAAGCCCCGGGCCAAAAACTCATGGGAACCCCCTTGCAAAACCAAATTGTTTTGAATGAATTAAGTTTTCAGATGGAGAACGTGCGATTCAGGGGACAATATCGCATGAAAATTGTGACAGACAATTTCAAGTTTGCAAGAGATTGTGCACAAAAAACAGCAATAGAATTCACCAACAAGACATGACCATATACTGCCATGAATTGCCAATAATATCTAAATTTGGAAAGTAATTTATAGCTATAATATACACCATAACTGAATTACTCAAAAGACAAAGAATCAAGCATGGCTATCTATTCCTCAAAGACACACACATACAGGTTGGATTTGGCACGAGGGCGAGTGATGGTTCAGTACATAAAATTTTATTAACATGATATTTCAAAAAAATGAAATGCTCTGTTAATAAATAAATGCATAAAAATCGAACCAGTGACTCGCAACTCGTGAGCTGTAAAGCCACGACAAGGCACCAACCGTTTTACAGGCCATTCACGCACCTTTCATACCTGATACAAACAAGACCACTGACAATATCTGGAAGAAAAGCAACACATTACAACAATCACAATAAGGGACAAGGTACACCCTACTGCAGAAAGAGAAATTTTTTTTTACTGCACAGCCATCTAATCCGCAAGCACACACACATACTGGTTGGATTTGGCACGAGGGTGAGTGATGATTCAGTACATACAATTGTAATCGCAAGTAATTTCACAAAAAATGAAATACACTGCGTATAATTGAAAGTATGATTAACTGAACCACTGACTCACAGCTCGTGAGCTGTAAAGCCACGTCAAGGCACCAACCTCTTTACAGGCCATTCATACACCTTTCGTACGTGTGACACATTCAAAACATTCACACCGCCAGCCGCGGACCCATCACATTTCAACACTCACACCAGCAAACAGCGCCATTCAAGGGCCCATCACTTTCACACGCCCACATTTCTGACACTGCAACTACACAAATTGATGGATTGCGTGGAGTGTCACTCAACTAGCAGTGTGTGTAGTGACCAACAGAAAGTAACTACTCACACACCACCAGCCGAGCGCCAGTCCACCCACACCACCATCCAAGCACCACTCCGTGCACAGACAGCCAAGTACTACTCCACAAACACCACCAGCCAAGCACTGCTCCACGCACACCATCCAGCCAAGTACCACTCCACACACACCGCCAGCCAAACACCACTCCACACACACCACCAGCCAAACACCACTCCGTGCACAGACAGCCAAGCACCACTCCACACACACCACTGGCCAAGCACCACTCCACACGCACCGCCAGCCAAGCACCACTCCACACACACCACCAGCCAAACACCACTCCATGCACAGACAGCCAAGTACCACTCCACGAACACCACCAGCCAAGCGCCACTCCACACACACCGCCAGCCAAGCACCACTCCGTGCACAGACAGCCAAGTACCACTCCACGCACACCACCAGCCAAGCGCAACTCCACACACATCGCCAGCCAAGCACCAGCCGGCACACACCACAAACACATTTAGAATTCTTTTTTTGAAAATAACACTAAACAAATGGAAATACCTACAAATCAGCTAACACAAATTCTTAAAATTAAAACTTTGCACTAATGCCAATCCTTGAAACAAACTAAACATTTTTTACAGAATGCAGACCAGGCAATTCACTTTACAGCTCATTAAAACTCCCAAAACTTCTTTTGCGTGTGGTACGATTTAAAACAAGCTGACAGACACAATGCAGGCTTAGAAGGACAGTCAGGACAGTATATACGAGACTCCTTCCGCACGCCTCTTCGCCAACAGACTCTGCATCTTCTAGTCGGAAAGTCTCTTGCGGTAGTGGAAGGAATAGATTCAGGAAAGTGGCGATCTTTCAATCTAGCCACTTCCTCCACCACTCCAAATCTAGGAACACTTGCCTGCTCCACAAGTACAAGGCTGCCTATTATAGACTCCTGAAACTTAACAAAAGGCATCTTCTTCTCAGGAATAGACTTCTGGTACACAACAAAAGCATTAAAGGATGCCAAGTGGAACAGATGGATAGCCAACTTCTTGTACCAAACGTAAGCCTTTCGAAGAGCAACATAAGGTTCCAACCTCTGATCTACTCTGTCAACACCACCCATGAACTTATTGTAAGCTAAAATGCACACAGGTTTACGCACTTCAGCACCCTGACCCCAAACAGGCACAGGTTCTGTACTTTCATCGTGGATAGTAGTCAGCATGTACACATCTCTCTTGTCTGAAAACTTCACAGCTAGAAGCTCCCCACATTGCAATGCCGTAGACTGTCCCCGCACAAGCCTTTTGCAAACAAGTTCCTTTGGGAAACCTTTTACGGTTACTGCGCATTGTGCCACAAGCAACAGTGCCCACTTTGGCCAACTCCTGGAACAACCGCACACCAGTGTAGAAGTTATCTACATATAAATGATGGCCTTTGTTAAATAATCCTCTACCTAGTTCCCACACAATTTTCTCAGTCACTCCAAAAGTAGAAGGACAACCAGGAGGGTTAATGCTGGACTCCTTACCAGTGTATACCCTGAAATTGTAGACATATCCAGTCTCACTGTCACACAGCATATACAGTTTGATTCCATAGCGTGCCCTCTTACAAGGAATGTATTGCCTAAAAACCAAGCGGCCCTTGAACAACACCAAAGACTCATCCACTGCAATTTCTTTACCAGGGACAAAGATCTCAGAAAAATGATCAACAAAGTGATCAAGGACAGGCCAAATTTTAAACAAACGGTCACAATCAGGGTGATCGCGTGACAACGCTAAACTATTATCAAGAAAATGCATCATCCGAAGAAGAAGCATATACCGATCACGACTTATGACTGCTGGAAATATAGCTGTTGCCATCAACGGACTAGTGGACCAATATGAAGTCATTGATGGCTTCCTTAGCAAGCCCATCAAAAAAGTTAATCCCAAAAACTTCTTCATCTCTTCAACATTTGTGGGAGTCCACCGGATTGCTCTAGAATAGGGCTTAAGGCTGGCACTGTTGGCCCTCAAAAATTGTTCTGCATACAAATTGGTTTGCTCAACAATCTCTTGCAAAAACACATCATCAAAAAACAACTGAAAAAAATGAATTGGCAGAAAATTCTCAGTATTCACTCTACACCCAGGAACACCAGTGAACTCTGGCAATGCTGGCTGCACCAAGCCAGGGGGAACCCAGAGGCCATCCCTATCAACGGGGGGAGCAGCCACCCCAGCCTGCATCCCAGAAGCCTCTTGCTGTTGTTCACCAACAGGAAGCCTACCAGCCACAGATACTTCTGGCTGCACAACACCAACAGAAGACATAGCATCCCCAGAGGGCTCTTCCTGCACTACACCAACGGGAAGCCCAGCAGCCTGAGATGCTTCTTGCTGTACTACACCACCGGGAAACCAAGCAGACCCAGATGCCTCTTGTCGCTCTACACCAATGGGAAGCCTACCAGCCACAGATACTTCTGGCTGCACAACACCAACAGAAGACATAGCATCCCCAGAGGGCTCTTCCTGCACTACACCAACGGGAAGCCCAGCAGCCTGAGATGCTTCTTGCTGCACTACACCACCGGGAAACCAAGCAGGCCCAGATGCCTCTTGCCGCTCTACACCAATGGGAAGTCTAACAGCCCCAGATGCCGCTTGCTGCACTACACCAGCAGGAAGACGAAAAGCACCAGATGCCTCTTTGCGCACCACAGCAATGTGAAGCCTTTTGGGTGCAGGCTCCAGCCCAGATGCCTCTTGCCGACATAAAAAGAAAGGAAACCTTGCGGCCCTAGGCAGCAGCACAGGTGCCTCTTGGCCCACTACCGGCACCTCAATGTCCTCCTCTACCATAGGCCCTTCATCAGCATTAGAAGAAGATTCATCATCCGATGATGATGATTCCATGCAAAGAGAAAACTCACTGCCTGAATCTTCTGCCCCTACCTGGGAGTCCGAATCGGACTCAGACTCTGAACCATGGTCAGAGGAAGACTCAAAAAGCAAACCAAGAACCTGCTGAGCAGTAATCCTGCGACTAGCCATTATCCTTACAAAGCAAGAAGACTGCACACACAAGTGAACAACAACCTACAATGTGCAAAGTAAGAAGTAAACAAGGTAAGGCTTTCACAAAAAGATAAATACAATCCAAAACAATTTCACTCTTACCAAATATAGCTACACTCACCAGCACCTACTCTGTTGAGACACAGCAAAAAGAAATGATATCCCACTAGAAAGAAAAAAAGAAATGACAGATTAGAAAACAAAGTGCACATCAAACACTAATGCCGAAAAAAAAAAAAAAAACACGAAGCCACACAAACTGCTAGAAGTACAACCTTTTTTCAAAAAGACAAACATCAAGGGAAAGTAGTACAAAATACATTCACTTACCAAGCACAAGCAACTACACAAGCTGCAAACAGACACGCAACCTACAACAATCCAATCTGCAAAAGCCTGGAACAAGACAAAAATAGAGAAGAAAAAAAAATTACTACCACATTTCACAAACAATATAACAATTAAAACAACAACACACAAATTTGCACCCCAAATTTAAATTCGGCCAGATGGGCCATCAAATAGGGCTTAGACCAATTGAGATTAGATGAGGTTTAACATCAAGACACTGGATAACTTTTTGATTTTTTTTTACTGCCTGACCCCTTTGGAGCCAGTCAGTCTTTTGCTCCTACCAGTACCCCCATCACACAGGGGCAGTAAGGACATTCATACACCTTTTGTACGTGTGACACATACAAAACATTCACACCGCCAGCGCCATTCAAGGGCCCATCGCTTTCACATGCCCACAAATCTGACACAGTAACTTCAGAAAATGTTGGACTGCGTAGAGTGTCACACAACTAGCAGTGTGTGTAGTGACCAACAGAAAGTAACTACTCACACACCGCCAGCCGAGTGCCAGTCCACCCACACCACCATGGAAATGGAAATGGAGGTAAATTTATAGAGCGCGAATTGCTACCCAGAGGCTTCAAAGCCCTGGTAATAACAGAGGGGACCTCGTAAGTGGCTAGCAGAGGATCAATGAGGAAGGATTAATAAGAATATGACCATGCACACCGCCAGCCAAACACCACTCAGCGCACACCGACAGGCAAGTACCACTCCACGCACACCACCAGCCAAGCGCCACTCCACACACACCGCCAGCCAAGCACCACTCCGTGCAAAGACAGCCAAGTACCACTCCACGCACACCACCAGCCAAGCGCCACTCCACGCACACCGCCAGCCAAGCACCACTCCGTGCACAGACAGCAAGGTAGCACTCCACGCACACCACCAGCCAAGCACCACTCCACACACACCGCCAGCCAAGCAGCACTCCGTGCACAGACAGCAAATGACCATCCACACATACCACCAGCCAAGCGCCACTCCACACACACCGCCGGCCAAGCACCACTCCGTGCATAGATAGCCAAGTAACCGTCCACGCACACCGCCAGCCAAATTCTACTCAGCGCACACCGACAGCCAAATACCACTCCACACGCACCGCCAGCCAAGCACCACTCCACGCACACCGCAAGCCAAGTGCCACTCACTGCCAGACAAGCACCGCTCCACGCACACCATCCAGCCAAGTACCACTCCACACACACCGCCAGCCAAACACCACTCCACACACACCGCCAGCCAAACACCACTCCACACACACCACAGGCCAAACACCACTCCGTGCACAGACAACCAAGTAGCACTCCACGCACACCACCAGCCAAGCGCCACTCCACACACACCGCCAGCCAAGCAGCACTCCGTGCACAGACAGCAAAGTAGCACTTCACGCACACCACCAGCCAAGCGCCACTCCACACACACCGCCAGCCAAGCAGCACTCCGTGCACAGACAGCAAATGACCACTCCACGCACATCACCAGCCAAGCGCCACTCCACACACACCACCAGCCAAGCGCCACTCCACACACACCGCCAGCCAAGCACCACTCCGTGCATAGATAGCCAAGTACCCCTCCACGCACACCGCCAGCCAAACACCACTCAGCGCACACCGACAGCCAAGTACCACTCCACACACACACCGCCAGCCAAGCACCACTCCATGCACACCGCAAGCCAAGCACCACTCACCGCCAGCCAAGCACCGCTCCACGCACACCATCCAGCCAAGTACCACTCCCCACACACCGCCAGCCAAACACCACTCCACACACACCACCAGCCAAACACCACTCCGTGCACAGACAACCAAGTAGCACTCCACGCACACCACCAGCCAAGCGCCACTCCACACACACCGCCAGCCAAGCAGCACTCCGTGCACAGACAGCAAAGTAGCACTCCACGCACACCACCAGCCAAGCGCCACTCCACACACACCGCCAGCCAAGCACTACTCCGTGCACAGACAGCAAAGTAGCACTCCACGCACACCACCAGCCAAGCGCCACTCCACACACACCGCCAGCCAAGCAGCACTCCGTGCACAGACAGCAAAGTAGCACTCCATGCACACCACCAGCCAAGCGCCACTCCACACACACCGCCAGCCAAGCACCACACTGTGCACAGACAGCAAAGTAGCACTCCACGCACACCACCAGCCAAGCGCCACTCCGTGCACAGACAGCCAAGTACCACTCCACACACACCACCAGCCAAGCGCCACTCCACACACACCGCCAGCCAAGCGCCACTCCACACACACCACCAGCCAAGCGCCACTCCACACACACCGCCAGCCAAGCACCACTCCGTGCATAGATAGCCAAGTACCCCTCCACGCACACCGCCAGCCAAACACCACTCAGCGCACACCGACAGCCAAGTACCACTCCACACACACCGCCAGCCAAGCACCACTCCACGCACATCGCAAGCCAAACGCCACTCACCGCCAGCCAAGCACCGCTCCACGCACACCATCCAGCCAAGTACCACTCCCCACACACTGCCAGCCAAACACCACTTCACACACACCACCAGCCAAACACCACTCCGTGCACAGACAACCAAGTAGCACTCCACGCACACCACCAGTCAAGCGCCACTCCACACACACCGCCAGCCAAGCAGCACTCCGTGCACAGACAGCAAAGTAGCACTCCACGCACACCACCAGCCAAGCGCCACTCCACACACACCGCCAGCCAAGCACCACTCCGTGCACAGACAGCAAAGTAGCACTCCACGCACACCACCAGCCAAGCGCCACTCCACACACACCGCCAGCCAAACAGCACTCCGTGCACAGACAGCAAAGTAGCACTCCACGCACACCACCAGCCAAGCGCCACTCCACACACACCGCCAGCCAAGCACCACTCCGTGCACAGACAGCAAAGTAGCACTCCACGCACACCACCAGCCAAGCGCCACTCCGTGCACAGACAGCCAAGTACCACTCCACACACACCAACAGCCAAGCGCCACTCCACACACACCGCCAGCCAAGCACCACTCCGTGCATAGATAGACAAGTACCCCTCCATGCACACCGCCAGCCAAACACCACTCAGCGCACACCAACAGCCAAGTACCACTCCACACACACCGCCAGCCAAGCACCACTCCACGCACACCGCAAGCCAAGCGCCACTCACCGCCAGCCAAGCACCGCTCAACGCACACCATCCAGCCAAGTACCTCTCCCCACACACACCACCAGCAAACACCACTCCGTGCACAGACAACCAAGTACCACTCCACGCACACCACCAGCCAAGCACCACTCCACACACACCGCCAGCCAAGCACTACTCCTTGGCCAAGGGGTCGCTTCCTAAAAACAAAATATTCCCTGGTGCTAGTGGGCATTTTCTGCCCCCCCTGGGGGCAAAACGGCAAAAAAAACGGGCAGATTTGCCCCCAGGGTGGACAGAAAAACAAAAACAAAATCATGGCCACCTGGAAGCGACCCTTACCCAAGGGGTCGCTTGCCAAAACAAACACATTGCCGCAGCAAAAATCCCTGGTGCTAGTGGGTAATTTCTGCCCCCCCTGGGGGCAAAACGGCTGAAAAACGGGCCGATTTCCCCCCAGGGGAGGCAGAAAAACGAAAACATATTTGCTGCCCGCCTGGAAGCGACCCTTGCCCAAGGGGTCGCTTCCTAAAAACTAAAATGAAATCCCTGGTGTCTAGTGGGCATTTTCTGTCCCCCCTGGGGGCAAAACGGCAAAAAAAACGGGCCGATTTGCCCCCAGGGGGGACAGAAAAACGTAAACAATAGCCATGGCCGCCATCTTGGCTATAAAAAATAACCCTGGTGCTAGTGGGGAATTTCTGCCCCCCATGGGGGCAAAACGGCCGAAAAAACTGGCCGATTTCCCCCCAGGGGGGGCAGAAAAACGAAAACATATTGCCAGCCCGCCTGGAAGCGACCCTTGCCCAAGGGGTCGCTTCCTAAAAACTAAAATGAAATCCCTGGTGTCTAGCGGGGGCATTTCCGCCGCACGATCGCGAGGCTGTGCGCGATCGTGAGGCAGAAATGCCCTGCAAAGAGACATCAGGGGAGGGGAAAATCTCTTTCCTCTCCCCTGATGCCTCTTCGCTGCCCCAAACCCCCGCCTGCCACGGAAAACCTACCTCCTCTCTCGGCGCTCAGGAAGCAAATGGCTTCCCGAGCGCTGGGAATCCCTGATGATGTCAGCGCGCGCTGTGCGCGCTGACGTCATCAGGGATTCCCATGGGGGGTGGGGCGGGGGCGGCAGCGGAAGCTATTCCGCTGCCGCCCCCAGCGAAAAACGAAGATCAGAGACCCTCGGGGGGAGCGCCAGCGCTTCCCCCGAGGCTGGGGCTGATGACGAGCTGGCCTTGTCATCAGCGCACCACAGGTAAGCGCGATGACGAGCCTAGCTCGTCATTAGCCCCGAAGGGGTTAATTTCTCTGCAAAGAGCTGTATGCAAAGTGTCACTGATTGCAAGCATGAAAACTGCCTCCATTCTTATAGCATCTTTGATGTGCCCGAATACACATTGTCCAGACATTTACAGGAGCATCGTCATGCTAGTAAAAAAATGTGCCCCAATTTTAAATCCCCATTTCATTCCAAGCACTTTTTCAGCATGCTACCATGCTCGTCTGCTCGTGCTTCTACATCTACTCATAGGGACATGGCTAAAACGGGCATCGGAGCAGCAGCTCCATGCACTTGCATCTGCGGGCCAGCTCACCGAGGAGGATACTGAGAGCCAGCTGCGTGGTGTGCCATAATGGGTATCAGAGCTGCAGTGTCTGCACTTGTTTTTAGTTGGCAGCACACGTTGCTGCAGCAGGCTTGGGGGCTGGGTCAGGCAGCTGGCTCTGGCCAGGGCTGGCAACAATGCTTCAATCACCGAACTGCAAAGTTACTGACATGACCTCATGTCGAGACTGAGGGGCCCATTAGGATGGCGGGCAGATCGTCCCCTCCGGGCCGGCAGTAGCCACCGCTGGCCCGGCAGGGGTGATCCACCTGCCATCCATGCCGGATTGACCCCCGCCATATTAGTATAGCTCGGGGGGTCCATGGCGGATGGAAAGACCATCCGCCGCTTTTCCACTGGTCCACTCGTCGAACAGGCAGAAAAGGGACGATATGGTGGCGGTGTCTGCAAGACACCGCCATCCATATTATAATGCAGGCAGAGCTTGGCATTTCCATGGCGGTGTTGCCGCCATGGAAAAGCATGTGGTCTTTTGTGTTGGGGGCCCTTTGCGGGCCCCCGGGTTATTGGGGGTTGAGGGGTGCACTGGGGGGGGGTACCCACTGTACCCCCCTACATTTGCATGCACAAGGTGGCAGGCACCACGTGGTGCCTGCCCGTTGTGCATGCAAATGCACAACATGAATTTTTCACATTGCGGTGGGTGCAGCTTACAGCACCACCTGCCGCAATGTGAAAAATGTGGGATGCGACTGCCATGGTCGCGGTCGCACCCTGATTGGCATGGCGGGCTGTCCCTTTAGTCGTTGCGGAAAGTCCGCCCGCCATCGTAATGATGCCCTGTGTCTCAGGATTTAATTTGCCCAATCAACAGCCTGAGTAGGGTTGGGCCGTGCACTGAATTTAGTGTGTAGCTAGCACAGCTGCGAGCCCACAGCTGAGCTTGTACCTCAAGGCCCACCGGTAAGATTCAGACTCACGTCGCCACTGCGGGAGAGCTGTCGTGCAGCCGTTAATGGAGTTGGAGTCCTGGACTGTGGCGCTGCTCAGACTGGCGGACCGAAAGTAAAGGTGCTCACTGAGAATAAGTGTCACAACACTAACAGTAAACCAGGCCGGGCCACCAGGCTCAGCTTTCCCCTGCACTGCCTGAAGGCCCATCCATCCTCATTGTGCACCGGGAAGGGTGGCGTGAGGGGGGGCACGATTAGCAATCTAGGCAGTGATTGAAAGGTGATGCAGCTTCCCAAACCCCTCGCGTCAATCCAAGGATTTGGCGGGGGCACCAGCCCCTGCATGCCACCCACTGCATAGGTTAAAGGTGGCTGGTCCTTGTGGTTATGCCTCTCCTCTGCGGTGTGTCCTGTTTGGGGCCTAATGAACATATAGTGACTTGTATGCTATCTTGGGAAATCAAGCTGGGACGGACCACTGTTATGGAAAGACACCCTCTGCCAATGCTCCCATCGTATCCCAACTGCACACAGCTGCCTGACATGACCGTTCAGGGCTATAACCAATAAAATGAAAACCACCCTTTTACTCCATTTTGTCAAAACGCTCACTGTGGTAAATATGTCAGTCTAACAGTCCAAGATGTAAAAACGTTGCCTCCACCTTTGGGGTGTAAGTCTCATGCTCACTGGGAGGAATCGGTGTAAATGTCCTGTCCCTCCTGAACTCTGTTACCACCTCATCAGATGTCTCTGTATACTGCTTTCCAGTCTAATTATTGAATTTGCCCTCTTCAATGCGTATGAGTGATTGAGACACTGAGAAGACCACAACCATTGCTACAGACCTCAGCTATTTCATTCAGTCTCCTTCTTTCATAATTGAAACATTTTCAATATTATTTACAACAAAATCATTGTTTTTAAAAATCATTGTTTATACTCATTTATCTTAAATTGATAGCAACCATTGACAAAGCCAATAGTCCTGGCTGGTTTTAGAGATATGTCAAGTTGTCAACCTCAGAGAGGAACAACAATTATTTTTGGACAGCACACTATGGAAATCACATAAATGTCGTTTATGGGTTAAAGCCATACACTTAATTAAATAGGCCATGCATACCCCTTTTAGAGACCAATACTTTTTTCATCCTACTTGAAATCCTGATTTAAAGCTCTTCCATTTCTAGTGCTTTTTCAGTATTTTTAAGATCTTCTTAGAGTTTCCTGTTCCTCAAATGGGTGTACTTTCTGATATTTATATGTTTCTCTCATAATTACATTTAAATTCTGAAAATGTCACACATAGCCATCTGAAACCTTGACAGCTATGTTGCAGAGGGAGCCCCATCAAGTTTTGTAAGGCCACTGCCCCACTGCAGACATATGCCTCAGCCTCCGCTTAAGTCTTCCAGCTTCTGCAAGGAGACCAGGAGGGTCGTGGACGCCAGTTTTCATCAGTTCAAGCATAGATGAAGCATACGCATGTAGAGTAGATCCATTTTAGAGATCGCTTGTTGAACTAACACGTCAGCCACTTGAGGCATTGGCTGTGGCTACGATGGGGTTCTTGGCATGTACAAGATTAGACTATGGTAATCGTACTTGCTTGCAGCCCACTGACAAATTTAAGCATGTCTAAATGGCCAGTCTCTCCCTGCAAGTCCAGTGAAAAGCACCTTGGCCTCACACACACTTACATCTAGTAACTTCAAGATATACGCAACAGCTCCCCATTGAAGGATAGGCTGTTGACGGATTACATGGCCAAGAAGGCAATCTCCCACACATATCGAAAAATTATCAATAATCGGCCAGATTCCACGGAATCTCTCCGCGAGAAGTGGTGGGGGGGGAGGGGGGGTGGGAGACTTAGATGATACCGACTGGCGAGCGGCCCTCGCCTCTCCAAGCGAAGTAGCAGTGTCTTCCAAATTAAGATTAGTACAACTAAAGATCTTGCACCGCATATATTACACGAGAGTGACATGAGATATGATAGGAAAGGCTGAGAATACACTCTGCTTAAGGCAATGTGGGGCGGTTGGCACATTCTACCAAATGTTATGGGAGTGCCCAGTTTTAGCGACCTACTGGTAAACAATTATGCGAACCATCACGCAAGTTAGCGGAGTACCCGTCCAGGAGCAACCCAGGAGATGTCTGTTGAATATCTGGGAGCCGACTGACCTTAACCATACAGCACAGGACTGGGTGACACTGGGCATGATGTTCGCCAAACGAAATATAGCTCGACACTGGGGTGCCAAAACCTACCAGACATACCGAGAGTGGAGTAGAGACATGGATGGGGCTATGGTTATGGAAAGGGTGGTATATATCCACTGCGGATCCCCCAAAAAGTGGGAACGAATGTGGGGATAATGGAACACTCACAGGAGAAACATCTGCACCCCGCTCCCACTTAAGTCAGACATCGTCTCAAGCTGAGTTTTATGAATACAGAAACACAACCAGCTGAGTTAGTTTATTGAAAAAGTAATAACTGTATAATCTTTGATTAATGGTTTATTGTGCTGGGAGGCGTGTAAAAAGTAGCATCATGTGATCGCATGGTTTTTGAATTCCACCTGTAATCAATAAAAAGAATTTGAAAAAAGAAAAAGATATACAACGGCACATTTTTTTACATATATGCATTCATTTTCAGCACCACCCTTAAAATACAATTTAAACACATATTAAAAAACAAAAAATAGAAATACATTACAATTCACCATTCAACATAATTCACCTCATCACTTACTCCTATTTAAATAGGTGGTTTCAGCTCCCCTCTTAAGCTGCCCGAGAAACAGCTCCCAGTACACACACTTCTTCTTTATGACATATAGTATAATATTGTTTTCCCAAATGAATGAAAGTGTTGCAGAGCTGTGAAAGCTGTCTAGTGAGCCAAGTGGTTGCCCTTAGGCCCTGCCTAAAAGCCACACATCATATTCAACTGACTTGACTATGATTCCTGCAGGCAGCAAAAACCACAGTACATTATTGTAAATCCCTATAAATCACATACTTAAAAACATAACTTTCCAAAACGGTTTCCAAACCCAGATTGTGGTGTTATATAAACTATACAATGTGGTTCAAGGGTAGGCAGGTATTTTGTGTATTTACCTCTATGTGCTTCTGCCGCACCAGGCATCACCCTCGTTTTTCTAGCAAGCTGGGGGAGGCCAGTCATTGCACCTCTCTAAGCACCAGAAAATGTATTCTGCTGAATAATGGCAACTGTGTTTCACAGGAGAGTAACCACCAATAAACTACCATTGGTTGAAACCAAACTCTCATAGGGACTTAGATCCAACTGGTCGGCACACATGAAAACAGACTTTATTTCAACAATGTAGGAAGGAACGTATCTCACACACCACTTTCATGATGTAGTGCATATAACCAGGCCAACTACAAGTATGTTTTGAACTCATCAGTATATCCTTTCATGTGTATTTAACACACATATTTAAAGCTGAAAGATTTGGTAGTAGGTAATGTGAGACTTCAGGGGAGATATACCCTGTTTTAGCAAAACCTCTATCAGAAGATGTCTTTTTTGGGAGGGACACACCCCAATACAGGATGGGTGTTTCAGTGCTGACAACTAAAGGATACTGATACAATTTGTCCGACATTGCACCTATTATAATAGTATATTAGGTACAGAACTACACACTGGACAGATTATGGTCAAGGAAAAGAAAGCGTGATCAATAAAAATACTACATGCTTGGGGACGCTTCTCACATGCATCACAGCTAGTGGGTTCTCTCCTGCGCTGCCCCACCCCCGGAAGTGAAGTCGAAAAGACGAAGACGGAGGAAAGTGAAGGTCAGAGCCGCAGTATCAGCGGCGCTCCAAAAATCAGTCCGTAGAGGGGGAAAATCCACTTAAAGGGCTACGTCACCCGGAGCCAAATTGGGACACCCTGAAGCTGCACGCGAGTTGAAGCGCCCGCTTCTAGGAGCAGCACCGCCGCTTGTAAAGGAAAACGCATTGGAGTATGAGACTCAGGGGCATATTACCAAGGAATAGCGATATTTATCGCAAAATGCATTTATTGCATTTTTTTATCGCTTCCTATCGCTGGAAATGTTAGCGGAGAAAACATGCTATTAGCAACATGTTTCTCCATTGTGCTAAAATATCCAGCAATAGCGGTGAAATGCGTGAATATCGCTGAGAATACAGCGATATTCACGCATTAGTGACAAAATGCTCTTAGCCATGTTATCCACCTCCCATTGGATAACATGGCTAAGAACTGGTCTGGGCAGGTGTTAGTATTTGGAGATTTTCGCGCTCAGCGCGAATATTTCCATCGCTACGCCTGCCCTACTAATAGGCGATAGCGACGTTAGCGACTGCTTTCAGTCGCTAACTGGTTGGGTACGCCAACTTTGCATGTCATTAGCGATAAACATTGCTGACATGCAAAGCGGGCCCCAAACCGCTCGCTATCGCCTAAAAGCTATCGCTAACATCAGTTAGCGACATCTTGCTAATAGGGCGATACAATTATCGCGCTTAGCGGGCGAAAACGGCCGCTAAAGCGGAGATATTTGCCTATCGCCCTGCTTGATAATATGCCCCCAAGTAACGACTCACCAAGTGGAGGTAAGGACGGACAGCCATGGGGAGCCGTGTCTGTGCGAATTCCTTGTTTCCTTCACTCAGTGAGTCTGCTCTCTTGTGCAGATTCAATTTTGTTTCTACCCGACACAGAGGTGCGGTGGCTGCCTAATCAGCGGAGGTCACTACTAGAATTAGTACTTTGTTAGGCAGGTGCAAGCCAAGTACAGGAGGTGGAGAAGAAGAACAGGAGGCAAAGAGAAGGGTATATGGAGCAAACGCTAATTTAAAAGTGAGACTTAATAGAGGATATCATGCACTTTTTTGCTCTCTGTGGAAAGAAGGGAAGGGTGAAGGAGGAACAAAGCTTAATGAGGAAGGCGGATGAGAGGAGGTCGAAAGAAGTAAGAAAGAAGGGGGAGCTTAGAAGTATGCGCATGATTAAGCACAAGAATCTAAGTTCAAGTCTTTTACCCGGCAGTCAGACTGGTAATTAGCCGATTTTTACACAAAAAAAGCTTTGTAACAAATCAGGTGCGGAGAAAACAACCGGTAGCTCATGTGTGGATCACTGACTGAATATCGACGGACTGAATATCGACTTACAAGAATATCGAGTACAGAATATCAATGAACAGAATATCGACAT
This sequence comes from Lissotriton helveticus, assembly GCF_964261635.1. Classification (NCBI taxonomy): domain Eukaryota; kingdom Metazoa; phylum Chordata; class Amphibia; order Caudata; family Salamandridae; genus Lissotriton; species Lissotriton helveticus. The sequence continues at coordinate 692,014,956 of NC_136068.1, forward strand.
CCTATCTCTACAAAGGTAAGTACAAAAATATCAAAACCAAAATATTGTGGATTAAAATATCGTTGTTTAAAATATTGTTTTTTCAACAATAATATATATAATTAATAAAACCATAGAATTATTAAGAAAAGTTAAAAATAATAAATAATAAATGTAATATATAAAAAATTAAACAGACATATTAAAATCTTTTATAAATAGATTAACTTAATAATATTAATAAATAATTATTTTATTTCATTATAAAATGTTAGAAACATAATAAAAATTATAAATACATATATTTAACCCTGGGCATAGTTCGCGTAGTAGTGCTACGCGTAGCTACACGAAGTGCACTTCGCACTATGCGGGCTACGCGTAGCTACGCGAACTGCGTAGTGCACTGTGCAAAATGCTGTTCGCACTGATTGCACAGTGCCGGATGCTTGTCCTCACTGTGCAATCAGTGCAAACCGCACATCTTGCACAGTGCTAGCAGTCGTTTTCTGCCACTCGAGTAGATTTGTACTCGAGCGGCAGGTTTTTCAACGCGGAATGGTAGTTTCTCATTGCGAGCGGTCGCGAGCATACACGACCACTCGCAATGAGAAACCTGACCTCCCCACGTTGAGAATCTCGCCGACAGGTTTATTTTCCACGCTCGCGATCGGCAACTTGATGTTGCTGATCGCGAATGAGGAAAAAGTCTCGCCTGGATGTTATTCTGTTTGCTTGCGGTCGCCAACTTGACGTGAATGCCGCGAGCAAGCAAAAATTTGCCCCTAAGCTTCACGTTTTTGCACTGTGCTACGTGCACTTCACGAAGCGCATAGTTGCGTAAACTACGTAGTTGGATACCGTAGGGGATAAAATTACTATTCCCACTCCAAAAAGTGCAATAGTGGGGAAAGTGTTGGATAGCGGAGGGGAATAATTTACTATTCCCACTTCATGGAGTGTAACAGTAGTGAAAGTGTTGCATAGCGCAGAGGTTAAAAATACTATTCCCACTCCAGTATTTGCAACAGTAGGGAAAGTTTTGGAAAGCGGGAGGGTAAAAATTACTATTCCCACTCTAGTGAGTGCACCAGTAGAGAAAGTGTTGGATAGCAGGTGGGTTAAAATGACTATTCCCACTCCAGTAATTGCAACAGTTGGGAAAGTGTTGGATAGTGGGAGGGTAAAAATTACTATTCCCACTCCAGGTGAGTGCACCAGTAGGGAAAGTGTTGGATAGCGGGTCGGTAAAAATTACTATTCCCACTCCAGCAAATGCAACAGTAGGGAAAGTGTTGGAGAGCGGGTGGTCAAAAATTACTATCACTCCAGTGAGTGCAACAGTAGGGAAAGTGTTGGATAGCGGAGAGATATACATTAATATTCCCACTCCAACAAGTGTAGCAGTAGGGAAAGTGTTGGATAGTGAAAGGCTAAAATGTACTATTCCTACTCCAGTGAGTGCGACAGTAGGGAAAATGTTGGATAGCAAGTGGGTAAAAAATACTATTCCCACTCCAGCAAATGCAACAGTAGGGAAAGTGTTGGATAGCTGGTGGGTAAAAATTACTATTCCCACTCCAGTGAGTGTAACAGTAGGGAAAGTGTTGGATAGTGGAGGGGAATAATTTACTATTCCCACTCCACGGAGTGCAACAGTAGGGAAAGTGTGGGTAGCGGGTGGGTAAAAATTACTATTCCGACTCCAGCAAATGCAACAGTAGGGAAAGTGTTGGACAGCGGGTGGGTACAAATTACTATTCCCACTCCAGTGAGTGCAACAGTAGGCAAAGTGTTGGATAGCGGAAAGGTATAAACTAATATTCCCACTCCAACAAGTGTAACAGTAGGGAAAGTGTTGGATAGTGGAGGGGTAACATTTACTATTCCTACTCCAGTGAGTGCAACAGTAGGGAAAGTGTTGGATAATGGAGGGGTAACATTTACTATTCCTACTCCAGTGAGTGCAACAGTAGGGAAAGTGTTGGATAGTGGAGGGGAATAATTTACTATTCCCACTCCATTGAGTGCAACAGCAGGGATAGTGTTGGGTAGCGGAGGGGAATAGTTTACTATTCCCACTCCAGCAAGTGCGACAGTAGGGAAAGTGTTGGATAGTTGTGAGAAGGTGGCTCTATATATACTGGACAATAAGGCAGTACAGTGTGTATAGAGTCCACAAACCCCAAAGGTTTAACAGAGGTTAAAGTCAGAACTGACCTTACTCTCCAAAGTGGTAGCTTGGTCGAGCAGTAAGGCAGTACCAGAGGACAGTGTAAAGCATTTGTTGTACACACTCAGTCAGCAAAAGGTTTCACATAAGCATGGGCGGATTTTGCGAATTGGCAATCCGCGAAATTGCGTATTTACGGATTCGCAATCCGCAAAATCCGCGAACTCTCGCGAATTTGCAGATTTAAATTTTTTTTTTGTGTTTGCAAGGATTTCTGCCAGTTCGCGAGGATTTTGTACCAGTTCGCAAACGCGAACTTACTTTTCGGGTAGCAACGGTCGCGAACATGTTGTTTCTACATCTGGTTCATCACAGCACCCTCTGTTTCACCACTGCCACCCTCTGTTTCACCACTGCCACCCTCTGGCTCACCCATGCCACCCTCTCGCTCACCCATGCCACCCTCTAGTTCATCACTGTAGATTATGGGTGGAAAAGCACACCTGCCCTGCCTCAACTGACATAAATGAATTAGGGGCTGATTAATGTGTTACTGAATTTGAACTTCCTGGCTGCAACCTGCTTCCTTATCTGTAATTGCTTTCTCTGAGCCTGCTGTGAGGGTCAGAGCAGGGTCATAGGATAGTTGCAAGTAGGCAACTGAACTCTGAAGGGGCCCCTCAGGAAGCACTACAGGGAATGGTTACTAATGATAAGATTGAACTTTTGCACCTGCTGAGTGCTTTCAGTTTTGCAAAAATCCAAATATCCAGCAGCATCCACAAAAAGTAATCCTTCCAGGCACTACAGGGAATGGTTACTAATGATAAGATTGAACTTTTGCATTTGCTGAGTGCTTCCAGGTCAAGATCCAAATCAAAGTGACCAGCACATGAAGAAAGCACTGAGAGAAGCCTGCTGGACAGGAACAGGAAGTTGGAGACTGTGGGGCACTTCCTTCCTCCCACCCCCTCCCCCAAAATGGACTCCTTGCAAAAAAAAGTGCAGGCAAATGTCAACCTGAGGAGTTATTCTGATAAAAATCATAATTTTCAAGGTTTATGCTGCCTGCTGGTGGATTTCTTGTGCGAAATTGCAAATTTTGCAATCTCGCAATTGCGAGATTGTCGCTGCCTGCCGCATCTACGTTTTCGCAAGTGTTTACTCCCGCGAAATTGTATAGTATTCTAGTTGGCAAGTGCGACCAAGCAAAAAAATCCGCTTCGCACGGATTTACGAATTTTCGGTAAGTTCGCGAGAGTTCGCGAATTGCGAACGTTCGCGAATTGCGAACTTACCGAAAATCCGCAAAATCCGCGAGCGGAACGGATTTTACGCCCATGCTTAGTTTCACACACTCAAGAACTGAACTTCAGGCCAATTGTAATTATATCCTTAGATATAGTAGTTTTATTTTTAGAACCAACAGTTATAAAAATATACTTTTCGAGATACGAGTACTCTCAGGTAAATACTTTGCAGAGGGACAATAAGTTTGTACACACAATAATCACAAGTTAGCTAATAGCAATACAGTTCTGAAACACACTCTAGCATTGAGCTCAATGGGTTTTCATAGGAAAGTACAGTTGATTACTTTATGGATTACTTTGGTAGTTCTAGGACTAGATCTTGGATTCAGTCCTGGGGTCTAAGCTGAAACCAGATTAGCAAAAACGTTTTAGTTACAGTGATGATTTTTCCTGAATATAAAGCTGTTTTAAAAGTTCAAACTTAGAAACTTTTCGAGGTGATTCTCACAATGTTATTCAATGGGAGGAAATTCAGGTTACAGGTAAAGTACGATCGCGTTACTTTTGTAACCCAGCACTAGTCTCCTAAGCCAGCACTGGGGGCTTAACTCTAAACAGGTAGGTAATTGCTTTTCAGTATGTCGTACGATTTTTAAAGAATATTTGCAGTTTTCAAAAGTAGACAGAAGAAATTTCATAGAAAAGCAGACAATGGGTTCCTAAGGAGAACATACAGGTTACTAGTAACCCTGCTAGGGATTAGTTTTGCGGTTCAGTACAGGGCTGAAAGGTACAGTACTGGCTTCTCTCCTGATCACAGGTGAGTATTTTCAAATTCGGATTTTGGCGGATTTTATAGGAATATTTTCAGTTTTCGAAACTTCACACTTAGAAAATGTTCGAGTCAAAAATGGGTAAATGTTATCCAATGGCAGGTAAGTGAATTACCGGTTTCCAGGTGAGTACTTGGTTGGTGAAGTTAGGGTTCTGGGCATAGACTCTGGGGTCCCCCAGGGTCAGGTGAGTACAGTTAGTTCAGTCCCAGCGGCGCAGGGGTGGCCGGGTGCAGAGGTAGGTAGGCCCAATGTTATCCAATGAGGGAAAGGGGGCCTTCGGTTGGTGGCTGCTGGTTAGCAGGCCACGCGGCTCTGGGAGCTGGGCTCCTGGTCACTTGCTCTGGGCAAGGGGGGAAGTAGGATAGGGCAAAGAGGTCACAGCCAGCGACACTCGGGCCGCTGGGGGCAGGGTGCTTTTGAGCCATTGGGCGCTCAATGTTATCCAATGAGGATCTTGAAAAAGGAACAAAGGCTGCAGGCTCGGGGACGGTGACTCTCCAGGGGCGACCAGCACTTCGAGAGGTAAGTTGGGATGTTGGAGCACAGATAGGTACCCCAAAGGGAGATACAGGGGGCTGTAGGGCGCCAGGTGCAGGGGTGTCTTTGGGTGTCGAAAAAGCTTCCCCTCGGCTGGTCGTGGGTGGGGGGCCCCTGGTTCTGAGTCTGCAGGCGTCGGCTGGTTCATCGAGGAGGGTCTTCTTTGGGCACTGGACTTCGGGCCCCAGTCGCCGGGGGGACGTCCTCGTGGTCTTGGTTCGGGTAGGCACGGCCCGGGCTCGGCTGGTGCAGAGTGGGCTGGTCCGGAGCTTCCTGGTGGGCACCAGGTAGGTTGTTGCAGCAGAGCCTCTGCTGATGGGAGTCCCAATCGTCGAGAGGGTCAAGGCAGGCAGGTCGTCTAGGTGTCCCAAGGTTGCTGTCCGCGGAGGTCGCCGGGTTTAGGCAGGATCAGGTTCCAGGATCAACAGGCCGGTAGGGCTGGGGCCGAGTCAGTTGTTGTTGTCCTGTTGTTAGCAGCTGCACGGCGGGTCTTCTTCTTGATCTTATTTCTTCTTTTTGATATCAGGATCTAAGGAAGGAAGGTTCAGGGAGCCCCTAAATACTGAATTTAGGGGCATTACAGGTAGGGCAAGGGCAGGGACCAATGGGTCCCTGTCCTGGGGTGAGTACACCCCCTAGCCTGCTCCTCTTCTGGGGGAGGGGGTCAGGAGCCTAGCTGGGATTGGGCAGGACTCCCCATCTACAAGATGGCCGGGGTCCGGTGTCGTGCTTCACCTCGCATCCTCCGCCTGAGGGGTGGAGTTGGCACAGGTTGGCACAACCCCCTTCCTGACGTAGTTTTTCCCGCCAGTCGTCCCACCCGGGTGGGGGTAGGCCTGGTGGCGTGCTGGTTGCTGGGTGCAGCAAATGGTCTGGACAAGCTCTCAGAGGCGGTATGCCTTTGAAGCTTCCCCCTGTCCATCCTGGGGGAGGAGACATATCACCTCGCCCAGTATGGGCATTGTTGCAGGCCCAGGAGAGCGGGGGGCTCTCCACTCATGGGTCCAGCAACATGTCTGCTATGTGGCAGCCTCTGCAGCCACTCAGCCCAGACGTGGAGTGTAGGTTTGGGTTTTGGAGGGCATCTCTAAGATGCCCTCTCGTGCATTTTACATTAAATCCCAAACTGTCATCAGTCCGGGTTTAATGTGCTGAGAAGTTTGGTACCAAACTTGTCAGTCGTCAGTGTAGCCATTATGGTGCTGTGGAGTTCGTAATGACGACCTCCCAGCACCATATACTCTTAAATGGCATCACTGCACTTACAGTGCCCAGGAATGGCCCTGGGTACTGTAGGGGCACAGGGCTCATGCCCCGGTGCCCTCACCTCTGGCATAGGGCACCCAGCTAGAGGGGTGACTGAAGTATACCAGGGCAGTGGGTTCTGTGGGCATGGCACACAGGGATGTGTGCCATGTCGACTCTTGTTTTAGTTCTGTACTTAGGCACTCAGCCTGCAAAGGCAGTGTGTGGGTGCCAGGGTACAGGGTCCCTGAGGGTGACACAATAAGTGCTGCAGCCCTCAGAGGTCTTCTCTGGTCACCATGCCCTGGGTACCTAGGGTACCATTTACTAGGGGCTGACAGGTGGCCAGAGATGTCAATTGGGTGTTTTGTTTCAGCATAGCTTTTCTTTGTAGGGAAGGAACACAGGCCAGGGGTACCTGGTTGGCAGGGACCCAGGGCACACTCAGTCAAAGTACATCAGCAGTTCAGAAAAAAAGTGGGGGCATACCCAGGCAAGAAAGATGGCACTTTCTCACACAAGCCCCCCCCTCCCCAAACGAAAGGTGATGAGATGAACCTTGCCCTGGGGAGTCTTCATTGTCTAAGTGGAAGAACCTGGAAAGTCCATCTGCATTGGCACGGGCAGTCCCTGGTAGGTGTTCCACTTCAAATTCCATACCCTGTAGGGAGATGGACCATCTCAGTAGTTTTGGATTTTCCCCTTTCATCTGCATTAGCCACCTGAGAGGTCTGTGGTCAGTTTAAACCAGGAAGTGAGTCCCAAACAGGTAGGGCCTCAGCTTCTTCAGGAACCAAACCACAGCAAAGGCCTCCCTCTCAATGGCACTCCAACGCTGCTCTCTGGGGAGTAGCCTCCTGCTTATAAAAGCAACAGGTTGGTCTTGGCCTTCCTCATTGATCTGGGAGAGGACTGCTCCTATCCCCAGCTCTGAGGCATCAGTCTGCACTATGAACTGCTTGGAGTAGTCTGGTGCTTTTAGAATGGGTACTGAGCACATTGCTTCTTTCAGGGTGTCAAAAGCCTTTTGGCAGCTAACAGTCCAGTTCACTTTCTTGGGCATTTTCTTTGAGGTGAGTTCTGTGAGGGGAGTCACAATAGACCCATATCCCTTCACAAACTTTCTGTAATATCCAGTCAAGCCAAAGAATTCCCTGACTTGAGTCTAGGTGGTTGGAGCTGCCCAGTCCAGGATGCTCTGGATCTTGGCCTGTAAGGGTTGGACCTGGCCTCCACCAACAAGGTGGCCCAAGTACACCACAGTGCCCTGCCCTATCTGGCATTTGGATGCCTTGATAGTCAGTCCTGCAGATTGAAGGGCTTGCAGAACCTTCCCAAGGTGGATCAGGTGATCCTGCCAGGTGGAGCTAAAGACAGCAATATCATCAAGATAGGCTGCACTGAAGGATTCCAACCCAGTCAGGACTTGGTTCACCAACCTCTGGAAGGTGGCAGGGGCATTCATTAACCCAAAAGGCATCACAGTAAACTGATAGTGCCCATCAGAGGTGGAGAATGCTGTTTTCTCTTTGGCTCCTGGGGCTATGCTAATTTGCCAGTACCCTGCAGTCAAGTCAAAGGTTCTTAGAAATGTGGCTGCCCCTAGTTTGTCTATCAACTCATCTGCTCCTGGAATGGGGTGAGCATCTGTCTTGGTGACAGAGTTGAGCCCTCTATAGTCCAACAGAACCTCATCTCTCTCTTTCCACCCTGTTGATGAGGTTTGGGGACTAGAACCACTGGGCTGGCCCAGGGGCTCTCAGAGGGTTCAATCACCCCTAGCTCCAGCATCTTGCTGACTTCAGCTTTGATGCTTTCCTTGACTTGGCCTGATTGTCGATAGATTTTTTTTTTGTTTTTTACAGAGTTACTGTCACCAGTGTCCAGGTCATGGGTACACCAGCTGGTCAGACCAGGGGTCAAGGAAAAGATGCTAGCAAACTGCTGCAAGACTTGCCTGCAGTCAGCCTGCTGTTGGGGAGTGAGGGTATCTGAAAAGACTACTCCATCCACTGACCCATCTTTTGGGCTGGTAGAGAGGAGATCAGGGAGAGGTTCACTATCTGCTTCCTGTTCCTCATCAGACACCATCAGCATGGTCAGCCCTGTCATGGTAGAGCTTGGGGCGGTTCACAGGGATAACCGTTTTGGGTGTCCTGCTGGTGCCCAGGTCCACTAAGTAAGTGACCTTGCTTTTTTTCTCCAGGATAGGGTAAGGGCCACTTAATCTGTCTTGGAGAGCCCTTGGTGCCACTGGTTCCAAATCCCACACCTGTTGCCCAGGTTGAAATTCAACCATGGCAGCTTTTTGGTCATACCAGTGCTTCTGCAGCTCCTGGCTGGCCTCAAGATTTTTGGATGCCTTATCCATGTACTCAGCCATTCTGGACCTTAGGCCAAGCACATAGTCCACAATGTCATGTTTGAGTTCTTGGAGAGGCCTCTCCCAACCCTCCTTTACCAGACAGAGTGGTCCCCTTACAGGATGACCAAACAGAAGTTCAAAGGGAGAAAACCCCACTCCCTTCTGTGGCACTTCCCTATAAGCGAAAAGCAGGCATGGCAACAGGACATCCCATCTCCTTTTGAGTTTTTCAGGGAGCCCCATGATCATACCTTTTAATGTCTTGTTGAACCTTTCTACAAGACCATTGGTTTGTGGGTGGTATGGGGTAGTGAACTTGTACTGCACCCCACACTCCTTCCACATGTGTTTCAGGTAAGCAGACATGAAGTTGGTACCTCTGTCTGAAACCACCTCCTTAGGAAACCCTACCCTGGTGAAGACACCTTGGACGGCTTTGGCTACTGCAGGAGCTGTAGTCACCCTAAGGGGAATTGCCTCAGGGTACCTAGTAGCATGATTCACTACTACTAGAATGAATTTGTTCCCTGAGGATGTGGAAGGTTCCAGTGGACCCACAATGTCCACACCTACCATTTCAAAGGGCATACCCACCACTGGTAGTGGGATCAGGGGGGCCTTTGGATTGCCACCTGTCTTGCCACTGGCCTGACAGGTAACACAGGAGCTCACAAACCCCTTCACTTTTTGGTTCATCTGGGGCCAGTAAATGTGGCTAACCAACCTTTCCCAAGTTTTGGTTTCCCCAGGTGTCCAGCTAGGGGGATGTCATGAGCCAGAGTTAGGAGGAACTCCCTGTACTTCTGTGGCATTATCACTCTCCTGGTAGCTCCAGGATTGGGGTTTCTTGCCTCAGCACACAGTAATCCCTCTTCCCAATAAGTTCTGTGGGTACCACTGACATCTCCCTTTGCTTCTGCAGATGCTTGCTGCCTCAGGCTTTCAAGAGTGGGGCAGTCTCGCTGGCCCTGGCACAGCTCCTCCCTAGTGGGTCCCCCTGGGCCCAGGAGTCCAGCCTGGTAAGGCTCAAGCTCCATAGGCTCAGTTCCCTCTTGGGTTTCTAAGTCCTCTCCCTGAGGAGAGGGGTCCTGAGAGGCTGGCTGTGTAGAAGCTGGTTCCCGAGTCTCCTTGCTTTTTCTCTTGGTTGGTTGGGCCATACTTTCAGGCTCCAACCCCACTTGTTCACCCTTCTTTTTGCTCTGTGCTCTGGTTTGGACACACACCAATCTAGGGATATCCAGCATGGCTGCATGGCTTACTTGCTCAACTTCAGCCCAGGCTGAGGTCTCCAGGTCATTCCCAAGCAGACAGTCAGCTGGCAATTGTGGTGAGACCACTACCAGTTTCAGGCCAGTAACCTCCCCCCATCCTAATGTTACCATAGCTAGCGGGCGTTGGGAGGTAATGCTGTCAGCATTGGTGACTGGGTGGGTTTTCCCAATCAGGTATTGCTCTGGGCAAACCAGCTTTTCCCTTACCATAGTGATGCTGGCACCTGTATGCCCCAGGGCTTCTACTCTGGTTCCATTGATGGAGCGGTATTGCATGTATTTGTTACAGTTGGTTGGCCACCCAGCAACACTGGCAACCTCCATGTTCCCCAAGCAGACTAGACTAGCCTGAGTGTTTTCCCAGATTTGCTCTGGGCACTCCTCTGATCCCATCTGTAGACTTACTGCCCCTGGAGTAGCTGGAATGGGTGCCTTAGGGGCTTTGTTGTAGGGGCAGTTCTTGTCTACAGTCAAATGTCCCAACTTCTTACAGTTGTTACAATAGGCCTTGTTAGGATCAAAGTTTCTTCCCTTATAGGGCTGAGGCACATAGGAAGTAGATTGGGATCCACCCACCTGAACAGGTTTTTGTGCCCTTTGGAAGACTCAGACTTTTTATCTGGGGGATTCTCACCACCTTTCCGCTGGGGGGCCTTTGTGACCACCTTCTTTTGGTCACCCACAGTGGCTGTCCTTGTCACCCTAGTCTTGACCCAGCGGTCTGCCTTCTTTCCCAATTCTTGGGGAGAAATTAGACCTAGGTCTACCAAATGCTGATGTAACTTTTCATTTGTGCAATTACTTAAAATGTGTTCTTTCATAAACAAATTATACAGTCCAGTAAAGTCATGCACATTGTGTCCAGTTAACCAACCATCCAGTGTCTTTACTGAGTAGTCTACAAAATCTATCCAGGATTGGGTCTGGGGTTTGTGAGCCCCCCTGAACCTAATTCTGTATTTCTCAGTGGTGAGTCCAAATCCCTCAATCAGAGTCTTCTTCATGAGATCATAGGACCCTGCATCTGGCCTAGAAAGGGTCAGAAGTCTGTCTCTGCAGTTACCAGAGAACAGTTCCCACAGGAGTGCCCCCCAGAGAGGTTTCTTTAGCTGTCTGATATCACAAGCTCTCTCAAAGGCTGTGAATCACTTGGTGATGTCATCACCTTCCTCAGATTTAGGGACAATCCCTTTGGGGATTTTAGGGTCATAAGATTGCTCTCTACCCTTGTCATGGGTATTGCTGCCACCAGAGATGGGGGCTAGGCCCATCTCTTTTCTTTCTTTTTCTAGAGCCAGGAGCCTGGTCTCTAGGTCTAACCTCTTGGCCAGCTTTGCTAGAAAGCTTTCCTCTTCACTGGGGCTTTCCCCAATGTGTTCCCTGGGGACTAGTCTTCCTGTGTGGTCCCTAGGCTCCCAGAGGTTGATTCTTGGAGTCAAGGGTACAGGGACCCCCTCCTCCCTAGGAATAATGGGGGATTATCAGTGTCCTCTCCCTCATCAACTCCTTCTTCCTCTAGCTGGGTGTCACCCTGCTCAGAGGGGTGGTCTTTTGCGTATTCAGCCAGGAGCTTTTGGAGCTTTTGTTTGGTTGGATGCAGACCTACAGTTATTTTCTTTACTTTGCATAGGGCCCTCAATTCCTTGAAGTCCAGGTGCAAGTAGGGTGTGAGGTCGAGTTCCTCCACCAGGTTTGTATTATCTTCACTAACAGCTGGGTTCTGTTGAGACATTCTAACTTGATAGTTCTAATCCTCTACCCTAGTTTATAGTGACTTTTATTTCCCCAAAATTATAATGGGACCTAAGCAAGGCCCTATCAGATTTTTAGTATTTTTGGAAAATACCGATTTCAGAATTCTAAAGGCAATTTATGAGTTCTGTTGTGTGATAAGATGGTAACCAAGTAGTCCAACAAATGCAAGTTTGTATCCCACCGCTGATCCACCAATGTGAGAAGGTGGCTCTATATATACTGGACAATAAGGCAGTACAGTGTGTGTATAGAGTCCACAAACCCCAAAGGTGTAACAGAGGTTAAAGTCAGAACTGACCTTACTCTCCAAAGTGGTAGCTTGGTCGAGCAGTAAGGCAGTACCAGAGGACAGTGTAAAGCATTTGTTGTACACACCCAGTCAGCAAAAGGTTTCACACACTCAAGAACTGAACTCCAGGCCAATTGTTATTATATCCTTAGATATAGTTGTTTTATTTTTAGAACCAACAGTTATAAAAATATACTTTTCGAGATACGAGTACTCTCAGGTAAATACTTTGCAGAGGAGCAATACGATTGTACACACAATAATCACAGGTTAGCTAATAGCAATACAGTTCTGAAACACACTCTAGCATTGAGCTCAATGGGTTTTCATAGGAAAGTACAGTTGATTACTTTATGGATTACTTTGGTAGTTCCAGGAATAGATCTTGGATTCAGTCATGGGGTCTAAGCTGAAACCAGATTAGCAAAAACGTTTTAGTTACAGTGATGATTTTTCCTGAATATAAAGCTGTTTTAAAAGTTCACACTTAGAAACTTTTCGAGGTAATTCTCACAATGTTATTCAGGTACAGGTAAAGTACGATTACGTTACTTTTGTAACCCAGCACTAGTCTCCTAGGGCCAGCACTGGGGGCTTAACTCAAAACAGGTAGGTAATTGCTTTTCAGTATGTCGTACGATTTTTAAAGCATATTTGCAGTTTTCAGAAGTAGACACTGAAGAAATTTCATAGAAAAGCAGACAATGGGTTCCTATGGAAAAAATTCAGGTTACTAGTAACCCCGCTAGGGATTACTTTTGCGGTTCAGTACTGGGCTGAAAGGTACAGTACTGGCTTCTCTCCTGATCACAGGTGAGTATTTTCAAATTCGGACTTTGGCGGATTTTATAGGAATATTTTTAGTTTTCAAAACTTCACACTTTTCGAGTCAAAAATGGGTCAATGTTATCCAATGGCAGGTAAGTGAATTACCGGTTTCCAGGTGAGTACTTGGTTGGTGAAGTTAGGGTTCTGGGCATAGACTCAGGGGTCCCCCAGGGTCAGGTGAGTACAGTTAGTTAAGTCCCAGCGGCGCAGGGGCGGCCGGGTGCAGAGGTAGGCAGGCCCAATGTTATCCAATGAGGGAAAGGGGGCCTTCGGTTGGTGGCTGCTGGCTAGCAGGCCACGCGGCTCTGGGAGCTGGGCTCCTGGTCACTTGCTCTGGGCAATGGGGGAAGTAGGATAGGGCAAAGCGACACTCAGGCGGCTGGGTGGAGGGTGCGTTTGAGCCATCGGGCGCTCAATCTTATCCAATGAGGATCTTGAAAAAGGAACAAAGGCTGCAGGCTCGGGGACGGTGACTCTCCAGGGGCGACCAGCACTTCGAGAGGTAAGTTGGGATGTTGGAGCACAGGTAGGTACCCCAAAGGGAGGCACAGGGGGCTGTAGGGCGCCAGGTGCAGGAGTGTCTTTGGGTGTCGGAAAAGCTTACCCTCGGCTGGTCGCGGTTGGAGAGGCCCCTGGTTCTGAGTTTGCAGGCGTCGAATGGTTCGTCGAGGAGGGTCTTCTTTGGGCACTGGACTTTGTGTCCCAGTCGCCGGGGGGATGTCCTCGTGGTTTTGGTTTGGGTTGGCCCGGCCCAGGCTCGGCTGGTGCAGTATGGGCTGGTCCGGAGCTTCCTGGTGGGCACCAGTTGGGTTGTTGCAGCAGAGCCTCTGCTGATGGGAGTCCCAATCGTCGAGAGGGTCAAGGCAGGCAGGTAACCTGGGTGTCCCAAGGTTGCTGTCCGCGGAGGTCGCCGGGTTTAGGCAGGAGCAGGTTCCAGGATCAACAGGCCGGTAGGGCTGGGGCCAAGTCAGTTGTTGTTGTCCTGTTGTTAGTAGCTGCACGGCGGATCTTCTTCTTGATCTTCTTTCTTCTTTTTGATATCAGGATCTAAGGAAGGAAGGTTCAGGGAGCCCCTAAATACTGAATTTAGGGGCGTTACAGGTAGGGCAAGGGCAGGGACCAATGGGCCCCTATCCTGGGGTGAGTACATCCCCTAGCCTGCTCCTCTTCCGGGGGAGGGGGGCAGGAGCCTAGCTGGGATTGGGCAGGACTCCCCATCTAAAAGATGGCCGGGGTCCGGTGTTGTGCTTCACATCACCTCCTCCACCTGAGGGGTGGAGTTGGCACAGGTTGGCACAACCCCCTTCCTTACATAGTTTTTCCCTGCCAGTCTTCCTGCCAGGGTGGGGGTAGGCCTGGTGGGGGGCTGGTTGCTGGGTACAACAAATGGTCTGGAGAAGCTCTCAGAGGCAGTATGCCTTTGAAGCTTCCCCCTGTCCATCCTGGGAGAGGAGACATATCACCTCGTCCAAGTATGTGCATTGTTGCAGGCCCAGGAGAGCGGGGGGCTCTCCACCCATGGGTCCAGCAACATGTCTGCTGTGTGGCAGCCTCTGCAGCCACTCAGCCCAGACATGGATTGTAGGTTCGGGTTTTGGAGGGCATCTCTAAGATGCCCTCTCGTGCATTTTACATTAAATCCCAAACTGTCATCAGTGCGGGTTTAATGTGCTGAGAAGTTTGGTACCAAACTTGTCAGTCTTCAGTGTAGCCATTATGGTGCTGTGGAGTTAGTAATGACGACCTCCCAGCACCATATACTCTTAACTGGCATCACTGCACTTACAGTGCCCAGGAATGGCCCTGGGTACTGTAGGGGCACAGGGCTCATGCCCCGGTGCCCTCACCTCTGGCATAGGGCACCCAGATAGAGGGGTGACTGAAGTATGCCAGGGCAGTGGGTTCTGTGGGCATGGCACACAGGGATGTGTGCCATGTCGACTCTTGTTTTAGTTCTGTACTTAGGCACTCAGCCTGCAAAGGCAGTGTGTGGGTGCCAGGGTACAGGGTCCCTTAGGGTGACACAATAAGTGCTGCAGCCCTCAGAGGTCTTCTCTGGTCACCATGCCCTGGGTACCTAGGGTACCATTTACTAGGGGCTGACAGGTGGCCAGAGATGCCAATTGGGTGTTTTGTTTCAGCATAGCTTTTCTTTGTAGGGAAGGAACACAGGCCATGGGTACCTGGTTGGCAGGGACACAGGGCACACTCAGTCAAAGTACATCAGCAGTTCAGAAAAAAGTAGGGGCATACCAAGGTAAGAAAGATGGCACTTTCTCACACAACCCCCCTCCCCAAATGAAAGGTGATGAGACTAACCTTGCCCTGGGGAGTCTTCATTCTCTTTGTGGAAGAACCTGGAAAGTCCATCTGAATTGGCATGGGCAGTCCCTGGTCGGTGTTCCACTTCAAATTCCATACCCTGTAGGGAGATGCACCATCTCAGTAGTTTTGGATTTTCCCCTTTCATCTGCATTAGCCATCTGAGAGGTCTTTGGTCAGTTTGAACCAGGAAGTGAGTCCCAAACAGGTAGGGCCTCAGCTTCTTCAGGAACCAAACCACAGCAAAGGCCTCCCTCTCAATGGCACTCCAACGCTGCTCTCTGGGGAGTAGCCTCCTGCTTATAAAAGCAACAGGTTGGTCTTGGCCTTCCTCATTGATCTGGGAGAGGACTGCTCCTATCCCTAGCTCTGGGGCATCAGTCTGCACTATGAACTGCTTGGAGTAGTCTGGTGCTTTTAGAATGGGTGCTGAGCACATTGCTTCTTTCAGGGTGTCAAAAGCCTTTTGGCAGCTAAAAGCCCAGTTCATTTTCTTGGGCATTTTCTTGGAGGTGAGTTATGTGAGGGGAGTCACAATAGACCCATATCCCTTCACAAACGTTCTGTAATATCCAGCCAAGCCAAGGAATGCCCTGACTTGAGTCTGGGTGGTTGGAGCTGCCCAGTCCAGGATGCTCTGGATCTTGGCCTGTAAGGGTTGGACCTGGCCTCCACCAACAAGGTGGCCCAAGTACACCACAGTGCCCTGCCCTATCTGGCATTTGGATGCCAGATTGCAGGGCTTGCAGAACCTTCCCAAGGTGGATCAGGTGATCCTGCCAGGTGGAGCTAAAGACAGCAATATCATCAAGATAGGCTGCACTGAAGGATTCCAACCCAGTCAGGACTTGGTTCACCAACCTCTGGAAGGTGGCAGGGTCATTCTTCAACCCAAAAGGCATCACAGTAAACTGATAGTGCCCATCAGGGGTGGAGAATGCTGTTTTCTCTTTGGCTCCTGGGGCCATGCCAATTTGCCAGTACCCTGCAGTCAAGTCAAAGGTGCTTAGGAATTTGGCTGCCCTTGGTTTGTCTATCAACTCATCTGCTCTTGGAATGGGGTGAGCATCTGTCTTGGTGACAGAGTTGAGGCCTCTATAGTCCTACAGAACCTCATCTCTCTCTTTCCACCCTGTTGATGAGGTTTGGGGACTAGAACCACTGGGCTGGCCCAGGGGCTCTCAGAGGGTTCAATCACTCTTAGCTCCAGCATCTTGCTGACTTCAGCTTTGATGTTTTCCTTCACTTGGTCTGATTATCGATAGATTTTGTTTTTGACAGGGTTACTGTCACCAGTGTCCAGGTCATGGGTACACCAGCTTGTCAGACCAGGGGTCAAGGAAAAGATGCTAGCAAACTGCTGCAAGACTTAAGTGCAGTCAGCCTGCTGTTGGGTAGTGAGGGTGTCTGAAAAGACTACTCCATCCACTGACCCATCTTTTGGGATGGTAGAGAGGGGATCAGGGAGAGGTTCACTTTCTGCTTCCTGTTCCTCATCAGACACCATCAGCATGGTCAGCCCTGTCATGGTAGAGCTTGGGGCGGTTCACAGGGATAACCCTTTTGGGTGTCCTGCTGGTGCCCAGTTCCACTAAGTAAGTGGCCTCGCTCTTTTTCTCCAGGATAGGGTAAGGGCCACTCAATCTGTCTTGGAGAGCCCTTGGTGCCACTGGTTCCAAAAACCACACCTGTTGCCCAGGTTGAAATTCAACCATGGCAGCTTTTTGGTCATACCAGTGCTTCTGCAGCTCCTGGCTGGCCTCAAGATTTTTGGATGCCTTATCCATGTACTCAGCCATTCTGGACCTTAGGCCAAGCACATAGTCCACAATGTCCTGTTTGGGTTCTTGGAGAGGCCTCTCCCAACTCTCCTTTACCAGACAGAGTGGTCCCTTTACAGGATGACCAAACAGAAGTTCAAAGGGAGAAAACCCCACTCCCTTCTGTGGCACTTCCCTATAAGCGAAAAGCAGGCATGGCAACAGGACATCCCATCTCCTTTGAGTTTTTCAGGGAGCCCCATGATCATACCTTTCAATGTCTTGTTGAACCTTTCTACAAGACCATTGGTTTGTGGGTGGTATGGGGTAGTGAACTTGTACTGCACCCCACACTCCTTCCACATGTGTTTCAGGTAAGCAGACATGAAGTTGGTACCTCTGTCTGAAACCACTTCCTTAGGTAACCCTACCCTGGTGAAGACATCTAGGAGGGCTTTGGCTACTGCAGGAGCTGTAGTCACCCTAAGTGGAATTGCCTCAGGGTACCTAGTAGCATGATCCACTACTACTAGAATGAATTTGTTCCCTGAGGCTGTGGGAGGTTCCAGTGGACCCACAATGTCCACACCTACCCTTTCAAAGGGCACCCCCACCACTGGTAGTGGTATCAGGGGCGCCTTTGGCTTGCCACCTGTCTTGCCACTGGCCTGACAGGTAACACAGGAGCTCACAAACTCCTTCACTTTTTGGTTCATCTGGGGCCAGTAAAAGTGGCTAACCAACCTTTCCCAAGTTTTGATTTGCCCCAGGTGTCCAGCTAGGGGGATGTCATGAGCCAGAGTTAGGAGGAACTTCCTGTACTTCTGTGGCACTACCACTCTCCTGGTAGCTCCAGGATTGTTTTTTTTTGCCTCAGCACACAGTAATCCCTCTTCCCAATAAGCTCTGTCGGTACCACTGACATCTCCCTTTGCTTCTGCAGCTGCTTGCTGCCTCAGGCTTTCAAGAGTGGGGCAGTCTCGCTGGCCCTGGCACAGCTCCTCCCTAGTGGATCCCCCTGGGCCCAGGAGTCCAGCCTGGTAAGGCTCAAGCTCCGTAGGCTCAGTTCCCTCTTGGGTTTCCAAGTCCTCTCCCTGAGGAGAGGATTCCTGAGAGGCTGGCTGTGTAGAAGCTGGTTCCCCAGTCTCCTTGCTTTTTCTCTTGCTTGGTTGGGCCATACTTTGAGGCTCCAACCCTACTTGTTAACCCTTCTTGTTGCTCTGTGCTCTGGTTTGGACACACACCAATCTAGGGAAACCCAGCATGGCTGCATGGGTTACTTGCTCAACTTCAGCCCAGGCTGAGTTCTCCAGGTCATTCCCAAGCAGACAGTCAGCTGGCAATTGTGGTGAGACCACTACCAGTTTCAGGCCAGTAACCTCCCCCATCCTAATGTTACCATAGCTAGCGGGCGTTGGGTGGTAATGCTTTCAGCATTGGTGACTGGGTGGGTTTTCCCAATCAAGTATTGCTCTGGGGAAACCAGCTTTTCCCTTACCATAGTCATGCTGGTACCTGTATCCCTCAGGGCTTCTACTCTGGTTCCATTGATGGAGCGGTATTGCATGTATTTGTTACAGTTGGTTGGCCACCCAGCCACACTGGCAACCTCCATGTTCCCCAAGCAGACTAGACGAGCCTGAGTGTTTTCCCAGATTTGCTCTGGGCACTCCTCTGATCCTATCTGTAGATTTACTGCCCCTGGAGTAGCTGGAATGGGTGCCTTAGGGGCTTTGTGGTAGCGGCAGTTCTTGTCTACAGTCAAATGTCCCAACTTCTTACAGTTGTTACAATAGGCCTTGTTAGGATCAAAGTTTCTTCCCCTAAAGGGCTGAGGCACATAGGGAGTAGATTGGGATCCACCCACCTGAACAGGTTTTTGGGCCCTTTGGAAGACTCAGACTTTTTATCTGGGGGATTCTCACCACCTTTCCCCTGGGGGGCCTTTGTGACCACCTTCTTTTGGTCACCCCCAGTGGCTGTCCTTGTCACCCTAGCCTTGACCCAGCGGTCTGCCTTCTTTCCCAATTCATGGGAAGAAATTAGACCTAGGTCTACCAAATGCTGATGTAACTTTTCATTTGTGCAATTACTTAAAATGTGTTCCTTCATAAACAAATTATACAGTCCAGTAAAGTCATGCACATTGTGTCCAGTTAGCCAACCATCCAGTGTCTTTACTGAGTAGTCTACAAAATCTATCCAGGATTGGGTCTGGGTTTTGTGACCCCCCCTGCACCTAATTCTGTATTTCTCAGTGGTGAGTCCAAATCCCTCAGAGTCTTCTTCATGAGATCATAGGACCCTGCATCTGGCCCAGAGAGGGTCAGAAGTCGGTCTCTGCAGTTACCAGAGAACAGTTCCCATAGGAGTGCCCCCCAGAGAAGTTTCTTTAGCTGTCTGATATCACAAGCCCTCTCAAAGGCTGTGAACCACTTGGTGATGTCATCACCTTCCTCAAATTTAGGGACAACCCCTTCGGGGACTTTAGGTTCATAAGATTGCTCTCTACCCTTGTCATGGGTATTGCTGCCACCAGAGATGAGGGCAAGGCCCATCTCTTTTCT
Source organism: Lissotriton helveticus (assembly GCF_964261635.1). Taxonomy (NCBI): domain Eukaryota; kingdom Metazoa; phylum Chordata; class Amphibia; order Caudata; family Salamandridae; genus Lissotriton; species Lissotriton helveticus. Next base: position 692,034,136 of record NC_136068.1, read on the forward strand.
TTCTTTTTCTAGAGCCAGGAGCCTGGTCTCTAGGCCTAACCTCTTGGCCAGCTTTGCTAGAAAGCTGTCCTCTTCACTGGGGCTTTCCCCAATGTGTTCCCTGGGGACTAGTTCACCTGTGTGGTCCCTAGGCTCCCAGAGGTTGATTCTTGGAGTCAAGGGTACAGGGACCCCCTCCTCCCTAGGAATGATGGGGGGATTATCAGTGTCCTCCTCCTCATCCACTCCTTCTTCCTCTAGCTGGGTGTCACCCTGCTCAGAGGGGTGGTCTTTTGCATATTCAGCCAGGAGCTCTTGGAGCTTTTGTTTGGTTGGATGAAGACCTACAGTTATTTTCTTTACTTTGCATAGGGCTCTCAGGTGCATATTATCAAGGGGCTTTATCTCCGCTTTTTTGGCTTTAAAAGCCAAGAAAGCGGAGATAAAATTATCTCCCTATTACCAAGCTGTCGCTAACACCAGTTAGCGACAGCTAATAGGAGATAGTGACCATCTTGGGCCCCGCTTTGCATGTCAGTGATATTTATCACTAATGACATGCAAAGTGGGCGTGCCAAGATGTTAGCGACTGAAAACAGTCGCTAACATCGCTATCTCCTATTACCAACTTTTGGAGATATTCGCGCTAAGCGCGAATATCTCCAAAAGCTAACACTTGCCCAGGAGCAGTTCTTAGCCATGTTATCCAATGGGAGGTGGATAACATGGCTAAGAGCATTTGCTCGATAATGCATGAATATCGCTGACTTTTCAGCGATATTCATGCATTGCGGCCGTTTTTTATCGCATTTGCGGTAAACCTTGCTAATAGCAAGGTTTATCTGCGATAAAAATCGCCGATTTGCGGCGATAATTTTTGTCTCTAAATAAGTTAGAGACAAAAATTATCTCTATTGGTTGGTAATATGCCCCTCAATTCCTTGAAGTCCAGGTGCAAGTAGGGTGTGAGGTCGAGTTCCTCCACCAGGTTTGTATTATCTTCACTAACAGCTGGGTTCTGTTGAGACATTCTAACTTGATAGTTCTAATCCTCTACCCTAGCTTATAGTGACTTTTATTTTCCCAAAATTCTAATGGGACTTAAGCAAGGCCCTATCAGATTTTTAGTATTTTTGGAAAAGACCAATTTCAGAATTCTAAAGGCAATTTATGAGTTCTGTTGTGTGATAAGATGGTAACCAAGTAGTCCAACAAATGCAAGTTTGTATCCCACCGCTGATCCACCAATGTGAGAAGGTGGCTCTATAAATACTGGACAATAAGGCAGTACAGTGTGTGTTTAGAGTCCACAAACCCCAAAGGTTTAACAGAGGTTAAAGTCAGAACTGACCTTACTCTCCAAAGTGGTAGCTTGGTCGAGCAGTAAGGCAGTACCAGAGGACAGTGTAAAGCATTTGTTGTACACACTCAGTCAGCAAAAGGTTTCACACACTCAAGAACTGAACTCCAGGCCAATTGTTATTATATCCTTGGATATAGTTGTTTTATTTTTAGACCCAACAGTTATAAAAATATACTTTTCGAGATACGAGTACTCTCAGGTAAATACTTTGCAGAGGAGCAATACGTTTGTACACACAATAATCACAGGTTAGCTAATAGCAATACAGTTCTGAAACACACTCTAGCATTCAGCTCAATGGGTTTTCATAGGAAGGTACAGTTGATTACTTTATGGATTACTTTGGTAGTTCCAGGACTAGATCTTGGATTCAGTCCTGGGGTCTAAGCTGAAACCAGATTAGCAAAAACGTTTTAGTTACAGTGATGATTTTTCCTGAATATAAAGCGGTTGTAAAAGTTCACACTTAGAAACTTTTCGAGGTAATTCTCACAATGTTATTCAATGGGAGGAAATTCAGGTTACAGGTAAAGTACGATCGCGTTACTTTTGTAACCCAGCACTAGTCTCCTAGGGCCAACACTGGGGGCTTAACTCAAAACAGGTAGGTAATTGCGTTTCAGTATGTCGTACGATTTTTAAAGAATATTTGCAGTTTTCAGAAGTAGACAGAAGAAATTTCATAGAAAAGCAGACAATGGGTTGCTATGGAGAAAATACAGGTTACTAGTAACCCCGCTAGGGATTACTTTTGCGGTTCAGTACTGGGCTGAAAGGTACAGTACTGGCTTCTCTCCTGATCACAGGTGAGTATTTTCAAATTCGGACTTTGGCGGATTTTAATGGAATATTTTCAGTTTTCAAAACTTCACACTTTTCGAGTCAAAAATGGGTCATTGCTATCCAATGGCAGGTAAGTGAATTACCGGTTTCCAGGTGAGTACTTGGTTGGTGAAGTTAGGGTTCTGGGCATAGACTCAGGGGTCCCCCAGGGTCAGGTGAGTACAGTTAGTTCAGTCCCAGCGGCGCAGGGGCGGCCGGGTGCAGAGGCAGGTAAGCCCAATGTTATCCAATGAGGGAAAGGGGGCCTTCAGTTGGTGGCTGCTGGCTAGCAGGCCACGCGGCTCTGGGAACTGGGCTCCTGGTCACTTGCTCTGGGCAAGGGAGGAAGTAGGAGAGGGCAAAGAGGTCACAGCCAGCGACACTCGGGCGGCTGGGTGCAGGGTGCTTTTGAGCCATCGGGCGCTCAATGTTATCCAATGAGGATCTTGAAAAAGGAACAAAGGCTGCAGGCTCGGGGACGGTGACTCTCTAGGGGCGACCAGCACTTCGAGAGGTAAGTTGGGATGTTGGAGCACAGGTAGGTACCCCAAAGGGAGGCACAGGGGGCTGTAGGGCGCCGGGTGCAGGGGTGTCTTTGGGTGTGGGAAAAGCTTACCCTCGGCTGGTTGCGGTTGGGGCGGCCCCTGATTCTGAGTCTGCAGGCGTCGGCTGGTTTGTCGAGGAAGGTCTTTGGGCACTGGACTTTGGGTCCCAGTCAGCGGGGGGACTTCCTCGTGGTCTTGGTTCGAGTTGGCCCAGCCCGGGCTCGGCTGGTGCAGAGTGGGCTGGTCCGGAGCTTCCTGGTGGGCACCAGGTGGGTTGTTGCAGCAGAGCCTCTGTTGATGGGAGTCCCACTCATCGAGAGGGTCAAGGCAGGCATGTCCTCTGGGTGTCCCAAGGTTGCAGTCCGCGGAGGTCGCCGGGTTTAGGCAGGAGCAGGTTCCAGGATCAACAGGCCGGTAGGGCTGTGCCAAGTCAGTTGTTGTTGTCCTGTTGTTAGCAGCTGCACGGCGGGCCTTCTTCTTTTTGATCTTCTTTCTTCTTTTTGATATCGGGATCTAAGGAAGGAAGGTTCAGGGAGCCCCTAAATACTGAATTTAGGAGTGTTACAGGCAGCGCAAGGGCAGGGACCAATGGGTCCCTGTCCTGGGGTGAGTACACCCCCTAGCCTGCTCCTCTTCTGGGGTGGGGGGCAGGAGCCTAACTGGGATTGGGCAGGACTCCCCATCCACAAGATGGCCGGGGTCCGGGGTCGTGCTTCACTTCGCCTCCTCCACCTGGGGGTAGAGTTGGCACAGATGGTTCACCCCCCTTCCTGACATAGTTTTTTCCCCCCAGTCTTCCCACCAGGGTGGGGGTAGGCCTGGTGGGGGGCTGGTTGCTGGGTACAGCAAATGGTCTACAGAAGCTCTCAGAGGTGGTATGCCTTTGAAGCTTCCCCCTGTCCATCCTGGGGAGGAGACATATCACTTCGCCCAGGATGTGCATTGTTGCAGGCCCAGGAGAGCGGGGGCTCTCCACCCATGGGTCCAGCAACATGTCTGCTGTGTTGCAGCCACTCAGCCCAGATGTGGATTGTAGGTTCGGGTTATGGAGGGCATCTCTAAGATGCCCTCTCGTGCATTTTACATTACATCCCACACTGGCATCAGTGCGGGTTTAATGTGCTGAGAATTTTGGTACCAAACTTGTCAGTCTTCAGTGTAGCCATTATGGTGCTGTGGAGTTCGTAATGACGATCTCCCAGCACCATATACTCTTAAATGGCATCACTGCACTTACAGTGCCCAGGAATGGCCCTGGGTACTAAAGGGGCACAGGGCTCATGCCCCGGTGCCCTCACCTCTGGCATAGGGCACCCAGCTAGAGGGGTGACTGAAGTATGCCAGGGCAGTGGGTTCTGTGGGCATGGCACACAGGGATGTGTGCCATGTTGACTCTTGTTTTAGTTCTGTACCTAGGCACTCAGCCTGCAAAGGCAGTGTGTGGGTACCAGGGCACAGGGTCCCTGAGGGTGGCACAATAAGTGCTACAGCCCTCAGAGGTCTTCTCTGGTCACCATGCCCTGGGTACCTAGGGTACCATTTACTAGGGGCTGACAGGTGGCCAGAGATGCCAATTGGGTGTTTTGTTTCAGCATAGCTTTTCTTTGTACGGAAGGAACACAGGCCCTGGGTACCTGATTGGCAGGGACCCAGGGCACACTCAGTCAAAGTACATCAGCAGTTCAGAAAAAAAGTGGGGGCATACAAAGGCAAGAAAGATGGCACTTACTCACAATAGTGGAAGGGTAAAATGTACTATTCCTACTCCAGTAAGTGCAACAGTAGGGAAAGTGTTGTATAGCGGAGGGGAATAATTTAATATTCCCACTCCAGCAAGTGCAACATTAGGGAAAGTGTTGGATAGCGGAGGGGAGTAATTTACTATTTCCACTCCACGGAGTGCAACAGTAGGGAAAGTGTTGGATAGCGGAAGAGATACAATTACTATTCCCACTCCAGCGAGTGCAACAGTAGGGAAAGTATTGGATAGCGGAGGGGAAAAATTTACTATTCTCACTCCAGCAAAATAATAAACATTAATTAACAAATACTTAAATAATAAATACGTTACCTCTCACCAAATACCCCTATAAATAACACCACCACTATTGTAAATCATGACACAATTACAATATTTGCTTCACAATTGAATAATTAACTAATAACAATAAACAATACAATTAAAAATAATGAGTAATACATTAATTTATACTATTAAGACTACAAAATAACAATAAATACATATATGAAAAAATGAAAAATTAAATAAATTTTTTATTACTTGCCACACTACTCTCCTCTAAATACACAACTCACTCATACAAAATTGACACAATTTACATATTTACCAATTAATTATTAATAATTAATAACCAATGAATAAATAACATTATTTAACGCAATTAACAATATGAAATAATAAATACAAAAATATTAATTAATACAAATTAAATTACTTCCCACCCTACTCCCCTATAAACCCACAACCCGCTCTTAAAAAAGAACACAATTAAAATAGTTACCAATTAATTATGATTTATTAATATCCAATTAATACCTAAATAATAACAAAATATTTAACACAATTAACATTAGAATATTAAATACATAAATATTGATTAATACAATTATTTATTAATTCATTATAATGAAATTACTTCCCACCCAGCTCCCCTATAAACCCACAACCTGCTCCTAAAAAAATGACAATTAACATATTTACCAATTAATTATTAAGAATTATTAACCAATTAATATCTAACTAATAACAAATTAATTAACACAATTAACAATATAAACTACTAAATAATTAACATTATTAATTAATTAATTTCAGTTAAATTACTTCCCACCATATTCCCCCAAAAACCTACAACCCGCTACGTAAGTAAAACGCAATATTTAATTTCTTAAAAAATTAATAATTTCTAAAAATGTATATTAATTAAATTCCAACCCTATTCCCCTATAAACCCACAACCCTCTAGGGGACTAAAATACTCAAAAATAACTTAACATAAAATTAATTACTTCTAAAAATGTCAAACCTACATTACAAAAATAAACTAAACATTTAACACATATACTAAAATACATAGCACTAAAATAAATTTTGATTTTATTAACAACAATATTTTGACTAACGATATTACTAACTTCGATATTAAAAAAACTATATTTCTTACCTGCATGTCGATATTCTGGTTGACAATATTGTTGCAGATCGATATTGTGTCACATCGATATTTAAACATTGAAATTATGGCATATCAATATTAAAACATCAATATTATGATTCTAAACCCTCACGTGTGCTGGGGAAAGCACAACAAAGAATGGACTTGAAAGTACAGCACCTGCTAGCTGCAGAAAAAGCACAGATTTTGGAGACACATGCTGCTCTGCCCTAGAATAGACTTACTGGTAATCAACAGATGATGTCAGAACTCAGTCAAACACAGGGAAGATCCCTCTGAGACAAGACTGGAAGATGTGAATACCAGAATGGAAAGGGAGGCCCCCTCAGAAAACAATTGTGGTAGAATTTTTCTCCACCCTCATTTGCTGCAAACAGTTCCCGCTGTTTTCCAAGTCTCATTTTGCAACAACAGCTACAGCATCTTCAAGTCAGCCCTTGGCTCCATCGCTAATGTAGGGTACTCCACCTCCTGCACCTTTTGCACCTGTACCTTTTCTCCCCCTTATGCTGAACGTAAACAAAACTGAAGAGCTTATAACTCACCCTTCATCGGCAAGCGAGGCCTCAAACAGTAATGTCGTAGCTCTATGAAGTATGGAGAATGGGAAAGAAACTGACCAAACAGTCCAAAGTATGGTCAAATTAATCCTCTCAGAAATTAAAGAGCTTTGGGTATCACAAGCACTGCAAATTGCCTCATTGCACGCTAGGCTTTCCCAAATTGAAGACTCTACGGGAAAAATTGCTGAGCGGCTAATTGAAGTTGAGGAACGTGTATCCACTCTTGAAGATAAAGTAATGACTTTTGATCATGACATTTCCCAAATTAAACAAAATACAGAGAGGCAGATTTACAAAAAGTGACGCATTGCTGGTGCAACACAGCGATGTGTCAAGAATCTTGCGTCGCCGCTGCGACAACACAATTCGACTCGGATGTGTCGCATTGACAAGGTGACGGACCGTGGTACAACGCGGTAGCCTTCGTCAGAAAAACTGACGTAGTTGCCGCATAACTGCCAGAAGTCAGCCTGACTTCTGGCACGTAAGAAAAAGTTTTTGTCACGTAATGTCGTTGGTGGATGGAAGAGCCTCGTGTGCAATGATGTCTACAATGGCATTGGTGAATTGGTGCCCATGGACCGGGGGCCCTGCAAATGAAGGTGCCAAAGTGGATGTTGTTGTGCTTGATCCGGGTTTTTAAGTTGTGTAGTGCCATGGTCACCGCTGGGTCATTAGAGTGCGTGGTTAGCTGGAGTGTTTTTCTTTCTTGTAGGAGATGGCAATGCCTCCTCCTCAATGGACGTGGTGGCCCTTGCGGGTAATTAAGTAGCTGTCACTGATGGCAATGGTGATTTCTAGTCCAGGACAGAGGTTGGTACATGTGTTTGTGAAGTAGGTGACATATGAAGAGGTTTCAGCAAGGAGGTGCCACATTTCTGTAGTGTGCATGTGTAGGGACTGCAGGTTGTGCAGGATGCAGTTGAGCTGGTTGTGTGGAGTGTTGTTTGGCTGGGTGGCACGAGGCACTGGCGTGTTGATGTGGCAGAAGGTTTATTTGGAGTTTCGACTGGCGCAGGAAGCAAGATAAGCATACAGTCTTGCAAGATGGCAGGCTGTGTTGCGTCCAGGGTAGATGGCGAGGAGGGTGCTTGTGTTGCAGCGGAGGAGTGGACGAGAGGAATGGTCCTTGCTGGGGAGTGTGGTCCAGGGCAAATGGACGTAGACGGCCTTATTCATGGCTTGCCTTCATCATGGGAGAAGTACATCAAAACACAGTTATCACATAGGAATGCCAATTCAAAGTAACTTCAGGCTCAGTTCAGGGTCAGTTGCCTTCACATTGCATGTCATATCAATGCATTGTGATGCAAATAATGGAGATTCATCATTTCCAGGTTAGGTAATGCTTTCTGGTGTCAGATAAAAATGTAAGGGAGTGTCTTTGTGATCAAATATACAATTTAGGGGTCTTCTGGGGTAAATAATGATATATAGTGTCATTTTTGTTTGGATAAAATCAAAATTGATTGCTAATGGGGTCAAAAATGAAAATTAGTGTGTCTTTTGGGGTCAAAAAAGGAAATTAGGATGTCTTTTGGGTTCAGAAATGAAGATTAGGGTGTCTTTTGGGGTCAAAAAAGGACATTAGGAAATTAGGGTGTGTTTTGGGGACAAAAAATAAAATTAGGGTGTCTTTTGGGGTCAGAAATGAAAATTAGGGTGTCTTTTGGGGTCATAAAATGCAATTAGGGTGTCTTTCGGGGGCAAAAAATGAAATTAGGGTGTCTTTTGGGAAAAAAATGAAATTAAGGTGTCTTTTGGGGTCAGAAATGAAAATTAGGGTGTCTTTTTGGGGTAAAAAAATAAATAAGGGTGCCTTCTGGGCTCAAATGTGACATTTAAGGTGGTTTGGGGGGCCGAGATGAATCTCAGGGATCAGGGGTTGTTATTTGTTACAAGTGTTCCTTTTAGGGTTGCACTCACTGTAGTGGGAACTGTAATTTGCAATGCTACCCTATCCAGCTCTTTCTCCACTGTTGCAATAAGAGACCTATTGGTATGCATTGTATTGGAATGCAATGTAATGGAATGCCTTGCAACCAAAGATTTTACTTTGGTATACCACTAGTCTGCCTACTGTGCATGGCTGAACAGCAACCAGCATTGAGAAATGATGTAGAGGCACTGGACAGCTGGGAGGTGGAAAAAGCCTGAAAAGACACTGGGTGTGTGTGAGCACGGTTTGGCATCATATTACAAAAGGAAAATTGCAACAAGGCTTGGTCCTGCGTATTCTGTGCTCCTGCTCCTATGAGTCTGCTTCAAGGAACAGGAATCAGCCAGCCAGGCTCCCTCATCTTAGTCAATCACAAGGCTGCAATGTGGCGTTGTGATTGCTCATGCGAATAGGGACAAGTCATTCAGACAGGTGCTCGAGGGGTGGGCATGTCCTCCCTACACGCTGTAATGCTGCCTACATTGCAAACAGGGAAGTGCACAGGACTGTTCCGGGCAGACTGAGAGGGCCAAAGAAACAGTCATTGTGCACTTTAGTGGGCATACCACTGAGCCCTGGGCCTACTTGTGAGTAGAGCAGCCCCAATCTCCTTCCCACCCAGAAAGGAAACATAGCATGAGTACCTCAAAAATTAACCTTCACGGTATTTGTTTCACCATCTTGCACTGCTCTAAATCATTGGCCCAAAGCTCCAGCACCACAGTGGATTATCCGCCACTGTGGGTCCCTCACCCACAGGTGCTACCCCTGCGCCTCAATATACCCCTCTGCTACACATCACACCTTCCACTCACTTGGACATCGACACAGTGGTCTTAGCCGATGTACTCTCTCAAAGTCTGTGACTCAGCCAGCATGAGCTGAGCCAGGTGGGCTTACACAAGTCTGGGTACAACATTCACTACCAAGACAGCTGGGTAATCACATGATGAAGGAGATGCAACACGCTGTACTCAGTAATGTAGCCCAGATTTTCTTCTTCCCCTGGGTCTCTGGATGGTCATCATGGCTGTTGGGGGGCTTAGGGGAGTTGTTGATCTGTGATGTACTGGGGCCAGGCTAATCCATTCTGCATGATAAATATTTTTTGTATCCTAGTTCTCATTGTAGGTTGACTCATAGGCTTGTTTTCACTGTTGATGCCATAAAAAATAGGGCTGACTAATTTGAATTCCTTTGCCGCTAATGTGCCTTTTGTCAGTCATTGCTTGCTCTGGTCGGAATTACTAACGCATTTACAGCAGAGTTTCTGGCTGTCATCATTGCAGCCAACTGCAAATCTCGCCATGTCACAACGTATTGTAATAACATCACTAACAGTAAGTTCTTTGTGAGCGATAGGCCGGCACACAGTAAACTTCCACTAACTAGTATTGAACTGAAATGAAATACCAGTATTTGTAAAGCGCACAGGTACCTCCAAAGTGGTGTCCTGGTGCTGGGGGCTGTCGGGAAGATTAAGCGAGCTGTTGACCAGAGTCACATGGTGCTGGGCTAACCTGCCACCGGCACCGGAGATCGAACCGTGAACCCTGTAGTCCAGAATCAGGCACCCTGGCTGCTGCGCCACAACTCTTCCACAATGGTTGGTGGTAGTTTGAGTGAGTACTTGTACATATGAGCCATAATGTTTCCAAAATGTGCATGGAAACGTATCTTTAGGTTGGCAGTATGCTCGTGCTTGAAAGGAGGCCAATCCTAATTTACGATTGCAATTGCAGTGTTGCCAGAAAAGGGCATCTACCACTAAGAGCAACATTTCCAAGGCAGTGTATGTCCACAGGTCAGTAACAATGAATACCAATGACCAGCACCACTACTGTAACAATAAGTGGTGCAATGTCCATGCAAGTAGGTATGAGTCTTGAGCATCAGTCTGCATCAGGACATAGATCACTTGACTGTGACACAGAGATCAGCTTTGATAACCCACATGTGAATCCTCTTACTAAACCTCACTCCAGTTTAACATGCAAACACAACTAACACATTTCCACCTTATGTTTCAGAGGATGCACCTTCCACATCACAAAGGGTGGATGACACCAATCTTGTTGAGGAAATGGACGACACCCTGCCCTCATTTGACAGTGATACACTGGAGGACCTCATTACCACCATATGGTCACCTACAGCACATCCTGAGAGTGACAAAAGTGTGTTAGCTGGTCCTGCTGAAACCCAACCAACAACAATAACAGAATCTGCCACAACAAATATAAGCCCGGACTTGGAGAACACACAGTAGAGTTCCAAAGAACCGCTGTAGCTCTACAATGGGAACTCCTCAGAGAGGTTCATGTGACTGTGGAGACTGTGGGTGGCATCCTGCAAGCAACACTTCAAAGCCTGAATCCTTATTTGGGGAACATTAGTACTGAACAAGCCACCAACAACCAAACACCAGGATGTGCACAATCTCTGGCTAACATATCCAACATTATGAGTCAGAGGCATGTACAAATGCTACCACAAAGTGGCCCAAGGATGTTGCTCAACACCTCCAAAATATTGATGACACAATGACATACATGCATCAAAAGCAGGGTATGTACATGGCAACTATGATTGCCTTTCATGGGGAATTGCTGACGTTTGTTAAAAATCAGCAAGTAATGTTGAATGCCTTAATGGCAAACTTCATGTTATCAGAATATGTGTTCCCTAACACCTCCTCTGCCACTGTTAGTGGTAGCAGTGATACAACACACCCTGCAGCTACAGAGCCAACGAAGGCCCAATCTGACAACTCTGAGAAGGAGGACGAGTCAGCAACACAGTTCACAAGGAAGACTGGTCACTAAATTGACACAAAGTCACAGGTGTTGTGTATCAACAGAAACAATTTGCCTTGGGTAAGAAAAATGTCCTACAGACCATATCATTTAAAAAACGGTAACATCTGTGCCACACATCTTTTGTTTCTCACTCATAGAAGTACAATACATTGTGACAACAACAATGTATTAATCACAGGGCAAAATACAAAGAAAATATCTTTGTTTCAACACTCACAAACATGTCAGCATGAGTGCTGCTTCACTACTTGTGTGTCTACACAATGTGCCCTTGTTTCATGTTTCTTCCATTCCACAATATCACTAGGTATTAGGTTTGTTAAACAATTAGGACACAGGTAAAAAAGTGTGTAAGTACGTTATCAATGTCTGTTTGGTATGAAAATGCAAATGTAAAAATACATGTCATATGGAGATTTAGGGGGCAGATTTACGTGAAAGTGCTGCAGCGCAGCACAACAAGGCCTTTGTCTTTGTCACACTGTGTAACTTTCTGAGCACAGGAATGCTACATATATCCAATGAAATGTGGCATTCCTGTGCTCGTCTCTTTGCTGACGCTGAAACAGCTGCCATGCACCTGTGTTCACCCTTGCACCATGGTGCAAGGATGCCTGCATCATGGGGAGATTATTTGTTGTGCATGAAGGGGTACCTTCCTGCACAAAAGCGGTCACAACAGGCTTTTTCCAAACTCAATGCATGTTGTAGACTCCAGCACACATTGAAAGTTTAAAAAATGTGGAGAAATGAAAAGCTTACTCCTCATTGCGCCTCTCTATGCCACCCCTAGTGGGGAGTAGTATACTGACGAATTGCCAGGTTTACGATTCCTCATAAAGCTGGAAATATGTCTGGTTCCATGGGTGTTAGGTGTGAACACCCTCAGCAACACACATGGAATGCCCCTTTCACAAAAAAAGCTGTGTGTAAAGTGGCTGTAGTTACAAGGACATGAAAGGCCAGGCAGGGTGGCTATACACGTCCTTGTAAATATGGGGGCAAGAAAAGCGCTGCCAGTGTGTCACAAAAAGTGACGTACTGGCAGCGCAAGGGGATTATAAATCTGCACATAAAACATTAATGATGTAGTGTCAAAATAATGAACTTGTACCGCCCATGGAATTATACATACCAGCAAACAAGATGTGGTCATAGTTTGATCAGGGTACTTCATACACCAGCTGTGCCACTGAACTCTGCCTGCATACAGACATTGGGTAGTCCAGTCGTATGAATTAGCCATTTGTAACACAATGACTACTTGTCCATTAACATGTAATAGCTATGACACCACCGAGAGAGATTGTAGGAAAGTAGGATCTGCTTCTTATGGTTACCCTCAATTTGTGCTGATGTATCACTGTATTTGGCCTAGTCTGACTTGGATCCTGCTATCCAGGACCCCAGTCTATCTATTTTTTCCCTTAAATTTGCAATGTAAGTACTTTAGGTACACTCCAGATTGGATACTGGGGTACCCTTATCAGTCCCTAGTATATGGTACACCATGTACCCTGGCCATATGTACCCCAGAGGCCTTCCATGGGCTGCAGCATATATTATACCACCCATGAGAGGCCATTCAAAATGACAAGACAGGCCTGCTACTGCAGACTGTGTACGATGGTGCCTGCACCACTTACTGAGCTATAGGTTCACTATATCTATCTAAATCACTACACTTAAATACCTATCAGTCACCCCATGGCCTGCCTTATCAATCCTGAAGACAGGGTGTTGGGTTTTACTTGAGAGGGTGCCCATGCATGAGCAGAGTCCCTCTGCAGCCTTCGGAGTCCATTCTCCGGTGTTGTCTGTGATGCAGCCAGATATATATGTTTAAGTGCATTATAACCTTGCAATAAATGCTAACTTTAAAACGGCTGCTTAGAAACATGTAGTGTTTGGTGTCAAACACCTTGGAATCATACCTCTACACCAGTAATTGGTGTGGGAGGTATGATTCCACCCTTCTAGAACTACTTTTGTGGGTCACCCGTCTACCCTGTACCAGCTTTCCCGACCTGGGCAGCACAAAATGGATACTGCCAACAACAGCCAAGGGTCTGCCCTCCTGCTGTTGAGCCAAGCTCGAGCAGAGGTAGGCATGACAATAGGCATCCTGTCACAGGGAGGTGTAACCACCTCCCAGACGGAATTTAGTGTATTGGGGATGGGTGGGTGCACTCTCTTGAGTGCCAGAAAGTCTGCACTGGGGGCACATTTGGTGTCCCTGTGCATAGTCCAGCTCAGACTAGTTCTGGGAGCCATTAGCTCCTGCTCTGGCGTGAAACTGGACAAAGGACATGGGTGTGGCCACCCCTCTGTCCTGCCCCTCCCCTAGGAGGGTCCACAGAATCTTTCCAAAACCTTACCATGGGTATAAAGTGGGTTACCTGACTACAGGACTTTAGATTTTATTTGGACAAGATTTTGCTAAGAAGAAACCAAGTACTTCAACTGCCTCCAAGATACTGGACAACCAAAGAATCTCTCTTGGAGTAAAGGAGTTACTCCCCTGCAAAAGCAGGCACCTAAATGCATCTGACCGGTTTGTTTCTCCCGAGCTCCCGAGGACTCTGAAGAATTCAGCAATACAGGAGGTGGGTTCCCAAAGGTCCCTGAGGTTGATCTGTCCTCTCAGAGATTCTGAGACCAGTATCCCTTGAGGGGACCATGCAACCCGAACCCCTGTGCACTGCGTACATTTGCAGTTGCATATGCTTGTCGATGATTCCCAAGCTTTTGCATTGGACTCCGTGTAGTCCTGACCCCAAGCAGTATTTGCACTGAAGATTTCTGGCCTCCAATCTCTAAGTGTCCTGTGGGCTGGTACTTTGCAAACTTGCTTGAGGTCTCCTCGCGATCCCTCGTCCGTTGGCCTGTGGGTCCTGGCGAGGGTCACCTTGTTTGTTCTTGGGCTTACCTGGTTGCTCTAGATGTGCCCTGACTCTCCATTGCTTGGAGAGTACCCTGGACCTTGCTAGCCACTCCATAGCCTGTTTTCTCTGACTGTGTGGGTTGCATTTGCCAAGGCGTATTGGTGTTCCAGCCAGACATCGACCCCTCAGCACTTGACATTCTTCATGGCACAGCTCACTCTGGATCCTGGTCATCCTCGACATCTCTTAGTCCCTGTGGCTGCTGAGCCAAGCAACCCTTCTTTGCACCTGAAGCACCCAACATCGGTGGGCATTCGACTACCGAGCCCCTAGTCACCTGAAGTGACCCAGACTCTGTCCCCTCTGTTTTCAGGTTCCTCTCACCTTGAATCCAGGCTTGGATTCCACCGGACACTCTTCACCTTCCTGGCAGCAGTACTTACTTACCGACAACTCTCTAACACCACCCACTATAGGCCCCTCACTGTGGACCCGACCAAACGCTTGGCCACCACCATCATGAGTTTAGTGATCGAAGGCGAAACGAATGAGTGGATTACGAGGAAGGAAGCTGATTTCCTCATAACTCCAGAACCAATTACACCATACTTCTACACGCTTCCTAAAATCCACAAAGGTATCACTCCAGTCCCCGGCAGACCTTTTGTCTCCGGAATAGGATCACTATTGGAACCTTTGTCACAGTTTTGTGATGTCTTTCTGCAACCAGTAGTAAAGAAAATTCCCTCCTACCTCCAGGACACCAGAGATGTCCTTCGCTTGATCAATGATGTGGACGGGAGAATGGATGTAGACCTCTTATTGACCTTAGACGTGGAAGCCTTGTACACGAACATCCCCCAACAGGCAACCTTAGAGGCAGTGGAATCCACCCTGAGATTGGAAGAATGGACATCCCCCACCCCGATCTCCTTTATCATGGAACTAGCCAACATAGCCCTTACGGAGAATTTTTTCAAGTATGAATTGCAGCTATACCACCAGATCCGTGGAACTTCTATGGGTTCAACCTTCGCGCCGAGTGTGGCTTGTATATACATGGCCGCCTTTGAGAAATATTACATCTATTCTCCTGAACACAACCCATTCCTTGAGAACCTCACCCTATGGCGTCGTTACATTGACGATATCCTGATTTTTTGGAAAGGAGACCGGACCAGTTGCAATGCCTTCTGTACATGGATCAACCACCAGGATCCATTCCTAAAATTCACAGGGACCATTGCTGATAATTCAATACCTTTCCTTGACCTCACAATCATACTGGGCCCTACAGGAATCTCCACTACCCTCTACAAAAAAGAGACTGATAGGAACAGCCTCCTGCTCTATAACAGCCATCACACCAAGGCACTGAGGGATAACCTACCGTTTGGTCAATTTCTCAGGCTCCGCAGAAATTGCACCGCGACCTCTGATTACCAACGGGAGGCGAACATCTTACAACACAAACTCCAGGAGAGGGGTTATCCGACGAGACTACTGAAACGATCGGCGAAGAGAGCTCTCAACAACAACAGAGAATCTCTCCTTGAAACCCACACAAAGGAGAAAGAGGATATCATTACCTGCGTAACATCTTTTACGAAAAATTCCTCTTTCATCAAGAAAACAGTGAACACTCACTGGGGCATTCTGAACTCTGTGAATTTGGACATCCCCCGTCCTCGATTCGCCTTCAGAAGAACCACCAATCTGAAGGACCAATTGGTCCACACCCGACCTAAGAAGACAAGCACTCGCCCACAGAACACTCTTTGGGATCTGCCCCCAGTCACGGGACATTACCGATGTGGCAATTGTGTGGTTTGTCCTCAAACTACACAAACAAAAACAGTCCAACTCTCAGACACCTTCACGTGGCACTTGAATAGACACACTAACTGCAACAGCAGCAAGTGCACCTATATGCTGACCTGTCCCTGTGGTCTGAAGTACATTGGAATGACGACACGCACGGTCAAGGTACGCATTATGGAACACAACAGCAATATCCGATGCACTAAAACTCATACCCGCCTTTATGAACATTGCAAGCAACAAGGTCACGCAGCTGAGGATATTCAGTGGGTTGTCTTGGAATGGCATCCTTCATCAAACCAACAGGCCCTCTATAGAGTTGAACAGAGATGGGTACACCGCCTACATCTAGACACTGAGGGACTAAATGACTCCGTCCCCTGGAATATGCTAACTAGATAGACTGTAGCTAGGAAGACATATTTCCCTACTTCAATGTCGACCACTCTCCCATTCGGTGCACCCATACGGTATGAACTCTATATACTGAAAGTACATGCCGACATGTTCATACCCTAGTTGTTCAGATAAACCTTGTTATACTGCCCTATTATGGGTTCCCACATCGTAGCTTTGATAAGTTGAGAGAAGGGCTTACAAATCTGCATTATACCTTTCAATACTTTTCGGCCCGCCCATGCCTTTTTGATCCATGACTCATCCGAGATAGTATTGTAATTATACACCAAGATTTGTTGACCCACCTCCAATCCCGACATCGCAGCTATGCTGTATCTAGTGATGAACCTGCCACTTTACATACACGACCGCTATCACCGGGGGTCCCCACAAACATTTGTGTCCCCTATAGCTTCTCCGCCCCTGTGACAACAACGACCTTTATGATCGGGATTGCGATCATCATGGATGAATCTCCATACCATCATGCTACTGGTTCCAGTCCTGAACACCCACCGGGAGGGACAGTAAATCACAAATATATGCACCCTTAAGAGTCCCTTACCCCACTCTAAGATGGCGCGCTACCTTGAAACGTCGAAACCTACACGGCACCACCTACACCAGCCCAACATGGTTGCACAACAACCAATCCAAGTACAGGCCGCATAACCACGATCTGCTCTCACAGATCATTGTGATCGCCCCTGCCACCACTATGGACCAAACATTAAACTAATACGCTCCAATTTCCCTGCCTTGCATGCCCGACATGAGGGATTTGACTACACATTACAGTTAGTCTATAGGCTGTGGGACCCTACTCAAAGATGGCGCGCGAATCTGATACCATGACGCATACACGTCATTTCCACGCACCAGGATTTTAGATCTGTTTGGCCGTGTTGCCACGCAACCACAAACAGGACACGCCCCCGCATCACGCTATCGAGCCCGGCCATTTAACAGCGCTTGGAACCACACAACACCGACGGCTGCTCTACGTGCCGAGCCACGTCGGTGTGTGGGATTAGGTGTAGAGGTAACTCCTTCGCGCTAATGAGGTAAGGGGGCCGCCGTAGTGGGCATGAACTCCTGACGCCAGTCGGGCTCAATGGACCTTCAGACGAAGCCCGCTGTGTCTTGTTGACCTGCCACCCAGGGGCTCTAGGGAACTGCCCTCTCCCGGGTTGATGGCGTGGGTGTATGATCGGTGACACTCTCGGGTCCCCGACCGCCGCGGTGTCTATCCTCGGGGGTTGCTGCCGGTTGTCAACCCTGCACCTCCCATCCCGGGAAAGTAAAAAAATGGGGGGAGCTTCTCACGCGAAGCTTCTCACACTGGGTACATCGCTGCTAACGCATGAGGGTACGCTGTGGTGGCTGGTGGTGGCCCGATTGATGCCTACTGGGTCCCCGCTCGGGCTGCGGCTTGACTTGAGTGGTATGTTTCCACTGGAGTCGACGGGTGGTAGGCGAGACCACAGTGGGACTAGCCAGTGGTGTCCACTCGCAGCACTGAACTGTCTGCCCTTGAGGAAAATGCCATTACTCCCCTCATAATCAACTTCCCTTTTAATTCAAAAGTACCCTCCTTTCCTACCTTTACAGATAATTACCTTACAGCGCAGGTCCCACGAGAACAGCCTTTGGGTACTAGCACCAGTTATTGAGGGTAAGTCCATGAAAACCGATCACCTTCATTTCGCGTTCTTCCCTACCCCTGCCTAGAGCACGCTTTTGGCGCTATATTCCTCACAGCACCAACCAATGTACTCAACCACATGGTTGAGACACTATATGTTTGTTGGAAACCTAACACGGTAATATTATACCTTGTTAACTTCCTTAGTTGTTAAGTATTCCTTCTCCTCTCTCCACTTTTTACACCTATATACAACATTGACTATTCAAAATGGATAAGTCCGCGGAGAACATTCATTATTCTATGTTTATCTTTCTCCCTTCAGGGTGGATCACGACGCAGGAACTCCTCCTGTTCCAGTCTCCAATCCCTCAGGTTGTATTTTCCACACTCCTCAGCCCAAACTGGGCTCACCATTAGTTTATGAGCACAACCCAGGTCCTGAAGAATTGCCGATAGGGCATGAAACATGTTGACCTGATCACAGACGAGGGTTGAACGGGACCAATCCCCATAGCCTGTTTGAGTCCCTGTACCCCTCTCATTTTAACAAGGTGGTTAGCTACATGAATAAATTGATCGGAGTAGACTATACCAACCTTTTTTAACACACATCCCCTCACGCTCACTACTTCACAACTTGGGGCCCTCACACTCACTCGATCAACGGCCAGGAACAAAAGATCTCCACAAAAGTGTAGCACTGTGTGCTACCCGTCAGGCATTGCAGCGCCGGCTTGACGTTGGAGCAGGAAGCCGATGATGACACAAGACAACTAGCTGGCGATATGACAACAGCCGTTAAACCAGCCTGTTGTGTGAGGCATCCCTAGTTCCGACAAGGGATACCTTTCCCTTACCCATATATGTATATCTGCACTTAGAGAGAGGAAGAAAGACCACTTCACCATACTAACAACACTCCCTTGGGGAACTTTGTGCATCTTTTGATATAGCAGTACTTATGTGCAGCTCTCCATTGAAAACGACAAAGGTTTCCGACACCACTTGCCCCTATGCACTCGGCTCCTCTGGGATAGGTAACATGGGTACCTCGGTACTCACTGGTGGGTTGGCCATAGAACCTCCTATGTTCCAAAGGGTTTGTGCGAAGTCCTCGTAGAAGTGTCCTTAAACTGTAAATTTGCAACCACGACTTTCCCATAGAGTTGTACGGAGCACGCGGTCCTGTTTCCTCACTGCTCCTGTCCTCCGTGGGCTCCCTGTGTCACTCCTCTGGGTGGTTCCTTGGGGTCCCAGCGATTCTATGTGCTCTAGGCACTGTGTCCAGTCAAGTCTTTGTTGTTATACCATTTTTTTTATATGGTTTGGTCTCCCCCTGGAGCCCACTGTATATCGTAATGTTCTATTGATTCAGTATTGTGTGCTTTGTTATCTTTGACCTCATACATCATAAGGGTCTTATGGACTGGTACAAGGTTCCCACTTTAATTAGTGGACAGCATATACCAGGCCACCTTCTCACATTGGTGGCAATGGTGGGATTCAATCCTGCTATTGTTTTGCCAGATAAATCTTATTGAATGATTAAAGTGGCTTTTCCTGTCCTTAATAATAATAATAATAAAACCATTTCTAAAGCGCCTGGTTACACTCAGCACAGTGTGTCCCCCCTCTAAATTGCTGTCAACCCCCTAAGTAGCTGTTAACACAAAGCTAAGAGACATGACAAATTCAAGCTGAAGATTAAGTATGTGGAAAAAGGTAGGTTTTAAGTTTAAGGCTAAATCTTACTTCTGATGGTTCCATCCGGAGTTCAATGGGAAGCTCGTTCCAGTATTTACCCGCTAAGTACCTGAATGAGCGGCCTCTCATTCTAGCCTTATGAATGCGGGGTACGCTGAACAGCATAGTTCCCAGTGATCTTAAATTACGTCTGGGACAATGAATAGTTAGAAGCTTTTGCAAATACGCTGGGCCTTTCCCTTGGGCAATGCGATGAGTGATGCACAACACTTTAAACCTAATGCGTTCCTTGATGGGGAGCCAGTGAAGTATTGACAGCGCCTGTCTCCCTGAAGCTCTACGAGGCAGGTTCAGCACTAGGCGTGCAGCAGCATTTTGAACACACTGCAGCTGATGAAGCCCTTTCTTACTTAGGCCTATGAGCAGGGAATTGCCATAGTCAAGATGGGGCGTGACTAAAGCATGAATTAACGTTTTCCTGGCACTGATAGCCGGAAGATCCAACACTTTACATAGTGTTTTAAGGATGCCATAGCATGTTCCTATCACTTTGGTAATACAGCCCCTTCATATGCAGCACTTTCTGTTAAAGGTGATTACATGGGTGTTGCTGTGGGTGTTCTCACGCAACACCCATGGATCAAGAAACATTTCCAGATTTAAGATGATTAGTAAATCTGGATATGCGTCAGTATGCTACGCCACCCTTGGGGTGACGTACCAATGCGCTATGAGGATAAATGTTTACATTTCTCCTTGGTTTGTTTTCTCTTTCAATGTGTGCTGCATTCTACAGCATGCATTGAAAGAGGAATATGTCTGTAATGATAGGGTTTGTGCAGGAAAGTGCCCCTTCCTGCTCAAATGCAATCTTCCCATGACGCAGGCATCTTTGCACCATGGTCAAGGGTGCCTGCACTGACACATGGCAGCTGTTTATGCAACAGTGCAGGGGACAGCACAGGAATGCAACATGTTATTATACATATGTTGCATTCCTGTGGTTTGGGAGTGTCACAGCGTGGCACAGCCAAAGGGCTTGCAAGTCCGCACTGTGGCACTTCCTCGTGAATCTGCCCCTGAGTTTCCCATTGTTTGTGACACCTGTCACTACACTCGCTGTCTATCAATTGCTGGGCATGACAAGGGTTGGTGGTTAACAGTGCATGTTTTATTTGACTGAGAGTTGTGTGGTGTTGCAATGTGTGAGTGATACATGTGTAATGTTTTGGTTGGATGCACACGTTCCAACATTGTGCATTGCACATCTGGGCACATTTCAATATGTGAGTACGACAAAAGTTTTTTCTGTGCAAAAGAGTCAGTTGCATGGCATAGAGGTCCTACACACTTTGTTGACGTTATCGTTTGATGTCTTTGGCCCTGCATTATCACTCATTTGGTTGACATGCCTCTGAACAGGTACCTTTGTCACATGGTACACTGATACATGCATCCTATGTGTAATTGATATGTACACTTATATACACATAAATACACATGCACATTCTATTTAGATGGATTGCTAATTCCAAGCATTAGATACAATGCATTGCACCTTTCAATAGTTAATTTGTGTTAGATGCCATGTGTGCATATGTCCACAGTGTGACTTATTGATCTACACAGCTTTAAGTAGGATATTTGCATGCATTCCTATCTGGTGTCCCTTGGAACTTTAGGTTATGCTGCTATGTATGTATGCAGCTTTGGACTACATGTTATGTGGTTATAGTGTATATGTGGTTTTACATTGTCACATTGACTTCTTGCATCATTCGGACACAAGGGTATGTAATGTGGCAGAGGGCCAGCTATTCTTGCTGAGTATATTTGTATGCAAATGTATTTATGCTTACCTACAACGAGCCCATCACTATATTGTCCATTTTGGAAATGGTCATTGATGATGCTGTTTCTGAATATATATGAATCATGCACACTCCCAGAATATTTGGCAAGTACGCTGATGTATAGTCTCTGATGGTCCACAATGGCCTGGACAATTGATGGAGTGTGTGTGCTTTCGGTTGCGGTATAGGTGTAAAGTTGCTGCAGGTGTTACCAGCTGAACATGTGTGCCGTCCATTGCACCAAGTACATGTGGCATGTGGGAAGCCAGGAATGGCATAGAAGCCATGTTTACTGTCCATCTGCTACTGGGGTGTGTTTGGGAAATGGATGTGCTGTGGTGTGAGCTGAATGATGGCATCCAAGACAGAGGGGACGAAGGTGAAGAAAGATGCCTGTGAGATCCCTGCCACTCGTGCTGCTGTTGTTTGATAAGATCTGAAGGCCAACATGTGTAAAACCACCAGTAGCTTTGTCAGCGATGGGATGTTGCTGACCCTTTTATTTGGAGTCTGTAGCTGTGATGTGATCTGCCGCAGCAAGGTCACAAAAGAAGCTTTCCTAAGGCGATACATTTTAATGACTTGTTCATCCCGGGGTCCATTGAGGGTGGTCCTTTGGTGGTAGATCTGCTCCCTTCTCCTGCGCTGCCTTTGTGGTAATAGTGGAGGGTGAGGTTGTGGGATTTGCTGTGGGGGTGGTTGTCGTCTTCTTGGTGCAACTCCCAGCTGCAGGATTAGGAGGACCATGTTGCCTGCTCTGCTGCACTTTTTTTCAATTTATGTGGTACTTGTGTCATTTCCTGCACGTGGGTTTCTGAGGCATAGGCTTGCGAGCACATTTTCAAATTTGCGTGGCACATTATATAGATGCCTTGCGGGTTTGTTGTAAATATGCCTGTATCAGAAATGCATTGGTTTTTGAGTGGGAACGCCTACCTTGCATATCTTAATACTTAAGTGACACAGACAAATCTTGTGCAGCTCCATTCCATTGCATCTTCGTTTATGTGACGCAGCTCCACAGATGCGTCTCCTTGTAAATTTTGCATGAAAAACCCCCCACAGATTTGTCACGAAAAATGACGCAGCGGTGGCGCAAGGGGCTTGTAAATCTGCCCCAGCGGTTCTTGAATCCAAATTGCAGGACATGGAAAATTACAACAGAAGATCTAATCTACGGTTGGTAGGTGTTCCTGGGGCAATAGAAGGGACACCGGTGCAAGAATGGGTCGAGTCTTTATTGAAGAAAGCAATAGCTGAACTAGAAGGGAATCTAACTATCACTAGAGCCCATAGAGTCTCTTTTCAGCGCCCAACAAATGCAAAATTTCCTTGTACCATCTTGTTAAACTTCGCTGACTTCCAAATAAAAGAGAAGATCCTCTCTAAGGCCATCAAGAAAAGAACATTGTCAACACAAAAAGTGCCACATTTGAAATTTTCTCAGACATGTCAGCTGTGGCGGCAAAGAGGCCCAGAGAATTCGTAAGAATGATCAATTTGTTTAAATCAGAGGGAGCTCAGGCAAATATTGATAACCAATCGAAACTAAAAGTCTTGGTAAAGGGGAAATTTTATTTGCTGGGCAATATCGTAAAAGCAAATGAACTACTACAGCAGATCTCGAGTCTAGCCTGGGGTTATTAGAAAGCAATATAATGTAATCAGTTAATGGTAAGCTTGTGGCAAAAGGAATCGTTAAGCCTTTGATATCGATGATCTTATTTAAGAGTACTTAGGTGAAGTGGGCGTCATGAGATGGGGGCCCAGAGATAGTTCAGTCTCCAGTAGTAGAAACACACAAGGGGGGTTGCAGATACATGGCACCCAGATATCTGCAGGGGGGTTGGGAGGAGATGTGGGGTACTCTTCCACACACACATGGTGGAGAGTTCTTCAAGGGCGGGGGGTTCACAGGGTGGGAAGGGGAAGCAAATGGGAAAAAAGGAGATAGTTCTTCTAAATCTCAAGGTATCTACATGACATCAGGGAAAAAACATATAACAATCAAGCTAGAGCCTCAGGTATTACTGTACCTTCTCTATGCACTTTAGCTGCTATTTGCACCGCACGGCCACTTCACTTGGATTATTTGCACAGACACTTTAATGTAGATAACTAGCTAAATCTCCTGGTACCACAATGTATCTTAGTCATCTTTTAACTGACTTTAAATGTGAAGGCACTTTTTTGAGGGACCTTAGGTTCCCGTCAAAGTTTTTTAGGAAAAATGGTCTGCATTTCTTCAGGAAATTATAATATTGTTCAATTAAGCTATGTACTTTATTTGCACTGTCACTTTATATATTTACTATTTACACATGCTGGCCCGATTCACAAAAGTAATCTGAGACAAAATCCTAACTTTACGACTTTCGGTATTCACAAAAGGCATTTAGGAGTAGTAAAGTTAGGATTTTGTCTTATGTTTTGGTCTTAAGACAAAATCCTAACTTAAATTTAATTTAAGTTAGGATTTTGTCTTAAGACCAAAATTTAATACAAACTTAAGACAAAATCCTAACTTTATTACTCCTAGATGCCTTTTGTGAATAACGAAAGTCGTAAAGTTAGGATTTTGTCTATGATTACTTTTGTTAATTGGGCCCTATGTTTTTAGCCCAGTCTTGTATTATTATGTGTAAATCACCTAAAAGAGTAAATATTATTCAGATACAAGCTATGCTGAATATTTTTGGTATTATTGACATCTAATCAACAGGCAGCTAAATAATCTATTGGAATTCTCTCTTTTAATGCTAATGGTTTGAATAATAACATTAAAACCCGGGCTTTGGAAGAATGGTTGAAAGGTAACTCCCCAGATATCATTTTGATATAGGAAACCAATTATAATGCTAAGAGGAAACTCCCATTCAACATGTTTCAGCAGTGGGCAGGGAGTTGCCATCTTTCATCAGCAGGTTTGGTTTAAAGAGAGGTAGCAATCTTGTTTAACACATTTTTTCCCTTCCAGACAATATATTCCTAGATAGACAAATAGGGCAGGTGGGGATTAGTGAATGGTTTAATTAAAAATACCAGGCTGACTATAGCCACGATATATGCCTCAATAGAAGATAACCCTGCACCCCTATTGGATTTGTATCATGCATTGCTGCTACTTCCCAGATTGATCATTTTAGGTGGGGACTTAATTATTTACAGAATCCAGTTTTAGATTCATCTTCAGGGGTCTGAAAACAAAAAAGCCACAGATAGTTGCGGCACTAAATTAATGTATGGAAATTCTAAGCTTAATAGATAGCTGGCGGACATGATTCCCAAATAAAAAAGAGTATTTGTGCTATTCAGCAAAATACAACTCAGCCGCCAGACTTGACTATTTTTTAATCTCCAGGGGATTAAACCTGGCCAATTGTTTTTATACACAAAAGCTTTTTAGACCACGCATTATTAAAACTTGAGATAACTGGAATCAGCGGGGATTAAAAAAAAACAAAATGGACATGTAACAGAAATCTGCTGGAAGATGAAGATTGGTGTAAGGAAATCCAAAGGGAGACTGAAAGATGTTCAAGATAAATAGGGATACAACCTCGGTAGAGAATGTCTGGGAGGCCTTTAAAGTCGCATTTCGCTGCGTCATATCATCTAAGCAGATTGCTACTAGACATTAGCAAACCTTAGAGAGAAACCATCTTGAAGTTAAAGTTAAGCATACTAATGAACAATACTTAAGGGAAAAAAATAGTAGGAATAAATCTGCTTTAGAGTCAGCCCACCAGGAGATGCAAGATTACTATTATACCAAAGTGTGCACAGCTAACTCCACTTATCTACAGAGAGTGTATAAAGAGAATGAGTTTACTGGTAGATTTTTAGCTTGGCAAATAAAAGACACACAGGCCCAGAATAGAGTACATCCGCTGACCAATAACTTTACTGAAATTCGAATTGCAAACGAAAAGGCAATACAAAGTGAGTTTTTAAAACATTATGAATCTATCTATTCTGTTAGGCAAGAGGTGGACAGTCGGAAATTAGATTACTTTTTTAATGGGTTGCCAATTGCAAAAATAACCTCAAATCAATGTACAAATTGAATGGCTAATGTTTCAATGCAAAAAAGTGAAGGGGTGGTTTAATCCCTGAGTAATGGTAAAGCATGCTGGGAAGACGGCATTCCGATAAAAATTTAGAAAACATTTAGTGCAAGCCTAAAAAATGAACTAATTTTGCTAGCTAATCATATATTACAGGGCGGGGGAATACCATCCTCCTTTCGAACAGCTGTGGTAGTCGGGGTTTTTAAAAAGAATAAAGATAAGGAGGTCATAAATTTGTATAGACTCATTAGCCTATTGAATACAGACTACAAAATCATAGCTAAACTACTAGAAAATAGAATAAGCAACTGTACAGGGTCAATAATTCATAAAGATCAATGCAGTTTTGTTGCAGGACGACAACTATCTTTTAATACTACTTTTCTAGTTGAAGCCCTGGATTACTTTACTCAAAATAAAATCCCAACTCAAATTATGCTTTTAGATGCTGAAAAGGCTTTTGACCTTGTGTGTTGGGAATGTGGTGTAGTTCCTATTATCCCAATAGGCTCTGCGCATTGTAATAATATCTTCAATAGTATAGACGTAGGACAGAGGTTAACTAGGTCTTCTACTGACGATATTAGACTTAAGTTTTGTGTGCCAGCTAGCTCAGAGTTCACTAGAAACTTTCTTGAATAGGCGAGGAGGAGTTTAACCTCCCTGGATAGACAAGAAGGGATTTAGTTTCTGACACCCATAGAACATGACAACTTTGCTCTCCCTAATCAAGAGTATATCTCCAGAGTCGTGTGAAAACAAAAGACAATTATTTTACTCAGTCAGTACGTGCATACTTAGTTCCACCAGATTGTAGAGAAAGAAGAGATGGGCGTGTTCAATAAAAGGTGTTATTTATTGATCAGTCTCTTTTTCTCATACAAGAGAAATGAATCGCTACAGTAGCAATACTTAAGGTTAAGTAAAGTGCATACAGTAAAGGCAGGATTATAAAATAATACTGTAAAAGCATTGATATGGTGTCTTAGCCATATGATACTTTAAAATGGATAAAAGATATACATACATATATACATTGACTAATCGTACTCAACTGGTGCTTCTAACTACGCCTACCCCGGTGTACCTGACCTAAGCCTAATACGTGGGAGGGAGTAAGTAAGTAGCAGTTTAAGTTAAGTTTGTTTTGCCAAGAATCTGACTCAAGAATTCTCTGTAAAGGGTTAGTCAGTTCAGTACCTGGGATTTAGAAGGCAGGAGGGCTGGTATCTCTCTTTCAGGACTCGGTATCCCAGTTACCCGCGAAGGTAAGCCGGAAACGCCGGAGGCTGGATTTCTCGGCAGGAGAAAAGACAGCGTCTCTCTCAGCGCGTCAAAAGGGAGGGGCAGCGTCCGTGGGCTTCCTGCATCAGCTGGGCTCTCCGGCAAGTAGCGCTGCTCCAAGCTCATCACCACCGTGTCTTTGCTTAGGGCAGCGTTGGTATATTTATACCTGAAAGGTGCCGTGTTTGACGTAAGGATGGACATAATACGTCAGTAAGGATGTCATAAGAACTGGTCGTTCTTGCATTCTTTACAGGAGTTCTCGAATGAAATCAAAACAATAGCTACGGGGGATTTCCCAGGTCTGCTGGAGGTTTGGGTTGTTTTGAGAACTTGGTGTGCTTTCTAGGGGGCTGGAGGAATAGGGCTTGCTTAATGTGACAGCATGCGCTATGACTTAATCTGAAAACGGGATTCTGTGCCGTTGTATGGATATTAGTGAATTATTAACCGGACAAGGGTCAGAAATAGGAGTATCGATATAGGTACCTAGATAAACACACTACACCCACTCCACGCTTTTATGTCCATATTTACTAACTAAGCAATAGTAAACATAACTAATAGTGCATGTGTATACCGAACCACCCCAAAATACATTTTTTGCATTTGAAAAATGGCATATGCGAAATACACGAAAATGAGTATAGGTACTGTATGCATTCAAGCAGTATAATCATTCTAAAAGGAGATGCACATTTGATATCAGCATGAATGATTTGCGAAATTACACATGAAATGGCTCTTAATACAGAAAAAAGGTGCGAGACCATCTCATCACATATAAATACAATTACTTGTACATAAGCTAGAGGTTGAGGTAACGTATTGTCCCTAGAGTTCCCAAGATAGAAGTTCTGTTCTCTAAGAATAGTTCTACTTTAAGCAGAAGATAAGTGCCAAAAGGTAAATATTTTGGATTTTTGGGAGAAAAGTTTTTGCTGTTCAGGGGAGAGGAGAGAAAAAATAGTTCACAGTAGCTTTGTTTTCCCAAAGCTGAAGGCCAAATTCAGAGTTCAGGGAACGCTGTGTGTTCGTTTGTTTAAAGTTATTCTCTCTGGTCGGGAGAAAACATCATTTCAGACAGACTCTCGAAAAAATAGTCTACCGCTTCTGGTGAAAGTTTGACCAAGTTGGAAAATGTCGCTATCATGCAGTCATGCGCATGTTCGCTTTCAGTGATGTTTAGATCAGTACTGCTTACAGAAGGTCGTACCTGGTTGATGCTGCTCTCATCCTGTACTTCACTACCCTTCAATCGTAGTGGTGAAGTCTC
The DNA here is from genome assembly GCF_964261635.1 of Lissotriton helveticus. Taxonomy (NCBI): domain Eukaryota; kingdom Metazoa; phylum Chordata; class Amphibia; order Caudata; family Salamandridae; genus Lissotriton; species Lissotriton helveticus. The sequence goes on from NC_136068.1 coordinate 692,062,303, forward strand.
CACGAATGCCGTCATCAGATAGGTAGCCGCTGGGGACAGCACAATGCATGAGCCTTTACTGGACCCAACAAAGTATCTGCATCCAATGGTACTTCTGATTGTAACGAAGCAAGAGTAGCAAAAATAGGATGCCTGCTACGAGTCCCAACAGGAGAGGAAGTCCGCCAAAGATGGAATGGACGAAATTTGGAAAAATACCAGGACTGCTTTGAATGGGGTTAACAGTCCTGAAAAAACGGTCTTAAATACACTCGCGATACCATTTGTATCAGAAATATTTAAGATTTCGTTTAGCATTTCTGCGAAGTGTAGGGGGCAATTTGTTGATAACAAGGCATGTATCTCACCCGTTGTCCTTGCAACTTGGAGATCATATGTTTCTTTTGATGACGTCAAATGGGTTGGCGTCTGTAGGAGCACAGTCTTCATTCTGCTTAAAGTATCAATTTGAATAGAAGAGATATTCAAACTGGGCCAAATTTTTCCCTCCCTATCTGGAGTGTCATTCGGAAACAATACTCGTTCACAGCAAATGACCATGGAAGTCACGCTTACTAGATAAGGTTTTCCTGGCAGCAAGCCACAACATCTGTGATCTACAATTAGAATGTAACTCCCGTTAGAAAGCCTTCTAAAGAATGGTTCTATTCGTGCTGCAGGTGTGCCGAGCTGGTGGCATGAAAGGTTATTTGAAGTCCCCTCGCAGGCCCCATGTAAACTTATGCCCTGACACAGAAGTATACCACTTAGTGATTTTTCACAATTATTACCACTAAGAAATACACTTTGTCCCTTATTACTGTAACATGTGTGTGTATAAGGTAAGTTCCATGTTGACTTAATGTATCCTTTACCCAACCTTTCATACTGGCCCGCCTGTATATATTTCTGGCAGTATCGAAATTGGAAAGTCGTTATCGGAATAGTTATGATTCCGTGTATTATCCATTCAATGACAGGTCGTTCTGACATTGTCAATGGTAATCTCTCAAGTGTTTCAATGCTCAGAATTGTATACTCTGCACCCTTTTGTGCCAAACTGATTTGTGTATCAGTAAGGTTAAAGATACTGAATAATGACGTTGTGTTGATTAAACGCCAAGGCACGTAGCCTGAACGCAGATTTTGTAACGTCCAGCCAAGCTGTACAATAGAACGCAATTGAGACTGACCGTGTTGTAACATCAGTAAGTCTTGTTCAATTATATCGATTGCAGATGATACAATACTGTCCAGTGAATATATTCTGGAAGACAGAGTCATTAACCCATTGTCCACAACAGAAAGTGATTTTTCCAAATTAACACGGTCAATTTCCCGTATTTTCTCTGCTGTTTCAATTTGAGTTACTTTCCAAGCTTCATTGTAAGCTGCATATATAGAGGCCGCTATGAAACGTTTTTGACGCTGTTTGCGTGGTCCCATAAAGAAATCACGCAAGTCAGCACCTTCTTTAAGTAAAGTCAAGTGTTGCTTAATTTCTGCCAGTGTGGATGTTTGTAGCCATTCGAGGCAGAGTTTCCCTACACTGTAAGTAGTTACAATCCCTGGATGTTGTCTCTGGGAGTATCTAGGTTCTGGCCTGGTCAATGTGAACCCCTGTTGTTTGTTCAGGAATCTATCTTGACAGTTATTTGTGTCTGTGGGCCAGATCAACCATTTCTTCCAATCAGGATGTGTTCTGTTTTGGTTTAAAATATGGGATACGTCTATCTCAACATCTGTAGTGCTATTACTGTCGGGTGTTGGTTTTGGAATAGACGGTTTGTTTAAGTCTTTAATTTTGGCTAGGCCGAGACAGGTTGTCTGTTGAATTGTATCATTCAAAAATATAATTTGTTCTGGGATCATGCAGGCTCTAAATAATGATTCTAAACCTTGCACTTGCCAATCTTTTGTACCCCAGATTGTCTTCGTTTCAATATTTTTGTTCCAGAAATCAAAACCGAATGTTTTCATTTTTTCAAAAAATGTCTCTGAATAGATCAATTTTGTGTTTGTAAGCATGGTTTTCATTCCTACCTTAATTAACAATTTGAAATAAAATGTTTCTGCATCACTTGTGTTAAACCCCGAGAAATAAGAAAAGTTTTCATAAAATGTTATTGAACTACCTTTTGGTGGAGTTGCACAATGTTCCCATTGGTTATAATTTAAAACATTTCTAGGTTGAGCAGATTTATGCAGATAATGGTTACCATAGTGGTTATAACAATACATCTGGTCATAATTAGATGAACCTTGTAAATAATCATGTCCTGTAAATTTAGCTGACATCACTAGATCTGACATCATATCATTAATACTTTCAAAGTCCCAATCATCAGCGAATGTGCTCGGTTTTACAAAGTCACTCAATTAAATCTTGAATTGATGAGGATGCTTCAGGAGCTCAACCGGACCATAGATTTCGTAATCAGTTTTGTCCCATGCTACCCCACCGGGTATAGGATTGGCTGTGAAGTTTACTGAAGAAAGATCTCTTTTCTCGATGTGTGAAGACTTGTGTGGTTTCAGGACCAAGTTGATATTCTGACTTGCTGTGTCCATTGTAACATATTTTCCCTCAATGAAATGTCCCAAGCATAGTACCATGATGAGCCAAAGTATGAGAATGAATACTCCTAGTGTCACCCAAAGTTCAATCCATGGAGAAATCAGATAGGTTTCTTTTAGTTGATGAAAGAGTTCCTTTGTTTTGTTTTTAAAGGTTTTTGTTGTTGGTTCTTCCTCAGGTTCACTTGGATCCTCAGAAAAATCATCGAAGTTGATGAAGTAGCCAGATGCTGTTCTGTCAATTGTTTCAATTGCTTCTGGATTCTTTTTTGCCTTTTGAATTTTCTTTGTTTCATTAGCATAGTCTGTGGTTACATCATTGTAGACTGGTGTTTCTTGATGTAAGATTTTGATTTGGGTTTCAAGAGGTTTAAGTTCCATGGCTTTGTTGCATAGTCCTTGTTGATTCACTGTAGGTTTATCAATTGTGATTAGTCTCTCAGTTTGAACCTCTGTATTTGTAGCAAACTTTGGTGTTCTACTACTTCTTGGGAGTCCACTTGGCCTACTACTTGTTATCGGCCACATGATTGTGGTTTAACCAGGTCGATGGATACAACTCAGTTCTCCTTTTTACCAGCAAGGGGAGGTAATACTACTGATCTTGTCCCGTTGACAGACAAGACAGGTACTGCTTTTCTGTAAGAAGGCCCAAATTCCTTCTTTACCGCGATCTTCTCTCTGACCAGATCCCCGATTTTTGGAATCCAGACAGGTCTTGCTGGGACAGGTGGTTTCTCTTCAGTAGTTGTTGGCTGTTGCTTCAACTTTATGTTGCTCAGGTCTTTTCTCTTTTCGTTTAAGTCCTGTAAAATAGCCAAACGATCTTTGATATCAAAGCATTTTTCTTTAACCACTGAAGTTTGACTGTCGAGGTCCTGGATTAACATTCTAGTCCCAAACAATAGTTCGTATGGACTGAGACCCCTCAGAGAATTTCTTGGCAGATTGTTAAGACTACGTTGGACACTTATTAAATGTTTGACCCACCCAGCTCCCGAACCTAGTACCTTTGCCGTTATAGATTGCTCTATGCCTTGGTTTTTTCTTTACACCATCCCGTTTCCCTCAGGAAGAAAGTGATAAGAGTCCCGCAATGCAATGCCCATGCTGGCCATATACTCCCATAAGCTCGAGAGCTAAAAGCAGGGCAATGGTCAGAATGTAGCATGCCCCATGCGTATATGCCATTATAGACTCGCAAATCTTTTTATAACAGTTCAGACGTCAGCCGAGAGCTGGGGTCTACATTTTAAGTGATGATAGTCTCTATATGTTAATTTGACGCATTAATCATACTGGGTTTTATATATTTATTGTTTAATCCCGTCTTGAGCGAACCGCCATGGTAAAACACCGTCTCGGTCGCCACTGCGATCTCTGTTGCAGTTTGGACAGTTTTTTTGCAAATATGTGATGTTGCAGGCTCATTCCTGGCCACCAGTATGTGGATTGCAATTCTTCTAGAGAATCTTTAAGCTTGAGGTGTCTAAGACCCTCACCTATATGTGCGTCTGCTATTAACAAGCCTCTCCTGTTCGTGTTTGGAATTACTCTATCCCCCACTCCAGGGATTCGAGCAAAAGGAACGGAGTTTGCATCGATTATGTATGTATAATTGAGTGGATAGTTGATGGGTAGCGCTGAGCAGTCGCCTTTTGATGACGTTTTCACCGCCAGCATTGTTTCCCCGTCAATGTATTTTCCTGAACGCTTTTTTGTAGCTACGGAAGCCGATTTAGTTGCTTCCGCTGTGGCTGTCTTAGCCAATAAATTCCCTGCAGCGTGAACGCCATCACGCTGATGACTCGGTGAGTGTATCACGTGAGTCTTTGGTAGTTCTTTCTGTAAAAGAACTACTTGTTCCCAAAGCGATTTTTGCTTTATTGTGGCACCTGTGTCATCTTTGTACCCGTTTTCAACCCATTTCTGCAAGTCGTTATTGTATGATTTGACGCAGTAATATGAATCGCACATTATTAGTGTCGGGAATTCGCGATCCGCATTATCTAGCGCATTTTTAACGCTATTATTTCAGTTTGTTGTTCTGAATTATTTTCCACTGAGTGTGTTTTTGTAAACAGAGGTTTCAGTTTACCTTCGCGCCACACGTCTTTCGTAATCTCACATGTGGCGTTATAAGCTTGCTCTCCCCAAACTGAGGGCTGAGCATGTCCGTCTGTATATATTACACAGGCGTACTGTCGTATGGGCAGAATGTCGCTAGGCAGAGGATATTCTCTTTCATATTCTAGATCTTTAAATTTTTTCATTTCTGGGTCAAAATAGTATTTCACTCTGTCTGTAGCAAGAGAATCTTCCCATTGTATCCATTTTGGATTTAGTGCCATTGTAGGTAAATTACATGGGCTTGTTAATGCCTCAAAGGCTGATTCTGCTGTTCTGACTGTAATCCGTCTGCCGTCAGCTTGGTATCTTTCTCTTGCTACAGCTGTTTGAACCGCATGAACAATGTTTTCCTTAATGCTGAATGTTTTTTCAGCTTCTGTGTACAAATGAGATTTATAAGCTATTGGTACCGTTTCTCCCTCATTAGAGGTTAGGTATGTGAATCCGCATCTTCCTGGGATGACCCGAATCACAAGGTTGCGTGTGTTATCGCGTGTTTGCAGTTTTGTTTTAACTAACATGTCTGTTTGTAAAGATCTCAAAATTTCTGTGTGTTTTTGAGTCCAATTGATTCTTTTAAAATCTGGTCTTATTAAGTCATAGAGAGGTTTAACCCTCTCCGCGTAATTTAGAATGTAAGTTGTTCCAAAATTCAGGAAACCTAGAATTGACTGTAAGTTTTTCAGCGTTCTTGGAGCTTGGATTACAGCACATTTCTCCAGGAAATTGTCTGCCAGGCTTTTGCCTTCACTTGATAATTCATATCCTAAGAACAGGACAGTTAGATGGGCAATTCTTGACTTTTTGAAGTTGAATTTGTAACCCTCTGCTGCGCACCCAAGTATTATGGTGTTCACTCTTTTCAAGTGAGTATCCAAGTCATCATCTGTTAGATAGATGTCATCGACATAAGATAATGCCTCGTCATCATACATTTGTAGTAACTCTGTTACTCTCGCTGAGAATAATCCTGGGCTGTTCTTGAACCCCTGGGGCAAACGACAGAAATTTTTCTGCGAGCCATTTATTGAGAAAGCGGTCAAATATCTGCTTTCAGGTGCTATATTTTGACAAAAGAATCCATTAGAGATGTCTAATGTTGTTTTGTATTTTTTGCGCACTATGCTATTCATTAGTGCTGCACTGTGTGAGTTTTGTACTGCAAAGGTTTTGCAGCATGAGTTAAGGTGTCTGTAGTCCAAAACTAGACGATATGAATCATCTGGTTTGGAGACAGGAAACAAAGGATTGTTCATTTGTGAGGTGCATGTTTCAATCACCCCCTGGTATTCAAGTTGATCTAAGATCTCCCTGACCTGTTTTTTAGCTTCTTGCTTAATTGGGTACTGCCTTTGTGCAGTTGGTTGAGATTTTAACTGGATTTTGGGAGGAGGGGAGTCCTCATCCCATCCTACGTGGTTTTTATATAATGCAGGAGCTTGGGCTACTGCCCACTTTCTTGCAAGTGTATATTTTCTATGTATTGGAATGTGATTTGAGAAGGCAGGCATAATCATTTCTTCGCCATGAGGGCACTCCCTGACAAACTCTGGTGGCCAGTCTTTTTCAGCTAAAAGGATGTCATAGCTTTTGGTGAGGTTATCCCAAAATAGACCCCTTATTTTCCTAGTCTTATCTCCCTCTATACGTAAAGTTATTTCATATATTTTATGAGGTTTGCTAACTCTGGTATCTGCAGTTTCCACCTGAATGTACTCATTCGTGTCCACTGTCTCCAGATGATTCATCAGGATCTTGCGAGCTATGCTCACTTCTGCTGCGCTGTCTAGCATTGTCTGAGCCCACTCTCCGTTTTTCAGCTGTGTCCTCAGGATCCTCGGCATGTTTGATTACTTTAATACTGGCTACCTTCTTCTTTGGAAATTGTAACTTTTTATTTTGATGAGCAGGTTCCTTGTCTTTGGACTTGACGTGCTCTTCCCTGTGTTCTGACCGTCCTCTTCTTTCCGATTTCTGCGAGAAAGTCTGAAAAGATCGAGATGGACGTGTATCAATATCTTGATATCTATCAGGTTTCTTCAAATTATCCCTATTTCTAAGGTTGTATTTTTTCTCAGAGGGCTCCCTCTGGGGAGACTTGTGTCCTTGGTCTGGAGATCTTTCTCTCCGCCGAGGAGACCTTCCTCTGGACTGGAATTTCTTCTCTTTGGGAGTGGATTGTTTATTTCTATCCCAGCTCTTTTTTGGAGTGTTTAGATTATTTTTAATAAATACCTTTTCAGGATATTCAGTTAGTTGGGGTTTCACTGGTTTCCCACCCAAACTATCTCTTCCTAGTTCTTCATAGGGTTTTTCTATGATTCTGGCAAGTTCAAAAGGTTGTTCTGCTATATCTGTTTCTTTCAATCTTTGGCGGATCGCCACAGTTGCTGCTTCCCCCTTTATGTTGGCTAGTAATATTGCCGAGACCTGCTTGAAGTCTTTCAGTAATTTCATACCCAGAGTTAAAGCAGGTTCTGGACCGTATTCATTTTGAATCTGTTTTAGCAACTCTGGTATTACCGCCATGGACGGAACACCATGTGTTTTTGTGTAAATGGAAGCAAAGACTGTCCCCAAGTGTCACAGTCCTCCACATGTGGAGCGATCCCCATTGGAAGACAGATAGTCAGAATTCTGTGTTTCTCAGTAGGGGTAGTGTCCAGAAACACTGCCTCTATCTGAGTGATTTTTTGTGCTAACCAGAATGGAATTTGTTCCCTTTTAATGGGTACTTTACCTAGACAGGACTGTATGTTCTGTGGAGTGATTTTATTTGTGTTACCCTGATGAGGGGTCAGCTGTGGAATTTTAATAGCTGTTTGGACTGTTGAAGTCCGCATTACATATTGGACTAATTGTCTGTGTATTTTAATCAGTTGTTTTAACTGTACTAAAAGTTCTGGTATTGACATTTTTTCAATGTCTGGATGTGGTGTGTAGCTGGCTAGAACCGGCCACGTTGCTCCTGGTCTACCTAGTAGACCGAGCCTGCTGATGTGATCATTATGTTTTAGGGCGCCTTTAAACCAGAGCAGGTGCTCTTGGTATTTGAGTGGGATTTCCACCTCCTCGAAAGGGGTGTACTCATCCGGTGGTTCCTCTATTTTGTAATAGTGGAACTCCTTTGTTACAGCGTTTGCTGCTGGAAAGTTTATCCATGAATAGAATACCTCTGTCTGCTGATATTCATGTGCCTCAATTACAAATATGACTGTACCACCTCTCGATGTCAGTCCATTTTCTATAAGTTTTAAAGTTATAGTTTTTCTTATGCTGACCGGGATGAGTATTGCATCCGGGTCTTGCTGTAGGAGACTTGTGTCATCCGCTAGGAGTTGAGCTGCTATTCTAGCTGCCTCCCTTTCTTCTTCACCGTCTGACATTTTACTGACAGGAAGGTTTTTTGTTGCAGATCAGGTTTCCACGGAAACAAAGATTAGGTGCACAATGTTTTGGAACAGTGTATCCTTCAACGTTGAATAAACCAAAAACTATACATAGGAGTCTCCTCTTACTAAGTTTGGCGGATTTAACCTTTGACCCACTCCAGACGTCTTTGGAGTTTTTATGGGAGAAAGGGTCTGTGTGGAAAAGCACGACTGAGTTACTCTAATGCCTTGCGTTAGTTTTATCGCCTTACCAAACGTTGGGCGCCATGTAGTGTAGTTCCTATTATCCCAATAGGCTCTGCGCATTGGAATAATATCTTCAATAGTATAGACGTAGGACAGAGGTTAACTAGGTCTTCTACTGACGATATTAGACTTAAGTTTTGTGTGCCAGCTAGCTCAGAGTTCACTAGAAACTTTCTCGAATAGGCGAGGAGGAGTTTAACCTCCCTGGATAGACAAGAAGGGATTTAGTTTCTGACAACCATAGAACATGACAACTTTGCTCTCCCTAATCAAGAGTATATCTCCAGAGTCGTGTGAAAACAAAAGACAACTATTTTACTCAGTCAGTACGTGCATACTTAGTTCCACCAGATTGTAGAGAAAGAAGAGATGGGCGTGTTCAATAAAAGGTGTTATTTATTGATCAGTCTCTTTTTCTCATACAAGAGAAATGAATTGCTACAGTAGCAATACTTAAGGTTAAGTAAAGTGCATACAGTAAAAGCAGGATTATAAAATAATACTGTAAAAGCATTGATATGGTTTCTTAGCCATATGATACTTTAAAATGGATAAAAGATATACATACATATATACATTGACTAATCGTACTCAACTGGTGCTTCTAACTATGCCTACCCCGGTGTACCTGACCTAAGCCTAATACGTGGGAGGGAGTAAGTAAGTAGCAGTTTAAGTTAAGTTTGTTTTGCCAAGAATCTGACTCAAGAATTCTCTGTAAAGGGTTAGTCAGTTCAGTACCTGGGATTTAGAAGGCAGGAGGGCTGGTATCTCTCTTTCAGGACTCGGTATCCCAGTTACCCGCGAAGGTAAGCCGGAAACGCCGGAGGCTGGATTTCTCGGCAGGAGAAAAGACAGCGTCTCTCTCAGCGCGTCAAAAGGGAGGGGCAGCGTCCGTGGGCTTCCTGCATCAGCTGGGCTCTCCGGCAAGTAGCGCTGCTCCAAGCTTATCACCACCGTGTCTTTGCTTAGGGCAGCGTTGGTATATTTATACCTGAAAGGTGCCGTGTTTGACGTAAGGATGGACATAATACGTCAGTAAGGATGTCATAAGAACTGGTCGTTCTTGCATTCTTTACAGGAGTTCTCGAACGAAATCAAAACAATAGCTACGGGGGATTTCCCAGGTCTGCTGGAGGTTTGGGTTGTTTTGAGAACTCGGTGTGCTTTCTAGGGGGCTGGAGGAATAGGGCTTGCTTAATGTGACAGCATGCGCTATGACTTAATCTGAAAACGGGATGTAGTAGATGTAGCCGTACTTGTAAAGCGCACTGATACTCCTGAGTGTCCTGGCGCTGTACTCATACCGCTAGGGAACCCTTCCTGGTTTTTCCCCATGAAATGTCCATTCCTGGGCATCCCCAGGGTGCAACCAGGCATCCCTAGCGCTGTAGGGGGCCGTTGTGGAGACTAAGCAAAGCAAGCTATTGCCCAGAGTTGCAGTGTGGGACCCATGCTTAGAGTAGGCACCGAGGCGAGAAATCAGGTCCGAGGAATTATGAGCCCAAGATACGCCGAGACCAGCCAAGGTAGGAATTGAACCCTGGTCCCGGGCCAGACCTCGGCATCAGGGGCTGCCACTCTAACCATTGAGCCACACTTCACTGGATTCTGTGCCGTTGTATGGATATTAGTGAATTATTAACCGGACAAGGGTCAGAAATAGGAGTATCGATATAGGTACCTAGATAAACACACTACAGGAAAGCCTATATTATTCACTTGCTAAATTCGGTTTTCCCCTGAGTTGATTGGACTAATTTCCAAATTTTATGAGGAAGCAACGGCCCAAATAATTGTAAATGCCAATAAGGTGGGCGTCTGCAGAGTAGTTAGAGGGATAAGACAGGGCTATCCCCATTCTCCTCTACATTTTGCATGTTTTATAGAGCCCCTTGCAATTGCTATTCGTTCTATTAGTAGTTTAACATCTCCAGTGCCCGATATGACCAACATCAAACTTTACGCCGATGATATTGCTCTTTTTTTAAAACCTGATAATGAAGTGTAAATTCAAATTTTTAATTTGTTTCAGGAATTTCAATCCACTGGGGGTTATAAAAGTAATACATCCAAGGCTGAGATTCAGCTTTGTAATTGTACATCTGATTCACTATTGGCAGAACTGATTCCACTGGTTAATACTCGACCTAAGAGGTATTTAGTTGTGTATGTCACGGAAAATGTCAACGATCTTTATGCCTTAAATTATATTCCTCTTTACAAAAAAATAAAAGATAAATTAACAAAATGGAAAGATTTTCCAATATCAATAATAGGTCGAGTAGCCATAATTTGCATGATGATTTTACCTCTATGTAACTTTCAATTTTTAGCCATTCTAAATGCTGTCCAAATTACATTTTTTAAGGAAGTTCAAGGTCTGTTTTCTACATTTATATGGGCAAATAAGGTGTCTAGGCTTTCAATAGCTGCACTTTTGAGACCGGTGACAGGAGGGGGACAAGCTCTTCCAGACCTGAAAGAGTACTATTATGCTAACTTTGCACACACCATATAAGGAACAATGAAGGTTTTAAATATTAACAGACACAATGTTATTTTTAGATATAATTTATAAAGAATATCTAATCCAAGACTTAATGCGTTTAATAAAAACACCCAAAAAAGTTAGATACAAACCCCTACAATGGAGCATCAAGCAAAAAACCCCCAGCTTTTTGGGCACTATATGATCCCCGATATAAATGGAGAAACTTTCCTCTCTGACATATACATAGGTCAAAACCCATTACTAGACCCAGTGATTATAGTTAACTGGAGAAGTCAGGGCTTTTTTAAAATAGGAGACTTTCTATTGGGAGATTGGAAAACCTGGTCCGAAATAGAACCATTCATTAAACATAGCAAAATAATTCTACAATGGTCTTTCACCGGGGTTAGAGGCTTTCTGTTGGAACTTAACCCTACACTTATCACCGATGCCAGTGAGCCAGCAGTGCAACTAATAGATCCTACACATTGTATCTCAATAAGTGGCTGGGCCTCCCTTTTCCGAGCTCGAGAGGCAGGCAAATTATATCAGAAAGCACAGAGAAAATGGGAAAACCAGAAAGGGCTCCAAATCTCTACTACAGCTTGGAGCCAGATAAAAAGTTGTATAGCTCCTTGCTGAAAGCAGCCAACTTTAAACAAATGCAATACTATTCTAAATGGCTGCTTTATCAAACACCGGACTTTCTGCATAAAATAAACTCCCACATCTCGTTAAACTGCTTTCAGTGCAATATGGAGGGAGGGGGGAACTGGAACCATATTATCTGTGGGTGCTTGAAGCTAAATAGATTTGGGAATATTATTAATAGATAGTACCACGATACATTGAAAGTCCCACAGATGTTAGCTACCCAGACAATGGTTTTAGGATACTCTCCTGATTTAACAGCAACTGCCCTACAAAAAAATCTTATATATATATATATATTCACTGAAAAAACCATAGGTTTCAGGAGTTATATAGTTTGGAATTAGTTTTTAAAAAACCTTTGAAATTCACACAAAAAACTATAAGTTTTAGTGGTGTTATAGTTAGCTGGACATTTTACTCATACAAAACCAATGAAATTGCTCCTATATAGTTAGTTGTACTAACTATATTTTGCGCACCCGCAATCCACTGCTGATGATGTCACATATTAGATCATTCATGACATGGTCAGTGACATCACTGATGACATCTCAAATGACATCACTGATGACATCATCCAGTGAATGTGGTTTGCTTCGTTATTTAACTATGCATTATATATATAGCAATTTACATTGAAGAATGAGTGGATATATATAAATAAATATTTGGATGGAGGATTTAGTAACAGTGTAATTGACTGTTTACTTGACCAATTTATAATGTCTCACTAAATATAGTGGATAGTGACTAAACTGTGTGAATATCTGTATCACTGTGTCAGTTGTTGTGTAAACTGATTCTACCGTTGGTTACTAGCTATGTGAAAGTCTATATTAGTTATTGATTAGTTAACTGAGTATTTGTATGGGAGTGTGAAAGTGTGTGTGGTTCGGTGGGGGGGGGTGACTGTCCAAAGATGTGTGAATAGTTGATTCAGTAGATATATGAAGTTAAAACTACATGTTCTAACAGTTTGGGTGAGGGAATCTCTTTATGGGTGTGGTGATGAGCAAATATATTTCTCAAAGGTACAGGTCCAACAAACTAGAAAAATAAAAGGCAGTGTATGTGTCAGTTGTTGTATATAAATAAGTATACATAAGACACAATGATTGTGTGAGTGACTGTATGGATAACTGTATACTTGTAATAATGATTTTATAATTCACTAAGTATGACTTACTATCTAAATGAATAGAAGAAGTGGTGTTTGTATAAGTGTTTTGCTAAGTAAATATGTAAGTATGATCCATTTTTTGCATAAGTGAGTAGGATGACTTCATATGTGAATAGGATGCGTGCTGTTGTTTAATGTCGATATAGATGTATAAGTATTTTTGATAGTGTTCTATTGTTCATTGACAGCATGTATGAGTGAATCCATAGGTAAGTGATTAGATGTGTGTATACATCTATGAATCACTGAGTGGATTTTTAGATACTTGTATTGCTGTGACAATGGATTTAAATATGATACTCTGTATTTTACAAACAGTGATGAAAAATTGTAATAGTGTATGAAAAGGTGTATGTGATTGTCACGTGGATGATGTCATCAGTGATGTCATCAGTGAGGTCATTTGAGATGTCATCAGTGATGTCACTGACCATGTCATGAATGATCTAATATGCGACATCATCAGCAGTGAATTGCGGGTGCGCGAAATATAGTTAGTACAACTAACTATATAGGAGCAATTTCATTGGTGTTGTATGAGTAAAATGTCCAGCTAACTATAACACCACTAAAACGTATAGTTTTTTCAGTGAATTTCAAAGGTTTTTTAAATGCTGATTCCTAACTATATAAGGCCTGAAACCTATGGTTTTTTCAGTGAATTTCAAAGGTTTTTTAAATGCTAATTCCTAACTATATAAGGCCTGAAACCTATGTTTTTTTCAGTGAATTTCAAAGGTTTTTTAAATGCTAATTCCTAACTATATAAGGCCTGAAATCTATGGTTTTTCCAGTGTTTTAAAAAAAATTGATTGGTTAACTGGCTTATTAAGTGTATCTTAGTGAATACATATATTAGCGAGTAATGTTTAAATATTTAAACATATGCATGAGTGATGTAATATGTGACATCATCAGCAGTGCATTGCAGACGTGCAAGTTATAGTGAGTCCAACTAACTATAACGTGGGAATTTCAATGGTTTTATGCGAGTAAAATTTCCAGCTAACTATAACTGGTGTGAAACCTATGGTTTTTTCAGTGAATTTCAAAGGTTTTTTAAATTCTAATTCCTAACTATAACTGGTGTGTAACCTATGGTTTTTTCAGTGAATATATATATATATAAAATTTCTATGGCAAAATGAAACCCCTCATTTTGTTCCTTTTCAAATTAAATGTATTAAGTGTTACCACTTTATTCCAATCAAGATGACTTCAGGTGTGCCATACTTTTGTCATTAGTAAGACTGTTAGCGTTCTAGTTGTTCTTTAGAACACTCTGGGACATTCTGTCATTGGGCTATAGTTGGGCTACATCTGGCTGATATTTGGGCTACATTTGGGCTCTTTTGTCTCTGATGGCCATCTTGGGAGACTGCATATCAGATTTTTTTTAATGAAATATAAGAGGATTTGAGAAGTCACTCAAAATGTGCCCTAATTTTTCTTTCTTCAGCACTAATCATAATTTCTATGGCAAAATGAACCCCCTCATTTTGTTCCTTTGCAAATTAAATGTTTTAAGTGTTAACACTTTATTCCAATCAAGATGACTTCAGGTGTGCCATACTTTTGTCATAAGTAAGACTGTTAGCGCTCTAGTTGTTCTTTAGAACACTCTGGGACATTCTGTCATTGGGCTATAGTTGGGCTACATCTGGCTGATATTTGGGCTACATTTGTTTTTTTTGTCTCTGGTGGCCATCTTTGGGCTACATTGGGCTACATTGGGCTACATTGGGCTACATTTGGGCTCTAACATATATATAGCCCAATGTAGCCCAATATATATTTTTTCAAAGTTAATTTTCGTAAAAACCACTGAAGCACATATCTTGAGACATAGCAAAGGCACATCGGGCTACCAGTCCCTACAATTTTACCAAGTTTGGTGGAAAACCATTCAGCCGTTCGGGCTAAAAGTGAGTCCAACCGCCCTATGGAAATTAACATGGGGAAAACATGTTTTGGGACCCCCTTTTATCTCGGCCCCCGCTTGACGAATCCCCCCCAAACTTTCAGGGAAGGAGCGGAGCGCCGCGAGGCAAAGTTAAGGAAAATTTCAGGAAGATTCCTCAACCGGCGCCAAAGTTATTCCTAATAGAATGTTGCGATTTCCCTATGGAAAACAATCCTAACTATATATACCTACTGGCTATCGCCAGTAGGTAATATATATATATATATATATATATATTTATATATATATATATAGGTCCTGGCTGCTAGGTCGCTGATTCTTCAAAGGTTGGAGGTCGGAGGATATTCCAACTTTTTCACAGCTACTCAGTAAACAAGACAGGATTAAGGAGCATGAACGACAATATGCCCTAATATCAAACTCCCGCTCAAAGATCAGACTCCTACAGGAAGTTCAAGACTTTATGGGAGAATGTGAGTCAAAATGTAGTAAGAGGTTTGTAGTGAAGATGGTCCACTCAGGAAGGTAGTATTTCAAGATGATTTTATTCATGAAGATAACAAGTTGTAAGGTACTGGACATCATGTAGATATGTGGTAGATCAGAGCCCCACCAGGAGCTGCCTGTCAGCTGCTCAGCCCATGACCAACTGTCGCTCTCTGCCTCCCTCAGTCCCAACATTCCAAGGCATCATAATACTCCAACATTCTAATGAGTCAGAGCACAGGCACTGGCAGAGCAGGGCTGGTAAAACACCTTACAGTATAATATGCAGGATACTACATATCCCCTTTCGTTCTAACAGAAGCAATAAACCACTACGTGAATAACAACTAGCGAGAGAGAACCAAAGAGGAGATAACAAGGAAGAATAGCAGAGGAACAGAAACAACGACAAGGAAAGGTGTAAGCAAAGCAACGTGAAGAGACAGGTGGAAGAATAAGAGGAGGAGGAAGAGAAGAGTAATGCGGAACCCAATAGAGATAACACAGACTCACGGACATAGAAAAGATGAGGAAATAACGAGTAATCAGAAAATGGAAACATCATGGGGCAGAAGAACTCACACGCACCAAGGACTGACCCCCGAACGCACCCACTGGCCAGGCAGGCAAGAAGGGAAGAAAGAACAAGGCACAACGGAGTATGGACACCAGCCTCCACACAGACACAGGAAAGCGAGGTAACAGATTTCCTCCAGAACAGGGAAGAAAATAATCAAAGAAGGAACAAAAGAAGGCTGGAGAGACAACAAGAAATGTAGATCCAGAAACCAGGGATGACAAAGAGAATGACACCACGAGGAAAGCTGGATGAATAGGAAAACAGAGAAGAGGCAAAGTAGATACATACAGGATGACTACAACTTCTCACTGTTTCCAATAACAGAATAAATACAATGTAAATGTAGCATTGCGTTATTCAAAACAGCAAAATTACAAAATGTAAATAGACAATATCAGTCATAAGGACTAAAACCCATGACCGTCCTCTACTCCTATGTAAGAGTGTGAGGAGCACTGTAAATGGGACTGAAACCCATGTGACGCCCTATGTAGGGTGACCATGTAAATGTAAATTGGAATGTAATCCATAAGATACCCTGTGTGAGGGTGAAAAATGTAAATGGGACTGTGACCCATAATACGCCCTGTGTGAGGGTAAAAATGTATATGTAAATGGGACTGTAACCCATGAGACACCCAGTGAGAGGGTAAACATGTAAATGGGACTGTAACCCATAAGACATCCTGTGTGAGGGTGAAAAATGTAAATGGGACTGTTACCCATACTACGCCCTGTGTGAGGGTAAAAATGGGACTGTAACCCATAACACGGTTCCCTATGTGAGGACACTCGTGAAAAGGTAGATGGGACTGTGACCCTATCTACGGTGCCCTTGTAAGGCTAAAAGTCGTGTGTTACCTGCCTCGTCGCCAAAATATGTAGTGAAGATGGTCCACTCAGGAAGGTAGTATTTCAAGATGATTTTATTCATGAAGATAACAAGTTGTAAGGTACTGGACATCATGTAGATATGTGGTAGATCAGAGCCCCACCAGGAGCTGCCTGTCAGCTGCTCAGCCCATGACCAACTGTCGCTCTCTGCCTCCCTCAGTCCCAACATTCCAAGGCATCATCAGACTCCAACATTCTAATGAGTCAGAGCACAGGCACTGGCAGAGCAGGGCTGGTAAAACACCTTACAGTATAATATGCAGGATACTACAAGGTTGTTATGCTGCTGGATTGGGTATATTTATTTATATAATATTGATGATCATAAATCTGACTGCATGATTGCTGTTTTGGAATATTGCACTATATAAATCGTATTAGTTTTTACTTTATATGGTTTTAGTAATTGCTCAAATCATGTGGATGGTAGGATGTGATATTCATGTATTTGTTTATTTTAATATTATTGTATTAAGTATTGATAAACTATCTTTAAATAAAACTTTTTTTTTTAAATACTACATTTTTTAATAAATAGGAAGTATCAATGAGAAAATTAATCAAACCACAACTTGTGATCAACATATGTAAATGTATATAGCACACCTAGAGCACAGAGTACTACCTCACATGAACCCTATTCCAGATCCATAACATATTCTAGATCACTTGGGGTTCAGCCCAAGCAAACTTTTCATCTGGTGGAAAATAAAGATGCTGATAGGCTGGCTGCACTGGTTAACATGGTTAAAGCAGGATTCTGGTGAAAGACTTCTTTAACAATACCAAATGACTATTCCACGCTCATCTATAAATGTATTAATATCCTGGGTATTTCCACCCACACCTTTGAAGGAGCCCAACATACTTTTGTTAATTACTTGCTTTGCATTATCACCATATTGGCCATTTAAAACGGTTGTTTACCTGTTTTGATATTATATTTTTGTTTCTTTAATATTTTTGCAGAAACTAGTTCATACTTTCATCCCATTTGGTAAAATTATTCATCTGGCCATCATGAGGCCAAATGTAGGAATGCACAAATTAGTTCATCATATTGGATGAATTTGAATCAACTACAGTTACCAATTAGCACATTTCTATTTATTTACCATTAAAAGGACCAAAAAGGAGTTCATAATAGTGAATATTTAAAATACGCTGTTAGTAATTCCCAATGAGGAAATCACTATTTTATTGAATGTCACACTGGCACTTACTTGTGACAGCCAGGAAGTGTCCCATACATCTACAGTACAGGGCAGAAGAGGTGAGGAGCCGAGGAACACTGAACTGCAGAGGAAAGACGATATGGCCAGTGAGGAAGGAGCCTGAATGCATGGAGGGTGCCAGAAAGAATACATACACATTTTCAAAAGAGAGCTTGAGATCCTGGTGGAAGAATGTGTGACTAACCATGACACACTTTCTGGAAAGTCATTGCTGATTGTTCCTGAGGCCATTAATCATGGCATAAGGGTAACGATATAGGAGTGAATAAATTGCATTGGATTTGCCACCCAGAGCATAGATGAAATTTACAAAATGTGGTATGAAATGCATTCCAGGATAAAGGAGAAGCTTGCTGGCAGAAGGCATCTGTTACTGGACAGGGCTTATTTACAAGTGCACCAGTCACACTACTGGGGGAGGCAATGGAATCCACCCTTACATCAGAGGCAGTGACGTCTATACATCTGCAGCACCATCAGCAGATACATATTAGTACCTCTCATCCTACTATACAGATGTGTATTCTGTTCCCATGCATGAATATGGATTATAATCCATTCAAAATTAACATCTAATCTGTACATATTCAAAACGTTCCATACCTTCGGTCTTTAAGACATAGAGGGCCAGATGTAGGTAGGCTTTTACCGGGTGGTAACGGCCGAATTCGGCCGTTACCACCCGGTAAAAGCAATTTGACATGTAGGTACCTGTAATTTACAGACTCGGTAAATTTACCGGTAGGTAAATTTACCGAGTATGTAAAATACCGAGTCGGTATCATTACTGATTCCGGACAATTGGTATGTAGGTGGGACTCTTCTGAGTCCCACAAGCAGTACCACATCGGTATTTTACCATCAAATACTACTTGATGGTAAAATACCGTTTCTGGTGTGCATGCACATGTGTGCATGCACACCTATGCCATATGACAGGCAGACCTGCCCTTAGGGCAGGTATGCCTGCCACATGGCACCCGAGCCTCTTTTGGGGGTGCCAGAGGGTGTCAAAGTGACACCCCCTGCACCCTTGTGACAGTCGGTATTTTCCGATGTGGTAAATACCGACCGGTATATGCCCAATCAATCCTATGGGCTTCAAAGCCCATAGGAATGCATGGGCATTAACTGGTCGGTATTTACCACATCGGAAATTACCGACTGTTTCCGATTCGGTAATTGCACATCTGCAATTACCTACATCTCGGAATTTTTATTTACCGACCTCTTAAATACCGAGTCGGTATGACTCGGTATTTAAGAGGTCGGTAAATAAAAATTACCTACATCTGGCCCTGAGAGAGCAGTAGTAATGTAAAAATAACCTCTGTCTTTATAAAGTAACAAACTCTTGTGCAGATCTAACATGTACTACATATACAACTGGCAATTCAGTCTATCCTTTCCTTCTTGGTAACAATCTCCCCTAACACTGGCAAAAACGTACACACTCCACTGGATTGGTCGTTGTGAAGGACCTCTTGCTGACCGTGAACTGCTCCAACCAACTTCAGATCCCTTTAATGAATCTTTTTACAATTGCAATTCCTTTTGTTCTTCAAATTGTTTTGTTTTGGGACACCACTAACAGACATAGGCAAACTTGCATGAAGGAATCATGTGCACCTTCCCCTTATCAGAATGCAACTAAACATCAATGTCACCACAGTGTATTACAATGATTTGATGAAAGGCCTTTTTTAAGATGGTCATTCTTTAAAAGTAAGGAGGCAAGACAGAAGTCTTCTGCACCCTGGTTCTCAAAAGACCTATACAAGGAAAGAAAACCCCTGAGCAGACTAGAGGATGCATAAAGACACCTCCACACCTGAGCCAGGAGTAGCTACAAAACTCACATGTACATGGGGACATCTCACATCAAAACGCTATGAGAGTCCTCCAAGAACCATCTAAGTATTATTGGAGTAGTTCAAGAGGCGAATATTTGCTGGCATGATTGACATCCCACAATCTTTTTGAAATGATTCACTAAGAATTTTAAATCCACTTAACCCTCAAGTCTTTGACCCCTTGTAAGTTAAACCTTTAAAGCCTGGACAACTGCTCTCACTGTCTGAACTCTCAGTGTTTGAGGTACTCAAAACTATAGGAAAAATAAAACATCAAACTACTTAGATACCTGGAGATATTTGTACGGTACTGACCAAACATCTGCATGCCTACTGTACCACTCTGGTAAATGTATTGCTTGTTCAAGTGGCGTTCCCAGACTGTCTTAAAAATCGACAAATCTCCATTTTTGAAGAAGCTTACCGTTAAAGCCAATGACTTCAGGGGCGTAGCTAGGGGGGGGGGGTGGGGGCGGTCCGCCCCAGGCGGCACTATTTGTGGGGCGGCGGCCCGCGCGGCACTGGTGGCCCGTTGCGGCGGCCTTTAAAATTTATTTGGGGACACTGACACTAGTAGTGTCAGTGTCCCCAAATAAGGGACCGATTACGATTGCGGTGAATCCGCATCCTCCAGGCCGGCGGAAGCCACCGCCGGCCCGGAGGATGCGGACTCACCGCTGCGTTCAGAGAAATAACCCCCCGCCGAATTAGGATGGCGGGGGGTCATCTGCGGACAGCTAGAATGTCCGCCGCTTTTCCGCCGCCGCCGCTTTTCCGCCGCTAATATGGTGGCGGTGTGATTGTGTGCGAGCAGGTGATTGCTTGGAAATCAGATCACAGAGAGCCATCATTGGGTCCGATCTGTGGAAATTCTGCATGCTTTCCCAGATACACAGCACCAAGGGACAATGGCTGTCTCTTCAAATCACCAGACATAGGGGCCGATTATGATGGAGGATTTTCCGCATCCTCCGGGCCGGCGGAAGCCACCGCCGGCCCGGAGAATGCGGAAAATCCTCTGCGGACCCACCAAAGACCCACCGCCACATTAGGATGGCTGGTGGGTCCTGGTTTCCGTCCGCAGCTTTTCCGCCGCGGTTGGCTTACAACCGCGGCGGAAAAGCACTAATATGGTGACGGTGTCTCTCAGACACCGTCAGCCATATTAGGATGCCCGAAAAGAAATGCTTTTCCACGGCGGGTTTTCCGCCGTGGAAAAGCATACGGAGCTTCACTGCGGGGGCCCTTTGCGGGCCCCCTGGGGGAAGGGGGGCTGGGGGGGTGCACATGGGGGGTACCTATGGTACCCCCCTGCATTTGTATGTAGTAATCGGCAGGCACCGCGCGGTGCCTGCCGCTTGCTGCATACAAATACAATATATGCATTTTTAACATTGCGGCGGGTGCAGCTTGAAGCTGCACCCGCCGCAATGTTAAAGATTAAGGATGTGACCGCCACCCTGGCGGTCACATCCTAATCTGCACGGAGGGACCGCCGCAGCCCCTGCGGACGGTCCCTCCTACTCTATGGTGGCGGACGGACTCAGGTCCGTCCGCCATCATAATCGGCCCCATAGTCTGTACCTACCTGCTCCACAGGGTTGTATGTGATTTCATAGAAAAACGATTAAATGCCACATAAACTGTCTGTTAGAAACTTTCGGGATGAATTGCATTTGCCATTTCATATAAACCAATGAATAGATTTAGCATGCTTACAGGGCCGTTTCTGCCATTAGGCAAGACTAGGCGGCCGCCTAGGGCGGCAAAAGGGCTAGGGCGGCAAAAAGCAGAGTTCTTACTGTACGTACAAAAACGTAAACAAACAGACCTAGAAAGCGGCATCACGTCACATTCGGTGCCAGTGCACCACGGGCAGGGGTCCTACGGTGCGCGCCCGCCACTGCAGACCTCCACACTCTTTGGAAATGTCCTCCAGTGGGAAGGTGTTGTGTAAAGTGAGTGAGGCGCACATTTCTAATACCTGCGCACACCCGAAATGGCTCCCACCTGCCTCTGCACAGCACCAAACTACCTTGCCCCTTCGTCACTCCTGGTCTCTCGCTGCACTTTTAAACAAGCATTGGAAATGCAATAGGTCTCGCAGTAGGAAAGTTTGAGCTATAGGTGTTATTTATTTTTTTGTTTTTTATTTATGTGTTGTTTTTTCTAAATAGCTAAATTAATAGCTTTCTTCTTTACAAAGCCAATAGTTATAATTTTTCTAAATGTGACACCTCTAGCATTTGTAAAGCAACATGTTTTGTATTAACGGGACTTATATGTGACTTATATGTATTGATATAAAAAAAATCAATGGCTTTAAAAAACAATTAATAATTAATACGTAAATAAAATGGATTTTATTTTATATTGCCAATAGCTTAAAGTTTATTAAATATATTTAGTGAAGATGCTGTGGTTGCGCTGAGTGAGGGTGAGTGAGGGTGAGGGTGAGTGAGGGTGAGGGTGAGTGAGGGGTTGAGGGTGAGTGAGGGGTTGAGGGGTTGAGGGTGAGTGAGGGTGAGTGAGGGTGAGTGAGGGTGAGTGAGTGAGGGTGAGTGGGTGAGGGTGAGTGAGTGAGGGTGAGGGGGTGAGGGGTTGAGGGTGAGTGAGGGTGAGGGGGTGAGGGGTTGAGGGTGAGTGAGGGTGAGGGTGAGGGGTTGAGGGTGAGTGAGGGTGAGGTGTTGAGGGTGAGTGAGGGTGAGGGGTTGAGGGTGAGGTGCTGAGGGTGAGTGAGGGTGAGTGAGGGTGAGGTGTTGAGGGTGAGTGAGGGTGAGTGAGGGTGAGGGTGAGGGGTTGAGGGTGGGTGAGGGTGAGGGAGGGTGAGGGGTTGAGGGTGAGTGAGGGTGAGGGGTTGAGGGTGAGTGAGGGTGAGGGTGAGTGAGGCTGAGGGGTTGAGGGTGAGTGAGGGTGAGTGGGAGTGAGGCTGAGGGGTTGAGGGTGAGTGAGGGTGAGTGAGAGTGAGGGTGAGGCTGAGGGGTTGAGGGTGAGTGAGGGTGAGTGAGGGGTTGAGGGTGAGTGAGGGTGAGGGGTTGAGGGTGAGTGAGGGTGAGGGGTTGAGGGTGAGGGGTTGAGGGTGAGTGAGGGTGAGGGTGAGTGAGGGTGAGTGAGGGTGAGTGAGGGTGAGTGAGGGTGAGTGAGGGTGGGTGAGGGTGGGTGAGGGTGAGTGAGGGTGGGTGAGGGTGAGTGAGGGTGGGTGAGTGAGGGTGAGTGAGGGTGAAGGGTTGAGGGTGAGTGAGGGTGAGGGTGAGTGAGGGTGAGTGAGGGTGAGGGATTGAGGGTGAGGGGTTGAGGGTGAGTGAGGGTGAGGGTGAGTGAGGGTGAGGGTGAGGGGTTGAGGGTGAGTGAGGGTGAGGGTGAGTGAGGGTGAGGGGTTGAGGGTGAGTGAGGGTGAGGGGTTGAGGGTGAGTGAGGGTGAGGGGTTGAGGGTGAGTGAGGGTGTTGGCTATTGTGCGCCGGGGTTTACACTACTTCAGTTAGGGCCGCACACTGCATGTCAGAGAAGAGAGAGAAGGGGAAGGGGGAGGAGAAATGCGACACGGCGGGCAGGGGAGGGGGCTGTGTTATCTCAGCAGAGTCGAATCAACAAACGGAACAGTGCACCGCCGTTAACATTGTAGAAGTGGACATCCAGAAAAAATACAGGGATGGTTGGAAAAGGTTAATTATCTCGTAGCCCACACGCTGGAGTCAGAGCAAAGTCTTCAATGTTTATCCAGGCGTACTTGACATTAACATACCGTATGATGTTTAATATCCGCTCCCCTTTTTAAAAAAAAATTCAGCCACAAAACAGCACATGGCGCTTATGATATATCAGTGGGTTGGAAACATTACCGGCGCGCTGGAGCGCCGCTGCGGCGCGCAGCGAAGCACTTGCCCCACTAGGTTTGGGGGAGAGATTGAAGCATTGGACAAGCTGTCAAAGATGCATTTTGGGAATGCTACAAAACGCGCAATTACCCAGCAGCTCACGGCTGCCAAGAGGCACTTCCGGAACTGAGCTCTGAAATGGGTTGGGGAATGAGAGGGGGGGAGGGGAGGGAGAGAGAGTGGGATTCGAAAGACAAAAGGGGGAGAAAAGACAGGGTAAGGGAAAAGAATAGGAGGAGAGGAGGGTAGAAAGAGACGAAAAGCGAGTGAATAAAAGGGTTTTTTTGTGACAAAGAGGGAAAGTGGTAGTAAAAGGAAGGAGGGGGGAATTTAAAGGGAGCGACAGGAGAGGGAATGGAGGGGTGAAAGGCAAATGGTGTACACGGTTTAAGGAGGATGGATTTGTTGCAAACTACAGTGAGAAGTAGGGGAGCCCGCAGAAGAGTTGGATGAGAGAAGAAATATGTCAAACAGCACAAAATGAAGGAGTCCAGAGTGGAGTGGTAAAGGAGAATAGAAAGGGAGAGTGGGCAGGGGAGGGGGCGGAGCGGGGAGAGGGAACAGACGGAGCGAAGGCAGATAAGGGGAGGGGGGAGGAGAAATGCGACACGGCGGGCAGGGGTGGGGGCGGAGCGGGGAGAGGGAACAGACGGAGGGAAGGCAGATAAGGGGAGGGGGGAGGAGAAATGCGACAAGGCGGGCAGGGGAGGGGGCGGAGCGGGGGCTTACGTGTGTGATTAAAAAAAGATCAGAATAAACCATGTTTGTGGGCTGGGTCTGCATGGCGATGTTGAAAGCTTAATTTGCTGTGTTTAATTTGGGGTTGAAAGCAATGTGGGAAAGAGGAGAGGAAGTGAGCAGGCAGACACAGAAGCCAAACAGTCTGTGTAGCTGCCTTTAAAAGAGTGGCGGAAATGTCAGGGGGTCTCGAGGAGCCCCTGCAGGATGAGGTAAAGGTGTTTATCAAAGAGGCATTGAAAGGGTTAGCTCACCCCAGTAGGCAGTTGTCTGTCCTTGAGAGACATTTCAAAGGCATGTGCGGGCAGACCTGGACTCTGTGAGGGCTCATGGAAGGGCTGGATGTTTACACCAATGCGACGCGACCAGGCAGGGGAGGGGGCGGAGCGGGGCTGTGGGAGGAGTGCGGGAACAGACGGCGAGGGGAGGAGAGTAGGAGGAGGAGAGTAGGGGAGGCACGGCCTAGCGGCCGTGCAATCAAGAAGTGAGGGGGCGGGAGAGTAGGCAAGGCAGGCGGCTGGGGGCATGTGCACGCGCTTTTAAGCTCAATGCGCATGCGCATTGAGCTTAAAAGTCACGGGCACTGCAAGGAATCGCCACGATTCCTTGCAAGTTGGACAAAGAGTGGATAAGCCCCCATAGTCTCGCTTGCTCGATGCGCATGCGCATCGGCAGGCGAGACCTAAAAAGGCACAGCAGGAGGCGCATTGACAAACCTGAGGTGCTTCATCGTGCTCCTGGCCACCGTCTGTGTTTTCGACGGTGGGGACACGCTGTCATTATCACTGAGGTAAGTGGTGAAGCGACCGTCGCAATCTTTTATTTTGGTGGTCCCGACACTGCCCTCGGAGCCTCGATGTCAAACGTTCCCTGCAGTGCAGGAGAAAGTTTAGCGAAGATAGTATTGACTTCTCACCTCAGCTGTCTGCGCACGTACTTTGTCCAAATGATAGAAAGCACAGAACATGCTTCGTTAAGTAATCATTTTTTGGATTGAGGACAAAATACGTAAGTGGAGTGTTTCCTCTCATTAGCCGAGCTTGAAAACATAAAATCATATCACAGCCACC
This sequence comes from Lissotriton helveticus, assembly GCF_964261635.1. Lineage (NCBI taxonomy): Eukaryota > Metazoa > Chordata > Amphibia > Caudata > Salamandridae > Lissotriton > Lissotriton helveticus. The sequence continues at coordinate 692,087,611 of NC_136068.1, forward strand.
AGAAACTCAAAATGTAAAGTATTAAGAGGGAGCTATAAATAAAAATCTGTTTTTTTGTGTATCAAACGCTGCTTGCTTATTACCTTTTTTTGTTCAGGTTCGATTATTGAGGTGAAATCCGAGAGGATATTCCACGTGGGCCTGATTCACAACATTATTACCATACACAAGTTAATGCATATGCACTGTATACATTCATAAATGTTTGTATATTTGTGGTTTCAAAAACATCCGCAGTATATTTGTGCTTAATTTTTACCCCCAGTTCAGTCATATTTTCCAGATTCAATTTGTTTATTGTGAGCGTTACAACAGTAAACGTACAAATGGTACTTGCAGAAATTCTATTTTTCCTTTGTCTTAAGTTTTCTTTTTCACTAAAATGTTTTTTTCTCTATTGTGATCTCCCATTTCTACTGCTTCATTGTGATGTGTGTGCTTCGTGGCACGCTGCCCAAAGCACTTAAGGGGTGTACTTTTATCTCAGCTATACGGTAAGGGCGTTGGGATCACTCTCGTCTGCTTTGTCTGCAACAGGAGGTAAAGGTAGTTTTTAAGACGTTCAGAGCAGAGCTCTGAGCTGATGAGATTATCTAATAAATAGACATGTGGCCAGGTATGGAGTCGTAGCTGCAGGGTGTTTGAAATATGTCAAGTTTAATGGTCGATGCTCTGGACTAGTGTGCATCTTGTTTTTTTGTGCACAAGTAATAGCAACTTGTCGAATATATTTTCCCAATACCAAAAGTAATTGAGGTAATGTGGAGGAAAGAGTTTCTGTTGTAGAGTAAATTATGTGTGTCACCCGGATGGTCCCAAATTAGAGACAGCCCAATGCTCCAGGTTCAAGTCCCAGTGTTCTGTTTCACTAGCACCCAGGAGTTGTCAGTGCTAAAAAATTCAGGTTACTGATTCCCTTCTCCCTTGGTGGTAAAGTTAGAAACCCTCTACCTTTTGCCAGACACACTGCAGTGTTTGTCCAGCACGTATATGCAAAGGGGTAAGGGTGGCTCCTTGGTGTGTTGGAGCGCAGTGACCTACTACAGTTTGGCATGGGTACCTTCTGAGAATACAAACGCACTCTATTTCAATATGATTTTTCCAGATGTGTCAGCATTGTTCTCCATTGTCATAAATGTCTATAAAACAAATATTTCCACTTTTGGGAAGTTCTGTGCCCTCGAGGACTTGCAGTCCTTGTTTATACAGGTCTAGAAGGACGAACCACAAGGACAGGATCCAATGGTCATTTTTGGTGGTGAACTAAACATGGGGGATGTAAAGCACATTTTTTAATCTTAGGAATCAGGATGAAGAGGGGACTTGGAATTCTTTTCCGTCAAGATGAGAGTTCTATCCTGATAAGCATGGAAAGAATGGAACTCGCGCTTCACGTATAGCGTTAAAAGAATGCTGCTTGAGAGATCATTTCCTATGCCAGGTCTAGCAAAGCAGATAGTGAACAGCGTTCTTTTATAGTAATGCACATTTCTAATGGAGTATGTGAGTGTGAGGAATGCATCCCAAACATGTCAACACCATTCAGAGAACAATGTTTTTCTGCACTCTTTAATATTTCCCTTTACAAAAATGAAAGAAAATAGTAAATGGGATGCACTCAGTTACACTTGTCATAAATGAACAACTTAATTTTTTGTGTAAAATGTTAGTAAAGTTTACTCTACAATACTGAGGCCTGCCGGTACGTTCCTTCTATGTTCTGCTAATTTTTAGGAACAAATTCACCCTTATTCAAACCATCCCAAATGGAGGTGGGGGGCTATTAAGAAGAAAGCATTTTATTGGATGCATATAATTTTTTAATCAAAATTATATAATTTTTGTCAAACCATTTGGAGGTATACCAGTAAGGTACAAGAGTGTGCTATTTTGAATCTTAAGCTTTGTGACTTGAGCAGCTCAAGATGTATGCCAGTGTAATCATGAACTGGGCAATATAGCTGGTTCACTGTAGTAATGTGGCACCTGCTGTTTATCTTGCTGTTATATGCTTTCTGGACAAAACACAACCATTTTGTCACTTCCACACTTTCCAAGTTCTTTTATATTTAATGTATAAATTCTTCTAGCCTGGATGATGGGCGGAGAGTGACTGTAGTAAAAGGGAGGGGGTGGAATTTTTCAATTCTCGCCTAGGGTGGCAAAACACCTAGAAACGGCCCTGCATGCTTATTGTTTAAGGTGTAAATCAAACTCTTCAGGATGTCATGATTGCAACAAAAAAAATCAAAGTATCAGCACTTTTGTAAAAATGCCTCGCATTTTACAAAAGTGCCTGTGAAATTTGGATAATGCTTAAACTTTTGCCCTCCCCACCGCCCGCTCGTGAGGTTGGAGCACTGCATTTCTAAAATGTTTTAGTGGCGCAGGCCTGCGTCTTCTGCAGCATAGCAACTCTTTCTCTCCTCTTCGGCACGAATATCCAAAACCTTTATAGATTAGAGTTGGAATCTCTGACTAACACCGGGTGGCACCTTACCCCAGCTAATTTAGAAGCAGAAATAGGCACCAGCCCCTGAAGGCGGGGCCAATCTGTGTGTAGCTCCTCCACAGTTCTTTCTGGACTGATTAGTTATGTTTCAAAATGTGGACACTCTGCACTACGATGCGGAAGGAGTGGGTAGAGGAGTGGCAATACGTCAGCAGCCAGCAAGATGGCCAGCATTTTAAGACCTCTAGTTTTACCTGCAGGTCAGAAGTTTGAATCACAGTAAAGTGGATCTTAGCCTTTCATCCTTTCAAGGTCGATAACCAGAGCACTCTGTTAGTAATGATAGAATATGTTATTTAATTTGCAAAAAAAGCCAATTTACTGTTATTGTAGTAATGCTTCAGGTGCAATAACTCTTATTTATTTGAAGTTTTTGAAAAGTGCTCTTACAATTGTCCTTTCTCACATTCTCCATGTATCCATGGCTGACATTCAGTTCTCCAGTGTGCAGCATTGAAGTAACAATTACCATGCAGAGAGGAGCCAAGCTAGCGACCAGGATGGCCGCTTAGAGGGTCGGCTCCGTCGATTTCTCTCTCCAGCCGCAATATCCTGTATTGATCCTGTACCCCCGGTCCTACCCCCTTGTGAGTGAGGGGAAGCGGTGACCGTCGGCCGAAAAACGAGCCTCCTCCGAGACTCGGTGACGGAGTGGCGTCGCCCGGAAGTTTGAGGCCCGGTCCGTCGGCCAGACCGGGGCCTCACATAGTTGGGGATCCGCCTCGCAGTGAGTCAACAGCGGGGCCGGAAGATGCTGTTGACTCGGCCCGCCCCGTTCGGCGAATAAACAACCCCCGAGACATCCGAGCCTCCAGACAGCACTGGAGACATAGCGGGACTCGGGGGGAAGCGGCCCCGGACCCGGAAACTGAGCACAAAAGGCCACGAAGTGGTTTCTGTGGGAACCGAGCGCCAGTGGGGCAAATCGGCCGGAAGAACGCTGGGTGCCTGTCCCCAACACCAGTGAGGCCTGCTATTGTTGGTACAACGCCCGGTGAAGGAACGAAAGTGAGGTGGATTGCATCGCCCCGGTGTGAGAAGAGCTTTCCGGGAAAGGTGAGGCTGGCGGCTTGCCCAGAAAGTCTTTCCAGGGGCCAGGAGCACCATAGGCAAGAGGTCGTGCACGTGTGGTGCTCCCGAAGGTCTGGTAATACTGCAGACACGGCGGAGCTTCGGTGCGCGGTCCCCGACTGCACTGGGGCCCCGGAAGACACCCCCCATGTGAAGGGGCACGTAAAGATAAGACTTACGATCGTGGCGGTGCCTCGGGTGCAATGGGAGAGGCACCGGACACATCAAGGGGCGCCCAAAATAACCCTCAGTATACTAGTACCCCACATCAGGGTGCCTGAGATCGGACGTGGCATGGATGGTGTGGCAGACCAGTAGGAGCAGTAAATTAAGTGATCAAGTTGTGCCTGACTGAGAGCACGAATAAGGAGCAGATATTGACTGTACGGCGGCGGGCCCCCGGAGGATCGAACTCGGCTCCCGTCGGTGGTGCAGTAGGTAAGTCCAGAGGGGACGTACTAATAATAGGCTGCCCGGTGGAGCATTGGCGGGTCTGCCATTGGGGGACACAGAGCTAAGGACACACTGCACAAGAGCACCTGGAGTTGGGGCATTGGTGGTGGTGAAGGAGCAAAATGGCGACTAAAACAGACCAAGATAGAGCTTTGTCCCGGAACACTAAAGGGTCCAGGAATGTTCAGTCCAACAGACTGAATCGCCACACCTTACCATGGGGATCCCCGGTGGAGGTCAAAAGGCCGCAAGGGGGGTGTGAAGAAGACGCTCCAGCAGTGGTGGAGCCAACGCTTACAGATCGCATGGCAGCTATAACGGGAGTTAAAACTTCCCTGGGCCAGAAAATGGAAGCCCTAGATACCAAGCTTGACACTGTCACCATAGAGATGGGGCTGATTAGAGCGGATCTCACAAAGACTAGTGAGAAAGTCCTTGGAGGTAAAAACGACCAGCCTAATTGACGATGTCGAACAACTGCAGCAGGAGGTGCGTGATCTTAAGGCTTCGAGAACTCTCGCGGATTGTAAACTGGATGAGTTTGAGGGTAGGGCACAGCGGAACAACGTTCGAATTTTGGGAGTGCCTGAGAAATCAGAGGGACAGACGCCGGACCTGTTTGTTGAAAATGTGGTACTTAATCATCTTAAACCGAAGGGCCTCAGCAACTTTTTCATGGTTGAAAGAGCGCATGGGGTCCAGACCAGGGCCCCCCCTTGCCCTGTGATTGCTAGGGTCCTAAACTTTCACGACAGATGCCATACTTCAGGCGGCCCGAGTGGGGCCTCCACTGCGCTTCGAGAATGCAACACTCTCTTTTTTTCCGGACTTTACACAAGCGGTGCAAAAACAGAGGCAAGGATTCCTATCGGTAAAGGGGAGACTACGTGATAGGGAATGAGATACGGCATGATGTTTCCGGCTCGTCTTCGAGTGGAGCATAATGGGAAGTCTTGGTTTTTTGACAATCCTGAAGTGGCGGCGGATTGGTTGGACAGTGCATACGCAACAGAGACTGAGGGTCAAACCCGAGAGGAGGCGGGTGAACAATAGATATGCTACACGTTGCCGAAGTGGGATTGATCTATCATGAGCGGAACGCGGGGGGAGGATGGGAGGGCAATGCTTCCCTGATGCTGCTAATCCGAAGTGATCGTCTTGGGGAACCGATTATATATGGGCAGCATAGTAGGGGGGGAGTAGCGGGGGTTATTCCCAGGCCCTCCTCTATTTCTACGTTTAGTTAGCTGTAGAGTAGGTTGGGCGACAGGCACACTGCTAGTTGGGGATGAGCGCAAGCTTTAGGCAAGGGTGCAGGGAGGGGGGAGGTGGGACAAGAGTTAAGGGGTGTTTGAGAATGCAAGTTTTTTTTTAAATTTTGAACCTAAAATGTGCAGTATATTTTAAGTTTGGTTTTTGTTGTGGGTTAATTTTGGCATTGTGTGATGTGGAAATGATGTTCCAATTCTATGTCTTCTAGTAGACCGGGGTTGGGGATTGCCAGGCTCAGCTGGAATGTGAATGGGCTAGGGGACAAGATTAAAAGGGGGGTGGTCAGCCAGTTGATTAGGAGGCACTCCCCAGATGTTGTGTTGCTGCAGGAGACCCACCTGGTTGGAAATCGTTGTATGGCACTGCACAAGGGTGGGTACAAACTGGTTGCACATGCCGGGTTCACCACGGGGTCCAGAGGGGTGGGGATATTGTTATGTTATGTTATGTTATTTAATGCTTGTAAAGCGCGCGTACGCCCAAGAGCTTCTTGGTGCTGAGGAGAGAATCAAAACATAACAAAGCATAAAAAAGAAAATCGCTATTTCAAATAGGCCTGTGTAAAAAGGAAAGTTTTAAATGCCTTTCTAAAGGCGAGAAGATCCCTGCTATGTCGCAGAGTCAAAGGAAGGGAATTCCACAAGGAAGCAGCTAAGAATTGAAAACTGCTACCTCCCTGTCGTTTCTTTTTGAAACGAGGGACCTCAAGTAGGTCTTTATGAGCTGATCTCAAGCTGCGTGGGGGACTATATCTCCCTATCAGTTGTCTGATAAACATTGGGCCCTTACCCTCCAAGGCCTTGAACACAATGCAGCCTACCTTGAATGTGGCTCTCTGTGCCACGGGCAACCAGTGCAAGTTCTCTAGTCCTAATCTAATTGATTCCCATTTAGGTACCTTGCAGATTAGTCTAGCAGCTTGATTCTGCAGGTATTGCAGTCTTCTAAGTTGACCAATAGGTGAACCCAGATAGAGGCCATTTGAGAAATCAATATGAGAGAGAACTAAAGCACTGACTACCTGAATTAAAGCCAGATCAGTGAGGAGGTGTGCTATTTTCCTGATCTTCCTCAATTGGAAAAAACCAGAGGAAACCACCGTTCCAATTTGAGATTTCAAGGTAAGATCCTCATTGAGAGTCACTCCCAGGCTTTTTACTGTTTGGGATTTTTTTGGGGGAGAACCCATGTCAGACGGCCAAAAACGTGGGCTCCAACTGATCTCGCTCTTCCCAGGCAGGATCAGTTCGGTTTTCCCCAGATTAAGTTTAAGATGATTTAAAGACATCCACCTTTGAATAAAAGACATGGTTGCCTGAAAATCATCGGCCGCATTTAGTGAGTTTAACACAAAGACCAACTGCAGGTCCTCTGCATAATTATATACAGTGACCTTGTGCTCTCTTAGGGAGAACAGGAGAGGCCGCATGTACAAATTAAATAATAAAGGGGACAAGGAAGATCCTTGGGGAACCCCACAAAGGGAGCTATTTTTGGGGGCTGTGAAGGAACCCAGCCGAACAGACTGGGTGCGTTCTGAGATAAAAGACTTGAGCCAGGCCAAGGCCGAGTCTCGAAGACTGGCCTGTTCGACACGGTTGACCAGAATGGTATAGTCAACCGTGTCGAATGCAGCAGACAGATCCAATAGCACCAAGGCCTGGTGCAAGTCCTTATCAGCATTAGACCTTAGGGTATTCTGAACGGCCAGTATAACTGCCTCGGTGGAATGACCAGGCCGAAAGCCTGCCTGGTTAGGTTGTAAATAACCGGAGTCTTCCACAAAATTTGAAAGGCTGTTGGTGACATGAGCCTCCAAAATCTTAGACAAGTAAGGCAAGAGTGATATTGGCCGATAGTTAGAAAGATCTAAAGAGTCAATACCAGTTTTTTTTTTTAAGGGAATCAGTAAGGCCTGTTTGAAGCTGTTGGGGACTATCCCTGACGTAAGGGAACTATTGAGCAAAGGGATCATGCTATCTGGGATTGCCCGACCAATTTCTCTCATTACTTGGGGGGGGCAAACATCCTCAGGAGATCCTGATTTAACTCTAATGAGTAAATCTAAAAAAGTTTTATCATCAATTAAAGGAAAAGAGTGCAATGTTAAAGGATTAAAAAAGATATCATCCATAGGGGCGCAAACTGGAAGTTTGGATAAGTTGTCCTTAATCAATAATATCTTATCACTAAAAAAATTGTTCAGCGAGTTGCAGAGTATTGGTTAGGAACTCCTTCCCGTTGACTATTCAGGCCACCTGGGAGGATAATAGAGGCAGATACATTGGCATTTCGGGGCTGTGGGAGGGGAGAACTGTTACTTTTTTGTCGATATATGTGCCCCCGGCCCTGCAGGCTGACACCTTTCGGGACCTGTGTAGAATCTTTTTGACAATGCCCATGGAGTTGCTGATCGTGGGGGGGGGACTTCAATTCTGTGGTAAATGGCGAATTGGATAGACATCCCGCCTGGACCCTCCCGCCGTCACGGAGGTGGCTACCAGATTTCTTGGAAACCACGGGGCTCGCAGATGGGTGGTGTTTGAGGAATCCAGGGGAAAGGTACTACACCCACTCCTCGGCCGCACATCATTCTCTTTCGAGACTAGACTATATCCTGGTACCGACGTCGCAACTGGCGGAGATTCAGGAGGTGAGGCACTTGGGCAGGGGAATATCTGATCATTCACAGCTTTGGCTTAAAATAGAGGTGGGTCAGAGAGACGTGGGTCGGATAGCTCCCATAAGCACATGGCACTTAAGAGACCCTGCCACCAAAAAAGAAATCGTACAGATCACGGAACAGTATTTTCAGAATAATTTTGGAACGGTGGAGTCAGGTAGTTCCCTGTGGGAGGCATATAAGACCGTGATCCGAGGGGCGGTACTATCACTTATTGCCGGAAAGAAGGGAAGAGGTCGCGCGGTGGTGGATAGAATTGAGGCGTAGTTGGCAACATTGGAAAGGGAGGAGTCGGGAGATAGCACCCCGGAGGAGAAACATCTCTTGAGTCTCCTCAGAGACGAATATAGGAGCCTGGCATGTGGGAGGGCCAGGGAACAGCATGCTGACACCCAAAGCAGGGTGTATGAGCACGGAGATAAGGCGGGGAAATTGATCACGTGGCTGGAGAAGGGAGAGTGGGGGTCCAGGTTGGTGCCAGAGTTGCAGACAGAGGGCTCGGGTAAAATTACAGAACCGCAGCAGATAGTGGAGGAGTTCTCGGCCTATTATAGCTTGGTGTACACGGCTACGGGCATGTGCACGGAGGCCGATAATGCTGCCATGATGCGGGACATACAGATGCCCGCACTATCGGACGAAGACAGGAAGTACCTGGACTCTCCCTTCACTAATGAGGAGATTGCTCAGGCTATTAGAGAGGTACATTCCGGGAAGGCCACGGGCCCAAACGGAATCCCTATAGAACTATACAAATTGATTGCCAACAAACTAGCGCCGTTTCTCCGAGAGATGTTTGTGGAAAGCAGGGAGAAAGGCCGGCTCCCGATGATCAGCGAGTCGCAAACATAGTCGTTATATACAAGGAAGGTAAGCCTCGGACGCTGTGCTCCTCCTATCGGCCAATCTCACTTTTGAATGCAGAGCCGAAGATACTGGCAAAATTATTGGCAACCAGATTGGTCAAGGTGATCACCACTATAGTACATTCGGATCAATCGGGCTTTATGCCCCGTTGAAACACAGCCCTTAACATTCGGAGGTTGCACGGGATTATTAGCGGGTTCCTTGGCAGTGAGATGTTTTGTAGAGGGCAAGTCAAATTGTTCCATTATGTTGAGAATAGAAATCAAGATAGGTGGTTCATAGTTTGAAAGGGTTGACGGAAGCTGCAAAAAAGTCTGAGTTTTATTTATTGAGGAAGATTTTTGTACAGGTGGGACATATTCCAGGATTAAACATTGTTGGGGCAAATTGAATTCAAGAAATTCCCAGCAGTTTAATGTTGAACAGAGAAGTATGTTTGAGAGTATGGAGTAGATGGTGTCAATTTGGCCTGGAACGTTTTGCAGACAGGTTGAATTTTCAGGTGGAAAGATCTTTCAACTGGCATCTTGATACAGAGGCTTGGGCAGTGAATGCATTTCTTCTAGATGGAAGGGGTCTCAGTCTATATGCTTTTCGACCATTTGCAATTATAACTAGAGTGATGTTAATTGTGAGGTGATGTTTGGAGACAGTAGTGGTAGTTACATCCCTGTGGGAGTCTCAGGCATAGAATCCTATCATGCTGGAGGTATCAGTGGATTTTACTTTGTTAGTTCAAGTTTTTCAGAACATGAGCTTAGGTCAAGCAAGAGAAATTCATAAATTGATAAAAACAAGACAGTTGGTTCGGGTGGCATGCAAAATTTATGAAGCACCTAGGAGGTGGCAGGTCTTTCCAGAGAGACTTTAAAGCTTATTCAAGAAATCTGGGATGCAGTAACATGGAGGGTACATAGGTTGGCTTCGCAAAATGGGTATGCTGGAGTGTGGAGAGGAACGAAGATACTGTTTTTGCTGATGTAGTACAGGTTGTGAACTATCTGTCTCAGATGTTTTATTAAGGTCTGTCCTATAGCACATTTTATGTGAATAGAATGGCCATTGGTGCGGTACATGTTTAGTGAATGGATGTTCAGTTGATCAGGATATCTTACTGAGGGTATTGCAATGTAGTATTTGGGTCTCAAAACCTCAGGTTTTAAATTACAATTCTTTATGGAAGATGAGTGTAGTATTGAACTTGTTGGATAGTTGGGGATCGAACGAGCGTCTGACTCTGAAGTGGAGAAGTGTGGCTCAATGGTTAGAGCGGCAGACCCTGATGCAGAGGTCTAGCCCAGGACCAGGGGTCAATTCCCCGCCTCGGCGGATCTTGGGCTCAAAATTCCACGGACCTGATAATTCTCGCCTCAGTGCCTATTCCAATCATGAAGTCCCACTCTGCAACTCTGGGCAATAGCTTGCTTAATCTCCACAACGGCCCCCACAACGCTAAGGCTGCATGGCCTCCACCTTGGGGGTGCCCAGGAGTGGACACCTCACAGGGAAAGCCAGGATGGGTTCCACAGCGGTATTCGTACAAGCGCCTTGAGACCCTTGCGGGTGAGTAGTGCGCTATACAAGTATCAATTTTACAATTTTACAATTTTACTCTGCATGATCTACCTATGAACTTGACAGTGTTGTATTGTTGCTTATAAGGGTATTTGATATAGGGATACTGGATGTGTCAACTGTAGATTATAATCTGGAAGTGGTTGTTTTTAATTGGTAAATCAACCAAGACTATGGAGACTACTATTTCCTATCCTACCTTCTTGGAGAATTAAAGATTGTGGGTTGGGAGATGTCTTAAGGAGTATGAAGACCTTTGAAGTTGTGTGAAGTGACTCAGTTGATTATCTCTTACAAGTATTTTTTTTACAGCAGTTTCTATTGTTCCCTTGTCCAGATGAACAAAAGTGTTGCTATGTAATGCGGCTGTTGATATAAGAGTGTTTGTTCTAAATTTGTTAAAGGTGCTGCTGAATAAATATCAGACATTACAACCAGAGTCTTTAGTGTCATACATTACAATGCATGCATTTCGGAGCAAACCATAGCAACATGTAGTAATGTAGCACATTGTAAAAATACCTTTAAAATCAAGTCAGTAAAACACATATTTCTTTTTACATTGCATTGTTGTAATTTCTTTATACACATATTGACTATCGATAATATGTTTTTACAATAAAATGTGCTATATGTATATATCCGTAAAAATATACATGCACACACATATACAGATAGCTAGATAGATAGATAGCTGGATAGATAGATAGAACGGGGAACCCCTGAAAACACCACTTTTCTAATATTTAAAAATACACTTTTCAGTTTTTTCATCATTTACCTGCCCCTCAACTCTAAAAATCCATTATGTTCCTTTACCTCTACCTGCCCCTGAACTTAAAAAAGCCTCACCTCCTTTTATCTCTCCCCACCCCTTAACTCTAAAGCCTGTTATCTCCCTCTACCTCTGACCACCATGAACCTTTAAAATGCTTATGTCCCTTTACCTGTGCCTACCCTTGAACCATAAAAATCTTACCTCTATTTACGACTACTTTCCCCTGAACCTTAAAAAACCTTTCTTTCCATTGCCTCTACCTGCTCCGGAGCCCTCAAAACCCTCCCTTTGCCACTATCTGTCTCTGAACCCTACACACCTTTAGAAGCCTTTATCTCTACTGACGACAGAACCTTAACCTCTACCCACCTCTGGACCCCAAAAGCCTATTATCCTTTACATCTACTCACCTATGAACCTTAAAAAACGTCTTACTCCATTTATCTCTTTCCTGAACCCTAAAAACACACCTCTTTACTTCTACCCATCCATGAACCTTAAAAGCCTGGCCCTCCATTTACTTCTACCCGCCCCTGAACCCTAAAAAAAACCTTACCTCCCTTTAACTTTACTCATTCCTAAACCCTAAAAAAACACCCTTACCTTCCTTTACCTATACTTGCCCCTGACCTCTAAAAACCTTTACCTCCCTTTACTGCTACCCGTCTATGAACCCTAAAAAACTTTCCTTATTACTAGATACTTACTTTCTCATGCTTACATGTGTTGCAAAGGCATACGTTGTTAAGGCCTCAGTTGTAAAGAATCATGCATTGCAAAACGTTTTTTTGTAAACTTAGGTCGTTGGAAAAATGTGTTGTGAATGTGACATTCTGGTGCTGCTGTGAGTAGGGGCTTTAAGGAGATTCTGCATTATCTTAGCCTCCCTGTCTTTTTTTAAATCCAGATTTCTGCGCAATAGGCTTTGACAAATCTACATTTCTTAGGAAAAGTTTTTTGGACGTTATGGGGCTTCACAAGTTTTTATTCATGTGCAATCAAATAATCTCCTTGGCTAATTCCAGTTCCGGTTGCGGCTGATCTGCAGCTTGGATACCACTCTTCTGCAAGTTTTCGACAAAGCACTCTGCTTCCGTGAATCAGTAAAGTACCTCATAATTATGATTATAAGCTGACTTTGACAAAATTGACTATCCATCTTATCAACACCCTGAAAGAACAAATGGGCATCAAAGGTACAGTGCTGAACTTTTTCACTATCTATTTATCTATCTATCTATCATCTATGGTTCCAAACCCAAGCAGTTAAAATAACTAACTCTGTATCCAGTCAGGCCACCCTACAACAAGATGTTCCCCAGGGTCTCTTCTGTCTCTGACCCTTTTCAAACTTCATTTGGAACCTCTCAGGGCTATCCTCATGAACTCTGCGACACTATAATACTAATGTGTAGATGACACACAGATCTAGCTGAAGATTTCATCTTCAAATTGTGTTTCTCTAATATCCTGGATAATGTTAAAATACGGCTGTTCAACCATCACTTAAAACTCAACATGTGTAACACAGAGATTTCATAAAACAACAAGACCTACACCTGGGTAATGTTAATAGATGGCTGTCCAATCCGCTTAAAATTCAGCCCTCTGACACAGATATTCTGTCAAAGAATAAGGCCCGATTTACTATATATAATATAATATAATATTGCGCAACAGGGCTGAGCCACTTATGTGGTGCAGCCCCAACTCAAAATCCATGTTGGGATTTCCCAAGACATGCACATAACGATTTGCCTGGCTTTGCTGGATTTTAGCCCAAGAGTAATGCAAGGCAGCTGCCTTGTGCCACCTGTGTCTAGGTAGGTGTTACACAGGTGGAGCATGGGCGTTCCCCTGCATCCACCCATGTATTTTGGTGCAAAACCATATTTACTGAAGTCAGTGAACATGGATTTGTGCCAAATGGTGTGCCTACCGAAGGCGGGCGTAATGAGGAGAAATATCTTTGTCTTTGTTACTTCCTCTTTGCAAGCGTGCAGCACATATACAAAGAGGAATAAGCCTCTAAGAATAGTTTTTTTTTTTTATATACAAAGGCATCCTTTACTGCCCAAAATCATTTTTGATCACAAAGCAGAAACCCTTGCAACATGGCCATGGGTGCCTGCATTTGTGCTAGGCAACCAGAAGTGCATCAGTGCTATGAGAGAGCAGCACTGTGCCATATCTTAGTTGTTATAGTGCATTTCTGCTTTTTCCTTTTGACACAGAGCTTCCAGCAACCTCACTTGCTGTGTTCTGTTAAAGTTTAGTAAATCTAGCCCTAGGCCCATTGGTTCCAACTTTGATAACAGACTTAACTAACTAGGACAAATCTCTGCTGTGGCCAAGAACACATAAGCTGTACTGGAGTATCCAACTGTTTCTTCCAGATTAATATTTAAAGACCTTAGCTCAATTGTTTGTCCTTTCCAGACTGGATTATGGTCATTACCCCCCTCCCTGTCTGAGGTTTGAACCTGCTACATGCAGCCACTCACTTTGCCTCTGTGTCCAAGAAATGTTATCACATCACACAGCTTCTATCACCCAAAAAGCTCTTCGAAAACATCCACTCTTTCCTATGTGTCTGGCAAATGTAAAATTTCTAGAGGTTAAAGGGTCCAAAAAAAGTGTAATCCTCTCTCTTTGAGGCTCCCACGCCTAAATTGTAAGAAATTGGGATATTGGTTGAGAGGGAGTAAAAGCCCCACTTGGGTAACAACCACTAACCTTATCAGAGTGAACCACAAACGTTACGAAATTAACCTATGCTATAAATATTTCCAAATCAAATAAATACAATGATACAAGAATAACAAAAATCAAATCAGTAGAACCAAAGATAGATAATTTCAAATTTATTTGTGAAAATAGTTCCCAAATGCACTAATTGCCACTCATGGTGGAGGCCTAATATTTATACCTAGTGCCAGCATTTGTGTAGGGGGGGTGGACTCCTTGTCCGACCACTACATCTGATTCTGGAAAGTTCTTCCCCTTCCCTTGTGACGACTAAAAACAGCCCATCCTGTCCACACCTAAGCATCTTTTATGTTGCTGCCTGGAAGCAATACACAAACCTCAACAGTAGCAACCATTCACATTCATGTGACCCATAACTCTGTCAGAAGGCATGACTTCTTGGAACAAAAAACTGCCAACTTTCTAAAAGTGCCATTTTCAGAATTGTATCTTAAAATAATTTTTTACAATTAAAGAGGATATTAAATTACACTTAATTTGAGTGTGAACAGTGTGTTCCTGTTTCCTCCCAATCTAAAGTTAGCACTTATTAAATGTTATAAGGTAACTCAGTGTTAGTCAATCGGGGAGATAGGCCTTATGACAGCGAAAAATGACTTTAGGTGTTTTTGACTGCTAGGATATATTAAACTTAAGCACACATTTCCTTTTTTTTTTTAAATACAATGCACCCTGCCATGTAAGCTTTTAGTGCCTACCTTAGGGGTGATTTATACATATTAAAAATGAAGGTATAGACCTGGAAAAAGGATTAATTCCCCGGGTTGAAATGGCAGTTTAAAATTACCTTACAGGCTGCAGTGGCAAATTAGGTAAACACTTTTTCAGTTATATCTCATTGTGTATGAACATCATTGGTCTGCTCACCTGACCTGCAAGGTTTTTTGCTCCAGGATTTTGCCATGGTGATAAAAAAACAAGAACAACACAAATGGTCTGAGAGGGAACCAGAGTAAATATACAATGAAACAAAACAATGGTTTAATAAGAAAAATAATGGAACATCCGAAGAACATTAATAACATCATAATAAATCCTGTCAACAAGAGCGGTGTAATTATTATTAAAAGTACAGTCAACTACAAGAGTGAAATCAATAGGACAATTAGCTGACCAAAATACTATTAAAAAACCATCCTAGAATCCACTTTGTGGACTCTAATCCACAGTCCTTGAACTGACCACAGATGGCAAAACAAAGGTTTAATAAGCATAACTTCAAAAAGTCCAGAATGCGGCAGCCAGACTTATGCTGAATATCCCCAAAAGGCAATCAATTCAGAATGATCTAAAAACGTTTTGGGCTACTCAACGGAAACGCCCTGTGTACATCTGCAATAAAATCCAAAGATATCTGCTTTGCAGAGCCTTCCATTCAGCCAATCATAACCTACTAAGCATCCCCAAGATCAAAAAAGGTTAGAGTAGGTGGACGTTCTTTCTCATTCTTGGTCCCAAAGCTCTGGAACCTCCTACCGGATCATATCATAGGTGCTACTTCAGAGAATTCATTTAAGAACCCTTTGAAGGCCCAACTCTTTAGGGAGACTTAATGGGGGTAAGTCCCTCTTATGTCCACTCTTCTATTGCATCTTACTTTTCAACTAGCACTTTCATTCATTCGTAATGAATTTCTTTTTCTGTTTAAAAGAATCCATGAAAGCCAGTGCTTTGAACATTGACACTAAAAATTGACAAATGCAAAGTTGTCTTAGGGGTTGGCACCATCTTGGAACCCCATGGGCACTACATGAATTCCTTCATTAAATGGTTTGTTTCCGATATTCCCTTTTATATTAAGGACAGCTCACATTTCATCATTTTATTTAAAGGCTGTCCTCCTTATTCTAGGAGTGAGTTTCTAGTTATTGTATCTGTCTAGATATTCCCTAAGAAGGCAGTTAAAGGTTTATTGAACCAATCCTCGATGCCAGACTGATCCTCGGGGAGGTGCCATCTCACTTCATAATTTCATGGCTTCACTTGGCAATATCTAAAAGCTACTTTTACTTTGATGGCTAATATTAAATGAAAGAAAAAGATATGTCAATAAAAGAAGTTTCTTCTCCTTACTTGGCCATCCTTTTTGTTGATTCATTCTTATAAGAATGTACATAGAGCTTTAGCAAGCATACCGTTTTTCAAACACATTTAATATATGGAAAGAATACTTTGATGATGTGTTTATGGTTTGGACTGGCACTGTTACACAACTAAATAACTTTGGCCATTGATTGAGCAATACTAATGAGGATCTCAAATTTTCTCACAAATGAAGCAATAAGCTACTGTATACTACTCTGTTCTGTATTCCCACACAGAGAAACACTCCCTTTTTCTCACACAAGCCACGGACATAAAGAACACCAGGATGGCCTTTAGTTTGACCAAATTTTACCTCTTAGACAGAATTACAAATTAAAAAAAGAGCAAACGGAATTATTAAGTGTTAAACTAATATACAGAGACTATCCTAAATGTCTTTTACATCAATTCATTAAACGTATTCCCCCAAGGTATAGCCCACCAAGAGTCTCGCCTCACTCCTAAACCCAAAACACAGAATGACAAAATGGTTTGTGTCACAACATTAGGTTCAAAGTATAACCTTGTGATTACATTGTATGAAAGAAACTGGAAAGTTCTGCAGGTCAGTCACCAAGGATTGGATTTGTGCCTCTTTTTTTTCTTTCAAATAATTCTTCCACCTAAGAAACCATCTTGTTCACACTTGTAATAAAAGTCCTTTTCCATTAGATGTGCTTATGAACTGCCTAAAGCTGCCTCCTGTGCTAGGACACTCAAAATGCAGGTGGTTTTGGGACACCAAAGTGTTGATGGATAAGAAAATTGTGATTACATTGAAACATTTTTCTAAATGTGACATCAGTAATGTAATTTACTGCATTTGGCATACATGGAAATTGATTTATATTGGCCAAATGTGGTATAAAACTTGAATTTGCCAACACTGAAGCAGAATCCAATACATCTTTAATGCCACTCTAAGTTATCTCGCGTCCTACAAAAGGAGCATGTTTAAAATGACCTCAAGTGGGCAAGTGATAGAAGCTATTGACAAGCCAACGAGAGATTTGTACCATCCTAGCAAGTTGAGAATTACAATGAATTCTACAATGCAACTTCATCATGGAGGGCCTGCCTACTTCTGAAAACTGGAATTCATTAGATTTTACATAAATCTTTCTGCCTATTTAGCTGCATAGACAAAAAATTTTATTCACTTGTCTGTTTTTCTAATTGACGCTTATGCATTGCTTCAAATGAACAGATTAGTTTTTCACGGATTTTTGTAAATACTAATACATTAATCTGCGTATTTGCTCCATCATGTCGGTTCTTCTCTAATTGCACCTGAAATGAAAATCTCTTTTTTCCTTTCCCCCTACACGTTTTCTTTACTCCTATCTTTTCTTTGCCCCACGCCTCCCAGTGTGTCCTCCCTCTTCACCTGGCCCCCCTCTCTTCTGCAGACTCCAGTTTTGATGCCTTTTTAGGTCTCGCCTGCCTACATCTGCCTGGTCTTCACTGCATTATCTCTCTCTCTCTCTCTCTCTCTCAGAGAGAGAGAGAGAGAGAGAGAGAGAGAGAGAGAGAGAGAGTGATAGAGAGAGATATTGTATACAAAATGGGGCTTGCAGCCCGCCCACTGCTTCACAGTTGCTGTCTTCATTGTCATTCTTATTTACGGCCTTGAAGTTGGACAGTGTGTGCTGGCTTCCCTTCTTCTTTCAACCAGAGCATATACCAACAGTAGCAGCTCTTGGAGGGAGTGCTGCGGGCGGTGGGGCTGGGTGGGAGAGGGGCAGGGTGGGGGGTAGTAAACTACGGCATACAGCCGAACAGAGGTAAGTAACTAAATAAATAAAACGACTTACATTGCTCGTGCTGCACTGCAAATGGGGATGCAGTGCACACAATGTAATTCGTTTTATTTATTTATTTAGTTACTTAACTCTGTTTGGCCGTATGCCGTGGTTTACTACCGCCCACCCTGCCCCTCCCTCACCCCGCCCAACCGTCCAGCAGCACCTCCCTCCAGCAGCTGCTTTTGTGTACCAAGTACTGATTGCTTCAGCTTGATTGCTGTCCTTCCCCTGTTCACTCTGTGTTTGAGGGACTACCTTTATTTCTTCTTCTTCCCTGTCTTCGTTGTTGAACTTCTTGCCATTTATAGCTATGTTTACTAAGCCGCACTCACTTGAAACAAGCAGGGCCGGACTGGCCTTAGCGGGCACCGGGCAATCCCCTGGTGCGCCGCAAGGGTGGGGGCCGGTTTTGAGCCCCTGGGGGCCGTTTTTGTTGCAGGGCCGTTTTTGCAAAATTGGCCCTGTACCAAAATCGCAGAAAACCGGCCCCGGCAAAGAACTCGGCGGCACCTTCACACCCCCCCCACACCGAGTGGGGAAGGTGGGGCCGGCCGAGCACTTTGCCAGGGGCGGTTGTGGTTCTCAGTCTGGCCCTGGAAACAAGCTCTTTTCTCCTTTGAAAACGATGTTTATTGTGGCTCCATAAGATAAGTTATCTGCTTTTACAAAATATATTTTCACTAAATGCAATTTTTTTTCTTTTTCAGGCATCGGGAGATTAACTGACTTGCTCAGAATCACATGGGTGCTGTGCCAAGACAAAGCAGTCAAGTATTGGCAAAGCCAATAGGTCTTGCCTTTGAGGTTATTGGCTCTGCCATTGCCTTTTGTTCATGATGTACAACATGGCATTGTTGACTTGTAGCTATGGTCAATAGTAGGGTGGCTGATGTACAGCAGGTCTAAAAATAATATTGAAAAGGATTATGAAGCATTCAGTGCAATTACACTTTTTCTTTTCTTAAAAGCACATTAGACCTTGCTGCATCATAGTGTTTTTTAAAATTAGTTTTAGCCACACTGCAAGGCATCTGCACCGCTGTACAACGTGGCAACAATACGTTGCCAAAGCCAATAGCTGTCATAGGTAAGACCTATTGGCTTTGCCAATTCTTGTTAACTTCAGCACTTAGCCTGCAGACTGGAATTTTTTTATGCATTCTTTCGCAGCCAGCTGAGATTTGAGGAACCTTCTGGGCCTCCCTTTCTCAAATTTTCCACCTTTCTGAGACATTCTGTACTTCTTTTTGGCTGTTCCCCAATGTAGGGGAAGCTGATTGTTCTACGAGGCCTTTTTTCAGTATTCGGCCACATTTTTTTTTATTGTTGGTTTCCTTCTTTTCTTAGTCCTTTAAAATTTCCCGGATTAGTGCCTTTCAAACACTTCCCTCATTGAATGTATGGAATGTTTCCATTGGAGTGGCACATCTGCCCATATCATGTGCTGATTTACAGCTCGCTTTCCCTTTTCTGCAGTTTTCAGTTTTTAACTTTGGAAACCTTCTGGCACCTCCTAGCTTCCCCTACGTTTTCTAGACATTTTCTCATTCACAGCTGCAGGTTAACTTTCTAAATCCCGAACTCTTGTCTCTAGTGAATCATCTCTTGCAGACTTTCTTCTTCCTTGTGGATACTTGAACTCTGCATATTTATCCGTCTACTATACATACACGTGAAGCAGACAATTAATTATTTGCATTAATCAGATTTTTGTTGTATTACATCAATGGAGGTGTGCAACCATTTTATTTTCAGTTGCAACACTTTCATTTCACAACTTCTGTGCATTCATATTTAATACACTAAATATGAATGGATTCCTAGCACATTAACACATTTGAAATGTTTTCATTGCTATGTTTCAAATACAACTCATTAAATAACTCTTTTTCTCTAGGCTGTTATTCTATTAGTGTTTTACTGAGTGAAAACATTGGCATATTGCGGATGTCAAATTATTTGTTAATATTGTTGACCAGGTATACTACGGATGCCAAATCCTTTTGTTGATATTGTTAATCATTTGATGACTACTCATTGATTCTAACCTTATTCCTGGGAAATGATTGTTTTGCTTGACCGGGACTTCCTCATACACCCTAGTTCTTGCATTCCATGCTCCCTCTGGATGTATCCTGGCTACTAGTCTTTCTGAATTCTGAATGATTACACTAGTTTAGTATCCAAAAATCTTTGACATATCTGGAATAGTATTAGCCTGAAAAGACATGGCCATGCCAGCTCATGCAATATCAGCCCTGGACTGGATGCCTCACTCAAGAACCATCCTTCATGGCCGTCTGCGTTCTCCACAAGGTAGTCCATAGCTCAGGACCAATTTTTCTCCAATCCAAATTCTTCACATAAACCAGGAACTTCAGATTAAGGAAAGCGCTGCTGGTAATCATCCCTCCATACAGAAGAAGCAGTGTAGGTTGAAAGTTTTTCTTAGTTCCGACCTGCAAGCTATGTAACAGCCTACAACAAAGGGGGACGATTGTTTGCTACCTAGAGTTCAGAGATGCAATAAAAACATGGGTTTCCCCTAAAACATGACACAACCTCTACAAGCCCAAATACTGTCTCCTTATCAAATGGGTGAAGGCTCTACAGCATGACTCATCAAGGACTTCCTGGGTTACGCCTACAAAGCTGGACTGGATGGGCAGGAAAAATTATTGTCTGGATCCCCCTTCTTTGCAACAAACGTGTGTGGCCCAGTGTGGCGTTCTAGCCATGGATGATAAAGACTCCCCCAGTGGCAACCTCTGTCTATAGAAATATCAATGTATAGATGGTAAGTATCTGAATGCTTGGATGCATCTATTTCTCACGCTCTCTCCAACAGACATGCTTATGCTCTCTTTGAAACCCTAAACAACACTTCTGTCCTTCTTCCAAAACTTCAAGCATGGCACCTATGGGAAATTTGGCCATTCTGCAGACACCACAGATTTTTTGCTGCTTGATGGACCCTATATTTTTGCTGGCTGTAGAACTCTGTGCATCTTACCCCTGCTATCTAGTGATAAAGTGCCTGTGCTCCCCTTTCAACATGGTGAAAGTGGTATAAACATGACTAACATATTTAACTTAGCCCTAGAATATGGTGCAAATGGTACCAGAGGCAGTAAATTAAATGTCACTAGTGGACTGCCTCACTCATTGTGTCATCTACTACACTGCAGTGAAAACATGACTGCAGGACAACCATTAGTAGCCTGACTGTTGCAGCTTTTAACTGCAAATTCGACCTGACAAAATAACCCCTTTGGACATGTCCAAATCTTCCTTTTAAATATTTGTAAGCCACCTCATGTAGGTGTAAGAGCATTTTATGGATTTATATTTGGCTTTATTACCAATGAGCAAAATGCAATTGTACCCTTCAATACACATGTACCAGCTGATTTAAAATTAATTTCTTTTGAACTGTAGAAGTATGTTTTTTAAAGAATATTAACTAGCTCACATTTCTGTATAAATGCCATCTTGACCAAGATGAAAGTCTTCTCTGCCACTCCCCTTGCGCTTACACCCATTCACATCCTGTCCTCACAAGCTTCAGAGCATACAGTCAAGCTGTAATTTATAAGGATATTTCCATTGTTATTCTTGTGCTGGTCATGATGAATTTCCCTACTTCGGATGTTACTTGCAATATGTTTCCATACCTTCTGTTTCTTCTCTGAGACTTATTCAACCCCATAACATGACACTCTAAATGTATCGTGTTCTAGTTAAACATCTCCGTAAGACATTAGCATAGAGGGTGCTAAATAATTATTCATGTAGTGGACTAGAGTGTAGGTGTTAAGGTAGTGTACATTTATTTTTATTGTGTCCTGGATTGAGGAAGAAATTAGACATTTGTTCACACCAAGATGAAACTACAAAAATACTCCTTTTCTATGCAAAAATTGTGTATAATCTTTTCACGATTCCATAGCTAGCTGCCAATTGGCCATGCATTGAACGCCACTCTGAGTAAGTAACGCATAGAAATGTGCATGTTCCTGCTAAACTGGTTGAAGGTATGGCATAAATGACACCACTTCCCATTCTGGTGTATGCAATTCTATGTGTGTAAATTAATATCAATTAGGGGGAGGACTCAGTAGCACAGATTAGTATTGGGTTGCCTCTTGATATCGCTAGGATTGCCCTTAATATCCTTATCATGTGCCATGAATGCAGCAACAAGAAGAGAAATTGGAGACACATTTGTTTTTTTAGGTCACACTCGTTTCTCGTCCTTTAGCACTGAATATCAAGTTGCTTGGAGGCAAGGGATGGAACTCAATGCACTATACCAGTGGTTCCCAAACTTTTGACTCCTGAGGACCCCCATTGAGTCACCACTGGAAGCCGGGGACCCCCAAGCAATTTGTATGAGTTAAATTTCAAACATTAAAATAGTAATTTGAAAAAAATACACTTGTGTGCACACAAAACAAATACTCAAAGTACTAAGGATTTTGGGGCCAGATGTACGACCATTTCATTTAGCGCCTCGCAATTGTCGACACATTGCGAGTGGCAAATTGTGAGTCCCTAAATGAAATGTACAACAGTGTGTTTAACACTGTTTGGGATTCCCAATGGGGTCGCAAATTGCGAGGTTCATTAATATTAATGAGCCTCTCGCAATTTGCGAGCCCATTGGGAATGCCAGCCCTCCCTGCAATGGTGGCCTGCTGGGCTCTGCAGGCCACCATGTCTCGGACTGCTTTTAAATAAAGCAGTTTAAAAAAAAATGCAGCCTGTTTACCATGCATTTAAAAGAAAAAGAAAATGAAACGTATTTGTTTCATTTTCTAAGGGCAGGCAGAGGTCCCTGGGACCACTGCCTGACCTTAAAAAAAAATTGTGCATGCCTTTGCAAAGGGTTAGGGGTCCCCTGGGGACCCCTTCCCATTTGTGAATGCATTTCCATCTACTTTTAGTAGGTGGTAATTGTGACTGTTTTGCGACCGCAAAACATTTGTACATGGTTTTGAGACTCGCTATTTGGAAGGGAATGCCCCTTCCAAATAGCAAGTTGCAAAACTATTTAGAGAGTCGCAAACAAATTATGACTTGCGAAATAGGCTATGTACATGGCCCAATAGGTTTTTGCATGCGCAAACGGGTTCGCGAACCCGTTTGCGAATATAAAAACAGATCGTACATCTGGCCCTTAGTATTTTATATTGAAGTGGTAGCCCCTCTGTCACATGTATTTCATTTGTTTTGTAGCATCTCTCATACCATTGTAGGATGTCAGAGCACTTTACATCACACACATATAGAGACATTGAATCATACATGTAAATCAGGGTATATATAAAATGTTTAAAGAGTGCTTGGTCTGGAAAAGCACAAACTCAGGATTCAGAGCATAACACAGTGGTTAGCATTGACTTTAACATTAAAAATGTATATCCACCCAAATATATCTTTTTAGCAGCATCAGGATTATGAATACCTGGGACAAAATATAAGTTACTAACTGGTACCATGCAGTTTGCAAGCAGCTCTTTGATAGTTTATAGTTCCCTCTGCTAGATTTTGATTGTCACTTATGAAGTGCACAGTAACAAAAGAATCTCTGTGACAAAAGCAGTAACCACGAACCTATGCACATAAAATGCTGCTTTTTAAGATGCATGTTACACGTTCTTTGCAGTAGGTACATTAACCCTCTGTGCTACATTAGTTAAATCAAAGCTGCCACTGAACAAAACTCTCCTCAGCTCCAGCAGGTACATTAATCACTGGCATTCTCTTGACACTTTTATTGGTGCTAGAAAGCCTCTAATTATACAAGAAATGTTTCTGTGCTTTTAAAACTGCTGCCTATGGACCCCCTGGGAATGTGTCACCCCCAGGGGTCCGCGGACCACAGTTTGGAAAACACTGCACTATACTATATTTAATGAGTCAATGGTTGCATGACGTCACTTCCGCAATCGCCTGCGGGAGTGATTTCGTGCACCCATCATGGTGGACTGGCTTACGTGTGTTTTAAATGGGATAAGTAAAGCCACAAGTATCAGGGATATTATTACTGACAAAACCATTTGTACTGTCTGAAAATTGTCATACGCTGCTTGGTGTTTTGCAGCTGCGGCCCCTTCTCTTAGATAGCCTCGGGGCCGGTGGCGTATAAGTGACACACGGTCCCAAGCACACACGTCACAGACATGCTGTGTCGGACTCCGAGTTCCAGGCAGCTACGGCTGGTCGAAGGGTATGCCTCGGTCAAGTTTCCGAGCTCAAACCCTTGGCTGAACCCAAGTGTGGCTGATGTAACTTGGGAAGCACGTGTGCGCGGAGCTGCATGGCCTGAACTGTGCACGAGGGGCTCGCTGAAGGGGAAAACACACAGTGTAAGGGAATCAGGTTTCAGGTCCCAGAAATAGACCACAGGGAGAAGAAGTCAACGTAGAAAAGTTAAAAAATATATATTAGAAAATGGGCACGGGGCTGGCATGCTCAGGCTGCCTTTTTACCGGCCTGGTCTGTAATTTTAAGTCCAGGCTCCTAATAATACTGGAAAATGCTGTGAAATTCAGTATATTTTCCTTCTGAAACCTAAAATAGCAAACGCATAAAGAAAGGAACTACAAAGTATTAAGGGGCAGATTTATGAAGGCCTTGCGCCGCCGGTGCGTCATTTTTAACATGGGAAAAAGTGACGCACCTGCGGCGCAAGGCCTTCATAAATCTGCCCCTAAGAGCTCTCTTACTCCATTCAGAACGATTGTTGGTGGGGACAGGGGTATTTGTCATGTTACAAAAGAACTTCTACAATTTTACAACAATACTTTTTCACCTAAGAGATTTTGGCTGTTACAGAAGACAAATGGCTGGTATTTTTTTCTAAGAAAGGTGGCAACCCTACATCTGCCTTAATTATTTAACCCATGACACTTTTCTGATTCTCAACGATTTCTTCTAATTTGATGAGTTTTGGGAATAAAGGGGTAATCTGGTTTACGACTGTGAGCAGCTAAAGGCTGGGGTCTCATTGCCGGACCCTTTGCAATCCAGATGGGCGCCTTCAGAAATGTGAGATCTGTGGGAACAAGACTAATGTGTTCTTTACCCACTGGAGTTAAAATCTCTCCTTGTGAACATCTGGAACACAATGAAAAAATAGTGAGCAATCAGATCATGAGTTATCAATTTCACTGACAATTCCTCCTTTATTGTCCCAATTGTAATCTCATGGTAGCTCCACCTTACCTGATTTACTAGCAACCCATGTACGGCCTACTTGGGGGGAGTAGCAAGAGTTACCCAGAGAGTTACGGGTTCCCTCATATTGAGGGTCTCAGTAAACATTAGAGAAGTCAGCTATCTTGCTTAACAGTCTGTCTCGATCCCTATATAAAACAAGCATTTGCAATGCAATAGGTCTTCCATTTGCAAGAGTTTAAGCTATTGGCATTGTAAATGACAATGCCTTTTATTTATCTGTTTTGATAATTAACACATATATAAAAGGCATTGTCATTTACAATGCCAATAGCTCAAACTCTTGTAAATGCGAGACCTATTGCAGTGGAGAAGTGTGGCTCACTGGTTAGAGGAGGCAGACCTGGAAGCAGAGGTCAGCCCGGGACCAGGGTTCAATTCCCGGCTCGGCGGGGTCTTGAGTCCTAAAATGTCCATGGACTTGACAATTCACGCTCCGGTGCCTACTCGATTCACTGGTTCACACTCTGCGACTCTGGGCAATAGCTTGCTTAATCTCCACAACAGCCCCTCACGGTGGGATGCCTGGCTTTCACCTTGTGGATACCCTGCCGGTGTTATCTCACAGGGAAATACCAGGACGGGTTCCCTAAGCAAGTGCTTGGAAACCGCTTGGTGATTTGTGCTATATAAATTCCTGTACATTTACATCAAAGAAACAGGCGCCATTGTCCTGGGCTGCTCGGAAAGTGAAAGCGTGCATGGCTCGCTGAATGTTGCAGGAAAGAATGTCATGCCTGCATAGGAGGAACTCATTAAATGAAATAGTGCTTACAGACTAAATAATTTATTTTTTATTTTTAAGAACAGTGGTCCCTAGGAAAACAACAGTCAAAAGGGGGGAAATTGAATATAGACCCAGTCAGTACTATATTAGTGTAACTTGTCCAGCCGGACAGAGGTTAGATATTTAATATTTCATATGCAAATAGGAACAATACAGACAATAAAATTTTATAAGTTGGACACAAGCCTGCATCCAAATAAACCAAGAGGGATAAACAATGACGAACACAAAAGGCTCAGGCAAAGCTGTAGGTTGGTTAAACATACAATTTTCAATGTAACAAACAAATTGCAAGAAAACACCTTTACACATTAAATGACAATTTAGAGCAGTGTATTAGGTGTGTCGGGTGTAGACGGCGTTTTGATCCATATGTACAATAAATGGATCATCATCAGGACATTTAGAATAAGCATGCCTGTGTCCAATTGCCTACAATAAGTGTTGGCCACTCCCGCATGGATAGTAACAAATATGGAGCTGAAGGTCCGAATTGGCGTAAAGCCTGACCAAGAATGATACAATCAGAGTTGTAGGGGAACTAGGCCACTTATAGCGTCAAAGGTAATGGCACGGTATGAGAGAGACAATACCAACACCTGAGAGAAAATCACTGGCAAACACCAAGGTATTTTGATCAACCACATCCAAGCTTTCAACCATTCATACCGAATTTCCACTGGTGGATGAACCCCTACATCCAGGGATCACAACCTATGGGAACCATGATGGGACCAAACAACATGCAACAACCACCTTTTTTAGGGGAAGCCAAACTACCCAGAGAGGGTGAGGGAAAGGAGTCACCTGGGACAAACAGGAGAGACAAGTACACACACGCAGCATGTCCAAGGATCGACCAGGACCCAGCACGATGAATCATTGATTGTCAATCTGACTTACATCGTTCTAACCAAAGACCAAGAGACGGTGTTGAATAAAGGCCTAGGCTTTGTGCCGATACCTACATTGGACACGTTCAAATTACAGTGTGAACTGACAGAGTTCTGCAGAAAGATCAAATGAAAAGCTTATTTGAGAACAAAGAGTATGAGACTCCGGATAGTGACACCAATTTAAGACCAAAATCATCAGTCTGCCCACCGAACCATCTGGCGCCTGTCGAAATCCAGGCATTTGAACAGGCTATCATGAAAGAAGTGGAAAATATCAAAGTGACGGAGAAGAAACCCTACATCAACATCACAAAACGGGAACAAAAAATGATTGAGGACCTACGTAACCTAAAGAAACAATATCCCCTTGATACAAATTCACAGTTCTAACACAATAACAATAAAAATAATTCATGTACAACTATGTATAAAAAAGATGTAGGGTATTTGAGGGGGCGGAGCTAGCAGGCGCCGAGAATGGCCGCATAGTTCCCGAGCTCCGCCGGCGCCACCAAAAAATCCTGCTCTATCCTGCATTGACCACGCTTGATTAACACCCTCGACACCACCAGGGTTGGCGGAACCACTGGTGACCAGTCCGATCCATCTGGGGGGAGTATACGTCGGTCCAGAC
Source organism: Lissotriton helveticus (assembly GCF_964261635.1). NCBI lineage: Eukaryota > Metazoa > Chordata > Amphibia > Caudata > Salamandridae > Lissotriton > Lissotriton helveticus. The sequence continues at coordinate 692,115,040 of NC_136068.1, forward strand.
AGCAGCTGACGGCTCGCTCTCCTGAGCGCAGAGTGGGCCCGCAGACCGCGGCCTCTAGTGGAACCGCTACCCGGATTACGTAAGGAGGCGTGCGGCTGGTGATAGCGCGTGAACCACCTGTGGGCCCCTATCCTGCTCCAGGCTGCTGCGGACACGGCGAAAGGAGGCGGGCGCCACAACGAGCATACAGCGGCCGCTACTCACCGCCCCAGCGAGACCACAAAGGAAACGGTGAGTCTGACCCGCCGGGGCAAAGGGAGCCCAACGGCGCCATTTTGCCGCGACCGGAGCTGTGCGCCGGGGAGGCTATTGCAACACCACCCGGAGCAGGAGACATACACTGCTAGAGAGGGGAGGCGCAGCGGGTCCCCGAGACTGGTGTGGCCTACCCTCCCCCCCCATGCATTACATCCACCCAGGTGGGACGATGGTGCTGGGCCCTACTGCACCTGGGGACTTCGCGACTGGGACGGTGGTGACACCTGAAGCGACCCGCTCCACTACCCGACTCGCCTTGTGCCCACACCAGCTGCACTATTGGGGGGTCGGTCCGCGTGGCCCTAACTTTCGAAGGCGGACAGTGCCAACACCGAGTGGGGCACCCCTCGATCTGGACAGGACAGACGGGTTCCTTCTCCACACCATCAAGAGGGCGAGCGGGTGAGGTAGGAGTGATTTGACCCCTAATTTTTCCTCGCTGGGAAACTTGAAAAGCCCACTGGTGACGTGACGATTGATTGCGCTACGGCAGTCCCTTTGGTACTTGCGCATCATCGCCAGTTACTTGCGCATCGTCGCCAGTGGAACACGGTAACCACAGGATGCTACCAAACATGGGGAAAGGGGACAGGACTCAGAGTAAGCTCCCCTTCTCACAGAGGCGGTTACCCGTGCAGAGTCCCCTGGCACAGCGCGACGAGGAGGCGCGTACAGGGGAGACGCAGGAAGAAGACTCAGACATAAAGACTATGCTCCGCTCCATGGAGCAGAATATCCAGACGAATATAGCGGCGCTGGGATCCAAGATGGACGCCATGTCCTACAGAATGGACCGCATGGCGGAACGTCTCGACAAACATACAGAGAGGCACGACATGGCTGAACGGCGGATCACTGAGGTAGAGGAAGCCCAAACGGAGCTGGACACGGCGAGACGGCGGGCGGAGACGCTCATCAGAACACTCCAGGATAAAACGGAGGATTTGGAGGCGAGGTCCCGTCGCTGCAATCTACGCATCATTGGCCTTCCGGAGACCACTCAGACGGGGAAGATGGAACTATTCATAGAACGATTGCTCACTACGCTGCTAGGTGACGGAGTGTTCTCTGCATTGTTTGTCGTGGAACGCGCACATCGCACGCTTGGCCCACAGCCCAAACCGGGTTTCCCTCCACGTCCAGTAATAGCGAAGTTGTTAAACTACAGAGACAGAGACACGGCGCTCAGGCTAGCACGAACCAAGGGGGACCTACAATACATGGGGTCAGCGATTTCCATATTCCCGAACTTTACAGCAAGGGTGCAGGAGGCACGGAAACATTTCGCCCCCCACAAGAAACGCCTCAGAGATATGGGCCTCGATTATGCAATGTTGTACCCGGCCAAATTACGAGTAAATAGGCAGGGCCATTCACATATTTTCACGGACCCGGCAGAGTTGCAGAAAGCCTTGAAAACATGGGCCAGGGAGAAGAAAGATGGACAAGCCGATAACCAGAAGGCGGCGGATGACAGTCAAATGGATGAACAGGAGTGACGTGGGGGTGCGACGCTTGGAGCAAAGCGAACTTATGATGAAGACTTTAAAATCCTAGCGGCGGGAAGGAACTGGTCTCGGGGGTGAGACCCACAGGGACGATGTGACAGATAAGTGGGGCCGGGGTCCTGGGATGTGGATGGTCTACTCTGTGTTTTGAACTCTCCTGAACACATGCTCTGAGTCCCCCTGACACATTTGTAAGCTGGCGGGATGTAGGTGTCGCCTGTGGGGTGGCGGGGGTGGAAGGGACAAGCACGGTTAAACAGGGGGAAAAACCATAATGGTGTACAGGTTGATGCTTTGATGCATTGCTGGTGGTGCAGGGCGGGGGGAGAGGGGCTGGGCACCAGAGTTGAGAATTGGGCGCAGAGGACGAGTTGGCTTGCTACCTTTGCCCCCGAGCGTAATGCATATGGGGTTGTTGAATTTGTTGCCGGGGAGGGCTGGGTGGGATGGGGACCGGCAAGGCCAAATTGGGGTGGGTCTGCTGTGGGTGGCGGGTGGAATGTTGGGGACTGTGTCTGGGGGTATGTTGTTGCTTTGTTTGACTGCGGTTGTGCTAATTGCTGACTATTGGTTTGGTTCCGCTGTGTACACTACTGCCACTTGCACGCCACACAACCTGTTCGATTTTGTCCCATCGGGGCACCCGAGACTCCTCCACAATTGCTGTAGTACTCATACCGACTGACAAGGTCATGGCTGAAGCCACTATGCCACAGATAGGCACTGAACCTGATCACCTGCGGGCACTAACATGGAATGTTAGGGGCCTAAACGACTTTAGAAAACTGCGTAAGGTCCTTAGTTACTTGTGTAGACATCACATAGACCTTGCTCTCATACAGGAGACTCATTTACCTCTTAACAGCAAGATGCTGACACACAAAGGCATAGCGGGCTGTAGTGTGGCAGCGGGCTTCACTACTCACTCAAGGGGGACACTCACATGGGCCAATCCGCGCTCCAAACTCACATTGACGTTTCTAGAGGCAGACCCTGAAGGTCGCTACGTACTATGTAGGTGTCGGAGAAAGGGGCATGATCTATTGGTGGTGAATGTATATGGCCCGAACTACGACTCCCCTGATTTTTACACGGAGTTAGCCCAGAAATGCAAGTCGTATGACTACTCGAATATGCTCTGGGGAGGGGATTTCAACGTAGTGCTAGACCCGAACCTGGATAGGTCTGCGGGACCCCCCCGGAGTCTGTCGGCTGCCGCCACGGTAGTCCGGACTGAACTGGTGCAATGAGATCTCCTGGATGTGTGGCGCAGTCTGCATCACTCCAGAGGGGGGTACACTCACTACTCCGCTTATCATGCACTCCACACCAGAATAGATTACTGGCTAGCATCACAACAGCTCTCCAATAGTGTGAGGGACTGCTTGATACTGCCGCGCACGCTATCTGATCACTCTCCTCTCCTCCTGATTCTGGAGACGCCGGTGCACAAGATCCCCCCCTTTACGTGGCGCTTCCCCCCGTACTCCCTACTGGATGAGGTTTTCTGAGGTGAAATCGCAAACGAAATCGATAACTTTTTTGAGAACAATGTGGGCTCTGTGGAAAGCGTCCAGATGCTATGGGAGGCATTTAAGGTCTACGTGCGCAGGATAGCCATGGCCAAACACTCCAGTGTCCTGAAATCGATTAGGCAGAGACTCCAACATCTTGAAAATCAGCTCTCAGAACTGGAAGAGAGGCTGCGGGTGGAGCCTGAGGGTGAGGCCTTGGAACAGATTAAACATCTGGTGACGGAATATAACGCAGAAGCAGACAGGGAAGTGCAGCATATGGGTAAATACGCCACTGCCCGCACTTATGGCGAAGGTGAGAGACCTGGCTCCCTCCTGGCCAAAATAGTCCGTAGCGAAAGACGTCAACTGAGAGTGGGCGAGCTGGTATCGAGTTCGGGGGAGGTCCTCACGGATGAAGAGCAGATTATTGGGGAATTCAAGCAGTACTACTCCACTCTCTATAAGTCTAGGTCAACAGGAATGGAGGAGGCAATTGATGACTACCTAAGCTATATCAAAATGCCACAGCTGTCCAACTCACAGAGAGAATTCCTCATGATGCCCATTCAAAAGGAAGAAATAGTGGAGGCGCTCGATAGCATGCGGTCCGGTAGCGCTCCAGGTGCTGATGGGCTGACTGTTGGCTTCTACAAGGCCTTTAAGGAACAGTTGGTGCCCTTCCTCTCCACACTCTTTGACGACATAGGCATGGAAGGCAGCATGCCTGCTACTATGCGAGAGGCTCTCATTATCATGCTCCTGAAGCCGGGGAAGCCCTCCACTGAGTGCGGCTCATACAGACCTCTGTCCATGATAAATGTTGACGCGAAGCTGTATGCCAAGGTGCTTGCGACACGTCTCGCATTACTCGCTCCGAAACTGGTGGCCCCGGAACAGGCCGGTTTTATCCCTTCTAGGAACCTCACGTACAACATACGCACAGTACTAGGGACGATGCAGCATGTGAAGCCAGAGAATAAGGCATTGGCAGTCTTCCTCGATATGGAGAAGGCGTTTGACTCCGTAGAGTGGCCCTTCATGTCGAGAGTGCTCAGAAAGCTGGGGTTGGGCGAATCCTTCCTACAAATGATAGGAGCCTTGTACTACAAACCATTGGCCAGACTGCGAATAGGTGATAGAGTCACGGAAACGTTTGAAATTTGCAGAGGCACCAGACAGGGCTGTCCCCTCTCAACGTTATTATACGCCCTGGTGGCAGAACCCCTGGCGTGTGCGCTACGGGAATACCATAGTCATGAGGGCATTAGTTTCCCTACTTACAAGATATGTATCTCCACGTATGCAGATGATACGCTCTTGTACGTTCGAGACCCGGAGCTCAACCTCTCCCCCGTACTGAGGGAAGTAGTTCAGTTCAGAGCGCTGTCTGGTCTGAAGGTGAACTGGACCAAATCGTTGGCATTCCCACTGACTCCGGTGACGCGTCAATTTGTTATGGATTACCCATTACAGTGGTCAGAAGACTCGGTTAGATACTTGGGCATACAGCTGCATCTGGATCCGGACATCTTAGTGAGGGAAAATTATTGAGTCGCATACACTAAGTTAACTGAAGATGTAGACAGATGGTGTAAATTGCCGTTGTCCCTGTCGGGCCGCATCGCGCTAATGAAAATGATTGTGCTCCCGAGGTTTTTGTTTCTCTTCAACAATATCCCGGTGATCCTCTCTAAGGCCTTCTTCAGAACAATGACTCAGACTCTCACACGGTTGGCAAGGGGAGGTAAGCAACCACGGGTCCAGTGGCAAGTTCTGATGCTCCCGTATGAACAAGGCTGTCTAGGGGCCCCGGACATGGAGAGGTATTATAGGGTTGCGCAAGCGACGCATTTACACACATGGATACATGGGGATCGTAATATCCCACACGTGATCCTGGAGACTCTGCCGGCTACAGTATTTGAGCCGGCCACGCGCCGGGTAGGATCTCTGGATTCAATCACAACGACGAACCACGCATGGCATTCTTTGGCCAAGAGACAGGAATATGCACTACTATACTCCCCTCTTGTTCCGATAGACTGGGCCGTGTGGCTGGCGCCGCTACGGGAGAAAGGGGTCACGCGCGCCCTTAAACAGCTAGATATACTGAAGCTGGGAGACCTGTTCAGGGATGGGAAGGTAGTTACCTGGGACCAGGTTGCCCCTTCCCAGACCTCAGTGTCGTTGCTGCACCGTTTTCACCTACACAGGGTCCGTGCAGCGCTTCAAGAGCTGCTGGGTCCGGCCATGGCGGAGCCTCCCGAACTTCCAGAGCTGACATACGTTATAAAAACGCCCTCATCCAGCAACTTGATTTCGCGTTCATACAAGGCAGGACAGCAACACAGGGAACAGCCACTCTCGAAAGCCCGATTGGCATGGCAGCAGGACCTAAATACGCAGATAGACGACTCAATGTGGAAATACTGCTGCCAAAATACTAAAAAAGTGTCGCTTAATGCCAGGCACAGACTTATCCATTTTAAATTTCTACAACGTGTATATTACACTCCAGAACGTCTACATAGATACGGACTCCGACAGACGTCGGAATGTGAACGCTGCCATACACCGGTGGCGGATTTCATACATCTGGCGTGGTCCTGCCCAGGAATGAACAAATTCTGGGAAGACATTTTTCTAGATCTAGGACTAATACTTGAATTGGAGCTCCCAGTCGACCCTGCGTTGGCGTTGCTGGGTCACACCAGGATTCTTCCTCCGGCGACACGTCGCCTGGCAGATATGGGGTTACTTATGGCTCGACGCGCGGTGGTGCAATGATGGATGCGTGGCCCGCTTCCAACCAAACACAGATGGGTCAGGGATATGCTGTACAGCTGCACCCAAGCACAGCTCTATAGCGAACTCCTACCCCCTGTTAGCAGACCCAAAAATTTTTGGGACCTGTATCTGACTTACAGATCCACCAAGGACACCGCGGATGCAGTTCGGGAGGAGACTGAGGAGCGGCAGGAAGGGGAGGCTGGCCCTGAGGATTAGAAACACAGTACCCTATAGTCCAAGCGGGAAAGTAGGCAGGACATATGGGACCCGGGGGATGCTGGAGGGACACAGGCTATATAGGTAACACTTGCAAGGGGTGCATACAGAGCGGGAGGGCCTGGCGGGAGAGGGAAGACGACGGGTGGGGATGATTCAGAGCCGGAGTAGTTGTAGGCGGGGTGGCACACGGAACTGAGGTGGCAGAGTAGCAGCGGTGGGGGAGGGGAGGGGTTGGGCGGGATTGTTGCGGGAGCTAGTTTAGACTCAGATTACGTTGGCAGACACACACACTTCACCGTATGATCCCCGCATCATTGCAGCCAGCAAATCCACATTTACCCAGGGGCGAGGGAGCGGGGCGGGGGCGTCGGCATGTTCGTAAAACAGACTGGGTTGTGCACTCTAGGACACGAGTCGCCGGACCCTCGGGTTGACGGTGCATTGACTTTATAAGTTGGTTTTGATCTCTATACTGATATTGCCCTAGTTTGCTGCCGGCCCCAGGGTTGTAGGCGGAAATCTGTGTGTGTGTACTGATGACGAATAAAAGTTTATAACCAAAAAAAAAAAAAAATAGATGTAGGGTATTTTATTACACAAATAAATTCATAAACGTGAAAATAACAATACAAAATATATATCAATAAAATCAAGTATCCTAATACACAATACAATAACCACAAATTAAAACATTGTCAATTATGACCTGCATAATTGGGAAGACAGACAGAAACATGTAAAGCATGTAATTTGTTCAATACAGAGTGTACCTTCAGTATCCTATATATGCACTACGTATTATACAACAATCAAATCTGTGTGTCAACACAAGTGCTGGATTCTTGAATTGTACTTAGACGATGCGTCAACGCGATTCGATGGATACAGAAGTTTAAACCATTTTTATCAAGACTTGTAATATTCTGTCATGTCAAGAGGGTCGAATAAATTGCCCTACAATAAATATACATACCATTAATAAAATACATTGAATGAAATGGAAGTCCATCAAATAAGTTCCTATACATAGGATCACTAGACAAACTATGTTCCCTAATTGGAACTATAATAAACAATATATATATATATATATATATATATTTTTTTATTGTCCTCATTTGCCTTCCCTCCCCGACAAGGGTGATACCAACCACCTTGCACAACTTAAAGACGTGGTTTGATATACTGGTGGTAGAGATGTCCCAAAGAAGAACAGGGGTATCTTTAACTCCATCTAGGTGTATTTCAACCTGTAGGACCGTAATCGATTCTAGGCTGGCCCTGGTCCAGGAGCGTTGATGGCATAATCATCGGACCCGGGGAAAAAAAAAAAACCCCGGGTTCATCTCAAATTGATTAAGAGGTCCCAAAAGGCCAAATTACGCTTACTGGCTGTTCTTTTAAGGTCCATTTTAGATGTTTCATATAAGGATGAAATCCACCGAGAATGTAAAGGGGGTGTTTTTTCTATCCACTGTATACAAATTTGTCTTATCGCCATTAAAATTGCGTAGAAGAGAAAAGATTTCGCCTTGCCTATAATATTCTCTTCCAGCCCAAAAATGACAAGTGAGAGGGTTATTGATATAGATGTATGTAGGATAGAATTTAGAGTGTTCTTCACCTCTTCCCAAAAATTTGAAATGTCAAGACATTCTAAAAACATGTGTATATCATTGGCACCCACCATGTTGCATTTGTTACACTTTTTGTCTGGTAGAAATTTAGACAGTTTCAATGGGGTTATATAAGCAGGGTGTACTGAAAAGAGATGATTTCGTCTTAACCATGCGGGCTTTACAATTTTATATAATAGTCCGCAGGATTTTAGCCACATCTCATCGCAAGGAATACCAATCGCTGTTCCCCATAATTCATCTGGTAGTTTAAACTCCCCGTCGTTTTCCTCCAGCATCTGCCAGTACCATGTAGCTACTTCTTTCCCTCCAGTGGGTCGGTCTACCAGCTTTTGTTCTACTATACTAATTTTCCGAATGTTGGTGTCTATACGGTTTTGGGATCTCGCCCAGCTGTCTAATTGAATATATTTGAATCTGGACAGCCCTGGGCCAACAAGTTCATATAATTCGTCCCAGGCTATTAATTTCCCATCCTTAAAAAGTTGGCCCCATCTTGTGGTACCTGCTTGCTTTATTATAGTGGAGAGACTGTCTTTCAAACATGATGGTAAGCCGGGTGAGTCCCAGATTGGGGAATAATTAGAGTAATACGACAAGCCAATTTTTTTCCTTATGTTAGCCCAGTTTTTAGCCCATGATTGTGCCATTTTAAGTTTGATTTTTTTGAAGAATTTCTGGCTTCCAAATTTAAACATAAAACCCTCTGGTGTTGAATTCGCCCCCAATAGTATTGCCTTGTACATGGAGTTAGGAGTAAGATTAGAAGGCGTTTTTAATAGCATTCTTGAGTGTGACATCTGGAAGGCCCATGAATAGTACAACAAATCCGGAAGTGCAAGGCCTCCCTTTTCTCTTCTTCTTCTTAGTTTTTTTCCATGCTATTCTTGTTGTTTTATAATTCCATATAAAAGAATTAATTTCTCTTTGAGATTTTTCGATTTGTTTCGGCTCAAATGCGGTTGGAATAGAATTAAAAATGAAAGTGAACTTAGGAAGGATACACATTTTAACTAGATTTACTCTACCCATTATGGATAGCGGTAGGTGTGACCAGGATTTTAGAAGTTTTTTACTCTCAGTATGTATTCTTTCTAAGTTTGTTTGCCCGATGTTTCCCACTTCTTGGGTTATTCTTATTCCTAGGGATCGCATTGATGTTGAAATGTTTACCCCTAGCTTAATATTTGGTAAGTTCCATACCATTATCTCTGTTTTGCTGGAGTTAATGTCATTGCCCGAAATATGACCAAATTCTTCAGCACGTTTAATAACGACTGGCAATGCCTTGACTGGGTCAGATGTAAAGACCAAAATATCATCTGCGTATAATGCCACCCGCCTTTCCCACTCTCCAAAGCTGAAAGATGGAATATTAGCCTCGTCCCTTAAAAGTTGAGCCAACGGTTCGATGTATAGATTGAATAGGAGAGGGGAAAGCGGGCAGCCCTGCCTTGTGCCTCTAGATATATTAAAGGCTTCGGTCAAACCCCCATTAATCAGTAACCTGGCCGAGGGTGTGCTGTATAGTAATTTAATTGTCCTACAAAACCCTCCCCACAGTTGAATATTTTTAATGCGTCGTTTAGATAGAGCCAATTGACTCTATCAAACACTTTGGTTGCGTCTAGGGTCAAGGTAGCCAAGGGTACAGAGACGGCGGTAGCAATATCTATAGCCCCCACGAGTTCATGAGTTAGCTCCGCTAGTTGTCTACCCTTGATAAATCCCTTTTGATCTGGGTGGACAATATTACTAATGACGCTAGCCAATCTTGTGGAGATGATAGTTGTAAATATTTTATAGTCATTATTGAGAAGTGATATTGGTCTATATGACCCACACTCTAAAGGAGATTTTCCAGGTTTAGGAATAAGTACTATTGTAGCCTCTCCCCAAGATTTGGGCGGCAAATCTCCATCTAGTAGAATACCGTTAAAAAGTGTTGTAAGCACGGGAGCTATGATATTTTCGAGGGATCTGTAAATTTCTCCAGACCATCCGGACCTGCCGCTTTTCCCTTTTTTGATTGGCGAATAGCTTTTTTAACTTCGTCCGGTGTGATCTCATTTTCTAACAATTTACTCTGGTTTGTTGATAAAGTTGGAAGGGTAATAGCATCTAGCCACCCATCCCTTGCTTGCTGGTCATTGGGGAGATCTTCTTTATAAATCTCCTCAATAAATTCAAAGAAGGCATTCCCTATTTCCTGGTTGGTAGATCTTGTATCAACCTCTCCTGCTATTTTAACTTCTCTGATATAGTTTAGGGCTTTATCGGCTTTTATTTTCCATGCCAATACTTTTCCTGCAGATTCTCCGAACTCGAAATGGGAGGATTTACTCACTTCCCACCTTTTATTTATTCTTTCTTGTAGAGTATTTTCCATTTGATTTTTTAGATCGGCCAATTTTTCATGTTCTGCTGATGTAACTAAAGACGGGTCAATCCTTAGTTCTAGAAACTTCATATCCCTTTCTAGTGTCTTAATTTTTTCATTATATATTTTCCGCCTATAAGAGGCTCTGTTAGTAATATGTCCTCTTAGGAAGGCCTTAAAAGTCTCCCAAACCACTGAAGGGCCAGCAGAATTTTTATTAATATCAAAGAAGGTTTGGGCCTCATCTGACAGAAATTTGACCTCTTCCTCCACCAGCAAGAGTGTCCGATCAAAGGACCAGGATGGGTGTTTAACTGGATTATCTAACTTCATAGTAAATTTTAGTGCGGAATGGTCTGATAGGTGTAACGGTAGATAGACTATTGATATCAGGGTATCCTTTAGACAGTAGCTGAAGAAGGCGTAGTCGATTCTAGATTTATGTTCAAAACGACTGTTTCTGAAGGACACCCCTGGCTTATTGCCCACTCTTTCTCTCCAAAAGTCCGCCAATCCTAGATGTTTCATGATTGATTTAAGGGTTTCTCTCGATTTTACGGAGCTAGAAATTCTCGATTTTGTCGATTTGTCTAATCTTGGGTCGAGAACAATGTTGAAATCTCCCATCCAGATTATTGGCTCCTGGACTGATGTTAATTGGTTTCTTACGGCGTCCAGATGTGATGGGTCATCTGAATTAGGGCCATAATACCCAATCAGTGTCCTGATCTGACCCTCTAGAGAGACTTTAACTATCAACCATCTTCCTGTATTGTCTTCCTTGCAATCTAGTAGTTGTGCTCTTACAGATTTTAAAAAAATGAATATTACCCCTCTTACATTCGCATTATGATCAGTGGAGCATAATTTATCTATCCACCTTTGTTTCTTTAATATATTAATAGCCTCTGATTTGAGAAGATGAGTTTCCTGCAACACAATGATCTGCGCCTGCGAATCTCTCAGGTCTTGTAGGATCCGGTCTCTTCTTCCTCGCACTCGCAGACCATTGACGTTCCAGGACATATAATTAAAATTTGTCATAGTTTAGATTCCTTCCCTAACATGGCAATTTTTTGATTTTTTAAATTGTGATTTGATAATTTTCTAATTTTAGCATGTTAAGAGTTGAATTTTGAGAAAAGTTGGATTCTGGAACATTGAGTTGAGCTGACAAATGAGGATTTTTTACTTTCTTGCCCCCCCACCCCCTCACCCTCCCCCTAGGAAACCCCCCCTTACTTATTCTGGCTTGGTGTTGAGCCAGATTTCCGCCCACCAGGAGCCTGTCCTTTGACTCCCCCACTGCTACCATTTTTCCATTAAAAAATAAGAAGTAGCCGTATCTGAGCCTTTAAATATAACATAGAAAGAGGGGGTGTTTGGTGTGTTAGATTTACATGGATATGATTATCATATTTTAAGTGAGTATTTGTGCTCTTCTTACTGTTTTTTTTCCCCTTATTTCTCCTTCTATATATATATATATTTTTTTTTATTTTCTTCTTCTTTGTTTATTATTTTTTTTTGGTTTATGTAAATATCGTTGTACCTATAGTTGTATCGATCAAACTTAGTTTGTTTTATGCGCCTGAGCTTGGGCGTGATCCCTGATGGAGTCAAGTAGTTCATCAGCATGTAAATGTAAATGTACAGGAATTTATATAGCGCAAATCACCAAGCGGTTTCTAAGCGCTTGCTTAGGGAACCCGTCCTGGTATTCCCCTGTGAGATAACCCCTACTGGGCATCCCCAAGGTGAAAGCCAGGCATCCCGCCGCGAGGGGCCGTTGTGGAGATTAAGCAAGCTATTGCCCAGAGTCGCAGAGTGTGAACCCGTGAATCGAGTAGGCACCGGAGCGAGAATTGTCGAGTCCATGGACATTTTTTTTTAGAACTCAAGACCCCGCCGAGCCGGGAATTGAACCCTGGTCCCGGGCTGACCTCTGCTTCCAGGTCTGCCTCCTCTAACCAGTGAGCCACACTTCTCCACTGCATCTTGAATAGAGCGAACATTATGCATCTTATTATTGTACATAATTCGGAGGAACGCGGGAAATCGCATCTGTAATGTCGCACCAAATGATCTAAACTTGTCCATGCGTTGCCCCAGCTCCCACTGCCTTTCCAATGTAGTCTTTGAGAGGTCCGAACGTATCTCAAAAACGAAATCAGGACCCTTTATAGAACTAGCTTTTAGAGCGAGATTTTATATTTTCTCTTTGAGAGCATATGTCAAAAAGTTGATTAGTACTTTCCTTGGTTTAGTTCTTGCCGGATTCATACGGAACGGGTCCCTGTGTATTCGCTGGATATCTTTATTTAGTTCTTCAACCGTGTCTTCCAAGTTAAGTGTATCTTTTATTAGATGTACTATGAAATCCTTAAGATCTCCACCTTCCTTTCCCTCTGGTATTTTTAGGAGTCGAATATTGTTACGTCTGGAGTAGTTTTCTAAAACTTCAATTCTCTCTCTCATGTCATCGCCGTCTCTTTGGAGAGTATGAATTTTTGATCTAGCCGCCTCCAGATTTGTGTACAATAGACCTACCGAACTTTCCAGTACCTCCGTTCTCTCACAAAGACCTTCAACTTTTTGACCCAACTCTTCACAAGTGACTCTAATCTCTGCTTGGTTAGTTTTAGAAATTGCGAAATCCTGTCTTATCTCCTCTCTCATTTCTGAAATAGAGGAGACTATGGCCTCAAGTGCATTGCCAAGGGCTGGATTTGAGTTTTGAGCGATAGCATTTTTATTCTTGCCCGCTTTGGTTGTTGTTGAAGTTTCTTTCTCTGAAATTTCTTTTGATTGGGCAATTGCTAGACTGTCTGTAACACTCTCTGTATGTATTTCTGATTCAGACAGAGTAGACTGAGTAGTTTCTTCATGAGCCTCTGATGGACCCCCGACTGATAAGGTAGCCTTGGGTAAATCTGATCTCAGGGCGGATACATCGTGTTCAGATTGTTTGCCCTGCTGTAAATTTTGATTTTTCATGGCTGCCGCCATATCTTGTGTAATCTGCAAAACTTGTGGCAGGGCTTTAAAGTATGAGCGCAAAGATGGAGTTATGTCACCTGGAGCTTTTGATTTTTTACTCCTACTTTTAGGTTTACGCTGTTTTAGGGTAGTATGCCTATCTTTGACTGGTTCCGACTTCTTTCTTTGTACCTGACCTCTCGTTCGAGCTCCCTCCAAGGTGCCCTCTGGGAACTGAAGTCCGTCTTCCTCCAACACAGTCTCCTTTTCTCTGCGCTTTGTTTTACTCCTAGTAACCCTTCCTTGTAAATCTTGCACTTCTTTATTTGGAACACACTCTGTGTTGAGCGCCTTCCCAAACAAACAAAAGAGCTTACTTGAATCTTGAGAAAAGATGTTTGGCCCCTCGCAATTAAACAAACCAGCCTCTGCAGCTACATTCGTGCCGTTCGTTTCCTCTGCCTCCAAAGCGGTCGAAGCTGCAGCTCTCAGCGGTTCTCCTCCTCTCCCACCTCCGACTGCAGCCGCCGTGTGTGTGCTCCTCGCAGCGGCCGCACGGCCGCGTCTGATCTCCACGGCTGCCCGCCCCCAGCAGAGGTGAAGTTTGGAGGCAGAGACTGGTGAAGCGAACGGCAGGCACATCCGAAGCAACCTTCTCGTTGTACGCTAACACCACAAAAAATGGTTCAATAGTTTCCCCCGAAGGCTCCGCAACGTGTACCGTTTAAGGAATACTCGGATACGGCATCACAATCGGAACCGCCGTAGTAGCAGCGAGGGACTTGGGGGGTCAGCCTCTGGGCGTGCGAGCCGCGCCTAGCCTGCGGCCGCCATGTTCCCCTATAATAAACAATAACACAAAGGGTCATATACCTGCTCTATATAATTGAAACCAAAAATTACCCAACTTTCCTTACTCTCTTCCCTCTGTAGTTGAGCTAAGGGTACCTCTAGTCCTAGGCTACCCTCTATTCCTTTGGTACAGTCTATATGGCTGGTATTATTTTGTCCTACCAAGGGGATCACAGTATTGTTATGTTGTAAGGAAGGCCCTCTACCTCGGAGTATCCGAATGGGAATGTCTTCCCTTATGGCTCTCCGTGCCGTAAGATGTAAATACCCTATTTCACTTGGTTAAACAAGGGAGCTAAGCTGGATAACCTGTAATACACGGCCCACTGTACATGGGATAGGTACCCTTTATTTAGAGAATACCCAATCTTCGTTTCTTACCCTTGATAAAAGATTTCTTCTTATTAAGTGCCCAATCCTGGGAGGATTCCTTTCCTGATAACTTTAAAATATGGTTATCCAAATAATTTTCAATACCCTGTAGAGGATAACAAAGATATAACACTCATATGTGGCCAAATGGTCTTCGTGTCAAGAGCCACACTTATTTTCAGGCTCATTTGGTAGCTCAAGTTAAAGGCAAATCGAAGCAACAACATATAGAGGCATACCTTAAAGATTTTGGTGCCAACAGTCACATGTATATTGATTAAAAACCGGGTTATAAAATTTCTCTCTGTGCTCCTTTCAGTTTAAGGCATCAATTGAAAGACAAATAAACAAAAGAAATCCAACTTGTGATGGGGAGGATGAGTGATCAAGTGGATAATGAAGCACTCATTGTTTGTGAAAATACCCCTCACACACCAACAGGCCCCTTGGTGTCATGCTTCATCATCGGGGTCTTCGCACCCCTCTATCGGGATGCGGCGTGCTGCGACCAACGGCTACGCGGGAGCACTACAGGTGTTGGCTATGTGTGGTGTACAGTGTGTGGGTTATGTTTATAAGTGAGTAGGGTGTGCGGTGAAAGTTTAAAAAGTACCTGGCGCTAGAGTGAAAAAGAAAAAAAAAATTTTATTCTGTGCTCTGGCTGGTACTGTTAAAAGAAAGTGCAGGGCGAGGTCAGACCTTTTATATTAATGAACAGGACCTCTAGTGTGCTTTTTGTGTCGACATGTTTCGGAGACAAGCTCCTTCTTCAGGACAGGGGCACAAACTCCCTTCCCTACTCACGTCTTCTATTACATAAAAAGTGTATTTACATAAAAAGTGAAAGTTTTAATCGGCTAAGTGTGCCTACAGCGGTCTGCTAGAGGCACAATGACTTCTGAAGCTTGGTTTGTTGGCTTCATGAGCAAATGGGACGTCGGGGTGTTGCTTCAATGGCTATAGAATCAGGACGCTTTGGTCACCGTCTTACCCCGCACGCTGCTCCGCTGATGTGACACATAGAGGTGTTGAAAAACAATACATTCAGAATCAAGTCAATCCATTTTTCACACAAGTGAAATTCTGGAGGTGACACATAGACAATGTCATCATGATACGGGAAGACTCCCAAGAAACTCTACAGGAATTTCTAGAATGGATACCAGAGACCAGTGTCTGAAATTCACTCAAGTCAAGTTTAACTTTATTCGGTTATCAAGTAAAAACAACCATAAAAGTACATATATACATACATAGAAAAAAAAGAAAAGTAAAAAATCATCATAGTACACAATATTCATAACATAATTAAGTTGTGACAGAGATAAAATAAAGCCATCTTATTTTGATTCATTCAGATGATTGTCTTTCGAGATCTAAAAACAGATGTAAAATATGCAGACAAATATGCAATAGTTAAAATATTGTCCAATTTTTGAAGTTCTAAAAATGCAGGGCGACACTGAGTGCATTCCATAATTTTCAACAAGGGCACAATCAATTTTTTCCTGGGGATAGTGTAAAATCTACAGAAAAAAAGAATATGGATATCTGACTGCTCAGAGAGATTATCACAAGGGCATTTGGTTAGTTGTTTAGTCCAGATATTCATACCAGGGAAGCTGAGGGATCGATGTAGCAGATTTAGTCTAAAACGCGTCAGTAAAAACCTTTCAAAATCGCTAATTTTTAGCTTAATATATGGTTGCATGTGATCAGAAGTCATTATCAGTTGATGTGCGACCACAGTTTTCTTTGTCATTTCTACATTAGTTCTAACGTCGCACAGATACCTCATGCAAACGTCTTTGAGCAATTTCCTAGATATGTCACACACACTTGTGGGGTCATCATAATATTCCCTATGTCCTATTTTAATAAGGAACATTTTTACATAGGTTAGCCATGCCACCCTCCCCGCATTTTCTAGGCTCATAACATCCATTAAAACAAAGCGATTGAACGCGCATTCCTCATTTGACCAAATCCTATGCCACAAAAGTACTGGGGCAACTTTGATAATATCTTCTATGTATGGAACCCCTAATTCAGCGTGACCAACATAAGTTGAAACGCTGTATGGTACTGCTAATAGGGATTTAAAAAAGTTATTCTCCACTACCTGTAGCGGTTTTGTATTTACATACCCCCATACCCCTGCTCCATATGTAGCGACTGCCACGCAAGTTGCTCTGTACACAGTTAAAAGCTCTCCAATAGGTTTTTTGCCCATCCTTCTACCAAAGGTTTTCAAGGCTGTAATAGATTTGCAGAACAGTAATCTCCTAGATTCTATTGCATCGTTCCATCGACCTGTTTGGTCGAACAATACTCCAAGGTATGGAAACGTAGGGGTCTGTTCAAGTGGTCTCAAACCGACAAATATTGTTTTACCCTTCTTATGGTGTCCAGGGCCGTATGTCGTACTAAAAGTCTTTGTGCAGTTAATTTTTAGATCTAAGTTAGTCATAAAGCCTGTAAAGGAGTTAACCATTGTTTGCATGGCCAACGGTGTCCTGGCCATTAAAACTGCATCATCAGCGTATAGGAGCGCAGGGACAGACCTTCTCCCAACAAGTGGCATGTCTCTACACTCCTCTAACAGTATTTTTTCAAGACCGTTAATATATATTGTAAACAGAAAAGGGGCGAGGACGCAGCCCTGCCACACTCCTCTCGATATGGTGAATGGGTCAGTACATTCCCAACTCCTTCCATACCTAACCCGCGCTGTGGCCCCCGAGTAGAGTTCCCTAAGGAAATTAATTATACCTACATCTACTTCTAGGTTCCAGAGGACCAGCCATAGTTTGGAATGGGTGACACAGTCAAAAGCTGACGTTAAGTCAACGAATGTTAAAAACATGCAACCACCCTTTGCTTTGGTATACTTCTCTAACAATAAATGCAGATTGAGACATTGGTAAATGGTACCTAGACCTTTCCTAAAACCATATTGAAGGTCACTTATTACCGACCGTTCGTCAGCCCAAGATTTCAATCTATTTAAAATTACCCTGCCCAAGATTTTAATGGTAGAGTCCAAAAGAGAGATGGGGCGAAAGCATTGGCAGTTCGATCTGTTGCCCTTTTTAAAAATTGGGACTATTATTGAGTCACACCATGAGGATAATAGACCATAAGAACAGGATGCATTAAAAAGTTGGGTAAGCAACGGGCCCCAAAGATCCCTGTTGCTTTTATAAAAGTCAACTGGACGCCATCAGGGCCAGGAGCTTTGCCTCCAGCACTATCTCTTACACTCGCATTCACTTCGCTCAATGCAATGCCCAATTTCAATTTGACCCTGCTCTGTACTGACTCAAACCTCTCAGTGACATCAATAAGGGTTTGGTCATGATCAGTTTTAGCCTTATAGAGTTCTTCATAGTGTTTAACCCACTCATTATCAGAAATTGCTATCTCAACCCTAGCTTTTGCTTTATCAGTAAAAAGAGGAGCATTAACTACTTTCCAAAAGGCCGCCGAATCTTTACTCTGGGATGCCTCACACAGAGCATCCCATTCTTCCTTTTTAATAGTGTCTTTCCTTCTCTTAAGATTTTTCTTATACTCCTTCCTTAACTCCCTTATGAGATTAATGTCTCTGATAGGAGCATTTAAGGCAAGCTTCAATTTGGTGCAGCTCTTAGTACAGGTTGTATCAAACCAGCTCGGAGAATCTGCTTTAAAAAAAATTGTCTCTACCCAAAGGACATTTTTAATATTTTCAGCTATAATCCTAAAATGTGTCACGATGACCGAATCATCCACATTATCCTCTAAGCATAATTTAATGCTAAAATCAAATTTTTTAATCACCTATTGCAAAAAATCTTCAGGTACTACTTTGGTCCATTTCAGGGCATAGCCGTTCTGCCGACTAAGGACTATGTCCAGAACGTCCTTACTTGATGCACATGTCTTGGGGAGACCTTTTCCTAGTTGTGCAATCTCCAGGCTCAAGGGGAAATTATCGCTTAAAGGGTTATCTAGAGTTTTAAAAGCTTGTACCTCCCCGCCATATCTGGCTGATATCAGTACAAAATCTATGATGGAACTTGCACCTCTGCCATTTAACGTTGGGCGGAAAGGGACCTCGCTACTACCAGCTCTATTTGCGAAATCCAAGTTGCAGGTAAAAGTAATCTCATTTAAATGATTCCCACAAGCAGTATGTTCGAAGTGGCTTAAGCTAATCGTCTTGTCCAGCATTAAGCCATAGGTACCCTATTCCCCATGTTTGCATAAAGAGCAATTAAAGTCCCCGCCCCAAATGACACTAACTGCTTCCACCCTCTCTTCCAATTCACTCATTCTTTAGACAAGAAACAACTGGATTTTCTGGCTATAACTATTTATGTTGAAAATAACACGCTCCAGACAAAGACGTTTCACAAACCCACAGCCAAGAACAGTATACTGAGCTATAATAGCTTTCATCCCCGCCCACTGAGGGAAAATCTGCTTTACCGTCAATTTCTACTGCTAAGACATAACTGCAGCAAGCTAGAAGATTATAAAACACAAGCAGATGAATTGGGCCTGAAACTCCAAAGAAGGAATTACCCAATAAGAACGATAAAGAAATGTCAAAAAAGGGCACAGAACCAACCGAGAGAGAATCTACTTGTGTATACATCAAGAGAATCACCGGAAGATCTACTAATGTGCGTCACAACCTACAATACTTCCTCTAGCACTGTAAAGAAAATCATCAACAAGAACTGGAGGATTTTAACAACAGGCACGCTGAAAGGGCCCAAACCTAGGTTTGCAAATATAGAACTCGGAACATAGAGGATATCCTTGTACATACAAGGCCAACACCTTCAGTAAACAGTGAGACAATCACGACAATCTGGAATTTAAATCCCATTACAGGACACTATCCATGTGGCCACTGTTCAGTTTGCAAATTGACAAAACAACCTCCAACTATCACCTAATTTCAACTGGACATTACGCCATTTCACCAACTGTAATACTACATATGTAGTTCACATTATTGTGTGCCCCTGTAATCTGCAATATATAGGGATGACTTGCCGTAAAGTGAAACAACGCATCTGTGAACATAGAAGCAATGTCAACTGCAAAAGGGCCAGCACCAATATGAGTAAACACTACAAAGATAACAACCACACTATTGGTGAATTAAACTGGGTGGTCCTGGAAACATTATCTACCAAGAACCACAACGCTGAACAAGTTCTTTTTGAGAAGGAGCAACAATGGGTTCATCGACTTTGGACAGACATAGGGTGATTGAATGACAAGATTCCCTGGCATGCCCTAGTATGACATCTGAATGTGAATTTAACAAGGAATTCATAACTGAAGACCCCCATGGCTATGGATTATTTCCATACTCACAACACAGAATGTCTGTAATCTTGCATTAACTCTGTCCTAAATCAGACTTTGAATCGAGAATGAGAAGCCATTGTGTAAGGATCTCAGAATGCCTCGAGAGACAGTGATCCTGGCATTCACATAGAGGACTTTGTTCTCAAAACATATGAACAAGAGGGGTCAAGAGATGATGTCATATGATGCAAATCAACACACATCCCTTCTTTGTAAACAGTAACCTCCCCTTTTTTCAAGCCACACAAACCTATTGATTTAGAAACTCCCAAATCACACGAGCTCTAATTAGAGATTACGGCAAATAACCATTTAATAGAAGAGTAGTGAAATGTGATAGTTCAAGGTGAAACTACATCATCATTACACCTCAATAGTCTTTCTACCATCTTTATTGAAAGCTGACGCACATCACACAAGCAGTATTATTATATACTGGAGATTACGATAATTAACCCCGGCATTTCAAATCTACAATTTTAATAAAAGAGTAATGTAATTAGATGGTTTAAGGGTAGACTATATCGTGTTAACATCTCAATAGTCTTTCCACCATTTCTATTGAAAGCTGACGGATAAACGGAACCTCTATGCGCGGCCATGTCATCAGGGGCACCGCAGACAGAGCAAGCACAAGTTGCTATTGAACACGGACCGGTGAGCACGATATGAGAGAGCGTGAAGTCGCAGTCATTATGCAAGTAAGGCATGACTAATTCTTGTTTTAACCTACAGAAGCAGATAGCGATAGCTCACTGTCACCCCGAGGATGCCCGGACTATAGAATGTTCAGGTATTTATAAACAATGATGGTCTAATATCGCCGCTAGATAACAACTATGCTGGTCTGTAAATTTATTTAACTCTTAGAATACAACAATCATGTTTGAGTAACTATAAGTGACGAGCATGCTTGCTATTTAATGCCCGCTAATGTCTTTGCCCAGCGCTATGTGTTTAGAAACAGCTAACGGACATAGCAATACAACGAGCAATAACGAACACACCCATGAATTGTTTCTTGTGACTCCCTTTCTCTCTAAGCGCTTCTTGGTTAAAACACTGACATCTCTACGATACACTGATTTTACATCTACTGTGCAAATCACTAACAGGTGATTTTGATACCATAGACAGTGTCCTGAAAGCAGTATGTGACATACAGTATTTTTAAGCTCAAACTCAGTATTTTTAGTCCTGTTCCCGCCCCTGGACCGCGCTATTAGAGAGCTACTTTCTCATAGAGAATGCGCTAAGATTACAGCGCTAAAACAACACAAGGTTCTTACATGTACATTTTTCTCTAGACTAAATGAAAAGTTCGAAAGATGTCCTTTTTTATGTTACAGGTACGTCAGACGTGACTTGATATTTGATAAGTGGTAAGTTAACCACCGAGAAGCTGCACCAATTTGCCGCTACCCAACTTTTGGTCCTGAAGAAAGCCTCAAGATTTCAAGAGGCTGAAACATGTCGACCACCTACGACCACTAACAGTGCGTTAAATTAGTAACTGGATCTACGCATGCACCCCCTTGCTTTTTCAGTTTTCCTCACCTCCTTTTACTTTAATAAATCTCCATAGGGTGGTGTAGGAAATTTTAACTTTGTTCACTTATAGCACCAATCACTTATCTATTGATCTTTGGACCCTACTGTAACACCAGTTGGTCTAACCTCCGGGTGGAGGTCAGCATAACCAAACTAACCCTGTGATGATGCTGTCACTGTACTGAAATGGTACAAAAGGGGGTGGTGATGGATTAAACCCATATCTGTTGACTGGGTGTTAGTGTTTGATTAGATCAGATGCTGCGTCCATCACCACCCCCTTTTGTACCACTTTGTTCGCCATAAGTTGGCAGGGTATGCTCAGACGTGAGTCCCTTGCTCACTTTGCCACTGGATTCAAGCAAGCCGGGCTGAAGATGGCTGAAATGCCAGAAACCGGTCCTCGGAAGTTTGTTTCCGGTCCAGGGAAGGCATGGCTTGGCAGTTCGGGCTGGACTGTTCCCATGAGGCACAGGGTCAGACTGATTTGCATATGGCCATGTCAGAACTGGGGTGGTGGAGTGGGCTAAAGAACGGTGATGGATTAAACCCAGATCTGTTGACTGGGTGTAAGTGTTTGATTGGTTCATATGCTCCGTCCATCACCACCCCCTTTTGTACCACTTTGTTCGCCATAAGTTGGCAGGGTATGCTCAGACGTGAGTCCCTTGCTCACTTTGCCACTGGATTCAAGCAAGCCGGGCTGAAGACGGCTGAAATGCCAGAAACCTGTCCTCGGAAGTTTGTTTCCGGTCCAGGGAAGGCATTGCTTGGCAGCTCGGGCTGGACTGTTCCCATGAGGCACAGGGTCAGACTGAATTGCATATAGCCATGTCAGAACTGGGGTGGAGGAGTGGGCTAAAGAACGGTGATGGATTAAACCCAGATCTGTTGACTGGGTGTGAGTGTTTGATTAGTTCAGATGCTGCGTCCATCACCACCCCCTTTTGTACCACTTTGTTCGCCATAAGTTGGCAGGGTATGCTCAGACGTGAGTCCCTTGCTCACTTTGCCACTGGATTCAAGCAAGCCGGGCTGAAGACGGCTGAAATGCCAGAAACCGGTCCTCGGAAGTTTGTTTCCGGTCCAGGGAAGGCATGGCTCGGAAGTTCGGGCTGGACTGTTCCCATGAGGCACAGGGTCAGACTGATTTGCATATGGCCATGTCAGAACTGGGGTGACGGAGTGGGCTAAAGAACGGTGATGGATTAAACCCAGATCTGTTGACTGGGTGTAAGTGTTTGATTGGTTCATATGCTCCGTCCATCACCACCCCCTTTTGTACCACTTTGTTCGCCATAAGTTGGCAGGGTATGCTCAGACGTGAGTCCCTTGCTCACTTTGCCACTGGATTGAAGCAAGCCGGGCTGAAGATGGCTGAAATGCCAGAAACCTGTCCTCGGAAGTTTGTTTCCGGTCCAGGGAAGGCATGGCTTGGCAGCTCGGGCTGGACTGTTCCCATGAGGCACAGGGTCAGACTGAATTGCATATGGCCATGTCAGAACTGGGGTGGCGGAGTGGGCTAAAGAACGGTGATGGATTAAACCCAGATCTGTTGACTGGGTGTGAGTGTTTGATTGGTTCAGATGCTCCGTCCATCACCACCCCCTTTTGTACCACTTTGTTCGCCATAAGTTGGCAGGGTATGCTCAGACGTGAGTCCCTTGCTCACTTTGCCACTGGATTCAAGCAAGCCGGGCTGAAGACGGCTGAAATGCCAGAAACCTGTCCTCGGAAGTTTGTTTCCAGTCCAGGGAAGGCATGGCTTGGCAGCTCGGGGTGGACTGTTCTCATGAGGCACAGGGTCAGACTGAATTGCATATGGCCATGTCAGAACTGGGGTGGAGGAGTGGGCTAAAGAACGGTGATGGATTAAACCCAGATCTGTTGACTGGGTGTGAGTGTTTGATTGGTTCAGATGCTCCGTCCATCACCACCCCCTTTTGTACCACTTTGTTCGCCATAAGTTGGCAGGGTATGCTCAGACGTGAGTCCCTTGCTCACTTTCCCACTGGATTCAAGCAAGCCGGGTTGAAGATGACTGAAATGCCAGAAACCGGTCCTCGGAAGTTTGTTTCCGGTCCAGGGAAGGCATGGCTTGGCAGTTCGGGCTGGACTGTTCCCATGAGGCACAGGGCCAGACTGATTTGCGTATGGCCATGTCAAAACTGGGGTGGCGGAGTGGGCAAAAGAACGATGATGAATTAAACCCAGAACTGTTGACTGGGTGTGAGTGTTTGATTGGTTCAGATGCTCCGTCCATCACCATCTCCTTTTGTACCACTTTGTTCGCCATAAGTCGGCAGGGTATGCTCAGACGTGAGTCCCTTGCTCACTTTGCCACTGGATTCAAGCAAGCCGGGCTGAAGACGGCTGAAATGCCAGAAACCGGACTTCGGAAGTTTGTTTCAGGTCCAGGGAAGACATGGCTTGGCAGTACGGGCTGGACTGTTCCCATGAGGCACAGGGTCAGACTGAGTTGCATATGGCCATGTCAGAACTGGGGTGGCAGAGTGGGCTAAAGAACGGTGATGGATTATACCCAGATCTGTTGACTGGGTGTGAGTGTTTGATTAGTTCAGATGCTCCATCCATCACCACCCCCTTTTGTACCACTTTGTTCGCCATAAGTTGGCAGGGTAAGCTCAGACGTGAGTCCCTTGCTCACTTTGCCACTGGATTCAAGCAAGCCGGGCTGAATACGGCTGAAATGCCAGAAACCAGTCCTCAGAAGTTTGTTTCCGGTCCAGGGAAGGCATGGTTTGGCAGTTCGGGCTGGACTGTTCCTATGAGGCACAGGGTCAGACTGATTTGCATATGGCCATGTCAGAAGTGGGATGGCGGAGTGGGCTAAAGAACGGTGATGGATTAAACCCAGATCTGTTGACTGGGTGTGAGTGTTTGATTGGTTCAGATGCTCCGTCCATCACCACCCCCTTTTGTACCACTTTGTTCGCCATAAGTTGGCAGGGTATGCTCAGACGTGAGTCTCTTGCTCAGTTTGCCACTGGATTCAAGCAAGCCGGGCTGAATACGGCTGAAATGCCAGAAACCAGTCCTCAGAAGTTTGTTTCCGGTCCAGGGAAGGCATGGCTTGGCAGTTCGGGCTGGACTGTTCCCATGAGGCACAGAGTCAGACTGAGTTGCATATGGCCATGTCAGAACTGGGGTGGCGGAGTGGGCTAAAGAACGGTGATGGATATACCCAGATCTGTTGACTGGGTGTGAGTGTTTGATTGGTTCAGATGCTCCATCCATCACCGCCCCCTTTTGTACCACTTTGTTCGCCATAAGTTGGCAGGGTATGCTCAGACGTGAGTCCCTTGCTCACTTTGCCACTGGATTCAAGCAAGCCGGGCTGAATACGGCTGGAATGCCAGAAACCAGTCCTCAGAAGTTTGTTTCCGGTCCAGGGAAGGCATGGCTTGGCAGTTCGGGCTGGACTGTTCCTATGAGGCACAGAGTCAGACTGATTTGCATATGGCCATGTCAGAAGTGGGGTGGCGGAGTGGGCTAAAGAACGGTGATGGATTAAACCCAGATCTGTTGACTGGGTGTGAGTGTTGGATTGGTTAAGATGCTCCGTCCATCACCACCCCCTTTTGTACCACTTTGTTTGCCATAAGTTGGCAGGGTATGCTCAGACGTGAGTCTCTTGCTCACTTTGCCACTGGATTCAAGCAAGCCGGGTTGAAGACGGCTGAAATGCCAGAAACCGGTCCTCGGAAGTTTGTTTCCGGTCCAGGGAAGGCATGGCTTGGCAGTTCGGGCTGGACTGTTCCCATGAGGCACAGCGTCAGACTGATTTGCATATGGCCATGTCAGAACTGGGGTGGCGGAGTGGGCTAAAGAACGGTGATGGATTAAACCCAGATCTGTGGACTAGGTGTGAGTGTTTGATTGGTTCAGATGCTTTGTCCATCACCACCCCCTTTTGTGTCACTGTACTGAAAGGCGGAGAATCAAGATATACCGTCTCACGCCTGTGTACAGATATGAGGTTTTTTTAAGAAGGATCCACTAGGGGGAGCGCGCGACGCGGCGATTCAAGATGGCCGCATCCTGAGGAGCTCCGCGCTGACGAGCAGCGCTCGTTTACGAAGGGTCCGTTTCGCAGTAATGTTTCGGCATTCCAACGGTGGATTCTGGAGTCCGAAGCGCCCCCCAACACATGGGTATGCTTTCAGCGTCCACCAAGATGCTTTTTCGACAATTCTGGGCTGAAATGTTCTTTACTCGGTCACAGCCGCCATTTTGTTTTTTCTCCCATCTTTTTCTTCGCAGCGATTTTTTTTCCTTTTCTGCTGCTACATCACCTCTTGCTTGCATTTTTGACTGATATTTTCATGGATTTAATGCCCCAGCTTGCAGAATATGTTGCCTCACTCGAGGAACCTCTTGCAAACCATCTTTTTCTGAACTTCCTCATTCACTTCAAGCTTTAACTGCGTCACGGTCCTTCAACCCTGCTGATATGTTGCCCAGTTGCCGCTGCACGCTTTCAGGACTACAATAGGGGTAGTTTCAATTTTTTTCCTGCTGGACTTCACTCCTTGTTTTGCTTTTTTTTACTCCTTAACTCAACGGTTGCTGCCTCATTGGTCTGCTTATTTTCAGTTCGCCTGTTGGTGGCTTCTTCACGATTCTCTGTTGTACTTACCTTCTGGTCTGGCTGTTGTCTCACGCCTTTGTACCACAATGGAACACCCGCATACCTCTAAGGTCCACGGCAACGCCTCTGTTACACGCAAGGATGCTGCAGCCACTGCCAAACGCCTTAAAAAAGATCCTCCATCACCTTCTAAGTACCCACTTCCTGTTACATTGGAGGACATTATGGAGGAGTTGCGTCTCATACGCCTCTTTATGACTGATACTACTACAACTCTCCAGAGACTTGACGATAAATGGTCTAGTCTGGATTTGAGACTAACTGATGTGGAGCAAAAAGTCAGTGATGCTCAGGATGGCTTATCCAGGGTTGCCAGTCTTACAAAGGAAGTTGACCTGCTCAAAAGGACCTCCGAGGATTTGGAAAATCGCAATTGGCGTAACAATTTACGCATTTATGGTGTTCCGGAAGGTTCAGAGGGGTCTGACATTATCCAATTCTTGAAGACTCAAGTCCTTCCCATTACTGCCCATCCTAAGCACCCGGATGTCAATATTCAAAGGGCGCATCGTCTTGGACTGAAGAATTCCTCTTCTACTTCAAAACCCAGGGGCATCATTGCTTATTTTCTTCTTTATTCAGACCTCATGGCTATCCTTCACTCTGCCAAACAGCATAAGCAGATGTTTTGGTCTGGACATAAAGTTTTAATCACACAGGATGTTTCTAAACCAACGGCGACATGACGTAAGGAGTTTCTGGATTTGCGACCTGCTCTTCGATCGATGAATAATCGATATGGTCTTATCCACCCCTGTTTTTTCAAAGTGACTTACAAAGAAAGAACTTTCAGCTTTGAAGATCCGGCTGACCTGCGTAAATTCATTCACACTCATAAGGAGGAATCCATGGAACTCAACAAACCCTAAATTTAATGTTTTCATGTTTGTTAGTTTAATGTTGTTCTACATTTAATTCCCTATGGTATTGTTGCCTTTATCCCTTTCTTATTTTTTCTCGTTTTACAGGTTCTTCCTCTGTAGTCCTTGTTGAACGACTCATTTTTGTGCTGCCCCGATATCTGTATTGTTCCTTTCGTTTCGCTGCCCCTCCTTCCCATCTGTTTGGTAAGTTCCCTTCATTTGTCTTAAATGGTTACTTGTGTTTTTATGACCTTTCTGTCTTTTTTTTCTTCTATTATTGTTTTAAGTAACCATATATTTCTTCTTCTCCTCTGCTCATGCGGTTGTCTTGTATTCGCTGCTCCCCCTCCCACTTCACTGTCCTTCATTTTATTGTCTTTTATGGCTAAAGCCCTCTGGTTTTTTGTCATCTTCTCTCTCTTATTCCATTTCTCGGGAGTTAATTTCTCCCATTCCTTTCTTTCTCCCCCTATCTCCAGTCCTCTCTTCTTCCTTTTTCCTCCTCTCTCCTTTCCATTGATTCTCTCATTCTCTTTGTTCCTTTTTCTATTTCCCTCCACTTCTCTCTCCCTGGCAATAATTCATCCTTCTTTCTTTTCTGCTTTTTTCTTGATACTCTCTATTGCGGTAACGCATTGTTTCTCCGCTGATTATTTGTTCTCATATTTGTGGTGGATCCTTCACGTTTCTACTCATTTCATCCAGCTACAATGTATTTCTTTCTTCTTCAATATCTATTTCATCTATTTCTATTTCACTTCCTTCTTTCTTAACTGGTATATGTTTTCTCTCTTATCTTCCCCTCTTTTCCTATCATGAATGGTCTTCAAATTATTTCCTGGAATGTTAAGGGTCTCCGAAACCCTATTTAGAAGCAACGTATTTTATCTCATCTTGCTCGTCTGAAATGTCAAATTGCTTTACTGCAAGAAACGCATCTTTCTTCACAGGATTTATCCTTGTTGCGTAAACAATGGGTTGGAGAAACTTATTGTTCTCCGGCTGTTAATAACAAAAATGGTGTTATCATTTTATTTCATAAGTCGTTGTCTGTTCAAGTACAAAATGAAATTTCTGATTCAAATGGTAGAGGGTTGTTTTTGGATAGTGTTGTTAATGATGTTCATCTTTACTTTTGCAATGTATATGGCCCTAATGGTGTTGACCTATCCTTTTGGAATGAGTTTTCTTCTCTTCTTTCTTCCAATGTGAGTGATGATCTGATTGTTGGGGGGGACTGTAACCA
Source organism: Lissotriton helveticus (assembly GCF_964261635.1). NCBI lineage: Eukaryota > Metazoa > Chordata > Amphibia > Caudata > Salamandridae > Lissotriton > Lissotriton helveticus. The sequence goes on from NC_136068.1 coordinate 692,143,254, forward strand.
ATTAATGGATCCTCTTTTTGGATCGCCAATGTCAAGTACTATATGTCCCTAATAAAATGCAAAAGTCATTCCACAAGTCCATCTCCTCTAGAGGTCTAATTGATTCATGGAGAATATCCCATCCCGATTCTTTAGAATTTTCCTTTTTTTCTCCAGTGCATGCTTCACATTCCCGAATTGATTACATTTTTCTTTCACACCATGCTTTTCAATTTATGACTAATTCTGAAATAGGCTATATTCTCATCTCAGATCACGCACCCATCATTTTAGATATGGACTATCCCTCTCCCATCCCTGCATCTCGCCGATGGCGATTCAAAAACTCATTACTGCTTGACCCCATTTCACTGATCATTTTACACAATTCATGGATGAATTTTTTCATAATAATTTAGACACAACTTCTGACTTCCACTTTATCTGGGATGCATTCAAAGCTGCTGCCCGTTGCTGTGTTATAGACTTTGTATCCTGAAAGAAGAAAAAGGCCCTCACTCAAGCATCTCATTTTCTCAAACAAATTAAAGATGCAATTTAATAGGCATTCTTGGGATTCTGCTTCTAACCAGCTTCTCAAATTTAATGCCAAAATGTACGGAGGACGTAACAAGGCTGGTAAATCGCTAGCGAATTACCTTAAAATCAAGAAGCAGAGATCTAAGACTGTTCTTATTAAGGATTCTCAGGGATCTCCCCAATCCTCGGACGCTAAGATTCTTGATTGTTTCGTTTAATATTACTCCTCCCTTTACACACCAGAATCCAATCCTTCTCCTGAGCAAATAGCTTCTTTTTTTCATTCTATACCTAAATCCTCTGACACCTTGGTTGACCTTTCTTCCCTGGATGTCCCTATTTCAGAAACAGACATTCTCGCTGCGCTTTCTCTGCTCCCCAAGGATAAAACCCCCAGTCCGGATGGATTTACAGTCCGATTTTTCCTTCATTTTAAGACAGTTTTAGTACCACATTTGCTCCATTAAATTAACCACTTTCTTGTTACAGGCGAATCCAGAGGTTCTTTTACACAGGCAATGCTCTGTCTTCTTCCCAAAAAGGACAAAGACCCTTCCCTGTGTAAAAACTATAAACCTATTTCCCTTATAAATACCGACTGCGAAATGTATGCAAAAATCTTGGCTATTCGTCTCAATGCAGTTATTCCCGATCTGGTTGACATCTATCAATCTGGGTTTGTTAAAGGTAGGTATAACTGATAATTCGAGAACCCTTCTAAATATCATTCACCTAGCCACCAAAATGGATTCCCCTATTGCCGCGATTACTTTGGACGCTGAGAAAGCTTTTGATCGAGTCAATTGGGATTTTATGTTTGGAGCGCTCTGTTGGCACGGTTTCAGCCCCACCGTTCTTAGATACATCCAATTACTTTATTCTGACCCCAAAACTTCTATTTGGGTTAATGGCACTCAATCAGATTACTTCTCTCTTCATAGAGGAATCAGACAGGGCTGCCCTCTCTCCCCTCTCCTTTTCATTTTGGCTTTAGAACCTTTTTTAGAAAAAATTAGACGGGCTCCCTCTTATTCCGGTTTTATCTACAAAGACGTTGATATCAAATTTACTTCTTACACGGACGATATTTTACTTTACATCTCAAACCCCATTGATGCCCTTCCTGCATTCCTTTCCTTACTTAGCGATTATTCTTTGGTATCTGGCTATAAACTAAATATTGATAAATCAGAGGTCCTTCCTCTTAATAAGTTTTGCCTTCCTCATATGTTCGAGGGTTCAGGATTTGAATGGAATCCTAGATGTATCAAGTGTTTGGGCATTTTGTACACTAATACCATTAGAGAGACCATCAAAATTAATCATTCTGATATTCTTAAGAAAATTTCTTCTCTCATAGAACGCTGGACCCCCCTCTTTCTTTCATGGTGGGGTCGATTATCAACTATTAAAATGATGTTGCTTCCTATCGTTAATTTCTATCTTTCCATGCTTCCTGTCTCTCATCCCCATTGTTTTTTTTAATCCATTAATCGCCTTCTTGTGAAATTCTTATGGAATAATCGTAAAGCTAGGGTCTCGCTTGTCCGTCTTCAACAACCTAAGAACCTAGGTGGTGTCAATTTTCCTAATATTTCACGTTTCCACTCCGCCTTTACTCTTAAACAGATCTGGCCATTTCTTACTGATTTGTCCTCCTCTCCTTTAACGGCTTGGAGCTCTTTAGAATTAGCTCAACTTACTCCCTTCACTTTCCTTACAGCAACCCGCTTATCTCACCCTCCTACAAGATTTATTTCTCCCATTTTCAAGCATTCCAAAGCCCTAACACTTCTACTTTTTCGTTCTTTTTCCTCTCCTTCTAATATCCACTTGTGTACTCCGATTTGGTACAACAAATTCCTTAAGATCAATATAGAGCTTTTTTCTGGAAGGAGTGGATTGATAAAGGCATTATTACTTACGAACATTTACTCGTCGGTGATACCTTAACCCCTTTGGTGCTAAGGCAATTCCAGCAATTTACTCTAATTTCCATTGAAATGAATGGGCACTGCATGACGAGCTGACCTTGTCATTAGCATGGAAGTGGTTAAGTACCTTCCAAGACCTATGCGATTCCTTTGGTATATCTAGCAAACACTCTGCACACTTCCAACTGCTTACTCCTACCCTGTCTTCCACTATTTTACAGGACATTCCATCTTCCTCTGATACCTCCCCCCTTCTATCTCCACCAGACTTTACTAGTCCCTTCAGAGCCTCAGCTATTTACAAACTATTATCACCTTCACCTATCGATAGGCTCAAGTCCAAATTGGAACTTGTGTGGGAGTTGGATCTAGGCCAAGTCTTTTCTCCACAAATCTGGGACTCTATTTGATTTAAAATACATACAGTCTCTCGCTCAGCTAGCACCACACAGACTTTTTTTCTTTTTATATAATAGGCTTTATTACACCCCCTCTGACTTGTGTAAATTTAAACTATTAGATTCTAAAAAGTGCTGGTCATGTTCATGCGACAACAGTGATTTTTTACATATGTTTTTTTATTGTCCTAGGGTTAAACTACTTTGGTCTCGTATTTGGTCTACACTTAACAATATTTTATCTACTGATATTCCATTTGAAATTGTTCATATTTTTCTGGGTGGGCTGGCTCCCATATGGAATGTTCAATGTCATGTTCGTAAATTTAATCATCTCTTCATAGCAATTTCATTTCAATTAATTACTACAAATTGGAAGGATACCACAAAAATTGCTTATAATGCTTGGTGGAATTTGTTGTCATCACCACAGACTTGATCGTGCTTATGCCACATCTGTACCTTTATTAGTCAAAAGAGATTTATTATGGTCCCCCTTAACTGATTATCTATCTAGACATGCTCCATGAATATTCTGTTGTCCTTACCCTTCCTTTAGTGAGTGACTTTTGATTATGTGATACTGTATTATTTGTTGCCTTCTCCCTTCCTTCTTTCCCCTCTTTCTCCCCCTCTTTCCTCTCTTTCTCCCCTTTATGAAAACCCATAAAAGCATTGTTCATTGGTATAAGGCTTTCCCCTTTATTGGGGTATGTTTTACATTTGGTCTCTTATTATTGGTTGCCTTTTATTTCTTTGATATTATTCGCAGTTGTACTGATGTCTTACGTTGTTGATTTTCATTCAATAAAGCTTTTTAAACTAAAAAAAAAAGAAGGATCCACTATAGAATGTTAGGACAAGCAGTCCATTCTCTCCCCTTTAATTTTTTGGATTAATAATTGGAATCTGAATGGACCATTGCTTCTTATTCCCCCTACCCTGATTGATTTGGACAATGACATAAGCCACTAACAAATATGGGCGGAGAGTGGGCGGGGCTTCAAGTCCATACTCAAATACAGCATGCCTAGCAAAGCAGCTAATGCGCTGACCAGGCTAGACATAAGAATCATAATGTGCATTTATAGAGGGCAACATTCACCCATAGGAGGTCCTGTGGTGCAGTAGGCAGATAGTGATTGTTATCCAACCAGTCCAGTAAATAAGGGAGATACTACCAGATCCCAGATCTGAAACTACTACTGAGCTGGATCCAGCAGGACCAAGTGAAATTTGCTGAATTTGATTTGGTGTAATTTGCTGACACTCACACACATTCGCAATTGTCTGCTCTCTTTTGAAAAAGAAACCTGAAGGCAGTGAAGGAGCTTTTTTATTTTTATTTTAATTTGAGCCCAAAACAAAGGCCTGATTTAAAAGACATAACCCCTCCTTTTGTTCATGTATCATCCTCCTTGGAGCTATCTGGAGACTAAGAACTAGCTGCCAAAGCAATGGATGGAAACAAAGGCACACAGCTTGTTATCACTTCACAACTATTTAGTAGAAGTTATGATTTGGAGGCAGTTTTTAATTTTTTTTACCTTCTGTATGTAAGAGATATGCATGCATGGTAAGAATGTGAGGTGCATCCGTCAGGTGCATCTGTGTGTATGAGTGATTACATAACGATCTAAATAGCATTTACTAATTTTGTTTTGTTATTTATTTCTGTTATAGCACTACTCATTACAATGTAAAATGGCAGGGGTCTTTACATCTCACACAAAGACAATAAATCATACCTATTTGTAAATCAATGTAATTGAAATGTTACATAACACAATGAGGGTTATAAGGTGTGGGAGTCATATGTCGTAGAGAGTATATGTTAAGCCTGCATGGTTGGGAAAAGCAACATAACACAGTGGTTGACCTTGTTTCTACTAACAGGGCTTTAGTACTAAACCTTGTTAACAACAGATTGAGAAAAAAATAAAGATCTAAACCTATTTCTTGCAGTTGGCATGCAGCTCCTAGTAGCTGGTTCATAACTCACTGTGATGTATTAGAAGGATTACAACTTACGAACTGCAAGTAACAAAGTGACCTCTGTGTTAAAAGTAGTAATCCACCTAAACCTATTTGCATAAAATACAAATCTGCAATCCGCATGTTACATGATGTGTTTGGCAGCAGGCACATTAACCCTCTATGCTACTTTATGAATCAAAACTGTGACTACACAAAACAGATCTCTCAGGGAAGTATATTAACCTCCAGAGTTAACTCTCTGTTATTATTGTCCCCTGAAAATTGCTGAGCACTCAAAGATCTGAGCAGCATAGGTCTTCACCCTGCCAGATATTTTAAAATGCAGCCTCTTTGTGACTAATTATGTATGCCAGAATATATTTACTGCCCCATGTGTTCTTTCTGCCAATGTCTTTGCAACAGAGTTTAAAAAAACCAATGTATAAGTGGATTGTCAGATTCTGCTTTCATGACTCTACCCGTGTCTCAACCCCATTTCCACTGTCACAACCTGATTCCCAATTTGTGGGGTTTCGAAGTAAAATCTTTTCAATTCCAGCGCGGTTTCCAGATCACTGGTATTCATAGTATTGAACTCAGAAAAATGAAAGGCTGAGTGGACCCAACAGGTTCTGAAACTGTGACCCTGTGGTCAACAACAGAGCCCTATAGTGGGTGCATTAGATAAAGCTAGGGACTGATTTAGAGTTTGGTGGTAACTAAAAATCCACAAATTTCAGTAGGAAATGCTAAACATGGAGTAGAATCCTCACCTCAATTTCCTCAACCATTCGAAGGAAGTTCAACCAGAAGATTCATCTACGTTTTTAGAGTTTTCTGCTAAGGATTTTAGTAGCCATTGAACTAAATTAGGCAATATTGAGAATCCTGATGCCGGCTGGCATTCAGCACCTCCCTTTCCTTGTCCCTCCTTACCTAACATTGGGGCATATTAGCAAGGGCGATATCGCCGCTTTAGCAGGACTTTTTCCAGCTAAAGCAGCGATATTTTTATCGCCCTATTAGCAAGCTATCGCTAACAGCAGTTAGCAACAGCTTTTAGGCGATAGCTACAGGTTTGGGGCCCGCTTTGCATGTCAGCGATATTTATCGCTAATGACATGCAAAGTGGGCATACCCAAACTTTTAGCGACTGAAAACAGTTGCTAACTCAGGTGTCGCCTATTAGCAAGGCAGGCGAAGCGATAAAAAAAATCGCGCTAAGCGCGGTTATCGCTAGAATCTAACGCCTGCTAAAAAGTTGACTTAACTGTATTGTGAATGGGGGTATTTTATCACATTAAGCCCCCATTGGCATTAATGCGAGAATATCGCTGGATTTCCAGTGATATTCTCGCATTGAGCCGCTATCGCCGGATATTTTATCACATTGGAGATAAACGTTGCTAATAGCACGTTATCTCTGCGATAATATCCGGCGATAGGCAGCGATAAAAAAAATGCGCTAAGCGCATTTAGCTATAAATATCGCTACTCCTTGCTAATATTCCCCATTGTTTTTCTTCTGATATACCAGTGACAGCTCTCTTATGTAGAGTGATGAATTTGAAGATAAAAACACAAAGCAGAAATAGCATTTCTACTGGGATTTACCTACAGATCGGTGGGACATTTAGACCCAGATAATGGGACTGAACTGGTCTAAGCAGTGTTTGCACCTTTTAGTGCTAGTACCTGTTAGAAACTGAGAGCATATTGGACTTGCCCCATTGTTATCCAGGAAGGTGCCACCAGCTTCTAATTACTGGGAAACGGCAATGAAACTAAGGAAGCAGCACACATTCAAAGTAGGACAAGTGGTAAAGGATAACCTTTATTTTGTATAATAAACGATAATCAAGGAAAAAAAAAATAATCTCCACTGAGTTAATGGCCTGCCTCTTAATTGACGTAACAGGAATGGATTTTTATGGACCTTAAAGTGGTGTTACTGTATTACTGATGCAGGCCTTCTTCATCAAACAGGCGGATGCGCAGGGTTTTGTCAAATTAAGGCTAATCAATTGCACTCCATGATTTGTTGCAATCTTAAATTTGCCCTGGAAGAATGCAAGGACAGATGATCTGATTGGCTTGGTGGTTCAATTGTTATTGATGCCATGAAAGATGTGATTATGGCTGGGTATAATTTGGTAAATAAATCATTTTTGAAGCACCAGCAGTACAATACAGTACATGATCTGTGGTACACAACTAAGAAATTATTTTTCTGGGGCTGGTGTCAGGATTCATGGTTCCGGTGACGTGCAATCATGGAAGCTGATCTATATCTGCTTCCATGATTCCACGTCACCAGAACCATGAATCCTGACGACAGCCCTATGCTAATAATAGTTGCCTTAGAAGATTACTGAGTTCATATTTCCAGTGAACCTAAAACATTTACTAGGATCAGGATGAAGGCATCCCTGAAAGTAATTTTGCTGTTGGAGGACATCCCTTATGCATTGCAGGAGATACAGTACATGATCTGTGGTACACAACCAAGAAATTATTTTCCTGGGGCTGTCGTCAGGATTCATGGTTCCGGTGACGTGCAATCATGGAAGCCGATCTATATCTGCTTCCATGATTCCACGTCACCGGAACCATGAATCCTGACGACAGCCCTATGCTAATAATAGTTGCGTTAGAAGATTACTGAGTTCATTTTTCCAGTGAACCTAAAACATTTACTAGGATCAGGATGAAGGCATCCCTGAAAGTAATTTTGCTATTGGAGGACATCCCTTATGCATTGCAGGAGATACAGTACATGATCTGTGGTGCACAACCAAGAAATTATTTTCCTGGGCTGTTCTCAGGATTCATGGTTCCGGTGACGTGCAATCATGGAAGCCGATCTATATCTGCTTCCATGATTCCACGTCACTGGAACCATGAATCCTGACGACAGCCCTATGCTAATAATAGTTGCCTTAGAAGATTACTGAGTTCATATTTCCAGTGAACCTAAAACATTTACTAGGATCAGGATGAAGGCATCCCCAAAAGTGATTTTGCTATTAGAGGACATCCCTTATGCATTGCAGGAGATATTATTTCTAGTACTTATGATTGGTGTCTGTGTACAGTGGTATAGCAAAGGTGTCATGGGCCTTTAAGCAAGAAAGAAAAATGGGCTCTGAAACCATAGCTGGTTGCGTAGCAAAGCAGTCATAATTAGGGCGTTAGGAGCCTGTCATAGCCCTGGGCCATCATCACACTATGACTACCACTGCCCCACACACAGCATCTAAGAACTATAGGCTACCAACGAGAAAAGCAAAATGTATTTGTTCCTTAAATTCCCCAAAATACCTGAACAAGCTGCAAGTAATCCGTTCATCAGTTATGCTCTGCATTGCTTTATTGGGAATATGAGGACTCTCCCTATACACCCACTGATGCACTCATGCAGAAGCACACAAAACTACTGGAACATTTCACAACAGGCTAGTGCCTCCAAAGGGCTGGGGCAGAGTCAATCATACATCAGGCTACAGCTGGCAGGTATTTACTGAAATCTCCCAATTCTCTAACAAAATTGAGTTTGTGAAACATACAGTGTCAGATCTTATACACACACCCATGGGCAGACTAGTTATTTTTATAACGAAACCTCATGTGCATTGGGGATTTCCAATTGTAATTGTGGGCACAGACATTTTCTCTGGCCACCATGCGGTCATGTCTGAATGCACATACAGTGCAAACTGGTGTTCTCGCCCATTTGCCCAAGTGAGGACAAAGGAGCACAGGAAGCTTACTTTTAAGAGTCACAATTCCTCTAAGTTTTAAATGAAGGGGGAAAATGTCACAGGGTGGTGTCTGACATTGCTCTGATTAAATCCATTGTTTTTAATCATATCTTTTTATTGAAAACATGACGGCAGTGGAGTACCAATCCAATTAGCAGTGTTAGGCTGTTAAGAATATACATAGTATAAACAGACTCTCCCAGTGCCCAAAAGTTGAGACCCCAACTGTATCACAAATCTTCATCGCTACCTTCATTAGCAGCCACGCTCCCACCCATGTCAATTACAGAGGCTCTCCTCCCCTGTTATATTGCTGGGTTAGGCCTAAGTAGCGAAGCAGCCTATTTCTTACATTGTCCTCATGAATAACATTTCCAGGCTGTGACCTTTTGGATACATTTGCACGCACAACAATGTTGGATCAGTTTCTCTGAAACTAAACTTTTTTACATCTAGCTTTGCACATTATCACAACGCCCTGAACATCATGTACAAGATCTCGTTCCTTACTACGTACAAATGTCATCACTATCTTCATCCACAGGGCGAAAGTGCTATCTGCAGAGCTACAACATCACTAATCTAATGCGTGCATTGCAAGACTGCTTTGTATTATAAAAGATAAGCATCTCAATAGATCAGTAGAGGATGCACTTCCACTGATGCCGAGGGTCCTTGCATGCTATGCTGAGAAATTATCATGCAGCGGTCTGACGTCTCGTAAGGGGTGTCCAGTTCGTGACCAAGAAGGGGTCATTCACTCTATCCCATCAGCTAATGGGGTTGGATCGTCCCGTGGGGGGATTTTTGGCTCTACACCTACACACATTCTAGGTACACTTAGAGTAGGATTTGCATAGTAGGAGTACACTAGATTAATGACTTGTTTATATGCCTGCATATATACAACTGTTCACCACCATGGTAGAACTATATCTACTATTTACGTAGTTGGTGCTTGTAATCACGTTTATCTGCTTTTGTCTACTAATCATTGCAGCACAGGTATTTTATGCAAGAGTAACGTTGATTCAATCAATATTATTGAAAACGTCCCACTGTGTATTCTCTGTATATTCCTCTGAGAATACGTAAGCACGAAGGACTGAGCAAAAGGTTCTGTACTGTTTCCACGATCCCTGAGGAATCAGGGTTGTCATGTTCAGTGGTTACCAGAAACTATTCGCTCCCTGGTTGGTTATGGGACCTTACGGTGCCACTGTGATGAGCTATCTGGTCTTTATGCCAACATATCCTCCAGGGGTGTCTGGAATCAGGCTTGACACCAAGCTCTTAGTGTATGTTGTCTGGACAATGCACAGGTCCTACGGACTGGTAGGAACTACACAACATGGTGCTTCCAGCGTTGGTTAGGCTCTTATTTAGCGGTCATATCTGAGTAGTTCAGTTCTGCTTTCTCACAATTTAACCGGAGAAATCCGTAGAGGGAAGGAAAACAAATCCACCTTAGCAGAGTAGGCATACCTTATATATTGGCTATAGGTTAATCAAGCATGGAGGATTAAAGGTTCCCACACTGTGCACACCATAGCTCTATAACAATTTCGCTAAATACTTCTGTTTTAACAATGACTGAACAACTAGATGAGGACATTGGAGAACAGATAGTTGGACTAAATATGTAAGAAAATTGCAGACAGGCAGTTACCATGAAATTACAACTATATGGCCTCCCGGTACGGGTGGAGATGTCACCTTCGTGGTTGAGGCACACAAAGCATTCAGGACAGAGGTATTCTATTCTTGGGTTAAATTCCTGCATGCAGATGCACACACTTGGTTATTTCATGAATACATTGTAGATGAACCACCTGATGAGTATTTTCCATAAGTGGGCTTAGAAGTTCCATTAAGATACCAAGAGCATATTAATTGGTTAAAGGTCGCCAGTAGAGAAGGAGTGACTTGGCCAGCAGAAATGCGCAAACTTTACAGAGATTTAATAAAAATGTTCAGTAACCTAACACAATATGTAATGAGAGCATTCACAGTGCAACTTGTGAGGGCTGCTCAGTCTACACAACCACACATGGCTACCACAGGTATTAGCCCGCAAACACTAAATGTGAACATGGGAAATGTTCCCACCAGCTGGGAGCAAATCCTGTTCTGGATGGCACAAAAAACAGCACAGTTTGAAGCAGTCTTTCCCCATACGGGCCGACAGGAAAAACACAGAATACTGACAATTTGCTTGCCAATGGTGATGGCTCTCCAGTTAGAAGATCACACCACTGGGGGTACAGTGTTCGCTGCCATATATACCAGAACACCCTTCAATAGCAGTCATACCAGATGTACTGAAACAGATTCAGTATGAGTACCGGGCAGAACCTGCCTTAGATCTGGGGATGAAACTGATTGGCAATTCTGCCCAGGTATTTCCCACAATGTTGAGTAACATAAAAGGGGGGAGAGCAGTGGTGGCTTTATACCAGCGCCTGAGGGAATTCACTCCCACACAGCAGGAGTGCAAATTACCTAAGATTATATATACACATATGCCTCTCTAGGCAGAGACATACTCTGGGAACCAAACCTGGCAAACCAATAGTCAAGAGTAGTTGTGAAAGAGATAACTCTTAGAAAGCACCCGATTCTTCAAAGACGAAATGGGATAATATACAAAAAATAAACAAAACAAAACAAAGTCACAGGGTGGATCTCCTCAACAGGAACACAGCGGACAAAAATACAATATGTGAAACCGTGGCAATAGTAGAAAGCCTGATAGTTATCAGGATACTGATACACGTTCATCTCATTCCTTTCAGGAGACATCTAAAAAGCGTTCAGAGAGAGACGGACAGTCAGAATGCAGATCGAAAGAGCGAGTCAAGCCGAAAAGGGAGACACATTGCACTTCACACTATATCATTAAACAGAAAATTAAAAATGCCCAGGCTACTGAGGACTCTGCTTCTGATTGGGAAATGGGCAGTGACAATGCTTGATGGCAGAAGTCACCATAGCTCGCCAGAACCTGATGGACCTTCTGGGGGTATTAGCCTGATACAAGGGTAAGTGTCCGACATTGTTTATGTGAAATAAGGCTCCAAATGGAGGGGTCTCTTTTGGGGGTACCTGACCTATGGTTATGATAATCTTTTGGAAGAAAAAGAATGGCCACTTGAGTTTGAAATGGATAGCCCAATGAGAGAAAAAGTTATTTTATCTTCTTCCTCCGATTTCTTACCAGAATCATTTAAAAATTCATACGCACAGGAGTAGGCATTAGCGTTAGCTCCTGCACTTTACGGCAATCATGTTGGGTGGAATGATGAGTCACGTCATCACGAAATCCCATTAAAATAAATTCCTCAACCGCAAAGACAGTACCCGATTAAACATGAAGCAAACAAACAAGTCAGGGAGATTCTAGATCAACTTGAATACCAGGGTGTGATAGAGAATTTCACCTCACCTATAAATAATACCTTGTTTCTAGTAATGAAACCCATAATTCATATAATCTAGTCTTAGATTACAGAAATTTGAATGTATCTACACATTTGCAGTACAGAATGCACACTGTGCCGCATTGATGAATAACATTGTGCGAAAAAAATCCGAAACAATACTAGCATTTCAAATGGATTTTCTGCCCAAATATAGCACCTGGGAGCAGATATTTGACAGTATTCTTGGTGCTAGGCACTCAACGCCAATGTTGTTGATTTGCCCAGGGGTATAACAACAGCCCCGGGTTTATTTCATCCAGGGTAACAGATGGCATTGTCCTATGTAAATGACATCTATCAGATGGATTATGAATTAATGGAACACTTTGTCAGAGTGTACCACATAATCCTTGGGTTTGCTCACCTGGGATGCAAATTCAAATGTAAAAAAATCAAAAATTGCCCACCTCAGAGTCCTATTTCTAGGGTACGAGTTGTCAAGAAAAGGCAAAAGCCTGGCAGCACTGTTTTTAGAAAAATTTGCACTGTTCTAACCTCCAACGACACTGAAAAAACAACAATCCATTTTAGGATTCTTGTATTTTGGCAAGACATACATTTTGGGTTACACAGAAATGGTGAAACCTTTCTACAACTTAATTAGACCTGATTTTTCAGTGCACTGTTGGACACAGGAAAATACTGATATCCTACGTTCCGTATAAGTGGACACGATAGCTTCCAATCATTTACACACACATCAACACAACTAACCTGGTGATCTGCGTAGTCGCTGGACCAACCTTATACACCTACATTCCTTTTAATGAAGGCAATACAGTTCCTATTGCATACAAAATCACATTTGTACATGAACACTGAAATGCGTTTTGCATCAACAGAAGAAATACAGCAGTGCAGACTGATGTAGTGAGAGAGAGAGCAATAGTGCAAAGGAAACGCATAATTATCGTAACCCCAGTACCGACCCTAAAAAGGCAAGCATTCCGAAAGTTAAAGTTTTTCAGCCATGATGGATTCAATTGGCTAACTCTCTCACTGCGACATATGAAGATTCCAGATTTGATTCTGCATTACAAACACAAGCATTCCTGCAGTACGAACAAGAATATCCTCTACTGAATTAAATAATTTCTCTATATTGATATGAATGTATAATTTATACTGATGGATCTGCCCAGCTGTCTGTAGGACCAAAACAGTAATATTCCATGACATGCGCAATTATAAAAAAGTGCATGCAGGATGGAAAGTTTCTTCTAGGAAAAACACACACACAGTCTCTAGGAGAGTGTACGGTGTAGCGAACTAAAAGCCTTGATACTGGCACTACAAAATACGGATCATGAATTCCCCACACTCATAGTGTCTGATTCATTTTACTGTGTCCAGCGAATATTTATAGATGGAAGGTTTCCAGAGGTTGCACAGTAAAGCACAAGATGCTCTGGGAACAAGTGGCAAAGCTGAAAGAAGGCCTGCCAGGGGCTCATGTTATTCATACATTGAGTCATCAACATGTTGGCGTTTGCGTTAAAGTGAATTCAAAGGTGGATGAGGCTGCCAAGGCAACAGTGGGTACTGTTGCCTTTGCTGCAATAACTTGCTCTAGCACGGTAATAGACGGAACAACTATGATAGCTGTCAATGCTACGTGCAACAGCTCAGCCCTGCCGAAAAGCTTTCCACTCAAGTACTCCTACAAGTTAGATGTGCAAAACATTCTGTATGCTCAAATTCCAGGAGTTTGAGATAGAGTAATATCAAACACTGATCGCAGATTGGGATTAATACTAGATGCACATGAGGGTCTGGGTTCAGCACATGCAAGGATCGCTGCTACAGTTTCACTACAAAAGCAACCCTATTGGGGGGAGGTCTCCGCCTTAATATGTCCACCACAAACACCTTTATTGGTCTCAGACAAACATCTTACATGTGTCTATTTGGATCACTGCGGCCTTTTAAACTAAGATGGGCTTACAAGTACATCTTGGTGGCAGTGGGTTCATGCTTTAGATTCCTGTAGGTTTGGCCCCAGCACTCGGCTAATGCTCAAACTGTTATAAATGATTTGCGAGTCTTTACCGGGACGTGCGCAATTGGCATACTACACTCCGTCTAGTGCCCGGCATATAGCTCTCAGACTTACAAACAAAGAAGCCATGGGACGTTTGGGTGTGGCCTTGCGGTACTCCTCCCCCAATCATCCTGATGGAAAGTAGTCGAGAGGAAAAAACTTGACTTAAAGCAGTTCATAACAGCAAGGGTATTGGGCTTGGGTGGCAATTGAGTTAATCACCTATATGGGTCCAGAAGGCGCTCAACAACATGCTAAGAAAATCCCTGGGGGGTAGTACATCTTATGAGCTCCTGTTCGGGTAAGAATGTGGGTACCCAACATCGATAGTGTCAGCACAGTGGCTGTTGAAACACCACTTGACCTCAATTATCGTTTGGATGTTTTACAGGACCTAAAGGAATACTGAGCTTTACAAAGTAATGTCCAAGTAAAATGCACCACCCGGGGGGAAGTGAAAATGGTAAAGGCAAGACCTGCCTGGGTCCCAGAGATTGGGGATCTGGTCAGAGAGAACATTTTGGACAAGAAGGAATTTGGGCCATCTTACAGAGTGCCTGTACCCGTCTTAACAGTCGAAGGATCGAGAACTGTCCTTCCCCCTCTTGCCGGCTGTCGAGGTACACGGTTTGACTCAATTGATCTGATCAAACCACACTAGGTAGGAGAATCTCAACAGTAGGCCATGTAGGCTCCTGGGTAGCCGCCACACTCCTCTCGCTACTGTACAGGAAGTTGAGATGGAAGCTTGTATGACGACTGAAGACTCTACTTTTCAAAGAGAAACTGTAAATGAAAACGAGATGATACCTCTCACTATGGAAACAACTACAGCTGTACAGTCAACAAGTACAGAAATTTAAATTAGAAAAACTGACTACGTCTATGCCAACATGCCACACATCGAGTCATCTCCCAGTTCTACAATACCTGCTGAGCTGCCAAGAATAGACCCGATGGTGTCTTGCTACTTCGTGCATTATGACGATTTCTTATCATATCCAAGTGATGCTGAGCTGCCGACACTGCCTCTCCCTTTTAAGCTTCGAGTGTATGCTTTATATCTTAGGCTGAAAAAAACTTACTTTGTTGTCCCCTAAAAACATCTATGGATTACAATTGGCTCACTTTTAATGGTACTTTCGATTGGTATAATAACTGTCTTTTTCTTACTTCTGAATGGACACTTTACCCCAGAATGCTCTGCAGTGCAACTTTTGAACTTGGTTTTTAACCCACATGCATCATCACACCGTGAACTAAGAGACTTGTTCCTGTAGGAATTGTATGGGACAGGGTATCCATCAATGTAAATTGTCTCACTGAATTTCTAAAAATTCCTTATTTGTTCACAATTTCTTTAAATGACATTATCACCTCTAGTACTTTTGCTCTTTGATTGGGACATTGAAACTGTGCATAACTTGCTTTCTGATTTAGAGCAATCAACTGCATTTTCAAACAATAAATTCTGTGACGATACAAGTAATTTTGGAGACATGTACTGTTACCAGCATTATGGTCACCATTTTTTACATAAAGTCAGTATCCCATCTGCTGTGTTTATAAGTGCACACAATGGGAGCACTGCCCAACACTGCCAAAAGGTAGTTCAAAAACTTTTGCACAGAAGTTTGTTTATTTTTCAGGTTTTGAAACATCAGATCCAGCTACATTTTACTATAGGCTTGCACCTACATCTGCAAAGAAAACTATGCTATCAAACACCAGGCTGATATACTCTGCTTCCTTTATTTTCCAGCTATCTATACAGGGTTTCGACTTTTGGAAAGACGTAATAGACACATAGTCTATTTGGGGGTCCAAAAGATTGGAAGGGGACCCGGACCTTATTTAGAGCATGCCTCATACCACACCAAATGATTTTCCTGAACACAACAGTACAACAAACTTCATGTCTAGGTTTAGCAAAAACAAAGGATTTGAACACACCTCATATTCCCGCATTCTCACGGTTTGAGAATTGGCAGCACTTTACACACTTTTGTGAGGATATACTAGATACCATGATATGTAATGGTTCTTTCAATTCATTGAACCCCAATTGGAAGGGTTGCTTGGTGGGTTGGCCTGTGGACACGAACGGGTGTCAATCTAGATTCCTGGGTAACACTGAAGTTCAGGATCTATAGCCTGAACAACGATATGCACAGACAGAATACTTGTTGGTGGTGACGTCATATAGTGTTGGGAAGTTATGCCTAATTTGCTAAAAACCTCAATACTCTCCCAGGTGAAACAACACTTGTCCCTTTTATCTCTTTTAGGAACTCACGTCAAAAGCACTTTTTGTATGTAATATACATTCAGCTGTGGAAGATTTCTCAAAAGGAAGCTGCTGAGAGATTGTGCAAGATTGATATGGGTTAATTTAGAAAAGGCTTTGGCTGTAGTTGACAGTGGTATGACTACTTTATCATCCAGAATGTATTTACCGGGCAACATAGTGTCTCTCACGATTGTCATAATACAACAATACATGTCTATATTACAACATGGACAGTCACAATTACGGTCAACAGTAATATTGAGCTGAACGTTACAAATATTACGTTCTGGCCATGTGCCACGGCATTACATCAGCAGTACAAATCTGTTTTCAGCATATGATCTAACAGAAAGACAGATGACGATGGCGCATAGAGATGCAAAATATACCATGTTGCACATTGAAAAATTAAACCAATTACCTTTTACCGTGGCTGAGACACCATCCACTGCCTGGATAATCCATGATTAAATCACCCTACCGGTCATGATCTTTCAATTCCAATATTGTCTTAGAGCAACCCTGTGATGCTTCAGCTCCTAGTGATGTGAACAAGGGCTCTGCAGACAACTTGTGGGACACAACACCTCCTACAGTTGCTGCTGTGGGAACTGGATGGAATCACCTTTGCTCCATGAGCATGCTATGAGGTGCACCTCTGGGAACGTCTGCTCAATGTGGGCAACAACAATGTTGCGTCTACCACTCGGAACACATAAACAATTGCCCTTTTTTCGTGTGGGAACAATTTGATCTCTTTTTAATTTTTTTTTACCAAAACTGCTTTTTCTTTTCTAGAGATTATGGCATTCTGAGCGATTGGGATCTCAAATAATATAATGACTTATAATACGTTTTACATACTTATTGGGAAGCCTGCCTTTAGATGCTTTTAAAGAGTTTTTGAACGTGTTTTGGAACTATCTGCTAGGTTTTTAGATATCGACCCACAGTATGAGGAGTGGGAGTTATATTCCTGGGTTAGGCCCATGTAGCAAAGCAGCTTAATTCTTATATTGTCCTCACGGATACCATTTCCAAGCTGTGACCCTTTGCATACTTTTGCACGCACGACAATGTTGGATTAGTTTCTCTGAAACTAACCTTGTTTTACATCATAGCCTCGCACAACATTATCACAATGCCTTGAGCATCATGGACAAGGTCATTGTTTACTACGTACAAATGTCATCACCATCTTCATCCACTGAGCGACAGGGCTATCTGATAATTTACAACACTAATCTAATGGGTACATCGCAAGGCTGATTTCTATTATAAAAAATAAGTATCCTGATAGATCAGGAGGGGAGGTGCTTCTGCTGACACCGAAGGTCCTTGCATGCTGAGAAATCACCACGCAGGGGTCTGACATCTCATGAGGGGTGTTCAGTTTGTGACCAAGACGGGGTCGTTCACTCTATCCCATCAGGCAATTGGGTTGGATTGTCCCTTGGGGGGATTCTTGGCTCTACACCTACACACACTCTAGGTACACTTAGAGTAGGATTTGCATAGTAGGAGTACGCTAGATTACTGCCTTGTTTATATGCCTGCATAAATACAACTGTTCAGCACCATGGTAGAACTATATCTATTATGTACATTGTTGGTTCTTATAATCACGTGTATATGCCTCTGCCTATTCATTATTGCAGCACATGTTCTTTATGCAAGAATAACCTTGGTTCAAGAAATATTATTGAAAACGTCCCACTGTGTATTCTCTGTATATTCGTCTGAGAATAAGTAAGCATTAAAAACAGAGCGAAAGGTTCTGTACTGTTTCCACGATTCCTGAGGAATCAGGGTTGTCATGTTCAGTGGTTGCCAGAAACTATTCGCTCCCTGGTGGGTTAGGGCGGCTTACGGTGGCACTGTGAGCCAGCTGGTCTATAGGCCAACATATCCTGCGGGAGTGTCTGGAATCAGTCTTGATACTAAGTCCTTAGTTTAGGATGTCCAAACAATGAGCAGGTCTTACGGATTGGTGGGAACTACACAACACCTCAACTCAGTACACAGGCTGCACCTGTATTTATTCAAACGGCTCCAAATCTTTTCCCACTTATGGGAACAACCACAACTTTCATAAATTACCCTTTCCACCACCATACACCAGTCCATATCTTGTTTCCAGTCTTTGAACTGCGGTGGTGACTCTGCTCCCCTTGGTCTCACTATGTTCCTCTTGACCAACATGAGACCTAGGGTTACCCATATATGCTCCATGCTGCCCAAATCCATAGCCTCCCAAACATTCAGAAGACCCACCTCTCTGAGAGAGGAATATCTCCTCCACCCACATTATTTATACAGGCTACTACCGAGCTCCAATATGTCTGTATTACTGGGCAGTACCAAAGTATGCGGTAGAAGGTGCTCTCTCCCCCACATCCCAGCAAGTAGGTGGAATCAAGCATTCTGCCCATCGAAGGTACGATGTTGCAGATCACGGAGGAGGTCATGAGAGTCCAGTTGGGGCGTATAATAGTTTGCGAAGGCATTCGCTATGTCTTGGAGTCTGTGAGGGACACCCAGGACCCCTGAGAAATCCTGGTGACCCTTCTACATATCTTTTTCTTTTTGTCAAGCCATGCTATTAGCTTTTCCACCTTATCACCCATTTCACATATACGATGTTGGGTAGCGCTGTATCTAGCTCTGGCTCCATCTGTTGTCAGGTCTCTATATTCCCGTAGCTTAAGGTACAGCCCATGCTTCACATCAATTGTAGTGTCTGTACATAATTGGGCCTCCAGTGCTAGAATGTAATTCTCAAGTTTGTCAACCGCCATCCATGTTTGCTTGTAATGTCAATCAATCAATCAATCAATCAGGGGTTTATAAAGCGCGCTACTCACCCGTAAGGGTCACAAGGTGGAATTGGAATTGGAATTGGAATTGGAATTGGAAAGGCTTTTATATAGCGCATGGCTACTCGAAAGCATCCCAGCGCTTGATACTCATCAGAGGCAATAGATGGGATCTGGGCAGTGAAAACTAATTTCTCTCTGCCCTAGGAAACAGTGCTGTTTTAAGTTGTTTTCGAAATGTCAGCAAGTTGGGCTCTAAGCGAAGTGAAAGCGGAAGGGCATTCCACAGCTTTGCTGCATTTCGCGAGAAAAGGCGATCCCCAGATCGAGCTCTTTTAGTTCTGGGTACTATGAGGAGGTTTTGCTGTTTAGAGCGAAGATCCCTAGATGGAGTGTATGATCTAATCATATCGTTTAGAATTTGGGGGCAGTTCCCATGGAGAGTTCTATGTACCAGGCAGAGGGTTTTAAAATGGACTCGTTCCTTTATAGGGAGCCAGTGTAGGGTCCTCAGTGAGGGAGCTGCTGAGGTACGATGGCTGGTACCCGTAAGTAGCCTCGCTGCGGAGTTTTGGGCCATCTGAAGTTGACGGATAACTGATATGGGGGCTCCTAAGTAAAGTGCATTCCCATAGTCCAGCCTTGACAGAATAAGAGACTGGACAATGGTTTTCTTGGAGGTTTCAGGTAACTGGGGAAGGATTTTGCGGATGGTTTTTGTTATGCCGAAGCAGGTGGCCACTGTTTTTCTTTCCTGTGTTTTGAATGATAATTCCGAGTCGAGCCAGAACCCAAGGCTCTTTATCTCTGTCTTTGGAATAGGTCCAGGTCCCATGCAGAGAGGCCACATAGAGGAGATGTTAAAGTTTGCCTTTTTTCCGAGCAGCATCAGCTCGGTTTTTCCTCCGTTCAGCTTCAGGTGGGATGCATCCATCCATTCTGCCACCGCACCCAGGCAGCTACAGAGGTTGTTCGAAGGGGAGTCTGCCTGGGTGAGGGAGACCACTAGCTGGGTGTCGTCAGCATAGCTTATCAGTTGTATTCCGAAGGGTGCCACCACCTCTGCCAAGGGTGCCATATACACATTAAACAGTGTGGGGCTAAGGGAGGAGCCCTGTGGTACCCCACACCGTAATGGTACTGGGAGGGAGCAGTTAGTATCTGAAAAAAACGTAAAGAACCTGTTGCTAAGAAAGGACTCAAGCCACTCAAGGGCTTTACCTGTGACTCCGGTCTTCTCTAGACGAGCTAGGAGGACCTGGTGGTTAACCGTGTCAAAGGCGGCACTGAGGTCCAGGAGGATAATGGCCGCGCTGCCACCAGCGTCCAGAATCCTCCTGGTTACCTCGGCCACCCTCAACAATGGTGTTTCGGTTCCCTGTCCCTTTCGGAAGCCTGTTTGTGTGGGATGTAACAGATTGTGGGATTCCAGGTAGGATGCTAGTTGTTTGTTCACCCATTTCTCAGCAAGCTTGCTGATGCCAGGGAGGAGGGAGATAGGACGGTAGTTTGAGAAGTCATCAGGGTTGAGATTTGGTTTTTTCAACAGAGCCTTTACCATGGCTAGTTTCCAATCTTGCGGCACTATGCCAGATTCCAAAGAGATATTAACCAGATCTATGATGTTTCTACTAGCATAGGGTAGAGCTAATTTCAAAATGGGCATAGGGGCGGGGTCAAGGGGAGAACCACTCTTTATGGAGTTAAAGAGGGAAGGAAAAAGATCATCGCTAAGCAGATCGAAGGAGGCCAGATGGAACGTGGTAGAGTCAGTTTCGTCCCTTGAAAGAAGACTGGATTCAACTACTGGAAGTGAAGGGAGAGACAGAAGGATTTTTTCAATTTTCGTAGCAAAAAAATTTGCTAATTCATTACAGCGGGCACCAGACTCTTTAGATGATAATACGGGTGTGGGGGGATCGGGGGCCTTTGTCAAGGTTTTTACTATTTTAAACATTTCTCTGGGGGTGTTAGTGGATTTTTCAATTTTTTCTGTATAGAAAGTGGTTTTGGCTAGGTTAAGTGCAGTTTTATAATTTTTGATTGTAAGTTTGTATTTAATTTTTTTTTCCTCATCGAAATGTTTCCGCCATTGTCTTTCTTCCCGTTTGCATTCCTGTTTAAGGGATCTTAGGTCCGAGTTGAACCATGGTTGTTTATTTGGGCCTTTTTTCTTTGAGATGTACGTTTTAGGGAGCACATTATTTAATGATTGTTCTATCCATTGGTTGAAGTCCGTATTGGCCCTTTCTATAGTCTGATTGGCCATAGGTTCGTTCTGCTTCAGGACTTCTATCCACTCGCTGGGTTCTAGTTTTGTCCAACGCCTACCTAAGATCTTCATGGGGGGTTGATTGGTACACAGTCTTTGGAATGAGTGGGGTGTTGTACAATCAAATTAAGTCGACATGCGGCTAAATCCTTAGTTAGTTCCGTAGCAATAGTATCCGAAGGGTTATTAAAGTGAAGGTTCAGATCTCCTAACACTATAAAATTAGAGACCATAGTGGCAGATTCTAAAATTGTTTCAGTTAGCCCTTCTATAAATTGGCCAATCTGGCCAGGAGGGCGATAGATTAAAAGGCCGGAAAGTGAAAGTTCTGAGGAGTAGGAGATGGAGAATTGTGTACTCTCACAGTCTGGGATAGTGCTGTTGATGAAGCGACATGCTAAGTGTTCCCTATGTATGATGGCGATCCCTCCACCAACTTTAAGTTCTCGATCTTTATGTTGGATTAGATATCCAACAGGTAGGGCCTGAACAATGTCAGGGCCGGAGGACGGGCCAAGCCATGTTTCTGTTAAAAACAGAACGTCCACATTCAAATCTCCGATCAGTAGTGCGATTTCCGTGGAGTGCTTAGGTAAAGAACGGCAGTTAACCAATGCCATTTTTAAGGTAATGTCTACTGATCCTTTTTTAGGGACTAATATAGATTTCGTAATGGTCTCTGTGGTTCTGAAGTAGCAGTTGCTACAAGAGAAATGGCCGAGCTTTAGGTCCATAGAATGGCAACATGATGATGGAAAAGTCCTATTATGCGAGAGTAGTGACGTGCGGGAGTAGCGTAAGGGGTATAGGGCTGGTGTACCAAGAGTCGTGGCCCGAGGTCCCGACAGGTCGCGAACGGGCGCAAACGGGCATGACTCTGGCACGACTCCGGCGCAGGTCCGGCGCGTCCGCCGTAGGCGTCCGCTGCGCGGAGTCGTGACCATTCTTTTTATGGCGCTGCTAGAGCGCGCAATTGGCCTGGCCCCCACCCAATATGGCCGCCAATACCAAATCTCAGCCCTCGGCGTCAATACTCAGCCGAGGGCGGTTCAGGGAAGGGGAGGACACAGAGCGCTGAAGAGCGCTGGGGGGTCTCTTGGTGTGAGCGCTAAGTGAACAGCGCTGTCAGCACGCTGAGAAATAGTTAAAAATGCTTTTTAGATCAAGCACAACAAAAGCAAACAATTTACACAATGTTTTAAAAGTGCTTCGCAATCAAGCAATTATAAAAACAAGGTGAGCAAAATAGAGCGCAATTTCAAAGGTGCTAAAAAAGAAAAGTGATAGGTAGAGACCTCCCGGCTTTCCGCCTCAGGAGGGAGAATCCTTTCTGCTGGTTATCGCTGGGCAAATGATCCCAGATTCCTTTTTATGGCGCTGCTAGAGCGCGCAATTGGCCTGGCCCCCACCCAATATGGCCGCCAATACCAAATCCCAGCCCTCGGCGTCAATACTCAGCCGAGGTCGGTTCAGGGAAGGGGAGGACACAGAGCGCTGAAGAGCGCTGGGGGGTCTCTTGGTGTGAGCGCTAAGTGAACAGCGCTGTCAGCACGCTGAGAAATAGTTAAAAATGCTTTTTAGATCAAGCACAACAAAAGCAAACAATTTACACAATGTTTTAAAAGTGCTTCGCAATCAAGCAATTATAAAAACAAGGTGAGCAAAATAGAGCGCAATTTCAAAGGTGCTAAAAAAGAAAAGTGATAGGTAGAGACCTCCCGGCTTTCCGCCTCAGGAGGGAGAATCCTTTCTGCTGGTGCTGGGGGGCTGTGGGTGCAGCGCCGGTTCAGTCGAAGAGCCAGGTCTTGAGGTTCTTCCTGAAGGCGTGCAGGGATAGAGAGCGTCTGATGTTAACTGGGAGCTCGTTCCAGGTCTTAGCTGCGATGTAGGAGAAGGCTTGTCCACCTGTTCTGTTTCTGCGGCTGAGGGGGGTCTCCGCCAGGGCAAGGTCAGCAGAGCAGTGGTTCCTTTTGAGTACATGGAAGGAGGCTCTCTCTTTGAGGTATTTGGGTCCGATGTTGTGGAGGGATTTGTGGGCGTGGGTGAGAAGTTTGAAGGTTGCTCTCTTCTTGACGGGGAGCCAGTGGAGGTCTTGTAGGTGTTGTGTCATGTGTTCATGCCATAGGGTCCCAAGGACAAGTCTGGCTGCAGAGTTCTGGATGGTTTGGAGCTTGTGTAGAAGAGTTTTATTGATTCCGGTGTAGAGGGAGTTGCCGTAGTCCAGTCTGCTGGTTATGAGTGCATGGGTGACGGTCCTTCTGCAATCGGGAGGTATCCATTTGAAGGTCTTGTGGAGGATCCGGAGGCAATTAAAACTGGTGGAGGCGATGGAGTTGATCTGGTGGGTTATGGTGAGGGAGGAGTCAAGGATGATGCTGAGGGTGGGTGGACTACCTGGTGGCAGAGGGCCGCCAGGTGTTGTCCCAGGCAGAGGGTCCGAGGATGAGGACTTCAGTCTTCTCAGAGTTGAGCTGCAGGCAGCTCTTTTCATCCAGGCTGCGACGTCCTTCATTTCTTCCTGGAAGCAGAGTGCGGTGTCATTGGGGTTCTTCGTGAGGGAGAGAATGAGCTGGGTGTCATTGGCGTAAGATACTATGCTGAGTCCATGCTGTCTGACGATGGCAGCGAGGGGGGCCATGTAGATGTTGAAGAGCGTGGGGCTGAGCAATGATCCTTGGGGTACTCTGCAGTCGATCTCTGTGGCTTCAGAGAGGAAGGGAGGGAGTCTGATCCTCTGGGTTCTGCTGGAGAGAAAGGATTGGATCCAGTTGAGGGTAGTTCCTCATATCCCAGCGTCGTGAAGTCTGGCTGGGAAGAGGACTAGTAGAATGAGGGCCGCATTGTGTCCCTGGCTGAGTAGCAAGCGGATGTCATCAGTGGCAGCAAGGAGGGTGTTCTCAGTGCTGTGGTTGCTGCGGAACCCAGACTGGGAGGAGTGCGATAGTGGCAGCGGCCCTGTGGTAGATGTGTGGTGGGCAGGGGTCCATGGGGGCCCCTGAGTGGGTGTTCTTCATGGTCACTGTAATGTGTTCAACGGTGGGTGGGTTCCAGGTAGTAATGGTCGGCTCGTTGTTGGTGGTGGGGGGGAGCGGTGTCCGGCGTCTGTTCACTGAAATTGTCGTAGAGGGCCTTGATTTTCAGATGGAAGTAGAAGCTAAGCATGTTGCAGAGTTCTTGAGATGGTGTGACGTCCGTGGCTTCACTGGGGGGGTTTTGTGAATTGTTGTATGACGTTGAAAAGTTGTTTGGCGTTGGTTGCATTGGTGTGGATTTTGTTCTTTATGAAGGTCCGCTTGGTGCTTCTTATGCGCTGGTGGTATTCCTTCAGGGTGCTCCTGTGGTTGTTCATGTCTTCCGTGGTTTTCCTGTTTTGCCAGGTTTTCTCGAGGCGCCTGCAGGAGCGCCTGGCTTTATGGAGTTCGGTGGTGAACCAGGCAGCCTTCGGGGGGTGTTGTTTTGCGGGGTGGCTTTGGGGTGCTGGCTTGTCAGCGCAGCTAGAGATCCAGCTGTGAAGTTCTTTTACTGCGGAGTTGGTGTCAGTCGTGGCACCGGGAGGGTCTAGGAGAAGGGTGATGTTAAGGTGTTCTTCTGTGATATTGCTCCAGATCCTTCGTGGGGGGTGCGGGGAGGTCTTGGGTACGGTGGTGGTGTTGAAGGTGAAATGTACACACTGGTGGTCCATCTAGGGGGGCTGTGTGGTGTGGCTAAAGTGGATGTTTGTCCCTCCTGCGAAGATGGGATCAAGGATGTGTCCTGCTCTGTTTTTATTTTATTTTATTTATTTAATGCATTTTGATAAAGCGCGGACTTTACCCGAAGGTGTCAGAGCACTGTACAATAGGACCCGTTACGTTACATGAGAGAACTGTTGCGGGAATAGAGCAAACACAAATAGCATGAACAGACTGTATAAGCACAAGTAAGAATAAATATGACAAATTTTATAGTGACTAAAGAACTTCCTGGCGAACAATAGCAGGCCATAGAATCAAAACAACGCAGGCAAAAGGAACACAATTTCAAACACATCAAGCACAGGATGTATAAGCAAAAATATAAACATATGTGACAAATTTACAATGACTAAAGAACTTCCTGGCCGGGTCTGAGAAGGAGGGAATTAGTTCTGAAAGTGTCTTTGGAATAAAAGAGATTTGAGGTCCGCTTTGAAGATCTGGATGGAGGTGATGGCACGGAGCGAAGGAGGAAGCGAGTTCCAGGTTCTCACCGCATTACCTGAGAACGGTTGTGCCAACAGTTTTTCTCTTTTGAAGGAGGGGGGTTCAAGAAGGAACTTTTCCGCATTCTGAGAAGGTCTTGAGCCTCCAGACGGTTTGAGTTTATTCGCCAGATAGCGAGGGGAGGAAGAGTGCAAAGCTTTGTGGGTGATGCACACTGTTTTGTAGATAGCTCTAGCCTCGATGGGAAGCCATCGGAGAGAAGACAGGATAGGAGTGATGTGGTCACTTAGTTTGGACCCTGAAATGAAGCGAGCTGCTGAATGGAGGACGGATTTGAGGGGGGAGAGGTGAGATTTGGGAAGGCCAGTCAGAAGAGAATTACAATAGTCAAGTCTAGAGAGAACTAGCGATTGGACCAAGGTTTTTAGGTCATTCTCCGTGAAGAACCGACGAATAAAAGTCGCAGTTGATAACGTGCGCTCTTGGCCATGGAGTTGATGTGTGAGATGAGGTTGAGTCTTTTGTCAAGTATGACACCTAAGGATTTAGCGCAATCCACAATGATGGGTTTACTGTTGAGTAGATTTGATTGATCCATCCAGGCTTGAACAGGAGGCGGAGAGAGAGAGCTAGATATGAGGAGGAATTCCATTTTGGAGGGATTGAGAATGAGTTGGTGAACTAGCATCCAGTTATGAATAGTGTTGAGAGTAGAGCTGAGTAGTGAGAGATCATGAGGGGAAGACACCTTGAGGTAGATTTGGGTGTCATCCGCATAGAGATGGTAGAGGATTCCAGATTTGTTTAGAAGGTTCCCTAATGGTTCCAAATAGACGTTGAACAGAGTGGGAGCAAGGATAGAACCTTGAGGGACGCCTTGACCAACCACCAGTGGAGACGAGAGACTATTTGCAATCTTGATCATTTGGGATCTGTCTGTGAGGAAAGAGGCAAACCATTTGCGTACAGTGCCTTCCACGCCCATTCTCTGTTGAAGACTGTTAAGGAGGGTGTTGTGATTAACAGTGTCAAAAGCTGCAGAGAGGTAAAGAAGAATCAGAAGGCACGATTCCCCTGAATCGAGGATGTGCAGCGCATCATCGATCACTTGCAGCAGGGTTGTTTCATTGCTGCAGTTTTGAATAAAGCCCGACTGGAACATGTCGAGGAGATTATTGTCCATAATGTGTTGGGACAGTTGTTTTGCAACACATTTTTCTGTGATCTTTGAAAGAAGAGGGAGATTGGTGATGGGGCGGAAGTTATTGAGGTCATTTGCATCTGCAGAGGTTTTTTTTAGAAGGGGGGTAACTTGTCCTGTTTTGAGGACGCTTGGGAGAGAACCTTGACTGAGGAAGAGATTGACTAGCCTGGTCCAGTAGGAGAGAGTGTTAGTATAGAAATCAATGGCGATGCCACTGGGAATGGGGTCAGAGGAATGGTTGGAAGGTTTGGTTTCACGGATGCATTTGAGGAGATCAACCTCTGAGATGGCGGCAAAGTTCTGTCAAGTGACTAAGGATTTTCGCTCCTCGATGGGGGTGGGGTGGGTGACCTGTTCCACCAGAGATTTTACCTTTTGATCGAAGAATATAGCGAACTCAGTTGCTTTCTTTGATGCATCCTCAGGCTTGATGGTTTGGGGAGAACAATTTGGGTTTTTGATGAGGTCGAAAAGTTTTTTGGGTCTGGTTTTAGCTGAATCGAGGAGGGATCTGAAGTGTGATGTTTTTCCTGGAAGATGTGTTTGTGGTATATGGATCTTGCTGAACGTAAAAGAGAGATTGGGGGTGGATGGAGATTGTCTCCAGTGCTGGAGTGGAGCAAACTTGTCGATTTCGACTGCGAGTATTGAGAGGCAAAGGGGAGTGAGATCGTTGACATTCGTATTGGGGTCCAGACTAGGAAGAGAGTGCATAGCAGAATCACATAGAGTCTCAAGATCAATGATTTTTGTGTTTCGGAACCACGTAGAGGCTCTTTTGGGTTGGCCGAGAATTAAAATGTGAGAGAGGTGAAAACAGAAGGGAATGAGGAAATGGTCAGACCAGTCCACATGGATGGGTGAAGCAGTGGTAATCTGGTCTGATTTGGAAATCACAAGGTCCAGAATTGAGCCCTTGTCATGTGTAATTTCCGAGCAGTGTTGTGCAAGATCATTAGCGGAAAGAAAGGTTGCAAGCTTGTTGGTAGCCGAGTCTTCCAAAGAGCCCCAGTGGAGATTGAAACCACCTAGGAAGATCTGCTTGTCGCTCTGTGAATATTGGTCACTAATGAAGTCAATGAATTCCTCCATGAAAGAAGAGCAGTTTCCAGGCGGGTGGTAGATGGTATGGAACCTGAAGGGTGAGCCATGATGAACTTGGAATACCAGGGAGAGGCATTCAAAGGTGCTAAAGAGGATAGTGGGAGAGGCTTTTATTTGGAGGGCGTTTCTGAAGATAATCGCAACACCTCCCCCGATCTTGCCTGGTCTGTCGTTTCTGAGAATAGAGTAGTCAGTAGGTAACAAAATATCAAATGAAGTGTGAGAGGAGTCATTAAAACAGGTCTCTGTGAGAAAGAGCATGTCGAGATTGTGGTGAGTGATGGTGTCGGAGATTTCCAGTTTGTGTTTGGTTGCAGATCTGCAGTTATGAAGCATACAGTGTAGCTCTGATGCAACTGTTTTGGTGATGCAAGTGTCTGGACTGATGAGGGGGATAGGGATTAGGTTCTTGAATGAGGGTTCCCCTTGAGGGGGAGGCCGGTAAGTTCTGACGGAAGAAATGGTCTGAATGGCAAATTGAGTAGAATTGTTAGGAGAGGCGAGTGTAGGGGAAATGACATTGATGGTCTTGTAGGTAGCCAATAGGTTGGTAATGTCTGTGGAGGATAGATTGTGGTTGGCTCTATTGGGGCGCAGGAGCAAGGAACTCCTCGGGAGGTTGTTCGGGGAGGGGGATTTCTTAGCACATAGGAGTGAAATCGACGCTTCGAGCAGGGAAATGGACGAGATGAGGGAATCAAGTTTAGTTTCCAGAGAGAGGTGTGCTAAGCACGGAGTGAACGGTGGTTCAATGGTTAAGGGAGAGAGTGGACTAGGCGAAGGAGGACAGGAGGAAGTGGGGGACCGGGGAGAGTGTTGGGGTGCGAGGGTCGAAGGTGGGGGAGGAAGAGAAGTATGCAAAGAAGGGCAGTGGGCTGTGGGGGGCTGGGGGGAGATATTTGATGTAAGGGTCTGAGGGGGGGAAAGAAGGTGGTAGAAAGTAGTGAATGGAGTTACTGAGAAATTTTTACTGGTGTTGAGCAGAGGTGAAGAATAGAGATCATACCTGGGAGGAGAAAGTTGAGAAGTAGAAATGGAAGGCTGGAGGAGGAGGGGGGGGAGTGGAGTAATAGGAAGGCCGTGGATACGGTGAGGTGAGAGGAGAAGGGGTTGAACAGGGAGAGGATGGAGGGAGGTCAAAGGGAGGCCACACGAGTGGGGAGAAGAGAGAGGGTGCAGGCCAGGTACCATGGGTAATGAAAGGTGAATGTAGGGGTAAAGGCACCAGGCAGAGTGGGGGGGTTGATCAAAAGGAAAGTTGTGGGAGGAGTGAAGGGCTGAGCAGTCAAAGGGAGGGAAGAGGGAGGAATTACCAAGAGGGGAAACAGTATTGTGAAGCATAGGGGGAATGTAAGATGAGGAGAGAAGGGGGGTGAGATCAGTGGGAGGGAAGATAATGGGATTATCAATAGGGGAGGCAGGGATGTGAGGCGTGGGAGGGGGAGAGAAGGTTGTAGAAAGATGGGGGATGTGAGAGCAGAATTGAGGGTACGAGGAAAGGGGAGGAGCGGAGAGGGGTGAGGAGCAGAGGGGAGGGAGGGGGGAGGGTAAGGCAAAATGATCGGTAGTTCATATTGTAAGAAAGGTGGATTAAAAAGGGGGAGATGGGAAGGAATAGGGGAGTTAGGGGGTGAGAGAAGGCAGTGGAATAGTGGGGAGATGCACGATGTGGGGGGTGCAGTGGGCTGTAAAGCAGATGCGGTAAGGGGGAGGTCCAGTTGGGAAGGTGGCAGAATGGGAGGGGAGGGAACGAGAAAAGCGGAGAGAAAGGGTCGACCTGTGACTCTCTGGAGAGCGCGCTGAAGGAATGTGTGGAAGTCAAGGGGGGAGAAAGGGAGAAAGAAGACAAGTTAGAGGAAGAAGAAGAGGAAGAATCTAGTAGAGAGATAGTAGTCGCAGGGGTGGGACGAAGGGAGTGGAAGATGTGGTCAAAGAGAGAGAGACAGGAGTGAGAAGTTTGGATCATGACAGTGCCATTGTTATAAAGTGTAATGGTGAGAAAGCCATTAAAGCGAGCGGAGGGAGAAATTTTTAACCGCTTCCCATGGGGGAAAGAAGAGGAGGAGGATACGTTGAGAGAATTGGAAAAGCTGGAGGACCAGGAAGGGATGTCATTAGTGAAGAAAAGGAAGTTATTTTTAATCTTCCCTAGGCTCCCATTATGGAATTGATCAACAAATAGGGAATCTGGAAATTGTTCAATGATGTTATGTTTGAACCGTTTAGCTACTGCTTTGACATATGAGGGGGATAGATTACTTTAAAGCAGTTGATTCCAGACTTCATTCGACTGGAAGCCATGATAAGTAGATGGGGTGAAGACGTGGTGTGGTGGACAGACAAAGGGGGGCCACTAGGGTAGTGAAGGCGTAAAGAGGTAGATTAAGAGGGGGTGCCCAAATTCCTGGAGTCAGTGAGAATAAAACCAAAAGGAGTGAAATCAAAACAGGACCAAAGGTAGATACCCGACAAGGCTAGAAAAAGGTAGAAAGGTACAGGGGAGAAGCAGCATTGAATCATAAGTGTATACCTCTTCAGTTTCTAAAAGAGGAAGAGGAAGCACCAATCCAAGATGGCCATCAAAGCATTCCTCTTTCTGTTCTATGCACTGCCTGGTGGCAAAGGCCGCCATCTTCGGGTCAGGCATTCAGGATCTGGGCATGCTGATTAATGACTGAAGAAAGGATATGCAAAATCCTCGCCTCTGCGTCCTTAACAGAATTGAAACTTTCCTTCTAGGAAATTTCTCTTTGTCAATGTAATTTCATCCTGAGGATAAATGTTATTTGACCCTCATTCCTGTCGGGTGCTCCCTCTCCTCTGTAGTGGTGAGATGGCCTGCCTGACGGTGCTCGCAGATTAGTCCCTCTTCAGTGTCGGCTGCTCCCTCTGTTCTCTGTTACCTCTCTGTAGTGGTAAGATGGCCGCCTGCCGGTGGTCACAGAGCAGTCCCTCTTTAGTGTGTGGTCTAGGTCACCAGGGTCATCCAGAGCCTTCTAGATATGTGATAGGCGAGAGGCCGGCCTTGGTGGAAATAAGAAGTTGGCTAGGTCGTAGGGGATAAAAGAGGAGATTCTGAGCGCTTTTTCAAGTTCCCCAGACTTTCATTAACTGCTATATCAGGTTGGTGCTGCTTCAAGATGGCCGCCACTTGATCAAGCCTGGCTCAGAGTGTAGCTGTGGACCCTTGTTTGTTTTAAAGGTGCAGTCCTCTTTCTGTTTCTCTTGCCTGTTGGAGCCTAGCTCAGATGAAGCTGTAGAATCTATTGTTGAAAGGTGCAGTCATCTTTCTGTTGTCATTGCCAGGTTGGGCCAGGCTTGGGTGCAGTTGAAGACCAATTGAGGTTTTATAAAGCAGTCCTCTTTCTATAGCCATTTCTAGGTGCCGCCATTTTCGTGGGTAAAGGGCCCAGTGTAGAATGGGGGAGCAGCTCTTGTGCACGAAATGGCCGGGGGCAATAGCACCTGCTATATCGCCGATCAGCAGCTGCAATGTGCTGCTAGAACACAAAACCGCACATGTAGACCGGAAATCGCTGCACACTGCATTATGAATGATGACCGCAGGCCTCTCCAGCAGGGAGGCCACTCCACTGCTGGGTTGATGTGCCTTAGGGATGTGTCTTTGGGACAGGCACGGAGCTTGCCAGCTCCTGGGTATCCGCGCAGTGCCTGCATCCGGGAGCGAGGTGCCTGACAGCTCCCCAGGGCCTCTGCTCGTGGGGGTGCGGTACGTGGGGGTGAACGGTCAAGTAAATCACACATTGTCATATATATTAAAGTCTCCCCCTACGAGGAGTTAACCCGCAGGTAGCTCAAGGAGAAATTTACAGAGGTCTGGGAGAGTATCACAGAAAGGTACACATATCTACACAGGGTGTCAGCCCAAGAGTGTTGCACTGTCAATAGTAATTGTTTTTTTAGTAAGATGCCTAACCCTCTAGAGCTTGTCGTGAATCACTGTTTTGTAACCCCAGCAGTATAAGGTCCCTACAAGTGTTGCCCATCAGATGTTTTTCCTGCAGGAGGACCACTTCAGGTGAGTGTTGTTTAATATAATGTACCACTACCCCTCGTTTTATTGTGTCGCCCAATCCATTTACATTCCAGGACAGGACACGTATCCCAGAGTTTGTCTGTACTCTCATTACATATGTCTAGTGTGGCCGGTAGCCACGTGGGAACAGGTCTACATCTGCACTGTTTAGAATCGTTCCTTTTTTTCTGTATGTGCGAAATTCTTTAGTCAATAAAAATAATAAAGCATTCAACACAACCTACTCCCTTCCCTCTATCCTCCCTCCAAACTGTGGAACCGCCCATCCCGCCTCCCTGCATGGCGAACTCAAAACTGTCCGTCCCCCAAATTCTGCCTATCTCCCCAGCCCAACATGAAACCAGTAAAGGGAATGCGGACCAACCTACTAACTGTATCCCCAACTCCCCTATACCTAGTATCGTGGAGCTCATTCAAACCTCCAGCAGTGCCTAACCTATGAATATAAATCGCAACAGTTCTACAGTCTCATCACAGTTATATACGTCACCAATCTTCCCAGGTTTGCCGTCACCCTTCATACAGCAGATCCGACTCAGTGCTTTCAGCTTGATTTCTTTAATGTGTAGTGCCATGTCACTATACGCAATGCCCCATATGTCACAAACAGCAAGAGAGAACTTGTTTGTGTATTCTGTTTATGGATCTCATGTACTCTTGATGCAAGTCTCGGGTCTGTTGCCCTGATGATTCTCCTGATTAGCCACGCTGTTGTCCACGTTAGTTTACAGATCTCTGCTTGCTGATGGATCTCAGCCATACAGCCACTCCCATACCTCCTTGGGGGACTCGAAAAACCATGTCTTTCCCTCCGCTTCTACTCATAGTCGGGCAGGGAAGAGCATCGCATATTTGAGTGCTTTGTCTCTCAATGTTTTTTTCACTTCAAGGAAGCTACTTCGTAGTCTCTGACCCTTGAGAGTTAAGTCCGGGAAAAACGTTATGCCCACGTTCTCATGGATCATTGGGGTAGCACTGCGGGCTGTCAGTAAAATCATGTCTCTAAAGTTGAAGATTCTGGCTATGATGAGTCATGGGACCGCCATTGGTCGTGGATGCCCTCTTGGGATTCGGTACGCCCGTTCCACTGAGAAGTATTTGGAGAGGCCATGAGGTTGCATTTCGTTGTTCACTAAATCTTCAACAAAGACGTCTATTGCTGGCCACTCCGCCCGCTCCGGGACCCCTGGTATGCGTATGTTGTTACGTCATGCTCTACCTTCAAAGTCTTCCAGGCATGTCTCCATTGCGAAATCGGCCTCTCGTAGATCATGTATTGGGTTCTGGAGGGTCCTCAGTCCTGGCTTAGAGAGGCAGCAGTGTCTCCGATTTCCTTCACTCAGGAGCTCATGTTGCATAAAACTGCCCTCATCAGCGACACCTCAGTCGTAACCGCATCCATTTTTGTCTCCAGTGAAGATTTTAAACCCTGGATTGCTGCCATCATATCTTGCAGCATCAGGGATTCCCCTTTCGACAGAGTAGGCCCCACAGTCGCCGTCTGGTCTCGGGCTTTACCAACAGTTCCCCATCCAATGCAAATACTACCTAATCCAGTTTCGTTTGATGGGGTCTTCTCTGGCCCTTACCTCCCGCCATGGTGTCTTCTTCAAGGTGGTGGAGAATCGGCCCCAAATGATAATCCTGTTGAGGGAGGGGGATGAGGAGGGTACTCACTACCACCTGCCTGTGGGAGAAGTTTTACACCACGCAGCCTGTCGGTTTTCCCACTGCTCTCAAGAGAGGCTTCTACCCCCTCCTGTAGGTATCACCTCTGTGGGTCCAGGAGTCTTGTTTATCAGTGCACACTATTCACCTGGATACCGGGAGTGGCAGTTCCGAAGAGCCCGTATGTAGATGTTGGATCCAAGGCTAGTAATAGTATAGGACTCGGCCTTCCGCCGAGATGATGCAGGGAAGGCACTGCGCTGCACTTGCCAGTGTTTGTTGAGGCCAGAACCGGTAAAGCTGATTTCCTTAGTGAGGCTCCTGTAAGCGATAGAGCCATGGCAGTTCTTTAAGCATCAGTCCCAGCCATTCACTGCAATCTTGCTCGGGCCCCCAGCTCTTGTATCCCCGCCTCTGTCAGCTGCAATAGCCTTCCAATCCACTGCGGGTGGCATAGGGCACGAGAACACACCGCAAAATCGTTGCCCCACTCCTCTGAACTCAGCCCCCAGCCCCTTATAAACCACTGGGGGCCGTTGGGGCAAAGGCATGACCATGGCTGCTGCTGATCGCGTATTCCCAAGGCAGCTGCGAGTTACCTGAGGGTGGTGCCACTCAGCACCGGCCAGGCCGCACGGCTCCAAGTCTCACGCCGCTGTTTCTTTCTGCACTGCTGGGTTCATCTGGTTCCCCTGGGCCATGCAATCAAAGCATCAACATTTGGTTGCTCCAAGGGGACGGATCTGTGATGGATAAAATAAGAAGTCTAGACCGGGTGTCGGAGCTGCTGTACGCAGCGGCCCTCTTCGTTGCCCGATTAAATCCATTTCTGATGCCCTATCGAGATCAAAGCGGTCCAGTCAAGCAAAAAGAGTGGAAGATGCTAATCCGTCTTCTATTGTCAGCACTCTTTTGGGGTGTCTCTTGTCCTGCCTCCATTTCATCTCAGCCCTCACTTGAATATGATATGGAAGATGAGAGTCTTTACACTTATCTGGCTGCCAGTGGCAAAGTTGTCCAGAGATCTGAGCAGTCTGCAACTTTCAAAAGAAAGAAAGGTGGCTGGGTATGTGGGCGCACTGAACTCACTCAGTGCAGGTAATATATATATATATAAAAGTTCATATCATGAATGTCCATATATCGTTTGGTGCTCTGGAGCAGGGAGAGCCACCAGGGGCCGTATTACAATAAGTGCCACGTGGCGTAATGGCGTTTGTGCCCGCTTTGCGCGCCTCTGGGTCACTTTGATATCATAGAAGGGGGCAGGCGCTTGTGCATCCCCTTCACTAATACGGATAGCGCCGGTGCACTTAAAGCGCCATCACTACCTTCAGAGGATGTTCCATCATAGGGGTGTAACTGCAAATGAGGCAATTGAATTCCTTTGACGCTGCGCATGTGCCATATTACAGATGCAGGCGCAGAGGCACAGAAGCCCTCAGGAGGCGCACTGACAGTGCACCATTTAAAACTTGGCGCACTGTCAGTGCGCCTCTTGATAGCAGACATCTGCAGGGAGAAAAGGCAGTGCTTAATTTGTGACGGTGCTTTCCGGTGCTTAGCACCGGCACTTTTTTTTATCAGGGCCGGATCTAGACATGAGTAGAAACTTCTCACCGGTGAAAAGTGCTTCAGCGCTTAGCCCATAATAAATCCATGCCTGCCCTTCAGTCAGTAGTGCCGGTGGGTGGGCCACTGATTGGGCTGGATTTGGTCCTGACTGTGGGTCTACTGTGCCGCAGCCTAGGCATCATGCCTAACTTTTTTCAATTAGACGCCAGCCCTCCTTATCGTCATTCATGAGGGCGAGGCACACATGCAGGAGTTACGACGCACGCAATGGCAGTTGAACATGAGGGCAGGGCCGGCGCTAGGCATGAGCAGGTGGGCAACTGCCTAGAGCCTCTCGCTTGCTCACAGCCAGGGGGCCTCCCACTTATAAAGACTCCAGAGTTTCAAGGCCCAGGGACCCCCCTAAGAGTTTATTTCTTTCATATATCAATCTCCCCTGCTGGCCCCTCACTGTGGGCCTAATGGCTGTATCTGCATGTTGATGACAGCAATCAGACAGGTCATTTAAGTGCCCTTGCCTGTGATGTGGCCCTGCCCCTGTATACATGAAAAGCAGAATATCCTGCAGGGGCACAGCAAAGGAAAGAGTGGCGATGGCGGCGCATCAATATGGAAACTGCTCACAGAGGACAAGTGAAAAGGGAGCAGAGAGGCGAATAAAAGGGGCAAGAGAAACGTAGTAAAGGGTGGGGGGTAGCAGATAGGTGTGAGTACGGCAGCCAGACAAGAGGTGCATGCAGAGTAGCAGAATCAGCATGTAAAAGTGGATGGAGCAGGGTTTAAAGTGTGCTGGGTCACTCGAGTCTTACAACCGATAGTAAATTAAAATGGCCATTGAAATAGGGGCCCTAAATGTAGGTCTTTTACTTGGCTGCAAAAACATTGATCCATTGTCTGCACAATGAATTAAAGTTCTGAAAAGAAGGTGATGAGACAGGCCCGCTCTCCATTTTTGCCCTCACCCTCGGAGTGAAAAAACAAATCTTAACTCTGCAGCAGTGCCATTCTTGGCTACTTTCAACCCATTGACCGCGGTGCGAATTCCGCCGCGGTGCAGGAGAATTAATGAGTGGGCGTGTTTCTGACGGCTCCCGGCCGTCCTCCTCACGTGCCCACTGTGACGTCGGATGGCCGGGGGCCTTCTGACACACCGAACAGGTTAATGCAACTTCAACAAGACTTGTTATAGTTCTTTCAGTCTCATCTTTTCAGAACTGAAGCATTTTCAACATTACATACAAGGAAACTGTAGATGTTGCTTATTCATCTTATGCAAATAATAACCACTGGCAAAGCCAATAGTCCTGGCTTGTTGTAGGTGTAATGCTACTTGTATTATTTATCTGGAGGCAATCGATGAAGCAGAAAAATGCCAGTCGGGCGGCACGGTATGCTATGCACAGATTTGAATAGCTTATATGGTTTTAAGCCACGCCCCTTAATTACATCAGCCATGCCCCTTTGAGAGACCCCCCCCTGTTATTTCATCCCGCTTAGAGCCCTGCTATCAGGTCTGTATGTAGGCCGTTTTCAGGGCTAGTTGTTAACCTGCTTCATTGTCAGGTGAGCCGGTTTTTACTGTTGATTTTTATAATATTAAAGAAAACATTGCCTGCAGCAAACTGAAATCAGTACAATCTTCATTACCTTACAAAACACGTATACCGCAAGTCTTTACAAGTTGAAAACTGCCCTCGTTTGCAACCATGGGACACTTTTCTAATGGGGCCCTTTTTATTTTGGTACACCGCCTATTTTCTGTCCCAGTCTGATGTTGCATTTTAGGCAGGGCCACTGGAATAGTACGATTGTGCGTTGGCGGCGATTTCTGCATAATAATGCATTTGCAACATAATCCATCATCTGCTGCATAATCTACAGATTTTAACAACAAAATTTCTTTCTATGTCAAACGCTTCAAAAGTTAGTAAAAATGCAGCTACACGTCTTGCCACATGTGGGAAGGCCCTTTGTAAAGCTGGATTAGTCAACTATTTGCTATTTTCAGCATATGTGTTTCTGTATTTTATTTCACAGCATATTACTCTTGGATGATGCTCCCTTTGTACTGAGTCGCCTCCAGGTGTTTATAACAAGCTACAGTTGAGCACTTTGAAGTTGAGGCTGCAGGCAGTACACATTTCACACTGTGCCTGCATGTGCGTCAAAATGTTTTCAGATTACATAATCATTCAAAATATGGCCTCTCTGCAGAGCACAAAGAGCAATAGTCCTGCATTCTAGTGGTAATTCTGTGCAAATGTGTGTGAAGGAGCTACTTATTGGGCAAAACAGTAAGGTGAAAATAAAATCATTTATTGTTGTTACTCATTTAGCTTAAACAGCTAACAACCATTGACAAAACCAATACTCCTGGCTGTTTTTAGGTGTATGTCAGTTGTGTTATATTTCTGGTTTCTTGCTGATATCTTACACACATTGATACCCAAACATGATTTCCCTCAGTGGAATCAGGTCTCTGCCGAAGAATATGTTTGTATGTGTATGCTAGCAGTTGACTTCTGAATGAAGACAAATTCATTAAAACCTTATAGAGACAAATCAAGGGTTCTCATTCGTAAAGGATCTCATACCTCATGGTACTCTCTTTGGTGGCTGGTGGAAGTAAGTCAATCACCCACATGGGCAGAAGTCAGCAAAAAAATCTGGTATTCATTTTCCAAGATCTTCTCTTGTTTTCAGAATATAATAACTAGTTTTCATCCACTTGCCTTTACTACTTCCATATGCAACAGAAAATCATTTATTTTCTGCCCTCTCACTAGAGGCTGTTGTACAGTCAATTATCTTCTCACTAGATTGAGCAAATGCCCTTTTCTTGGGTTTTCTCCCTTCTTGCATTCAGTACCCTTCAAATCATTCAGAATCGTGCTAGGCTCCTCATCTGAGATGGGTGCATCGTTATGCCACTTACACTCAACTTTAAGCTGGGATTTTGGTCCGAAACCCTGTATCTGCAAGGCACTATTCATTTGCTGTTGTGGACAGCATTATAAATGATCTATCTTTCTACAGCACTCCTTACGTTCAGTCCAGAGCCCCATACTCTGTGCCAGCCAAACTCCTGTGCCATCCTAAAATTTAGATGCCCCTGATTGCAGACAGATCCTTCTCCTTTCTAGTTGTGCAGGACTGGAACTATCATCCTCTTGAGCTATGGTGTACCTCCAGTCTTTTGGAAATGTACCCCAAAGTACTTTCTTTTCTCTAAATTAGTAAAGTTTGCACCTCTCTTTTAGACATCTCATAGTGCCAGAATCACAGTGAGCGGTTAGGATATCATTTTCATTCATCCCATTCAATAAAACAATAACCAAGTTTAATTCATTTAAACTTCATTTAATCTACTTAATAGCAATTTAATATCTATGTATTTTATTTTATTATGATTAGTAATGCTATTTTAAACATGCTAGTGATAGCCAAAATAGGTAAGTAGCTTCTTGCAAAGCAGCTACATCAATGCCATATAAATTAAGGCCAATTGATATTACTTCCTATGATGTCACTTCCTGTGAGGTTAAATCTTATGCAAATTATAGGGTCCTCGCATGTTCCTATTCTGCCCGGGTCCCCACATATCCTAGGACTGGCCCTGCATTAGGGCACTATTATTTGAAGGAGTGAGTTGTGCAGTGTGCAACAGCAGGCCTCTAAAGTCATTCACCGTAACTGCAGCACCGTAAGTAATCAACCAATGATTCTTTTTCTTGAGCGTGGTCGCCGTGGTGCTTGCAGTGTAAACTTAGTATGAACGAGCAAGCCTTAAATAATGCCACTTTAGCCGGCACTGTGTGCAATCCTGGACAACAAAAAGGTTAGAAAATGCAATGAAAATACTTTGCATGCAATTAATTATGAGATTCAAGGTTCCTTATGTGATAGCACTTGACCCAAAGCCCATATATTGTCCCAGTACTCTAATGTTCTTTTTTGAAAGTCACAGACGGTCCCGTTCTAAGAGCTCCAAAAACTCAATCAGTAATTTCAACTGAGACATCCACGGGGGGAGGAGGTGGGGGGGGGGGGGGTCAGAACTAGAGTCAAAGTCGAATTTTTGATAATTTCCGAGATGCGTCTTCCGAGCCGATCCCCACGAATTCTCAATGCCAGGCATCGAGCACTAGGGGGGCTCTGCATTTATACTTTGGCTCCTGATCGAGTGAGAGCTGGAAGTCTTGTGAAAGTTCGAGTTTTGAAAGGACAAGTAAGTATATGAAGTCCAGGCTCCACAGTGCCAAAGCCATCAGGCCTCGTTATAAAGGAAGTAACCATAACTGCATTAACACTACGTAACCCAGTAAGTAACCAATGCTGATTTTTCTTGCATGTGGTCACTGACGTAAATTGTTGTAATTAAACTTG
This sequence comes from Lissotriton helveticus, assembly GCF_964261635.1. Classification (NCBI taxonomy): domain Eukaryota; kingdom Metazoa; phylum Chordata; class Amphibia; order Caudata; family Salamandridae; genus Lissotriton; species Lissotriton helveticus. Next base: position 692,182,919 of record NC_136068.1, read on the forward strand.
AGTGTCCTGATTCTTGGAAATACAGTCCTAAATACTGGGGTAGGGTGTGTTCCACTTCCACACATATCAGGAAGTATTGTCTGCTTATTTTTTAATTAATCGTGTAGTTATGAGCTGTTGGATGCAGTTAATATGTTCTCATTTTTGGCAATGCAATGGTGTCCTGAGATCGGGAAAACTGTTGTGAAAATCTTTGCAGCTTTGGTGGGCTGCCGTGATGATGGTCTTACTTTATGGTGGTCCGGACAGTGTATGAAGATTATAATTTGGAAACATATTCTAATTTTAGTGGAAACCAGAGATCAGCTGGGCTACATGCTTCTCTGTGTATTGGTGATTTGTTGTGACTGGTTAGTTGAACATTTTGTTTGGCATACATCAATGCATTAAACCCCCTTGAGTGCTTGATTTCAGAATGTATTTTGATTTTACTTTTCACCAGAGATAGAGCTGAAATTGGCCAGAGTTAGCTGCACTAAAGGTTTAATGTAAAGTGTGCAGTGGCGGCTCGTACCCTAAATATTTAGTGGGGCAACCAACGCAAACCCCAAAATCCATTTTCACCCAAAATTACACATTCCTATGATAGATCCCGACCCCTCCACCCCACTCCCACCCACCTGGATCACCCCACAATTGGATCCCAAAAACACGCAATACCTGCAACTTTACTAGGCCCCAAATCGCGCCGAAGTTGCATCTAGGAACTAGACCCAAAACCAGTGGCGTAGCTACAGGTTTTGCCGCCCAAGACGATCCCTGTGTCTGCCTCCCATTGATGGCTGGAGCAGGTAAGAGCGGGGGTTTGATGGGGAGGTGGGCGGCAGGATGTGGGTGCTGGCGGCAGACGAGGACGAGCTGAGAGGCTGAAGGGAGAATAAACAAAGAAAACTTACCTTGCTCTTGCCACCGCCCACAATCCCCACCCCTCCCCTTCACCCCCCACTGCACAAAACACAACTTTTCATACATAGACGGCTTGAGCTGATTGAATTTTCGGGTGGTTCGGCTGGTCCTTGATTAAAGTGGCTCCTGTCCCCGGTAGCTGGGAATGTCTACTGTGTGTGTGAGAAATTTGGGGAGAATCGAACAACGGGAAGAGTTGTTTTTAGCCGAGTTTGTAAATGTAAAAACGGGTGCATTGGGTACTTTTATCGATTTAGCATGTTTCTGGGCTGAAATTGAAGGGTGGTCTTGCTGGTATTAGAGGGAAACGGATAGCGTCTAAAGCCGCAGTATACAAATAAGTGACATGATGCTAGTGTGTGAACGCTTGTGGCTGAAGGAAAACGGGCAGCGTCATTACACATAAAAGTGACATGCTTGACTGTGCACAAGCACACCTCGAGGAAAACAGGGAGTGCCTTTGCCAGTCAAAACATAAAAAAGTGGCATACCGGGCCATGCTTACTTTTCCGTATTGCAAAAATGCAGTCGCGGCCAGCATTACGGGTGGGTGGGGGGGGGGTGAAAATGGGGTAGTCGCGCCCCGGAAGGGATGAGGGGGGAGGCGGGAGAGGTTTAAGGGGGAAAAAAGATATAAAATAAAGTAAACTTACCGTCCCGGAGACTCCCGACTCCCGCTGTCCTGGTTTTGAATTCCATGAATACACGTCATCAGGAAGGCTGCAGATAGCCTCCCACCCCTCCACTGCAGTGCTGTGATTGGTGAGGCCGCTGCCCCACCCGGGTCATTTTCCCTCTGTATGCTGCAGCATACAGAGAGAACAGGGAGAGTGGGTGGTGTTGCTCGAGGGCAGGGGGGAGTGGCGTGTACACTGTTGTTCATACTGTACACTGTTGTTCATACTGGCTGTTTGGGCAGCCACTCCCCCCCTGCCCTCGAGCAACACCGCCCACCCCCAACCAGGAACTTCTGCTTTCTCGCCATGTGAGAAGGCAGAAACAAATGGTAGTTATTACGGTAATAACTACCATTTGTCTCTGTCTTCTCGCACGGCGAGAAAGCAGGAGGGCGGCGCCCAAACACCCCTATAGAGGAGCCGCCACTGAAAATGTGTTAGAAGACAACATTAGCCATTTAGATCAACAAAGCCACTGTTAGCTTTTTAGAGGCTCAATGGGTAAGGCTGAAATTATATTTTCCTAGGCTAGCAGTTTGATTTCTCTCTACTCTGCCATCAACTGCCACTTCTATAATGGGCAGTGGAACGTGTCACCTTATTAGTAGGTTAGTGAGGGTCTTGCCATGAGGCAGTGAGTAAACAAACTACTGCCCTGTCACCGTGGGACTTAGGAGTGCACCTTCCCAGGCATTAGTGGGGGTAGAAAGTATAGAGAAGGAATTCAGTATTTTTAGATTCACTTACAGAGAAGGTGGTGGCTTTCATTTCTCTATATCAAATAGGCACTATTTGTGGTGCATGATGTCATCTACTAATACATTTTTTATCAGCACCTGGGTGCCCTGATCACATTAGTGTGTATGAAAGTGCAGAAACCAGTAGCACCAGTTGCTGGTGTACACAGGAAAGGCCATTGATGATACTCAACATAAAATTAACAACTGCAGCTTTCTACACTGCATCAAAAGAAACATGAGCAGGATACCATTCTGCACTTCTGTCTATGTAAGAGATGCAGGAGTGGACTGGCCTACAGGAAAATATGGCAGCTCCTGAGAGGCTAACAAAGCACTTTTGCACATACACCAGTATTGTCCTTTCCCACATTAGCACATGGAGCACCGGAATATTTTACGTGTCTCTTTTCAATACTTTAGTCATTTTAGCTCATTTGTTCTAAATTTGTGATTTAATTGAATCTTTTTCAAAATTTCCGCAAGGCAGGGGAACCTCCTATCAAAACATTTTTTGATGAAGGCTCCCTTGTTGGAATTCAGAATGGATATTACATCTGGCTTTCAGCTGTGCCAGTTGAGGTGGAGCCAATAGAGGATGTGGGGGGAGCCAGTATAGAAAGAGGATGGAGCTGGGGAAAGTGGGTTTGGCCTCCGACAAACAGTTGAGCACCTAGACTTCAAATTTTACAAATTAAGCACTGACAGTACCCCTCGTGTTCCTAAATGAGGGCTGGATTTGGAAGGATTTACAGACAAATTGGAATATATCCCTGGGAAACAGAATATGGCTACAAATATTCTTTGTAGGGCACCCATGGAAGATAGTGATGTTGAAGAAATGTTGGATTGCCTAAATTTCGAAGTTGTCGTTAACTGCAATTTCAGAGAAGGGTGGGGTGGGACAAATATATGGAACTAGATCCCATTCTTAACAAAATTAAAGATAACGTTGTAAATAGATGGTCGGAAAAACATAATGAAATGGACTTCTTGGCTGCTTTATGCCTTCCCCCTTTATTCTCAGATTGTCTTATTTCTAGACAATCTATGTGGAAAACTGGTAGACATGACATTGATAGTGCCATTGTGATCTCAGATGTGGTGGTTTCCTCTGTTGTCACCTGGAAGTTGCCCCACTGTGGATCCCCTGCCCTCACCTCTCTCTAATGTTGTACTAGCCCTTTACCAATCAGCTTGGCAGCTGAGAGAAGAGGCTGCAGCATCAGTGAGGCCTCTCCTCGTCTTTGGTTGTTTTTGTCCAAAGCCTTGCAGGGTTTCCACTGGGAAATCATATGAAAAACATTGGTCTTCTTTTTCTCCCTAGTGTCAGAACCAGGAGTGTAATACAAGCTCCTGCAGTCCCTGTGGCGCAAAGGGACACCAGCTATTCAGGGGCCCCATGCCTTTTATGGTGGCCCCATTCAGCCCAAAGTCATTGAATAGCATTGAGATATAGTAGATCCAGGGGCCCCTTTTATATTTTGCATGGGCCCCATAATTTTACTTTATGCCACTCATCAGAAGCACTCCTTGCATACGCCAGGGGCAGCTCCTCCATAATGGCTGAGGAGCATCGCCCCACTGGTTAGAGTCTGTCACAGAAAAATTCAATGATATTAAAACAATAATATAATTTTATTTTTCTGTGACTGGGTGACGGTGTTTTGGGGTGGGGCTGGGCCATGACAGGTAGTAGTGGTGGGCACTTAGAAGTGCACATGTAAGTTTGGCTAGCAGTCTTAGGCGAGCCAAACAGACATGCGCAATTCTATTTCTCCAACCCAAACATGTTCACAGCCAGGTTGGAGAGAAGTAGCAGGCTTCGAGGCAGTGTCTGAGTGGCAGACCAGGCCACTGAGACCAGGGAAACAGCAATTACAACATGGTTGTTTCCCCGCATGTTATTACATCGCATGCGTTACAATGCATGTGATGTAACAACGTGTAGCCATTACTACGCATGCCATTACATGGCATGCTCTTTAACAACGCATGCAATGTAATGGCGATCCACATTGTTGGAGGAAACTGAGGCTGTTCCATTTCCTTACAACGTCGTGAACTGTGCAGACGACGTGAAGCAGGAACCAGGAGAGAGGAACCACGAGGAGAGGGAGGAGGGATTGGGCTAGGGTGGGGGTTACTTTTTTAGGGTTTAGGGTAGTGTCGAGGTAGTGTTGTGGTGTTTGTGTAGTGTAGGGTAGCGTTTTAGGGTTTAGGGTCGTGTCGGGGGGTAGTGCAGTGTAGTGTTTGAGAGTAGGTACCAGACTGAGGGAAGGGGGAGGGTCGTACTGGGGGTAGTGTTTTAGGGTTTAGGGTAGTGTTGTGGTGTTTGTGTAGGTTAGGGTAGTATTTTAGGATTTAGGGTAGTGTCGGGGCCGTGCAGGGTAGTGTTTGAGTGTAGGGCCGGACTGGGGAAACAGGGAGGGTAATGCTGGGGGTAGTGTTCTAGGGTTTAGGGTACTGTTGTGGTGTTTGTGTAGTGTATGAAAGTGTTTTAGGGTTCAGGGTAATGTCAGGGGGTCATGCAGGGTAGTGTTTGAGTGTAGGGATAGGACTGGGGAAGGGGGAGGGTCATGCTGGGGGTAGTGTTTTAGAGTTTAGGGTAGTGTCGGTGGGAGTGTAGGGCAGTGTCTGAGTGTAGGGACCGGACTGGGGGAAGGAGGAGGGTCGTGCTGAGGATAGTGTTTTAGGGTAGTGTTGTGGTGTTTGTGTAGTGTAGGGTAGTATTTTAGGGTTTAGGATAGTGTTGGGGGGTCGTGCAGGGTAGTGCGGTCTTATTGTAGGGAGAGGACTAGGGGCTGGGGGAGGGTTGTGCAGGGATACTACATTAGGGTTTAGGGTAGGGTAGGATAGAGTCACTTACCTTGCAAACTTGTACCAGGAGTATACCTTTACCATGTATGCCTTTGCGTTGTAATGGCATGCTTGGTAAAGAAATAGTCGTGGTAACGTTTTGTGATGTAATGGCATGTCGTTGTCATTGACATTGCGTAGTAAAACCTGAGTTATAATGACACGTGTGGTATTAGTATGCGATGTAATGAGACATATTCCTCGGACCAATCCTGGTGCTGCTCCCATAGCATGAGAGCAGTGTCTGGATTGTCTGGGGAGCCTGTGCCTTCCCATAGACTACCATGACTGAAGCACGGAGGGGGCCGTTGGCGTCGGGGCAGCGAGAAGTAGGGTTTTTTATATTACTTTTACCCTCTAATCCGTCCAGTCCTCCTATCTCCCCTCCCCTCCCCACCACTTTCGTTGTGCTGCGGTCGTCACTTGGATAAGCAGCAGCCACGAACTCAGGTTGGTTCTGAAGTTACTGCAGATTGATTTTAATTTGGGTCTAGTGGTATCAGTTAATATTGTTCCATTGCAGCGGCTAAGACTGTCTAGGCTCTCAGGGGGTAGGCTTTACACATGAGGGTTAAATAGTTGTCTGTTTAGCTCTAGGATTGCCCTTAAGAAATTGCAGATGGGGATGTATGAAGGGGGGCTTGCGGTTCTGGATCTCAGGAAATACTATTGGGTTGCCCACCTAATTAATGTTAATGGCTGGGTCTTTGCCCCACTGGAGGAATCGGCCTAAAGAGTGGACTGGTAGGCATTGTGTCCGGGCAGCCATTTGGGGGCCCTATACTGTAGGCGCGGGAGTTCCGCACACCTGCCACCACATACTAAAACGGTTCTCAATATTTGGTACCGAGAAACTAGAATGATGGGGTGGGAAAGAAAACTCACTGAACAGACCCTGCTATGGGAAGGGGACTATCTGAAGGGAGTGCGCAGACTATGGGGCTTCCGGAAATGGAGCCTTATAGGCATTGACGGGCTGAATGACGTTTGGAAAAATGGACCAATGGTGTCTTTTGAGGGTTTGTGCGAGGAATTCTAGATGAGTGACAGAGTATTTCTTCATTACTGTCAAATGCGCTCGGAGCTACGCTGCCACAGGCAAGACGGGTCGGTGCTCCCCGAATATACCCCATTGAAAGACAGGCTTCTTCAGGACCCCATGATACAGAAGGCTGTGTCACTAACATATAAAAAACTTGTGAATAACACCCCTGATTGTTTGGGCCCCCTGCGTGAGGCCTGGGAAACGGATGTGGGCCTGCTGGAAGATGATGACTGGGCGGAGGCCCTCCAATGCCCCAGGGAAATAGCCATTAGAGCTCGCTTTCGTTTGATCCAGCTCCGCTTCCTCCACAGATCGTATGCTTCAAGAATGGCACAGGTACACATTAGGGGTGGGGGCTCTGAGGAATGTGCGAGGGGGTGTGGTGAGAGGGGATTATTCTTTCATATCCTATGGTCCTGCCCCAGGCATTAGAAGTACTGGAAGGGCGTTGCCCGTGTGATGGAGGCGGTAGTGGGAGCACAGGTTCCCCTAGATTCCGGATGGCACATTCTTGGCGCCATTGGCGAGCTCACATGGCCAAAGAGGTCCAAATCATGGTTGGCATTGGCAGGGGGGTAGCCAAGAGGAATATTGCACACGCATGGGGAGCGCCGGAGCCCCGACAGTGGCTGCATGGTTACGCAACAGGGACTGGTGCTGGGGTGCAGAATGGGTGGTGCATCAAAGCCGGGGATGCCCTCACAAGTGGGAGAAAATATGGGGATCGTACATTATATAGGGGTCTGTGAGGGATTTTATGTGGCACCTTTTTGGGTTTTCTGGGAGGGGTTCGGGTGTACATTATTTGGGGTGGAGGGGGTTGCACCTCCTACTCCAAGATATTAATGTGACATATTGCTTAACCATTGTCAATTTGAGTTTTGCTCTATACAAATGTATGATCACTTGCTTGTATCTTCAGCTTGTTTTTTTGTGTGAATAAAAAGAAATTTAAAAAAAAATAGTTGTCCGTTATGGGAGTTTGCTCTGTGAGGTTCGCTACTAGAGTGACTCATTACCCTTTGCCGAGATTTTCAATTGGTGCACCTGGCTTTTCCGAAATATCCCATTAAGCCTCTAGCAGATGTGCTGTTCAAGTTTTTGACACTCAAAGTGTACTTTTCAATGGGCATCACTTCTGACAGGCATCTGGGTGAATTGGATTGGTTTATCCCTCATAGCCTCTTATTTGAGAGTGTTTCCAAACCAACTAGTTTTGCATCTTGGTTCAGGCTTTTATCCTAAAATTGAATCTACTTTTCACCAGGGGCAGGAAATTATTCATTCTTCCTTCTTTTCAAATTGTTCTTTAGAATAGAAGGAGTCTTTGTACCTGCTTGATATTGCCAGGGCAGTCTAAATTTACATTTTCAGGTCCTCTATTTACCAACTCTGTGATTCTCCTTTTGTGAACTGTAGTGTTTTTGTTTGGGGTGCAGGGCTTCTGCTTCTTCTCTTACTCACAGGATTAAAGGGGATATTTACAAAAAAAATGTCAGAACGTGTTTTTACTCCAAAATTGTTAACACTGAGCTCCAACCTTTTTTAACCCCTTCACTGCGGCGGCTATTCCACCGCAGTGCTAAGGGGGCGGGGCGGCCTCGCGGCGGCCGCATGCTGGTGATGGAACCGCTCCGTCACCAGCCGCGGTTGAGCTGTGCTGATGACGGAGCGGTTCCGTCATGGCCACGCCCACTCAATAGAACGCCCAGCGCAGGCGTGGAATCCGTGCCGCGCAGGCGCGGCGGCAGGGCCATGACGGAACCACTCCGTCATCAGCACAGCGCCACCGCAGCTGATGACGGAGCTGTTCCGTCATCAGCATGCTAAGGGTTAAATGCAGGGATGCGCTGTATTTTTGTAAATAAGGTGCACCCCTGCGTTTCCCCTAGAGCTAGTGCTAAAAAGCTGCCTGCGCCATGTTGCAAGGGTTCCTGGGCTGCAGGAGTGATTGTTTATGTGCAGGAAGGGACACCTTTCTGCACATAAGCAATCTTTACAGGAGATTTGCTGTTTCTATGTGCGCTGCAGCACACATGAAAAGAGCAAAATACGAGGAGAAATGGAACATTTCTCCTCGTATCGCCTGTTTAAGACCAGATATTTCCTGGTCTTATTTTTGGCACTGCCCCATACCTTGTAAAAATTGGGCAGCGTCAAAAAGCAATGGGTGTTGCGGTGGAATGCCCACAGCAACACCCATTGCCTGTCCCTTTGCCGCAGCCGACTGCTGCGGTAAGGGGCCTATTTACAAGGTGGCATTAAGTGGCTCAATGCTACCTTATAAACATTGGGTTGAGAGCAACGCCAACGGAGCGTCAGAAAAGGTGATGCTCCGGTAGTGTTATGGGCTTGTAAATATGCCCAGAAGTCTAATTTACAATGCATATTAAACATAGGTATTATGCCAGGTCATTTCACATGAGGAATGACAGTATCTTCGGCAGAGGCTCAAAATATTGATTATGCTGGAACCTGAGGGAAACCATCCATTTTCAATTTAGATTGTATGTGGAAAACAAAGAGTCCCTGTATTTTGGGACAAAAGTTTTGTCAGCTGTTATTCCCGACAGAGTTCTCCCGTAATGGCGTTTCTACTTTAATTTCAGATGTGTAGCTTTACTTCCGGAGTATATCGATTTCTTGCGGATCAGACTGGGTACTTAATGTTTTAGTACATCCTCACATTATGTAAGTATTGGGATGAGGGCAGATGAAGGAGGTACTGTACCAATTACTTGCCAGGAATCTTCATTACGCGATTTACTCTTCTACTTCTCAGTATTTGTTCCTTACCACCTGCCCTTATTCTTCGACCTTGCTCCCAAGTTCTTGGTGATGACAGGTCGTGGTGAGGTGATAGTGCCCTCTTACCTTACCATTTACTGGGCAGGGCCTGGGGAAAGTGTGCAGGTGTGAGGGAAGGACTGACATTTCTTACTTTTCTAAAAATGCATGCGGTGCCTCAAATGGGGGACACACCTCAAATTATATACGAAGGGGAAACATTTTCCCTTTATATTGTATAAAACATAGCTCTAACAATTGGTTTATGGTGACACTTGACACCGCTGACAGTATTACCACACCCTAGTGGCCTTTGTCATCCTCCTCTACTTCTGTTTTACAGAATCAAGTAAACAAGCTCTGGCAAAGACAAATATGTCTGGCCTTTGAAACTTATTGGGTTTGTCAATTATTTTTAGCCATGCTGTATGGGAGCCCCAATCCTGTGTACCATGGCTTTATAATATAAACTGCCTATGCCATAGTAGTTTATTTTCCATGTTATTAATAGCTCTGAGTTATATTGGCAAATGAAAACAAATGTGTGAAATCATATTGTTTTGAAAAGCACCTGATGGAAGCAACACGGACTACTGAAATAAATGGGGGTGGAAGCAATAAAGAGGATGCAAGTAGGAGATGCAACAGAGAGAGACAACAATGTGGAGAGTGGGCAATGAAGCTGGTCTAGTGCAGACCTAACGATCTTTATTTTTTTTAGCTCTGTGAAGGGTATGCTCACTTGCAAGAAGTAAAACTGAGCCTGTGTTTGTGCAGAGATTTGGAAGCTGTAACTGATTTCAAAGGTCTTAGTATAGTCTGGACAATAGATTAGGTAAAAGGTCCAGTCACAGACTGAGATCACGGAGTAAGGGTCATATCTATACTACTATAAAAAAGGAAGAACTTTCAGCCTTTGAGGTGGGTAAACTCGGGAACCACAGCGCAAATCCACACACCCGATACACCGTTGGAATCGTCAGGGTGTGTAGATGGTTATAGGCTATATAAATAAAAAAAAAGTTATTTAAAAAATGTAAAGTTAAAAAAAAAAGTAGTCCCTCCGAAGTAGCGCCGGCCGCGACGTGCATGCTCACGTCAGGAGCGCGGGGAGGAGCGGCATCCAGGAGCGCGACGAGGAGCGGTGGACATGGCGTGGGGGAGGAGCGGTGATGGAAGGAGCAGCGGACAGGCCAGCGGCGGTGCGAGCAGCGGACAGGCGGGAGGAGCGGCTGCTCAGGTAAGGGGACCCATGTCGGGGCAGGCGGGGGTCAGGGCAGGCGGGGGTCGGGGCAGGTGGGGGACAGGTCGGGCGGGGGCCCGGGCTGCTGCACAATGTCGGGGCGGGCGGGGTAGCCTGTTGCACCCGGACAAGGTCGGGACGGGCTGCTAGTATAATATAATATATATATAAAGCTGTTCTGTTGGCAAAAATAAGAAGCTGACGAAACCTTGCTTGATGATTCGCCTGGTACTATCCGAGCTCAGTGTTTCAGTACAGTTTGAATAATGTGCATGCACTGAGAGCAATGGTGGCTGTGTTTAACGCTGTAGTGCCGCAACCTCAGAGTGCTTACTGAGCCTATTTTGGTGGCTGCTATCCAAAGAAATGTAACAGTTTTGATGTTTAATTGAGAATTTTGCGGGTTCAAGCTGGCAATTACTGTCTGCCGGCATGTGCGCACGCCTAGCCTGATGAAGTCGGCTTGGAGAAGACATTTCCTTTGCTGCAGTAGCTGAGGACAAATACATGAAACTTAAATTAAAGTTTCTCTTCCGTGGCCGCACAGACGGCAGCTTGTGTCGTGGTTGGCAGAATGTAGCCAAGGCAGGAGATGATCTAGAAATGCCACTCGCCCATTCTTAGAGCCACGAGCCGGTCTTTAATCCATACTGGTAAGTACAGGTTATATAGCTCTGTTGCTCTATTGAAGAGTACGAATTCATGACTGACTACGCGCTGCTCTCTAGTTTTGAATTATTCATTGAGGATGTTAATTTCTTAAAAACCTGCTGGGAAAGATGTTTACTCCATGCTTCGGTTAGTGCGAAGTCACTCAGGGCCATATGTAGTTGGGGTAATACCGGTCGGTAACGGTGAAATTCAGTAAATGTCACCGTTACCGACAGGAGGCTGCAAATAAGGAATCAGTAATTTATCGATTCGTTATTTTAAGTAATCGGTAACATACCGATTCCTTATTTTAAGGAATCGGTAACCGATTCCTTAAAGTCTATGTAGGTAGCACTCAAGTGAGTGCATTTTAGCCTTAAGGATTTGTTATTTACCACCAACTATAAGTTGGTGGTAAATACCGAATACCTTTGAAAAAGCAATTTTTTGCTTTATTCTCAGTGCCATGTGGCAGACATACATGCCCTTAGGGCATGTATGTGCGCCACATGTGCCTGCACGATTCAGGGGTGCAACAGGGTGTCAATGTGACACCCTGCCACCCTTGAATATGTTCCCCCTATTGCTGATTCGGTATTTACCGAATCCTTAATAGTGAATGGCTTCCCATTCATTCCTATGGGCCTCCAACCCATAGGAATGAATGGGAATTACCGAATCGGTAAGTACAGATTCAGTAATACCGAATATTACCGAATCGGTAAAATTTACTGAATTTTTACCTACATACTATTTACCGAATCTCAAATACCGAATCGGTAAAATTCGGTATTTAAGAATCAGTAAATAGAGATTACCTACATATGGCCCTTAGGGCCATATTATCAAGAACGGCGAGAACATTATTGCCGCTTTAGCAGCAGGAAACTGCCGCTAAAGCGGCGGTAAGGGGCTTGATAATATGCCCTTGTGAATTCCCATAGAAGCCCAGGTTCTGGTGTGAACCTGGGTTTCTATTGGGAATTCACAAGGGCATATTATCAAGCCCCTTATCACCGCTTTAGCGGCAGGCGCTAAAGCGGCGATAATGTTATCGCTGATCTTGATAATATGGCCCCTTAGTTTGGAGTCATGATGTTGTCAGTATGATGATCATTGTCCAAAATGCTTGTGTTTGCTCCAGATTAAAGCATGCATGGAAACGGGGGTGCCACTTACCTGGGGGTTATCATCTCCTCAAACCTGGAGGAAGTTGTGGATATTAATGTCAAGCCAATGCTGAACTCAATGCATAAGGACTTACGACACCTAGATAACCTTCATCTGTCCATCATTGGGAGAGCAAACGCAATCAAAATGGTGTTTTTTTCCAAAAATATTATACTTATTTAGGGCAAGTTGTTTGGAATTCTCTAACCAGTGGCTTACCTCAATTGAACGTACATTCTCTAGATTTATATGGGCATATGCACAACCCCGGCGGGCATATAAATATCTCACCCTTCCTAAAGATAGAGGTGGGCTAGCTCTTCCTAATCTGAGAAGATATTACTGGTCATGTGTATTACTTTATAGTAAGGAACTACTACAAGAGGGGGATAACACAGAAGATCATACAGTATCGATTTTCCAGCTGCTTGTTGGAAATTCTAGTAATGGTTATCTATGGAGGCATATTCATGACAGTTATCACAAGAAGGTCAAATTTAAGACTCTCTATAGCTGTTTTAAAGTCTGGAAGGCCGTAAGAGAAGCATTTGGAATAGGACAAATCTCACATTACACACCGATATGGAACAATCCAATTCTTCCACCAATGGTTTTCAAGGACAATTGTGTAAGCAAATGGCATAGAATAGGAATTATACAATTAGGGGACATGTTTACAACACAGGGGATTAAATCTTTTGAAGCTTTGAAGGAAGAATACAGCTTAGACTGGCGGGATTTCTTTAAATACCTCCAAATCAGGGATTTTTTAACTCGCAAACCGGGGGCCAGGACATTGGGGAAAGAATCTACTCTAGCAGAGATGATCATACACTCTAAAAATCATACTATATGGGGAGTTTATGCGTTGCTGTTGACCATATTTCCGGACGACCTAGAGAAAACATCAATGAAGTGGCAAAGCAAACTTGAGATTTCAAACAAATGCTTTCTACACACCTATCAGCTAGCTCAAACTATTCTGATTTCCACAAACTCCAGGCACAATTCTACAAAACTTGTTTTTTTCTTTATTATACACCTGATAAGATTGCAAAATGGGGAACCGGCAAAGGGACCTGTTGCCCGAGATGCAACTCACGTAAAGCCGATTCCATACATATCTTTGCCTCTTGCCCTGGGTTAATTTCTTTAAAGCAAGACATAGAGAGGTTCTTATCATCCGTTCTTCATAGAGAGGTGACTTTGTCAAAAGAGGCAATGGTACTTGGGGCAGATGAAGCAGATAACATTGAAAGTGGCCAAGAGTTCATATTTGTAGCGATGGCTGTCCTGCGGTTATGCCTAGCTTCCGCTTGGCTCGAGCCGTTAGCGCCCTCTTTCAAGCAGTGGGTAGCTAGGCTATTGGCGGTACATAATATTGAGATAGCCATTTATCAACGGAAAGGTAATCAGCGGCGCAAAAGGGGTATGAAAGTCTGGACCCCTCTTACACAATGGCGGGATTCACAAACATAATCTAATGTACCTACAAGGCTGTAATGTATATAGGACTTTGCTTTTAAGTTTGGTTTATGTAATGATGGGTTAAACAAAAAGGAAAAAACGATGTAATGCTCATGACGTTAATGTGCGTATGCTTACCTGTCCGTCATACGGGGGATTGGGGGGGGAGAATAAATGTAAAACCATGAATAAAAACATTTAAACAAAAAAATAAGGAAACGGGGTGCCAGTCTGAGCCCGCGCCAAAAGTTAAGAAAACAACTGCCACTGGCCCAGTACAGCACAGTCATTATATATTGGCCTTAATCACAGAGGCATTTGGGCGCAGAAGTAGCCATTGATTCAATAATAATACGTTTCGGGAGGCTCAGGATTGGTTCAGAAGGTGGCCAGCTGGTAGTCAGAAATCTCAACACAGCACGTGTAACACAGTATGACAACCCGCTACCTAAATACCTTTGACCTGGTACTGTCTAGACTAGAGGCGAGCCTGCTTTAGAACTGGATGGTTTACTGCAGCAGAGGCAGGGCAGGTTGGCTTCCCCTGGATGCACCACTGATAGCTGACCGTGCTGCACTTACCTCTGGGTAGAGAATGACTTCCCCACAGATACCGTAGTGATGGAACAAATGTATGGATTTTGGTAGTACGGAAGTTGCAATTTTGGAATGTGGTGCTAATAATGAATGAATGGACATATACGAGGCCCAGGTAGTCATAGATTAAGTAGACAGAAGTATTATTTACCATGACTGTGGCATTAGTAAATTAAGTGGCTGTGTACATATATTGTATTCATTTTTCCGAGATGTTATCAATACTGTTTAATTGTGCTAATTTATATGCAATCAACTGTGTATGAATGAAATATTGTATTTATGATTAATGCTCTTTTCACACTCCTCTTTAAATTTTCATGTTCAGCAATTTATATAAAGATGCCTGAGACCCAGAACACACTATTAACGCTCTTTAGCCTAGCACTGCCCTCATCAGAGGCACAACCATGCTGTATTTTTCCCCACGGAATGGTCCACCTCTAAAGGAAACTGCAGTTTTGCAAATGTTTGCAAATCATCACACTACATACCCTTTACCCCACAAGAAGTGTCACCAAGAGGGTAATAATGGCATTTGGTATGTTACTGTGTGCTTTCAGATAAGCATGGTTCTAATCAACCTGTTTTCAAAGACTCGACTCTCGTTATGTGGATGAAAAATTATTTTAAACTAAATGAATGAATGAAATAACTTGTAAAGCGCACAGCCACTCAGACAGAGTCCCAGTGCTGCAACTCTGCAAAATTAGTCGCAATACGAAGTATGCTCTTGGACAATGCCAACCAGCCGCACTCCCCCGAGTACAAGATCTTAACATCTTTATAGACTTTATAGTGGACATAACCAAGCAGGAGTTTTAACAGGTACTACATGAGGTATTTCATTAACCTTTGAAAAGGATGGCAGATGTGTTTTGCCCCTTGCATAGGAATGCCTGTACATCCCTAAAGAATATTCCTTGGCTGTCAGATCATGGTGAAAAACCTCCATGTATGCAAGAGCCGCAAACCCACTATCCTGCAGGTGTTTTCCCTCTGCCGCACAAATACGTTGGGCTTCTTTAGTGACTATGCAGGGACAGAACAGCTCTTGTTTATCATGGAAGTACTTGGGCTTTCAGAAATACTGTGGTAGTACTAGCTGTTGGAATGTTTAGAGTTGAGGATTCTAAGTAACCAAGTTGACAGCCATTGCCTCATTTTGTCCCGAGAAAAAAGATTTGTGTGAGTCTATGGGCGAGAGCAGTTGACTCATGACATTGTTATCCCGATTTTCCTTACTACTCGAAGGCTGGAATCCCTCATCTGGGCTTCTCTGATATTTAAATGGTGTAAGCGGGATAGAACATCACACGAATGCTAGAGACATTGTAGGAGGGCATCAGGACTAGCATACTAGGGTCCTCTAGGTACATATGTGCCCAAATGGCACGTGGAATCTTGGGATATCATTGTTGTAGTGGGAAATGTTCAGTCCTGGGCTGTTGCAAGCTGATCTTGACAATATGGAGATTAAGCAGCAGCAATAGTTGCACAACCCTATCCTCAAACTAATGGATTCAGAGAGCTTCCAATTTCTTTGCCTCCACGCCAATGCTTTGCTTCGAGACAATCTGACTGATGTCATTGTCATTGGAGTGCCAGAACTGGCATTTGTCGAGAATCAGCTTGAGGGCTCGCTC
This sequence comes from Lissotriton helveticus, assembly GCF_964261635.1. Lineage (NCBI taxonomy): Eukaryota > Metazoa > Chordata > Amphibia > Caudata > Salamandridae > Lissotriton > Lissotriton helveticus. The sequence continues at coordinate 692,198,704 of NC_136068.1, forward strand.
TCAAGATTGGTGGAAGACTTTAACATCTGTTGTTAATGTTGCTTCGCTGTCTTTCTGAAGACTGATGTCATTAGGGTGCATTAGGGCTTATAGTCGAATCACGTCTCCCACTGTGCTCTACTTGAGTCCCTGGAATGTTGCCAGAGCTCAAGAGAGGCCCTTGGACATCTGTTTACATTTTAATAGGCCAGTGGCGGCATTCCTTCCTAAAGGAATCTGATGTTATTCACTCTGCAGTTTCAGTTTTGAAAACCAGTTACTCTCAACAACCAGGAGCTAGCAATTTTTGATTATACTGTGCGAAAATGGTCCAGGTATTTTTTAACCCAGATATCACAATGCTCTCTAATGCCATCTGGCACAATCACATAATTACCGATAATCCAAAATTATTCTTTTGTATTCACTAAGTGTATTACTTCTTCATGTAAAGCACTGCAGTCATCCCTTAGTCCCTTATACTCTTTGTGACGAATTGTGACAAGATCGCCTGTGAGGGCTGGCTGACGCCCACTCAGATGCCACCCGACATCCACGCTCTAGGAGGAGGATAGGCGGCCTCCCAAACCACATCAATTGTTACCTGAGGCATCGGTGTTCCAGCTGAAGTGCCCACTTGTGATCTTGTACAGTATTGAGTTGTGTATTTAAAGTTAAGTACTTTTTCTATTGAAAGTATAAACACTTGCTGGACCAAAGACATAGCATCTCCCACAATAAATGTATTTTTAGGTAAATAGTTGGGCACAGGTGCTTTCAGTCGAGTATGGTGAGGTGTCTGTCTGGTTTCACCAGAACTTTTTACATACACAGAGACAAAAACATACAGTCTCTCCCTCTTTCTGTTTTGAAAGTGTTTCCTCTCACTTAGTACCCCTACCAATCTACATTCCTCTCTCTTTCCACTGCCCCTTAAGCCCCTCTCATGCTTCCTGCTTGTTCTATAATGTATTTAACATTATATGCCAGCATGAATGTTGGAAACTCTGAAGACCACCCCCTCAATCTTACTGACCAAGCTAGGCCCCTGTGCTGGACCTGAATATGCTGATTCGTACTGGATGTTCTATTGAGTCTGTGCCCTCACGTCATATCCCTGAGTAAGCCTTGGACTGCTCGACTTCACTACCCTGACGGTACGTGCTAAAGAAGTGTACTTGGTGCTCAGTTTTAGGCTCAATAGTGGGGTAAAACCCCAGGACACCAGTGGTAAATGTCTCTGATTGTTGCAGTCTCAGCCCTGTGTCCCCGGGCGGTCCTGGGGCTCTCAAAAATTTGACTGCACTTGTAAATTGCAGATAAGGCACATTGCCATCAACAACGGCATAACTAAGAGAAGGGGCCGATCAGCTGTCCTAGACTCTTTCCGAACAGCATAAGCATTGAACCATCTAAAACTTCCAATAGCTCAGTAAATACATAAATGGGGGCAAAACTTCATCTGGCACTTCAACAGAGGCAGAAATACAGAAAATTAAATAGCTACACTTTCAAATCCCCGTGAAGTCATACAAAGATTAACATGTGCCCTTTTGTTTGCAGCCCTGTGCATTCCTTTTGCAAAGTACAGTTTATTGGAGCTTACTATCTAATTGGTTGAAATTTGAGCCAAAGCTACAACTCCCAGAAAGCATTGGAATCAATCAGTAACCCTTGGCACATGTCCACTTACAGGAAGGGTTCTGAGCTTTGTTTTTAAAGTGAGCACAGATCTACACATAATTTTTCCAACAGTAATGCTACTTAGAAACAACAAAAGCTGAAAATATATTGTGGTTGTGTACAGTGGCAGCTGCTATAATTGCTTAGCAGTAAGGAAGCACAACTAAAAATAATCAAAGTTACACTTACTGTCGCTCTGACAGCCGCCGCCTTGCCTATATCCTCCAATCCTGGACTCTGACTGCGCAGGCTCCTAGAAGCAAAATCCCAGCTGGGATCGGTCGAAGTGGCTTTGTTTGCCACTCAGACAGTGCATTGAAGCCTGGAAGTGTTTTTCCAGACCGGCTGTGCAACACAGCTGGATTGGAGAAACTTAACTGTGCATGTGTGTTTGGTCACCCTAGGCCGGCCGGTCAAACACACATGTAAACGTAAAAGTGCTCACCACTCTTCCCCCTGTCCAACAGGATTGCCTGGCCCGCCCCGCTGAAGACTCGCATCATCAGCTGTTAGGCAAAAAAATGATAATAAAATGCTTTATTATCATTATTTTATTTTTCCTTTTTTAGCAGGAGACTGCAATATTCTGCCATTACAGAGAAGGCACCCTTGGTTCTGTACAGTATTATTAACTTGGTTGTGTACTGTAATATTCACTTTTTTTTCTGAATCAGGGTGCGGTGCAACAGTAATATAGAACTGTAAAAATTGCCTTCAAGAATAAACTTCACTGTTTTAGGTCCAAGTTAGAGATTTCTTTCATTCTGAGAGTTACAAAAAATGAGACTTTGATCGTGTGACTTTCAGATAAACATAAAAATAAGTTTAATAACACAACAGCAATAAATAGTAATGTTGAATGTGGCTTGCCAATAACATCAGACAATGGTATAAAATTATATTTCGTTGTTTAAACAAAAAATGTACTTGTGGCATAAATATATACAACACAGATCATGACATAGGTTTTAAATTACCATATCCAGCAATTGTGTTTTATTCTCTCGCTTTTGAAATGAAGGCTTTACAATAAATAGAACTGTTAAATATTTACAGTAATAGCATATACAGAATCAGTAGATGCACACAAGAACCCTCTCACACCTACATACTGTAACATACAGAAAGTTATTACCAGGGATCAACATACGCACACTTTTTTTCATTTAAAGAACATATTCTGTGTTTTTCGTGACTTTTCAAGGTTTGTTTATCTAGAATAATCTGCAATGAGTGGGTATCTATTATTGTAATGCACACTGTGAACTGGATCGCCTCTAGGCACTTGGGTGAATAAAGTGTGTAGATGTAGTACTTGCCAAAGGTGCAGTGCTGTGAGCACTGGAGCCTGATGCCCTCCCCAACAGGAGGTCCAAACTGTTATACTGTCGCTTTCTTTACTGTTCGCTATGTCATGATTGTTCTTTATTTTATTTGGTATGTACTTTCCACTTATTTAAAGAAAACTGTCTTTAGGCTTGTGCTTGTCACAAACACTTTAGTGTGGAATGCTGCAACAAAGAGAAAATACATCACTCATAAGTGCTACAGGAAAGATTGTTTGTAAGCACATAGGAGTGAACATGTCTGGAGCTGATTGCAATGTTTGGAGTTGATTGTAGCATAAAACAAGGTAAAAGTTAAAAAAACAATTAAAAAAAAGAGTTCTGACCTGCTTTCTAATGGCGATAAAAGCAATTAATTTCTGTACATTAAGGCTGAGATTTAAGAAAAGAGACATCTGACAGATTGCGAAATGAAGATCAGTGTGTCAGCCTTTTAGGACACGTTAGGCTAACAATCAGTACCCTTAATATGGTTGAATGAGAAACTGACCAACCAATTGCATCTATATGCCTATTAATACAAAGTATGCCTGGGTACGGCTAATTGTGGCCGAATTCTATTGCTTTTCAGAGATATTGGCCTGTCAGGTTTACCTGTAAGTTTTTAGTTTTCCCTTTTTGGAAAAAAAAGTCTTCTGAGCTAATCCATCTTTTTGGGGAAAATTTTTCTTTTGGGCCCACATGCATCAATATCGGCTTTTGCGAGTTCTAAATTGCGAAAAATAACGATTCGCAATTTAGAATTCGCAAAAGTCTATGCATGAATATTTTAGCATTTTTTTTGCAATTCGGTAAAAATCGCTATTTTTACCGAATTGCAAAAAAAATGCAAATTTTCAATTGCGAATTCACAATTCCCATTCATTCCTATGGGCCAAAATGCCCATAGGAATGAATGGGAATTGCGAATTCGCTATTTGAAATCGCAATTCATCAATGCATTTCAAGGGTGGAGAGGGGGGTCCAAATGACCCCCCCTGCACCCATGAAATGTACTTTTCAGTATAAGTTACATACACACATGTCCTAAGGACATGTGTGTCTGTAACTTTACAGTTTAAAAAATTCATTTTTGTGCATTTTTAAACAATTTCGCAAATTACCACGAGGTTGAACTTCGTGGTAATTTGCACTTCCTATTTGAAAAATCGCACTTTTTTTTAAATGATGCATAGCATTTAAGAAATCGCACAATTGCGATTTCTTATATGCTATCGCAATTTTGGAAATCGTAAAAAAGTTGCAACTTGTAAAATAACATGATGCATCCCAAACAGCACTTTTGGAATCGCAAACGGCCGATTTTAAGGAATCGCACCGTTTGCGACTCCAAAAATGCTTGATGCATGTGGGCCTTTGTCCTTTCTGAGAAACACAACGAATATGCATTGACTTTTTTATGTTATTCAGTTCACACCTGCTGGAAGTCTGTAGGGTCTACGGGTTATCCCTATAACATTAGCCCAGAAGGGTAATTCTGGAACATAAACTATTATAGTATAACAGTTTCTTGTTTTCCGCAGTGCCTCTATGGCAGAACATGATCAGAAGGAACGTCAAATCCATACCACTGTGAGCCTGACATTAGAACTCACCTCTTACATAAAGATCATTTACATATATCCCAAAAAGTCCCACACCTGTTACAAATATGCGAACACGAAGGAAAGAAATTCAAAATGGCACATTTGTATTACGAATGCTGTAAAAATATAACATATTGTTTTTCTAGCGAATTTATAAAGTAACATAACTGTCCATAAAATGCAGGATTGGTGACAGAAAATGCACTGTGGTTTGATGACCCCTGGTTTCTATCTTATTAGAAAAAAATACCTAAAGTATACGCAAATTTACATAGGCTACACATATGTACAGCAAAACGTCCTTATGATAAAGAAATAGTACAAAACGTGTGTGCATGCTGAGGTGATGTGTTGAATTTGATAGTCCAGGGATGTGTCCATGTGATTCTGGGAAAGAGTGACCTCGCATGAACTGCGCACATGATGCCAAAAGATAACTCCAGATGTTTTCCTTGGCTCAGCATTGATGAGAGGGGAAGGTTGAGGATCCGGAATGGCTTTCCCAATGCATGCAACTTATTACTGCATATTAGGAAAGCCTTCCCCAAAGGGGACTTGAAATTCTGCCTCTGCATTGACAAACAACATTTGCTTCCTTCTGGCAGGAGGATTTTTAAAGCTCCCAAGGTGACAATGAAAAGGAACCCTAGAGAAACACAAATAAATGTCCGCTTCACTATCCTGAGCCAATTCTTTTTTTTTAAGTCCCTATGTAAGTTGTCTTTAGTTCAACAAGGTTCTTAGCTCCGTTCTCTACGAGGAGGCAGCAGTTTCAGCTGAGGCAAGATGACTGGGCTAGCCACTTACAGGCTTTAAATAGTACTTCTCTCACAGACATCATAGGCTACACAAAATGCGAGGGGTGACAAAACAGATGACAGAGAGCAGGAGCTTTTCCGTGTTAACCTGTTTGGAGAGCCCTATAGATGAATGGCGTGCACTGAAAAGGAGCATTGTTAAACTCAACTCCATGGTCTATGTCACCAGAGTGTTCTCTTGAAACAGAGATGCCTTGTATGAACATGCACATTCTCCTTGAAGAACCTTTTTTCCACACAAGCCTGGCCAATTGGAGTATGTATGGGTGGTGCATAGAGAGATCTGGAGGAGGTAGGTTGGTATGGGTACATAACAATCGAGTCTTTAACTGTGAGGAGTGTTGTGATGAGAAAACTGGACACGGTTTTTTGGGTAGATAAGAAAGATTGAGAGGGGAATGGTGTTGTTTACATCCCACATACAATAGTGTATGCTCTAATTAGCAGCAAATGTATATCTTAGAAGAAGATAACAGTTGAAGACAGGGATATAAAAGAATAACACTTTTTTGATTGAAGGATAATATGCTGGTTCCAAGACAATTTGATATTCTTTGAATGTGGATCTTCAGGGAAACAATGCATTCAGATTCTCTTAAAGTCCTGGAAGCCTAGGGCTTAGTCCAGGAGTCATGGCCTCTGCTCCTCTCACTGCCAAATCCTTGCAGGATATGTGGCAGATATAGGGAAGTGCATCTGGGTAGTAACTTTGCAATAGAGTTATATTTTAAAGAACATAGTCTGTGTTTCCTGAGATGACTGCATGTCTGCTCTGTGGTGGAGCTTATCATTTCCTACAGATGTAAGAAGAGGACTACTCAGCTTAGGAAGGCAACTGGACTGCATGAAGGGATGGGCGGGGTCTTTGTAGTTAGGTAACACCACTCCCCAGTCCATGTGCCTACCCAGAGACTAGCCTTACGCAGAAGGTCTGTAATGTAGCACAAGGAAAAAAAGATATTTTACTTCACTTCCCTCGAGGCTGCATGTTTTCCCTCTGTCGGACCCTAGAATGAATTGGAGTAAATTGGGCTGCTGGGTGTTATAACACCCCTGAACCACGGTCACAACTATTTTAACTACATTCATAGTTATCTACTTGAAGAGAAAAGATATTTAATGTATGAAGACTGTGAAAGAAACAGAGGTATAGTGCATTAGAGTGCATGAGGACCCCACCTTTTATTGTTCGATTCTGACCTTAGGTGACCAACTCTTAAGGTAGCTTTTCGGGGAGATTTACGTCCCACAAATATAAGGGGTCAATGTTCCTTTAAATACACAGCAAGGAGCCCTACTGAGAATTTTTATGCAGCAATGTTGATTTTCTTTTTAGGTAGATCTGATCAAGAGGGCTGCAAAACCTTTGCTCTTTACTTTGATATCTCAGTACACATCTAAGATATCAAGGGCCATTCAAGGAATTTAGACATTGGTCTGTGGAGGGCAACAAAAGGTTTGACTACAGAGAAAATATGCTTCATGAAGGCTGAGGTTGTGTATTGTGCCTCTCACGAAGAGAAAGCGCCCATAATGAAAAGGAAGTATGTATACTCAATGGCACTCTAGTGGATTTCAGGTTAAATGCACTTACCTAGGAGAGAGTGGCTCACAAACCTGAATCCTGGAGTCAAGAACATTCCAAGGCATGTAAAGGGTTCAATGAATTGGTCATAAGAGTTTTCTGCCTGCTTATGCCGCATAGAACAAGCACATTTACCCATCGCTCACAGCTGGAGGGTGGAGGGAGTGCATACACCCATTTGCTTGGGTGTCTGTATTTAAGAGAGGTGGTTGCTACTCAGTTTACAAGAGGTAAATTGCTCCAATGGGTCAATAATGCAATTCAAATGGGCCGGTACATAGCCCCTTTGCTTTTCGTTCTCCTTAATAGATTCTCAACACTTGCCAGAAAGGTTGATCCCAGTGGCACACTATCCTTCCTTGTCAGTCTTCACCTTCAGTTTCCAGGGTCAGTTTTCACCTTCTATTTCTTTCTGCCTCCCAGTGAGTTACAATCTATGAAGGAAATAATAAAGTAGAACGTACACCTTTCTCCTCACTTCACGTCCATGCGGTTATTATGCCGTGATGAATATGGACATCTATGCCTTTACACTTCTGCATTATCAAAACTCCATTTGTTATATATAAGTTCAGATATCAATTACTTTCTCTACTTGCTACTTGTCCCAATATTGAGATTTACTTTCTTCTTTGCACTAAAGGATATCGATTGTTTTTGTGAACACCAATGATATATATAGTTTTTAAGAAGCAATTCCACCTTTCTCTTAATCTCCTAAATAGCTTGCAAAATGTGTCGCTAAACAGACCTGACTAGGTTATCACCTTTTAACAATTAATGCAAACTGTTTGTTATGATGTACATGTTATTACTGTGGGTTCAATTAAGTGATTTTTTTTTAAACTAGTAGACAACTTTTATCACGGTTAACAGATAACCGTACTTGTTCATCAAAAATAGCTTTTTTGTAGGAGCCTAAAATTCTAAAACTACTTTTTAGAATATCTGTGAATTGGGCGCTGTCGAGGCACCGAATTTGATAGCAATCAAGGGTTTTAATGGCTCATGTATATATAAATAATCGCCGGTAAAATGTGTTACATATGCCTTTGTCCAATATATACTGAATTTGAATACTCTGTGAGTTGATGATCCCAGTCCTATCTAGGGGAAATTATTTTGCTGGAAAAAAGACTGCAAATGGTGGAAATGGAAATAAAAAGGATATTAACTGCAATAATTAACTTAGGTTAATTTGTTAAATAGTTGGGGAGGCAACAGTACTACCATGCACTTCCCTACTTTAAGGATGGGAAGGGAAAAATGACTATGGGATTTGGCACTGCTAGCTGAGTGCGTGGAAAATCTGGACGTAACCATCTCTCGTCAGTATGTAAAGCACAGCCCAAGAAGGCCAAATATCCCAGAATGCACCATGTATGACAAAACCCTTGTCAATGGTAAATGATTTGGAATGTCCATAGTTACAAAGACCGACTTGTAAGTGACCAGTGTGGTGGGGAGGAGTCAGACATCCTTTCACCTGCGGATATCTGATGACTCTACAAGCTCTTCGGCCTGGTCACCCGTGGCTTGGGGGACTCTAGGAACCTGGCTTCCGGTTCTCACACGGACATTCATTGGTCCCCAGCCGCTCTTGTCTTTATCTCCTCTGACAACTTTGAAGCCCTCCCTCTCCGTCTCCAGTTGGGGGGCTGGCTCCCCTTCTCTGCGAGGAACTTGGAGGACATCCCCAAACTTCTTCTCTGGAGCCAGGGCGATATCTGCATGCCCAGCCGAGCTGCAGAAACTCAAGATGCCACAGAGGCTTCCCCAGTTTTGCTCGCATTGGGTTTGGATGCTGTGTGTGATTGCTTCCTTGACGTCATTGCCGCAGGTCAGCAGAATGTTCACAAGGTCTACATAGGGCCTGAGGGTGAAAGAAATGCAACATTTAAAGTCAGTTTGTTAGAAATTCCTTGATAAAAGGTGTTGCTAAACACAATAGACACGTTTCACAGCAAGTAAGGGTTGCTATGCCAATCCAGTATACAGATTTCTCTAGAGACAGAAGCGTAATGCGAAATGTCGTCCACCCCCACCAAACAAATATGGTGAAAGACCTCTTACACTGTCTTCCCCACCAGAAGTGCCATCCCTTACACCAGCAGAGTTCTTTCCAACATACATGGGCAGAAAGAGAAGCAAGGTATGGAATCTCACCCAGCTCCCTTTCGGAAACTTAAATGATCAGTTACTATATCGTACATTTAGCAGCATTTCAGTGTTTCTGTGCTCTACAAATGTTGCCAAGCAAGAGAACTCTGCACGACAAGTAAAGTACTGTGCCCAGGATCGCAAAATATATTCAATGGGGGATGCAAGGAATAGAAGGCTGCTCATTTCGTTTCATAGTAGTAGTACATATTTTGAAGTATGTGTTCATTTAAAAATCTCCCAGAAGACCCCTGCATGAGCAGCCATACATAGAGAGAATTTACAGTGGAGGCTGCATTTGCCCTGAGGCAACTAGTGTCAGCTATGTGTATCTCTGTTTCCGTGCAGGATTTGTTGCAGGAGGTGGGCATATGTAGCAGGGAAAGCTCCTCCCAAAGAGTGGAGGAGTGTCGCTCCGCCTGCTGCGAGGGCAGCAGGCAAACACTAATAAATAAAACGGTATAATAATGCCATTTTATTTTGCCACCAGCTCACCCTGTGTACACCTCGAGCGTGAGGGCAGGGGGCGGGCTGAATCCTGCGATTGCAGGATGACTGCCTACCCTTTCAGTGCACATGTCGGATTGGCTGGCTATTTTTCTACAGCAGGGCTGACATGCGCACTGTAGAGCCAGCAATACCAGGGCTGTTGAACAGCCTGGGGGTTGCTGGCACAGGCCCACAGCCTCAAAATGAACACTGGGTTAACCTGCTCCCACCAATCCTGGAGCTACTCCCATGCTGAAACTGCATGAGAGCAGCACCAGGATTGGCTGGATTCATGTTTCTACTGAGCAGGAAGGAAGTCCTTCCATTCCTGCTTGAGGGACCCGGGGAAAAAGTGCCGCCCCGGAGGAGGCACATATATGGTGCATTTGTAGCTATTGTGCCCCACCATATTTTATTCTCCTGTTAGCCACCACTGATATGTAGATATTAAGAGATTTTCCAGTAGTCAACTAGAAACAAACTTGGGGCACAATCTACCCCTTACTGAAACAGCCATTTCAGACACAGAGAATCTCTGAATACAGCCTATATACAAATAATACATTATAAGTCGTTATTTTTAGAGTTAATTTCAAATGTTTTATTTCTTTTTAACAGCAGTGGCTGCCTCTGTACTTACTCGAGGAGCATGAGATCTTTGAAGTGGATCATCTCCACAATGACCTGGACGTTCTCCCTGGCGGCGGAGCACAGGTCGTGCTTCTGGTAACACTCGCGCTGAAGCTGCAGCACCATGTCTTTGATGGCGGGGCACTTGCGGCTGATGCAGCTAAACTTGTGCCGCAGCCCGTGAGCCTTGCACTTCAGTGCATCTTTGATGAAGGATTTACCCTGGAGAAATATGGACAGGAACAAATTGATTGGTTTTTTGAGTGTACTTGTGAGACTTATGTCTAGTGTTACAGAAATGCAACTGTGATCATTCAGGGCTATCAACTTGACTATACATGTTAAGGCTAGGACGAGCACGGACATCAATGCATAACCACAGTGGTTTCTTGTTCTTTCATACACAGATCAGGAACGGAGACATATATGGGCGTTCCCCTTAGAAAGTCTGTTTCCAAGATTAGAATATACACAGGGATGAGTGCATTAAATTCAGTTTCACCATGGGATGGCTGCATAGCATAAAGTTCCTTTTGAAAACATCAACTCCTGGAGATGTAGATTGGTGTAGATAAGAGGATAGCCACTACTTGAACTAGGGATCAACACTGTAACAGGTGTACACCAGAGTGCTGGATTCCAAGGCTCAGGTTGGACATGGAGATGGGAATACAGTGTAGGATGCAAACGTCTCAGAGTAGGGAAGTGTAGCGAGCAGGGTGTTCACTGGGAGATGTCCAACAAAACCTTGAAGTTAGGATGCAATATATCCACCTAATAACTTTGCAAACAATCCAGGACAGATCAGATAAATAACTAATGAAAAGCATTCAAAAATCCATCACTCATGAAGATCGAACATTGACTTAATTGATTTGAATTCAGGGATAGTGTACAACTTTGATCACCTATGGAGATTGCGAAATGGACGAATAAAAGAGAGCTCCTTACTAAGATCCTGGGTGAAATCTGGGATAGGACAAAACTGCAGAACACACACTTCCAACATTCAAGAGGGATCGTTATCGGTCCGGCTGCAGGTATACAGTGGTTCAGGATCACTTCGGCAAATTCTATTTGCTGAATTTATGGTAAGCTACCTCACTAAAGTGCAGACATTCTTCTGCACATACTCTACTTATTGCTTGTAGCGTTGGCATGTTTCACATACTCTCACTATTACTATCTAGCATCCAGACATAGTTGCACATTACTCTAAGGCCAGGCTGGTTCCATCATCCCAAAATGCTGCATCTTCATCATGACTCACTCGCACTATGGACACTGCTCTCATCCTCTTGTGACCCGCTTAAGTTGTGATGTTGCCTAAAGGGATGCTTTGATGCTCTGTTTCATTATGATATTGGTCAGAAAGCCAAAAATCCCTCTTGAGGAAAAACCCCTGAACCCTCTTCCTATGAAGGCAACCTTATTAAAAACTGACAGCAGTGAAGTTATCATACAAAACTAATGTTAAAGTTTTACAAAAAGATTGTACGCTCTGGGAATGCAATAATTGTGCAAGAAGACTTCACTGCTTCGCTTAAGTGCGCATGTGCAATTGGCAGCTTGAGGACTTATCGACATTTGGGAGCTATTACATAAAATCATGCACTTGTTTTTGCAAAGTTACTCTTGTTCTTGGGATTCTCTAAAATCCTGTGGTGTGAACACAGAAAGATAACTAACTCAGCAGATTTTCTGCCAACAACAGATCTGTCACTCTGCAGTTAGAGATCTTTGGTTGTATCTGGACGACATTGTTGGCCATCAACTTCAGGTTACGGGAGTATTGACTTTGTAAGCCGCTGCTGTTTTTAATGATAAATTACTCAGCCAGTATACTCTTGATCGAACAGAACTGACCGTCGTGCTTGGGAGAGTCCTGGATTTCTTTCACGTGGACTCTCATCTTGAGGGCTCCATGGCACATAGAGTACCTCCTTTAAATTCTATGGGCCAAAAAAAGGCACATCTGCAGACTCGTCTGTTGTTGAGCTTCCTGAAGACGAAAATTGGCGATTGCACAAAGTACTGGCAAAGCCAATAGATCTTGCCTTTGTGACCTATTGACTTTGCGAATTGTTTTTATCATACTGCACAGCATCCACAATGCTGTGTAGTTAGGCTTAAGTAAAAAAAAACTTTGGCACAGTCCCCTGCTTCTTTTTAGAGGCATGCAAACCACACACGTACACACCTAGAAAATGACTGCAGCACTTTATTTCATTCTATTAATCAAACCGAGTTGGATCAGTAACTAAAAAGAAAATAAAAAACATAAAAAGGGTGGAGCAGAAGCAACACAGTGGAAGGTGTGGAATGGTAAAGGAGTATGGGGAAAGTGGGAGAGGAAAGGAATGGTGAACAACACAGGGCAGGGTGAGGAAAGAGGAAGCATCACACAGTCGGGCGAGAAATGGCAAAGCAACGGGGGGAATGGGGGTGAAAGGGGAAGCAACATGGGATAGAGGGGGAATGCCGAACAAACACGGGAGGGGACATGAAAGCAACAGTGGAGGAGGGCCGGAGAGGTATGTGGAGGCAACGTGGAACTGGAGAAAGAAACACTAAGGGCATGGGTGAGGGCGAGGAAGCATGATGGAGAAAGGTGAGAGCAAAAGAGAAGAGTATGGGAAGAAGCAGTCAGGCAACAGAGATCAACACGGAGTGCAACAGGAGAGACATTTTCAAGAGAGATGTACTCACCTTAATAGAGTGCTTCACACAAAAGAACAAAGAAGCAGTGGCGACCTGCAGGGATCAGTGGTGGGGCGGGTGAATGTAAAAACTAAAGAATAAATAACACCAACTATCGTATCGCTGCGTCCCACATCACTCCTCCGCTGGACTCGGCTGAACCAGGAAGCATTGCCAGGCTCCCCAGACCAATCACAACACTGCCATGCAGCATTTGATTGGTAAGCACCCAGGCTCTCTTGACCAACCACAACGCTGCAATGCAGCATTGTGATTAGTGTGAGCGATGCGGCTCAGTGCTCAGACGGTACCTGGGGGCCTGGGCATGTTCTCCATGCAGGCTGTAATGCAGCATAGAAGAACATGAAAAGTGCGCATGATGGTTTGGCAAGGCCCCCGAGGACCGGAAAATGGGTCATTCCACATTTAGGAGTGGGCAAACCACTCCTCCCCTGCCCTGAGAGAAGACCAGCCCCACCCGCCGCCTGCAAAGCAGATGTAAACACTAAAATGATAATAACATCACTTTATTATCATTTAATTGTTCTTTAGTTACACTGCTTAAAAGCAGTGGGGCGACGCTCCTCCGCCTTAGTGGAGGAGCCGCCATTGCAAAGTAGTGATTGAAAAACAGGCAGTGGATGCTGTAATAACAGCTAAGGGGCACGGCTTCATATGAGGGACATACACAAGATTGACAAGCTGGGACACGAAGAAGAAACAAGCAAATGAGAGTGAGGGTAGGAAATGGAGCCTTGGGAAGGGAGTCTCAAATCTCACATTCCCCCTGATGGCAACCCTTTGGAACTACCCTTCGCTCCCAAAGCTGATAGAATGTTTCCTGGAACTTCTTACACATGCCCAGACACAGCCACTCCCTTGCGGGTACTTAGTTAATCACAGAACCATACGCATTGTCATTGGTGTGCAGGGCCTTTAACACCCCATCGGCAAACACGCAGGCTCACCACACTTACACAGTTGTACAACACATGAAATCTGGCCAGTCTTGTTCATGCTTGTATGGTAGTGGTTCCCACTTCCAACCCAAATGGTATCAGTTGTGGGGTTTCAGCAATCACATGATGCGGAAGAGCTAACGAGAAAGCCCCCCTCTCTAGTGATATCAAGCAAATACATGAAGCATCTGTATCTTAAGACAAAAACGCATTTCTTGAAAAATTACAATCCTTCTGGTGAAAACCCACAGCACGTTCGTCAAACAGTTAATTCAGCTGAACATTTCTAGACATCCTTCTTGAAGGACCCAGCAGGCAAGGGCGGTAATAGGCCGCGCTAATGAAGGCGTGCTGTAATTACAGAACTATGCACTGGTTCGCCCCTTGAGTGGAAGTCTGTGCTTATTACTTTGCTTCTGCTTAGGCTCCCTGCTGCTGCAACTCCTTTCTACCTTTCTAGGAATTTTGTTTGAAGTTGATTTCATATTCAGATCCAAAATTCCTCCTGCTATTATGGTCTGTTTTTAGATTTGAACAGACGACGCTTGCTGCTGTGTGAAAGGAACCTGGGGTTAGGCACGTCAAGGGCTGTATATCTCAAACACATGGCAAGATAACCCACATGCTAAGTTTCAGGAAATGACTGAAGTCCTACTCCTGCCTGGCGTCCAACCTCACCGCCTGACTTTTGGGAGAGGAGGGTGCCTGTGCTGCCCTGTGACAGGGAGGGGTCCGCTGTTACACAACCAGTGAGAGTTTGCTGTGGGGTGTGTTGTGTTTTGTACGTCTCTATTCAGTTGTGATGCTGCCCCATTTAGCCTGTTTTTGTGTTTTGCTTACGTGGAACTCTCTGAAGAAATGTCTGTTGTTTGTGTGGTGTGTGCTTGTGTTTTTTTGTGCTCAGTGTTCAGTTGAGGACACAGTGTAATGTGTCCGGTACTGCTGATGGTGAAAAAAAAAAAATCTTAAATCCTCAGTTTACATCAAACTGATCATAGTGTTGAAAATGTTGGCTTTCTCCTAAAGTAGAGGGTGCGAGGCTGGCAGGACTGAATCACATTTGCGTTTCCCGTTAAACTACATCACGAAAAGTTAGAAACCAAGGGGTAAGGATGGATTTAGATACCACTTATCAACAGTATCACAAACGTCACCGTCTACACAATGAAGCCTCTCCGTCACATCTCGCTATACACTGGATACCTACAAAAGTTACAAGCTATCCTCACACTCCTAATCTCCAAGCTTGATTATGCCAACAGCCTATACCTTGACGGCCCAAGTTTTCATCAAATGCAAAATACATCTCACCCAAAATGCCACTGCAAGACTCCTTCTCTCCCTTCCTGTAAGAGAATGCATGACTCCTGTTCTGCAATCAGTCCAATCTCTACCAATTGCTAGAAGAGCAATTTCAAAGGCTCTCTGCTTTGTTCACAGAGTATCTCAAGGAAAGCGACTACTATACCAACAAGTTAAATTCAAGAAATACGGATACATTTTTTTTAAACAAAATTTATATCTGAATATTCCTTTATCAATTTTTATTCTTTTTATGATGTAATTGTATTTTAATTCAATTTATGATGTACTTACTTTTATGATACCTTGCTATTGAATAAAGTATTACAACAACAAATAAAATAGAAAATTGTACCCCCGGCTTGCACCACAGATCATTATACCACCTTACTAGAAAGAATGATTAGGCGCGGCTTTCTTGGTACAAGTTTTCAAGCTCTAGAACTCACTACCAGACAAGATTCAATGCATTCAGTAACATATACACTTCATGATTGAGTAGAAAAATAAATGCTATTTCCAAGATAACTACATCATTCTACAACCATAGACAAGAACCTTGAAAAATAATCACACATTCAAGTACACACAGGGAACAGGCCAATGTACTGGGAAAAATATAGTAATAGCAATGCATATGTATCCTTCCTGGCCAGCACAAATATTAATTCCGTAATACTCAGGAGTCAGGGGCAACCAATTGTAGTTCATCAAGGTCCCTTATACTGCTTGACCATCTTACACTCATGTAAGGTAAAACGGCTAGGGGCATGTCCATATCCAGTATTCTACCAGTCCACAGCAATAAACCACCCATCGCCAACTGAACAGGCATACAATAACTGAATAGATCTGCCACATGCTGCTGTCCAACTAAGGCTTTAATTTAGTCTAGTATGACAGGTCCCAACAACCCACATATCATGGCTGCTTCTTGACACCTCACAAAAACAATCAAATAAGGGGTGATTGTTGCAAAGTCCATCCCAGCAGATCTCTCTACCGCTTCTCCCTCCAAACTATGGCTGCTCATGACCATAAATCTTAAACCAAATATCTCAGAATAAACAACCCAGTGAAGTAAAGGAATACTATTAAGGAACCGGCAGACCTGCCCAAAGCTGCTATCTCACTGAAAACGGTGTGCCTATGTCTCACACTTCTTCCTCTATCACACTGCTAAGGGCTGTGTCCTGTAACTCAATAACCACTCCTCTGTGATCATCACTTATGACAGGGAGATGCTTCCCATATAGGTTCAAAAACGAAAATAAGCCCCTTTCAACTATGCACCCTGCATAGTGTCGCATACTGCCCATGTAGGCAAGTGCTTTAATGACCCACTCATAAATGTTCCAAAACAATAGAATGCAACACATTGGATGTCTCTGTCTACATTAAATGTAGAGTGCCACACATTAAAAACAATTGGACAAATGCAAGCAATTTATATAGAGTTGCACACATGTAGATGGAAAGCAATAGAGTGCTGTAGGTACCAAAAGGACTGATGTTGAAACTAAGTTAGGGGAAGGGCCAAATATAAGTGCAGCACTGACTATGGCATTTTACAGCACTGGTGATGGACAGTTCAGCATCGACATCTTAAGAACATCTTTGGGTGCCAGCATCTATTCATTTATAAACTAATCTATATATCATATGTAATGAACTGTTTGGTTATAAAGATGCATCGGAAAATCGCGGAGTTAAATGTATGTGCTTTAGACAGTGTACTCAGATACAAACAGGTGCACAGCAGTTCCCTGAATATATTCACACATTCCTGATGAGTCTCTTGTTACTAACCTAAGAATTTATGGTGGATGCCGCATGGGACAATGGGTCAGCCCACTGCAGCCACTTCCTGATGTGCACTGTGAGTGACTGCATTTTATCTCATCACATGTGCAAATTGTCCTAAAAAGAAGTGCACTTCAGTGCCATTAGTTTACCAATAATTGTATTTGTTCTTTACACTTTGTTTATTAAAGTCACCCTTATGTCTTACACTAGGCCTCTGTTTACAGTAATTGAGCTAATACCTCCTTTTTATTGAGCCAATATGAATCATATTCTTGATGTGCATTAAAATTAGAAAAGGTTTCTGTACCAGTGTGTAGTACACCTACATGCCAGGAAGCACCATACTGAAATTATATGTGAAGGCTAATTATTTTTTTAAATTATTTTTATATATGTAAACTTTTCATTGTAAGCTTTATGCCAGCACATCGAGTTAACAGAATTTTCTTCTTCTTTTAATTTTTTTGCCATACTCTTGCATAGGCTAAAATGCACTTGTAATAGGGCAGACGGGACAACCACCACATTTAAATAGGGTCCTGAATCTCCATATATTTGATGGACAGGGCACTGCAATCATCTGCATTGTAAAGTCGTTCTATTTTTTTTTTTACCTGTGCTTTAAATTTCCCAGCGTTGTGCAAGAAGGTCATGCAGATTTCATGAAGGCCGCGTATTTCGCAGGAGTTGTTCTCGAAGCATTCGAAGACTCCACAGCCAACATCTCCGGCGTTGACCAGGCAGTGCTGGATCTCAGCTGCGAAGAGGCATAAAGTACAGTTAATGGGGACATTCGAAGAAGAGCACACTGAAAAATGGAAACAGCACATTTTATTCGCACTTTGGTATTAAACAGCACTTAAAGTCATGCACGAAGGAATCTATCTTCAAAAAAGGATTTAACTATCAAATATGGGTGTGCAAAATCACGTCATTGTTTCATGCACATTTTTGGAAGGTCCATGAACCTGTTTTTAAAATGTATTACATGCTCATAGTAAAATGAGGTCTGACAGTATCTCATGAATTTTTTTTAAGGTATTAAGCAACTCTTATGCAATTTGTTTTTGTGAGAACCAGTCTCCACCAAGACTGTTTACACAAGGTACACGCTTGCTTCATTTGTTTTTAGAAATCGGCATGAAGCGTGGCTACTTCTAATTATTCCAATTGAATAAAAGAAGTAGAGATCTTATCCCTGATTAAGGCCAAGTATCAATTGAGAAATATGCAATCTGTTCCATGGTGTACGGACACGCTTGGACAAAAGATGCAGTGCTGTAGGAGACTAAAATGCAAGTGGAGAAGAGAGTACAATCCCACAGAGAAAGCTAATTATAAACAAAGTATGGAAGAATACAAGATCCTACTGAAAAAAAAAAATCGACAGCTCCAAAAATTCTACTAAGGAACTATTCCTGACAGTCATTAATTTGACCATGGTCCCTTGAAGAAATCTTGTAGATTATAGCCAATCCTTCTGCGATACCTTGGCTAATTTCTTTTTAGATAAAGTAGAACAATCTATAAGAAATTCTCTCCCACTAAGAGTGCAATACCAGAGGAGATCAAGAACAGCAAGTAGTGTCAATACTTTCCCTCATCAAAAAACCCAGACTTAACCCAACAGACCTGAACAGTTATCGCCCTATTTCACGCCTGCCGCTCCCAGCTAAGATTGTGCAAAAGATGATGACTCTTCAACTGATGGATTTTATTCCGAAGAACCACCTGCTAGACCCTATGCAGTTTGGTTTTCAGAAGTGGCCATAGCACCGTGATGGCCCTGATGAAGGCAGCTAAGGAAATCAGGGCTGCTCTTGACCAGGGAGGGAATGCTGGTTTTTGCTTGACCTTTCCGTAACATTGGACAAGGTCGATTGTAAAAACCTGACGCGGGTCGGGGACAATCGATATTTGCCCGGCGGTATTGCCTCTGTGACCCTCTAGTTATTTAATCAATGAAGAGGCAGGCGCTGGAGACTGGAAAGCAGGAAACAAGGTTTTTTTTATTCTCTCCGGAGGAGAACACAACGAAACGGACAGAAGGTATCGTTCTGAGGTGCTCTAACTTATGTTTGAGGCCTGGCCCCTTATATACAGTGTTTGTGGTTTTTATTACAGTTTACATACATGTGGCAAAGCTTTGATATACGGAAAGACATTCCCGGAATCCCCCTTTGGGGCCCGTTCCCACACACATTTACAGTTGAAATCCCCACCCTAGTCATAACAGGTGATGAGTATCACGCAGCTGGATATTCCGCCGATTCACAGAATGTGGGGGGTTTGATCGGGTCTCATGGAGTGGGGGCTTTGATCGGGTCTCATGGAGTGGGGGCTTTGATCAACCCGGGGATCCTTTGATGGGGGACGCTTTCTATTGTACGGGGAGGGGCAAGGAATGGTATCGGCAGAGCTGGGTGTCGGCCTGGGAACGGGGAAGACAAAACGGGCACACGGGGAAAAGGGGGTTTGCATCTAAGGGCCGGAGATCATGAAAGGGAAGCAGGGAGGTGTCGCGCTGGGGACAGGATGAGGGCCTGGGGCAGAGCAGCGCCGAAGAGGGGTTTATGACTCAAGGCAGGTGCAAGCAGGGGGTGGTCAGCGTGCAGGCTTAGTGAAGGCGAAGGGCTATGTCAGGGGCCAGCGGCATGTAAAAGGGTTCGTTCTGATCGGGGCATCTAAGATGGCGGGTGCGCACGACAAAAGTGTGGCATCAGGGGAAGAGGCAAGATGGCGCAGATAATGTTCACCAAAACGTACTAATTTTCAACAGTCCTCCCTTTAACATATTCAAGACATCTTGCTGGTTCATTTTCTATTCGGTTCTACTGTGGTGGGCCTGAGAAAGAAAACGGTAGGAACCCTAGATGAAAAAAGAGTTGTAAACAATACATTTTAACATTTCTAGTTTTTAGGAGGTGGGCCTATTTGATAAACTTTGATCAATTTGTTTAGCAGGAAAGTCATAGGAATGCAATACAAAAACGATTCTGTAGCGAGAGCAGCAAGCATATTTCATACTGGCAGGTTATTACATATATATCAGGTTCGGATTGGAGCATGATCAATACAATGGCGGCTGGGAGAGAAATGAGGTCTAGCAGAAACGGCGATTGGGGATGTCAAATGTTCGAAGTTTAACGAGTTCTCATCATTCTTTGTTGTCTTTCGTTGGCGCTGTTGAGCACCGGCGGTGGAGCTACGGGTTCAGCTCTGTTCTGAGTTCTGCGTTGCAGGGCGCGACCTTTTCCTCACGTTTCTGGTCGGAAAGGTCCTTTTCGCTCTGTGTCCTTTGAGGTGATTGTCAGAAAGTTCAAATGGAAGAAGAGCGTACAAAACAGTCCATAGGGTAGGTCAGAGAAAAAGGGGGATGGAGCAAGGCCAAAGTAGGAACAAACTAGGGGAACGAGAGACTTCAGATAGGCGGGCGTGTGACGGAATTCAGAGAGCGGGGACTTGTCGATAGACACTGGACATCGAGCAGGGGCATCAGGTCGACCCTTTCTTCTCATGTTGTCGAAAACAGTGCCTCGTCCTGCAGCTCTTTTCTGTCGTGGTCTCGCCTTGGCTAATGTCGCAGGTGTTCCTTAGTCTGCAGTCAGGCCTCGTGCTCCCACATCCGGTCCTTCTCTCCTCCAACAGCAGTACCCTTAAACAAGTTTGAAAAGACAGTCTTTAGAGAGTTTGCAGATGAAGATAATCAAAAAGTCTATTTCTCTCCCAGCTCCAGGCAAAGAATGAAAATGCCCGTTATGTTAGTGTTCGCAACTGGCATATGAATGACCGGTGACGGGCCTGTTGGATTTACTATGACTTTCCTTCATAACTATTTATTACAGGCATGACAGTTCATCTGATGGTAACCCACCTTCGTGAGACAAATCTGGCAAAGATATGCCGTTCTCTAGAGTTTTATATTTACAAAAGGGTACAGTGAGTCGTCAACATGGTACTACACAGGTATTTTGCTGAGAGACAAACATGGCTAAACATTTCCTTTCTATCGGTGCATCCTGCTTTGCAACTACTGCGGGGTTCATTTTGATGATTTCTTTACCTTGGACTAGTCTGTTAACCTTGTAAAACATCATTCTGGATCCTACGTAACCTTTTACAGCCCGATTACTTAATTAGGAAGGACAGGGGTTTTATGGGAAACAACCAGGGACATAGGAAACTTGTGGTAAGGGCATAAATCGACCCATCTCTCACAACCGGAAATGGGGGGTAGTTTCATAATCCCAGTTTTTGGGCGGCTGATACAGGGGAGGTAACGGGGGTGATCATTTTTCCGGCTTGGGTATTGCGAAAATTCGGGGAGGGGAGGGTCGCGTATTCTGAGGTCCTTGTTTTATACCATAGGAGCCGTTGACATGTAGTTCCCTTATTTCGGGTCAGATTAGGGAACCTCTGTCGTCTTACCTGTCCTTTCCCTTACGGCCCAACCTGGGTTCATTGACTTCTAGCGGAAAAGGAGAGGTAACGACGCGGTCTCAGGGTGATTGTATTAAAGACAAGTTTTTGTGCAAATACTGACGGTATTTGAAGCCAATTAGGTGGTGTGCTAGGGGTGGCGGTCTGCCAATTTCGGGGCTAACCACTCGGAAGAGTGGGAGTGCAAAAATAGAGGGAGAGAGAGAGAGAGAGAGAGAGAGAGAGAGAGAGTGAGAGAGAGAGAGAGTGCAACGGCAGGCTAAATAGTACACGTGCAACAGAGAGGGTGGCAGTGTATTCAAGAAAGGCTATTTAGTGCATTACACAGTAAAGGGCATTCACGGGTCTGCGTTAGAATCTTGTAATCATGCAGTTTGAGCATTAGACAGGGTAGAGGGGACGTGCTTTGAGAAAAAAGGGAAAGAAGAAAGGAGGTACCATTTTGTCGCACTTCTCGCATTCTCGGTCCTTCGACCAGTTGGGTCGACGCCTCAGTCACACACACACATTCCCTCATAGTTTCGCATCATACGTGACATGGGTTCATTCGTCCGGTCTGGTTTAAGGGTGATCACTTTTTATCAGGTTGTGCTAATTTCTTTCGGGTTTGTTCGGTACGTGAGTAGTTTGCAGGCGTGCTTAGACACCACCTTGCGGCGCTAGTCCGTTTTGTGTATTAGACATGGCAAGGCTTCAGATCTTCGCCACACCTTGGCTGTAATCTCTGATGTAACCTGCAGAGGGAGAAAAAAAGGGGGGGGGGTGGGGGAGACAGCATTCGCGCGCATTCAAATACATGGATTCATAAGTCCTTTACTTACCTCTTACTCGTCTTTCCTCCTTGGGGCAGGGTCCCCGGGGATATGGTTTCTGGAGTCGAGGGGGGGGGGGGGTAGTGTGTTCATATAGGTCGTGTGCGGGGAAACGTAAAAAGGAAACCAGAGGTGCCTAGTGCGAGGTATCTAGTCAAAGGATGTATCTCACTATCGGGATCCTTAAACCTCTTTCAACGCTGTGGCGTTCTAAGGTTCTTCGGTTCTTGGGTCCCTGATACTTTGGAACGTGGTACTTTATAACATTTATATTATTTCATTTCACCCTCCTTTTACATTCCCTCATTTACACCGTTCGTTTTACCCATCCTTGGAAGTCAAGGTCTTCCTCTACGCGAGAGTTCATGAGTCAGTCGCGTACTTTGAAGGCGGAGTGTCGTGTTGTTGATCCGATCCGTCCTCCAGGGCTGGGTAACCATCTTCTTTTAACCTTAAAGAGAGAGCAGAGTAGGGTGCACAGAAAAGAACTTACCCACCGATCCCACATTTTTTTAAAATAAAGCATGCAATACCCGTCCATAGTTTCAAAAATTTTATTTTGCAAAAATTATTTCAGCATGTGGATTATGAGGGTGCGGTCGTATTTGGCCGGTCGTGGCAATGGCTAAAGTGCGTACAGTGGGGGGTGTCGTTTGCAGCAATAAAAACATCGGAAAGTTTTACTCATTCATTTGTAAGAAACTAAAACATCTATTAATTGGCTGGGGGTTCGGGGGCATTCATTTTCATAATTTAGAAGCATAATCATAATGGTTGTAATCAGATTTCCTATATGCATACCGTACGTGTACGTCGTAAATGAGGTTTACATCAGTTATAAAAATATAATACATTTGTACATTTGTAATCAACATTTGTAACGGGGATCCTTTCATACTGTTCGTCGAGTGAGTTCTCCTAGTCTTTTCTAGCCAAGTGTACAAAGGATCATATAAAATCTCAGAACATCAAGTTTATATTAGTGCGAAGGGACACCACGAGGTGTTCGTAAGTTCCGATTGATACCAGCGCCATTTTGGGCGGGGCCGGCTCAGTCCGGAAGCAGCATCAGGGGGAAATGTTTCCCATTACTGGCAGTTTGGACCAGAGTCCTTTTCGGCAGTTCTAGAATTCATGCTAACAGAAGGAGTGGCAATGTCATGTTTGTTTCGTTGGCGGTCAAGGCAGCCGTCCCTTACCGGAAACCTGCAAAGGCCGAAGGTTCCGCCGGGGACCTTTGTAGGATCTTCAAGGCTGCGGAGATGCTGTCGGAGATGGGGGCTCGTGCTCCAGGGGGCAAATGTTCGAGTTATGTTGCTGGTCAAAGTTACTCTAGTGGCCGGGGCCCGCCTTCCAGCGGACCCAGACGCCATTTTGAGGCCCTGCAGGGGCCACTCTCGTCGAGTTTGCAAGAGTGGGAGAGATCCTTCGGAGTGAAAGGAAGAGGTCTCTGTTTTGTGAAAGCGGGACGTTCGGCTGGGGTGCAGCTGTGATGCCCCCACCTGGGGGGGCGAGGGAGACTGGTTCGCATCGTCTCCTTCTCCCGGTGCACTCCATGCCGCTCCTTTTCATCGCCCCGCATGAAGGTTTCTCCACATCCGGTGTTCCCCAAGTCCTGTGCTCGGTGCTGTGGGAGTATGGCCACCATTGCACGTTCGGTGCTGCGCAAGTACTGGGGTGCCACCATGGTGTGTTCGGTGCTGTGGAAGTATGGGCACCATCGCCTGACTGGGGGTGTTCGGCGTCGGGCCGGGGGCTGGGAAACCTCCTACCGGTGGAGGTGGGAGAGGCTCGTCCGCGTCGCCTCTCCCTCCCAGCCCAACTTGGACAAATTGTTGTGGAGGTACGTGCAGGACATCCCGCCGTCCAGAGCTGCTGCGGCTGTTACGGAAGAGAAAAGGAAAAAAGGTGCCTCGTTCTCCTCTGGACATGTGGCGGGACTACCTACAACAGCCCGGGCTGCTGGCTCCTGCCTCTCCTCCGGCTCCCCCATACGTTAAGATTTCCTGACCAAGAGTTGGCGGCCGGGCCCGCCTTATATGGGTTGCCGTTGGTTGGGCGTAGCCGTAACCCTGCCCAACTTTGGAAGGTTCCAGAATGGGGGGGGGGCGAATGTTCTGTTTGACTTTCATTTTTCTACAGTTTTACCGTTATTATTCCTTGTTTGTTGTGCTAAATTAAAAGTTCAAGTTCATTAATGGTCTACGGATTTTGTTTTACCATTTCTTTCTTTCAAGGTTGCTTTTATGCTAAGTTTCTGCTAACAGAGGTTGAGTAACACGGAAACACGTGTAGAGGGATGACGCAGATTTGTACATTACATACACACAAACTCAGACGGGGGACAGTACAAGTACGACATACAAAGACCCAAGACGAATATAAAACAGTTATTGGTCATAATTATCTCTTTCCGTCTGTGAATTTGAAACGAGGCTGGGTTCCTGTCTTGACGTTGCCCGACCTAGGAGAACTTGAGCATGCCGCTGAGATTTTCCTGGCGAAATCTGTGCCATCGGGCATAATCAAACGTGGTGGTTCTGTCTGGTCTGTCTATGTAAGTCGGGTTCTTCTTTGTCTCGCGCTTTTTCCCGTACTGCCGGTCTGTCGTTCCTGTCGGCCCTTTGCCTTTACTCACGCTCAGTAGAGTCGGGCATTGGGCTTTCCAGTGTCCGACATACCTACAGAAAGCGCATTGGTCTGGCCCTAAGTCTAGTCGTCTTTTGCACAGTGTCGGGGGATAAGTTGTGGGTAGCGGTGTCCTGGGGTTGTCCTGTCGGTATATTTCTCTACTTGGTTTGTCCTCGTCTTTTCTCTGTCGTTTCGTAGCCTCTCTGCGCCACATACCGAGACTGTCGAGCATAATTGGCGTTGTCTTATTATTTCGAAGGGCTATTTCTAACGTTTCTATTTTATCAAGGTCAAAGGATCCTGTCAGTGGCCACTGTTTGTCTTGACTCTCTTCGGTATACCTGTGCCACAATTTATTATAGGCTATGGTGACTAATCCATAGTTTATGAACATGTCCTTATTAGGGGTGCCTTCTAGTGGAGCTATATGGTCCACCTCTAATACGCGGTCCGGGCTAAACAGGCTATTTATCAGTGGGGAGAAGACAGACATGACGGCTCGTAACGAGGGACTAAAAAGTCAGCACTGCCTATCTTATCACTAGGTGCAAAGACCGTACAGAATATTTCTATTCGACGTTGTTTGCAGGCAGTGAATACCTCATGGATCAAAAAAAATGATAATAACCAAACGACCAATAAATAACAATGGGGAGAATGAGTAGGTCCGCAAAGATCTGCGTTACCTACCCTTTTCACTATCTGCAAAAAGGGTGGTCTCTTCCCTGTTTGCAGACAGGGAATCTCCAGGAAACAATAGTTTTGCGAACAACAGTTCAGTTTCAAGCAATTATTGAGTGGGGGAGAAAAAATAAGCACGGTTGCTGCCCTACCTATCCTCCACTGCTTGCAAAGAGAGAGAGCCCGTTGTTTCTCCGTTTGTAGACAGTGAATCTCCAAATAAAATAAAAAGAGCAATACTAGTATTTTTGAACAATCAAGCAATCAAGCAATTATTTCGCAACTTGTCGTGATTACACGACCTTACCCGGACCATGTGGACAGTTTCTTGTCTTCCGAATCCAGCGCCCGATCGTCCTCTTTTTCTCGTATTTCTCACGGCACTCCTGATGGTCCCCAGTCAGGACCGTAGATCACTCGAGAGAGGTCTGTTCGGAACTAGTGAAGTTCGGATGATCGGCTGCCAGACGAGGGTCTATTGGGCAAGAGCTCTCCCGATCGTTGCAGTCGTTCACTCTGTCGTCGGGACCTCTCCCACTGGATCCACGAGTCGCTGATGGGCCCCACGCTTGGGACGCCAATTGTAAAAACCTGACGCGGGTCGGGGACAATCGATATTTGCCCGGCGGTATTGCCTCTGTGACCCTCTAGTTATTTAATCAATGAAGAGGCAGGCGCTGGAGACTGGAAAGCAGGAAACAAGGTTTTTTTTATTCTCTCCGGAGGAGAACACAACGAAACGGACAGAAGGTATCGTTCTGAGGTGCTCTAACTTATGTTTGAGGCCTGGCCCCTTATATACAGTGTTTGTGGTTTTTATTACAGTTTACATACATGTGGCAAAGCTTTGATATACGGAAAGACATTCCCGGAATCCCCCTTTGGGGCCCGTTCCCACACACATTTACAGTTGAAATCCCCACCCTAGTCATAACAGGTGATGAGTATCACGCAGCTGGATATTCCGCCGATTCACAGAATGTGGGGGGTTTGATCGGGTCTCATGGAGTGGGGGCTTTGATCGGGTCTCATGGAGTGGGGGCTTTGATCAACCCGGGGATCCTTTGATGGGGGACGCTTTCTATTGTACGGGGAGGGGCAAGGAATGGTATCGGCAGAGCTGGGTGTCGGCCTGGGAACGGGGAAGACAAAACGGGCACACGGGGAAAAGGGGGTTTGCATCTAAGGGCCGGAGATCATGAAAGGGAAGCAGGGAGGTGTCGCGCTGGGGACAGGATGAGGGCCTGGGGCAGAGCAGCGCCGAAGAGGGGTTTATGACTCAAGGCAGGTGCAAGCAGGGGGTGGTCAGCGTGCAGGCTTAGTGAAGGCGAAGGGCTATGTCAGGGGCCAGCGGCATGTAAAAGGGTTCGTTCTGATCGGGGCATCTAAGATGGCGGGTGCGCACGACAAAAGTGTGGCATCAGGGGAAGAGGCAAGATGGCGCAGATAATGTTCACCAAAACGTACTAATTTTCAACACGATAATGGCCTGCTTACCAAGAGCCTTCACAATATTGGTATCAAGGAGATGGCTTTGACACTCCTAAAGTCTTTTCTTACCATGAGAGAGCAAGCTGTATCCTTAAAAGAGTTTGCCTCCAAACCTTTGGTACTGCCCTGTGGAGTGCACCAGGGGTCTTCACCAAGTCCCTCTCTTTTTAATGTTTATGTCACATCATTAGCCATCCTGATTAAGTCCTTTGGTTGTTCTCTCATTCCTATGCTGAGGACCAGCAAATAGTTGTGTCTTTGTCCAATAAAGATCATAATACAGGATTTCATGATTGCATGTGCTCTGTAAGCAATTTGATGAACAACAATTGTTTTAACCTTAACTTAAGTTAAACTTAACTCTGGAAAGATAGAGGTTGTTCTGCTTGCAAACCAGGTTTCCATCTGGTCCCTTTCATGGTGGTCAGAAGAATTAGGAACTCTACCTTCTCCAGTCAAGAAGGAGCAAAACCTAGTGGTTGTCACAGACAAAAAACGTATGTTTGAAGACCAAGTTTACTCCATCACATCATATTCGTTTTACATCCTGAGGACTATAAAAAAATACTCCTGTTCTTATCCTCAAATACACAGAAAAGAGTGGTAACTTAATTTGTGCTCTCAAAGTTAGACTACTGTGATAGTCTTTATCTCAATATGCAACCACATCTCAACAAACTCCATACAGTTAAGAATGCGGCTGCAAGAATGTTGCTAGGCATCCCAAAACATCAGTCGTCTCCAGATTCCTTCATAAGCTACACTGGCTCTCAGTCAGACAGAGAATTAAGTTTAAAGCCTTACGAACAGCCTATACAGCACTGCATGATCTGGCCCAGCTTTCCTGAATCAGAGTTTCAGCTGGTACGAGCCACCTAGAAACTTACGCTCAGTGAGGGAAAAAAGACTCAGACTTCCCAACTTCAAACGTTCCTCTTGAGGAGGTAAAAGTTTTGTGTTAAGTACTGCTAAAATCTGGAATTTACTACCTCAACACAACAAAGCCATGCCCAGCCTCTTTACCTTCAGGGAAGCATTACAAATGTGGCTTTTCACCAACTAATAGGTCGCCACCTTCGGTTTAGCAGAGCTAGGGCCACAAAGACACCCACAGGTATTTGTCGCTCTATAAGTATTTATAACATAACATAATGCCATTACTGAAATTAAATGGAAGTATATTGTCTGGAGTACCCTATATGTGGCCTAACTTTTTATTATAGCTGAAGCAACAATTTAGTCTAATAAATGAAACTCATGAAGGATTTTTATACAGCCAACATCCTGGACTTATGTATTTGTAGGGGTTCTCTTAAGTGATAAAAAGGGAGGCTTGGAGATATTAAATAGATGTCTAGGTTCACACAAACAAGCATGGAAGCCGGGACTGATTCCAAGTTTTCTAGTTTCACATCACGTATTTGAGCCACTGGGTGGCTATCATTCTCCTGTTTTACATCAAACATTACTGGTGTCTGTCATTTTTGGTACTTGAGGTTAGTGGGTGGCAGGCAGAAGCAATATGAAAGTTTGGCTCCTTTTGGGCTCTGCGGTCCAAGGCGACCTCGAGCTGAGCCTAAGTAAATTTACGAATTTGTGGGATGCGAATTCGCGCGAAAGCGAATTCACGGTACGCGAAATCCACAAATTTTTTTTGCGTGTTCACGGGGCTTATTGCGTGTTCGCAGGGTTTTTTGCTTGTTCGCTGGATTTTTTCAGCGCGGCTACTGCGAGGTTACCCATGCGGTCGTACATGGGCTAGTTGCATGCTCGCATTGTGCAATTGCGTGTTCGCGTCCGTTTTTGCATGCTCGCGGACAAAGCAAAAAAATCCGCAAGCTTGCGAATTGCGCATTTTTTGACAAATTCGCGCAATTCGCGGAACGTGAATTTGTCTAAAATTCGCAAATTTCATGAGCAGAACGGATTTTACGCCGATGCTTAGCTGAGCCACAGCCTGGCATTGGCTTGAGTATTCAGTGCCTCACCCACCTCTAATTTTTACATGAACTCCAAGAGGGTCCCTTTGTAACAGGATTACACCAAACAGAAAAATAAATTAAAAGTTAGAGAACAACAATCCACATTTTTAATCTGCGAAGTTGTGACGGTTGTGGACTTCCAATCTCCCTAGTTTATTATTTAAATATTCGTGAGCAAAGAGTGAAACACACAAAGTTCTAAAAAAAACTAAAACAATTGTCCCAATCAATAGGCCTGCCTTGCAGTTTGAGTCCTGACTAAAACATTAAGCCAGCTGAAGTGAAAAAACAAAACCATGATGATTGTTTCTATGCAAAACCGACCCCCAGTAACAAAACCGACCCCCGCAGGTATAAAACTGCCCCCACCCCTCCGGCCCACTGGGGAAATGCCCGATGCCCGCTACACCAGCCCGGCCCATGTTCCTTGGTCATTGATAATTAAGCACTCCATTGCAGTCGAAATGATACATCAAACAGCCAACAGACTGAGGTGAGGCAGTATTTTTGGGTGTATATTTTAAAGCACTGTTAACAAATTAAAGGGGGGGGGCATGTTCAGTTGCCATTTATGACAGCAGTAAAGAGCACGTATTGAAGAGGACAGCCTGAAATGTAAAACAATCTATCATGGGGCCGCAGGCGGGAAAACGTCACATTCGCAAAGTCGGACAGAATTTGAAAATATTGCCTGCTTTGCCACTAAAATAAAATTCAATTTCACAAGAATTTGCACAGAAAGATAAAACCATCACCCACCCCTATAAGTGTAATACCACTTTTTAAAAGAGAACCCTTTGGTTTTCCAGAACACATAGGTAAGGACACGAAAGCCATTGTCAACTTGTGTAAAGCTTTTGAATACAGTAGGAATAGAGACCTGGAATCTGTGGCCTCCATTCAGTTGTGTGAGTGACTCATAAACATTGGTTTTTTTACGTTAAAGTTGAGACTATTGGAAACTGCCTCATCTCTCTTCTGCTCCCAGCACCACATCTCCTTACTTCAGGACCTGGGACAGCACTGGTATTCACCTCGCATTATTTCACGACATGTGACAACCTTATTGCCCACCTCATCTTACTTCAAGGCAAAAACAACAATATGTTCATAGGAATAAGGAGCCAGCATACAGGGACAATGTGAATCAGGAGAAGAGCAGTGACGAATGAATAAGAATAGTCAATCGTATATCACTCTTGGAGGACCTAACAAAGTGCATGAAGCTAAGTACCAGTAAAAAGTGCACCTTAAAACTCCATATCGTTTTCCCACAAGGAACAGGAAGCTATCATAATATGTGTAGCATTCGATTAAAACAATGTAATCTCAAACCTCCTACAACACATGACCCCCACTAAATGTTGCTCAATGTATAGAGCTCTTAAGTATAAAGAGGTGAGTTTGCATTGCCGGGGTTCAAGCCTGTGGCCAACACAGATCTCTGTAGCTGAGCCATCTTACGATCTCTCATTCAGAGTTATAAGGCCCTGGGCACAGCCCAGAGATAGGCGAAGGATGATATTGCAAGAGCCGGAGAGTAGGGCCCGTCTACAGTGTTGATGCATGATAGGAAAAGAGCAGTTCGCGTCATACCTGCAAAGTAGCATGCTATCAATGTTTGTTTTTAAACAAATATATTGCATTTCGACCCCTGCAGCACTAGCAATATGAAAACTTCATTTAAAAAACATATCATGCTTTATTGTCAGATTCTTTATTTAGGATGAATGAAACATATGGAAAAGAAAAGATGGAACACAAATATCAACATGTAGATGGGTGGGTTCAAATTGGATGTAGTTTGTTTTTATTTATCCTATTTCATTTTTCTTCATAATACTGTCCATGTGCAAAGCTAAAAGAGCGTTATGTCTTTGTGCCTTCCTTGCATTTTGGGTAGGTATATGTAGTCTACATCCCAGTACCTGGTGAGGTATAAGGACACCCACTCCTCTCCTCCTCTCCAGAAGAAGAATCATGCCCTCAAGTTCAGTCCAGTGTTTGCAGGTTTAACTCAGTATCACTTTCTAGTCTTCCTTAATGAGCTCAAAGTCATTGGACCAGTTCTTTTTGAGGTCTTCCAAGTTACATTTGATCATATCTATAAAAGTCTGATACAATACTATCACCACTATGCGCCTTGGTCTCATCATGGGAACGGTTTGTAACACCATAGCACTGCGTGTGGGGGTGGTTCTAAGCTCTCTACATCCTCAGATTGACCTCGGTTCCCAGCATTTTCCTATATATCGAGAATTGGCCAGCAAGAATGTCGTGGTTTTTATCCGAAGTCTTAGATTAGTCTGAGCCCTCCATTTTCTTAGCACCCCACCCCAATGTTATATTCCCTGACTCTATTTTAGATGTGAATGTATGAGCTCCATCTCACCCTTTAGCCCATAGAGTTCCCATATCACAATGAAGCAATATTACAACTCCATTGAGGACATCTGTCTCTACACTATCTAGGGATTCTCAGGAATTTGTGTAACTTTCATGTCTGACCCTTCGGACCTAGAAATACACCAATACGATACCCCTTCTAGGGGTTTACCATAATGTATTCCATCTTCGGTGGAAGTAGGGATTGAAAACCATCTGGCCACCAACTGTATTTCTGCTGCCAAAATCTGGATTACCCCAAAATCCCCTACTTGAGTAGAGTCAGAGCCTTAATTAAACCACCCTATGTCTCCCCAAACTCCATATCAGTTCAAAGAAAGTGGAATGCAACTCTTTGAATAATTTACTTGGCAAATGACCAAAGTGATAGAGAAGCCTTGTTAGCACTACCTTCTTTGCCAGCGCTATTCTACAAATCATGAACAGAAGTAGACTTGTCCAAAACGAGGCACTTCCCATCAAAGCCCCAATAACATTCTCACCAATGGCAGTAGTGTTACCCAAGGGAGCAAGATAACATTGAATTTCTAGGTTCCAGAATGCGTATTGCTGCCACAGGGGGGTCTAGTGGGGGCACTGCAATGATCTTGTTAACGGCAGTCCCGATGGAAATATTTAAGACTTAGCATGAAATGCATAATATTGCTTTATAATATTTTAATTATATGTTCCACCATATATAAGACTTTATTTCAGCTTCACTATTAAAGTGCCGTGGCAACAAATGTTTCTATCACCTCAGAAAGATGGCAGGCAGAGTAAGTACTGAAAGGATTCTAACATGTGACCTGCTAGCAAGGCACAGATCCATACTGTGCATTCACTAACAATGCAATCGCTGAATGCTAATGTGAATGTGAACCTCGAGTCACCCAATGCGCTGCATCATCAACATATACATGTGCATTTCTATTGGTCTACAGACCGCCACGACACAAAATCCTTTTGCCAAGCCCTCATTGGACTTTGCTGCAGAGACTATCTTAACGCCTCCTAAATGTTGCATTCTGGAAGAATTTTAAACAAGGTTGACTAGTCTGACTTACAGCAAGCTCAATAAGAACTCTTTAAACTATAAACAATCAATTTTCTGCAGCATGTACCTCGATCCATACATACAGCTGGACATACAATCAATGCAATATTTGTCTCTTCCAACAAAATCTGAAGGACTAAGGTCTATCCTGTCACCTAGAGTGATCAATATGTGGTAATATTTAACCTCTCCATTGCCTCAACACTCAATACCAGTAACCTTACAAACTACAGAAAAACATTGAACTTCAGATCATCGAAAAAATTCGACCTAAGAAACTTTGACAGACTCTGGAAGAAGCTGACACTCCAGCACCACTTCAACGTCTATACCGACTCCATTAAAAAATAAAGATATTGCTTGTGCTGTATGACAGAAGCCTTTTGCTCATGAAGAGAACTGCATAAAAGGTTTGATGAATTCCAGAATCCTTAAACATTAAATCTAGTATGACCTACTCACAGAAACTAAGTAATTTACAGGCTGACCATTTCATTTCAAAACGAATAGACCTGAAAGGTGACCTTGCTAGTTAAAAAGAAGACACATGTACCTAATATCTCACTTCCACAATAACACACCAAACAAATCAAGTTCTCAAGGGGCTCCTCTCTAGACCTCTGTCCCTGAAGACTTCTTCAACACCCCAAGAGCTGCAAATTCATCCAGATTCCAAGCTAGCCCATGCCTGGCTCACATATTCAAGGGCATCCTTCACAGTAGCCCAGCTGCATTCTAGGTCAGAGCCAATATCAATCACTCCTTAGTGACCAGAAACGTCTCAAGCAAACACAAATCTTCTAAGCAAACTCAACTTAAAAAAACTTTACAAAAGCATGCTTTTGATTCTACCAACAATGGACCAATATCTAATGGTCCTTTTTAGGTAAGTGCATCAAAGGAACTGCATCAAATCAATATAAACATTATTTGGAGAAAATAGCCTGCACTTGGGTAATGAAAATGGATTCTGTACCGGCCATGGCACTGAAGCAGAACTGATAGCCACATAATATGATATCTGAAATACTGTTGACTCAAAAGAAGCTGAATACTCCTCCTTGTGCGATCATATGGTCCATCACTTAAAGCTTCTGTACAGAATTGATGACAAAGGAGTCAAAGGAACTGCCCTGACTCAGATTGCCTCCTACCTTGATCATAATCACACTTCACTCATCTCCTACGAACCATTAAACTGCAAGCCTGGTGTGCCCAAAAGTTCAAACATTGCTTCTGCCTTGCTCAATGTATACCTCCATCTGCTACCAGATCTCATCTTTTTGTTCAATTTACATGCTATAACATGCAAATCATCCTAAAGCTACGAAATTCATCAGATTTTGGCTACTGGACACAAGCAGGCACTGCCTGTAAGCAATTTCCCACTGCATGTTAGCCAAGTGCCTCCAGCTAATTACCTCAAAGACTGGTTTACTTGCATGTGGCAAACAGACCAACTCTCACCTTTCAACAATGCGGTCTAGAGCACCAGGACACCCCACCATACCTCCCAGCTCATGTGAGGAACCCAGGTGTAATTATGGTCTGCAATCTCTCCTTCATGCCACAAGTAAATGAAGCCACCAGATGAACCTTCATAATAATGATGATTTACCTTTGGAAAGGTTTCCCATACCTCAGCTTTCCTCAAAAAGTTCAAGCTGCCATCAATCTAGTAGTCTTCCATCTTGGCTGCGCCAACAGGTTATGCCTTTAGTACACATGTTAATGCTATTGAAATGACAGAGAATTCAGAATCTATAAAACAAAAAGTACCTGGCTGTTGCAGAAGATGAGCTTTGTAAGTTGGAAATCGGGTTTTCATGAGTATGCCTTTTTTACACTCTTTGCTCTACTTCATGTTTATGAACAGCAATGTACACCACAACGTCTTTGTTATCTTATCCATCACACACCTCACACAATAAAGGGCATGTGCCATCCAACATCCGTTTAACCATACACTCTGAAAGAGTGCCTAGGAGGCTGATGAAAATTAATGCCATGGGCGGCCTCCTCAGGGGTACAAGGCGCTGTATTGATGCCCTACACAGTACAATACAACACATCAAGGTACCTATGTGGCTGCTAAATTAATACAAATCGGTTTTACAGTACTGAAATGGTAGAATCTGCTCCACATTACAGGAATAATCTGACTACGATTGTTAAGGAACACATTGTGTAAATTGAGTAATAACACTGCCCTAACACCACAAACCCTTTGAAATCAGGCACTTAACTACAGTCAGAATTAATGGAATGATGCCATGCTTACAACGTTTTCTCTCTACAAGGTTGTCCACCGAAGTTCTTTGCTGCACATCTATTATAAGAAGTACGTTGACTGCTCACCTTCAACCTTACGCCATCAAGTCTGTCTGTGGAATGGGAATCTCAGCAGTGCTCCAGTTCTAAATAAAACTGGCACAAGTATAGCCTCATTCTCAACATCCACCTGCCTGAACTGTGCACGACTTTGTTTTTCACTATTATTTACTTTTCTTACAATAGCGTCACGCCCCGATTTAATTGTAAACATCTGAAGCTAAAGCGCGGATGCTGCGATTGCTTCAAAAGTAAATAAATAGAAAAAATGTGGCAAGCCTTTTTTCTCTTTCTTTACTTTAGAAGCAATAGTGGCACCCATACTTTAGCTTAAGATGTTTCAAGCTAAAGCACGGGTGGCGCAATTGCTTCAAAAGTAAATAAATAGAAAAAAAGCATGTGGCTGCCATTTGTTTTCAATTTGTTAACTTTTTTTGCAATGGTGGCAGCCTCGCTTTAGCTTTAAAATCTTAAGCTAAAGCGCAAGTGTGCGCGATTGCTGCAAAAGTTAATAAATAGAAATAAAATGTGGCTCCACGCCTTTTTTTCTATTTCCTTTACTTTTGTTACAATTGCAGCACCCGCCCTTTAACATTAAACATCTGAAGCTAAAGCGCAGGTGCATCTATTGCTTCAAAAATCCATAAATAGGCAAAAAAAAGCATGCGCCACCATTTTTTTCCCCATTTGTTTACTTTTGTAGCAATTGCGACACCCGCGCTTTAGCTTAAGGTGTTTATAGCTAAAGCGTGGGTGCCACCATTGCTTCAAAAGTCAATAAGAAAATTAATCCCCAAGCCTTTTTTTCTATATCTTTACTTTTGAATCAATCATGGCACCCGCGCTTTAGCTTAAGATGTTTAAAGCTAAAGGGCTGGTGGCGCGATTGCTTTAAAAGTAAATAAACACAAAAAAAGCATGCGGCTGCCATTTGTTTACTTTTGTAGCAATGGCGGCACCGGCGTTTTAGCTTTAAAATCTTGAGCTAAAGCATGGGCGCTGCAATTGAATCAAAAATCAATATATAGAAAAAAATGTGGCTGTGCACCTTTTTTTCTATTTCTTTAATTTTGTTACAATTGCGGCACCCACCCTTTAGTTTTAAACATCTAATGTTAAAGCGCATGTGCCGTGACTGCTTCAAAAGTCAATAAATAGGAAAAAAAGTGTGCAGTCCCCATTTTATTCCATTTGTTTACTTTTGGAGCAATCTTGGCACCTACGCTTTGGCGTAATATGTTTAAAGCTAAAGCACGGGTGCCACGATTGCTTCAAAAGTCAATAAATAAAAAAAATGCACCTGCACACCTTGCTTTTTTCTATTTCTTTACTTTTGTTACAATCGAGGCACCCACGCTTTATCTTTAAACATGCTAAGGTAAAATGCGGGTGACGTGATTGCTTGAAAAGTAAATAAATAGAAAACAAGTGCAATGCTATAGGTCTCGCATGACTGAAAATGTAAGCTATTGCATTATTATTAGCAACGCCAATAGCTCAAACTTTCAGTAAAGCAAGTTCCATTACATTGCAAATGCTTGTTTATTTATCGCCCAAGATGATGGACGTCATTTGGAACTGTAAACATATTTATATCGTCAAAGTGACAATTAGGGAAAAAAAAGGACCTCAGGGGTGTGGGGTTGTATCAGAACTGAGAAGTGGGTGGTTGTGTGATGGGGAAAAGGAT
This sequence comes from Lissotriton helveticus, assembly GCF_964261635.1. NCBI lineage: Eukaryota > Metazoa > Chordata > Amphibia > Caudata > Salamandridae > Lissotriton > Lissotriton helveticus. The sequence goes on from NC_136068.1 coordinate 692,235,247, forward strand.
CACAAGAAAGAGGGGACAACAAGGGGGGTGTGGGGAGAAGCACACATGGAGAGAAGAAAACAGAGCATGGGAGAGACGATCATGGAGGGTGGGAGACAGAAGGGAGAAGCACCTAAGAAAGCAAACACACGAAAGTGAAAGCAACACGAGGAGCAGGGGAGAAGCACAGAAGTGCAAGAATGACATAGAGCGCAGATGGTTGAGGGGAGAAGTACACAATGTTATGTTAAGCTAGTTTGTATAGTGCATGGCTACCCCAGCAACGGGGCGTCCCAGCGCTTGCAGACATGCCAGATGACAGAACATCCAAAGCCAGTGAGAGTGTCTTAGATGGAAGAAAACAGCCAGGTTTTGATTTGTTTTCGAAAGAGCATGTGGTTGGTGGTAGCCTGTGCTCTTAGGGGGATCGAATTCCAGAGTTTCGGGGCCAGATACATAAATGAGCGGCCTCCGGCTCTGCTCCTCCGGATCTTGATAGTACGAGCAAGGAAAATGTCCGCCGAGCAGAGAGCATTCGTAGGGGCATAAAAGGAACAGAGTCCTTGCAGGGTTTGGGGGCCGACGCAGTACAGGATTTTGTGAATTAGGCAGAGAGTCTTGAATTGAATACGTTGTTTTCCAGGCAGCCAGTGCAGGCGACGAAGGATCGGGGATGTGTGGCAGTGTTTTGGAAGTGCGAACAGGAAGCGGGGGGCGGCGTTCTGAGCTCTTTGTAGCCTATTTATCACTGTCTAGTTGGGGCCAAGCATAAGAGCATTGCAGTAGTCTAGATGGGATAAGACCAGGGCCTGGACTATGATCTGACGGGTGGGAGGCTCAAAGAAGCCGAGGATGGGCTTGAGGGAACGTAGGCGGCCATAGCAAGTGCCTGCCACTTTTTTTGCATGGGACTCTAGGGCAAGTGAGTTGTCCAAAATCACACCCAAGTTTTTTACTTCCTTCTTAGGAATGGGAGGCGGTCCCAGTGCAGGGGGCCACCAATGCTCGTCCCATTTCTGTGCATCACTGCCAATTAGAAGTACCTCGGTTTTGGAGGAATTCAGCTGGAGACAGTTCTTTGACAACCAGCTTGTAATGGCCAAGATATCTTCTTGGAATTTGGCTCGGTCCGCCACAGTATCCTTTGAAAGGGTGAAGATAAGTTGTGTGTCGTCCGCGTACGATATTAATTTGATCTCACGTTCCCGAGCCAGCATTTCCAGGGGGCGGACATACACGTTAAACAGTGTGGGGATGAGCGCAGACCCCTGCGGAACCCCGCAACCAAGAGGGAGCCTGCTGGACGAGTACGGCGGAGCATGTACCTGGAAGGAACGGTCGGATAGAAATGACACAAACCAATCCAGAGCTCTATCCCTGACTCCGATCTCCCAAAGTCTCCCGAGTAAGATCTCGTGGGAGACCGTGTCGAACGCCGCACAGAAATTTAGCCGGACCAAAATCAAGGTATTACCCAGGTCCTGTGCCGCCCTAAGATGTTCCGTGACAGCCAATAAAGCAGAATCCGTGCTATGTTTAGCGCGGAATCCATTTTGAGACTCGGCCAGAATCCCATTACACTCCAGGTAGCTGGTCAAGATGGAATTAACATGTGCTTCCGCCACCGTAGCAAGGTACAGAAGTAAAGAGATAGGTCTAAAACTATCTGGCCTGGAGGGATCCAAAGTGGTTTTTTTTAACAGGGGGACTACCTTGGCATGTTTCCAAGATTTGGGGATTGAGGCTGACTGAAATGAACTGTTGATCAACTCTCGCCCCCCCGCAGAATGGGATCCTGGAATAGTCTAAACATTTCAGGTTTGACGGGATCTTCCGGAGATCCAGACTTTACTTTTAGAGCCAAGAGATCCATGTCTGCCTGCGCAATAGGTGGGAGGGCTTGAAGTGAGTATGGGAGAACTGGTGAGCCTATGGCAGGGCTAGAGGTCGTAGTGGATCCGTCCGATATAAAGAGTTATAGATCCCTTTGACTTTATCGACAAAGTAACAGGCTAGTTCTTCGCACTGCGAGTCGGATACTATTATGCTACTTGTTTCCTCCGAAGTCTTGGTCATATCCTTCAGTAGAGCGAAAATGGTTTTAGAGCGATTGGTACTGGAATTGATCAAATCAGTATAATAGCTGGCTTTGGTCTTTTTTATAAGTCTGTGATAGGCTTTGGTGGCGACTCTGAAGTTGGTTTTAGCCAGGGGATCATATGATCGCCTCCAGATACGCTCAAGTAACTTGCATTGCTTTTTTTTAATTGCAAGTGCCTCAGAGTACCATGGATGGGACTGCTCCCGCTTGGGCCTCAACCTTTTCTTAGGAATGAAGTGATCCAGTGACTTATTGATCCACTCCCTATATGCTGCGTCAGCCTCCTCCATGTTGCCAGGCCAAACTGGGCTGGAAGTTTTCAGTCTGGCCTCAAACAGGGCACCATCTAATTTGTTCCATGGACGCCTCCAAAGAGGTAGGGGGGAGCTTTTCCCTAAAACTGGCTGGGATCTTGATCGAGATGTGGATCAGGAAATGGTTGGTCCAGCTGAGGGGACTAGGGGTAGTGGTTGTAATTCCCTGCAAGTTTGTGAACACCGGGTCTAACAAGTGGCCTGCCAGATGAGAGGGCCCATCAACCAGCTGATTAAGCTGGCAGGCCTCCAGGTCACCCAGAAACTTCAGTATAGATGGGGAATCACGACGCTCAAGATGGAGATTGAGGTCCCCCAGTATGCTAAAGTTTGCTGACTGTAGGGCTAACGCCGAGATGGTCAAGACCAGGGACTCCTGGAAAGCACTCGGAGACCCAAGGGGGCGATATATCAGGAGCCCCGTAAGGGTGAAGATGTCGGAGATCCTTATCTCAAATAGCGCACATTCACAATTGACTATGTTTGTGGGGAAGAGGGTACAGGAATAGTTAGATTTGAAGATCACTGCTAATCCACCCCCCCTTCCTTTAGGTCTGTTCTGAGTATGTATGAAATAGCCAGGGGGAAGGGCCAAGGCTAAAATAGCCGAGGAGTCATCGGTTAGCCACATTTCCGTCAGAAATAAGAAATCGGGGGAGTGATCTATGAGGAGCTCGTGGACGTCATCGTGATGTTTAACTAGGGACCTGCAATTCAGGCTCAGTATGCTGAAATTCGTGGTATTTTTTGCCACTGAGGCTATGGGCGATGGGGGTAAAAAGACCTCTGTGGCCTTAAAGCCACAGTGGTCACACTGTGCACAGAAGAAGCCGGGGTGCCACAGATGGGCCGTGCAGGCTGCCTGACACCGGAGAGCAATCAGCTCCTCCCGGGCGTATGGGGCCATTCGATTACCTGTCGACCAGGGGTCCTAGTGACTAGCGACGGACCAGCGCGGACGGGCGCAAACGGATCGCCTTAGGCGAGCCTTCGGAGACCCGCCGGCGGTCTGCTGCGCGCGTCCGCTGCGCGGGAGAAGGTGGTGCTGCCTAAAAAGGCACCGGTCCCGCCTCTGGAGAGAAGTGTGAAGGTTAGGGAGAGAACCTGGAGAGAGAATGAGATAAGCTGCAGAACACATGCACTTTCGAGGATTGCTTAACCAAAAAGAAAGACGTTCTATGATAGTGATCAGTGGAAGGATGGAAACCAGCCAATCAGTGAGATGGTAAAGATGTTATGCTCCAGAAGAAGACAAATACAAGATCGGCTAGCTGGGACAAGGAAAGCCATGCAATAATATGCAAGCAAATGAGAGTGACAATAAAGCCAACCAGTGACAAGAAATTGGCTGCCAGCTCCGGTAGGTTCTTAGTAAGCCCACAGTGGGTGGGTCTTTTGCAAACAGGCAGTGTATCTGGTATGTTCGACCTAATTAAAAAATAGGGTTGAATTACGTTTGAAACAAAAACTCAAAAAAGCAGGCATTACAGACTGGGGAAATCTCATATGCCTATGAAAAGAGTGTCATTCTTTGCTTGGGCATGTCACACATCAGCTAACCCAGGATTTGCAGTACACTCTCCCTTTTAGCTGTGTGCTGGGGCTTCGTAAACCCCCGCTTTAGCAGATACAGCCAGGTGGGGGTTTTGATGGTCCTCTTCTGTCTGCAACTCAGCAGACATAAATCAATGTGACAGGGTGGGAACGCGAGTGAGCGAAAAGATGGGTGGATCGATCGATGTGTAAGTGAAATGGAGGATGGGTGGGTGAGTGAAGGGGTGAATGGATAGATGCACAGATGAATGAATGAAAGGCTCAGTGTAAGGATCTATGAGTGAAAAGGAGGAAGGATGGATGAATAGATGGATGGATGGCTGTTGAGAGAAAGGATGGATGAATGAGTGAGTGAAAAGATGGATGATAAGTGAAAAAGTAAATGGATGGGTGGATGGATTGAAAGGCTGGAGGGATGGGCGAGTTGAAAGGATGGATGGATGAATGGATGAGTATCAGGATGGATGTAAGGAAGGATGAGTGAAAGAATGGATGAAAGGGAGGATAGATAGATGGTTGGATGAAAGGGTGGCTGGATGAGTGAAAGGGTGAATGGATGAGTGAGTGGAAGAATGGATTGGTGTGTGAGTGAAAAGGTGGATGGAGAAATTCATGGATGAACGAGTGAAAGTGTGTATGTAAGGATGAATGAGTGAAAGGAAGGAATGATAGATGGATGGATGGATGAATGAAAGGGTGACTGGATCGATTTATTATTGAATGGATGGATGGATAAGTAAAAGGATGGGTCAATGAGTGAACGGGTAAATGGATGGAGCAATGAGTCGATGGATGGAAGGATGGATGGATGGTCTGAGTGAAAGGGTGGATGAATGTATTAGTGAAAGGATGGGATGATGGATGGATGGGTTGAACACTGAATGTAAGAATGGATGAGTGAAAAAATTGATGGATGAATAAAAGGGAGGGTAGATAGGAGGCTGGATGAAAGGGTAGACTGACTGATGAGTGAAAGGGTGAATGAATAGGTGAATGAGTGAAAGGGTAAATGGATGGATGAGTGAGTGAAAGGATAGATGAATGTGTGAAAGGATAAATGAATGGACAGATAAGTGGATGGATGTGTCAAAGAGTGGATGGATGAGTGAAAGAGTGGATGGACGGCTGAGTGAAACTGAGGGTGGGTGCATGGATTAGTGAAAGGGAGGGTGGCTGGATGAAGTAAAAGGATGGATGGATGAGTAAAGGATGAATAGATGAGCAAAAGGATGAATGGATCCCTGGATTGATGAATGGATGGATGTGTTTGATGGATAGGTTTGAAGATAAATTTGGATATGGATAGGCGGACTGACTGTTCAATGAAAGACTGAATGAATGACAGTATGTAAAGGTGAAATGGAGATTATCAGTGGGTGGGTAGAAAGATGGAAAGATGAATGGACAGATACTTTGATGGAAGACAAGCAAGCTTTTCTGGGTTGGGATGACTTGCGTCACTTTCTTGGTGCCATAAGTGCTTTGGCATCATAGGGAAGGGACAACAGCAAAGAGCATCGCCAGTCAGTGCCTGTTCGAGAAATGTGAGGGCCAGTACACTGTGTAAGGGTTAACTTAGTGTACATTGCAGCTAATTCCCATTTGTTCGGTCTACTCCCTCCTCCTTCTACACTATTCTTGCAGCACACTCCCAAATACTCTGTCCCTAATGCTTCTCTCCTTACTCCTTTACTGCACATGTCTATGTGCATTGCCACCTTCTGTCACTACTGCCATTAGGAATAACAAGTCTTTGGAGCAATTCTGTTTGACGCCCCGAGTGGGACGGGTATACCCAGGAGTGGCTCCCGTGCACACTGGAGCAAAGCTATACCCGATTGATCAGCCCTAATAAGGGCGAAACTGGTCTTGAAGGTGCTTGTGCTCCGGTTAATTATTTTGACTAGGTTAAGTTTAATTCATAAGTTAATTATTTTGATTAGGTTTGGTTTCAGTTTATTTAATGTGATAATTATTCTTACTGGCGCAAGGAGTTGTGAGTTATGCCACGTAGTTACACAACATGGCACCGAGGCGCCTGGTTCCATGTCTGCAGTGCACTCCGCTGTACATAGAATTCACTCAGTGTTTCCACTCGCCAACTCTGGACCGCGGTGAAGATATTTTAATGGTTCCTAATGGTATGTTCTGAAGGGACGCCGGACGCAGCAGGAGTTTTGGCGGAGCTCCACTTGCTGTGGGCACGTACACGTCAGAGCGCACGAGATTCAAGTGCGCCACCGTACGTGGGTAGAGGGGGCGGAGCGTGGCACACGTCATCGGGGCCAACTGATGTCCGTGCTCGGCTGCACGGTCTAGCCATGTCCAGCGGGACCCAAACAGAGCCGAGCGCTGTGAGGGAGGGCTCCATGCCACGCGGCGCTCTGATGTGGTCATTTGCATCGTTCTACAATGACCCAGAACATTTTTTTCGAGACTAGCCGTGCTTTAAATGGGCCGGTACTGAGTACCGGCACTTTTTTATTTTGAGAGGGAGAGTACCGGCACTTCTCAAGAGAAGTATATTACTTTTAATAGGAGAGTACCTGCACTTCTGAGAAACAAGCAGAGTTACTCTGGTATGTACCTGCACTTCTGTTTTTCCATTTCAAGCACTTGAGACTTGTGCTTTCCTACCTGTCTCAGTTATCCTCCAAACCGAACATCTGTGCACTTTCGGAGACCCTTTTGTGAAATAAGGTGGCATTGGTGTGGTAACCGTTTCCCCGTTGCTACCTGACTACTAATTTAATCGACCTTAGAAGGATGAGTGGACCAGCCAGAACTCAAACGTTGAACAATGACGTCAAGTAGAGTTTCCTGTAGTGGCAGCATTAGTACACTGAGATGAAATGGCACCTAAACCGGCATGGTTCTTCCCGGACAGAACCACGTGAGTGAGGAAAGACAGAGCATGGAGTGTTCGCCTACGGGTGGTGAACAGTTCCTTCAACAATTTTCAATTTTTCTTTACTGGTCCCCTCAATATAAATTTGTAGTCATCAGTAGCAAATAGATTTCCCATTTAATTCGCCTGATAAACTCGTATTTCAATTGCATTCATACTGCCAAGACTGGAGACATAGGTATGCTAAAGCACACTTGAGATTCTGTGGCCACTTCATTTTCCGCATATTGAACAACTGCATTTTCAGTATAATCCACCACCCGCTTCTTAAATTACAAATTTCAGCAAAGGAAAGTATTCTATCTACGACCAATCGAAGTTTCTAAATTAAAGTGCACACAAGGGCCCCCTCCAGAGGCGCTCAATGATGCAGCAGGTGCAGTGGCACCGGATTCAGGACCCTTTTTTTGGCTATATTTTACTGCTCAACCAGTGTTCATGGTCCCATTTCCATGTTTGCTTTAGGGGCCTTGGCTCCCTCACTATGCCACTGGTCCCGCAGTAACAAACGGGCACATGCATCATTGTCAATTGCATTCGCAAACGGTGCGAATCGCAATTTTCGGCCGTATGCGAATGCAATTGACAAAATTGGGATGCATCATGTTTTTCGCAAATTTAGAAATCGCAATCATGTTGCGATTTCTAAAATTGCGATTGCATTTAAGAAATCGCAATTTGCAATTTCTTAAATGCAATGCATGAACATTTTAAATTTGCGAATTCGCAAATAGGGAGAGGTAAATTACCATGAAGTCGACCTTCATGGTAATTTGCGAAAACTTTCAAAAATGCACAAAAGTGCATTTTTGAAAGTTTCATTTTACATACACACATGCCCTTGGGGCATGTGTGTGTGAAAAATGCACTTAAAGTTATATTTCAGGGGTGCAGGGGGGGCCCATAGGAATCAATGGGAAGGGACTCCTTAATTGCGATTCGCAAATTGTGAATCGCAATTAAGGAATTTTAAGAAATCGCAAAAAAATGGTGATTTCTTGATGCATAGCCGTTTGTGATTTCTTAATTGCGATTCCTTAATTTTTGCAATTAAGAAATCGCAAACGGCAACAATGATGCATGTGGCCAATAGTCTTTGCCTCACGCAATAATTCACCTTTAAGTTGATGACTGCTGTATTCAGGTGCTAAACTGAGATGAAAAGTCTACTTAGACAGAATTAATGTGTGTTAAAATGGCATTATAGTGAAAATATGTTGTCACTGAAGTGCTGCTTTAGGCCACGCGATTTTCCTTTTATTGCTGCATAACGTAGTCATCCTGCTGCATAATGTTGTCCTCAATTGCTACATAATTCCAGTAGCCCTGTACAAGTGGGGTGCTCTTTATCATGTGCCCACTTCGAGTACTTTAGCACTTTCTTGGAATGTGTCTTCAAAGAAATAGCTGTGACTAATTTAATCTTCTGCTGATTGGATGACCATTCCTTGCTGGGCTGGTGGAGGTGGAGGCGGGGTTTACACGAGTGGACCGACTAATTGCCTTGCCTCATTAACCTCACAGCTAACTTTGGCGTCCCCATGGCAGCTGATAAAAACCATCGGTCCCGCCACCTCTTTAGTCTTCCTTTGTTTTGTGATTGATGGGTTTAGGAGTAGGGCTGAAGCACTTGTAGAGCAAGGGAAGTCAGCAAGTTTCTCTAGGAAACGTGTTGGTATCTCAGTTTTTTATAGGTTTTTCAAAAGGGATCAAGATATAATCAGCATATAAGTATCGTCATACAAATGTACTAGTGATACGTATGAAAATAATCAAAGAGAAAAAGAACAAAAAGCAATCAAGTACCATATTTACAAATATGTGAGATCAATTGTCTCAATATAATTTATTAGTGTGCCAATGAACATTAGCACTTAGGTGAACACTATACCCTGAGTACATATCTACTTATGGGTTACAAATTCAAGGTTGCCGCAAATCTAGAAAAGGACCCCAAATACAGTCAAATCATTGCAAATTATTGTTTAGTTTATAAACCATTTTCTCAAATTTTGCTACTTCGATATCCTCAAGCCAGGATTGAATATTAGTAATTGCATTTGTCTTTCAAAAACGTAGCATGTTGACTTTAGCTAAACTGAGTGCTATGGAAAGCCATTCAAAAGTGTGTATGGATTTGGGGCAATTCAGAGATGTCATGCAAAAGTGATATTGTGCTATGAAGGAAAGGTTAATAGGAAATTAGTCCTTCAAGTATGTCTCAATCTCACACAAGAATGTATGACTTTTTCTGACATTCCTACAATATACGGACTATATCGCAATCAGGTTTTTGGCATCTCCAAAAGAGGCAATTGGGACTAAGTTTGGCTGAACTTAACTTGGCCCGACACCAGTGCCTGCGGTGTAGTATTTTAAAGTAATTGAATTTAAGATGTGAATCTTCAATCCCTTTCTTGTATTTTTCCAAAAAGGTGTCTCAATCCTTATCTGAAAACTTTTAAGTTCGGACGTGAAAACCACCAGAGTTGTAAAGAAGAGAAGGTGTCTATACAGAAAGAGTGATCAAGTAAGACGGCATAAAGACTGGAGACGATGCTCCAGAAATGTTTCCAGGTGTGTATATTGAGCACCATTGATGCATGGGAGGCTATATCCTGAGTTTTTGCCATACTTAATGTAACAGCAGAAACAAGCTGAGTATATCTTTTGATTTGTGAAGAAGGGAGTCCAAATTCTTGTTGCAAATGTGAGAATGATTTTAATGAGTGTTGTTGCGTGAACATGTCAATAACGTGGATTATTTTATGTTTTGCCCAAAGAGGCCAATTCAGCTAGGCCCACTTATGCACAATGTCTGCATTGTTCCAGAGTAGAGCATGGGAGTGTAAGCGATTAGGTATGCTTGAGAGTGTATGTGCTTTCTGCCCTGCTAACTGTGATGAATAAATAATTGGATGAGCAGAATTCGTAAATTGCGGACCTTTAGAATAATACATCGCCAGTTCCATGGCAGACTTGAGTAACAACTGTTCAAACTTAACCCAGCAGGGAAAAATTCTGTGAGTAGCTAACTGTTGTATTCTCCTGCTTCTCCTGCCTCTCACCATGGAATGTGGAATCTGGAATCATGCATTGCATGCAGTGGATTCCAGATTCCCTTCATTCCGACCTGGCGGTTGCTGAGGCAGGAGGCTCTGTACTTAACTCCTACTTTGAATAAACCCTGCCTTCTTCACCTACCTGATCTCCGGTGTGCCGTTCATCTACAACAATTTGGCGACGATCCTGCGAAACCCACGGCTTCCTGCTGCCTGCTGACTGCTGACGGCCTGCCCTCAGTCACCGCGTCTTGTGCTGACTTTAGACGCTGCCGGTGCCCCTTCTACAATTTGGTGCACATCCTGGAGCTTCTCCGCTCTTCCCGAGGTTGCCGTGAGTTGTGCTTTTCTGCTCTTTCGCTTTCTAACGAAAGAAACCATTAATTGCCATTTAACGGCCTTTCCCGAACACCCGTTGCCAGGCAACGCTAAGCATCGCGCGCACCTCGCGCTGAGGACAAACACCGCGCGCACCTTCACTCGCGCTGAAGCCCTCCAACGCTGCACGTCATTACGCCCTCACAGCACGCACGGCGGCCATTTTAAAGATAAAATCTTCATTTTGCCAACCACGACGTGAGTTACATTGCCAATCACGTCACAAAGGCTGACTATAACCGTTTTAAACATAACTGGAGTATAAAAGACACGGTGCAGGACTATTTTATTCAAGTTTTATTAATATAGTATAAGAACAACATTATACTACTACTTACATGTAGAAAGTAAAAAAAAAAAAAAAAAATTTTTCTCTTTCTCTTCCTTTAATAATAACTAACAATAATACCATACAAACTTATTCAAGAAACGAACTCATCCCATGCAACCGTTCTATTGACATTGACCTGCCTACGTACTTATTGAATCTACAACCTATCCTGCCTCAGCCTAATTCCGCATTGATCACCCTATAATTTCTCATTACCATGGCCACGACAGCCAATTCCACCATTGCACCTCCTCCCCCATTTTTAGCCGAAGGAGATACACCAGCCTTGGAATGGGAGGAATGGATTGGTGTCTTCGAAAATTATCTTGAAGCCATTGATGGCCTTAGATTTCCCTTGTCAAGAAAGAAAGCAATCTTATTAAATTCACTAGGCAAGGGTGGTCAACATGCATTCAAGTTTTTACCTGAATTACGTGGTGCAGATGGGGAACTAGTTGATAATCCTTATATGGAAGCGAAAATGAGACTTGAGAAATACTTCGGAAAGAAGGTGAACATTGTCATGCAGAGACACAAGTTTTACACTATGCCTCAAAAAGATAAAGAATCCATTGATCAAATGGTTACACGACTTAGGGAACTTTCACTTAAATGTGATTTTGGACCCATGACTGATCAAATGATCAGAGACCAATTAATCGTCCAATGCAAGAACAAAAGGATGCAGCAAAAACTTTGGGCTGCAAAGAATCCAAGCCTAACGGAAGCCATAGCCATTGCAAAAGTAGTGGAAGAGGCCGACAAATGCATGGAAGAAATGCACAGCTTGGATGTGAACAAGGATGATTCTATATGCGTCGTGAACAAAACAGACAAGAATCCCACTTCCGCAGATGTCAGACCTAAAACTTTTGGTTCAACTGATACTAAACCCAAAATTTCCAATTTTAGACAGAGAAACAGAAATTCTAATTTAAGTGGGAAAAGCAAATTTATGGGTTGTTTTCGCTGCGGTAGCATGGCTCATGCAGCCGACTTTGCAGGGTGTTTTGCCAGAGACAAAACCTGTATGAAATGTGGAAGAAAGGGTCACATTAGCAAGGCCTGCAGGTCGCCTTCTGTGAATAAGGTTGCTTTTGTAGATGATGAATATGTTCCCAATGAAATGTCGTTGTGCATTGAAGGTTGTGATGATGTGGGAACGTGCCTTTGTGTTGGTCTCCAGAGGCCGAAAGCAAAATTTATTGTAAATGGTGCTACCATAACGCTTCTCGTTGATCCGGGATCCATGCATTCCATATTTCCCATGTCATTATTCAAAAAACACTGGCCCGATGTGACACTTCAAGTGAGTGACATAATTCCTAAAGGGTATAGTGGGCAAATTATCAACATTAAAGGCGTTATGGATGCTTCATTTGAATTTAAAGGCAGATGTTCTCATGGTAAGGTATACATTTCAGATGACGGCCCGGCAATTTTGGGCTGGATACAACAGTACGATTTACACATTATTTTAGACCCGCGTTCTACTGAAAGTGTTTTAGTAATTGATGAATGTCATAGTATTGACTTTATTTTGGATAAATTTGCAAATGTTTTTCGCACAGATTTAGGCAAGTTGAGTGGTTACATGCATGTCATTAAACTAAAAAAAGATGCCTCTCCTGTAAGACACACTCTCAGGAGAATACCCATTGCCATTCGCAAGGAAGTAAAGGACATGTTAGATGACATGCAAAAAACAGGATATTATAGAACCTGTAGAAGTCTCAGAATGGCTTTCGCCTGTTGTCGTTACTAAGAAAAAGGATGGGAAATTGCGTTTTTGTGTGGACCTTAGGTCCCTCAATCAGAACATAGTAGTGGATAAATTCCCACTCCCTAATATTTCCGAAATGGTACTGTTAATGGACAAGGCGAAATTTTTTAGTAAACTAGACCTCCGTTCAGCATATCACCAAGTAGTTCTTCATCCTAAGTCCAGAGAACTTACTGCTTTTGTCACTGTTGAGGGAGTATTCCAATTTAAAAGATTGCCCTTTGGGTTGGCTTCCGCAGTCAGCGTATTTCAACGAATGATGCATTCTTTGTTTGGGAGCCTGAAACAAGTACATTATTTTCAAGATGATGTTTTAGTGACAGGGATTGATGAATCTGAACACAACGATAATTTAGCCAAGGTGTTGCATATCTTTTCTGATGCGGGTCTCACTCTTAGAAAAGATAAATGCCAGTTCATGTTAACAGAAATAGATTACCTAGGTTACACTATATCACATGCAGGTGTTAAACCCAAGGAAGACTTGTTGAAAGCCATCAGGTGTGCTCCCATTCCTACGAACAAAGAGCAATTGAAATCGTTTCTGGGGTTAGTGGAATATTATTCTAAGTTTGTCCACAATTTTTCTCACAAGACTGAAGCTTTGAGGTTACTTCTCAAGAAAGGTGTTCAATTTGACTGGGGTCCTATGCAATCTGATTCCTTTGAAACGATCAAGTTAGAGATCGTCAATGCAGGTATTCTCTCCACATATGAACCAGGTAGAGATACGTTTGTGACCGTGGATGCAAGTGCTTATGGCATTGGGGCAGTCCTTTCTCAGAAGAAGGGTGACACAGAGAAAACAGTAGCTTTCGCTTCACGCACCTTAACGGTTTCAGAACGCAATTATGCGGTCATAGAACGTGAAGCGTTAGCTGCTGTTTGGGGTGTGTCGCACTTCCGTACTTATGTATGGGGCTCACACTTTTCACTGAGAACAGATCACAAGCCCCTCCTCAAAATACTTTCACCTGGTGGTGCAAGTAAAGGTTCTCCTCGGCTCATGAGGTTTGCTGCAAAGTTACAAGAGTATGATTTTTCGCTGCAGCACATCTCTGGTTGGAAGAACGTTCAAGCAGACTGCTTGTCCCGTCTCCCTGTTGATTGTGGGGAGTGCTATGATTTTGATGATGAGACTGTGTGCTTGGTTGATGATTTCAGTGATGTTTGCTCAAATGGTTTTAATTCCATATCTAGAGAAGAGTGGCATCGAGCTGTTTTGGCCGATTCTGATTATGCAGAATTGATTAGCGCCATCCGGTTGGGGTGGAAGCGTGAGGGTGACATTAAATCTTCTTTACGCAGTTTCATACAGGTACAGGAGGAGCTTAGTGTAGGTAGCTCTGATGATTTTGTTTTGCGTGGTGAAAGATTTGTACCTCCTAATTCACTGAAGAAGAGATTATTTACTCTGGCCCATGAAGGTCACCTCGGTCAGAGTATGACTAGTAAACGCCTCAAGACCAACTTTTGGTGGCCAGGTCTAGATGATGATGTAAGGCGTTGGGTGGAGAACTGTATGATGTGCAAGGAGAGTGAAAAAAGGTTAAAGGTGAATTCACGTCCCTTAGGATCTATCTCTAGCTGCGAAGATTTACCTTGGAGCAAGGTTTGTTTAGACTTTATCGGTCCTATGGACTACTTGTCTGCTGATTGTCGGTTTGCAACAGTCCTTGTGGATGCGTGTTCTCGTTGGTTGAGTGTTAAGTTCATGAAGAATATAACCACGGAAAGTGTGATTGGGTATCTTAGGTCGGTTTTTATGAAAGAAAGTTTTCCGTGCGTATTGTTGACAGACAACGGTACACAATTGACGTCTTCCTCCATGCAAATTTTTCTTTCCAACCATGGTATTAGACACATGCATACGTCCTTATATAATCCACAGGGGAACGGCATTGTGGAGCGTATGAACAGACTTATTAAGGGTGTTATTCAACTGGCTTTGCAAGGTAAACGGAATGTTCGTAGTGCTGTGGAGGAGGCTGTTTGGTCTTATAATACCACAGTTCATAGTGTGACTAATAAAGTTCCCTTTGTGACCATGCGAGGTAGAATTCCCAAGACTAAGATGATTCCTCAGTGGTTATTGGAACTTAAGTCTCAAGGGTTTGAGTGCTCCCCTAACACTAATTCCATGCATGACAGATGTTTCAAAGGGAAGGTTGGTAAAGTTGATGTTGGTGATTATGTCAAAATCAAGTTAGGTAGAAAGGAGTCTGGAGCGAACAAATTTTCTGATCCGTTCAAAGTTAAAGAGGTGCACAAGTGGCATGTTGTACTTGAGAATGGCCAGAATTGGAACTTTAGAAGGATTGCTCTGTTTGCGAAAGGAAGTGGTGGCGTTGCCAAGAATGACTCGTGTGACTCTGAGAATGCTTCCTGTTCCAATGGCTCTGGAGTCGCAGTCGATCCCAAATCCATCCCTAGTAGATCTGAGCGAATTAACGAGCAGGTCAGTCTGCCTGCACAAGCAGACCCTCGTTCCTCAAGACAGCGTAATACTCCTAGGAAGTTTGATAACTTTGTGTTGTATTAATTCTTACTCTAACCTTCCTTTCCTGCTCCCATTTGCTATTCTTGTTTGATTATTGCATATTACACTATAGAGTAAGATTGAGAAATGTTATTCATGTAGTACAAGTTTTATCTTGTTTGTATGATGCTTTCATTGCCATTCTTTATTATCTTTAGTAATTTCATTGCTTAGTTATGTTCGTGCTTTCTCACTGCACTTTCACTCTGCAAAGATACTTTGTTCCAAGCGTGAGTTTTACTTGATCCTTTCATGTCTTTAGTCTGTAATTATATGGTTTATACTTTGTTCATTAAGAAGAGAGGATATGTTGTATTCTCCTGCTTCTCCTGCCTCTCACCATGGAATGTGGAATCTGGAATCATGCATTGCATGCAGTGGATTCCAGATTCCCTTCATTCCGACCTGGCGGTTGCTGAGGCAGGAGGCTCTGTACTTAACTCCTACTTTGAATAAACCCTGCCTTCTTCACCTACCTGATCTCCGGTGTGCCGTTCATCTACAACACTAACATATAGAGAGAATTAGCAAGTGGTTGCGCAATCCAATAGTTTTCCAAGTGGGCAAGGAATAAAGCACTTTTCACAGAGGACAAATGCAATTTTGGGCCTTTCAGACGAGGTCTATAACCAACATAGATAAATTGGGAGATGGTGGTAGTCATTGTTTTGAAAAATTAACATGAGATTGGTAGTGGAATTATCCTGAAAATGTAGTTGAATTGTGAGATTGTGTTAATTTTTATGATATGCACTCTACACCAGAATGATGAGTTCACAAGCTACCAATGTGGAAGTATTGTTTCATTTGTTCAACTACAGGGTTTAGGCTATCCATAACCATGTATTTTAATCCTTGATTGCTAAGTATCCCTAAGTATTTTAACTTTGAATGGAACCATTTGAAGGGTAGGCTACTATGGGAAGCTTTAGTATTAATGAGTGTAAGAAATGGGACCCCCGGCCAGCCAGGGCTTGCGCCCCAGCCAGTCAGAGACCGCCACTCCTATATAAAGTCGACCCCTGCTCGACCTCTAGGTAACGCGGCGCGGGCAGTCAGGCCTATCTCGGAGGACATGTGTGAAGCATTTGCGCACGCACCCACCAACCGCAACATCCCCGGCCTCCCACAAAAGGAACTCCACACGAAGTATATATGAAAATAGTCTTTGTATTAGACAGGACACATAGGGATATACACTTTACAAGGGGTTCAAGGCACGGCAGGGGTTACCAGGGAAAAGGTACAGGGCAGGGCCAAGGGACCACTGCCAGTGGTACGCATCTGATGGAACTGGCATTAGAACACATATCTCCTGGGAGCTTCCTAGAACTAGCAGTAGAACTCACTCTGACCAGGGATCACATACATGAGACATCGGGTACTCAGGCGGGAAGGGGCAAGGTACATAACACAACAGAGGCCCCCATCAGCAGGGCAACACATAGTCAATCAGCAGGGCAACACATAGTAATCCTCAGCATCACATTGATATTAGTCAGCAGCACCCCCTAGGCCAGATGACCGTCCTGGGGCAGGGGCGCCTTAGAGTCTCGGTGTCCAAAGTGGCCTGAAAGGGCTCGGGCAAACCTAAACGTGGCAGCGGCCCACGAAGTGCTGGGCCGCTGAGGGACTTGGGTGGAGCCTTGCAGGCTCAGGGGGACAGGAGGGCGATGGTGGAGCCTCTCGGGGCTCAGGGAAACATGGTGGGGCCTCTCAGGGCCCAGGCAGGGTCGGGGGCACGTTGGAGCCTCCTCGGGGCTCGGGGCAAGAACAGTGGGCAGGCGGGGCCCCCCTCAGGGGACCCGGCATCACTGGGGGCCCCGGGGGCCTCTGAGCACACTCGGGCTCGCGCTGGAGGGGAGGGGCGGCCACCGGCAATGTGGCCCGATGCCCCGCCTCCCCTCCGGCATCACTCACCGGTCGGCGGGCGCGCCGGTCTCTCTCCGCTCTCCGGGGCTCCCTCTCGCTCCTGGGGGCCCCGGGGGGAAGTCGCGGCAGTCCTTGGGGTCAAGCAGGGGCGCGGAGTAGGCTCCCGCAGCCCCCTGCATTACTCGGCTCTTCTTTCCTCGCCTCCACAGCTCCCCGGGCCGGCGTCCAATCACAGCGCGGCCCGGGGAGACGTCAGGAGCCAAGCCCGGGCCGCCATCCAATCACAGCGCGGCCCGGGGGAGGGCTTCACGGAGGGGTCCCGGGCCGGCGGCGGTGACTTGGGGGGAATTGGCGAGGGTCAGGCCCCCTCGGGAATGGGGCAGTAGCGAGGTAGGCACTCGCTGGGGGTGTAGAACCCCGCAGAACAGGGCAAGGGCCGGGTGGCACCGGCTGGTGGAAGGAAGCGCTCCCAGCGCTAGAAACACGGGCAAAGCGCTCCAAAGCGCTCGGAGACAGAGTGAAGCGCTCCAAGCGCTAGGGGTCGGAGGAAAGCGCTCCCAAGCGCTAGATGAGGGATAGCAAAGTCCATGGGAGAGTCCAGGACCTCAGGAGGAGTACAGCAGCTCCTAGGAGGGGCAGAGGCCCAACAGCAGTTCAGGAGCAGGGCAGGGCCCAGGGAGGCCAGCCAACCCTGAGCCCACGCAGCAGCAGCCCCTGGCAGGGTTCCAGTCAGGAGAAGCAGGAAGAGGGAAGAGAGAGAGAAAAGGGCCCACCCCCCTTTTATACAGGAGCTCCCTTTGTCTCCAAAAGGGGCAGGCAGGGAGAGAACCAGCTGGAACTGGTTACAAGGAATTTCTTGGTGCTGGCCAGGCCAGGGACACTGGACGCACCCCCGGGGGGGTGGGGCCAGCCTGGTGGGGGAAGGCCCAGCCGGCTTCAGCCAATCAGGCGCCAGCACATCTACTGCACACACACACCAAGGTCTAGAAGGGGCCCTTCCCTTCTAGCCACACGCATGCCGCATACATCATCTTGTAGCATTCAACCTCACGAGCGCACACATACCAAACACGGCCCGGCACGCCCCACGCATCAGGAACTACCAGAGCCCCATACATCCCCCATGCATTCCTATGGGCGGCAGGTCTCTCTCACCATGCACACACTCAGGAGGGGAATCACCATCCCCCGGTCACATATACTAAGCACAAACTTCAGGGGTGGACCTGCCAGACGGGCCAAGTCCAACACATGCCCCTCCCAGCCCAAACGCAGGGCAGGCCAATCACTACCGGGATGGACTTCCCTGCTGCAGGGCGGTAGGACGTGGACGCGGCCCGCAGTGCCGGACCAATAAACATATCCAGATTAAAAATAATAAAAGTTAAAAAAAAAAAAAAAAAAAACAAACAACAAAAAAAATAAAAATGAAGACATAGGTCCAACCAGGCTACCCACCTGGTACTCCTTAGTTGCCCATGACTAGGACCAGGCCCTAAGCCATCCAGATACCACTGGTCCGTGCTAATCCGAAGTGGGGGGCGGTACCCCTGGCCCCCAACAGCCATTCTCCACTCCCTTTCTCAGTGTAGCCACGACTACCACGGTTCCTTCCACCTAGGGTCCGCACCCTCAGGTTTGCCAGAGGTCACGGGCAAGAATGCCCCACCCTACCTCTACTTCTGAGGTTCCGCGTTCTCCCAGGAGAAACACCCTCAGAACACACCTTCCTACCAGTCTTGGAACTTCCTCCCTCCACTGGTCTTCCACCTGGGAACTAAGCGGTCAGCTCTCCCCAAGGCAAGCCGCGGCCGAGCCAGCAGGTCTTCCTTGTCCGGGATACAACTTAACATGAATTCCGCCAGGGCGACACCTGACACCTAAAACACCACAAGATGAGCCGCGGCAGCGCCAGCAGGTCTCAGTACAACACAACATAAATTCAGCCAGGGCGACCCCTGACACCTAGAACACAACAAGATGAGCCGCGGCAGCGCCAGCAGGTCTCAGTACAACGAACACAACAAGATGAGCCGCGGCAGCACCAGCAGGTCTCAGTACACGCAACCTAAATTCAGCCAGGGCGACACCTGACACCTAGAACACAACACGATGAGCCGCGGCAGCGCCAGCAGGTCTCAGGACAACGCAACATAAATTCAGCCAGGGCGACACCTGACACCTAGAACACAACAAGATGAGCCGCGGCAGCGCCAGCAGGTCTCAGTACAATGAACACAACAAGATGAGCCGCGGCAGCGCCAGCAGGTCTCAGTACAACGCAACCTAAATTCAGCCAGGGCGACACCTGACACCTAGAACACAACAAGATGAGCCGCGGCAGCGCCAGCAGGTCTCAGTACAACGAACACAACAAGATGAGCCGCGGCAGCGCCAGCAGGTCTCAGTACAACGCAACCTAAATTCAGCCAGGGCGACACCTGACACCAAGAACACAACACGATGAGCCGCGGCAGCGCCAGCAGGTCTCAGTACAACGCAACCTAAATTCAGCCAGGGCGACACCTGACACCTAGAACACAACACGATGAGCCGCGGCAGCGCCAGCAGGTCTCAGTACAACGCAACATAAATTCAGCCAGGGCGACACCTGACACTTAGAACACTACAAGATGAGCCGCGGCAGCGCCAGCAGGTCTCAGTACAACTCAACATAAATTCAGCCAGGGCGACACCTGACGCCTAAAACACAACCAGCGGGGTAAGGGGACCTGATGCATCCAACACATTCAGCGGGGTAAGGAAGGACATTATTATCGTTGATTCAGCCGCTCCCCCTCCCAGAGAACTTACACCCCATTACTCAGCACACCTCAACATTCATCCACACATCGTCCCTTAGACTGGGAAGACAGTTTTCTACCGCCCAGATTCCTCAACCTGACCCTTGTGGCACAGGTACCATTACTCTAGGGGAGGGACAAGGACCATACACATTTGAACACAGCTACGCAGACACCACGGGATCCCACCCTTCTGGGGAATCCAGAAAACCATATTGTACTAGGGAGATGATTTACCCTCCCAAGCTAGGGGCAACTAACTAACAGGGTACACAGACACTTTTTCCACAGAACAGACATTTCCGTTGATCGTTAAACATTTCCATAGAGCAGACATTTTTAGCAACCTGACCTTACCCCATGTGGCGCAGGTATCATTACTCCAGGGAAGGAACAGGGACCATACACATGGAACACAATTACGCTGCCACCACTGGATCCCACCCTTCTGGTGAATCCAGAAAACACATCGCACTAGGGGGTTGATCTACCCTCCCGGGCTAGGGTCACCTAACCAGAACACATTTTTCACAGAACGGACATTTAAGTAACCTCCTAAAAACAATAATCTCCTTTCTTTGCGACCAGTTACAATACAGAGTTTTTGTAGGGAGGCCAGTTATCGTTGTGGTACTTGCGCAAACACCAGTCCGGATCCCACCGCTAGCCGCCAGTGTAAGAAATGGGACCCCCGGCCAGCCAGGGCTTGCGCCCCAGCCAGTCAGAGACCGCCACTCCTATATAAAGTCGACCCCTGCTCGCCCTCTAGGTAACGCGGCGCGGGCAGTCAGGCCTATCTCGGAGGACATGTGTGAAGCATTTGCGCACGCACCCACCAACCGCAACATCCCCGGCCTCCCACAAAAGGAACTCCACACGAAGTATATATGAAAATAGTCTTTGTATTAGACAGGACACATAGGGATATACACTTTACAAGGGGTTCAAGGCACGGCAGGGGTTACCAGGGAAAAGGTACAGGGCAGGGCCAAGGGACCACTGCCAGTGGTACGCATCTGATGGAACTGGCATTAGAACACATATCTCCTGGGAGCTTCCTAGAACTAGCAGTAGAACTCACTCTGACCAGGGATCACATACATGAGACATCGGGTACTCAGGCGGGAAGGGGCAAGGTACATAACACAACAGAGGCCCCCATCAGCAGGGCAACACATAGTCAATCAGCAGGGCAACACATAGTAATCCTCAGCATCACATTGATATTAGTCAGCAGCACCCCCTAGGCCAGATGACCGTCCTGGGGCAGGGGCGCCTTAGAGTCTCGGTGTCCAAAGTGGCCTGAAAGGGCTCGGGCAAACCTAAACGTGGCAGCGGCCCACGAAGTGCTGGGCCGCTGAGGGACTTGGGTGGAGCCTTGCAGGCTCAGGGGGACAGGAGGGCGATGGTGGAGCCTCTCGGGGCTCAGGGAAACATGGTGGGGCCTCTCAGGGCCCAGGCAGGGTCGGGGGCACGTTGGAGCCTCCTCGGGGCTCGGGGCAAGAACAGTGGGCAGGCGGGGCCCCCCTCGGGGGACCCGGCATCACTGGGGGCCCCGGGGGCCTCTGAGCACACTCGGGCTCGCGCTGGAGGGGAGGGGCGGCCACCGGCAATGTGGCCCGATGCCCCGCCTCCCCTCCGGCATCACTCACCGGTCGGCGGGCGCGCCGGTCTCTCTCCGCTCTCCGGGGCTCCCTCTCGCTCCTGGGGGCCCCGGGGGGAAGTCGCGGCAGTCCTTGGGGTCAAGCAGGGGCGCGGAGTAGGCTCCCGCTGCCCCCTGCATTACTCGGCTCTTCTTTCCTCGCCTCCACAGCTCCCCGGGCCAGCGTCCAATCACAGCGCGGCCCGGGGAGACGTCAGGAGCCAAGCCCGGGCCGCCATCCAATCACAGCGCGGCCCGGGGGAGGGCTTCACGGAGGGGTCCCGGGCCGGCGGCGGTGACTTGGGGGGAATTGGCGAGGGTCAGGCCCCCTCGGGAATGGGGCAGTAGCGAGGTAGGCACTCGCTGGGGGTGTAGAACCCCGCAGAACAGGGCAAGGGCCGGGTGGCACCGGCTGGTGGAAGGAAGCGCTCCCAGCGCTAGAAACACGGGCAAAGCGCTCCAAAGCGCTCGGAGACAGAGTGAAGCGCTCCAAGCGCTAGGGGTCGGAGGAAAGCGCTCCCAAGCGCTAGATGAGGGATAGCAAAGTCCATGGGAGAGTCCAGGACCTCAGGAGGAGTACAGCAGCTCCTAGGAGGGGCAGAGGCCCAACAGCAGTTCAGGAGCAGGGCAGGGCCCAGGGAGGCCAGCCAACCCTGAGCCCACGCAGCAGCAGCCCCTGGCAGGGTTCCAGTCAGGAGAAGCAGGAAGAGGGAAGAGAGAGAGAAAAGGGCCCACCCCCCTTTTATACAGGAGCTCCCTTTGTCTCCAAAAGGGGCAGGCAGGGAGAGAACCAGCTGGAACTGGTTACAAGGAATTTCTTGGTGCTGGCCAGGCCAGGGACACTGGACGCACCCCCGGGGGGGTGGGGCCAGCCTGGTGGGGGAAGGCCCAGCCGGCTTCAGCCAATCAGGCGCCAGCACATCTACTGCACACACACACCAAGGTCTAGAAGGGGCCCTTCCCTTCTAGCCACACGCATGCCGCATACATCATCTTGTAGCATTCAACCGCACGAGCGCACACATACCAAACACGGCCCGGCACGCCCCACGCATCAGGAACTACCAGAGCCCCATACATCCCCCATGCATTCCTATGGGCGGCAGGTCTCTCTCACCATGCACACACTCAGGAGGGGAATCACCATCCCCCGGTCACATATACTAAGCACAAACTTCAGGGGTGGACCTGCCAGACGGGCCAAGTCCAACAATGAGAGTCAGTGGAAGTGCTTCACATTTGGTCCAAATAATTTTATAGCCAGAAAAATGTGAAAATATGCTCAGTTGAGAAATTAAAGAGGTTGCGGATATCTTTAGATGCGAGAGAGTTAGGAGGATTTCATCTGCATAATAAAAAGGCTTTAATTCCCCCGGTGACAGTTTGAATTCCTTTAATGTCAGTGTTATTTTGTATGATTCGAAGGACCAGAAGAAATAACAATGGTGATAGCGGACATCCTTGCCTTGCGATTGACATTAAAATATGGGGATGTAAAGTTGCCACGTCTGACAACTGCCGTAGGAACTGCTGTGTGGTGTGGAACAAATAAGTCCATTCTACTCAGTCTAAAGCTTTCTCTGATACATGGAAAGGAGTGCTTTCTCTTCTGTACCCTGCCTCAGTTGCTATAACATGTGTGAAATAGTGTGGAGATGATTCGTGGATGAACGTTTAGGGATGAACCCGACCCGAGGTGGGTGTATTAGAAAAGTAATGACCGAATTATGATGATAAGCCAACATTTTGGACAAAATTCTAATGTCCAAATTTATTAGTGAAATTGACCTAAACCTAAAGTACTCAGGGGGAACTTTACCTAGTTTTGGGATAACCGTGATACCGGCCCTTAAGAAATCAGGTGGCAGAAGTTCCACTTGTAATGCCTCATAAAAGACAGATCTTAAAATCAGAATAGTGTGATTTTTGGTAATCTTGTAAAATTCAATGGGTAACTTTACCATTGACCATGCAATCAACCGTCTTAACTATATAGTCAATAGTGATTTCTCCCTCTAAAGCATCTTTCTGTCCCAGTGTAACTTTAGGAAGATTGAGATGGAGAAAAAGCATCTTCTTTTGTCTGATCTAAGAAGTTTGTGGATGTGTAAAGTGTTTCATAATAATTCTTAAATTGAGACAGAAGTTCTGAAGGAAGAGTGTGTAATTCACTCTCAGAATTTGGAATAGCAGGGATTGTTCTAGATGATTCTTGCTGATGGAGTTGGTGAGCTGGCAGTCTCCTATCCTTTTCCCCTCATTCGTAATGGCATTGACAAATGTGAAACAAACATTTCTCTGCATGAGATGTATAATGATTATTAAGAGCAAATTTCACAGAAAATAGTTTCCTCAGTATGTCTGGGTATTGTGTTTGGGAGTAGATGGATGTAAGATTTAAAATGTCCTTCTCTAAACAGATTCTAGAGTTGTTTGCTTGTTTTTTAGCAAATGCCACGTCTCTTCATTATCAAACCCCTCAGCATTGTTTTTGCAGCTCCCCATAATGTGCGGTGCTAGGTAGAGAGTGTTTGTTGTACTTTAAGAATTGTTCCACATATAAACACAGTTGGCTTTTTCTTGTGGAGTCTTATATGAGGGCAGGTTGAGCCTCCAAGGAGGTTTTGGGGGTTGGGATAGTCCTAGATCCACTTGAATATCTAAGAGATCATGGTCAGATATACTTCAGGGAATGATATTTGTATTCAGTACTAGCTGCAAAATAGAAGGGGAGACTAAGAAGTAGTCTATGCTTGTATCTATTGAATGTGGGCATGGCATGATAGTATAGACCCTCTCAGTATATAGCAACCTCCAGGGTTCCTACAACGCATGATCTTTAAAGAAGTCTAAAAGGACATGTCTATATTTATTGTGGTGGGGATCAGGTTTACCCAATCTGTCAATAAACGGGTCAGTAGTAACATTCCAGTCTCCCACTAGTAATACTCTGGAGGAGCTGAAGGATGTCAATAGTCTGCTTAGATGAGATATAAAGGTAGTTTTAAAGTCCCATTAGAGCGCATATTGACCAAACTATTAAAAATGTGTTGCGATTGTGGAGTTTAACAAAGATATATCTGCCTTCTGTGTCTTCGCATTTTTGCAATATTTTGTAAGGCAAATGTTTATTAAAAAGAATGGCGTACCAGCATTTTCTTTGTGGTATGGGGTCTGTGTTTTTCTTACTGGTACGACTTGACCTACCCAGTCTCGCTTTCGTTTTTAACTTTCCTGTGGAGTAAGATGGGTTTCCTACAACAATGCACTATCTGGTTTGTTGTGGCCAATATAAGTATTTTTTGTCTTTTTTTCCTTTTGTTAAAGATTGTCAGACCATTTACGTTCAAAGAAGCAACTTTTAACAATCTCGTACATGTTGGTGGCATGAGGTTGGGGAAAGTGTTAAAATTGAATGGTAGGAGTTATGTATATAGTAAAAGAAGAAAGAGAATACATAGTAAGTGTTGGATTTGAAACTGTATGATATAATCTTAATTAAAGTATGGATTATATCGTTGATGTGAGGCAGTAAATTCTAAATTAAAAGTATTTCATTAACAGGTACTTCATAGAGTGGATGGTCTAGCAGCTATGAGAAAACAATTATAAGAACAGTTTTCAGTTGTGTGTCTAACAGCAGGTGTTCAGACAAGAGTGTACAATCAACTTTTAGCTGGGGGAGTGGGTATAAGATGATGTGGGACTGAGGGGAGGCAAGACCAACACCCCTAAAATAATCAAATAACAATACCCCGTGTGCAAACTGAACATTGAATATCACAAATAAAATTGCAAAGATAAAACAACAGCGAGCAATATATTTATAAGTCATGTCACAGCAAACAATAGGGATAGCACTTATAACACAGTATTTACAAGATCACGGCTCAATAAGACTAATCAACGTAATGCAAGAAAGCATAGAAAAAAGAGGTAACGTAAGTAATGCATTACAGATCTTTGTAATATGATATCTTGATTTTATAGATTGTACATATTCATGTTTTTAAAGGCGATCTTATTTTATCACTTCCTGTCGACATCTTCCAAACTTCATGTTTGCCTCCATGGGACCAATTACGAGTCACAGTTTAACATTTGCCAAGGTTCATCTAAGTCTAACGTAATGTCACTGTTTGGTTCACATATAGTTGGTGGAGATGGCTCCTCATAATCCATCACTGAGTTGATGTCAGCCAAGTAATTTAAGAAAGTTTCCAGGTCATATGGGTCGAGATATTCCTTGAATTTTCCTTGTTGCGTTATAATCATTTTTGCCAGTTCCAAGGCCCCATATTTGATTTCTCTTTTCTTTAATCTAGGACAGAGGGCTACACATTGACTCCTCTTGAGGTTAGTGGGAGCTGAAAAGTCTGTATTAATAATGATTTGGCTTTGTCATGTAGGTATGGACCATGTTTCTTTGCTTCTGTGATGATTTGTCACGCCTGTTGGTGGCTTAAACTACAAGCCAAGAAGTGACGAGGTTGTGAAGTACGAGTAAAGATTCTTGAGCATACTCAGTGGGCACTCTGAAATCTGAGGTGGCGAGAAAAAGTAAGTTTCATCAGTGTAGGATTTAGATTAGTGAGGAATTGAAGGATATCATCCTTCTCCGATTGTTCTGTAAATCCAATAATTTTGATGTTCTACCTTCTGCTGCGATCCATCCAAATCGATAATTTTTTGGGGAGATACCAGATATCATGAATATGGTTGAGGGGTTTGTCAAGTTGCGTTTCAACATCTGTGAGATGACCATCTGTTGTTTGCATGCATGATTGACATTGTTTGACCTCCCACCTTAAAGAGTGAACTTCCAGGGTAGGAGCAGTTACTGTGTTATTTACTGAAGTGATCAAGCTTTTATTGTCCAACAGTTCTTTTAGTATAGTATCCATCGCTGGCGACGGAACATCCTGTGAATTTTCCATAACATTTGAAGGAACTTTGGCAGTTGAGTCCATTAGTAGAGCTTTAGAGTACGATAGGTGCCTAGCGTGCTTAAACCTCAATATGGAGGTAAAAGTAAAAAGGGATGGGGAATAAACCCATCTCCTTGCTATAAAGGTATGTTGTATGCTTTTAAAAGGGAACCCAAACCAAGATGGTAGTTGTAAAAGGCAGAACTGGGTTAAAGTTGATTCCCAACTCAAAATGGCTGCCTGCAGTAGAACAAAGAGAAAATAGAAAAAAATATATAATTCCCAGGCACTAGGCACCTCAGTTGACTGTATTCCCCTATACTCCTTCCCTTTTTCTCTCCTCTATTCCTGCTGTCTCTTCTTTCCTTTTGATGTATTTAAGAGGGGGTGGGAAACTCGTGTGTGCCAGGAAACACACCTCCTCCCATGCCCTGCAAGTAGATTGAGTCCCCGATTCAGACCATGTGTAGATATTACAAGCAATGGCTGGGTAATATATCAGTACTGCCAAGAAAACATGCGGCATACCTAGTGGCTGATTCACAGACTCAGTCAGGCCTGGAGTAGCTCTGGAGCAGATAAGAAGGGAGGCACATTCGGTCTTCAGCATATACGCCTATCTGTGTAAGGCGGATCCACAGGAGAGCGTGGGCGTCCTTCACAGGCACCTCCGCGATGAAGTTCCCGGCAAGCCCAAGGCACGGCAGGATGGCTAACCTTGCTGGGAATCAGTGCAGCAGACTCTGCCTGCTATCCACCAGAAACACTCAATAGTTCATCCCGATAAAGTGCACCTAGGAAGTTGAGGATTGGCTTGGGCCTCACAAACCCCCTCAGAGCCTCAGCAGAGAGCCACCATTTACAACAGTGTCAAAACCCACCTCCAGGATACATGTCTCAGCCTCAGTTTTGTTCACCAAGGTGGTAGGGGAGCAGGATCACTCTAATTCTTTCCATATATGCAAGGCACTGAAAGGTAGGGAAAGGCTCGAGAGTGCTAGAGGGGATGTAAGGGGACCCACTGATCTGGAGAAATCAACCAGGATGGAGGGGTGCCACCCACAGGTCTGTACCTCAGAATATGGAACAGCCTTATTTAAGCCAGCTTTTTGTATGGACACCTAGAGTTCTTGAACTGGTGGCTGATCCCAAGAATGACTTGGGTTAGGGGTTGCTCCTTAAAAATATTATCTGTTTTGGTGATTCCATTCAGCCTCTTCCCAGTTGGGGAAGGAGGAGCATATAACTGTTAGGCAACCTTCAGGATGCTCGTGTTGCCCTGTTTCAGGGCTCTGGATTTCATTTACCTGCATGCCAGGTTACTGCTTGATTGGTGCATGCCATTGGGGTGCCTCTGTCAAGATTACATTTCAGTAGAGTCTTTGGTATGGCACTACGAGCAACAGGGATTTACAATTCCAATTTCAGCTTGCATTCCTTCAGGATTTCAGCTGCAACTTCTGCTTTTGGTTAGAGCTGGGCCTAGTCCAGAGCATTGGAAGGTGAAAATCTGACTGCTAAAAGTGTTGTGTGACATATTCCCATAAAGGCAGGTGGGAGAGGTCACCTGGGATCCGTCTGCTTTGCTGTTTTTGCTTGGTATCAAGGAAAGCTTTCATTCCTTCTCATCTGTGTATTAGGTGATAAAGTCATGGTTAGATCCTAGGCCATTATTTTATCTAAAGTGGTGCTGTGATCTTTTGCCAAGGAGAATTAAACGACAGGCCAGTAAAATCGGTCTATAAGTGCATTTATTTGATGTTGGTGTACTCCGCTTGCGTCAACCCAGACGGGTGCTTGAAAGGACTCATTGTGGGAGGGTTATTCTGCCTTCCCTCATCATTCTTTATATTGATGGTAATGACCTGGTCAATCCTGGCACCAGAAACTTGATTGAACTTTCGATGGCTGACATTTCTTGGTTTGCTAGCAGCTTCCCTGATGCAGGTATTGCCTTGTTATGTATCATTCCCAGGAAAGTATGGAGAAATGGTTAATCAGTGAAGGGTTTTAATTAGGGGAAGCACCTGAACAGTTAAATGACAAAAACTAAGGGCCCCTGCCAAGTTCTTAATGTAAACGTTTCCGCTTCCAAAGAAGGGATCAGGGCCAGCTCAGACACTGACTTAAATCAGGCCGGTGGAATCTCTGTCAAGACATAGGTGATGCAAGTGGGACAATTAAAATGATTATAGGCGAAACAAGTTTAATATAATGAACAGAAGTGTATTTATTAACATATTTTAGCTGGGCCATATTTTACTGAAACAATATTTAAATTAGTATGGATCTTTTTCTGATTCTGCACATTCATCTCAATCCTGTTGTTTCCTTCCACCCTGTCCCCCTGCACATCTTCTTTCCCCACAGGCTCTGCAGAGCGAAGACAAGTTGATGTAATAGAAATGTACTGCATGCATGTATTGGAATGACTTTTTCCAAGTTCCTAAAATAGTTTTTCCCCCAATTTCTTTCCACTGTACTTCGGTTGCTGGGCTTAGCACTCTTCTACTGGTTTGTAGTCCATTGTTTAGAAACGTGGCATATATTAGTTGACCTTTCTATGACAATGTAATGCGGAAAAGGCTCGATGTTTTCTTAAAAATGGGACAGTGTTATAGACATTATGACATTGCACAGAATGTGTTACTTTAATCATGCCACGATGAACTGCAGTTTTTGTGGGTGTGAGCCAGGTGACCTTCCTTTTCCACTAGAAATGCTGTCCGATTTCTTTGTAATTATATGAGAGAGATTTTAAGAAGACTTTCCTGTTCCTCTAGGGATGCTGCCTGATTTCTTATGATAGTGATGTTCAAGTGGGACTTAAAATAATTTTGATTTCTGATTATATACTTGCATTTTGAGCCACCATTTCAAGTATCACTTACTCTGTACCGCTTGGTTTTTGAGATTTTGTAATAAAACCCTTTTAACTCTTCCCTGAACTAGAACTCAGTTAAACTAATTTTGGGTTTTTTTAAAGGGGAGGGTACCTTTTAGCACAAGATCAGCACAGGAGTGGAACTGCCCAATGTAAATTTGGATGTTTTATATTTTGGGGTGTCTTCATTTTAGGGGTTGGGGCTCTGCTCCCCCAATAGTAAATGATGTATTCAAACTAAACACTTTGTTTGCAATGCAATACATATCGCCCAAGATTAATTCTTAAATCCTAAAACAGACAACGCATCGGTTCATAATTGTGTGTGATATCCTGTTCTTGGGGGGGTCACCTGGGTCACTCTGGCCACTCCTAGGGCAGAATTGGAGTATGCTGCAACGAGGAGCAGGCCTGCTGGAGGACAGGCCCAATAACCACTGTCCTGTTATAGGGCTTGTTTGTAGCGGCCACCAGTGGTGTGGACTTCAGCCCTGTGTGATAGCCAGGGAGGGTGGTGGTCTTTCTCTAAGGCCAGCTGGGTGCATGCCCAGCATCAGGTTAAAAGTTCAGCATCAGGGTGAAGCAACCTCTGTTTTCTTGAACTTTAGACTCTTCCTGCCACACCAAGCTGCCGATTGCCATCTTTTTCCTATCCATCCACCCAAAATCAAGGAATGGTGTTTGGTTAATTGTCTGGCAGAGGTAGAGGAGATTTGGTTATACTTGTGGTTTGGGAAATTCTGGATTGCTTTTCATATTTCTGGGTTAATCATCAGGGGCGAAGTAGGCTTGTAGTTGTCTTCATGACAGACATCCTGCATCAAAAACGTGTGGTATTCTTAAAAATGGTTGATTTACCTCAAGCATAGGCTTTGGGGGTCTAACAGTAACAGCAGGATGGGGGTCACTTACACGACTGGCTTCAACCCTTTATGAGTTTTCCATATAAATGCCCTTGGTATTGAGGGAGATGGGACTTGTGCTAAGGCACATCTCTCACAAAGGTCTCAGGGGTTCCCGACAGGAATGCCTATGTCATGGTTTCAGGTCTGTATCTGAACTGGCCCACATTGCTGCTTTGGGAGCAGTTTTCCATTAGGAATTTGGCATATGCCCCTTCGATTTATGCAAGAACCCAAATTATACAATGAAGTTGGGATTGGTTGAGGGCCAACCATTAATGTACTGTTTGGACTTAGGGGGGGGGTTACATGGCATGAATCTTTTTTGCCCAGTATATAGTGTACATAAGATTGTTTTCTCAATAATTTTTCTTGCCAACATACGGTGTATTGTAACAAAATGCGTAATGATGTATTCGAGTTGAACTCTTTTTGTGGGTAATGTAATAAATATGGCCTGATATTTAATCTCTAAACCTAAAACAGATGCGGTTTACGGCAGTAATATCTGTGCTGTCTTGCTCTTGGGGACAAATCATGTTGCTGGGTCCCCTCCTATGTGTGAAGAGACTGACATAATACAAAATCATGAGCAGAAATGATCTTGACCATTTTAAGGTAGAGTAAAGGGTTTGATGGGTTTATACATAGTGCTTAACCATAGTGTTCAGGCTGTTTCCACCCCATATGTTTTTCTAGCAGAATTTAGACACAGAGGAAGATAACATTATGTGCCCTGGATCGCACATAATTGGTTAAAGCAGATAAACCAGCACCCATGTTTCCTAATTCCAGTGTAAACAAGCATTGGCAAACCAATTACATTTTGAGACTTGACTACAATATTACACACAAAAAGAAATGTTTGCTTCCATATACAATGCAACTATGCAATTAAGAATTTAATGAGTGATGATTCACTATACTTCTGAGAAGTAAAGTAGTCCCTCGTGCTCTGAAATGCAAGCAATTCACAGGAGATGATATGATACATAGAAACGCCAATTGCATGAGGTTAGAAAGTAATACTGCTGTGGGGTGGAGTCACTGTCCACTCTGTTTATATGTTAAGAATTGGTTAGAACATGTAATGCTGACAACAGTGCTGTCAACAGAGACCTAAAATCTTAATCCCTAGTTCAAATGTCCTTACAGCTCTCTAATTCACTTTACAGCACTGTGAGCCATCACCATCGGGAACTGTGCATCCTCTGTTCAGGAAAAGTGGCCATTGAAGCGATCATCTTATTTGATTTGGATTTTTTTTTACTGCATGTGAGATATCTATACTAATATTATAAAGAGAGAGCCCAAACCTTTGAGGCGGGTAATCTCAGGAACCACAGCACCAATCACAACACCCAATACAGCATTGGAAAGGGCAGTTGCAGCAGAAGGACATAGGCTATACAGATGCCCACCATATACATTTGAAAGGTAAAAGAACCTTACCAGCAAAGTAGTCCCTTGTGGGCGTGGGCATGGCGCGGCATGACGAAAAAAAAAAGCGTTCCTTAAACGTGTGCGTTGTGCTGGGGGCATGAACAAGGCCAATGGGTGCAGCAATTGCGTGGCAGCAAGGGGTGTGGCCAATGGGCGCGACAACAGGCAATAATCGGGCGGCACATCCCCAAAAAAAAGCGTTCCTTGAGGGCGTGTGGAAAACAAACATGTGCGTTGGGCCGGGGGCGTGGCCAAGGCCAATGGGTGCGGCAATTGCGCGGGTGCATGCGGCGTGGCCAATGGGCGCGGCAATTGCCGGGGCTAAGGCGGGGGTAGACGCGACTGATCGTGCCTGCGGGGACAATAACTGCACAGTATCCTGCGTGCTGTCAGCCAGTCAACTCTCTGCATAAAGGACCGTGCCTGCGGGGACACAAACTGCAGCATCTCCTGCGCGCTGTCACACACTCAACTCTCTGCATAAACAAATTGACACCAGGCGCACAACATCAACCAGGGCTGGAGCCGGGCTCAGGCGGCGGATGACGCGACTAAGCGCACCTGCTGGGACACTAACCTTTGAACTGACTGCACATTCCCACACGCGCAGCGTCTCCAGCGCGCGCTGTCACCCACTCAACTCTCTGCATCAACGACTTTACACCACAAGCACAACATCAAACAAAACTGGAGCCAGGCCTCAAGCGGGGGATGACGCGATTCAGCGTGCCTGCGGGGACACGAAATTTACAACTGAATGCACTTTCACACACGCTTACCTACGGAAGTGGAGTACATACACACTAGAGACATCTGCTAATACTTCTTACTCCGACGTACACACAGTATCTGCACACACATGTCTAACTATTGTGACACTTCATGCTAAAAATGTTGTCTACCACGAGATTTTGAAATACATTTCCCTTGCCTATTACACACATTCTATTTCATACCCGGACAACGTCAGGACGGGCTGCTAGTATACCATAAAATTATACACACCTGAAAAGTAGAAATACACTTTGAGGAGTGAAAAATTGCCATAAGAGACATGGCTGAGCAGAGAAAAAGAGGCATTTTTTAAAGAAATTTCAGCTTTAATGTTCTTAACCGTCCATGTTAAAATACAACTTAGTCTTTCCATCAAAACGCCTTTTATTTGGTCAAATGTTTTTTGCTCGTCAAGTTGGAAGGGAAAATGTCGAACTTGGTTGAAGCACGTTGGCTCTTTTCATTAATAGAAATTCTATCACACATCACAATAGTGTTGAAGCATGAGTAAGGCTTGCTGCTATCTGGGAACTGGCAGACTAGGTGGGCCGTACTTTTCTTGACTCCTATCAAGGCACATATTTGCAAACGTTTACACACAATTCCCCTCAATTGTTACCCTTACAACAAGAGGCCTCCCCCGACGTCCTTTCCCCAGAATTAAAACCCTGCTCCTCCACTTCTGTTTTCTGTCTTTGTCTCTCTTTCATGGCTGGGTGCGCTTGCTGTAGCATTTTTTTGTCCAGGGCGCTCCTGTCACCGCCAGGGACGGACTGGCGGAGGCAGAGTCTTTAGGGAAATGAAGCACGCCAAGAGAATTGAAGACTTCAGACAGGATTCTTCTTTGTTTGTCAATTTTGAGCCTGCCAGGAAGAGTCGCAAACCAGCCACACAGACCTTGAGCAGGTGGATGGGTTCTCTGATTTCTTTGGCTTATTCTCAGTTTGGTGTTCCTTCTCCTTTGGGGGTACAGAGCAGGACAACTTGGGTTTTGTCAACTTCTCTAGCTGAGTCTCAGTGAGCTTTCTTGTTTGAAATTTGTAGTGTGGGCACTTTGGCAATCCCGTGTACCTTTATTAAGCATTGAAGAGTCTCTCAAGGTCCTACAGTGGAGGATCTTTTTAGGTCAAAGGTTGGTCTGCGATGAAGTAACCACAGTCTTCTTTGTGGCAGAAGAAAAGAAGGGTCAATGGGGGCAAAGAGGGAGGTTGTTGATGCTTTGAAGAGGTTGACGTTCATGTTAAAGTTAAACTGAAGCTACTATAGTGCTGCAAAACCTGTCCTATTAAAGTGGCCTTTTACACTTCACCATGGAATGGTGTGTGGTTATTTCATGAAGAAGTATGGATGAAACGACTGCCATCTGACGTCTTCTCACTTCCAAATCGGCCCCTTCCCTACTGCTGAGCCCTTGGCAATCCTGTTCCCCTGCTTGTCCAGTAATGTGAGAGGAGCAGCCCGTTACTCTCCACGTGTTTGCAAAGGCTTCGTCTGTGAGAATCACTGACGCTGCAGAGCCTGGAGAAGCTCAGGTCACAAACTCTATCCCTCCAAGGAAGCCTTGTGTCCATGCTGCACATTGACCACCATTAAAACACTGCCCAGAGAATCACAGTCCATCACCCTACCCAGGGCTTTAAGTGGGAAAAAAACTGGGGGTGGTCTAAACGGGCGTGGCAAATTTCTTAAAGGGGTGTGACCTATTCGAGTAGGGGCGTGGTCTAAATCAAGACAACTAGCATTGTGTGCTTAAGAAAATCATTAAGTCGCATCCAGCAAAGGATAATAAAATAGGCAAAAAGGTATATTTATTAAGTATAAGCCATAAAATACCAAACACTTTAAAAAACATGGACAAATATTTACATTACTTATAAATCTATTGCAGGATTTCCCAAAACCCTTGAAGATATTCACTGTCTATTTTGCTGGGGTTTCTCACAACAATTTTCTTCAGCAGACCTTCTACCAGCCAACTCTTTGCATACAGCTTTGCATCAAATGTTTCAAGTGGCGGACAATTGAGTTTTACCCAATAAGCATGAAGAAATGGTCTCTACAAGAAGAGAGGCCCTTGTTGGACAAGCAATTAAGTTCATTGCGCTGAAACCTCTCTCGCAATCTGCATTACTTGCTGGCAGGTTTCCATGCAAACTACTAA
Organism: Lissotriton helveticus; assembly: GCF_964261635.1. Lineage (NCBI taxonomy): Eukaryota > Metazoa > Chordata > Amphibia > Caudata > Salamandridae > Lissotriton > Lissotriton helveticus. The sequence goes on from NC_136068.1 coordinate 692,269,606, forward strand.
ATTTTTTTATGCTTCAGGGGTTATCTTTCCTCCAAAATCTTAGAAAAGTCTAAAAGCTTGGTTATTATCTCTTGCTGGCTGCTGAAACTCTGAACACAGTTTCTGGATATCTGTTTAATCTGTTTCACCATAAAGAATGCATTCCTCACATGAAGGCAACTGCTACAATGATGTAACGGCGTATACAGTGCACGGGCATGCTCACCCGAAACACCAACAAAAACCGGGACGTCTGTTCACCCTGCCTTTGACTTTTGAGACCCGAAAATAGAGCCCTCTAGAGACCCCTATCGAGGCCCCCCCCCCAAAAAAACTGGGGGTGGTCAGACCCCCCCACTTAAAGCCCTGACCCTACCACCACTCACGTGGGAGGGTACCGAGAGCGAGAAGGGACTGCATGTACAATGCATCTGCAGGACTCAGGCGCCTGAGCACAAGGTAAGACACCACTGTGCGAGGAATGATGAAATATTTCGCACAGGCTGCTTGCGCTATCCGAAAACAAGGGATTTAAAAGAAAACAAAACATATAATGTGCAGATGTCACATGATTTATTTACTTTTCCAAACCATTTATTTTTTTCTCCCAGGCACAGTCGATTTTGGAATTGAAACTCCATTGGCTCAAAACTTGCTCCAGGGGTTCCCGTCTGTAGTTTTTGAAACAAATGTGCAATAAGTCTTCCAGCCCAGGAGAACATGGTTGGCTATTATTAGCTGCAGAGCAGCTGCCTAGAAAGGGTTGTGGATAAAACAGCATAGCTAGTTATACATGTGTGACATTTTCAGGCTTTCAGTGCACTAGGTGTGACATTTCAAGGCTTATTTATGTGTGACATTGTGAGTGACACATTCAGTACACCAAAAGAGTTATGTTTTGGTAATGAGAAAAGCAAACAAACATTTGCAATGCAATAGGTCTCGCATGTATACCGCGACGAGTCCCAAACAAGGAAGAACGTGGCCATGATTATTGAACATCTCTGAGAGATGTTTGTCTTCTGTTGAGAAAATATATATAATGCATTGTTCCTCATCACGTCCACAGACATGGAAAGCAGTGCACTTCAGTGCTAGGCTGGTGTGTTTGGGATGCTTCGGGACTCCTTTTGACTTTTCCAATGTTTTCCAGTGTTTTTATTATTTACTAGCAGCCCATCCCGACGTTGTCCGGCTATGAAATAGAATATGTGTAATGTGTGTATTTGGCAAGGGCAATTTATTTTAAAATCTCGCGGTAGACAACATTTTTTGTTTAATTAGAATAGGGACGGAGAAGGCCCAGCTGCAGCCTTGGTTGATGTTAGCAGGCGCGTGTAATTGGTGTAGTGATCCGCCGCCTGAGCCCGGCTACAGCCCTGGTTGATGTTAGCAGGCGCGTGTAATGTCGTTAAATGAGAGAGTTATCAGCCGCGGGTAAATCCGTTTAATGAGAGAGTTAAGTGACAGTGAGTAGGAGAGGCTGCAGTAATTGTCCCCGCAGCCACGCTCATTTGCGTGTTCCCCCGCTAGAGGCCCAGATGCAGGCCTGTTTGATGTTAGCAGGCGCGTGTTCCCCCGCTTGAGGCCCAGCTGCAGCCCTGGTTGATGTTATCATGCGCATGTAATTAGTGTACTGATCCGCCACCTGAGCCCTGCTAGAGCCCTTGTTGATGGTAGTAGGCGCGTGTAATTTCGTTGAATGAGAGAGTTCAGTAACAGCGCGCAGGAGAGGCTGCAGTATCGTTACTTACCAGGCCTCCAGGTGAACGCGTTTGTCACACCCCCAGCACAGGGCCACAGCAGACGATCTTCTGATTAATGTACGACCCACATGGCATGAAGGGCGGAACGTAGCACACACCCCCATCGTTTCTCGTTGCCCCAGCGTGCCCCTGGATGGGGCGCAATTGCGTTCACATGGCATGAAGGCCGGACACGCCCCCAGCGTTTCTCACGCCCCCAGCATGTCACACCCCCAGCGTGTCATGTCCCCAGCGTGCCCCTTGATGCTGCGCAGCAACGTAATTGGCGCTTGTATGTACGCCTCACATGGCATGAAGGGCAGACACACGCCCCCCAGCGTTTGTCACGCCCCCAGCACACGCCCACAGCCTACAATGTGATGGACGTACCACACGCCCCCAGCCCACGCCCACAGCACAAAGCAGACACGCCCACAAGGCATTACTTTGCTGGCACGGTTCTTTTACCTTTTAAATGTATAGAGGAGTTGGCCTAATGGCTAAGGCACTCGACCTCGGACCTGGGGATCTGGGTTCGAGTCTTGGTAACGACGCCAAACATCCTGTGATTCTGGGCAAATCACTTAATCTCCCCGTGCCTAACAAAAATGAATGTGTGTCCTCATGTAACGTAACTGGTGCTATGTAAAGCGCTCTGATACCTGATTCAGTTCGGGTCAAGTTTGCGCGATATAAAACTCTGCAAAAAAAAAAATATATATATGGTGGCCGTCTGCATAGCCTATGTCCTTTTGCTGCACCTGTATTGGGTGTTGTGATTGGTGCTATGGTTACTGAGATTACCCGCCTCAAAGGTTGGGCTCTCTCTTTATAATATTAGTATGGATTTTTTGCAATTGTGTTTTATACATTTTTTTATCCGTCTGCATAGCCTATGTCCTTCTGCTGCAACTGCCCTTTCCAACGCTGTATTGGGTGTTGTGATTGGTGCTGTGGTTACTGAGATTACCCGCCTCAAAAGGTTTGGGCTCTCTCTTTATAGTATTAGTATGGATAGTATATAGTATAGTATGGATTTTTTGCAATTTTTTTATACATTTTTTTATCCATCTGCATAGCCTATGTCCTTCTGCTGCAACTGCCCTTTCCAACGCTGTATTGGGTGTTGTGATTGATGCTGTGGTTACTGAGATTACTTGCCTCAAAGGTTTGGGCTCTCTCTTTATAATATTAGTATGGATAGTATAGTATGTATTTTTTGCAATTTTGTTATAAATTTTTTATCCGTCTGCATAGCCTATGTCCTTCTGCTGCAACTGCCCTTTCCAAAGCTGTATTGGGTGTTGTGATTGGTGCTGTGGTTACTGAGATTACCCGCCTCAAAGGTTTGGGCTCTCTCATTATATTATTAGTATGGATATGGATTGTATACTGCATATGTTTACAAAAATAAAAATTCAAATCATAATACTGTACACTTGCCAAGGCCACACCTCTTGGCTTTGCCATTTCTTGTTTAAAGTTGTCCTACCAGCAAAGCTGCTACGCTGTTGCTTGCCATTTACAAGGTAAGAAAGGGTACCCACTAGTACTTGGGGCGGGGGGCTGGAGTGGGGGCTCGTAGGGCTGAAAGGTAAGGAGACCGGCAGTCCCAAGGAGGCCCTATATGAAGACACGATGTTTATGGGATAGAAATGGAGGGTGAGATTTAGGGAGATAGTGGGGTTACCTCATGCCACGGCAGAATAAACCCATTTGTACTGGGGGAGAAGTGTTGAATCCGGAGTGGCATCTGATGGAAGAGGGCCATGAGCGGATGAGAGCTACACCCTGTGGTGGAGGTCCGAAAACACTTGGCCTGAGAGAGGGAACAGTCCCGGGTCAGGGAGATCCCAAAACAGACTGTGAAGGAGTAAACAGTAGGGAGAGACTGTGAGGAGACCTGCACGGGGCAGCAGTGGAGTGTAAACAGGGGTACCCTGCTAAGGGCAGGTAATCGGCGCTCCAAGCGGGGTCCCTGTGGTGGGAAGAGCCGTCTAGAGATTTGGGAAAGTGCTGCCAGGTGACATCACACCTTCCACCAGTGCAGATCTGGGGTTTAGGTGGCGATTATTTTGTCATTTAGCTTCCAAAGTGCTGCCAGGTGACATCACACCTTCCACCAGTGCAGATCTGGGGTTTAGGTGGCGATTATTTTTTCATTTAGCTTCCCCATGTTTTGTATGGGTCTGTAAGTCCCTGCATGCTACAAATGAGCAGTTGACTAGGAATCCGATATTGGCTAAAGAAGTCCGAACTGACAAGATGTTGAGCAGCTTCGAATCTCGGAGTCGGCTCAACATCCTGTGATTCTGGGCAGATCACTTATTCTCCCTGTGCCTTCAAAAAATGAACGTGTCCATGTGTGATGTAACTGGTGCTCATGTAAAGCGCTCCAGTGCCTTCGGGTCGCTTTCGCACTATATAAAACTGCAAAAAAATAAATGGGCGCGTATGTCCGCTAACTTTTTGTCACAAGGCAACATAGGGTGGTGGTGCTTTTGAGGAAATCCTAACACGTTGGTTCAATCAAAACTAAAACAATGTGGAGTTGGACTCACTTCCAAAGGGTTCTCCTCTTCGTGTCTTTGTTTTCAAGAATAGACAACATGCAGGATGGAAACTCAACAGTCAAGCCAATGTATGTTTACAGACGCAGCGCGCACTGTTTTGTAACACGATGCCGCCAGCCCACTTCAGGGTCCAACCTGTCCTCAGACTTGCACAGACACAGTCCGAGCCCTCCTTGCTGTTTCCGGTAGCCTGGAGTGAGTCACTTTTCAATTTTATTTCGTCAGGAAGTCAGCTTTGTCATTGAACGTGACAAAGTGAAATTAATTTCTGCCCTTTCGCTGTGCACGTGACAGGGAGGGAGGGAAAGTTAAAGCGCACCATGCATGGGTTGTGCCGCAACGAGCCCCACGCTTGCTCATCGCCAGTCCGGGTGCGTGCACATCTCCTGTCCCCTTTCCGACGAAATACTGACGACAATAGATCTCGCCAAGGCAAGCGGCGCATGTGCTGCGTCGCTAGGCACGACCTAAAAGAATCGCTTTTGGGTGATGTAAATACCTTGAAACAACTAAATAGATTCAGAAGTAAGTATGGCAGCTAGGGTACTTAGTTAGCTACTGTTGGTGGACAATCCTAGGTCATGATTTAGAAGTAGGATGTAACCCGAAAACTATCCTATTTCTGCAGGAAATGCTAACCCCGGAGAACTACACCACTGGAATTTCCTATGTTGCAGGAAACCTTAGTGATTTTTGTTTCAGATTTAACATATCTATAAACTTGAAGATTCTCAATAATTACCCACTTATAATTCAGGCCCCTAGACTGGTAGGAAACTAACATGAATTATCCACGATTCTAATATTACAGATCAGAAGGCTCCTGGCAACAGCTTTCTCTCCTCTTCACCCTTTGCCAATTATTATTATCTTTCTAGCTATGTCTTCCTCTTATACATTTAACTGTTCACGCTCTACTTCTATTCTTCCTCCTCTCCTCTCATTCTCTTTCATCCCCATCTTCCCTCTCATCTTGTCCCCATTTATGTTCTGCTCTGTCTCTCTGCTCCTAATCTACACCTCTCCTTTTTGCTCATCTCCGCTCTCTTTCTTCTCCTTTTCATGTCTGTCTTATCCTCTCCATCTCCTTTTGTCTGTCTCATCCCATTATGTCCCGTTTCCCTTTCCTTCTTTTGGTTCCACTACACAGCAAAAACCTTGGCTAAACTTTAAGATGAAACTCTTAGAAACAGAAGAAGGGTTCGAGATCAATGATGATAAAAAGAATTAAAGTGCACCAGTCACCTTTGACCAATTAAAAAAACAATGATTTACTCTAGATCATTAGGTGCAAAAGAGACTAAACTCTGTAAGCAGGTGTTCATGTGGCAAGATGCACAGCCTAGGTTATCTCGTCAGTAGGAACTGCCTGAGTCACACACTCAACCTCCGCAGCTGGCCCAGTCTTCTGTGTCTGTTGGTACAGGCGGAAGCATGCCAGGACTGGCATTGGATAGTGCTCTTTAATAGTGCAGCTCTCGGTGCTGCTTATCTCAATGCTGCTTTCATCAGAGACGTTGCCTTTGTCTGTGCTTGATGGGCCTGGGCTCTGATCAATGAGGGGAATTATAAGCGCGCTACTCACCCGTGAGGGTCTCAAGGCGTTGGGGGGGGCGGCGTTGGTCCGCAGATCTGTTCAGCCGAAGAGCTAGGTCTTGAGGGTCTTCCTGAAGGTGTTCAGGGAGGGGGCCCGTCTGATGTATGCTGGTAGCTCATTCCAGGTCTTGGCTGCGATGTGAGAGAAAGATATCCCGCCTTCTCTGGTTCTGTGGATGTGTGGGGTTTCGGTCAGTGCGAGGTTGGAGGATCAGAGATTTCTATTGAGTACGTGGAAGTTGATTCTAATTGTTGAGGTATTTGGGTCCGTTGTTGTGGAGGCATTTATATGTGTGAGTGAGGATCTTGAAGGTGACTCTTTTCTCCATGGTGAGCCAGTGGAGACTTCGTAGGTGTTGGCTGATGTGTTTGTGCCGGGGGATGCAGAGGATGAGTCTAACGGCAGTGTTCTGTATTGTCTGGAGTTTGGGGAGTAGGGACATGTTGATGCCGGCTTAGAGTGCGTTTCTGTAGTCCAGTCTGCTGGTGATTAGTGCGTGGGTGACTGTTTTCCTTGATTCAGGGGGGTCCATTTGAAGGGCTTGCGGAGGACGTGGAGGGTGGTGAAGCAGCTGGATGTGACGGCGTTGACCTGTCGGTTCATGGTGAGGTATGAGTCATACACGATGCTGAGGTTTTTGGCATGGTCTGAGGGGGGAAGTGGGCTTCCGAGGGTCGCCGGCCACCAGGTGTTGTCCCATGCTGAGGGGCTAGTTCCAAGGACGAGGACTTCTATTGTCTCTGTAATAATATCTTGAGGCTGGTGCAGTGATTAAACTGTGCTGCTGTCCAGACTGTACATGGACTGAACTGTTCTGGGGCTTGAACAGGTGAACAAAAGGCACCGGAAGGTGAGTATTGGCCCCAGAGCTTGTTTCGCTCATATTTGTATGTGAAACCAGATCAATTGAGAAAGCTTAGCTAGGCCTGGAGACCACGCCTTCACTGTGAAAGTTTAAAAAGTAACTGCAAAGTGAACAACATAGCCGAGGCCAGTGCTTAATTTTAGCCAGTGGTTTCCAGGGCTTGGCACTTTATTGTCAACACTGGGACTTATGACAGCCAGCCACATGGTGGTGCTGTTTTACAATTTTGTGATGCACACAACAACAGTTGTTTTAATAATTCTATATACATTACAAATAACTAATACCTGCCACCCACAGCTACAAAAGTAGCTTGGGTGGCAGGTATTATATTTTTTTGTAATGCCTAAAAAGTCTAAATTGTCATTTTTAGATCAATGGGAGGTGCAATCTCCATTGGTCTCCTTACAAGTTAAGTAGTGGCCGGGGCCCATGCCGCCACACACCCGCACACCATAGCAATGAGTGGCCTCTTCTGACCTGGTTGACAGTGGCTAAATTGCCTCGGTTAGCAGCATATAATGTCATGGTTGCTTTCTTTGTACTACACAGAGGAGCCTGTCGCGCCTCGTGGACCATAGAAGCTACTAAATGTGTGATATTATCATTTTATTGCAGTGTTGCAAACACTGGCACTATAATGTGTTACCTTAACCCCTTATGTGTGGTGTTTAGTGTAGTGTCTTGTGAGTTATAGATGATGGGACTCTCTTAGTAGAAAAGTGACGTAAGTGTTTGGGTGTGGTTGATAGAATTCATGAAATAGAATGCTCAGTTAGTGGTTACACGCTGAGGAATAAAGATGTGTAATACCAAGCTCTGTGTGTGGCATAATCCTTTACATGTACGGAGGCTGGAGAGGATGCAGCACTTGGCAGGGCAGAAACAGTCAGTGAGCTGTTTGTTTTACACTGGATTCCGTGCGCAGGAAACTTATCTGGATGCTAAGGGGTTTCAGACACACATAGAATGATGCTTTAAGCCTATGTCCAGAGTCATGCCTAACAGGTCTGGACATCTTACTCCTCAATACTTACTTAGGTACATGCCTAAATACGTGCCTGGGTGTCTGTACTGTAGAGATAGGGCGTGGGCTGGGGGAGTGGGGGGGGCAGATGGGGCCCGTACTCCAGCTCTGTTTATTCTGGCCCCCACCACAGCTACTGATTATGCCAGGAGGCAGCACAGAAACACACGCATGCACTGCACCATCCCAAACACAGTAATTTGTCCCAATCCCTTTCACTCCAAAGAAGTGTGGGTTACTTAGAATGTAAGTATATATGTATACATACATACACACACACAGGTTAAACCATTTTTAGGAAGCAAACGCACACTGTCACATGAGAAAATGTTTAGGCATACCAGAGTAGAAACATGCCATAGTGTATAAATACATATGTGCATGTATTTCTAAATACACATATTGGAACATCTTGATGCAAAAACAGAGGAAATGCATGTTGGCAAAAAGTGTCAGGAAATATGCATAAAACACGTGCCAGGTTCATGCCCTAGGACCATGAACCAACAATTATGGACACATGCCTAAACACACGTAAAAATACACATATCTGAAAGCTTACCTAAATCAATGTTTAGAAACAAATGTATGGAAATATGCTGAAATATTTGCATATAAACATATGACAGGAATACTTTGGGGACATTCATGCAAACATTTATGAATATATACACAGGAACACATTGGAAAGCATGTATTAATTCATGTATAAATCATGCATGGAAACATTATAGAAATGTAGGAAATCCTTCCTATGTGCATGTATACAAACATGTGGTGCAATGACCAATACATTTGTTGAAATATATCAGAATGCATGTATAGATGCATGCTAGATGAGAACACAACCAAGCACAGGAATATGTGTGTACCAGGGTGTTGCAACAAAAAAAATGGTGCAGCAAGTGCACTGACACAGAGGTACAAAAAGTATGAAGGGTCCATTGCACCCCAAATACAATATCGTTTTAACTACTAAACCAGAGAATTGACCTTTCTTGGTTATTTAAAAGTGTTTTCATGGCATCCTTGCCACGCCTCTGCATGTGGAAGCATGACAAAATATACTAATGGCAATGTGTGTTTGGAAACATGCTCAGGTGCACAAACAGGAACAAATATATGGTAATATGAGCCGGAAACATACCTCTTCCTGCCAAGGTAAATGTTTAGGAACATATGCAAGGAACTGTGTCTAAACCCTCTGTACTCAAGCACAGGCAGGCGGTGCTGCCTCTCCTCACCTCGCGCTGTACGTGCCCTCACAGTTTAAGCACTATCTTCTGTCAGGGGCACACGCCTCCTTCTTCCTGGCTCCCTTCTGTCGGGGGTGCCCTCCTCCACCCCTTATCACTGTACAAGGTCGGTCTCCGGCTTCACTCATGCGTTCCTAGACCCATTCTAGGAATGGACAGCACACGTAAACTCTGAGTAGGACACCCTAAACACGAATGTTGCACATACATCCAGCACAGGCTCAACGTGCCATATAGGTGGGTAGTGGCATCCAGCACTTTAAATGGAAAAATAGAAGTGCGGGTACCCTGCACCAGAGTACCTGCTTGATTCTCAGAAGTGCCGGTACTTTCCAAATAAAGGTATTACGTCACTCATGAGAAGTGCAGGTACTCGTCCTACCCAAAAAAGTGCTGGTACTCAGTACCGGCACATTTAAAGCACGGTGACATCACACACCTAGAATGAAATCTCACATACACAGCAACCAACAGCGCACTCTAGACAGAACAGTGAGTGCACACGCATCCAAAACAGCACATATATGCCTTAACTCAGCACTCGCCACCGAGACCGCAAACTAAATTTTTGCAGGGGAATGACCCTGCCAACAGCCCTCTCATATGCATAAGAGAGCGAGGACACCCACCCACAACTCTCTGAAGTTGACACTTTCACCTTACACAGGAATGTTAATGCAAAGGACCACGCGACCGAGCGCACGTATTCACGAACCGAATCAGCCAATGGAGACCTTGCGACTGTTTGGACACTCGATGTGCTCCCGAGAGCGCTGCGGTGCCGCACTAGTGGCATGGTATGCGCTATACAAAGAACAAGAACACGAGCCTGAGCAAATTGCATGAAAAGAATAATTCGGCTCGGAACGAAAAAGAAAGTGAGCGTGAGAGATAAAGAGAGAGGTGAGAACGGGAGCACGAAGGAGCTAGAAAACGTACGAGGCTGAGAGAAAAAACGTGAGAGGAAGAAGAGCGCGTGCAGGTGGAGGTACAAGCTGCTGTTGTACTGTGCAGTCAGCGAGGCGTGTAATGCAAAATTGATTGCGTCTTGGCGCTACAGGTAGCATGTTTCTGAATGAATATGATAACGTACAGATAGCGATCCAACTGAAATTCTAGACTGTTGCTCGGCGGCTGGGGGCACCAATTGGACTGACCTGCTGCCTGGGTTCCGGTGTTCATGTTTTGGTACTCGGTTAAACTCCCACAGCAGAACGCACGTGGGCACAGTTCCTCGCCGAATATCTTAATGCGTCTATCATGTGATATGTGTGTTGACTTCTAACATAGGTTCAGGATGGTATGATTTTTTTGACTGTCCTGACTCATTCAACGCCCTAGGCACTAACTGCCCCACGCGCGCACTGGAAATGAATGATAAATAAGTGCGAGTCTGGCCCCTCGGAAGCCCCGCAGCCCACCGCCCCCCACTGCATGTCTGCATGCCCAAAGTTCCTTGAAGTTGTACGTTGGTGTCGTATTGGCGCTTTGTAAAAAACAACCTCGCCCCCCAAAATGTAGCAGTTAAACAACCTATATCCTCTGTTCTTCCTGTGCTGGTGGTCGCCATGCCCGATGCGCTACCCGCCCCCATCTTCAGCGGGTGATCCCGGCCGCTCTGTTCTTGTGCATTGGCTGTTGATGTCTTTGCGCTATGCGTCTAGGCGCATCCCTGGCTGAGAATCCCCGAGGCGCGATTCTATACGTATAAGTTCTATCAGTGAGGCACGTGGGCGACTTAACAAGAAACTAGTGCCTCGAGACACAAAAGCTGAAGTTCTTCATTCACTCACTCACCGGTGTTTTGCAGCGAAAGGCGCCCCTTCTGCTGGATGGTCAGTTTCTCCCTCTCCAGGGGGGTATCGGGCAAGTCGGTGCCCTCTGTGCCATCCACCAGGTACAGGTCGGCCAGCAGCAGCAGCGCCACGGGGGCTAGGGTGTAGAGCGCCTGGACACGCATGGTGGTGGAGGCGGGAGCGAAGGAGCGGGAGAGTGCACTGGCTGCTCACTCAGAAGGGCTCCAGAGAGGGACTGAGTTACGGGCGCCGCGAGAGCCTAAAATAGAGAGGAGCTCTGGTGTCAGCCCATGAGGGACTCGGGCAGGTGCTGTCCCTCAACCGGCCAATCAGAGAACGGGGGACGAGCTACTCACACCCCACGGGGAGACGGGGGCCCACCCTTCCCCATTCACAGCATTGCCTCCCAAAACACAAATTACACAAATTACGTTCACTGCTGAAACCATCATGCACACTCCACAAGCACACATCTCCCTTTCTTGCATTACCGCCTGGCACGCATGCTACATCCCTGCCACACGCTCAGCACTCAAGCACACACCGATAACACACCACGGATTCACCCTCTGCACGTGCTCACCACGCACGGGCAGTTTACCACAGCGAACACAAAGACACGAAACTCCACATACTAGGGACATGCAAATACACTACTAAGCACAGCCACCACACACGTCGCACCCCACCCACTTACGCAAACAACACACGTCCACATACATTTACTACCCGTAATAAACTTTACATATGCTACCCCCCCACCCACCCACCCTAAAGTTGGACATTTTTGCCACATTCACCAGTTAGTACACTCTTACCACTCACTCACCAGCCATTCCACTCTGGCCGTACACCCAACCCGTATATAGCACAGTAACGGCGCTCTATCGACCCCCAAATGATAAACGACTGAGCCAGCCCAGCCCAGCCAGGATGCGCGAGCGCATTGCGGCATAGGTAATGCTCTCTCAGCTTCGTCCTCCCTATGTATCTCTTCTAGCTTTTTTTGTCAGATCTTAATTTGCGGGCTCGCGTGACAACATGGGCTTTGTAACCATTCACGACAGGATCTCAGTGCCGTTGTTTTTTTTTACCAGATACAAAATAGGCGATGCAACACAAGTCAGAGTAAAAAGACGACATCTTTATTATTGTTCGTATTCTTATTGGCCTACATATGTAATTGAATTAATATCAATAATAACAGTTTTTCTAAGTATTCATATTGTTAATGTACACATTGCTAAGACCTGTTCTAACAATAGGTGTATCATGTATGCAGCATTTAGGTATTAGCTCATAGTGTCATATCAGCATCACCCATTAACATCCTCATTATAATGACCCTGCTCCCTTATGCCGTTCCAGCCCGCCTATCCCAGGTGCTCCTCGCTCACTCCCAGCTGGTCAGATGCCTCAGGGCTGCCAGGGCACTCGTGTTCCCTCCGGTGAGATCCTTGTACTATGCCAAGTCCACTCCACTCACAAGGATCCCTGATCCCTCCACGTGTCCTGTCCCTTCCATTGTGCTCTTTTTGGCCTTCTTTTCTACCTCTCCTGTCTCCCAAAGCGCTCTGAGTTGAGGCGACCATAGGATGGAATAAATTGCTATACATATATTTAACAAAACATAACACAACATTATCTGATGCTCTATATTTGACGTGTAATTTCTGCATTTCATATAGAACTACATATGCCTGTCTCTGCCCCAGCTCTACCGGCCTGCCATAGGCTTCCAGCGTCTACATAAACTCTCCATTGCCCTAAAGACCCTGACCCACCCTGTTCTGAAGCACTACAAAGTCACTACGTCCTTCCATATGTGATAGTCCTACCTGTCTCTCAAAGGGGCGTGGCCAATGTAATTAAGGGAGTGGCTAAAAAAACGTAAGCTAAAAATCTGTGCTTAGCATAGTGTGCTGCCGACTTGTGTTTTGCTGTTTCTGTCATTGCATCCAGATATAAGATACAACAAGTAACATCATACCTACAAGTCAAGACTATTGACTTTGTCAATGGCTGTTAGTTGCATAAGATAAATAAGCAGCAACTATGGCTTGTATATAATATTGAAAAAGCTTCCACTTAAAGCCCTGGTGACACCAGGACAGTGTTGCTGCTCCTGAGTTTCAAAAAGAGAAGGGAAATCCAGAGAGAAAATGACTCTTTTTAAAGGAGTTCCCTTCCCTTACAACGCTCACCTGGCCTGGCGTCATGCCGTAACTTCTCCACCAGTGAGAAGTGAGCAGCGTGAACACGCGTGGATCGACGTGCCTGCTGTCACTGCAGTCCGGAGAAAAATGGACCGCCTGTGCCAGGGCACAAAACAGAGCCCGATAGAGACCCGTTTCGAGCCCCCTTTAAAAAACTGCTGGTGCTCAGCAGCGGCGGTGTGACCCGGCCCACTTAAAGCCCTGGTCATGCCCCATAGCTGTGACCATTGCAGCCAAGCACTTCCTTCTCAGGCGTAAGTTTGAATGTCCCCACAGCCCGGTCCCTCTCACAGTTTGCCCTGTTAGAGCTGGACCCCAGCGAGTTCTGATGTACCAGACACCAGCGGCGGCTCCTCGGCTAAGGGGGAGGAGAATCTCCCCACTGCTCTCTGAGCAGTTAAAAAGGGAAAGATAAAATGATAATAGCGCAATGCTATTTTCTTTTTCCGTACCTGCTCAGTTGTTTTCAATTCTAGGTGCGGTGGGGGCAGGCCATGGCTGGGCTGTCTAGAGCAGGGAGAGGCGCACTTGGTATGTTCTCCTCCCGGCTGTATTGCATAGCCGGGTGGAGAACATGCACATGCTCTCACTCCCTGTCTGAGCGCCAAACCAGATCGCTTAGACCAATCACAACGCTGCTGTCATGCTGGTGACAGGGGCGTCATGATTAGCTTGGGGATTCTGGGAGCCTGTGTGCTTCCGTGCTGCCGGGAGAAGAGGACGGAGGAGAGGCGACGGGCATACCCAGTTTAGTGCTATATTTTCATTTTCATTCCTTCCTCACGCCCCATCACCCCTGCTCAGTAGTAGCCGCCACTGACGTACCTGTGATACTGCAAATGCATTGTCCCACTCTCCAGGAAGCCACATAGTTCCAGTGGCACTAATGAAGGCTGGTCTATGAGAACTTGTGGCCATAGAGGTCTGCATAGACCCTGGAATTAGGGGTGCAGGGTGTGCAGCAGCACCCCCAAAATACCTATACTAGACTTCTGAAGGCAGATGAGAATGAATATGACATAAAAATTTTTGTCTAGTCACATTTGCTGTTCATTCAGAAAGAGGTCAAATGTCAGCCTAGTGTTCCAACAAATTGCTGCTTATTCTTTTAACATGTAGACAGTTTCTACGTTTCTTTCTCTTACTACAAAGTGTGAGACATTTGTAAAGTGAACTACTAGACAATCTTGCTGGCGTGAAAGGAAATGCTGTAGGATGTTGTTTTCTTCTAACACACAACACTATTTAAATACCTATAAATGAACTGTACAAACATTTCAAAATAAATAAACAGGAGAGCATTAATGAAGCGCTTTTTAGGTTTCGACCTGGCGAAAAGCTGTGCAAGCAGCGTTTCGCGCAAGTCAAAATCTTTTGTTTAGAGTATGTGGCTTGGGAATCCGCCCTCTGTTCCATTGGCTAGCTCCATAAATGGAGGCTAGCCATTGGAACAGACATCTGTCCGTCATGGCCGGAGCAGATTCGTGGGCGTTCCCGCGATTTTTACTCATCCCACCCCTTTTCCTACGTCATGCGGCGGTGGGCGGGTTGTTTTTTGTTGTTGTTGTTGTTAGGTTTGTTTTGTTCATTCCAGGACGACCGCCGCCGGAAGAAGTCCAGGTGAGTGCCCGTTCCCGCCCCCCCTCCCGCTGACCGTGTGCCGTTCCCGCCCCCCCCCCCGCTGTCCGTGCCTTTCCTGCCCCCCTGTGCACTTCACGGAAGAGTCTGACAGCGGGTCTCCTCGGCACAGCACGGCGCTCTCTTCTTTAATTATGCTATCAGTGACTAGTTTTTTCTCCAAATGCGGCGTGCAAACGTGTTGTGAGTCAATCGACATGCAGATGGAGCGGGGCTGTATTCTCTAAGAGGCATGGCCATAGTTTTGAACAAAAAAAACTCTGGAGAGGGGTTTTGGGTGGGGGTTGGGAGGGGGAGAATTCCTGGGTCCGAGCGCTCTCATTGGACAGTGGGCTTCAGGAGCTTGAAAGAGCCCCGGGGCATGCCTTAGCAGGAGACACGAGGGAGTAGCAGTATCCATAGCTGACACGGCGACCCCGACCCCTGCAGAGCCCCAGGCTTCACTGGCCTCCCGGCTGAAATTAGCAGATGGTTGGCAGGCGAGCTCACGGGAACGTGTACAACTGTTAAATCGGCTTCTGCTATTTGCCACATTTATGCTACTGAGAGTGGACAAGGATTAGGCGCACAGTTTCGCATAATTAACCTAATTAGGAGCCTCTACCTTTCTGAAACAACCCTGCGTTGGTGTTTGTGCACAATAATGATAAACAATACAGACCATGGTTAATTTTCCAACGCAACATATTTGTATATGTTTTGATAGTAGTGATCATGTTTTAGGTACAAACGGGTGCCCGGAGGCTGCACTAGAGCACGTTTGCAGTGCCTACTGTATTATAATTCTTTTTCACTGGGTACTAACAATGTGGCAACGTGTAATTATGTGACGCCTGATATGCTTTTAATATTATCGCAGTTGTTGGTCTCATTCCCTTAGTTTGTATTTTGTTTTGTCATAGCATTGCAGTTGATTTGTAATTTGGATGACACATTTTTGCATGTTTGGTTGTAATTTCCTACCTTCTTGACCTTCTTAGTTTGTGCTTTAATTTTCGATCATGTGACTTTCCTAAAATCGCATTTACTTTACGCTCACGTGTTTTTATCCTGGTTTCTCCTATGCTAAAGTAGATAGCATCATGAGTGACTTTCCCTAGACTGTCTAAATGAAAACTCCACTGTGCGCGTTCTGGACCCTTTCTAGAAAGGTCCGCCGGAAGAGAGTTCCCTTCATCCCTTGTTCCATTCTTCCATTTTTCTTTTCTATCTTTCTTTCTTTTGTTACGTGCTTTTTCTTCCTTTGTTTCGCCCTTATCCAATTTTCCTCGCACACATGTTTAACTTGCTTTGCAAATGTTAGCATATATCGGTCTCTAATCAGGTTTGTTTACTTTGCCACCCCACTTACCCCCACCCGGAAGCACTGCCATTGTTTCTTTCTTGCTGTATTATTCATCAGCTCTTGTGTGGTGTGTGTGTGGGCCTCGTGTGTGTGTGTGGGGGGCTCTTGTGTGTGTGTGGGGCTCTTGTGTGGGTGTGTGTGTGCAAATGCAATACGTCTCGCATTTGCGACAGAGTAAGCTATTGGCATTGTAAATGACAATGCCATTTATTTATCTGGTTTCAAAACCAACACATAAATAAAAAGTTTGTCATT
Organism: Lissotriton helveticus; assembly: GCF_964261635.1. Classification (NCBI taxonomy): domain Eukaryota; kingdom Metazoa; phylum Chordata; class Amphibia; order Caudata; family Salamandridae; genus Lissotriton; species Lissotriton helveticus. Next base: position 692,285,898 of record NC_136068.1, read on the forward strand.
TACAATGCCAATAGCTCTAACTTTTCCGAAGGCGAAACCATTGCATTGTAAATGCTTGTTCCTAATTCTGAAGTGTGATGGAGATAAAGATTTTGATAGGATAAAATCAAATAAAAAAACTGAACTCTGTGAAGCCTAAATTACAAATATTCACTGAAACCCAGTTTCCCCACATTATCACTTGTGAGCTATATAATTTGTAGGGGTGGGCGGAATTTGCGTAGTTGCGCTATGCAAAGCTCAGTGAAACGGTAAAAAATCTCCTCGAGCACGCAAAAGTTCAGCGAACACGCGGAATTGCTTGTTCGCCCCGTTCGTGATGCTTTTTTCCTCTTCGCGAACGCTGTTTGCGTGCTCAGGGAGAAATATCTCACGAACACGCATTTTGAAAGCGCGAACAAGTAAAAAATTCCGCAGAGCCGCGGATCGTGGAATTTTTGACAATTCGGTGTTCTCCGCGGAACGCGAAATTACCCAAATTCCGCGAGCAGAATGGAATTTAGACCCCAGGCCTAATAATTTGTTCAGTAAAACAGTATGTCTGTGCAAATTTAGTGGTCATTTTAATGGAAAATATTCTCTCTGTAAATGACAGTATGCTACCACAATATGCTTTAGTAATATATTTGTGACAGTGTGCCCATGAAATGCAACAACAGCTACATACTACACCCATATTACTATCATGCAGAACGGGCGTGGCCCATATGTGACCCTTGTTCTTCGTGTGATACTTGAGAATCCCTATGAGTTCAGTGATTTAACATATATGGTAATGACCCCACTCTGAGAATTGTTCCAGCGCCACTGGAGGTGAGGCGAGACCACAGCAGCTTGGTGGGGAGGCATAGGTGGAGCTGCAAAGTGCTGTTTTGTAAATCATGTTATGAGGGGGAATTGGCTCTGCTGGGCATGACTGGCATACATCACTGCAAACGGGCACACAAAAGCTCCCACTATGCACACCAAAACGGGTCACTCTGGCTGATCGAAATCATTGAACCTATTATTGTGGTCTTTACTATAAGTGCTGTACAACCTTTCCCGTTAAAAGTGTTATTACTGCGTAACCAATTATAAAGTATCTCTCAGACGAGAGTTGCATAATGCATTTTTTGGGATGAGCAAAGTGAATCCCTACATCTGTAAAATATGGCATAGTTAGGGAATTATACACTCTACAAAGATGTGCGATATTCCCCGCTTCTCTTAGAGGTACATTTTCGTTTCACCCATCCAATACCCTGCAGCCAGATGTCCTGCCAATCATGTACAGAAAATCAGACTGTAGGGAATACACATTTTTCAAGTTGATATGTCAACAATCTTCTGTTCTATTAAGAACATGGAGGTAACGATTATGCTTGGAGGCAGAACATTGAGGTTTGGTTTAATACTATGTTTTGAATTACACAAAGAAAAAGGAAGGTCTACAGTGACAACAGGTCTTATAGGGCCATGGGACCCTTGATTGGTGGTGGGGTGCGATGATAGAGTAGTGACTCATGGAATATGTAGTCAATATGTTTGTTTTGTAATGTGATTGGCTGCTGTGTTTTAAGCAGGAAAAAAAGAAGCATAATCTGAAGCATCTGGTGCGGATAAAGAATTGTGTTTCCCTGCTGTCATTTAGTGACAATGAGACCAACAGCTGCTGCATGTTTCATCCTGGAATTACCTGCAGCGGGGAAAGGAGAGATGTGAAGGACCATGGTACAGTTTTGGTAAGTGTCTGCCAAGCAGCACTCTTCTAGTACTGTGTGTCTGCTGAAACATTTCCATTTCAGCATAAGGACTCTCCCCACCTCTTCTTAACAAGGTTTACCAAAGCCAATAAGTCTCACCTTTGGGAACTATTAGCTTTGCTAATGTTTTTTTAGCCATGCTGCACTGCAACCCTAATGCTGTGCAGCCTGGCTAAAGAAATATTAAAAAAGCCTATGACGTGGCTGTCCATGTAATTTCGTAGGGGTTTGCATTACGCATGCATGTGCATAGAAAATGATGCCGCTGTTTTTTATTGTTTGAAGTTACTGATCTGGGTTGAATTGTAACTAAAAATACCAAAAATTTGCAAAAGCGTTTTTTGTGTTTTTGAAGCGGAGGTAAGCAACATGGCTCAGTTCAGAAGTAGTGGGGTGGAATCAACACTGCGGGAGGAATAAGCAACATGTGGGGGTGCTGGTGGGGAGCAGAAGCAACACAGTGGTGCGAAGAGAGAACAAAGTGGAGTGCTCGAGGAAGAAAACAGGCAAATGCTAGCAATGTGGAGCAGGCGGAGGACAAGTGCACAGGTGAGACAATGGTAGCGTACACCAGGGCGAGTGCAACATGGAGGAGGTGGGTAGAAGCAAAAAGGTGACAGAGAGCAACACGGAGTCCAGGGGGAAAGAAGTACAGCAAAAAACACATGCAATTCCATGGAGTGCTTAACGCAGAAGAAAAATTGCTTGATAAGCAAGAAGTGGAAGCATAGACACTAACCAATGAAGGGAGACGGCAAACGGACTATTTATTCTCTATGGGAGGGAGAAACACAAGATTGACAAGATGGGACATGAATAAGAAGCATTCAAATTAGAGTGACAGGAAAGCCAACCAATTGTAAGCAATGGGTGGGCTCCAAGCCCCTGTATGGTCTTAGTATGATTTTCAAAACCAAACAGCAGTACTGTCTGGTAGACTAAACCTAAAACTCCATCAGTGTTTCAAGATACGGGTTTCTCCGCTAGTTAGTTTCTGCCTGATACAAGTAGACACATAAAACTGACGGACAGCCTTGACACCTAGCATATAGGCAACCATTATCTTTGCACCACGTTACATAACCCATGCAATCACGCTAGCAAGCCATGCCCGATTAGCCATACCAATAACCTGTTCACATTTCAAACCTGCACCCATGAAGAAGTATGAATTGAAACATAGTGATGCACAGACAATCCTTTTCCAATGCTGGCAAGTACACAGCATTGTGCACAGTTGCTGCCGGCAAGGCTCCCAGGTAGGGGGGTGGGTGCGGGGGGGGGGGGGGGGAGGGGATTGTGATTGCAGGAGAGATCAAAATAAAAAATAAAAAAAATCACTTACCTTGCTACCCGGGGTCCTGCGTCTCTGCACCTGCTCTCCTGCTCCGACTTCAGGAAGCAGGCAGCCAGGCTGCCTCCCCCAAGCCAACCACAACACTGCAATGCAGCATTATGAATGGTCTGAGCGCCGTGACATGGTGCTCAGCCAGGGGCTGGAGGGGTGGGCATCTTCTCCATGCAGGCTGTGATGTGGCCTGCATGGAGAAGTGGGAAAGTGCACATGGCTGGTTTGGGTGGCCCAAGAAGGCAGTCATTGCTCACTTAGGCGTGGGCAAACCACTCTTCCCCTGCCCTGCTCCGTTAGCAGAGAAGCCCGGCCCACCCCCCGCCCACAATTGAAACATAAAATGGAATATAACTGAAAGTTATTACCATTTTATTATGTTTTTGCTTCTAGCACTGCTTGAAAGCAGTGGGGCACCGCTCCTCGGCCATAGCGAAGGAGCTGCCACTGATTGTGCAGATGTGCAAGCAGGGATATACAAGTGAAAATAAACCGGCAATGTTATGCACAGGCATATATAATTAGCATAGATTTGCATATAATTGCTAGTTACATGAGCACCAAATTTTGCATCCTGAGCATCAGCGGGCCGGGCGCGTGCTGCATGATGCAATAGCCTATCCACCCCTTCCCCCTCCGGTCATTGGATCTCTCAGCCTCTCTGCCCCCACTATCTCTGCAGTAAGAGCAGTCACACATTGTGACTTTTTTGGAGTGTATTTATTGTTTGCATTGACTGGCTGAGCATCTTGAGTACAAACGCCTTACCGAGGCTTCATTAAACGATGCACCAGAACATAGCTGGGGATGACAACAAAGTAAGTTCATGCAGAGTTGCACAGATTTTCTCTTGCACACTGCTTGTAGTTCGTGGAAGTACTATGATTGCCACCTGTAATTCACAAAGTTTTCTGCACGTGGCCTTTCACACGTTACACCTGAGATGCAAGCACATTTTAAAGCGCTGGCTAACATCCATCTGGTTCCAAAGTCCCTTTTCAGCCCCAACTGGCAACGTGCAGAAATATTGCTAGATTGCGCAGAAAACGACATTAGGGTGTAAATGTTTGAAAAGTAGGAAACTACGGGTAGGCCAGTTGTCAGGATTTTTTGTTTGAGCATTTTTAATGCTGCTCTGATAGACCGAGAAGAGTTTTAGAGCCCTTTCACTGGTGTAGCGGGAGGGTAGGGGTCTGCCCCGGGCGGCACGAGTTTTGGGGATGGCGGACCCCCGCCCCTTTATTTCCAGGAATCGCCCAGCACCCTTGCTCTTTTACATTTGGCTGCCGCAGGCGGCAAAGGCACGGGCCGCAACGGGCGCCAGTAGGCCTAGCTACGCCACTGAGCCCAATTTATACAACACTTTGTATAATAAAAACTTCGCACACCCCAGGATCAGAAATAAGCACTGGGGCGAGGGAAATGAACGAGACGACACTAGATGGTTGCATAAGCTACCGTGACCACCACTGACTAGGCCATGTTCTGATGTATTCTGCAGGACATGTCGATTACAAAGAATTGCAACAACCAAAGGGCCTTCTGATGTGAAGAAAGAGGTGTCTGCGGTCCAAGGCTGTCAGGTTTGTGGCAGAATCTATCTGAAAGAGGCTATTACAGTGGGAGAGTAGGTTGGGGTTCAGGAAGCAATAGGCCTGAATGTAACACATGGTGTTTGATTCGTAATGTAATAGTATCAAGCACCCATTCACTCAAGGTCTTTGTCGCAGAGAAAAATGAATTGTCCTGATTCAAACCTGGTCATCACCACTGAAATACCAATGTGACCTTAGCCAGAACTGCACTGTAGGTGGCCCTGCCCAGTATAGAGATTGGGGCCTACGGTCCTCACTTGAATGACATTTTTATTTTAGAGTTAGTGTGAGGATTGCAGTGTATTATAGGGTTAGGTTGTGCGACCATACAGTGTAATACACTTGCAAAACTGTATTTGGCCCAGTCAGGCTCACTTGTAAAACCTTTAGCTCAACCATGAATGACTGTGGCTTCGAGCAGCAAGGCTTAAAAACTGAGCTAGTGTAAGGCATTTAGAAGCACATAACAACAAATAAGAAAGCCATGCAACACAAAAAAACGGAGACCAATTTCTAGAAATTGATTATAATTTTATGAATTTTTAGGCACCAAGAGGAGGAAAATCCATATGAGGGTTCCGGAGATGTAGAATTTTAAGTAAAACTCATATCGAAGCTTTTTAGTCCAAAGCACAAACAAGCATTGGTAATCATAAAGTTTAGAAACTTTTGAAAAGTTTGAAAGAGTTGTGTTCGGTTCCTCCGGCCTGAGTTGGAGTACCAATTTCAAAAGGTACATGATCTGGGGGTCCAAAAAGGAAGAGTTTGACAATTACCTGGTCACCAAAGCAGTCTCAAGTCCACTTCCATGCTTTACATGAAGACCGCCATAAACTTCAATAGAGTGGTCCTAATGTTGGGGCTGAAGGATGCTGAGGATGAAGAAGGAAACTCTGAGCGCTGTGCGGTTGATGGCGGTGTCCTTACGATTATTCTTCAGTCCACAGGTAAGGTGGGGCGACTTTGGCCACAGGGGTTGGTGTTCCTCGAAGTCCTCTTTGAGCCAGTAGCAGTCCATTTGTGGTTGGGCTACCGATCTCCAGACACAGCGGGTCTAGCGGTATCCTTTGGTGAAGGCTGGCTTTTGTCTTTGATGACCAGCCTGGAAGCAGATGACAGTCCCAGATCCAGTAGACTCTGGTGCCGCTTTTGGCCATAGAGGATTGCCCATCGGTGGTCAGCGTTGATTAGAAAAATGTGGCTACTGACTTGCCCGAATGGGCTACTACAGCTTTGATGGCCCTGGTGCTGGTTCCATGGTCAGCAGACTGACCCTTGGAGTCACTGATTTGGTCTGGGGCTCAGGAGCAACTTTTTAGTGAGCAAGGACCCCCAGCCAAGGTCTTCTTATTGCTAGCCCAGGGTGCGGCAGGTGCAATCCAGCAGTCAGTGCAGCCTATCTTGCCAGGTCCAGGGGTCAGCAGGCCAGTGCTTCTTCAGTCTTTTCTCCAGTTCCATTGTGATCTGAGGTTCAGGCAGCAACGATCGGTAGTGGGAGTACCTGCCGGGCAGTGACGTGGGGAGGGGGAGGGGCAGGGTGGGGGGTAGTAAACTATGGATTACGGAGGTTTGCAGGTAAGTAAACGTATAAATAAATGCGATGCAGTACGCGCAACAAAATTCGTTTTATTTATTTATATGTTTACTTACCTGTAAACCTCCGTAATCCATAGTTTACTACCCCCACCCTGCCCCTCACCATCTTGGTAGCCCTTCCTAGAGGGGTGGCTACCTGTGGTCTACACACCCACGGCAAAACTGGTGCTGACACTGGTTTACCCATTCTGTTCCTGCCTCCAGCCCATCTACCTGAACAAAGGGGTAGCCCTGCATGAATGTGATAGCCATTTGCCCCCTAAGGCGGCGCCCCCCTTTGAAGCTTGCCTTTTGGGTCAACACCCTGTGTGGCGTACTGCAATGTCGATGTACTACCTCCCTCTGCAGCAGATGTCTATTGTTCCTGAGCCTTGTGACACTCACCCTACTCTTAAGGAGGGCAGATGGCTGGTGGCCAGCAACTGTGCAAGGCAACTGGACAAACAGGGCAACAGAGTCCCTACTTTTTAAAAGTTGCTTATCCTTAATGTGGCAATAAATTCGCCTTGGACACCAAGTAGGGTTAAAACCATGATTAATTTGATACAGTGAAGTCCCATTTTAGTAGTCCCGTCCATTTTAGTATAGTTTATATGTAAAATGGGGTATGTCTCCCAGTTTCTTTATCTGGAACCTTCATGGAATGAGCACTCAATTTGCCCCAGGCTATGCACGACTAGTGTATCCACTGCTTGTGCAATCTATTGTATTCTGGTGCTTGTTATTGAACTTCCCCCAATATTAGCACAGTAGTGATTACTGCAATACAAGTAAAGTACTACAAGTTCCTGAATGAAAAGAGAAAAGAAGACTGGAGGTCTAACATGGGGCACCTAGGGTGCTCTGAAGTATGGATTCAGGAGAGGAATGTCTACAGTAGGCCTTCTGCTCTTATACCTCTCTGTTGTACATGTGATATTTACACAGTTGTAAGAAGGTGCATGTTGGATCATGCTATGCGCTAACAATGGGTAAGACGTGTAATTACTTAGTGACTTAATATTAGCAGCAGTTGGTGCAGCTGATAAACGCTGGTCATGTCATATACAAGTCTTGCAGACCTGGTGAAAAGTGCAGGCACTCTCCCATTGCAATTGTACACGCACTGCTGATGTAAACTGACGTAATCCAGCACTATCCATTATTAGCCCCGCTGATGGTACCTGACGTAAGCCAGCATTATCTATTATTGGCTCTGGTGATGTCTGCGTTAGTTAAGCTAGCACAGCACTATCTATTATTGGCCCTGCTGCTAGGAGGTAGCACTATCTGGACACCTGCTGAGAAGTGCTGCTAATGTCCCACAAAAAGCGTGGACATTCTGCCGAGAAGAACTGGTGCTGTCCATCATTTCTAAAGGGGCAGTGTCAAGAAGGGTCGCACTGCCATTACTCGTGTGGCACACATGCCGAGAAGAGATAGTACAGTCCAACTAAAAGTGCAGCAGATCAACTGGGTCTGCTCTGTGCTGGGTCCGCTCTGTTACATTTTGGGACTGGAACTTTCCGAGTGTTGCTGGTACTTCCCTACTAAAAGCATAGCAGCTCTGCCGAGAAGTGGGTGCCCTGCCATTTACCAGGGTAGCAGTCCTGCTGTGTAATGTTGGTTATTCGTGAAGTGCCTGCAAGAAGACAGCAGACTATCCACAACGCAGGAATTCTGCCTCCTGCTCCTCTCTTCCAACCCCTAGTGGTAATTTCTAGAGTGAATTTTACCACTTCCTATTCTGAAGGTTAAACAGTGTAACTCATGTTTGTAAAGGTGAAGCTGGAAAGGGTAAATAAAGGGCAGAACCTACCAGGGGCTAAGATGTGTCTGTTTTTCAAGGGGTTGGAAGGTGGATTGATGAGGCCAAGGAAAAACCTGCAGCAGCAATCGAGGTCAAATGAGGAAAACAGTTTGTCAAGCCACAGGAGGTTCGAGCAGGCTTCCTCTGTCCGGCTGCTCTTTGCAGACCATGCCTTATCTCCAGCGTTACCACTGTATACTCAATAGTCTTGTTGGAGTATATTTGTCTCTTGTCTTTTTGACTTCTCAAAGTTTGCTGATTCCATTTTATTCTGCTTATGCATGTGACAGCGTAAAAATGGAAAATAATGACAAAGTGGGTGAACCAATCAGATCTGAATGTACGTCAGACCCTTAGAACTCCTCATTAGCCATACAAATGCTCATGCTTGTATTTACGGCTGTTTCCCTAACTCATCTGACACCAGGTGGGCAAAGAGGCACATTCCGGAGGGGGGAAGGGGGGGCGGTCAGGGAGCTGAAAAAGATTGCAGGGGGACCTAATTCTTCCTGCCACAGGCAGAGTGGCTCTAATAAGGGGTATTTTAAAGACCTGTGAAGTACTCGGGTGCTGGTGCTATTAGACGGTCGCCAGCCTGCGAAGCTGTCTCAGCCCGGGCTGACACACATGACGGGGGGGGGGGCTGAAGCCCGGTGATCCCAATGGGTGTTGCACGCCTCTCTGACATCCACATAAAGTCAGGGTGTATTCCAGTCCATGAGCATTACCCTTATCCATGCCAGTACTAAAGTCAGTGACTGTACAAGACCTTGTGCAGTGGCGGCCGTTTAGGTAAGCGCTGCGGGGCAGGTGGAAGTCGACATACGACTGGATATTAAACATAAAATAAGTAAATAAAGCTACTTACCTTGCGCTCGCCGCATCGCTGAGTCAGCGATACGGCGAGCGCAAGGTAAGTGGTTTTATTTATTTTATGTTCACTAACCCGTTGTAGGTCAACTTCCACCCTCACCCACCCACCACACTGCACTTACCTGCATGGAACGCGACTGACCTTGTGTAATACCTAGCATCAGCCAGGATGCCATCATCACCCAGTACTAATGCGAGACCCTATGTATGACCATACCTCAGTGTCATTTCTCACATCCGGGCAGTTGTTAGATCCATGTATACACGGTGGTATCAGTGCCAAATTGTATGTTTCATTTCGTTCATGCGCTACGTGTCACTCAGTGAAAAAAAAAAAACTCACCTCTCTGGTGACATAACTGGTCAAACAATGGAATATTGTGGCCTAGGGTTCATTAAAAGTAATAACCTTCATGAGCAACAGCGTGTGGTCCTGGGAAAAACCAAGAATCTGCTGACTCTGTTCATGTGAGGTCTGGATTTTCTTTTGTGTCCTTGACTATAGTACAGACATTACGCGCACATTTACACTGTGCTAGGAAAAAGTTTTGATAAGCTGTGATGAATGCACATCCAAGATAAGGCATTTTTAATTCACTGATCTAACATGGTGGACGGCCATGTTAGACCAGTAAATTAATGTTTAAATAATGTAAAACAACACAAGCAAAGGCAAGAAAGTGAGGAAGAAGCCTGGCAGCATTTTCCAACTGCTGGCCCATGTTAAAAAAAGAATAATAAAAAAGTCAACTCTGGATTATGAGCAGCAGGGAGTGGTGGAGGGCGGGTGTGAGAAATTGTGTTGTTGCTTGACTGGAGTTTGAACCTTGGTCAAGCAATAGCCACAACCCCTAGCAGGGTGAAACCACAAAAAATCACTAAATTAACTTGTGCTTAACCCTGTGTAACTTTGCACAATTTGTAAAAAAAACAGTCAGGCTTAACTTAATTGCAATGTGTAAGGTATTTATGCAGCACTCAAACAGTAATACTGTGAAAACACAACACAAGAAGAATCCCACACCAATTTAGAAAAATAGCATACATTTTAATAAATTGTATGACACCAAACGACATACATCCAATCAGTAGATCCAGACTTATTCATTTTTAGAATGTTTAGTGCAGACATCTAGTCACGCAAGACCAGGACAAAGTAGAAAAATATGGGCAACCGTGATGGAGTGCAGGTAGGGTGTAAGAAGTGGATTGGGTCTGGTCAGATCTTATATTGCAGACTTGAAAGTAATTTTGAGAAAAATGTTCTGAGAAGGAAAAGTTCAGAAGTGAAAGTCTGCAGGCGGTGTCCAAGGAGGGAGCATCGTTGTTGGGAAGCCTTGCGTTGAAGCCGCAATAAAGATTTCTATGTTCGGATTTAGGGCCTTATTGCAAGATTGGCGGTCCTCCAGCAGTGGTGACACTGCCCTGCCCGCTGGAGGACTGCCAAAGCTGTTGTGCATCTGCCCACTGGATTACAAGTGTAATCCTGGTCGGGTGGGTGGTGCAGGGGCGGTCTGAGAGTGGCGGTCTGTTAGGCTCATAGAAGAACCTAACATGCAAACCGCTGCCGTGAGAGCACAGACTGCACGTTCCTGCACGGTGTGGCATGCATGCCACTTCATGCAGAAACTGGGGGTGTAGTACCAGGGGGGCACAACATGTGCCCCCTGCATGCACCCCCTGGCCCTGGAGCGGCAGGGGGCCCTGTTAAGGCCCCCTTAGTTGCCTCTCCGCGACCTTTTTCATGGCAGACTCACCACCATGAAAGTGGTAGTGGAAAGCCATTTTAGAATATGCTTGACGATGTCGCAGCGGCACCATATTGTAGCTCCTGACCTCTGCATGACCACTGTGGGGTCCTGGATCCCAGGCGATTGCAGCAGTTCTGTGGCGGTCCGATTGCCACACTCATAATACTGCTAGCGGGTCCGTAGTGTGGGGATGGTTGGACCGCCACAGCTAGTACAGAGGTCCTATGGACCGTCGTACTCATAATAAGCCCCTTTGTTTCTTTTTTGAAGATAAAAATCTCCAGCGGGACAAGGCAAGAGGCTGCAGTCAAAGACAGTTCTAGGGACTTGGGTACCCCTTTGGTGAAGGACTGTTGAACAGGATTTTCTGCTGCGGAAAAGAATGTAACAGGAGCAGCAACAAAGTCGGACCGACTGGCTATACACCTTGGGTAGATAGACGAGCAGGCTGGTCCCAGTCTTCCCTCGGCTCTCAAAGCAGTTTTCAGCTAAATATGTTCAAAGTCCTCCGTTTTGGATTTTTGCTATTTGGGCACCTTTAGCACCCCAAACAAAGGTCCAGAACCGGTGGGACACCACTTGGTGGTTAAAAACTCATTCAGGCTGTGCCCAGGTGCAAGTTTAAGATGGTGAGAGCCTCTGTGCCCCTGTGCATCTGAACAGGAGGCCTGCAAACTAGCCTATTGAAGTCACTGTGGTAGTCCTCGGTGCCAGGAATATGAATGGTTCAAACAGCAGTGCTGGCCTCTGAGAGTTCAAGGGAGGCTCCAGACAGCAAAGCAGCCCTACAGGAATAGCAAGGCAGTCTTTCAGAGTGCCCAGAAGATCACAGCAGAAGATTGTCCTCTGAGAGTCCTTCTGCAGGTCCAGAAATTGAAGCGAAGTGTGGGTCATAGGGCCCACATTTTTTTATGCAATTCTGCCTTTGAATTTGGGAGAAGTTTGTAGAGGTTTCTACTTTGAAGTGCATGGAATTTCCTGACTCCCCCACCCTGGCTCCAAGCTGGCTGCAGTGACAGTGTGGAGATGGTAAGCCCTTTGTGCGAAGAAGGAGCACAGCCTATTCAGTTGCAAGTGGGACTGTGATCAGCTCCTCAAACTCATCCTGCCAGCAGACGGCCACCAGGCACACTTAATTCCTCTATTGTGTGACTGCTTGGGAGGAATTCACAAAATCTAACTGTCAGTTACACCCAGTCATGTTACATAGGAGAGGCTGCAGGCACCAAATGGATAATGGCAGAAAAATGCCAACTTTCTAAAAGGGCATTTTCAAAATTGTAATGTAAAATCGGACTTTACCATTCAAGAGGATTTTTCAACACAATTTCATAGATACCACATACATGAAGTGCTTCTATGGTCCCAATCAAAAGTTAGCACTTATTAAATGCAGTAAGGCAATCCAGTGTTATCCTGTGGGACAGGTAGGCCTCACAGTAGTGAAACAAATTAAATGTAGGAGTTTTTCACTACCACAACATGTAAAACTTAAAAGTACATATCCAATTTTTTTTATTACAATGCACCCTGCCCTATGAGCTACCTAGGGGTAACTTACGTGCAATAAAAGGGAAGTTTAAGCCTTGGCAAGGGGATTATCTTGCCAAGTTGAATTGGCAGTTTAAAACTGCATTCAGGCTGCAATGGCAGTTCTTGGACATGTTTTAAGATGACACTTAAGTGGATGGCACAATAAGTGCTGCAGGTCAACTAGTCTGGGAGCATTTAATTTACAGTCCTTGTGCATATGGTATACCACACTAACAGGTACTTAGAAGTAAATTAAATATGGCAGTCAGGTGTAAGCCAATTGAACCATGTTTAGGGAAATGAGCACAAACACTTTAGCACTGGTTAACAGTGCTAAAGTGCACAGAGTCCTAAGGCCAACAGAAATGAATTCAGCAAAAAGTGGAGGGTAAAAGGCAAAAAGGTTGATCGTGACCCTGCAGATAGGGCTGGGTCCAACAGAGGAGACAAAAAGAGTGAGTACATTTGGGGAGCGGGTTGAGGGTGGGAGCATGGGGATGTTGTAAGTAAAATAATCTGCCCTGGGTGTGTGGAAGGGCAAAAGACAGGAACAGAGAAAGGAAATACATGCACTCCCATGGAGTGCTTCATACAAAAGTAAGAGAATACTCCTCGGAAGGATACAACTATTCCATCAGAACTATTTGAGACTAAAATGCTCCTAAGCAGGACAAAGATAAGAATAGGGATGAAAGTCATTGAATGAGTAGTAGGAAAGTAAGATAGACAACACAGCTACCCAATCTTGAGCAAGGGGCTGACCCAAAGCAGACTCTATGTATATTGGAAGCAACAGGTCTGGCCAGCAATCAGGAAAGGCCGCCTGTGTATAGATCTAAAAAGGTGAAAGAGGATACAACAATCAGCCCTAGTCCATAGATTTGCTCTCATTATCAATCTGGAGTAGTACAAGTGTCAGGGGTGCAAACTGTTTCTAATGATAATTAATTGGAGCTGTGCATCCTTGGTTCCAAGTATGTGGATTTGCAAAAAGTGAGGAAATTCCCTCTTAAGTTTTTGAGCACGTTCATTACTATTATTTTTTTTGAACACCATATTTGTGTTTCTTTTAGCCTGTTTTTTGGGTCTGGATGGCTGCAGGGTACTGATAATGATAGAGGCCTGACAGAAAAGGTGTTAGAAAAAAGTCACGTGACAAAGGTTTATTTCTGCGTCCTGAGTCTCAGAGGATTGGCAAAGGATAAAGGAGCAGAAGAGAGAAAATGGTATTAGGTCTTTTAAGCTCAAACAAAAAGCCTCTGCTGAACGCCTTGACCAAACTGTCCACTGCTTTTAGAGGAAGCACCAAGAGTACAATGGGAGCAGAATGCATGAACAGCGGCATATGTAGATGCAGTATGAAGCTACCTAGTATGCACATGAATGGGGATAGCCTCTGACCCCACCTTAGTGCTGGTGGTATGTGCACAGACAATAGATCGAGGTGGATATCACAGCCATAGGGAGCTGTGGATGAAGCAGACTGACATCTAACTAGAAAGGGTGGCCTTTCCTGAAACTTGGCCAGCCTCATTATCTTTAAAACTCCCAAACACTTGGTCAATATGATACTGAGACATTTATTTCAAGGTTAAAGCAAAAGAGGGCACCATACAGCAAGCTTGTGAAGGGACAGAAAAATACAAAGGACAAAAATATCCTCATTGCCAAGGAATTCATCCAACAGAAATATACGCTTGATGCCCCTTTATGTAATGGTGTGAATTAGCTAAATTCATGCTCGGACAAGCCTATAGGGCAGTCCGGCAGTGCCCGATGGGCTGGTCTGACAGGTCAGTGTGTGCAGGGCCGGCCTTGTGCATGGGTGGGCTTGGCCCAGGCCCTGGGTGCCAGTATTCTGAGGGGATCAGCAGGGAGCTGCCTGACTTAATGTTATGCAAAGAGCAGCTCGTCCATCCCCCTTGGCCCCGATTGGGTCCTGTTAAAGACTTTGGGCCTGATTCAGATCTTGGTGGACAGGTTTTGCCTTTACAACTGTGACTGATATCCCGTCCGCTGAAATATAAATCCCATAGGATCTAATGAGATTCATAGTAACCCATCCACCAAGATCTAAATCAGGCCCTTAGTTATCAGCACGTAATGTACCTCAGCGTAATTGTTAGCATCCCATCAGCACCCTGCCCTCCTCCCATCTTCCTCACAACTCCTGCCCTTACTAGGAATTTTCTTTCTGCCTAGGGCGCAGTCCCGGTCAATCTGATTTAGAGCCGGCCCTGAATGTGTGGGCCATTTTCTGGGCAGTTTGTGGGCTGGTTTTATGGGCTGCAGGGCCAGTTTGTAAAGTTGATTTCACTGCTATTACCACAAACTGCTAGCAGCAAACACAAATGCATGCAGTCTCTCATACTGATTTGCAAATATGGGTCACTTTTTTTAGCTATCTAATTCACTAATGGGGGCAGCGGCGGCCCGTGCAGGTAAGAGCGGTGGGGCCGTGTGTGGGGGAACGATAATGAGGGGAAATTAATTATTTATTTAATTTCCCCTCATCATTGTCCATCGAAATAGCTCTCACTCACCCGGCCTCACCACCCGGCCCCACCTCCACACCGCTCTTACCTGCACGGGCCGTGGCTGAATGGGGGTCTCTTTAATTTTAGTGGCCAGGCCTATTTTTTGTCCCAGTCCGACCCTAGCTACATTTAAAGGAATGCTAATCTACAAGTCCTTAATAGTTTCCATCCATAACGAGAGCTGCCTTAAGTGCCTAGAAGGGAGGATTACTGAATTTTGGCTGCAGGCAGCAATGCTCCCACATTGACCCTTGATTTCTTAAAGACACGAAACAGCTCCCTCCACCCGTACCCAATTGTCTCACTGGGACTCAGTCGTACGGCTTTTTAGGCCTGTTTTGCACTGTACCTATTGCATGATTGTAGCGAAACGCAACTCGGTGTAGCGCGGCCATCAGAACCAAAGGTTAATCCTGTGGCGTGTCACGGACCAGCTCACCGACGCTGTACTGCACGTCTTGCTGGGTCAGGTGCCAGCCGAGGTTGGCCCTGTCGAGTAATCAAGAGGCATTCCGTCCTCAGAGCACACGCGCTGCCAAGGAGTGATAGAAAACTGTCTCCCAGCAGAGCCTCGCGCTGCCAGATGAACAGCAGAGGCTGCTGGCCGGGGTAACACGAGATGACGCATTATTATTAAGGCCTCAGCCAAGTGCTCGAGCATTTCAGCCGTGTGTAAACAAGTATACATTTGAGCATTGTGTAGTATTATTTTAGGCCCTTATAATCACCATCCCATTTTGCAATGGGTTACAGATGTGATTGAGGGCAAATGATGTGCTTGATTGAGTACATTGAAACGACAAGGTTATTATAGCACTAGGAAAACCTTTCAAATGGCCTCATCTTTGAAGATGGAATATAATTGACTGAAACAAGGGCCCTTGGACTGGCTAGCTCTCCGAAGTGTCAATCATTTCACTGTGTAGGCCCTGGGTACTCTACAGCTTTATCTTTGTTCTTAAGTTATGAGATTACCTGTACATCATTGCAACCTTTCACCTCTCCCTTTTTCCTTTGTGTGCGGCCTCCTGATTGCTCTTGGCTGTGGTTCCGTCCTTCTCCTGAAGGAGTTCTCATCTCGACAGTCAGCAGCTTTAATTCTGTTTACAGCTGAGAACTATTGCCTTTGTCGATGCTTGCTGAATTTTGATAATATTTTGTCACTGACATTCATGCTATTAGACAGTTAAAGGCATTCAACAACCATTCTTTAAAGACAAATTAGATCTATATAAAAAAAACTCGGGGGCCTAAACATTTTCTTAAGAGCACATCGCTGATGCTTCTGAATTCCGCGGTTGCTAGGCACCACGGCTGCGTAATCTTGATTTCACTACCCTACATTTCCTCGTTTCTCCCTTTGTTACTGTTTTCCTTTCTCTTCCTCCTTCTTTTTCCCCTCATCACCTTTCTCTCTCCTGCTTTGTGGCAAACTTTAATGACGAAAAATATTCTCTGGCCTCCAAAAATGATTGGCGGTGGCCTCCATCTGTAATATGCTATAGTATTTGTAAAGCGCTCCATCACCTGAGAGGGTATCTGGCGCCTGAGCTGGTGTGCTACTGGACCTTTAGGATATCTACTTAGAGAGCTAGGACTTAGGCTTCTTGCAGAAATTGGGGAGGGAAGATGCGGTCTTATGTAGAGAATAGAGGAAGGTTGTTCCAGACTTTGGGAGCAATGTACGAAAAACCCAGCCTTCGTTTCTTGTCTTGTGGATTCGACGAACGTGGTGAAGTGTCTTGAGGGTTGATGGAAGTGAATGCAAATGTTGAGGTTTACCGGTCCTGTATTGTGGAGACCTTCGAATGTGTGGGTGAGAAGCTTGAACATTATTCTTTTGTGTATTGGTAACCACATGAGCTTTCTGTAGTGTAGCGTGATGTGTTCTTGTCTAGGGACTTTGAGGATGAGTCTAGCTGTGGTGTTCTGTATGGTCTGTAGTCTGCTTGTGAGATGTTTTGGGATTCCAGAGTATAGGCTGTTTCCGTAGTCCAGTCTCTTTTGATAAGGGTTCGGGTGACCGTCTGCTTGGTGTTGTAAAAAAAGCCCCTTGAAGACCTTTTTGAGCTGCCACGTCGAGTTTGTCATCGGTGATGATTCAGAGGTTTTTTTCACTTGCTGGCTGGGGGGGGGGGGAGCTGGTCCAAAATTCGAGGGCCAAAAGTGAGGGTTTTTTCCCAAAGAGAACCACTTCCGTTTAATCAGTATTGTGATTCAGGCAGTTGCCTCCCGTCTAGTTGGCCACTTCAGTCATGCATGATGTGAATCTGTTCCTTGCGTTTGTTGTTTTGTCCGATAGGTATATGATCAGTAATGTGTCATCTGCATAAGATAGGAGGTTGAAACTGTGAGCCCTGATGATGGCTGCCACAGAGGTCATGTACACGTTGAAGAGTGTAGGGCTGAGGTACCCTACAGATGAGTTCTCAATTTTCCGATGTATATAGAAGCAGGTATACTCTCTGAGTTCTTCAGGTGATGAAGTCACGTGGCGCCGGGAGAGATGACTGGTCAGAGACAAGCTCACCTTGACGAACGTGTGACTTTAGGGAGCTGCCCTCGCTCCCCCGCCAGTTCAAGTATTGTTTTTTTTATTTTTTTTTATTTATAAACTTTTTATTGATAATAAAAGTAAACATTGGACAGTTTCAAGGGTTACATTGTACTCAGCAATCATTGATAGGTAATATGGTGACACATGGTGGACACACTATAAGCTCACAAGAGAAAATAATTATCACAATCAGCACATCACAGTAGCAGCAGCCCCTCAATCCTGAATACCCCCATCTTTCTCCTCTATCCATCCGAATCAGTATCACTTTCGAACTGGGGCGGTTCACCAATATTTCCTCTATATTCATTCCAGTTTCCCCAAATTGCCCCCCACTTTCGCGGACATTTCCTATGTAAATACACCATCTTTTCTGCAACCATTGAGGAGTCTAAATCCTTGCTCCAGTCTCTGAGCGCTGGAGACACAGGGGATCCCCAAGCTTTGGCCACATTTCGGTTAGCGTACATAATACCCAACGTTGCCGAAGTCTGCAAGGGGTTACTGAGGTCATTCGGCTCCCAAATGTTCAATAGACACCGTCGCGGCTCAGGGAGCAGCGAAACATGAACCACCTGGGATATAGTTCGCAGTACCTTGGTCCAATAACTAGCAATCACAGGGCACTCCCAGATAGTATGGTAAAACGTCCCCTCCTCTCCGCAGCCTCTAAGGCAATATTAATGTGCGGCTCTGCCTATCTTATGTAGTGTGACCCTAGTGTAATACATTCTGTGCAGGACTTTTAATTGTATCAGTCTGAGCCGTGATGACACAGCAACCTCCCGAGGTGTGGAGAGCGCTGTCTGCCAGTCTGATTCGTCGAGATCACCTAGGTCTGTCTCCCAGGCGGTTTTAAGTCTATCCATAGGGTCAGGCATATTATTAATTAGTTTACGGTAAACCAGTGAGGTCGCCTTATTAAGCATGTGTTCCGTAAGCAGTCTATCCTCCAGGGGAGTAGATTCAGGTAGGTTTCCCTCTGCCGGGAGTACTGACCGCAGGGCATGAGTGATTTGCAGGTAGGTGAACTGTGCCGCTAGTTGATCAAACGTAAGGACCTTGCCCCGTCTATAAATGTCTCCAATCGTCGAAATACCTATGCGGTCCCAGGCCTCCAATCCCTTACTATTACAAAGACGGCCGAGGAGGCGTGACGCCCAAAGTGGTGTCATCTGCGTGATCGTGATCTGACATTTGAGACGCGCTGATGCCATGTGCCAGAGCTTTACCGTATGGGCTGTAGGGCCCATCAGGGCTGCTACACCCCGGGGATCATAGAGCGCGGTCATCACTCCTCCAACTCCCAGGTCATATCTGTCCGCCTTGAACGCAGGCTCTGTCTGCGGGGCATGGAGCCAGTGATTCACGATCTTAAGTTGTGATGCCCAATAATATAACTGGACATCAGGAAGCGCGATGCCTCCATCAAACCAACTCCTTACCAACTTTAGTCGGGAAATGCGTGGAGGTTTGTCCCCCCAGAGTAGGCCCGCGACTAGTGCATTTATGGACTGAAAGTATTTCGGAGGCACCAGGAATGGGGTGTTTTCTAGAATATACAGAAACCGCGGTAGCGTCATCATTTTAAATAGAGCGGCTTTTCCCAATAGGGTCAGCGGCAGGGTGTGCCAATGCCGCACATCCGTGCGGAGTCGCTCCAGTGGAGGCAGCAAGTTATGGCGATAGAAAATCTCCTGATTCGGTGTCACCCACACCCCCAAATACTTGAATGGTCCGTCAGTAACCCTCAAGGGGCAGTCGTTCGGGAGGGTTGGTGGGGGCCCTTTGAGGACAAATAATACCGACTTGGCCCAATTGATGGTGTATCCAGAAACCCTCCCAAAAATCTTACAGATGTCAAGGAGGACCATGAGAGAACGCCTGGGGCGAGTCAAATAGAGAAGAATATCGTCAGTGTATAACAATATGCGGTCCTCCCATGATTCAGTCCAATTAAGACCCGTTACCATGGGGTCCCATCGTATCCATGCTGCCAACGGTTCCAGAATGAATGCAAAAAGCAGAGGCGTCATTAAAGCCCACCATACCACCATCCACTATTTTTTGAATGACCTTTTTAATCTGACCAGGGAGTCCATCCTTAAAGTGTTTTCTTGGAGATCCCTTGGTCACAAGGCCTAGGCAATGATGAGAGTGGTTTACCCAAGGAATCACTCATTTTCCTGACAATGCTACTCCAAAACCACTGCACCCTCGGGCAGTCCCACAATATATGAAAGAAGGTACCAGGTAAACCACAGCCCGCAGGCACAATGGGTCAGGGCGTTGTACAAGTTTTGCCAGGGTTGGGGCGGACATGTATGTCCTATGCAAAATCTTCAGTTGTATCAATCGGAACCTGTGGCAGATAGCCGATTGTCTAGGGGACATGAGGGCCGAACGCCAGTCTTCCTCATCTAGTGGGCCCAAGTCCGCCTCCCACTTGGTCCACAATGACTGGAAGGAGTTGGGAAGATTATTACATAGTTTCCGATAGGTGTAGGAGATGGCCTTCTCAGGGAGGGGTTCAGACAACAATCTGTCTTCTAAGGGGGAGACAGCAGGAATGGAGGAGAGGTCAGGAATGGCGGTCCGGATGGCGTGTGTAATTTGTAGATATCGAAAAAATTCTGTGGATGCAAGGGAATACTTAGATTGGAGAGCACTAAAAGACAAGATGGTACCCTTCTGAACAAGGTCTCCCACCTCCGAAATCCCTATCACGTCCCATTTGTCGAATCCCTGGAAGAAACAGAGGGAGCCTAGGCGTTGCGTCGACCAGAGGGGGGTAGCTTTAGTGAGCGTGTCTGCCCATCCCAAACACTTGTTGGCCTTATGCCACAGTGCAACCGTGGGAGCCATGGGACCGACATACCTACGTTTCGTGGGTCTACTGTAGAGGGCCCCTAGTTATCCTTCTCGTCCGGTCTGGCTTTTGTCAAGGAGGAAGGCCGGATTGAGCGGCGAGCCATGCATCCAGTGGTTAACAGCCGCTAATTGCGACGCCCAATAGTAGAGGCGGAGGTTGGGTAAGGCGATACCTCCATCGTACCAACCTTGAAAGAGTTTACATAGGGCAATCCGAGCGGCCCTTCCATCCCACAGCAAGAGACGGAGCTCGCTCTCCACCATTCGGAAATAGGAGTCTGGGATCAAGAAGGGACAATTCTGCAGGACATATAGGAAGCGCGGAAGCGCCAGCATTTTGAAAAGCGCTGCCCTGCCTGGAAGGGAGAGCGGGAGAGAGCGCCAATGGGTGACGTCGCTGTGGAGCCTGCGCAGGGGGCCCAGCAAATTATGGTCATGAAAGATCTTCATGTCAGGTGTGACATAAATACCGAGGTACTTGAAACCGTCCGTGGCCATCGCGATAGAAAATCCTCGGGGCAGTCGAGGAGGGGGGCCATGCAACATATAGAGCGTGGATTTAGTCCAATTGATCGAATAGCCCGAATATTTTCCAAAGTTGGTGAGGATATGGAACAAACTATTAATGGAGGACCGGGGGAAAGATATATAAATCAGGATGTCATCTGCATATAGGGAGATTTTGTCCGTAACATCGTCGGTCCACTGGAGAACCCTGATGGAGACATCCGTGCGGATCCAGTGGGCGAGGGGCTCGAGGGTGAGGGCGAAGAGCAGCGGGGACAGGGGGAAACCTTGTCTGGTTCCTCTGTGGAGGCGAAACCGTCGAGATGTGTGATCGTTGACTCGGACTTGGGCGAAGAGGTCCTTATATAAGAGTCTCACCCAACTAATACATTGGGGGCCGAAGCCAAAACGAGCCAGAACCTCGAAGAGATACGGCCATTCAATCGAGTCAAACGCCATCGTAGCGTCAAGGGATAGGATGGCCGCGTCTTGTTGGATAATGGATAGGCGACTCATGACATTATTAACCCTACGCAGATTCAATGCCGTATTACGACCCGGAAGGAAACCGGACTGAACGTCGTGTATTAAGGAGGGGAGCACTGGAAGAAGACGGTTAGCCAGTAGTTTAGCTAGGACCTTTGCCTCCGCACTGATCAGGGATATAGGCCGATATGAACTGCAATCTGTGGGTGGTTTAGTCGGCTTGAGGGTTACCGCGATGGAGGCCAGCCGTTGAGCCAGAGGGAGTATACCCTTGTTGCGGCTTTCTATAAACATATTTCGTAGATGTGGGACGATTTCCATGGCCATGCCCTTAAGGAATTCGATGGGGACTCCATCCGGGCCCATAGCTCTGCCAGAATTGACGGCGAAGAGTGCCGTGGTGAGCTCTTCCACCGTGATATTAGCGTCCAGGGCAGCTCGGTCCTCGTCTGATATGACCGGAAGACGCATCTCGGCCAGGAGTTGCCTAGACTCCTCTGACGTATAACAGGGACCAGTGGTGTATACGCGCTCTAAGTGATTGGCAAAGGCCTCCGCAAGGTCCTGAGGGTCCACAACCGTGGAACCGTCTGGCTTAAGAACGGAGGGCACCCATCTAGATCCTTGATCCCGCCGCTCCAGCCACGCAAGCATTTTACCCACAGTATCCCCAAACTCATACACTCGGTGGCACGTGTGAAGCAGTCGGGCCTGTGCTTTCTCCTGAGTTGGAGCATTATACGCCAATTGTTGAGTGCGGAGGCGACGTGCAGTGTCGTCAGTGGGGGCGGTGTTATGTGCCGTCTCGAGATCGATGAGGTCAGATTCTGCCTGGAGGATTTGCTCATTATGTTTACGCAGATAACCCATTTTGAGCGTTAGCGCCTCCCCCTTCACAACCGCCAGATACGCCTCCCAAAGTGTCACCGCCGAGTCCATTGAACCAACGTTTTCAGCGAAGTAAAATTCAGTGCGTTCAAGAAGGCCGTCTTTAATATCAGGGACCTGCATGAGCCAGGGACTAATAACAATAGGGCCTCGCGTATACTGGCAATGATAGGTCAAGTCTACGCTAAGGGGGGAATGATCGGATATGCCCCTGGTAGACCCTTCGGGTTAATGAAGCAGCCAAGCTCAGCGGTGGGACAAAATAAATAATCAATTCGGGACATGCTATTGTGCACATTCGAGCAGTGTGTGAAATATGATGTTGTCGGGTAATGGAGGTGCCAGATGTCTGCCAGCCCCATGGCATGCGTGAAGTCGGACAGGTCCGAGCGTGAGTGATGAGAGCTGCGCTTGGGACTGCGATCCAGGTCTGTAGTGTAGCTCCTATTTTCCCAATAGGCTCTGCGCATTGGAATAGTACCTACAGCAGTAAAGGCCTAGGCCAGACGTTAACTAGGTCTACTACTGTCGATACTAGACTTAATTTTTGGGTTTGCCAGCTAAGCTCAGAGTTCGCTAGAAACTTTCTCGAATGTTCAAGGAAGGAATTAACTCCCCTGATTAGACAAGAAGGGATTTAGTTTCTGACAACCATAGAACATGACAACTTTGCTCTCCCCTAATCAAGAGTCAATCTCGAGAGTCGTGTGAGCACAAGGCAATTATTTTACTCAGTCAGTACGTGCATTCTTAGTCTCATCAGAATGTAGAGAAAAGGAAGAGACGGGCGTGTTCAATAAAAGATGTTATTTATTGATCAGTCTCTTTTCTCGTACAAGAGAAATGGATCGATATTATTGCAATACTTATAGTTAAGTAAAGTGCATACATTAAAAGCAATAGTATAAAATAATACTGTAAAAACATTGATATGGTTTCTGAGCCATATGATGTTTTAAAATGATTAAAATATATTTACATACACATATACATTTTGACTAAACGTGCTCAACTGGTGTTTCTAAATACGCCTACCCCGTGTACCTGACCTAAGTCTAATGCGTGGGCGGGAATAGAAAGTTACAGTTTAAGTTAAGTTTGTTTTTGCCAAGTGAATAACTAAAGAATTCTCTGTGAGGGGTTATTCAGTTCTGTACCTGGAAGTTAGGATGAATGAGGAATGGTATCTCTTTCTCTGCTCTCGATATCCCAGGCTGCCTGCGAGGGCTGCCCAGAAACGCCGGTGCTGGGTCTCTCGGCTTGAGATAGCAGCGCGTCTCTCAGCGCGTCAGGAAGGCGGGGCTGCTGCCAGCGGGGTCTGCTTCTGCTCTCGGCTTCGGCAAGTATGGCTGCTCCGTCTTGTCACCACGCGTGTGTTTGCATAGGGCAAGATCGGCAATATTTATACCTTAAAGGTGCCGAGATTGACGTAAGGATGGACATAGATACGTCAATAAAGATGTCATACGATTTGCTCGTTAGCACATTCTTTACTAAAGTTCTCTGTGAAATCAAAACAATGGCCGCACGGATTTTCCAGGTTGTCATAGGTTTGATTTGTTATGAGAACGTCGTATGCCTTATCAGGGGCTGGAGGAATGTCGCTTGTCTAATTAGATCTCAAGCGTTATGACCTAATCAGATAACACGTTCCTGTGCCGTAGTGTGACTGCGTCAGATAACGGTATCTGCATCATGGGGGTTTTCTTGCCTCATGGGCTGACTGTTAGTTAACTTGATAGTTAGTTTAACCAGAATAGGGTCAGGAATAGGGGGATCGATTCAGAACCTATAGAAATACACGACACCCACTCCACGCTAACTATGGTCATATCTACTAATCTATGCATAGTATAACATAGTACAACATACTATAGAGTATAGTGTATACCTTACCACCCCAAAATACATAAATGCATTTCGAAATTTTCAAATATACTGAAAAATTGCAGTCATATATATTGTATGCACTTAAGCTATGAATTAAATGCAAAAGTAAACACGCATTGTTATGCATTATTGCTTATTGGTATATGAGAAATACACATGAAATGGCTCTTAATATAGCTATACAGAAAGGAAGTTCGAGACCATCTCATCACATAATAAAATATTTGTGAACATCCCAGCGGGCAACTAAAGTTTATAAAGTATCTAAAAATAGAAATCTTAGTTCTCTAGGAATAGTTTCTTACTTTAAGCAGAAGATAAGTGTCCCGAAAAATTTGTGAAAAATAATTTGGGGCTGCTAAAAAATTGTTGTCCGTGAACTGGTGGGAAGAATTGTTCATGTGACTTTATTTTTAAAGTTGAAGGCCGAATTCAGGGAACGCCGTGTGCGAGCTTGCTCAAAAGTCTCTATTTCTGTTCTGGAGAGAACATCATATCATTCAGGCTTTCGAAAAAACTGTCAACAGCTTCATGGGAAAGTTCCACTAAGTCGGAAATAGGGGTAACCATGCATTCGTGCGCATGATTGTCTGCATTGACATTCTGATTCGCATTGCTGACAGAAGGTCGTACCTGTTCGATGCTGCTTTCATCTTGAACTTCACTACTCTTCAATCGCAGTGGTGAAGATTCCAGGAATGCCGTCATCAGGATTGGCAGCCTTTGAGGGCAGCACAAAGCATGAACCTTGGTAGGAACCAACAGTGTATCTGCATCCACTGGCGCATCCGATTGTAGCGTCAGACAGGTGTCTAACACGCATTCTTCTCCGCATAGCAGACACCTTAGTACAGGTAAAACACATCTTTGCCACATTGGTCGAAATGATAGAAACCAAGTCATGTTCAGGTCTCTAAGCCGGGAGAGTCCCAGGATTTTTGATATCAGGTCCCGGTATCCAATGGCTAGGATCGTATCTTCCATTGTCGCGAGAGTTTGATCTGTGACATGGGTTGCCATAACGAAAAATAAGGACTAGGAATAGGATTCCTGCAATTAGTCCCAGGATCAGGGGAAGTCCGCCAAAAATCGAATGGACGAAATCTGGAAAAATACCCAGTATGGCTTTGAATGGTGTTAATGCCATCGAAAATACTGTCTTAAATACCCCTGAGATCCCATTGGTATCAGAAATATTTAAGATTTCGCTCAGGATTTCCGCGAAATGTACGGGGGAATTAGTTGATAATAATGTATGTATCTCTGCAGTCGTCCTTGCGACTTGTAGATCATACGTTTCTTTTGATGACGTGAGCCTTGTAGGCGTCTGAAGAAGCACTGTTTTCATTCTGCTTAAAGTATCTATTCGAATAGAAGTAATTTTCAAACTGGGCCATGCCCTTGCCTCCCTGTCTGGAAAGGAGCTGGGGAATAAAGAGCGTCCACAGCACTTGACCTTCGCCGTCGTAGTGACTAGATAAGGAGTCCCGGGCCTAAGACTACAACATCTGCGGTCTACAATAAGAATGTAACTCCCATTATAGAGTCTTTGAAAGAATGGTTCTATTTCAGTTGCAGGTGCGCCTTGCTGGTGACATGAAAGGTTGTATGAATTCCCTTCACAGGCTCCGTGCAAACTAATACCGTTACACAGAACCGTGCCGCTTAGTGACATAGCACAATTGTTGCCACTAAGAAACACTTTCTGTCCTTTATTACTGACACATGCATGTGAATAGGGCAGGTTCCAAGTTGTTTTAAGGTACCCCTTTCCCAATTTCTCGTACATGCCAGCCTGTATATATTTTTGGCAGTATTGAAACCTGAAGGTTGAGATTGGAATATTTATGATTCCGTGGATTATCCATTCACTGACAGGTCGTTCTGACATTGTCATTGGTAATCTTTCTAGTTTTTCAATGCTCAAGATTGTATAATCAGCACCCTTTTGCGCCATACCGATTTGTCTATCAGTAAGGGTAAAGATTTGGAATAGTGACGTTGTGTTGATTAAACGCCAAGGCACATAGCCTGAACGCAGATTTTGTAACGTCCAGCCAAGCTGTACAATAGAACGCAATTGTGACTGACCATGTTGTAATAACAGTAAGTCTTGCGATAATATATCGATTGCTGAAGACACAATGCTGTCCAATGAAAAAATTCTGGAGGACAGAGTCATTAACCCATTGTCCACTACAGAAAGTGATTTTTCCAAATTGATACGGTCAATTT
Source organism: Lissotriton helveticus (assembly GCF_964261635.1). Classification (NCBI taxonomy): domain Eukaryota; kingdom Metazoa; phylum Chordata; class Amphibia; order Caudata; family Salamandridae; genus Lissotriton; species Lissotriton helveticus. The sequence continues at coordinate 692,312,099 of NC_136068.1, forward strand.
CCCGTATTCTTTCTGCTGTTTCAATTTGAGTAACCTTCCAGGCCTCATTGTATGCTGCATATACAGAGGCTGCTATGAAACGCTTTTGACGCTGTTTGCGTGGTCCCATTATGAAATCACGCAAGTCAGCACCATCAGTAAGTAAAGTTAGGTGTTGCTTAATTTCAGGCAGTGTGGAAGTTTGTAGCCATTGAAGGCATAATTTGCCCACACTGTAGGTTGTTATTATCCCTGGGTGATGTCTTTGGGGATATCTAGGGTCTGGCCTGGTCATTTTGAAACCCTGTGTTTTATTCAGGAATCTATCTTGACAGTTATTTGTATCTGTGGGCCAGATCAACCATTGTTTCCAATCAGGATGTGTTCTGTTTTGGTTTAATATATGGTTTACGTCTATCTCTTCATCTGTATCAGAGCTATTGCTAAACATTGTTGGCTTTGGAATAGACGGTTTAATTAAATCTTTGATTTTTGCTAAGCCAAGACAGGTGGTTTGTTGAACAGTGTCATTTAAAAATATCATTTGTTCTGGGATCATGCAGGCTCTAAACAAAGCTTCTATACCCTGTACTTGCCATTCTTTTGTACCCCAAACACTTTTCAAATCAACATTTTTGTCCCAATAATCAAATCCAAATGTATTCATTTTTTCAAAGAATGAATCTGAATATATCAATTTTGTGTTGGTTATCATGGTTTTCATCCCTGTCTTGTTTGACAATTTAAAATAAAATGGTTCAGCATTACTTATGTTAAAACCTGAAAAATATGAATATTTGTCGTAAACGGTGCTTGAGCTCCCTTTTGGAGGTGTAGCACAGTGTTCCCATTGATTGTAAATCAAAACATTTCTAGGTTGTGCAGATTTATGTAAAAAATGGTTACCATAGTGGTTATAGCAATACATACTGTCATAATTTGTAGAACCTTGCAAATAATCATGTTTTGTAAATTTAGCAGACATTACTAAGTCAGACATCATGTTGTTAATACTTTCGAAGTCCCAATCATCAGCAAATGAGTTTGGTTTTGCAAAGTCACTCAAGGAGATCTTGATTTGGTGTGGATATTTCAGGATCTCGACCGGACCATAAATTTCATAGTCAGTGTTGTCCCAGGCTACCCCATCAGGTATAGGATTGGCTGTGAAGTTGGCTGAAGAAAGTTCTCTTTTCTCGACGTGTGAAGATGTGTGTGGTTTGAGGACCAAGTTGATGTTCTGGCTTGCTGTGTCCATTTTAGCATATTTTCCCTCAATGAAGCGTCCCAAAGTAAATACCATGATGAGCCAAAGTATGAGGATAAATGCACCAAAACCCACCCAAAATTCAATCCATGGAGAAACCAGATATGTTTCTTTCAGATGTTTCAAAAGTTCCTTAGCTTTGTCTTTAAAGGATTTTGATGATGGCTGTGTCTTTGATTCACTGAAGCCGTCAGAGGAATCATCGAAGTTGATGAAGTAACCGGATGCAGTTCTGTCAATTGTTCCAATTGGTTCAGGATTTCTGTTTTTTGCATTTTCACTCGGTACTTCAGTATAGATTGGTGTGTCTCTGCTAAATGTCTTTATTTGGGTTTTCAGAGGTCTGAGTTCTATTGCATTGTTGTATAGTCCTTCTTGTTCTTCTTTAGGCGTTTCGAATGTGATGAGCCTTTTTGTTAGGACCTCTGTGCTGGTAGCAAACCTTGGTGTTCTGCTACTTATTGGGAGTCCACTTGGCCTACTGTTTGTTATCGGCCACATGTTGTGGTTTTACCAGGTCGATGGATACAACTCGGTTCTCCTTTTTACCAGCAAGTGGCGGTAGTACAACTGATCTTGTCCCGTTGACAGACAAGACAGGAACTGCTTTTCTGTAAGAAGGCCCAAATTCCTTCTTTACCGCGATCTTCTCCCTGACTAGATCCCCGACTTTTGGAATCCAGACAGGTCTTGCTGGGACAGGTGGTGATTCTTCAGTGGTTCTTGGCTGTTGTTTCAACTGTATGTTGCTCAGGTCTTTTCTTGTTTTGTTTAAGTCCTGCAAAATAGCCAAACGGTCTTTGACATCAAAGGTTTTTTCTATTACCACTGAAGTCTGACTATCAAGGTCAGAGATCAACATCCTAGTTCCGAATAATAATTCGTACGGACTGAATCCTTTCAGAGAATTTCTTGGCAAGTTATTCAGACTACGTTGGACACTTATTAGATGTTTGACCCACCCAGCTCCCGAACCTAATATCCTTTCTATTATAGATTGCTTTCTGCCTTGGTTTTTTCTTTACACCATCCCGTACCCTCAGGAAGGAAGTGAGAAGATTCCCGCTGGACTGTGCTCATTTGGCCATGTTTCCCCCCAGGCTGGTTTGCCTGAGTGAAAACAATGGTCAAACGTAACATGCTCTTAGCGTATATGCCAATTAGACTCGCAAATCTTGTATAATAGTCCGGACGTCAGCCGAGTGCTGGTGATCTACATTATAAGTGGAAACTAGCCTGTATATGTTAATCGCAAGCCATTCTTTTTGCTGGTAATATTATCTGCCTTCATACGACGAGGTATTAAACTGCTTCTCTCCCCACTGCGATCTCTGTTGCAGTTTGGGCAGTTTTTTACAAACACGGTGTAGTGCAGGCTCATGCCTGGCCACCAGTACCGTGATTGTAATTCTTCCAGAGAATCTTTTAATTTAAGGTGTCTGAGACCCTCGCCCATGTGTGCGTCTGCGATTAACAAGTTTCTCCTGTCCATGTTTGGAATCACTCTATCCCCCACTCCAGGGATTCGAGCAAAAGGGACGGAGTTTGCATCGATTATGTATGTATAATTGAGTGGATAGTTGATCGGTAACGCTGAACAGTCGCCTTTTGATGACATTTTCACCGCCAGCATTGTTTCACCGTCAATGTATTTTAATGTACGCTTTTTTCGATCTACGGGAGCCGGTTTAGTGGCTGCCGCTGCGGCTGTTTCAGCCAATGAATTCCCCACAACGTGAACGCCATCACGCTGATGACTCAGTGAGTGTGTCACGTGAGTCTTTGGTAGTTCTTTTTTCAAAAGAGCTACTTGTTCCCAGAGCAGTCTCTGCTTTATTGGTGCATCTGTGTCATCTTTGTAACCGTTCTGAATCCATGTCTGCAAATCCTTGTTATATGCTTTGACGCAGTAATATGAATCTGACACTATAAGCGTCGGGAATTCGCGATCCGCATTATCTAGCGCCATTTTCAAAGCTATTATTTCAGTTTGTAGTTCTGAATTAGTTTCTACTGAGTGTGATTTTGTTAATAGAGGTCTTAGTTTACCTCCGCGCCACACTTCTTTTGTAATCTCACATGTGGGATTGTATGCATGTTCTCCCCAAACGGAGGGTTGAGCATGTCCGTCTGTATAGATTACACAGGCGTAATGTCGTAGAGGAAGAATGTCGATTGGCAGAGGATACGTCTTTTCATAATTTAGATTTTTTAATTCTTCAAGTTCTTAGAAAATTGTCAACCATGCTATACTTGATAATTCATATCCTACGTACAGGACTGTCAGATGGGCAATTCTGGACTTTTTGAAGTTGAATTTGTAACCCTCTGCAGCGAACCCAAGTATTATGGTGTTCACCCTTTTCAAGTGAGTCTCCAAGTCATCATCTGTTAAGTAAATGTCATCGACATAAGATAATGCTTCATCATCATATAGTTGTAGTAATTCTGTTACTCTCGCTGAGAATACCCCCGGGCTGTTCTTGTACCCCTGGGCTAACCGACAGAATTGTTTTTGAGGGCCATTTACTGAGAATGCAGTTAAATATCTGCTCTCTGGTGCTATGTTTTGACAAAAGAATCCATTGGAGATGTCCAAGGTTGTTTTGTATTTTTTGCGCACTATGTTATTCATTAGTGCAGCACTGTGTGAGTTTTGCACTGCAAAGGTTTTGCAACATGTGTTAAGGTGTCGGTAATCCAAAACTAGACGATATGAATTGTCTGGTTTGGAGACCGGAAACAAAGGGTTGTTCATTTGTGAGGTGCAAGTTTCAATCACCCCCTGGTATTCTAGCTGATCTAGTATTTCATTTACCTGTTTTTTAGCTTCTTGCTTAATTGGGTACTGCCTTTGTGCAGTAGGTTGTGATTTTAACTGGATTTTGTGAGGAGGAGAATCCTCATCCCATCCTACATGATTTTTATATAAAGCAGGTGCTAAGGCCACTGCCCACTTTCTAGCAAGTGTGTATTTTTTATGAATCGGTATTTGATTCGAGAAGGCAGGCATAATTACTTCTTTGCCATGAGGGCACTCCCTGACAAACTCTGGTGGCCAGTCTTTTTCAGCTAGAAGGATGTCATAACCCTTTGAGAGGTTATCCCAAAATAGTCCCCTAATTTTCCTAGTCTTATCTCCCTCTATACGTAATGTTATCTCGTATATCTTGTGGGGCTTGCTAACTCTGGTGTCTGCAGTTTCCACTTGAAGGTATTCATTCGTGTCCACTGTCTCCAGATGATTCATAAGGACTTTGCGAGCTATGCTCACCTCTGCTGCACTGTCTAGCATTGTCTGGGCCCATTCTCCGTTTTTCAGTTGTGTCCTCAGTATTCTCGGCATTTTTAACTACCTTGATACTGGCTACCTTCTTTTTTGGAAATTGTAATTTCTTTTTTGGCTGAGCAGGTTCCTTGTCTTTGGACTTGGCGTGCTCTTCTGATCGTCCTCTTCTTTCCGATTTCTGCGAGGAAGTCTGAAAAGATTGAGAGGGACGTGTATCAATGTCTTGATATCTATCAGGTTTTTTAATATTATCCCTATTTCTAAGGTTATATCTATTCCCAGAGGGGTCACTCTGCGGTGACCTTTGTCTTTGGTTTGGAGATTTCTCTCTTCGCCTAGGAGACCTTCCTCGGGACTGGAATTTCTTTTCTTTAGGATTGGATTGTTTGTTTCCATCCCAGTTCTTTTTTGGTGAATTATTATTAAAAAATATTTTTTCTGGACTTGTAGTCAGTTGCGGTTTTACTGGTATTCCACCTAGACTATCTCTGCCTAGTTCTTCATAGGATTTTTCTATGATTCTGGCAATTTCAGCTGGTTGGTCTGCTATATCTGTCTCTTTTAACCTCTGGCGGATCGCCATGTTTGCTGCTTCACCTTTTATGTTGGCTAATAATATAGCCGAGACCTGCTTGAAGTCTTTTAGTAATTTCATACCAAGAGTTAAAGCAGGTTCTGGACCGTATTCATCTTGAATTTGTTTTAGCACATCTGGTATTACCGAAACGGATGGAACACCGTGCGTTTTTGTGTAGATGGAAGCAAAGACTGTACCCCAAGTGTCACAGTCCTCAATGTGTGGTGCGATTCCCATTGGGAGACATATAGTCAGAATCCTGTGTTTTTCTAATGGGGTGGTGTCAGGAAACACCGCCTCTATTTGGGTAATTTTCTGTGCCAACCAGAATGGTATCTGTTCCCGTTTAGCTGGAACTTTACCTAGGCAGGATTGGATGTTCTGTGGTGTAATTTTATTTGTGTTCCCCTGGTGAGGGGTCAGCTGTGGAAGTTTAATCGCTGGCTGAATTGTTGAAGTCCGCATTACATACTGAACTAATTGTCTATGAATTTTTAGTAGTTGTTTTAGCTGTATTAACAGCTCTGCTGCAGGCATTCTATCGATGTCTGGATGCGGTGTGTATCCGGCTAAGACCGGCCACGTTGCTCCTGGTCTTCCTAAAGGACCGAGTCTTGTAATGTGATTGTTATGTATTAGGGCGCCATCAAATAAGAGCAAATGCTCTTGGAATTTGAGTGGTACTTCCACCTCCTCGAAAGGAGTGTACGTTTCAGGAGGTTCCTCTACTTTGTAATAGTGGAAGTACTTTGTTACAGCATTTGCTGCTGGAAAATGTATCCATGAATAGTATACCTCTGTCTGCCGATATTCGTGTGCCTCGATTACGAATATGACTGTGCCACCTCTAGGTGTCAGTCCATTTTCTATAAGTTTTAAGGTTATAGATCTCCTTTTAATGACCGGAATGAGTGTTATATTCGGGTCTGCTGCTTGCATGGTAGCATCAGCATCTGCGAGTTCAGTTGCTAATCTAACTGCCTCTCTTTCATCATCACTCTCTGCCATTTTACAGACAGGATGGTATTATGTTTGTTTGCAGATCAGGTTTCTTTATGGAAACTGAGATTAGATGCACAATATTTTGGGAATGTTTTTATCCTTCAACGTTGACTATACCAAGAACCTTACATAGGAGTTCCCTCCTGCGAGGTTTTGGAGGATATTACCTTTCACCCACTCCAGACGTCTTTGGAGTATAATGGAAAAAGGGGTCTGAGTGAGAAAGCACGACTGAGTTACTCTAAATGTCTTACGTTAGTTTTATCGCCCTTTCCAAACGCGTTGGGCGCCATGTAGTGTAGCTCCTATTTTCCCAATAGGCTCTGCGCATTGGAATAGTACCTACAGCAGTAAAGGCCTAGGCCAGACGTTAACTAGGTCTACTACTGTCGATACTAGACTTAATTTTTGGGTTTGCCAGCTAAGCTCAGAGTTCGCTAGAAACTTTCTCGAATGTTCAAGGAAGGAATTAACTCCCCTGATTAGACAAGAAGGGATTTAGTTTCTGACAACCATAGAACATGACAACTTTGCTCTCCCCTAATCAAGAGTCAATCTCGAGAGTCGTGTGAGCACAAGGCAATTATTTTACTCAGTCAGTACGTGCATTCTTAGTCTCATCAGAATGTAGAGAAAAGGAAGAGACGGGCGTGTTCAATAAAAGATGTTATTTATTGATCAGTCTCTTTTCTCGTACAAGAGAAATGGATCGATATTATTGCAATACTTATAGTTAAGTAAAGTGCATACATTAAAAGCAATAGTATAAAATAATACTGTAAAAACATTGATATGGTTTCTGAGCCATATGATGTTTTAAAATGATTAAAATATATTTACATACACATATACATTTTGACTAAACGTGCTCAACTGGTGTTTCTAAATACGCCTACCCCGTGTACCTGACCTAAGTCTAATGCGTGGGCGGGAATAGAAAGTTACAGTTTAAGTTAAGTTTGTTTTTGCCAAGTGAATAACTAAAGAATTCTCTGTGAGGGGTTATTCAGTTCTGTACCTGGAAGTTAGGATGAATGAGGAATGGTATCTCTTTCTCTGCTCTCGATATCCCAGGCTGCCTGCGAGGGCTGCCCAGAAACACCGGTGCTGGGTCTCTCGGCTTGAGATAGCAGCGCGTCTCTCAGCGCGTCAGGAAGGCGGGGCTGCTGCCAGCGGGGTCTGCTTCTGCTCTCGGCTTCGGCAAGTATGGCTGCTCCGTCTTGTCACCACGCGTGTGTTTGCATAGGGCAAGATCGGCAATATTTATACCTTAAAGGTGCCGAGATTGACGTAAGGATGGACATAGATACGTCAATAAAGATGTCATACGATTTGCTCGTTAGCACATTCTTTACTAAAGTTCTCTGTGAAATCAAAACAATGGCCGCACGGATTTTCCAGGTTGTCATAGGTTTGATTTGTTATGAGAACGTCGTATGCCTTATCAGGGGCTGGAGGAATGTCGCTTGTCTAATTAGATCTCAAGCGTTATGACCTAATCAGATAACACGTTCCTGTGCCGTAGTGTGACTGCGTCAGATAACGGTATCTGCATCATGGGGGTTTTCTTGCCTCATGGGCTGACTGTTAGTTAACTTGATAGTTAGTTTAACCAGAATAGGGTCAGGAATAGGGGGATCGATTCAGAACCTATAGAAATACACGACAGGTCGTCGCACATTGTGCTATTAAAATCCCCTCCAATCAGGAGCGTACCCAAAGGCAGGCCCAACAAGCGAGCGCCCAGCTCCTTAAGGGAGTCGCGGACTAATGTCGGCGGAATATACACCGAGAATAGATTCAATGAGCGGCCTTCCCATGTGGATTCAACCAGCTCAAAGCGGCCCAGGGGGTCGGCCCACGTCTTGGAGTGAGTGAGTGCAAGACTTTTTTTACTCAGGATTCCAGTACCCCGGGAGCCAGAGGTGAAACCCGCATGGACCAATAATTTATAGCCACCCCGTTGAAGAGCCCGACAGGTGTTACCCACCAAGTGTGTCTCCTGTAAGAGGACGACATCGGGGGAGTGTCGCCGAAGATACTGGAGGACCACACTTCTTTTGATCTTGTGCCCCAGACCGTTGACATTCCAAGACAGGATCGTGAGGGTTCTAGAGAGGGGACGCGTCATGGATCAAGAAAACTATATGGAAGGAGTAGTGGCGGCGGGGCCGGCTAAAGCGCCGAGGCGGCGGGTCAAAACAAAGTACAAGAGAGGGGAGCATGCAAGTATCCCGGGGATCCGGCAACCTCAGGGGCGAACCACCCTCCAGTATTGGACCCACATTGAGCCGTAAAGTGCGACTATTGTGACACCAAGGGACTCCGCTTAGAAAACAAGAGAACAATAGGACTCCAGTTAAACGGCCCATCAGGACCAGGCGGTATACAGGAGCAAGGGGCCATCGGACTACTCGGGGACCGGGCGATACCCAAGGTCGCCAGTCCATCGTGTTTGGAACCGGATGAAGAAGAATAATGTGACTGTGAAAGACTCTGCTGAAAATACAAAAAAAGAGGAACATCAAAACAGAACCCCATGAAACCCCCCTTCCCCCCACTTCAACCCCCCTTCTTGACCCCCTGCCTGTGGACTTAAAACGATCCACTCCCCAACTAGGCAGAGTGCCTGTCGCCCTCCCTTACATATCAGGGGTGTGTGGAGAGCCATGAGTGCCCTCGCCCAAAGCTAAACATATAATCTAGCCTAGTGCAACTTATAACTGATTATTTCTGCAAAACCATACACATAGTATATTAAGAACGAAATAACCTGGATGGGCCAGACCGTCTTGGCCGCAGAGATGAATGGACTGGACTGCGGGGGCGGACCCAGGCCCAGCGATATAGGTAGGCAGTCAAGACCAGGATACTTCCACAATGGCAGGCCGGTCCCTGGGTCGCCCCTCACTCAGTCAGCGAACTGGAGCGGGCAGGTGTGAATTCTACTGATCCTCTAGATTGCCGTCTGCGAACAGATCTTGACTTTCCGGGTGCAGGCCAGGGTCAACATGATCGGCCGAGTCTCGATGACGGTTCCGGGTGGAGCCTGAATGGCGCCATCCCTCAAGCCAGTCCCAGACTTCTTCAGGTGACAAAAAGAACCAAGTCTTTCCTTCCGACTCCACTCGTAGTTTGGCGAGGAATAACATAGCATATTTAATTTCCTGGGCACGGAGCGCCTTTTTGACTTCAAGGAAACTGCGTCTGTGAGCCTGAACCTTAACCATGAAGTCGGGGTAGAGCGTGATCTGTGCGTTTTCAAGTCGATGGGGAGGCCCCGCTAGTTCCTGCTGAAGGATGGCGTCGCGGTCTCGAAAGTTAAACACTCGAGCGATTATGGGGCGGGGGGGCACCCGGCTTCGGTCTTCCCCCAGGAACCCTGTGTGCTCGCTCAATAGAGAAATAGTTGGAGAGCTGCTTTGGCTGGAGATGCTTAAGGATGAGGTTCTCCACGAATAGGTCGGCGGTCGGCCCCTCCATCCGTCCCGGAACCCCTAGGATGCGGACGTTGTTGCGTCATGCACGTCATTTGTAGTAGTCCAGGAGTTCCGCCATTTGCGCTTGGTTTTTCTGTAGTTGGGCCACCTGTTGTTGGAGGGTGGAGGTATCATCCACGAGCACTGCGGTTTTGACCTCGATGTCACATACCTTGGAATCCACTTTGCGGAGGTCCACCCGCAGTAGAGTAACTTCTTTATTCAGTGAGTCAATCTTTGTTTCCAGCGACGAGCGGAACACAGCTATCACCTCCATCACATCATCCAGCGTGGGGGCACGGGCCGTCGGAGAGGGGGTCACGGTGTTGGGCGCCTTCTCGAGAGTCACCTCCTTGGTGTCACCTTTAGAGCCCCATGACATTTTATTGATCTGTCTCTGGTGAGACTGTTTACTGCCCTTATTGGAGGCCATTTTGTCTGCACCCTTCTTTTGATCCCGCACTGTTTTTCTATTTGTTTGTTTTGTTGCCCCCTCTCAATATTGCTCCACCTCCAGAGTTGTCTTGCGCATAGGTGTGTTAGCAGCCCTATGATGAAGCTTTCCACAGATTACTGTGGGTGAGGGTAGTATTAAAAACTTGTGTGTTTTTCATCTATATCACAGCAACATAACTTGCGCAGCCCCATTTCTATGTGTGTGTAGTCTTAGGAGGTTGGAGTGGGGCGTTTCCTCCCACCCCTTATCTACTGTGTGTATGAAGATGAAGAGGAAAACCACTGGAGTGCATGTCCATCGGTGCCAGTATCATGCAGATGTCAGATTAGGAGTGTGATACTGTGTTGAATGCTTTTGAGAGGTCTAGGAGAATGATGGCTGTGAACCTCCTTGGTCCAAGATTTTCCTGATGTTGTCAATTGCTGTAGATGGGTCTACATCCTCATTGTATGATGTCAAGAAGTTGGTGGTCAGGAAGGTGTTTTGTAGGGTGCCTGTGGTGGCTTTTTCCAAGATCTTAGCTGGGTACGGTAGGAGTGATATGGGATGGTAGTTGTCAAGCGTGGTGGGCTGCGCAGAGTTTATAAAGTAGGGTGTTGACCGATGTGTGCTTTCAGATCTCATGAAAAGTGGCTATGTTGACGAAGGTGTTGAGATTCCAAGTGAGGACTATGCTTATGGGTGCAAGTCCTTTATTGAAGATGTAATGTGGGCAGGGGTCTGACAGGGCCACAGAGTGGATGGTCTTCATGATTTCAACTGTTTCCTTGGCGTTGAGGTTGTTCCAGGTGATCAGGGTGTGCTTGCTTTCTGTAAGTGGTAGACCTGCAGTTAGGTGGCGGGTATCAGGCTAGTCCTTGAAGCTCCTGTAATTGTTCCTGATCTTTTTGTTGAACAATTTATAGAGGTCATTTCAGAGCTTCAGGGAGGGAGTGATTTTGCTGGTGGCGGCTGTGGTGAATTCATTCACAAGGGAGAATATTTGCTTGCTTCTGTTGTAATTTGTGTTTATGTGGTCTGTAAGATATTTCCATGTAGTCTCTCAGATCTGTTGGTGGTATCTCTGTAGGGCAGATTTGTAGGTGTCTCTGCCTATGGTATTATGACTTAGTATCCATTTTTTCTCCAGCTCCATGCATTGTCATTTGTACACCCTGAGTTCTTCTGTGTACCAGCAAGCCGGGATTCGTGGTCTTGTACTTTAGTTTAGTTTGGAGGGGGCCAATGTGGGTCAGAACATGCGTCATCCATTTGTTTAAATTTGTAACATCTGCCTGTAGGTTGCCTGTTTGGTTGGGAGGGTTCTCTGAGAGGGCGGCCCCAAGTTTCCCTCAGTTGTGTTTTCCACTGTCAACTGGCTAGGCAGGCAATGGTTGTTTTCCTGGGGTGTGGGTTATAGATCATAAAGCTTATATGGGAATGGTTTGACGAGGTGATAGTAAAGGGTGTGCCGTTCGAATGGTTCAGGAGGTTGGAGCAGATGGGGTCCAGAATGTGTCTGCCAATGTACCTGGGTCTTATTACGCATTGGGCGAGGCTTAGATTCTTCAGGCTAACTTGGAGGGCTGATGATTTGGGGTCAGAGAGGTCTTCTAGGTGCTAGTTCAGGTCTCATAGGAGGATGAAGGTGTTTGATTTGATTAGTAGAGGTGTTATGAAGTAGAGACGTTTTGGTGAAATTGGCTTATGAGCTGGTGGGCTGTAGAACAGGGTGTGGATGTACAATAGCGCAGTTGAGATATACCATCTTGGAAAATGTGGCATTAATCACAGGTCGCGATAATGCGAAAGTGTTATCGCAATGTGAAATCTGGTGGATAAGGAAATTGAATACTTTGGCTCCTTGGGGATTAAATGACAACATTGATATGTTTGTTTTTTATTTACAGAAATTGGCGTATTGTATTTATGTTCACATCTTTTGAACATCGTTGTGAAGTTCCTAAAGTTTTTCACTTTGCTCCCATCACCATGGGCAAGTTTTGCAAACATTAATGGCAAAAAAACAACAGCAATTTTTAGTTGGTTCGCACTTTCCAGCACATCATGTTACTTCTATTTTGATTCTTTGATTCTCACGTTTTCATCATAATACGATGGACATTATGGCAGTCAGGCACGTGATGAGAATGCAAAGGTGTGTTTTATAGATAAGGGTTATAGGTCTCAGATGCCGCTTCATTTACTTTCCACACTAGTTAGATTTCGAGTGTATATAATATTAGGGAGTGCTCTTTCTTGTTACATGATTATGGAATTCACAGTTACATGTGGATCATGCAGTTTGGATTTGAGATTCTTCAAGGTGTATGCTATTTTGACTTTTGGCGAGTCATTGGTCTATAAACTGGTGGCATGTTTTAACCACAATATGAGGGTTAGGTGGTGGGTACACTACAAGATGGCGGCCATTGTTTTCTGTTCGAGGAGTTGTCCTTTTTCAATTTCAAGTGCATGTTTATACAACAATAGAGTTGGCGTTCTCATGGCTCACGCAGAGGTACAGCCGTGTTGTTAGGTCATTTCTCCACTTCGTTTGGTAAGTGTATTCCGTGAACAATTGAGGTCGGCATAGAAACCGATAGAGGGAGGGGGTGGTTCATTCAGATAATTACATGTGTTAATGTCGAGGCTTGTATAATACAACATTTTCCAGCTATCGCAACAAGAATTTTAGATTCTATCAAGGACACAGAGGTGAGGATTATGCTTCTCAATTTCTTTACTGACTCAACAGCAGCCAATGAAAAGTAAACTACATATAGTAAAAAACATCTCCCATGAGGCTTTAAACCACGCCTCGTCAAACAGCTAATGGCAACACATCAAAGTGAACAAAATAGAGAGGCACCATCTTGGCTTCCTCTTTCTTTGCAAAACCAGTCCATAATGTCTGAATGAAAAACAGTTCCAACTCTCAACGGAGAGACAACAGCAGAGTTCAATTCTCAACTGAGAATATATTCCAGAATCCTGAGATCAGCATCCATCCTTCAACAACGAGGTGGTCCATCTGAGGAAAATGAAATTTTGCCTGACCAAGATGCCCCCTACGTATACCCTATGTTACATGTGTGTGCATGTCATCCATGCATATTTCCTTGTAGTGGCCTGAATCACTAGGCCTCTGCATTCATGTCCTGCATTAAGGTGCCTGTCATCAAGTTTCCCAAAAGTTAAGCTAACATAAAGGCCCATGTATTTTACATTGTGCACTTTTAAATAAATATCGTACTGAACCCTTTTTGTGGTTCAGATTGAACCACCAGTCCCTGAATTAATGTTTTCATGACTCCTGACACACTGAAAGCCGCAAGAAGCCCAGCAAGAGGCCTGCCAAGACAGTATTATGAATAACAGTTATCTGTTTGCTTTATAGAATCACATTTCAGTCTGGTGAAGAAGGTACACAGAACCCATCTGCATAGATAGGGCCCAGCCATTCTGTCTCTGTTTAAGTGGATTACAGTGCTTGCATCAATAGAAAGCTCATGCAACGAACGAATAAATATGCCCTTTCTGTCATTTAGTGACGAGCAACCTTTGCTTCAGATAATACATCCCCATACTCTAGATATCAGTTGTACTAGCTGTGCTGGTCGCCTTGACACAAGAGATCTCTCTTCTAGACTGAAAGTCAGCCTCCTCCCAGTTACACGTCAATTGCACGTCATGCCCAAGTTGCACACAAGTAGGACAAAGTTCGAGCTGGTCATGCAAACTCCTCCTCTGTGTACCACCCACCTATGACACCTACCTATCACCTACCTATGACTCATAAAGTGTACACCCACATGTTCTTATCTCATGTTCTCTCTGCTCTGCCTCGAGCGTTCCTTCTTACGTCCTATGTACAAGATAAAATGTATATAACCCATGTTCAGAAAATAATTGTTAGAAGACCCTTCCTGAACCTCTGTGGTGATGGAACTGATTCTCCCTTTGACTCGAGTTATTGGAATAAAGCCCATTTTAACTCAGATACCTAACAGATAACTAACACAAGATCACATACAGGTCATTACTAACCTTTCACAGCCCAGGACACAAAAGGAAGTACGTGCCTTTATTGGCCTCACTTCATACTGTAGGCAATGGATTCCCCAGTATGCATATCTAGCCAAACCACTCATACAGTTAACTACAAAGGAGGCAGCCATTTTGACTGTACTCCCTAGGACACAAGAACACACCTTGGCATTTGAGGAATTAAAAAGAGCATTATATCACGCGCCATATTTTTATTTATTTTTACATTTGACTGTAGCGAGACTGACAGGATATGAACTGACATTATTTCAGCCACACATAGAGATCAGACGTTGTAATATTCTGAATCCTGCAACACTTTTGCCCTCAAGTACAGTAAATACACCACCACATGACTGTGTGGAAGTTATGAATATAGTGACAAGACCAAAACAAGACCTGACAGATATTGTACTCCCAGACCCTGACCTGACGCTCTATGTAGATGGTTCATGCATGAGAACGAGTGCAGGAGAATTAGTAGCAGCCTATGCTGTGACCACAGGAAATAGACACACTGTCTGCACAAGCAGCAGAGCTCATTGCTCTGACACAAGCCTGCATAAGAGCTAAGCACTTGAAAGTGAACATTTATACAGACTCACAATATGCCTATGGCGTAGTTCATGATTTTGGGGTCCTGTGGCAAGAGAGAGGTTTTTTGACCTCCCATGGGACCATGATTCAGCACGGCCAACTTATTCAAGCCTTGTTAGAAGCCATACATTTACCTACAGCCATTTCTATTCTGAAATATAAAGCTCACACCAAAGTTACAGACACCATTTCCCAGAGTAATGACCTGGCAGACCGAACAGCTAAGCTTACAGCACAGACACCAACAGACACGACAAGGACAGAGGTACCATTACTGACAATAAATATGACAGTCAGGGATCCCACTCAAGATGTACTCGACATACAGACACATGCCACTGCAGATGAGATAAAGAAATGGACTGAACAAGGAGGGGTCCAGACTAACCAAGGTTGGATGACTAAGGGAAAAAGCACATGGTTTCTTTCAGATTCTATGGTACAAGTAATCATCAGCGCAACACATAGTCCCGCACACTTAGGAGAGAAGGCAATGCTAGACAGTTTACAGAACATTTGGTTTAACAAGCACCTACGTGCAGCAGCGAAACAGAAAGTGCGAACATGTATGATCTGTGAACATGTATGATCTGTTGCCAGTTCAATCCAGGTAAAGGCATCCCGGTGGAACAAGGCGGATTCCATCCTCCTGACCACCCTTTTGAGGTTCTCCAGATGGATTATATCTAAATGGACAGATGTAGAGGTTACAAATATGTCTTAGTAGTTATGTGTGCACTATCTAGATGGACAGAAGCATATCCAGTTCCAGGTTATACTGCTGTGACAACAGCCAGACAGTTAGTGCGTGAGTACTTCCCTAGGTATGGATTACCTCGTGTGATCTATTCAGATAACAGTCAGCCTTTCTCCTCTGAATTAATGAAACAAGTGTCTCTTCTGTTAGGATATACTTGGAAATTCCATTGTGTAAGACACCCAGAAGCAGCAGGCCTTGATGAAAGACATAATCAGACAATTAAGACAAAAGTTGCTGAGATCTGTACAGAAAAAGGCGTGGATTGGATGGTGGCCTTGCCGGTTGCCCTCTTTTACATGCGTATGGTAGCTCATTCCAGAACAGGCCTATCTCCTTATGAAGTAGTGTTCGGTAGACCGCCAAATATGTGGGGTATGCCTATGCCTAAAAAAAAAAAATACCTGATGTTGACAGTAACATGCTGACAGATTACCTGGCTTCCTTGATTTCTGCACTACTCTCTTGTTGTTCACAGGTTGCTGCTGCCTTCCCTGACAACACCCAGGTCAAGGAACACGCCATTGTCCCCGAGAATTTTGTATGCATCCGGAATTTTGATCGTTCAAGTCCCCTTGAGCCACGTTGGAAGACGCCGAAGTTGGTGGAAGGACGTAAAGGCCGAACTCACCTTCATCACTACAAAAGATACTTCGGACTATTTGGAACTTTGGAACTTTTATAAAGAACACTGACCTTTGCTAGAAAAGACCCCTCAGCAGGAGTATAAATCTAAATTAAGATCTAGTAAGTCAGACGTAGTTTAATTGTCTAAGTCCACTCGGTGGTGAATCGGTTAGGCTAGATTTCTGACATGTATAAGATCACATACGAGAATAGTAAGAAAGGAAACATGAGAGAAAAATACTGCAAACTATTACGCAGTAGATGTATAGTTACTTTGATCATTGTTTTTGTTCTGTGCATTTTTATAATCTGTGTCAGTTTATTACTACATGTTTTCTTTCCTCTTGCCTCACATATGCACTCATCCCTTAACAATACTGTAGAGCATACATTCAGTGACCTGCCACCTCATGAACTGTCATATCGACTTGCACTACGTAACAATACTTTTATTCGTATGTTACACCATTCTCACCAGACCAGCAATGCAACTGATTGCTGGGTATGTGGCCAACTGCCTCCTTATCAAGAAACGAAGGGAGTTCTGCCCTTCTATCCTCTACCGTTCTCACACAATGGTTCATGTGGAGCATGGTTTGCCTTAATGACCTCAATAGATAGAAAGTACACAGCTTATCCAGGTGGCTGGATATATGAAAACCTGAATAAAGTAATGAATGACGCATGTTTTCCAGACAAAGACGGATTTCCTCAAAGGAAGGGAACCGATCTAGAGAATGAAGAGTACGAGCAGGGAAATGCATCCGTTAATTTTATAATGTTAAATGTTCAGCCCAAGCAAAATACAGGTCCACCTTTTATTTCAGTTCTACCAGCAAAAGGTGATTTATGTGTTAATAAGGAAGGCTCAGTACATATGGGACACAGCGAGTGTAACACTGTAGTAGAGTTTAGTGATAAAGGACTTTCTTCTTTCAAACCATCACGCCATACCTATTTCATTTGCGGTCAGACAGCCTATGTACATCTGCCCTTAGACTGGGGTGGGACTTGTTATATAGCATTCCTATTGCCACCTGTTTTCTTGGCCCCATCCCATTATCACAGAGATTCACAACTAGAACATGTTAGACAAAAGAGAGAGACAGATTCTGCAGGGATTGATCAGACTGAAACAGCTTGGGAGCAATATACAGACTTCAACAAAGGTTTCTTTTTCTTCGTTGGCCCCGTCCAAAACAGTAAACTGATACGCAGGTTAACAAGGACTCTTGAAACAGTTATAAATATAACTTCATCTGCCCTGGCGAACTTGACCCAGGAACAGTCTGCTATTAGACTTGTCGTTCTTCAAAACCGCCTCGTTCTAGACGTCATCTTGGCGGATAGGGGCGGAGCTTGTAGAGTCATCCGATCTAGTTGTTGCATTTTCATCCCAGATAATGCACCATCTGTGTACGAAGCAATAACAAGGCTCCACAAAATTGCTCATGCCATACATCAAGATCCAGGCACATGGACTTGGTCCAGTTGGCTCTGGGGTATAATATCTTCTTGGGGATGGAAAGTGCTGACCTTCCTAGGAATGATCCTACTTATGATATTTGGTTGCTGTCTCTGTTTACAGTGTGGCCTGGCCATTTGCGGCCTGTGTGCTACTGCCTGTATTCCCCATCCACGTAAACAAAGGATAAAAGATGAACAAATGATTCTGTATGATCAACTATACGGTCTCATGAATATAGATGTATCCTAAAGGGTTAAGTAGGGGACAAGGAGGGAATGAGGAAAATGAAATTTTGCCTGACCAAGATGCCCCCTACGTATACCCTATGTTACATGTGTGTGCATGTCATCCATGCATATTTCCTTGTAGTGGCCTGAATCACTAGGCCTCTGCATTCATGTCCTGCATTAAGGTGCCTGTCATCAAGTTTCCCAAAAGTTAAGCTAACATAAAGGCCCATGTATTTTACATTGTGCACTTTTAAATAAATATCGTACTGAACCCTTTTTGTGGTTCAGATTGAACCACCAGTCCCTGAATTAATGTTTTCATGACTCCTGACACACTGAAAGCCGCAAGAAGCCCAGCAAGAGGCCTGCCAAGACAGTATTATGAATAACAGTTATCTGTTTGCTTTACAGAATCACATTTCAGTCTGGTGAAGAAGGTACACAGAACCCATCTGCATAGATAGGGCCCAGCCATTCTGTCTCTGTTTAAGTGGATTACAGTGCTTGCATCCATAGAAAGCTCATGCAACGAACGAATAAATATGCCCTTTCTGTCATTTAGTGACGAGCAACCTTTGCTTCAGATAATACATCCCAATACTCTAGATATCAGTTGTACTAGCTGTGCTGGTCGCCTTGACACAAGAGATCTCTCTTCTAGACTGAAAGTCAGCCTCCTCCCAGTTACACGTCAATTGCACGTCATGCCCAAGTTGCACACAAGTAGGACAAAGTTCGAGCTGGTCATGCAAACTCCTCCTCTGTGTACCACCCACCTATGACACCTACCTATCACCTACCTATGACTCATAAAGTGTACACCCACATGTTCTTATCTCATGTTCTCTCTGCTCTGCCTCGAGCGTTCCTTCTTACGTCCTATGTACAAGATAAAATGTATATAACCCATGTTCAGAAAATAATTGTTAGAAGACCCTTCCTGAACCTCTGTGGTGATGGAACTGATTCTCCCTTTGACTTTGAGTTATTGGAATAAAGCCCACTTAACTTGGACACCACGGATCCTGTCTCTCATTTGATGCATGATACTTTGTTAATGCCTAGAAATTCTGCCAGGGTAATATTTTATTTACCACACATCTCCAGCCGGAGCAGCAGTTCAGTTCTGTTTAGAATCGTTCCCTGAAAAAGAAAAAAAGTTTGACAATAGGGAACCCACAAGGTTTGACTTCTCAGGGTGGGTATTAACAAATTATGAATCACTAAGTCATACAATGTAACAGTTGATATTAACTGTCTCAACGGGTGGGATAATCCTCGCCTTCGTGTCCTTAATAGAATTTAAAATTCTTGTTGCGATAGCTGGAAGATTTTGTATTCTATGTCAGGACCGACCGGAGGCTTTTGATTATGCCTGGTCAAAGCTTACCAATAACAGCAGAAGAAACATATGAGATAGGCTTGTAGTAAAACACCTTAAACATTGAATTGGAAGACTAGTCAGCCTCCTTCAGGATGTCCTCCAAACGAGAACCTAACATGTATGCTTTAGAGGCCATGGCGCCTCTAGCGGAATGAGCGCCATACACAGAAATTTCAATGCCTGCTTCTGACATTACCCATCTGACCCACCTAGCCAACCGGTCAAAAAGGTTTTGGAACCGCTAACAACAATTGACCCAAAGGTTCAGACCTATGAGC
This sequence comes from Lissotriton helveticus, assembly GCF_964261635.1. NCBI lineage: Eukaryota > Metazoa > Chordata > Amphibia > Caudata > Salamandridae > Lissotriton > Lissotriton helveticus. The sequence continues at coordinate 692,331,519 of NC_136068.1, forward strand.
AAGAGTGCGTTCCTCATAAACCTTTAAACATTGCAAAACACATAATTTACTATTGTGGAAAAGCAGGATACTCAACCGAACGTGACATCGTTTTCGTCCGTCTTGTAATGATGAAAGAGACATGCTGCGGGGAGAACATTCTTCCTGCCATATCCAATGCACGCACATCAGACATGAAATTAAACATAACAGCATGGTGAGCTTGGCTGATAACTGTTTCAGAGATGAATCTTTATTATCCGGCCAAGCCAAGTAAGGATAGAACCTTAGAGATATCCCATAACGTTGAATACCTGGGACGAGGAGGATTAGCCACCCTAATACCTTTGAGTAACTTACACACTAGGGGATGCATCCCCACCGGTTTACCATCAATAGAGTCATGGCCTGCCGAGAGTGCTGATCTGAAGTTGTTAACTGACCTTTAGGAAAGACCCGATTCAGCACACTCTGACAGAAAATTCAAAACCTCTTTTACATCTGAATCCCACGGGACCCACCTGCCATTGAAGGCACCAACCCACCCATTGCTTCCAGGAAGCTGAATGTCGTTTCCGGGTAGATGGAGCCCAAGCTTGCTGTATAAAGCCGGCAGCTGCCGGTGAAAGGCTGTCAATGCTCTTGTGTCTCCTGAGAGCGTCCACACCATGAGAGACAGTTGGTTCTGCAGGACCAGCGGATGGGGTGCTCCCACTGGGTCCTGGAGAAGTATCGGGAATATTGGGAGTTGAAAGGGAAGATCCACAGACAATTCCAATAATGTGGGAAACCAGGACTGAGTCTTCCACAACGGTGTCACCAACACTATCGAAGCCGCCTGTCAACGGACCAGGGCCGCCACTCTTGGGATCAGAGCAAAGGGAGGAAAAGCATAATTCCTCTGAGACCCCCAATGCTGAAGGAACGCGTCCATTCCCATCGCCATCGGGTCCAGTCTCCAGCTGAAGAAAAGCGGGAGATGGGCATTGAGACGAGAGGCAAAGAGGTCTATCTTGCAAGGACCTCACATATTCATGATCTCCGTAAATAGAGAAGGATGAAGCCTCCAGTCGCTGTAATCCCTCAGGAATCTGGAGTTCCAATCCCCACCTGATTGAGATGGCCCGGCAGGTATTCCGCTATGACATTGATCTTGTGATCCAGGCAGAAATGCCAGAACTCCTTCACAATGTTTTTTTTAATAATTCTTTTTATTAACAGTCATTGACATATACGTACAGTACATAGGATTAGGTAAGTGCTGTGACAGTGGAGACGTTCACCAAGCATCAATCAACAGTTTTCCCAATTGGAAGTCATGGGGAAGAGACAGTATCAAGATCGGTTTCATGGGGTGGGCTACAAACATTTCACCTGTAGGAATTCCATGGGTTCCAGAACTTGGTCCATTTCCGGGGGCAACCCCGAGCAGTGTGTACCGTTTTCTCCCTGAACATGCACCAGTCAAGGTCCTTCTTCCAGTCTGACAGGGTGGGTGTGCGTGAGTGGCTCCCCAGAGCCATACTATGTTCCTTTTTGCTATTGTAAGCCCTAGAGTGACCCATAATGTGTGATAGGTGTTCAAGTCAGTGGGCTCCCAGATGTTGAGAAGGCATCTGCGCTCTTCTGGGCAGAGAGAGATTTCAAGCACCTCACTGATTACCTCGTGTATTTTGACCCAGCAGGATTGGATGTGAGCACAGTCCCAGATGATATGGAAAAAGGTGCTTAACTAAGTGCACCCTCTCCTACAGTCACCTCCCCCAGTCACTCCCATGCATATCAGTTGGGGTCCCGTTACGTAGACCCTGTGAAGAACCTTAAGCTGTATGAGTCGCAGGCGTGCTAAGATGGCAACTACTCTTGGGAAGGACACTGCCTCCTGCCGCTCCTCATCCTCAATTAAAATGCCATCAGTCATCCACTTTCCTCGTAGTGTGTGTGTATATATTAATGAAATGGCCTTTTCTGGTAAATGTCCGTCCAGTATTCTGTCCTCTAAGGGAGACGCGTTGAGGGGGGAGGACCCAGCAGGGAGAAGCGATCTAAGTGCGTGACGCGCCAGTAAGTAGCAAAAGCGTTCCGAGTCTGCTAGTTCAAATTGCTCCTGCAGGGCAGTAAACAACTTAATCTTGTTTTTGTCCCAGAGATCTCGGACATGGGAGATCCCGATAAAGTCCCACTTAGTGAATCCTTTCAATTTCCAGAGGTCTCCCATTTGTTGGGAGTGCCACTGCAGGGTAGCCAATGTGAGCTTAATTTCCCATCCTAGGGACCTATTGGCTGCGTGCCACACCACCGCAGATTGGCTGGTTGGGCCTGTAAGGGGATATCTTTCTGGTTTAGAATACAGTACACTATTGAAGGTTCCCCCAGGGAGGAGCCAACGATCCATGGCATAGCCAGGGTCATCAAAACGACCATAAGTACAATGGTTTACGGCCACGAGGTGTGCCGCCCAGTAATATTTTTTGATGTCCGGTAGACTAATTCCACCGTTGTACTAGTTGAGGGTTAATTTCTGCAAAGCTATTCGTGGTTTACCACCCCAAAGAAGTTCTCTCTGAAGCCCTTCAATTTCTCTAAAATAAGAGTTAGGGACAGGATCAAGGGAATTCTGTAAGGCATATAGGAACCGGGGCAAAGACTTCATCTTAAAAAGGGCCGCTTTACCCAACAGTGAGAGAGGGAGAGCCTTCCAGCTCGCTATATCTCGCTTGAGCCTCTGCAGCGGGGGGACTAGATTACGGGAATAACAAAGCGACCGGTCTAGAGAAACAAAGATCCCCAGATATGTGAAGCCCTCCGTTGCGGTTGGTAAGGGGCAGTCTCGAGGCCTTCAGGGCGGGATCCCCTTGAGAACATAAAGGAGGAATTTCTGCCAGTTTACTCTGAAACCGGAATATCTACCAAAAATGGTCAGGATGTCAAAAACGGCAATCCAATATTTTGTGGGGGAAGCAAGATACAAGAGGATATCATCCGCGTAGAAGGAAATTCGATCTTCCCAGTTCGGGGACCACCGCAAACCACGGATGACTGGTTCTTTGCGAATCCAGGCCGCAAGAGGCTCGAGAGTAAGAGCAAACAAAAGGGGGGGAAAAGAGGGCACCCTTGCCGTGTCCCTCGACTGAGCTGAAAGTTAGCTGATTTTTTGTTATTAACTACCACGTAGGCTAGGGGTTCATGGTATAAGAGGACCACCCATTGTGTACCACCCGAGCCAAATCCCAGTTTGGTGAGTGTGGCGAATAGGTATGGCCATTCTAGAGTATCAAAAGCCATAGTGGCATCTAGGGAGATTATTAGTGCCTGTTTTTGTATAGTAGACACTCGGCCGAGGACACTGTGGACCCTGCGGAGATTCAGTGCCGTTTTTATACGCGGCATAAATCCGATTGGTCCGGATGCACCAGGCCTCCGATTGCTTTGATCAATCGATTAGCCAATAGTTTGGCCAGAATTTTGCGTTCTGCGTTAAGGAGCGAGATGAGGCGATAAGATGCACAATCTGTCCTTGGTTTGCCCTCTTTGTGAATAGTGACTATAGAGGCTATCCTTTGGTCTAGGGGGAGTATTCCTTGCTCCAGGCTGCTCACGTACATTGCTTTTAGATATGGAGCCAGCTCGCCAGGCAGCAGTTTGTACAGTTCTATCGGGATGCAGTTGGGTCCCAACGCCTTGCCTGAGAGTAGCGTATGTATGGCTAGAGCTATCCCACCTACGGTCAGAGGGCTATCAAGAAACTCACGGTCTTCTATGGAGAGTGTAGGGAGGGAGATATCTCGCAGGAGTTTGGCCGCCTCGCTTTCGGTATATGGCGCTATTGAGTTATCGGCGGTTTAAAAGTGGTCAGCAAACTGGTTAACTATGTCCTGTGGGTCCGTTGTGGGGCGTTACAGAGCTCTGGCCCACTCCTTTTTATGAAGCCAAGAAATTAGCTTTCCCGCCTTGTCGCCCAGGTCTTAGATCCTGCTCAGCTTGTCTCTCCCAAGTGCTTTTGCTTTTTCTGTCAATAAGTCTCTATAACTGTCTTGTTTAAGGCGAAGCGTGTGCATCGCTTCGGGGGTAACGTTGCCTGTCAGGTCTTGTTCTAGGAGGTAAATCTCTTCCTCAGCGTCAGAGATATCCTTGCGCTTGTTCTTTTTGTCACCTGAGATCAAAGACAGGGATGACCCCGGATCACTGACTTAAAGGCCTCCCACAGAGTTTGAGGTGAGTCCACCGAGCCTTCATTTTCCCTAAAGTAATCAGTCATGGGTTTAAGCAAGTCTTTGAGAATTTTGGGTTCGCGGAGGTACCAAGGATTAATGGCCACAGTTTTCCCATCCATGTTTGATTGATAACTAAGTGTATCCAAAGTGGAGAGTGGTCGGATATACCCCTAGCTAGGTGTCGGACCTCATGGATATAATCTATGTGCGAGGCAGGGACTATTATGTAGTCAAGTCTGGAAAGGCTGGTGTGTGCGCCAGAGGGAAACGTGTACTGTACGCTGTCAGGGTGACAGGTCCTCCACCCATCAGCAAGCCCCATTGCATCGAGAAAGCCAGGCAACCAGCAGTGTGACTGTCTAAGCACTCGGGTATGGGGGCTGATCCATTGTGCCAGAGAATGCAGAATTAAAGTCCTCTCTGAGTACGAGCAGACCCTCTGGTAAAGCCAGAAGGATGGCACTAAGGCCTCTAAACTTGATGGCCTGTAGGCCCGGAGGGACATAAACTGACATGAGAATGATGATTTGATCCTCCCAAGTGCCCGTGACCCCAATGTAGCGACCCCGGCTGTCGATCCATGTAGATGATATTGTGTGAGGAAACTACTTTCTGAACATTATACCTACTCCGCGTGACTTAGATGTAAATCCAGCATGAGCCACCATGGTGTAGCCATATCTAGGCATGACCTTGCATGTGTTACCAACTAAATGTGTTTCTTGGAGCATGACTACATCAGGCATATGCCTTTTAATATGCTGGAGCACTATGTTAGGTTTAATCTTGTCCCCAAGCCTATTAACATTCCAACTTAATAGCTTAATGTTTCTGTCCCACTGAGCATACATTGAAGATTATACAGTTGTCTGTGTATCTATTAATCCATTCGGCCTGTACTGTCAATGAAAAAAACAAAACCAAACAACAATTCACCCCCCAGCCCAACCCCCCATTCCAACCACCCCCACCCTGCTTCCCTGCAATTCGGGCGCCCAACTGCCCATGAAACCTGCAGAGTGCCTGTCGCCCCAACTGGTTGGCTAAAAGAAGAAAAAGAATGGGGTACGCCACCCGTCTCACTTCCCTCCCCCTCCCATAGTGTGTTTACAGAACCCAGTAAAGTCTCTGCTTCCTGATATTGCTAGGTAGCTGGATGGAAAAGGCGGGAAACCAAGAGGAGGTCCCTTCGGGTCATGGTGGGTGCTGGCCTCGATGGGGAAGTGCCTAAACACCCGGTATCATCAACTGCTGCCAAAGTCGATGTCAGTCCCTTTGCTGTTCTCTGGCATGAGCATCACGGCTGGTCTGTCCAGAGTCATGATTTGCTTGAATGTCCAGCCACTCTGAGGCCATGTCTGGCTGGCAAAAAAAACAAGTTTTTCCCCCTGACTCTACTCTGAGCTTTGCGGGAAAGAGCATGGCATATTTGAGTCCCCGGTCTCTGAGTCATTCCTTCGCTGCCAGGAATGATCTTCTCTGCCTCTGAACCAGATGTGTAAAGTCTAGAAAGAAAGTAATGTCAGCATTTTCATAGCAGAGGGGCGCTGTTGTTCTAGCGTTTTGTAGGATGACATCTCGGTCTCTACTCTCGCTAGTATAGGACGTGGTGGGGCCCCGGGTTTCGGGGGGCCTCCCGGCACTCTTGTGTGCTCTTTCTATCGTGTAGAATTTGCTGAGACCTTTAGGTTTTAGGTGCTTTACGACAGAATCCTCCATGAAGAGGTCAGGCGTCAGGCCTTCCGCCTTTTCACGGACCCTAGTATGCGTAGGATATTTCGTCTAATGCGTCCTACGTAGTCATCCAGCTTGTGCTCCGTAAATTTGAGGAATGTTTGCAAGTCATGTACATTTCTTTGAAGATGTGACATGTCGTCCTCCAGACTTGCCGCTGTAATTTCTACCGGCTTAATTTTCTCAATGGTTTTAGTGAGGTCTGCCCTCATAAGGTTCATTTCAATGGAAAGCGTATCCATTTTGTGCTCCAACGAGGTTCTGATCCCAGCTATTCCTTCCATTACATCCTTAAGCGTCAGTTCCTGGGTCTCATCTGGTTTGCTCTCGGTCTGGTTCCCGGGATGCAGACCGGGGGGCGAGTCTCTAAGGACCGCATACCGGTCCAGTCTATTGGACTGGATCGCTTTGTGGCCTTTCGGGCCCGTTGTTCTGGGCTTGTCGGAGGTAGCCATCGTACAGGTGAGTGCTGTGGCAGTCAGGCCTTGGTCCCCCTCCTTTCCCTAGGCGCTGCGTAGGTCGGGCGGCTCCATGTGGAGCGGCGAAGATTCTGGCAATTACTTCAACAGCGGAGCAGAAATCTCAGGTCGGGGGGGGAAGGATATTGCACTCTGGGCACCGATATCTGCAGAGCAATAACCCCATTACAGTCTCGGCCGTGGTGTGTTGCGGAGGGAGGGGAGGTGGGACTCCATCCACTTGGTCATTCGGCCCTCGGCGGATGGAGGGCCCCCGTGTGCTCACCCCAGACAGCACTCACCGGATCACCGTCGCCGCCACAGGAACTCCCCACCTCTGTTCCGGCGCACTAGAGTGTGGAGGTTTGCTGCATCAGCCACCAAGCAGGCCGGGCTTCCGCCGATCCGTTTGTTGGCTGCTTCCGGGGGCAGTTAATTGTATAAAACCCTCCCGAGAAGCAGAGGGGGAAGGGGGTACCCTCAGCATGCTCCAATCGGCAACAGTTGTGTGGTGTAAGGGCCGCTCCAGGCCAGAGTCGTGCCTTTTGCCAGCCGCCTCCTGTCAGATCCCGGCTGGAGACAGTACGCCAGGTCACGGCTCCGCCTGGAGTACAGGCTGCACTACGACGGAAGTCGTAACTCAGTCTCCGGGTGTCAGATCGACACAGTAGTATCCGGGGGGGAGGGGTCGATATTTGTTCCCTCCGGTGTCCGATTCTGGGTTCAGCTGGCGGATTTTTGTGGCGGATTGATGCAGGTGAGTCAGTGAGGACGGAGCTCTTGGTTTACGCGGCCATTTCCCTATGCCGCTTGGCCACACCCCCTCCTCCTCCTTCACAATGTTGACCACCATACATGACCTCGTTCCTCCTAGGCGATTGATGTATCTCACCGCCGACACATTTTCCATCTGGAGGAGGATGCAACAATTGCTCTTCAGAGGAGATACTGATTTTATCGCAAATTATCCTGCTAGTAACTCGAGGCAGTTGATGTGCAATTTTAATTCGTCGGCTGACCAACATCTGCCTGTGGCAAAATCTCCACATCGAGCGCCCCAACGACTGGCATCAGACTCAACAATGACATCTGGGGAGGCGCCAAAAATTGCTCTTCCCTTTCAAGCCGCCATGTGCTCCAGCCACCAAAGAAGATCCTCTCGAGCGTCTGGAGGTAAGGGAGTTAGGTGATCGTAATGAAACCTCTTTTGTATGTAATAAATCTTGAGGCACTGAAGGGCCCGATAGTGAAGAGGACCTGGAAAGATGGCTTGGATAGAGGAGGCCAGAAGGCCCACTATCCTCGCCAACACTCTCAATGAATTCATCTGTTTGGACAGAGTGTTTTTGATTTCTCATTTGATAGATCTGATCTTGGTCAAAGGGAGGAATAGTTGCGTGGAAATTGAATCTATTTGGAAGCCCAGAAAGTCTATCTGCTGGTTCGGAATGACCATTGACTTTTTGATGTTTATGACGTAGCCCAGTTCCTGTAATAGGGACATCGTCCACTCCAAATGAGTGAGGAGAAGATTCTGATCCTGAGCCAGGAGTAGCATGTCGTCGAGGTAGACAATCATGCGCACTCCCATTTCTCGAAGACGGGTAACCACTGGTTTCAAGAGTTTGGTGAAAACCCACAGGGCTGACGATAGGCCAAAGGAAAGTGTGTGATAGTGGTACCATTGCCCTTTCCATTGGAATTGAAGGAATTTCTGATGAGAGGGACACATTGGGACCGTGAGCTAGGCATCTTTCAGGTCCAAATGGACCATCCAGTCCTTTTCTAACAGGAGATCTCTCAGAAGATGGATGCCCTCCATCTTGAAATTCTCTGAGGTTTAAGACCAGTCTCTGACCCCCTCCTTTCTTTTGCACCAGGCAGACATTCCTGCATAACCCTTGGGGAATGAAGGGTCCTACGGCAATAGCCTGCATGGCCAAAAGATCTTGAAGTTCAGAGTCTGTTCTTGAAGGGAAAAAAGGAGAGACCGAGGAGGAGTCATCAGACATGGGGAATATAGAAGCTCTATCTTGTAGCCCTGTGCAGTGTGAAGGATCCATGCATTGGTGGTCAGACGTGTCCAGTTTACAACAAAATGCAACAATCTGCCCCATAGGGAAATAATCGGAAACAAAGGACTTACCAGAGGACTGGGAGTTGAAGTTTTGTAGCCTCTGTTAACACCCCTGTGAAGCGGCCCCATAAACCTTGAGACCTCGATGGGTAGAAGCCCACTTGGTCTGGTACTTGGGTCTAACCCCTGCGCCTGGGAGCTACACCACTCTGAGGACTTGGATTGACGTAGCGGCCGGTCGAGCGTCCCCTGCCACGCCCGGCCCTACCAGAGACCTGATGGAAAACTCTCTTCAAAGAAGATTGTGATTTATCCAGTGAGGCGAAGGTACTCACAAACTTGGCAATGTCTTTAGCAAACTTCTCGCCAAAAAGTTGTCCTTCAGCTAGCGGGCCCGGTTCGGATGAAGCTAGCTCCACCAGTTGCGGGTCAATTCTGAGAAGGACAGATTTGTGCCGTTCGGAGGACAAGGGGCAGTTGGCGTTACCAAGGAGACAGATCGCCCTTTGGGCCCACCTCCTCCAAGACCTCGGGTTGAATAGCGGCCCCAGTCTCCTGAGCCTGAAGGGCTAACTCTAGAATTTTGGCCAGCGGGCCAGCAATGTCTAACACCTTATCTTGGCACACCCAGAGGGCGCGATCGATCCCTTTTTTCAGATCCATTTTATATTTCTTCAAGAAGGTGGTCATTGAAGAATCTATGTCCAGGGTAACTGCCTCCTAATGGGCTAGATGAGGGTGTGGACATTCTGATTTAAGGCGAGCCCTCACATCTTTGTCAAAACTCTGAGTTTGCAGGACCCAGTCAGCTGAGCGGGGGTGGCCAATGTCGGAAGGGTCGAACAGAAAGGGGGAGGGGTAGACAGGGGATGAGGAGTGTTTGCGTTTCTTATCGCATTTCCGAGGCCTAGACTCTTGGGATGAGTCGGTGTCGGTTCCAGTATCGGTAGTGGTATCCTGGATCTGGATAGGAAGGGGCTGGGAGGAGGAAGGGCCGGGTCGCCATCTTGAGCTTGCTCTTTGGATTTGTAGAACTTAGAGTAAGTGTGCACATGGGGCCATGGAAGACCGGGGGGTTCAGAGGGAGGAAGGAGCTCGGGGACAGGAGAAGGCCCAGGGGGGAGGGTTTGGAGGTACCAGAAGATCTAATCGCTGGGAGATAGGTAATAAGGTGGAGGAGAGTGCCTTATACAGCCTGTCATCCAACTTTTTAGGTCTCGGCTAGAAACGCGCAAAGCGCGTTCTCGCCGGAGAACTATAGCTGTCGGCTCAGCCGACAACGAGAGGGAAGTGGAGACAAGAGCCGGCCACGCGCAGCACTTTTCCATAGGATAAGGTTGCGCACGCGAACTTCTGCTGTTTTCAGCAATGCTGAAAGAATCGGATCGCGTCGCGCGCCTTGGGAAGAGGTCACGTGACTGGGTTTGGAATGCAGGGCTGAGTCTGCAGCAGTGTTATTTATGGATTCTGACGTGCAATGTGCAGATAATGTTCCTGCCCCATCGCATCCATGTCTTTTGCTTCCCCTCAGTGTGCAAGCTTTATGTGAGGGTGCAGAATTGACGTATTTCCGCTGGTTCTGTGTGTTTGCTGGTATTAAAAGGTGACACATGTTAGCTTTATGCGAGGGTGTCGATTCCGCTGGGTCCGTGTGTTTGCAGGTATGAAAAGGTGACACGCGTTAGCTTTATGTGAGGGTGCCCAATTATCGAATTTCCGCTGGTTCTGTGTTTGCAGGTATGAAACGGTGGTACACTTTTTCAGAAGCGAGCACCAGTCCAGATATGCGGTGGCATCTCTGCTTCCTCATCCAGTGCGGGCCTCCCGCCCGCCACCGCAAGTTATCAGTACTGTGGAAATTTCCACTGCTGTGATACAGACACCAGGGGAAGGCTCGTGCTAAGTTGGCATGATAAAATATATGTAGGTGGTGGAAGGGGAGAAACACAAAGCCCTCTGCGGATGCTGTTTCTAACTTTCACTCGTACAAAAAGGAGGGCAGAGTACGAAGCTGAACAGTATATGTACACACCCCACCCAAGGCTTGTTGGAAAGGCAGAGTGTTAAATGATTGTTTCTCGAAATACCGCACTCCCGCTTACTTGCTTGTATTTCTGACAGTGTCCGCCACCGCCACTTTTCCACTGCAGTGAGGTTGGCATCATGAAGTCACTGACGCTGTTCTTGCTCGGCAGATGCTTCCTTTACACAGCGCCTGTGCCCCTGTCACAATGCATGTTTCCCCCCAGTCAGCGCATTTCCATGGGGCAAAACCCTCAGCCCAGCAAGCGTCTCCCTCAATTTGCCAACATAGGTAATTTTTGTGGCCACATTACTTTCAGCTATGCCGTCTGTTCCACACCCTATTTACCAGTGCCAAAAAAATACATAAAAATCGCAATTGGCTCGTAAAATCAGACGGAGGCACTGAAATGCCTATACATGCATGCTCTTTATTCCGGGCAGCCCGCATCGGCTGGGGGATTTGTTTTCTTTGTTTTGTTAACGCCGGCGATCATGCACTGAAAACCTGTGCCTTTGCAGAGATCTCCTGTTGGCCCAATCGTGGGCCTGCCTTGGAAGTCGTTGCTTGTGAAAGGAATACATGCTTTGAACACCCCAGATTACTACCTTCTCGTTAATACCTGGGTATTAACTCTGTAGTTTTGCTTAGAGCTGCAGCAATAGCATGATGACAACCCTCATTGGCAAAGCCAATAGGTCTCGCCTCTAGGACCCCAGATGCTGTGCAGCATGCTTAAAGAATAAAAAGAAAAGCCTTTGAGACTGCAGCTCACTCACCCTCACACACCCTCACTAGCCCTTACAGCCTCACACCCCTCACCCTCCCAACCCTCCCACCCTCACACCTTCACCCTCACACACCACATCACTCAGGAACACCACCGCATCACTCAGGGACACCACCACATCACTCAGAGACACCACTCAGGGGTACCACCACGTCACTCAGGGACACCACCACATCACTCAGGAACACCATCACATCACTCAGGAACACCACCACATCACTCGGGGACACAACCACATCACTCGGGGACACCACCACATCACTCGGGGACACCACCACATCACTCGGTGACCCCACCACATCAGCTAACCATTCACAAACAATGTTTATATACCAATTGCAAATAAAAAAAATAAATTAATGCAAAGCATTGTCATTTACAATGCCAGTAACTCAAACTTTAATGCTGTGAGACCTATTGCATTGTAAATGCTTGTTGTCTATAATGTCTTCCATCGACTCATCATAGTAGTATGCACATCATCTGGGGCATCACACACAGCTACCTCCTTTTGGTAGAACTCGCAGTCCGACAAGACTCAGCTGAATATAAAAAAATATATTCAATCAAAAATTCTCAGTGGGAAGCACAATTGTGAGCCAACACTTTCAACAAGCCAGGGCGTCAGGTGGGAGCAAGCCGGGGCAGTGGAGCACAGGAGATATCACCAAAAACTGTAAAAGCGCAGGACTAATGGTGGGGGTAAACCCCTACTTGCCTGCGCAGAGCAGAAGTGCCAAAAATTAGTTTCCAGTCAAACTGGAACAGCCAGGGTTAATGCCCTCGAGCACCGGAACACAAACGCTGCCTTAATTATGGAAATCGGGCCCGGTGTGTGCTCCAGTCTGCCAGCTGCGTGAATCTCCGATGTAGCCTGGGGCAAGGCGTCTGTCCGGCAATGAAAGGGAGCTGCGTGCGCCCACGAGCTCGTGCAAGCTCCCGAGATGCACGCTGGCTGCCCGGCAGGGCTCCGGCGTGCGTCTCGCTCCTTCGGGGAGGCGGGGGGGGGGGGGGCAGTCCCAGCTGAGCGCGTAAGGCAAACGGGAAAAGCCAGCAGCGGTGAGAGGCAATCTGAGGGGAGAGAGCCGAAAGCGCGACACACGCTCAAAGTACAGGAAAAACTAGCAAAAGGGGCGCATGTCTGAAGCGGAGCGCGAACGCCCGATACAGTGAAGGTAATTAACGTGCTGCACAATGCATGCTGACAATAAAGAAAACCAGTATTACCATAAGCACAAACAGTGTATCAGAGCGCAAATAAACATTCAAATAATTAAATATCAAGGCACAAGTGACAAAGTAGAACTAAATGGAGAGGCACTTATCTTGACTGCAGAGCAGCAAAGAAAGAGGAAGCCAAGATGGTGTCTCTGTTTTGTTCACTTTGATGTGTTGCCATTGGCTGTTTGAGGAGGCGTGGTTCAAAGCCTCATGGGATATGATGTTTTTTACTATATGTAGTTTACTTTTCATTGGCTGCTGTTGAGTCAGTAAAGAAATTGAGAAAGCATAATCAGAAGCCTCCGGTTCTGACATACAATTGCAGATGGGCAGTTCCAGTGGTTTGAACTAAACTCAGAAGATCTGGATGCAGAGTGTTGCGATCAGTGTTACTTGTGGAGGTACGGCAAGCACATAATGTGGGGTGTTTTTTGTATCACAGGGTAGTGTGGACTTTGTTGTTTATGAGGTTACTTTGTTGTTCCATGAGGGAACGCAGATTCATTTTGAGCGCACTAAACTCAGCGCGTTTTTTGCAGTAACATTCAGTAAGCTATTGTGCACAGTGAGAGGATAATGCATGTTTGCACAGTTCCTTTTTTTTCTTTGGTTGGCTTTTCAATACAGTTCTTTGCACATAGTAGGAGGTATTGGTACTTTTTCATCATGCTGCATGGCACAAGTTAATTCCACACAATTTTTGTTTTTGCCAAGAGTGTTTGTATTTTAGGAGATGGGATAGCCATCCCCATATATGCAACACCCTGTATATCATGTTGAAGCTTAAAATATTTCGTGTTATCTTTTACAAAGGCCCCTGAAGAAAGAATGGTTCACTCCCAAAATGCATTGGGCAACTGATGTTACGGACGTTTAAGTTGTTGGTTTGGATAACGTCTTGTTCACATGGCACATCGTGTTGTAATGAATTCATGAGGATGCATACAATGAATTTATGTATATAGTGAGCATGTCATCAATGTGTAAGGTTCTAAAACATAAAGAGTTACATATAAAATTGTTTTCGCAGATTACTTTGATTATGTGAAAAGTGTAACATATGCTGTGCAACCAGTTATTAAGTGAAGATTCACTCGTTTATATTGTCTGAAGATCATGGTGCCATGGAGGATGAGGTTTGCTTTGGCCTTAAGGTTGAAGGTGAGGTGCTCCATGTAGTTAACATCTGTGTTTATGGAGGCTGTGCATCTGTATGAGTCTTCATACATATTGGTGATCCCTCTTCTGAGTTTGTGTTGTCAGTCTTGTCTGATGATCTTGTACCCATAAGGGAAGGCCATTGCGATATTTGGGTTGGCTCTGGTGAGTCATATTTTCATGAGGAATAGGAGGTCTGGTACGAGTGTTGAGGAGGAGGCACGATATTGCTGTGCATGGTGTCATATTGGATATTTTGAGTGATTAGGAGTGGATGAATTGCAGCATGTACTGTGTGTTTGCGTGGCGGGTAGCGTGTTGCAGGTGTAGTGGCAGGAGGTGCAGGTGAAGGCTCCTTCTGTGTCATGCAGAGCAGCAGCCTGGGTTGAGGGCGTGGAAGAACACAGTTGGGTAGCAATGGTTTGGGTAGGGCCAGAGTTCCTGGCGCTGGATGCAGATTAGGTGCAGACTGGTGCAGACAGGTCGCCCTTTGACATGCCTTTGGTTTGCAAGCGGTGCACCACTGTGCACGTCTGCTGCACTTCTGTGTTGCTGCTGCATTAAATACGTCCTGGGAAGGTGAGAGAAGCAGGGACCGGAGAGCATGAGGTGGTAAAAAGGAGAGCAGGAAAAGGAAAACAAGCTGGAAGCAGCAGCAGGTAAGAGAGAGAAACAAGAGAAACGAGAGAGAGGAACAGACACAGGAAGTTAGAGTGAATGTTGGAGAAGGCCCAGTAAAAAGATACATATGAGCAGCGAAAGAGTGAGAAGGGTACAGAGTGCATAGGAGCAAAGCAAAAGATCACAGACAAAACTGAGCAAATGTAAAAGCAGAGCGAGAGAGAGCAGGCACAGAGAACAGAGCAAGAGAGATCAAAGAGCAAAAGCAGAGGCGAGAGAGATCAGAGAGCTTAGGTAGAGCGAGAAAGCAACAGACACAGAAACAGAGGTGGAGAGACATTGGCAGAAGTGGGAAGCAAGTACAGTACCAAAGAAACCAGTTGAGACGACAGGAGTCTCGGATGAGGATCTGGGAAATACGGTCCGCAAGGGCTAGTCAGATGACCAGTGCAGGTAAGGGCAAGGTGCTGAGTCTCACCACCTGCTTAATGGCTGGTCCACATTGCAGCAACCATTTAATGTGCTCAGTAGCTTAAATAAAGAGGTACCTTTGTCTCCAAGACCGATGCTTTTATTTTACTGAAAGGTACATTTAGCATAGGACAGGGTTTTCAAAAGTCAAATCCTCCTGACAATCATATCTGACCTTCACACCCCTGTCCTGGGCTCTTTACTCCTAGATCCACTCATGCATCGCTGTGGGCCCTTCGATCTTTGGACAACAGGCTGCACAACCTCAAAAGCAGCTTCTTGCACTCTAACATGTCTCTGGCACCCAGGCGGTAAAGAAGCAGATTCTTAAGAGGAAAGGAGAGAAAAGATGGTAAAAGAGGATAGATCAAGAAAAAGACAGAAAAAGATATGCGAAGTAGCATGCGATGACAGAAAAAAATGTAAATGACAGATACAATTTTTCAAAGAAACTGACGGAAATAAATCAAATTAGTAAAGGCTGAGTGGGAGAAGATATAAATTGTAAAGCAGATGATGAGAAAAAAATGTAGGAAAAGATACTAATGGCCTCATTTTGATCTTGGTGGACAGTCCAGCGGTCTGCCAGGAGTCTTAGCCATTGTCTTGGCCCCCATGGCACAGGACTGCCCCACATATTTAAAAATCCCTGCCTGTCTGGCTAGGATCTATGTGCTGTGGAGGGAGCCATCATTGTGGCTGCTCCCTTCACAGCACTGAAGGTTTGCTCAATGTGCGGCAAGTTCAAAGCACATTATTGGCAAATGTTTTACTTTATAGAAAGCAAACTCCCCTAAAACGACGAAACACGTGTTGGCTAAAAAAAGAAGGCTAAAAAGAAGAGCCCAGTTGTCCGAAAATAAAACCATCATAAAAAGACATCAATGCGTGTGACAGTGCATTTTATTTTAATTTGGATAGGTTGCTTCTGCTTAAGGCTGTATGGGTCCTTTCTGTATTTTTCTTACCAGTGTCTGTCATGGAGATTCTTATTCATCCCTGATTTCTCGAGCAGGTAAAATGAATGACGGTTGACCCACACTCAAGAGGAAAAGATGAATGTTATAGTGATTTGGCAGTTGGCTGCCAGGTCAGAGGTTTATTCAGACCCTCTGCCAGTGTAAACCTGGAGCTATCCCTGACTCCAAATAGAATGCAGAAAGTCGTGGAAGTGCTCCTGCTATGCTAAACTCCAAAATACGCCCCGAGTTTCCGAAGAAAGGAGATAGAAAATACAAAATACTAGGGATAAAGGCAGAGATAGAACTAGGTAGGTGGAACACGAAATAAAACAGTAAAATGAAAAGATTGAAAAGTGTAACATCAGATACAAATTTAAAAACTTGGGCAAATGAGATGAAGGGCGAAACTTCAGACAAAAAAAGGAAACTGGACTTGCAAAAATGAACTCAGATCTGCATGAGATACCTCCTAGACCGTTCTTCACCTTTTGGCACTTACACCCCATCTTCTGATCTCGAATGTGTGAGTTGGAAATAAGAGACAGTGCAAGGAGCTGGATTCAGTGCTTTCTTTCATATTATGTTCAGGCAGTGGCTTTGTATACTTTTCAGTCTTTTCTTTTGTCACCTGCGGAGTGCAGCGGGGAGGATCTCTGAAACTGATATTCTTTAATACATATTTAATTCCCCTAGCCAAAGTGATCAGACATCATGGCTTTCCCTTGTCTTGATACGAATATGTTACTCAAAACATTGCCCTGGATTCCTTCCGCTTGCCATAAAATCATCAAATGGGACTGGATTATGGAAATACGGTTTATTTTGCCACCCTAAATACACTATACACCAGATTAATTTAAACCAGAACTGGGCAGACTTGGTCCTAGACCTCCCTCTTCCGGAGGTTATTTCTGTCTGATTTAGTGGTCCTCTTTGACTGCCCTTGCCTAGGCATACCTCATTGAATGCATTGTGTATCACAGTAAGTGAATGCGCCTTGGCCATTAACTAAATCTCTTTCTGATTTAAATAATCAATTTTATTTTCTATTAAAGAATTCTGATTTCAAAAATAGAGCAACACAAAATGTACAACTACTTGTGTAATGATAGAAAAAGTGCACTATCAACAATTCATGAACATTGATATACAAATACCCTATAAATAAATGTCCCCATAGGTTGTACACATTTCTTCCGAAAAACGTAAACACACAACATCTTGGCCGAGATTTACAAAGCTTTTTTCATTTGCAAAGGAAACAGGCCGTTTGCAAACAAAAAAAGGCACTTTAACATTTGCAAAAGTTCAATTTGCGATTCGGTAACCTATTACCATATCGCAAATTGGGTTTGCCATTCAGGATTAGGAAGGGGCGTGCTTAGGGCATCCCTTCCTAATGTGACCAAAATGCAGAAGCAAAACAGTTGTGAATAAATGTAGATCTGGTCCAAGTAGTTTCCGTGTAGGTTTATTCCATGTAAGATGTTACAGGATAGAGCCCCACCAGGAGCAACCTCCCTGCTGCTCAGCCCATCCACTAACTGACTCACACACTCACCAACATTCCACTCGTCAACATTCACTCATCACAGTCACAATGGCTGAGCAGCAGGTATAACACATCTCCTTTCTTTATATTAAATACAGAAAGACTATAAAAGGAATAACGATGAAGTTTGAAGCAAGCAAAGGATGGCATATGAACAATAGCATGCAACAGAAAGATAACAAAACCATTGCCCCAAAGAAGTAAGGTAGCCACGATCTAAACCAAACGCATGAAGAAAAAAGATGGAAAATATCGTGCACAGGAAATATATTAGGAGAGAAAAAGGAACACAATTAAAAATGCACTCATGCACTATCTCCCATTCTACCACATCAAAAACATGCACAACCACACCACAAACCACAAACATACCCATATAACTCAAACATGCTAACTGGCCAGGCAAACATGAACAAAGTAAACAGAGTGCCAACCACAAGGT
Organism: Lissotriton helveticus; assembly: GCF_964261635.1. Taxonomy (NCBI): domain Eukaryota; kingdom Metazoa; phylum Chordata; class Amphibia; order Caudata; family Salamandridae; genus Lissotriton; species Lissotriton helveticus. Next base: position 692,349,221 of record NC_136068.1, read on the forward strand.
GAAGAAGAAAATTATCCAACTCAATAACTAAAATTCACCCAAGCCGAAGCATGGATGGAAAGGCGCTCCACACGGAATCTGTGAAAGTGTAACCCTACAACACAGAAATGGTAAGAGAAACAACAATAACTAGTAACAGAACACTCACTCATGAAAATCTGGCTTCAAATTAGCCCTTCACCCTAACCCGAACTTTGAGTGGTACGTGTGGACGGACGCTCCACAGAGAACAAGTAAGAATGCACAACTACACTCACTCATGTAATTAAAGAAAGCAGCACTCACTGGAAACAAACTCACTCTGCAAAAATCTGGCTTCAACTCAGCCCTTCACCCAATCCCAAAGTAAGGGCAGTACGTGTGGAAGGACGCTCCACACAGAGCATGAGAAATTGTTCACCTCAACACCCAATAAAAATTAAATGAAACAGCAATCATTAAGAATACACTCACTTCAAAATACGGCTTCAACTTAGCCCTTCGCCCAAACTCAAAGTAAGGGTGGTACGTGTGGAAAGGGACTTCATACGAAACTTGAGAAAATGCAAACTCAACATCTAGTAAAAAATGTACGAAAAGCAGCAATCAGAAGGAAAGAAAACACTCACTCTCTGAAATCTGCACTATGATGGGTGGTAATACAGCACCAACCCATAACCACAAAAAGTGGGAGACACTAACACAATCAACAGAAAGAGTGGTAAAACTGCATCATCCAACAATAATCTCACTGTTAAAAGAAATGATGATACAAGTAATCAAGAAGAAAACACCTCACAGCCATGACTGCATAAAGCGAACACACAACCGAATCAGCCCACACAAAGCACACTCAAAACCAATGCGAAACATAAGAGAAGCCATCAATAAAGCATTGATCCTTAGAGAATCATGAATCAAAAATAAGGCATTTGAACACAAGAAATATGAAACACTGGGAAAGGACACGTGAGAACCACCGGTAAGCGATCTCTCACACAAGTGTGTATTAACTCGGAACTAAACGAATGTCACACAAGAATGTTTCATGGTAAACGGTGTCCCAAGGTAGAAACAAGTCCAATTGTAGATATATCCCAGGAACTCAGCCGAAGAAGAAGGAGAAAACATAAAGCAACTCCCAAATAAAAAAAAATGCTCTGTACTCACTAGCTCGTAATAAAGACACAGATAAAGGACATAGACTCCCATGACAGAGCGACAAACAGAGAACTGCTGACTTCTGATATCTGATTACGCAATCTTGCTGTGGAGGCATACCTCAGGCAAATAGACTGACATTGCTCCTTGTAATATGCCTCAGCTGTTGTGAATCTATCTAGGACCCTAATTAGATATCCCCGATTCATGCCCTTATGCGGTTATAACAAAACATACCCTTATAAAGGCATAAGAATCATGTCCATATTCAGGCATAGCCCATGCAGTCCAAATACGGCAAGGCTACTCCCATAGACTCCTAGAAAGCACAACGTGTTCTTTAAACAAACCAAGCCTCCAGCAGCCCGGGAATTCCCCCTGCTTTTGTTTTGATTTGCACAAGAACTCCTGGAGTCCAGAAAGAACTGTTAGTTCTTGGTGACGTCTTATGTCCAACCTTACGTCAAACACGGCACCTTTCAGGTATAAATATACCAACGTTGCCTTAAGCAAACACACGGTGGTGGTTTGGAGCAGAGCGGCTATCTACTTGCCCGACGCCCAGCTGATGCGAGAGCCGAAGGAAGCCGACCCTCCCTTGACGCACTGAGAGAGACGCTGTCTTTTCTCTTGCCGAGAAATCCAGCTCTGGTGTTTCCAGTCACCCTTGCGGGTTGCTGGGAGATCGAGTCCTGAGAGAGAGATACAAGACCTCCTACATTCTAGAACCAAGGTACGGAGCTGACTAAAACCTTAAGAGAATTCTTGATTCAGATTCTTGGCAAAAAACCAACTTAACTTAAACTGCAACTTACTCACTCCTTCCCACGTATTAGGCTTAGGTCAGGTACACCGGGGTAGGCGTATCTTAGAAGCACCAGTTGAGTACGTTAGTCAATGTTTTTATGTATGTATATATTTTATCTGTTTTAAAGTATCATATGGCTAAGAAACCATATCAATGCTTTTACAGTATTATTTCATAATACTCCTTTTACTGTACGCACTTTACTACATGATAAGTATTGCAACTGTGGCAATTCATTTCTCTTGCATGAGAAAGAAGTCTGCTCAATAAATAACACCTTTTATTGAAAACGCCCGTCTCTCTATTTCTCCGCACTCCGGTGAAACTAAGTATGCACGATTGACTGAGTAAAATAGTTGTCTATTGTTTTCACACGACTCTAGAGATATACTCTTTATTCTGAGGGTGCAAAGTTGTCATGTTTATGCGGTTGTCAGAAGCGAATCCCTTCTTGTCTAAATCAGGAGAGTTAACTCTTTCCTGAACATTCGAGAAAGTTTCTAGTGACCTCTGAGCTAGCTGGCAAAACTAATTAAGTCTAATATAGTCAGTAGAGACCTAGATGACCTCAGTCCTATGTCTAAACTGCTGTTTATATTATTCCAATGCGCAGAGCCTATTGGGAATATAGGAACTACACTACATGGCGCCCAACGTTTGGTAAGGCGATAAACGCAAGACGCTAGAGTAACTCAGTCGTGCTTTTTCACACAGACCCTTTTTCCCGTAAATACTCCAAAAGACGTCTGGAGTGGGTAAAAGGTTAATATCCGCCGGAACTTAGTAGGAAGAGATTCCTATGTATTAGTTTTTGGTTTAGTCAACGTTGAAGGATACAGTGTTCCAAAATATTGTGCACCTAATCTTTGTTTCCCTTGAAACTTGATCTGCAACAAAAAACTTTCTGTTAGTAAAAATGACGGAAGGTGAAGACGAAAGGGAGGAAGCTAGATTAGCAGCTCAACTCCTAGCGGATGACACAAGTCTCCAAGAAAATGACCCAAATACTATAATCATTCCGGTAAATGTAAGAAAAACTATAACTAAAAAACTTATAGAAAATGGAGTATCATCACGAGGTGGTACAGTCATATTCGTGGTAGAGGCACATGAATATCGGCAGACAGAGGTATTCTATTCATGGATAAATTTTCGAGCAGCACACGCTGTGACACACAAATTCCACTATTACAAAATAGAGGAACCTCCAGAGGAATACGCTCCTTTCGAGGACGTTGAAATCCCACTAACTTACCAAGAGCACCTGCTCTGGTTTAATGGCGCCCTAAAACATCAAAATCACATCACCAGGCTCGGTCCACTAGGTAGACCAGGAGCTACGTGGCGGGTTCTAACCAGCTACACACCACATCCCGACATTGAGAAGATGTCAAGTGTAGAACTTTTCGTTAAAATAAAAGAATTAACAAAGGCATATAGAGAATTAGTTCAATTGGCAATGGATGATATAACATACCTCCAGAAATTGAAAGAAACAGATATAGCAGAACAACCTTTTGAACTTGCCAGAATCATAGAAAAATCCTATGAAGAACTAGGTAGAGATAGTTTGGGTGGGAAACCAGTAAAACCCCAACTACTTGAAGATCCTGAAAAAATATTTATTAAAAATAATCTGAACACTCCAAAAAAGAGTTGGGAGGGTAATAAACAATCCACTCCCAGGGAAAAACAATTCCAGTCCAGAGGAAGGTCTCCTCAACGGAGAAATAGATCTCCAGAACAAGGAGGCAAGTCTCCCCAGAGGGAGCCCTCTGAGAAAAGATACAACCTTAGAGATAGGGATAAATAAAGAAAACCTGACAGATATCAAGATATTGATACACGTCCCTCTCGATCTTTTCAGACTTCCTCACAGAAATCGGAAAGAAGAGGACGGTCAGAACACAAAGAAGAGCACGTCAAGTCCAAAGACAAGGAACCTGCTCATCAAAGTAAAAAATTACAATTTCCAAAAAAGAAGGTAGCCAGTATTAGAATAAAACATGCCGAGGGTTCTGAGGATACAACTGAAAAACGGAGAGTGGGCCCAGACAATGCTAGACAGCACAGCAGAAGTAACCATAGTTCGCAAGATCTTGATGAATCTTCTGGAGACAGTGAACACGAATGAATACATTCAAGTGGAAACTGCAGACACCAGAGTTAGCAAACCCCATAAATGATATGAAATAACATTACGTATAGAGGGGGACAAGAGTAGGAAAGTAAGGGGTCTCTTTTGGGATAACCTTTCGAAAGACTATGACATCCTGTTAGCTGAGAAAGACTGGCCACCAGAGTTTGTCAGGGAGTGCCCTCATGGCGAAGAAATGATTATGCCTGCCTTCTCAAATGATATTCCAATTCATAAAAAATACACATTTGCTAGAAAATGGGCAGTGGCCCAAGCTCCTGCATTATATAAAAATCATGTAGGATGGGATGTGGATTCTCCTCACCATAAAATCCAGTTAAAAAATCAATCCACTGCACAAAGGCAGTACCCAGTTAAGCAAGAAGCTAAAAAACAAGTCAGGGAGATTTTAGATCAACTTGAATATCAGGGGGTGATTGAAACATGCACCTCACAAATGAACAATCCTTTGTTTCCTGTCTCCAAGCCAGACAATTCATATTGTCTAGTTTTGGACTACAGACACCTAAACTCCTGCTGCAAAACATTTGCAGTACAAAACTCACACAGTGCAGCACTAATGAATAACATCGTGCGCAAAAAATATAAAACGACATTAGATATCTCGAATGGCTTCTTTTGTCAAAACATTGCACCTGAAAGCAGGTATTTGACCGCTTTCTCCTGCATGGGGTCGCAAAAACAATTCTGTCGACTCCCACAGGGATTCAAGAATAGCCCAGGATTATTCTCAGCAAGAGTAACAGAGTTACTACAAATGTATGATGATGAGGCATTATCTTATGTCGATGACATCTATCTTAAAGACGACGACCTGGAGACACACTTGAAAAGAGTGAACACCATAATACTTGGGTTCGCAGCTGAAGGGTACAGATTCAACTTTAAAAAGTCACGAATTGCCCATCTAACTGTCCTGTTTTTAGGATATGAATTATCAAGTGAAGGCAAAAGCCTAGCAGACAATTTCTTAGAGAAATGTGCTGTACTCCAAGCGCCAAAAACGCTGAAGAACTTACAATCAATACTAGGTTTCCTGAATTTCGAAAGAACATACATTCTAAATTATGCAGAGAGGGTTAAACCTCTCTATGAATTATTAAAACCTGATTTCAAACCAATTAATTGGACTCAGAAACACATAGAAGTTTTAAGATCATTACAAACAGACATGTTAACTAAAACAAAACTGCAAACACGCGAAAACATATGCAACCTTGTAATCCGAGTCATCCCAGGAAGATGCGGATTCACGTACCTGACCTCTAATGAGGGAGAAACGGTACCAATAGCTTACAAATCACATTTGTACACACAAGCTGAAATGAAATTCAGTTCAACTGAAAAAATTCTAACTGCGGTTCAAACTGCTGTAGCAAAAGAAAGAGCCCTAGTTCAAGGGAGAAACATATCTGTTTTCACAGCAAAATCTGCCCTTGAGGCATTGACAAGCCCACGCAATCTAAATGCTGTGGCCAAAGCTTCCCATTATGACACGCGGATAACAGAATCCTCCAATTCGGCCAGGGAATCCTTCCTAATTGTTAAGGAGCTGCTTAAAGTACCTAACTCTCCTTCCTCCAGTTCCCCCCCGGTGGACCGAAGTAATGATCTAGCCACCTATTTTGACGACAAAATCGCCCGTATTCTAGCTTCCCTCCCCTCTCCTGGTCCCGCCAGCCATTTGGACAATCCTCCACCTCCCAGCCAGACCGAAAATAATCCCCGCCCTCAACTTGCGACATTCAGGCCAGTAACATACGTAGAGGTAGAACGAACCATGACCAAAATGAGAAGCGGATCACCTCTGGATCCGGCTCCCATTAGATTTCTCAAAACCGTGGCCCCTGTCATCGTCCCCACGGTCATGGAGCTTATTAATAGCTCACTTGCCCAGGGATCTGTTCCTGCCAGCTGGAAGAGCGCCGTGGTAAAAGCACTCCTTAAAAATCCCCAGCTCGATCCAGCAGATATGGCAAACTACCGACCAATATCACTCCTTCCGGCAATCAGCAAGATAGCTGAGAAACTGGTCAACGGACAATTGTCCCAGTTCTTTGAAACAAACAACGTCCTACGGGAATCCCAAACTGGATTTCGCCCGGGTCATGGCACAGATACTGCCCTCCTCGCCGTCATCGAGGAGGCAAGGCGCATACTGGATTCAGGAGGGTCAGTGGCAGTGATCCTCCTGGATCTCAGTGCAGCCTTCGACACAGTTAACCATCGTGTCCTTCTCCACCGACTCGCGGCAGCAGGGATCACCGGGACGGCACTCAGCTGGATAGAATCCTTCCTCACCGGACGCATGTTCCAGGTATGGGACGGCAATTACCACTCATCCACCCTCCCCCTCACAAGCGGGGTCCCTCAGGGATCTTCCCTGAGCCCGACGCTTTTTAATGCATATATGGCCCCTCTTGAAGACGTGGTGACACCATTTGACATAAAAATGGTAAGCTACGCTGATGACACTCAACTGGTCGTCTCCTTATCCCAACTAGTCGACCACCCAGAGAACCTGGCCAACTGTCTCACACAAATCCACAGCTGGATGAGTGATTCATCATTAAAATTAAATGGGTCTAAGACGGAAGTGATGCTCCTGGGAAAACAATGGGCGACCATCCCCCCTACAGTCTGGCCTGACGTGTACGGAGAAATCCCTTCTCCGAAGCGTGAAATCAAAACCCTTGGAGTGTGGCTAGAACCTGAGCTCACCATGAAGACGCAAGCGGCCAAAACTGCGGGTACCTGTTTTGGGCTCATGCGTACTACCCGTAAGATTCTCCCCTTATTACCACCTGCTTCCAGGAAACTCCTTATCCAGGGACTAGTATTGTCCCGTCTGGATTATAGCAATATGGTCTACCTGGGAGCCCCAGAGGCCACATTGACGAGACTGCAGCGGACACAGAACGCTGCGGCACGTCTGCTCATGAACCTTCCCTCGAGAGTGTCAGCAAAACCAGCCCTCAAGGCCCTGCACTGGCTCCCTGTGCGCCAAAGGGTGGAATTCAAAGCCATGTGCACGACACACAAACTAATCAACGGATCTGGCCCTGCGATCCTCAGCAGCTTGGTCACCCCCTACAAAGCATCCAGATCCCTCCGTTCGGAGAATGAGCACTTAGCCAACATCCCCAAATTCAAAAGGACACGCACAGGAGGACGACGATTCTCGGTTCAAGCGGCCATGGGATGGAACTCCCTCCCACGCACCCTCAGACTGGAATCCAGTTACCTGGTTTTTCGCAAAAAACTGAAAACGCACCTATTCCCGAAATAAATGTCCCTCCTCCCTTCCCTTCCCTCAATGGATATCAACCTTTTTACAGCGCGGGGATGCCCTTGGGTCACCAGGCGCTATACAAATCGCTAAATAAATAAATAAATTAGATCCAAAATGGATACAATGGGAAACTTCTCTTGCTGCAGAAGACGTGAAACACGCTTTTGATCCGAAACTGAAAAAACTAGAAGATCTAGAATACGAAAATGAAGATCCTCTGCCAATCGAAATTCTCCCTCTCGAACAGTACACATGTGTGATTTACACAGACAGATTTGCACAACATTACGTTGTGGGAAAACAAACTTACAATGCAGCGTACGCGATTGTTAAAGGTCGATGGCGCTTAGGTAAATTCAGACCATTAATTGCCAAAACTGAATCACTCGAAAACTGTACAGCTCAGCGAGCTGAAATAAGATCTTTAAAGATGGCGCTTGAAAATGCCGATCGCGAATTCCCCACACTAATAGTGTGCGATTCGCATTACTGCGTCAAGTCTTACAATAATGACATGCAGACCTGGATTCAAAACGGTTACAAAGATGACACAGGTGCCACAATAAAGCATAAAAAGCTTTGGGAACAAGTAGTTCTTTTACAGAAAGAACTACGAAGGACTCACGTGATAAATACACTGAGTCATTAACGTGATGGCGTTCACGTTGCAGGGAATTCATTGGCTCACAGAGCCACAGCGGTAGCGGTTCAACCGGCTTCCGTAGCCACAAAAAAAGCGTTCTAAAAAACACATAGACGGAGAAACCATGCTGGCAGTAAAAGCCTCATTAAAAGGCGACTATGCAGTATTACCTCTCAGCTATCCACTCAATAATACATACATAATTGATGCAAACTCCGTTCCTTTTGCCCAAATCCCTGGAGTGGGGGATAGAGTAATTCCAAACACAAACCGGAGGGCTTACTTGATTCAAGAAGCACAAATGGGACAGAGTCTAAGGCACCAAGAGATCGTGAAATCTCTAAAAGAATTACAATCAGAATACTGGTGGCCGGGGATGAGCCTGCAAAATTACAAATTTGCAAAGGATTGTCCAGACTGCAGTCGAGATCGCAGTTGTGAACCGGACCAGACTACTGCCAGGACACCCTTATTAGAAAGCATCAGGCTATCTATACGCAGAAATCCAGCCGGAGAAATGCGTTCCCATAAATATTAAGACTAGATTCACTTAAAATGCAGGCCCCAGCGCTCGGCTGACGCCAGAACTGTTATAAAAGATTTGCGAGTCTTTATCGGCGCATACGCAATTGGCATGCTACATTCTGACCAGGGTCCTGCGTTTAGCTCTCGAGCTTACAAAGAGGCCATGACCAGCATGGGCATTGCATTGCGGTACTCTTCTCCCTTCCATCCTGAGGGAAATGTGGTAGTGGAAAGAAAAAAAAAGTGACATAAAGCAATCTATAACGGCAAGGGTATTAGGTTGGGGTGATGGGTGGGTCAAACATTTAACAAGTATCCAACGTAGTCTTAACAATCTGCCAAGAAATTCTCTAAAAGGTATCACTCCATACGAACTATTGTTCGGTACTAGAATGCACATCCAGGACTTAGATTGTCAGACTTCAGTGGTAGAAGAAAAAGCCTTTGATATCAAAGATCGTTTGGCTGTTTTACAGGACTTAAATGAAACAAGAAGAAGTCTTAGTAACACAAAGTTAAAGCCAACAGCCACTGAAGAGAAACCACCTTTCCCAGCAAGACCTGTCTGGATTCCAAAGATTGGGGATCTAGTCAGAGAAAAGATCGCGGTGAAGAAGGAATTTGGGCCTTCTTACAGAAAAGCAGTACCTGTCTTAGCTGTCAGCGGAACAAGATCAGTAGAGAATGTTTCCAATTGTTAAAGTTTCCATCATCCAGTTCACATACGAAGGTTCACTTCAAAATCGTTGCCAAAATGTTGTGAATAAATGTAGATCTGGTCCTAGTAGTTTCCATGTAGGTTTATTCCATGTAAGATGTTATAGGGTAGAGCCCCACCAGGAGTAACCTTCCTGCTGCCCACTCCATCTACCAACTGACTCATACACGCACAAACATTACACTTATCAACATTCTCTCATCACAGTCACACTGGCTGAGCAGCAGGTATAACTTAAACATTCACATTTTATAAGTTAATTCAAGTAGGTGGTAACACATCCGCAAATGGGAAGGGGTCCCCAATAGACCCTTTCTTCTTTGTAAATGTTTGTAAAATATTTTTTTTAAGAGCGGGCAGTGGTCTGTCCCAGGGACCACTGCCCGCTCTTAAAAAATTAAAAGAAAATTTTCCATATTTCTTTTTGAAATGCTTCTCTATTTTCTTTCAGGATAACAGGCTGTATTTAAAAAAAACATTGCTTTATCGAAAAGCAGTTAGAGACATTGTGGTCTGCTGACCCCAGTAGGCCACTGTTCCTGTGATTTTAATGATTCCCAATGGATCGCGATCTGACACCTGCCTCTTGAATATTAATGAGATAGGATTATTTGCGACCCACTGGGAATCGCAAAATGTGTCAAAAAACACATTTGTATCTTGGTGTTTGTGAATACCAAATAGCGAATCACAAAAATATGCTGTATGGTATTTGCAAACCATTACCAATGTACATCTGGCTCTTTGACACAATTTCAACACATCAACACAAAGAAAGTGAGCCAGAGGACCAAGTAGATCAGCTATAGAGAAAGCAAAGCCCTCCTGGTATTTTGAAATGAGAGTCCACCATCATTCTTAAACCCAATTTAGTACTGCCCTGGCAAGCTCCTAATCTGTCAACATATTAGTCTCCCTTTCATCCTTTTTCTGACCATCCTCAGGACTTGATGTAGGTCCAATGGTCAGAGGGTACTACAAAATACATATTCACAGTTTAATTTGCAAGATTCCAATCCCACATAATTTTAACACTTGGAAAATACAAACAATCTATTATGTCTAGTGTTAATTCTGTACAGCACAATCTACTCGTTTTCTTCATAATCACAAAATGAGTTATACATATATTTAATTGGACTCATTCTCTCACTTAGGTATATTTCCATCATTCGAACATTTCCTAACTATCATATTGCATTAAATATATAATGTCTTGTTACCAGTCACACAATTATTGAGTGCAACGAATATTGGATGCAAAACCTCTTATTTAGTGTAGCATCAAGAAAAAACAATGTAACTCAAAATAATCATCGATAATCATTTAGCAATGTCCATAATTTTGACATTGTAAATTAGCCCTTAACATAACAGGGATTCCTAATCCATCGTTTCGCAGACATTTACATCACAGTTCAATGTATTACTATATCACTGTGCTAATAAAACCTCCCTTAATCAATTGGCAATATGCAGGATCATAACATTGTTAATTTGCACACGTACGACAAGCAAGGTTTGTAAATGCATTATAGTGTACTTATTCATATCGTAATTTCCTATTCAATAATACAAAAGGCAGGAGACATTTGGCAACCAGCAATGAGCATGCATTCAGAGGGAGAAGAAAAGCACACGAAAAACTTCACACATCTATATTTCAATCCCTTTTAAGAGACCGAATGGAGCGTTCCACCGAGCTTTTGCATTCGAAGAGTATAACTGCGTTAATCCACAGTCCGTAGTTCAACAATTATTAATCAAAAGGAGAGAGGGCACCTGGGGCAACGCCCAACCAAAACATTAAGGGCTGTGGAGGGTTCCCCAGGGGTCCCCAGCGACTCCAGCCAGCTTCCCACATGGTGCAGAAGCCGGCATTGCTCCCGCCTAGATGGAGCAGCTGCTTTTTACATGCTCCTTCCCATGGGAGTAATGTGTATTCGATTGAAGCAGAGCACAACTCTGTTCCCAGCCTTGTGGAGCATTTTTAAATCTCTCACCAGCTGGGAGTAGACTTGGGGCCTAATTACGAGTTTTGGTGGTGCAGTGATGGTTCCCCCCGCTGCCGCATCACCAAACCTGTGGTCGTGTTGGCAGCCAGATTACGAGTGATTCGCATGTCTGGCAGGCTTTTTTTATGTTCCCACGGCGGTGCCCTGAAAATGGGCACTGCAATGGGAACTCCGAAAACAGTTCCTGCATGGCATGGTCTGTAAAGGAACTGCGTGCTTGCACACAGGGGGGGCACAACACCCCCCTGCATGCACCACAGGGCACAGAGGCACAAGAGGGCCATGTAGGGCCCCCGTTGTTTCCTCTCTGCCACTGTTTTCATAGAGGAGGAACCGCCATGAAAAATGCAGCCAAGAGGAAACTTGTAATATGCTTGGCGGGACTGATGTGGTCCCACTAAGCATATTGGTTCATCCTAACTGCTGCAACAGTGGCAGGGAACGGCAATTCCCTGGCAGCTGCAGCGGGGCAATGGCGGTCCAACCGCCCTAATGGTAATAGGGGGGGGGGCGGAAGACTGCCACCACCCCGCCCCGTGAGTCTGGCAGTCAGTGGACCGCCAGACTCGTAATCAAGCCTTAATGTTTGCTCCTGATTGGCAGGAGATTTAGAAATGCACAGATATGTTTCCCTGCCCATGCTAGTGTGGGCAGGAAAATTACTGTGTACCGGGTGTGGGCTCCACGGGAAACAGTCGCTGAATCGGTCACGGGGATGAGGACCCAGATGCTTATCAAAAGCCTCAGGGGCGGGGGTGCACGATTGTTCCTTTAATGTACATTTCAGCTTAGGGAGATGGGGTCCTTGGGGCCTACATAGCAAGATGCCCCCTCCCTTATTTTTTGTCTTGGTCCCAGAGGAGTGGTGTGGCTCACTAGTTAGAGGCGGCAGACCCGGAAGCAGAGGACGGCCCGGGACCAGGGTTCAATTCCCGACGCGGCAGGGTCGTGGACCAGGGTCAGCGGACTCGGTAATTCTCGCTTCGGTGCCTACTCTAACCAGGGATCACACTTGGCAACTCTGGGCATTAGCTTGCCTCATCTCCACAACGGCCCCCCACATACACTGGGGATGCCTGGTTTCACCTTGGAGATACCCAGCAGGGATCATCTCACAGGGAAAGCCAGGACGGGTTCCCCAGTGGTTTACAGCGCTGGGACGCCCCATTGCTAGGGTAGCCATGCGCTTTACAAGACAACATAACATAACATAACAGAGGGTGGGGTCTCCGGGGCCTCTCAGAGACTCTGTGGTGGCACATGCCCCCTGTCCCTCCCAAAAAGAATATGTGTCACCCCCCAAGACTTGGCCCACCCAGAGAGGATTTTTTTATAAAAAAGGGCGGAAGCCTGCACATGTTTTTTTTGTTGCTGCAGATTCCCAGATCCTCTGTAAAATAGTGGCAAAATAAAACAAATTAAAATTGGCCCCATGGGTGGTCCCTCTGGGACCCCAGCACCAGGCCTTGTGGGTCAGGATATCCCTACCATGCCCTCTATGTATTTTTTTGCAGTTTTTGTTAGGACTAGGACATGAGTCCCAAGTTCTAAGATGGATGTCACCACTTCCTGGTTGATGTGGTGGCAGCTAATTAAATCTCAGGAAGGGGATCTGTTGGCTCAGTGAAACCTCCACAGTGCAATATACACATGGCTTTTGATGATTAAATGCTCAAAAACTACTAACTATTTTTGTTAAAATCTGCAGATTATGCAGCAGATAATGGGTTATGTGGCAAGCGTAGCAGAGCAATAATTATGCAAAAAACGCTGCTGCTGCACAATCACATAACTCCAGAGGCCTTGTGTCATCAACTGTCAAGCTACATATATGTGAAGTTAAGTAGAGTAAAACTGTACATACCTGTATATGCTTACCTTGACAATATTTTTGTAGTCGTAATTCTGACTACGATATTCTTCTACAATATTTAAAACTCGATATTCTAGTAGTATACAACATTGAGCTGTCATAAAATGAGTAATACGTACTTTCAAAGAGGTATTATCATGCATCACATTCTACTAGATTTTATGCAATATGAGATGACATGCAACGCCTGAGGGCTGTGCAAACGGCAGGCACCAATAATCCACAATAATCCACCTACCCGTGAATGTCACCATATCTGATGCCCAATCATGTTTGACAGACTCGGGCAGATGCATTGGATGAACTGGATCAGTAGCAGGAGGAACAGGTGGTTGTGGTTCGATCTTTTGCTCAATCCCATTCTGAGCATGTAGACTGACTCTGGGAAGATGGCAACAACTTAATACATCATGCATGGTGTGGTTAGAAATCTAATGTGGTGTTGTTTTCCTTAATTTGATTGTTCTTGTATCAAGTCGACTCTCTTTATCTGTGTAGGCCAGTGCAACCTGCAGTTGCAGAGCAGAAACAGTACACATTTCCAATGGAACACGTAAGTGACATCCATTCTCTGGGCTGTCTCTGCAATTCCCCTGTCTGAACTTGCCAGTAACCCATTGCTTAGCAAGGATACCATACTCATACTATCATGCTACTGTTTCACCATGGTCTTTTATTCTACCCTTCTGTACTACCTGTAGTACCCTTGCTCATGTTCTACATTATGCTTTTTGAAGCTGCTCCTCAATCATTCAAGCTCTACACGAGCACACTTCACTTCACCCTCCCTACAGCAGCTGTGTGGGGTACTCAGTCCCGCCCTCAAACTGGGTTGATCCTCCTTACCTCCCAAAGAATTGTGCTAGGAAATATTGAAGGCAGAATATCGAACGGTCACAATATCATGACCAGAATATCGGGGAACAAAATATCAAAGAGGTGGGTGCACAGAGGGAGGTATGGATTTACTATTCTTAACTACATATCTACGTACCTTGAAGAGATTTATACCACCAAGGTACATATATGCGGATATAGGCATAGAAGGCATAGAAAAACTGTACACACTTACCTTTCAATATGTTGTTCCTCTATATTCTGATCACAATATTGTGACCCACCCCAGTCCACGGATGCCCACTGTTTTTTCTACCACATCCACTCCCCCATGCCATACTATGGTATGAAACAGAACTCCTTGCAACAGTCCCACAGTGCCCTTAGGTCCCATCCTAGCAGTGGCCCCTTTGCTCTGGTGTGACACAGTGCTTCCCGATTTAGCCACATGGAGTTCTCTTAGTTACCCCCATGGAGCTCACTGCTCCTCTGGTGCTCTAGCCTGCAGCAGTCTTGAAGTGCTCTGTACTCTCACCCCAGTGATCCTCATGTTACTACTTTCTTCTCACCTGTCGTATGGTGCTCTTTCAAACCTTCCAATTGGCCACTCTTTCTTTAGGACTCACTGTGCTTCCTGCAGTGATCCCAGCCTATCTATGGTCACTCACTTTCTCCACCATGGCCTGACAATCCCTTAGGCCTTTTCACTCTTTTATGCTGTCCTCCCCCCCCCTTCAACCATCTTTTTCATGTCCCTCCTTGATCTGGAGCAACTTATGCTTTCTGGAGATGTCATTTGTTTCTCTTTGATCCAACCCCAGCAAGGCTCGGTATCCCTGCCATCTCATCGTTACTCCAGCTGTCGCATAGAGCTCACAACTCCTTCCTCCCTATGGACTCCCTGGTCTGGTGGGACATGTTTTCTGGAGTTCTCTGGTGATCCCAAACAGTGGAAACTGATACATTCAGGAAGGAAACTGACCGCAACAACTTACTGCATTTCAATAGCTTTCATCAATTTTCTCTAAAAAACATTGACCATACTCTCAAGCTATATGAGTCAAAATAATTACATCCAATCTTGATAAATTATCCACAAACACAGCAGACATAATTCAAAGATTCTGTGACAGAGGCTACCCTCACGGAATACTGAAGAGTGCTGTACAACATTCTTCAATCAAATCAAATCACGCGAACATTTATTGACATCAACCACAAAACAAAACAAGGAGGACAGTATAGTCCTAATGTCCAAGTCAGAAATGTAAAAGATTAATTTTGAAACATTGGTCAATGGTACAAATGGAACCAGAATTCAAAGGTATCTTTTCCGGACTTCCGTTGTTTGCTTATGAACATAGCAACAATCCACTCCCAAACTCACTAATACCAATCATCCACATTGAGGCACTGTTCCATGCCTTAACTGTAATAATTGCAACAACGTCATGAAAGGAACTTTTATAACTCATCCACGCAAAGGAAACAAAATCAAACTACTAGTTACTGCCACTTGTGACACCAAAATTGTTGTGTACCTTCTGCAATGTCCCTGTAGCCTGGCATACATCGGGAAAACCAAATGCAAAATCAAGACTAGGCTCAATGAACATAAAAGCAACATTAGGACTAAGATTTTAAAAGCTGTCATAGCCTCACACGTTTTGACACAGAAGCATAACATTCGCCAGCATCTTTTTATGGTGATAGAGATTGTGACTGTACAAGAAGGCAGAAACAACAACAATTACCTCCCACAAAGAGTAATCCACTAGATAAAGTTGCTAGATACCCTCATACCAAATGGACTTAATGACCACATTGAATGTAGTTGCTTTTTATAATCTGTGCTGTTTCACATCAAACATGCTGTTTATTACTCTCTGCCTCACTTGCGATGTAATGTCTTTGACTGACTGTTTTCTTTTACATCTTTTTCCCACCCTTCTTCCTCTCAATTGCTTCTTCTTTTTGAACTTCTTTTTAACAATCTTGCATTATGCTTCATGTAATAGGTCTTTTCTTACTCTCTATTACCCCCGCTTTGTATTATCAATGATTCATTATTACTCTATATTACTCTCCTTAATGTTTCCTTAATATTCTCTATCACATGCTTTACAGCCTCTATATTTTTTGCACTAATTGTGAGAAATCTTTTCTGTATGCGAGTACCGCGATGATCCCCCGTGGGTGGTTCTGGACTGCGGTATCCCCTGGGAGCCTCTGACGTTCCATTACCTCGGAGATAATATTTATCCCAGAGATGTGGACAGTAGATAGAGTCATCTGGGCATACCGCTTTGTTCACTGAAGGATAGCGTGGCTTTTTGGCACATGCTGCAACTTCCTCTGATTGTGTGTGTAGCTCTCACAAAAATAATCATCTTGCCCATGCTACTCTACCTTTTTGTGAACCTTTCTCTCTGGATACCCAGGTCCTCGCTCCGGTCCTTCGACACACTGGTGCGAGAGCGCATTTAGGACAAAGAGAGGTGCAGGGCCTCCTAGCTGGGGTTCAGCTAGGGAGGAGGAGCGGGTCCTGAATTTTAAGCTATACCACATTGTGGTGTAGGTGCAGTGGCTGGCCCGCTGGCTTGTGGGCACTACAGAGAAGAGCTGGGACCGTATGGCACTGACCCTGACCGTGGATGATTGCTACCACTCCTGCTGGAGCAGAACCCCACCCGGGGACTGACCCCAAAGCTACTGTGGTTCGCATTGTGGTGTTGGGAGAAGTACTCTAAGTTATCAAGTCACAAAAGGGCATATTCCCTGGCCTAGCCACTGGTGGGCCTCACACTGCCTAGATGTGGTCCTCTCATTTCCCGCAGGTGGCAGGCCTGCACTGCTGCGGACATGGTGGTGATTGTTATGCCAAAGACAGACTGAGAACTTTGGACAAACTCAATACAGTTGCTGACGTGCCTGCTGTTACCCGGACAGTCCTTATCTTTCTTGTGGCAATGGGCACAGTCAGAGCCACTGGTTCATGAGGGTTTACAGATTGTCCTTAAATTTGGGGAAGGCAGAATGATAGCTTCATGGCTTTATAAATCAGTGCTACTCCAGACATGATCAAATTTAATGTTGCTTCAACATAGACGGGAGGTGGCCCTGGATAAGGAACTGCAGGACAGGGAATGGCGACAGGCCCTAGAACATGTTCACACTGTATCCAGTAATTCTAAATTTCTTTACACATAGTTCATCTTTCACCTTATGATGTAAATTATGGCTCACTAACTTAATACAATGTAGGGTACACCTGACCAGAAATGCCCCTTATGTAGAAATTAGATGCCAACTTCATATACATGACTTGGTCATGTCTGGTGACTACACGGCATTGGCAGTGTGTGGTGTCCGAATTGGAGCACATACTAGATAAAGCAAGCCTGTGGGACTGGGGATCTGTTTTTTGGGACTGCACATTTCCCATAGGCTGTCAAGGGTGGACACCAGATTGTTGAACGTACCTCTGATGCTGGCCAGGTGGGCCCCGTCCATGCATTGGAGATCCCCAGACGGACCGCGCCACTGTAGGTAGAGGAGGGAGTTTGAACATTGGCCATGGGCGAAGGAATCCACGTTGAGAGAGGAGGAAGGAAGGGGTCTCCGTAACCATCTGATCACAGATGACTGGGTTTCTATCCTGACAGTTTTCACAGGGAAGGGGTGGGTAGACATGGGATGTACATAGAAAGATGGGCCTAAGCTGGAAGAGTCAGTCTGAGGGAACTTCGAGCCTAGACCTCCGGGTGCCACTGGAGGAGTACATGTCTGTGAATTGGGAGAGGATCAATTGATAACACATTGAGCACAGGAGGACCAGAACTTTTGCATAGGGTTAAGTTTTGAGGGGAGTGGGAGCTATAAAAATGGCTGTAGACCAACATGGTGGTAGTGACAGAGGGATGGAGGGATGGTATGGGAAACTAGAGGTTACTACAGAATGCTATTCTGTTTTCCAGACTACTGCTCTACTGTTATACAATCTAACTGTGTTATTGACTGAGGTGTATGCACCATTATATTACAAATTTGCTGATATTGGTGTCATGTAATGTAAGCAACCACTAATAATTTTTTTTTTTTAAGCAGCTACGGCCCGTGCAGGCAAGAGCAGTGGGGCCGGGTTGGGGGGATGCAACAGACAACCATGAGGTGAAAATTAAATAAATGTTACATTGTCCCTCATCATCGTCTGTCGAAATCCCCCCATCCCCGGCCCCACCACTCTTACCCGCACAGGCCACAGCTGGAAAAAAAATTGGGTAGGACAACGATATCATAGAAGTGGAGCTTCTTGAAGTGATACTCAACACAGGCTGTGTCAAATCTAAGTACTTCATTATGCCAGGTACAGAGCGAGGGCAATACACTGCATCCAGTCCAGCTCCCAGTAGTCAAATGACCTCAACCTCCCTTGCAAGCATTCTAGGAACATAGAGCTGCCTACAAATTTAAACAACACAGAACCCCAGGCACGGGCCCTAGTAATTACATATAAACCTACAACACTTCTATTCCTAGCAACTCATCATTCCAAATTATCAGTTGAATCCTGGATGTAAAAACTGGTCAATGGCAACATAATTCAATCAGATTCTATCTTTGCTAAATCCTTGTAACTTTGGACTGACTAACATCTTACGCTGCATATTTTTATTGGGATATTTCTTATCACAGGCAACTTTCATCTTTACACCATAGAATCCCCAAGATAATTAAGATGAACCTTTGATCTACCCACTCTGGTTCAAGCCCTCGTCATTTTCTCAATCATTTCTGGCACCTCTTCCTTGTGTGGTTGTCAAAATTCACTCTCTCCCCTGAAGTGTGTGCTGCATGCACCTACCAGGCACATAACAGTGCCTGGATGATTACACCTCACAACCCTATTTTAAAACAACTTTATAGGTTATTATGAGCAACAGAAATACACTTTAATGTTGCCTTCCTTGCTTACAATGCTCTGAATGCTTCTACTCATTGGTATTTGGCTACTAAACTGAGGCACAGGTATACTAAGGGTCTAAAAAGCCAGTTGTGCAATACAAAGTCAGGTTCATTGTTTTTACATTATACTTGCTTTAGAGTTGTGACTGCTGGGTAGAGGCTGTTTCTTATGTTCGTCTTCATGGTTCGGGGAGGCTAGTTTAAGCATGTGCCAAATCCAATTTCCGGATATCAGGAAAATACCCTGCACACAGGACCATGCGGGTGGCACGCTGGTGGCACATAAAAGATGTGCCCAAGGCAAGCTGGGAAGTGCGCTTCAGTGCCAGTCCTTGCCCAGGGGCTAGCCACTTTGCTGGTTTGTTGACATATTCTTCAGAGGATCCTCTTACCATGAGAAATCAATCCGTTTGGTTCTCAAAACACATAAGTGATACTTTAAAAAGGAATAGTATTTTTGAAGATTATGCTGTGGTGGTTCCACCCCAAAGTAAGGGATAGAATGTTAAATAATGACCTCAGGAATATGTCAAAATGTGTTTATTTAAACACTCCCTCCCTCCCCCAGGCATCTGAGCGAGACTGACGATGTCATAAGGAACAGTAAATTAGATGTTTTACTTGTAACAGACACTTGGCCATTAGATACTTTGTGCCTCAATCCGATGAATGCGGTGCCCAAAGGGTATACAATTGGTTGATATAATCACAAATCAGGCAAAAAAAGGGATGGCATGGTAGTAATTCACAAAGAGGATATTTTATGAAATTGGGTTATTAGTTGTGTGGGTTTCATAAGAAATTGGTCCACAAATCTACTTATGGGAACCAAGCACCTCATTGTTGTCTCAGGGGAGGTGCTGAGGGCTAGCAATCACCATTTGCTAGCACACAATAATGACACTCCATAAATGATTGTCGAGTCAGTACCCTTTCTTTAGAAAAAGGGCAAGTACATTTATTACAGACACTATTAAATACTATAGAGTAATTTACCAATATGTACACAGGCAGATGCAAGAAACCATGGATGACATTGCATAATCACCTTTGACCCCATAAAGGAGTCATACCAACATTTAAGGTAAGGATGTTGGCTTGGTCAAAGGTTCAAGATCAACAAACCACATGTAAGAAACATCAATTTGTAAATAAGTGCAAACATCAATTATAAAAATCATGTATAACTGTACCTATTAAGGTGAATAAAGCAGTTGCACCTTTAACAAAAAAAATCCCAATGGCAAATGATATCATCATTTATTTTCAGCATGGCATTAATTAACCACTTGCATGCTAATGACAAGGTGAACTCGTCATGAGGCACACTGAATCTGTGCTCATGACAAGGTCAACTCGTCATGTATAATGGGAAACATAAATCTGCAGCACGGGAGGGGAAAACCCCTTAGCAGCCAAGTGGTTAAGGAGTCTGATAAGACCCGACTTTTCTTTTAATACAGAGTTCTTTATAGCATTGTCCTGGTTTTAGTAACCTATTGTTCACCCTGGATATTCCTTTTAGATTTCTTTGAATCGATTGATTCAATCTTATTAACTTACACTACATTATATTATTAATTTTCAGTGACTTTAAATATTGGGCCAATGATCTAATGGACAATCCTAAAGTGGATGAATTTAATGACCTTCTTAGATAATTATATCTCATCCAGCACATTACCACTCCTACCGATGTCAAAGGACATATATTCGATCAACTTTGGTCTCCTGACCTACAGCTTTCTGATGTTTTGGTGGAACCTTGTCATTTGTCATACAATTTCCCCAATAAATGGAAGTTAAGTTTACCTAAGCTCATATGCATACCTAGACATAAAACCATGACATCTCGCCAATGGAAAGCTCTTAATTGTGGGGAAGTTATTCCAGGTCTTATTGAGTCCTATTGTACTCTATTAGCTCAATTGGATTCCGTTAATGATTACCTGCCAAAAAAGAGTAATTTGATTCCCTTTAAGATTACGTTTGCTCTTCAGTTTTCCAAGGATTTGAAAGAATCTAAAACTAGATTAAGGACAGCTGAATGTAAATGGTGCTCTTATCTCTCTAATAACCCACAGCAATACTACAGAAATCTTTTCAAATAATACAGTTAGTATTTAAGACCAAGCAGTATTATCATTCACAGAGAATAACTTTTTTAAAAGATGTCTAAATATCAATATTTCAAATTGTAAATGATCTGAGTAACACGTCATCTACTTTATTGGAAGTATCCCTTTCTAATGAGCTTTGTGATCTTTTTAATGCCTTTTTTGCAGAGAAGAATTCTAACATTAGAAATGAAATTAATGCAACTCCCCCTTCTCTGTTTGGAGATAAGTGTCCTCCAATCTCTTCCTCACTCCATTTACTACTCCTGCTGCAAGAATAAGAATTGACCTTTGTCCCCTTTTCATTTTTAGATTGCTTTGTTCAGGAATCATTTTTCCATTCAGGACATTATTAAAGAAACCCTGAATCAAGGAGAAGAGTCAAGTATGTTTAAAACTCTAATTATTCCTTTATTGAAAAATTCAGGAGCAGAACCTTTTAATCCTAAGTAATTTGACCCCATCCCCCTGCCCCTTTTTACAACTAAGGGGTTAAATAACACAAGTTGGTCATCATCTTCAGCCCAAATAATTATCTGGTTACCTTAAAGGCAGAATTTAGACCTGCCGATAGCACCAAGTACATATTAATGTCTATATTACATTAGTTGAACACAGGCATGGATTCCGGTCAGGCCAGTGCACTGATTTTGTTTGACCTGTCAGTGATATTCAATATGGTTGATCATCTTGATGTTACAGGTATCAAGGGCACAGTTTTAAAATGGTTCAGTTCTTTTCTGTCAAACCGGGCCAAGGTTGTACACTTAGGTCCATTTACAGAACAGCAACTTCCTACATCTTCTAGCAGGCCATTTTTTGCCACCACCACCACAACACAGCAGCAGGGCTCACTAGGGGGATTCTTCCCTGGGTGCTCGGCCTGATCTGTGCAGAGTTGTAGACAGATTAAATAAAAAAAAATATTTTTATTAACAGTCATCGACATACAAGCGATCATAGCAACAATTCAATATCAGTTTAGGCGTGACAGAATCTGGCAATCGCCATTCACATTATACACAGTAAGAACAAATCATAGGGAAAAGAAATCGCTTCAAGTCAAGGGGCTGAGGTGGAGTACAAATGTCCCCCCCGGTACGAGTTCCAGGGCCCCCATAGTCGGGACCACTTTTTTGGGCAGCCACGAGCAACATTTACTGTCTTTTCATAGAACATGCACCAGTCCATACTTGACTTCCATGCTTCCAGTGTGGGCGGTGCTGGGGCCTCCCAGGCCTGGGAAATGTTCCTTTTTGCTAACATGAACCCCAGAGTGGCCCATTGTGTCTGGTGTGTGTTCAGATCAGTTGGTTTTCAAAAACGTGGATTTATGCTGTTCCTCTGGGATAAGGGTTTGCAGAGTCCCGAGAGGCTGGATCCAACTATGCCCTGTGAGGGTCATCAATGGGAATCCATATGTTGGATTGTAATGCCCTCACACACTTTCAGGTGTCATGCTGCATCATTTGGGCTGCTCCTCGTTGGGTCGGCGGTGCAATACCCAACGGGCTCCCTGTAGTAGGGGCACTTTATCAGAGATCTTTCATCCAACAGGCGTTTGGTGAAGTGCGGGTGTGGGGCCAGAACTGTGTAGATGTGATGCAGTGATTAAAATAGGATTGGGAGTATCTAGGACAGACTTTATTCCGGGGGTCTCCTACCCTAAATAAAAACTTGTTCCTTGTTCTTTGATTTATTTAGGGAAGGAGATCCCCAGAATAAAGTCTGTCCTTCTATGTACTCCCAATCCTATTTTAATCACTGCACCACAGTCTCAAATTTCTCCAGTCGCCAATGTATTGCTGAAGGGGGGGAGGGTGGTAACAGACAAACCCAATCCCTCCGCCACTCAGCCCCCCATGTGGCTGCTGCCGCCAGCACTCACCGGATCGCCACCGTCGTCCCGGTATTCCGTCTTCCCTTTGGTGCCCCAAAATGGAAGGAAGTGCCACTCCAGCTGGCCGGCTACGGAGGTACTCGCCGATCCCTATCTCAGCCGGTCGTTCGCACCCCGCTCAAGCAATGGGGGAGGGGCATCCTCAGGGCGTCTCAGTTCTGTGGCGGCCTTGGGGTGTTAGGGCCTCACCGAGCTCCGGGTCCGCGCCGTCTGCCCTCCGCCACCTCACTCCCAACTCCGGCCGGAAAACGTAATTTAGGCCCCGGCTCCATCGTATATGTAGGCCTCACTACAACAGAGTCGTAGCTTCGTCTTCGAGTGTCCAATCAACACAGAACACCCAGGGGGGTCTACACCCCCTCCGATTCAAGATTGTGGGTTCTGTAAACGGATAAGTGTGACAGATTAGTGCGGGGGAGTTAGAAAAGACGGAGCTCTAGGTTTATGCGGCCATCTTCCTGCGCCGCTATGCCACGCCCCCCAGTTGTAGACGGATTGAGCATTCATGTTGTGGATATGCTCCTCAGTGGCAGGAAATCGGTGGGTGCAGGAGAGCTTTAACTATATGTCCTGGGTGTCACCAGGCAAACCATTCTGAGACGAGGCTGTATGTGTATGAGACCACTGGGGGGACACGCTGGCACATGTGCTGTTGATAGACTGATCATGTGTATACATCATGTGTAATCAGAGTAGCAGCAGACTCTGAAAGGGTTAGCCCAGGACACAGCACAATCCAATCAAAGTGAACAATGACTTCATCACAGAAACTAAGACATTAGCCCTACAGAGAGGCATGCATAACTTCATAAATTAGCTATTACTCCCATGTATGGGGTCCTAGCCCCAGTCATTAACTAATAATATGGGCCTGCCACTGGACAGCCCCATCACAAGTTATTTCACTTTAGGCATAGTCCTTTTATAGTTTCATGTTGTTTTTGTTACTCATATTTCTAAATGAGAAGATGCAACAGTGCAGGATGTACTCCCAGCTCATGGGTGAGGCTGGGAATAATACGAATCATCCTGCAGTTGTGCCTTGTGGATCAGTGGCGTAACACAGGCCCTCGTAGCCCCTGCGGTGCGGTGGGTCCCCAAGCTCCAGGTGGAGGGAGCCCTTCCACCTACCTTCCAGGGAGGCCCCCTCAGTTTTGTTACGCCAGTGTTATGGATGGATGCCCGTGCAGGAGGTAGCCCTGATCAGTTCTGAGCTCACACTACACTGGCTTCCACAGATTAGGTAATTACACCAAAGGGGCTTTTATCAGCAGCTTTCATCTTGTGAGCTGAGAGCTGTTGCTTTCAGATCCTTTGTAAACATGGTCCAGAGCACAGCCTGGTTAGATGTTAATGACTATGGAGTTGTCCAAGTGTGCTGAGAATGGGGATTGGGAGGGTGGTGCAGTCCGGACGATAGTCACCAGAGATCTTGGGCTTCTTGGGTGCGGGGAGAAAGCCCAAGAGGTTTTAAGGTTGGGCTGTTCTGGGCCCCCTGGCACCATTTTGGTAACAGGTGACCTGGTGGTTGGTGGCAGGATCCTAGTTAGGGAATTTTTTGTCCACCCACCCATCCCCCTTTTTTCGTCAGTTTAGGGATTTTTTGTTTGGAAAAGCGCTTTTGCTTCAAGGTGCCTAAAAGGGCTTTTTTTCTCAAATAATTGTTGTCGCTTGAGGCATGTGCTTAGCGGTGGCCTGGAAAGATTTGCCTACGTTTTATTGGCATTGGCATTATCAAACCATGCTGAAATGAAGGGGTGAACAACCTCTTACCTGGCATAGGCAAGAATTTATAGGTTATGTTTAGGAACTTGAGGGGTTAGACGTTAATAGAGACAGTCATAGGCTGTAGGGGAAAGTTAAGGTTACAAATTGTAGAACTGCAGTAAAATAGGTAGTAGATATTTGCGGGGTTAGGTATTTGGGGGGACATTAGGGGTGGGGGTAGTAAAATAGAAAGGTGGAATGCCCAGGGAAAAGTTTTGTGATTTGCACCTGTTTCAATAAAGCAGCCCTTGTCACACAACATCAAATGGTGAGTGCTCTGTGTTGCACCCCTCTCTCCCAATAGGATGCACACAGTACAGCCTGTGGAGTTTGAAACAGAGGAGTGGCTTACAATTTACACCAGCACTTGGGATTCATGATTAAAGAAGCAATAACACTGCTAGGCAAAGGCCTTACGAAAAATGCCAGAGGCTAGATGGGGACCTTGGTGAGGACATGGAGGAAGGCCCTTAGGGCCAATATGTGCCAGGACATCAATTACAAGGTTTGCTAAAGCATATAAGGGAGGTCCTAAAGTTTGAACAGAAACCCAAACAACAAGAAGAAGCATTCTTATTGCCTTACACAGTGCTCCAAGTGGACACATTGCCTTTCCAGAAAGTGGTTAAAGATTTTAGGCCAGATTTATCAAAGCATTGTGCTAAATTTACCAAGCAGCGCTAAGCCTACTTGCGTGGCCCTGCGTTGCTTGGTGAACCTGGAATAACGCAAGGCAGCACAAGTCGCTGCCTTGCGTTACTCTACCCTGGCAAGAGTTCTATGAGTGGAGCGCGGGTATTCCACCCATGGATTTTGGCACATTCCCAGATTTACTAAGACTGATAAACCTGTAAATGCATCACAGTGTACGCCTTCCCGATAGAGGCGCAACGAGGAAAGATATCTTTATTTCTCTTTGTTGTTTCCACTTTTTAAGTGTGCAGCATTGTGCAGCACACTTAGAAAGATAAAAAAGCCTTTAAGAATTATTTTTGTGCAGGAAAATAGCAGTGGTCGATAGCACAAACATCCCAGTCCTCAAGTTGAAATAAAGCAGCATGGTACGCCCTGCAGGGGTTCTCCCAACACCTTTTCAGAAGGTAGATCTAGTGAACGCAGACAATCACGTGCTGATAAATCAACAGAAAGGCGAGTACCAAGAAAAGTCTCTATCAGATTTAGCAGAGAGAATTTGTACCTGGGTAAAGTCCAAGGTGTTGTCTCCCAAAGACGTTTACATGCCCAGCAAGGATAACCTACAAGCCAACAACCTGAGCACCAACAATCCAACCTCTTATTATTTCATATCGGTCAAATGGCGCTTCAGATGGTGATGGAAAGGTTTGGTACTCCAGGGTTGCATCTATTTTCATCTGGTACCAATGCACTCTTACCTCATTATTGTTTGGACAGTTGACATCTTAATGTTAGGGTAGTAGATGTACTCTCGATCCCATGGCCCATGGGCTGCTTTATTCATTTCCCTTGTTTCCGTCATTTATAGAGGTCTACAGAACATCCAATCATGTATTGAGGTCATTCTGATAGCACCATTGTGACCATGCCATGGTTCCCCCTTCTAAAGCACCTAGCAAAGATCACTATTGCCAACTCCTGCTAATGCATTCCTCTCTTCAATTTCCAGTCCTGTCACACAAACAACTGTTGAATTTAAGGCTTGCAGAATTAGAATGTTCCACTGCGTTGAAAGAGACATCTAGGCAGCAAGGAAAGTATTGACTTTAAAGGCCTACTAAGTATTTGTCCCACTTTGAAAAATGGGACCTTTCTACATCAATAAGCCCCAAAGAGTTCAATCTATTCCAAATTGTATATATTTGAAGACATTGATTTTTATTGGGCTATCCCCAGCTACATTTGCGGCTCAGTGGGCAGCCATTCGGGCACTCAGGGAAATTATATAGGATATAAAAAAAATCCTCTGGCGGCAAACCTTTCAAAAACGTTTGGTCAAGTAACCAGGAATATCAACATCAATAGCAGAGTGGGACCTGACAATTGTGCTAAAGGGGTTGCAGCATCCCTTTGAGCATTTAGAAATAACCAATATTGTATGGTTCTGGTTTTTGAAATTACAGATTTATATCCAAAGAGCGAATGATTTCAGGGAATCCAGAGAGTCTCTTCATCCCTCATGGGGTGGTTAAAAGAGGTAAAGAAGTAAAAGTATCTATGACAACATTAAGCAGGTGGCATTTCAGAAGATTCGGAAATTCCTCACATGCTGCAAGGTTCCATTGCAAGGGTACTGGCTACCCCATGGGCTGACGCAGCTGGAGTGTCTCAGCAGGAAATACTATACAGAGCAGCTACATGGTCTATCCTGAATATATTTGTTTCCCATTATCGGTTAGATAATCACCCATCCAGCACTATGTACTTATATAATCACTTTGACAATATCTATCCACTTATAAATTCACCATACACCCTGTGTGTACCACTGTAATCATTCCACTTATTAGTCATGTACTTATGGAACGGCATATCTACTAAGACAAATATACCTAAAATATTGTGTGAAGAATGTATGTAGACGTCTAACTACAAATATACTATTGCTACACTGCACTAAATACCCAAGTAGTACCTATGTACCCTAGAAATCTTCCTGTCAATCTCATGCACTTTCCAATCACCTATCCAGGACTATCTACTTATACTATCACTCCGCCAATACCTAAGCACTTATAAATTCACTATACACTCTGTTTGCAGTACTGTAATTATTCTCGTTACTAGTCATAAACTTATGGAATGGCCTAGCTAGTAACACAACTACAGCTACAATATTTTGTGCACTATCCATGCAGACCTCTAACTAGCTACATACTATTGATACACTCTTCTAAATACCCAGTTAGTACCCAAGCAGTCTAGGAATCTTCCAGTCTGTCCCATGCACTTCTTTAATCACTTATCTACCACTATCTACTTATCCTATTACTCCGCCAATACCTAAGCACTTATAAATTAACCGTGCACTCTGTTTGCAACACTGTCATCATTCCAATTACTAATGATGTTCTTATAGAATGACCTATTCACTAACACAAGTACATGTACAATATTCTCTGCACAATCCCTACAAACCTCTAAGCACATACATACTATTGGTACACTCTACTAAATACTGAAGTAGTAGCCATGCAGCCTAGGATACCTCCTACCAGTTTCATGCACTTCGTCAATCCTCCATCCAGCACTATGTTCTTATTGTATCACTCTGCCAATACGTAAGCACTTATGGGGCAGATTTACGACCCCCTGCGCCTCAAGAACGTCACTTTTTGTGACGTAATGATGGCGCCAGGGAGTCCTCCATATTTACATAAAAAAGCCTTTTTTTGTAGGGGCGTTCCATTTGCTGTGTATGTTCCCACACAACACCAATGAAACAAGACACATCTCAAGATTCATGCTCCTCCAAGAAGAATGAAAGAAATAGGTGGGGTCCTTCAATAGTTACAGTGGGAAATGTTATGAACCAATCAAATGTTTTTTTTTAAGGTCACATGGGAGTCGCGCACCCAGCGCGCACGAAGAATGCATCCGATGCGACTCTGCAAAAACATATTTAAAAGTAATATAAGTTTATTTTAAGTACAAATATATGATTTTTATGAATACATTATATTATCTCTTGCCCTAATATGTACATTAAAGACACATAGATAACATTTTAGAATATGAAACATTTCGCAGGAGTCGCGCGCCCAGCATGCCCCAGTACGTATATGATGTCGCGTGGGGCCCGCCACTGCACAAGCATCGCGTACCGTAATGCGCATGTGTCGTGAATATGCGGGAGCAGGAGTCGCGGACCGGTCGCATACCGGTCGCGCACACCACGTCACATTATACGTATATGACATAACTGAAAAACACGCACCCGTCGCACACCGTACGCAACTCCCCAACATTTTTTGAATAAAAACATGTATATAAATATATTAAAATAAAAAAATAAAAAAAAAATAAAGAAACAATATTTCAGTTTTAAATGTAGAAATTATTTTGGGCAATTTTCAGAAAAATATATAATGCTGTTTATTACATAATATATTTCCAAAAGACCAGTTAAAAAACTGTAGAAATTCAGTACAAAAAACACAGGTATAACTACTATTCTACTTAAAAATTAGCATTTAAAAAACTTTTAAAATTCCCTGAAAACCCCATTGGTTTCAGGCACGTTATAGTTAGAATTTAGCATTTAAAAAACCTTTCAAATTCACTGAAAAAACGATAGGTTTCAGCAACGTTATTGTTATTCACCCACAGAATCACTCATACATGGAGTTACTGATTAATAGATCACTATCAAATGCACTCATATACCTATATAGACATTGACGCAGCAGCACTCATCCTAGTTGTTTGTGTAGTTATCCTCCTCACTCATACAAAGAATCAATCACACTTACATTTACTCACCTACACAGTAAAACACACACAACTTCATTTATTCATACAGATAGTAACTGATACTCATTGTGTTATAAAATCAGTGTTACAAGTATACACTCATCCATACCGTCACTCTCACAATCACTGACTCTTATGTATAGTTATTTGTATACACTAGGTCTCACATATACTGCCTTTTATTTTTGTACTTCATTGGAGATGTACCACAGAGACATATATTCGCTCACAAACACACCCATAAACACACTTAGTAACCCAAACAACTGTTACTACATGAACGCTTAAACTTATACATCTAGTCAATCAACCACTTACACATGTACAGAGTTAGACACCTCCCACCCAAGCACAGATACACTCAGTCTCCCATACAAATACTCAGCCAACTAAACAATAACTAATATAAACACTCATATAGTTAGTGACTAACTGATGCAACAGGTTATACAACAACAGAGACAGTGATGCACACATTCACATAGTTTAGTTAGTAACCCATGTAGTTAGTAACCCATGTATGCAGTGAGACACTTTTAATTACTCACTTAAACAGACAGCTAGTACATTTTCCATCCAGACAGTTATATATCCACTCAATCTTCAATATAGATTGGTATAAATATATATAATAAGTATTTAAATTACACAAAAAAACACATTCACTGGATGATGTCATCGGTGATATCATAAGTGATGTCATTTGAGATGTCATCAGTGATGTCACTGACCATGTCATGAATGATGTAATATGTGACATCATCAGCAGTGGATTGTGGGCTCGCAAGTTAGTTAGCAGAACTAACTATAACGGAGGAATTTCTATGGTTTTGTATAAGATTACATTTAACAGAAGCTGAATGGTCTCCTTATCCACAATGTCCCCTTTAGACTAGTGTGAATCTGAGCTTGAGGGTGTGAGTTTTGCGCTCATAGATTGAAACGTGGGTTTTGGCAATGCCATCAGTGAGCTGGGGTGCGTGGAAGCTCCTGTCTCAGGGTTTGTGTATTTTCTATGTATTCACAAACCATCTGGAGAACAGGGGCCTCTGGTCTACAGGAGAGCAGGTTCTTCAAATAAACCTGTTAAAGCTGAGGGAACTTGAAATTATCTCAAGGCCTTCCTTCTATTTGCAGCCAGTCCATCCTTATCTTGATGGACGATAAGAGTGCAATGTGGTTTGTGAACTAACAAGCGGGAGTAGGATCTCAATTCCTTTGTCAGGAGTTGTTGAAGCTATGGTCTGTGGTACATTGTTAACAGCCTTCACCTGGCGGGGTCTCTGAATGTCAAAGCTCTCCTCAGGGAGGCTTATTCGCCTCCTCATAAACAGCTCAGTGTCGGCACTTGAAATGAAATGAAATGAAAAAGGTCTTATAACGCGTAACTAGGCCTGGAAGCATCAAGGCGCCTAACAGAAGATCAAAATAACCAGTTAACCAGCGCTATGGATACGCCTTGGAAAATAGCCACGTTTTTAGGGCTTTCCGAAAATTCTGGACTGACGGTTGGGATTTAATTTCCAGAGGAAGGCTATTCCACAATTTGGGAGCTACTGTCGAGAACGCCTTCCCGCCCCATTTGGTTCTACGAACGTGAGGGACCACCAGCAGACTCTTTGTTGAGGAACGGAGAACTCTCTCCGGTGCATAAGGATGCAACAATGTCCTCACCCCCTCAGCCCCATTACCGTTAAGCACTCCATAGGTCATACAGAGTGTCTTAAAAGCGGTCCTAGACTCAATGGGGAGCCAGTGTAGCGTTTTCCTGGCCGCCGTGGCAGAAGATAGTCTAGGAGCCTCCAGTACAAATTTGGCCGCTGCGTTCTGGACTGTCTGTAAACGCTGCACAAGGCCTTTATTAGCACCAGCATATAGGGCGTTACAATAATCAAGTCGCGAAGCCACCAGTGCGAAAACGACCTGCTTACGAGCCTGCGGGGACAAATAGTGCTTGATTTTACAAAGAATTTTAATAATGCCCCAGCAGGTAGCCACTGTTCTATTAACCTGCTGTACCAATGAAAGATCAGGGTCAATGATAACTCCCAGATTCTTAGCAGAATCTGTGGGTATAGGGCAGACTCCCAACGAAGGGGGCCACCACTCGGTCGTCCAGATGTTAGAGTTTCCCCCAAAGACCAGAACTTTGGTCTTCTCCCCATTCAGTTTGAGTGAGTTGTTAATCATCCACTCGGCAACCGCCTCCATACAACTTCTAAAGTTATGAATGGGAGCGTGCCCTGAGCGGGAGAGAGACACCAAGATCTGTGTGTCATCAGCATAGGAGACTACCTCCATCCCATACGATCTCACCAGCCTGGCAAGTGGGGCCACATAGATGTTAAACAGGGTCGGACTTAATGCCGACGCTTGTGGAACCCCACATTGCACAGGTGTGGGAGGAGATAAAAGTCTCCCAGCTTAACCCTCTGCTTCCTTTGACTCAGGAAAGAGGCCAGCAAGCTCAAGGCCACACCCTCTACCCCTATCTCCCTCAGATGTGATGTTAAAACCGAGGGAGACAGGGTATCGAAAGCGGCTGTCAGATCTAATAAAATCAGCAGGGAGGTATGGCCCTGATCGACCTCAGTGCGGATGTTGTCAAGCACTATCGTCAGGGCCGTCTCCGTGCTGTGTGCTCTCCTGAAACAGTATTGAGATTGATCTAACTGACCCGAGGTGTCCAAGAATGCCGCCAGATGCTTATTTAGGTGCGTCTCCAGCATCTTGGCAGGGGCTGGGAGCAAGGAAATGGGGCGGAAATTCTTGAGTACCTCTGGGTCTAGTGTAGGCTTCTTAAGGAGGGGCCTGACTACAGCACTCTTCCACTGGTCGGGAAAGATACCATCCCTCATTGCTCTATTCATGATATCCAATAGCGGGGGCAGCAGGGTATCTTTGCACTCTTTAAGAACTTTAAGAGGACAGGGATCTAAAGGAGACCCTGACCTCATCTTGCTTAAAAGCAGGTCAAGCTCCTGCAAAGAAAGCGGTGGAAACACCGACAGGTTCACAGCGATGGCAGGAGCATCAGCTTCAGAGGGGAGGAGAACAAGACCAGGAGGGGGAGGGGGCAATGAGGCCTTTTGTAAATCAAGGGCCGAATAGATGTCTGCTATTTTCGTGTGAAAATATCCTGCGATATTATCACAGAGGTCTTGTGAACATACTATGGGATCAGGCGTCTGTAGGGTACAGAGGGAATCAACTACCTTGAAAAGGTCTCTCGGGGAGGTGAGGGTAGTCGTAAGATGGGCGAAATAGTCTTGTTTCACCTTAACAACCTCCGCCTTATACTCCTTAAGGAGCAATTTGTGTTTCTCTCTCTCTAGGGGATTCCAACTAGCCCGCCATAGCCTTTCCTGCCTCCTGCACCCCTGCCTCAGGAGTCTTAAAGGCTCAGAGAACCACGGGGCTGATGGTCTCTGCCGGGCAGAGTAACGCAGGGTTACAGGGGCTATAACATTTACTGCTGTCATAACCGCATTCGTTAGTTCAGAAGCCGCTACATTAACATATATTGCCGAACCATTGGCAGATATCTGAATCAGAGGGGCAAGGGAGGCGTTGGTAACCTTCCTGAAATCTCTTCTAGGTTCCAGTTTACTGGGACCAGAACACCTGGGATTACTAGAAGAAACCTGATGTTCCAATGGGACGGCCAAATGGTCGGACCAGCTCAGTGGTATAGGAAGACCTATCATAAGCCCAGGGTCGTTCGAAAAGACCCCATCCAGGGTATGACCCGCCTGGTGAGTGGGGAATTTAACCAACTGCTGGAGACCATAGGCAGCCAGAGAGTCCCCAAGAGTGAGAGAGTCTCTGGAGAAAACATTGTCCAAATGAAAGTTTAGGTCACCCAGGACTGTCAATTGGGCACAGCCAAAATAGGGTTCCAAGATGTTAAGCAAGGACTGGCTAAAGTCGATTCTAGGACCCGGAGGTCTATAGATCAATATGCCCACAAAAGGAATGGCCGTGGGAAGACCAATTGAGAAATGAAGGGCTTGGAAAGGATCGGAGGGACCAGACAATTCCAAGGTACGACAGGTATGGGAAGTCTTATACAAAATCCCTAAACCACCTCCTTTACGCACAACTCTATCCAGCCTGGCCAGCGCATATCCCACCGGAATCGCAGCCACCAGATCAGGGCCTGAGGAGTCTGAGGCCCATGTTTCAGTTATAAATACCCAGGTGGGCCTTCTCACCAAAATAAAGTCATTAAAAGCGATATTATTTTTCACCAGAGATCTTGCATTGATGA
This sequence comes from Lissotriton helveticus, assembly GCF_964261635.1. Taxonomy (NCBI): domain Eukaryota; kingdom Metazoa; phylum Chordata; class Amphibia; order Caudata; family Salamandridae; genus Lissotriton; species Lissotriton helveticus. The sequence continues at coordinate 692,382,698 of NC_136068.1, forward strand.
GGAAGCCGCTTTCCTTCATTGGGCTGGTGGTACCAGGTAGGAGAGCGGGAAGGGGAGGTCCAAGGGGATTACCTATCAACACCTTGCCCCGTCTGACAAAGCAGCCACAGCAGGGAGAGATACGTAAAGCCTCTGGAGAGCAAGAAAAGTGACATGGTAGCCGAGATGGTGAACAACACTTACAACGCAACTTTTACATCGCAGAGCCTTTACAACGCAACCATTACAACGCAAACTATTACAACGCATTGCTCTGGGGGGTGCTCTAGGATAGGGAATAGGTTAATTTACTATCCAATAACCTTCCCTAGTGTCCACGGGGACTGGAGTTGGAATAGTAAATTAAACTATTCACTATCCAGCACCCCAAGGCACTATGCGTTGTAATGGACTGCGTTGTAATACTTACGTTGTAAAGGCATGCGATGTAAATGCATGCGTTGTAATGTCATACATCCAGCCGAGATGGTTTATAGGTGCGCATATCCTGGATGGTATATTTAAAGGTGGCGCGCATACCTGCAACCGGACTGCATATTTCCCCTTGGATCCCGTCCATTATCCCGTCCGCGCTAAGGACGGGCTGGACTCTGGCGTGACTCCGGCGTGCGACCGGCGCACCCACTGCGCGTAAACGCTGCGCGTTTGCAAGGCCACCTTAAGTAGCTGTCCAGCGTGTCCGGGGAACACTAGCCCGCTGACCAAAATGGCTCCGCCGAGCGTCCCGTTTTACCCCCAAGATGGCCGCAGGTATGACGAACGCAAGGGAAAGGACCCGCCAAAAGCGGTGAACAAACAATTAAGATGCAAGTAAGTGGGTGTCAGAAGTCTAAAAGCAGTCGAAAACAAATTTAATTAAATAAAATGAAAAACGGGAATTATTAAAAGTAATCACACTGTCACCCAGAAATTAATGGCTGAGGCACGGGCTGTCTGTGCTCTACCGAGCCGTAGCACGCATTAACTGGTTAAGACTGACCACCAGGACTGCTCACCTTAAGTAGCTGTCCAGCGTGTCCAGGGAACACTAGCCCGCTGACCAAAATGGCGCCGCCGAGCGTCCCGTTTTACCCCCAACATGGCCGCAGGTATGACGAACGCAAGGGAAAGGACCCGCCAAAAGCGGTGAACAAACAATTAAGATGCAAGTAAGTGGGTGTCAGAAGTCTAAAAGCAGGGGAAAACAAATTAAATTAAATAAAATGAAAAACGGGAATTATTAAAAGTAATCACACTGTCACCCAGAAATTAATGGCTGAGGCACGGGCTGTCTGTGCTCTACCGAGCCGTAGCAGGCATTAACTGGTCAAGCTGGTCACTTCTGCTCTGTCCAGGAACAATTGAGGAAAGTCTTGGGGGACATGTTTTACTAAAGGTGGAACACAATCCCCTGCTTAGTCTGCCTATTAGGAGAGGGAAAGGTGTGGGGAGAGGGCGAGGGAGATTTCCACCAAACATCCTTCTGCCTTGTTTTAACCGCTGGCGGTGGCCCAGTTATTAAAATTTAATTTACCCTTGGGTACTGGGACCCCTGCCAAGCCGTTTTAATTTTCACTTCACTAACCCCCAACACTGCACTCTCAGAAAAATACCAGCTCCGCTGTAATCAGGCATCGTAGCACACCCGGGACACATTAGGTGTCACTGGGTGGGCCCGATGATGAAGCATGCCAGCAACCAGGTTGGTGGGTGAGGGCTTCATGATCACACTGACATGGTGCCAACTGACAAAACAAGTCAGAGTCCAACCCGTAAAGTCACATGTAGCTAGTCTCTTTTGATGATACACTTTTTAACCTGTGTCACAAGAGACAGGCCTACAGGCTCAGTCACCTTTTCAAAGTTTCATTGCTGTGCGCCTAACTCACCCTTAGCCTACATCAGTTGGATATAGATGCTGCTCAGTAGTGGTGACCGCACTGGATGTATGTGTGCCTGGGAAAGGTGCAATACGAGGATAGTGCAGTGCTGTACAGTACATGCATGGCGAGTGCGTGTACTGGGTGTACACCAGATACAAATACATGACATAAGAGATGCAGTGCTGTGCAGTGTGTGTGCAATGAAATCATTTACCTGGTCTATGTGTACTTGTGAGAAATGCATGAAGAGTGTAGTGTTGTGCAGCATGCGTATAATGAGTGTCTGTGCTGGCAGTGTGTGTTTGCATATAGCACAGCATGGCATAAAACAAAATAGGATACAGTACTGAGCAGTGCGCCCTGAGTGATGGTGCGCACTGAATGTATGTACGCCTGAGGCAGCGTAGGGGTTATCAAAGAAGAAGGACGGCGAGGACGAGGAAGGAGAGCGGCCATGGCAAGGAGGAGGCAGCCACGGCAAGTAAGTGCTTTTTATCTTACTTTATAATTACTTTGGGAGGGTGGAGGTGCCGGCTAACTACGCTCCACCACGGAGTCGTACTTTTGCCTAAACTCTGTATGCAACACTACGTAAACTCCGCTGGCGGAGCGTAGTTACCCGCCCGGGCTTAATAATATTGCCAAAATGAAAAACATTTAATTATAAATATATAAAAATAAAAAAATAACATTTTACATTAAACAACATTTTTAAATCAACTTAAACAAAATATAAAAATATTCTAACAACATAATAACAATTTTATATTTGTAAAATAAACTTAAATTACCCAAAACAATATACACTTCAATACATCAAAATATTAATAAAAATATATTTACAAGTGCTAACATTTAAACATTAAACAAACATTATTGTACACATATACATAAATAATACATGCAAATTAAAACAAAACAAAATCAAAATATATATTCAATATTATAAAATAAACACTTTATTAGCATTCACCATGAGCGATAATTACTGAAAGAATTCAAGCTAAATGAGCACTAAGCAATAAAAACACACAGTAAAGCAAAGTAACCAATAAAAGTATATAGTCAATTAAACTAACAATATAAAAGGTATACAAAATGTGACTACTTACTAGACCAAAAAGTACAAAATCTACAAGAAGATGATACTTTGCCAGATTTTCCAAAAAACAACCTGAAAACAGAAGTGAAAACAATATATGCAACTACCTTCTAAAGTATGTAAAACATTTATTTTAACTAACTTATAAATGAATTAATAAAAAAATCATAAATAATTTACAAAACACTCTAGTGCTTTTATGTCTTAAACTGTAGATACTAAAAAGAAATTGCTACAACATTGAGAATCTACTAATCTACTGCATAGCTACAGCAATCACAAACCTGGAAAAAGACACTTAAAAAGTAAGCAAACTAAACAAATTATTAAATACCACCTCACCCTAAAACAGTAAAAATCGAATTAAACTTCCTCACCTTCCACTAACTACCAACAAACAAACGTTTAAAATAAACACATTTTTTTTCCCCCTGAATAGGAAAGGAGCCACCTGACCCAGATAACAACACCCTCCCTCCAACCCCAGAAAACCTGAAAATAAAAAGTGTAATTACCAACAAGAGCACACATGTATGTTTAAAATAGGAAACAAGTACTGTAAATTTGGATGTCAATAATAAATGTATTATACATTATTAAACATTTAATTATTTCTATTATTACACTATATTCAGACAAAATGACAGAAAGAGAAAAATACATCACATCACATGAAGGGAAAAAATTAGTCCCTCATATGAGCTACACTTAAAGCCAAGAAAGTGCAAACACAGAAACTCTCAATTGGAAATGTACTAAATATTACTCTAATGCTCGCTTTGCTAGGACCACTACAAAAGATAACATTGTTATTATTGTAAGGAAACATAACCACCCCCTTAATGTCACTGTAAATGATGTAAGGCATGTACTACAAGATTTAAGAGAGGCAAGCACTAGCTCCCAAGAGTCCACAGCTAAAATGTTAAAAATATATTCCCTAAGGTCCCCAAACCATCACAGGCCACCTGCCTGCTATACTGACTTTAATACACTTAATATGATGAACTAAAAAAGCTGCCAGTGATACCCCTCTAGCTCCTAAAAGATACTATGATGTCCAAATTCCTGACCGCTTAACTACCACACATAATGAAGATGCCTTCCTCCTACATGATAACGTTAATAATGCTAAAATATCATAATATTGTCTACTGCAGATAACGTATTAAAATTAATTAAATGTCAAACTTGGATGATGGAATTCTCTATTGACAATCACGAGCATCGCAACATATCCAAAATGGTGGCGGATACATGCCAACCAGGAAGTGAAGGAGGTGGTCTAGATCACCAGTTACGTCGCAAGGACGTGACCACAACCATCGAGAGACAAGGGGGGGCAGCACAGATGAACCCAGGTTGTTGGCGGACAGCGGACGGAAAAGAGGGGGAGCGGCGGCGGTGTGAGAGAGACACAGGAGAAGAAGACGTGCGAGCCCGAATTGACAAGGAGAGAGAAGAAGAGTCCCCTAAGGACGTGGAGGATTCACAAGAGAAGGAGGAAACCACAGAACATGTGAGACGCCCCAGAGCACTGTGATTGAGACTGGCATTCAAAAGGGGAACGAGGAGGCTGTATCTCCCCTCACCAAGGCCCAGGAGGGGCATGGACTCAGGCAAGTGCCAGCTGCATGTTTATTTTCATTAAAGGGTTGGTGGGCGGGGTTACGTGCCACGCCGACTTAAGCACACAAAATCCCTCACCTAGGCACTTCACTGATAGGGCACTGGTGGAGGTGCATAAACCCCAACCCCCTACATCTGAGAAAGGAAGCCTGAGCTTGTTTTGGTTTTCTTTCTTTACTTCCCCTCGGTTTTCGTCATCCTTTCTGAGGACTACACTTAAAACGGACGTAAAGCAGCAAGTAGAGAGAATATGCTACCCATGTTTGTTTACAGACTGCCTTAAGATTCCTATCACAGAGTTTGAGAGAAATCGTCTCCCTACATTGGTTGAACAAAACTAGCCAAATAAAAGAAAAGATTTCAATACTTAAGTGGCCTAACAGCTGTCTGTGTTTAAGGGAGGGTTCAGGAGCACCCCTCTGGGACCACACGAGGACAGTGCTCCTTCCTATTCACTCCGATATAACCCCATACATGATGAATATCAACAAACTCATATTCCATTCATATATGCCCTGCTACCTAATAAACAAAATTAGCAATTACTATGTACTACTAAGATATATTAAAAATAAAACAAATTACTCCCCACATAAAATAGTGTTAGAGCCATCATTCAAACTATCCTTAAACTTTACCCACACACAGTCATAAAAGGCTATTACTGCTACTTTAACAAAAGAATTTGGTGACACTTCCAACAACCTGCACTATGTGTATAATATCCAACAAACAGCCAATTTAACTTTGAAATTAAAAAGGTGATTGCGTTAGCCTATGACCCTGTCACAGAGGTGGCTAACCACTATAACTTACTTAGAGAAAGTCCTTTCTATGAACCAAACAAACACAAACTAGGTCCCCTACTGGTTTATTTTGAAGATACTTGAGTTGTCAGGCTGCACCGCTTTGGACACAGACGTTAACCCAAACTCCAAATACCATTGTGGAATGTCTACAATAGCACTGTGGCTCAAGAAGCCAAAAACAACAATTCAGTACAAAAAAAACAAAGCTACTAACAGCAACTAATTAAACAATCAGTTACCCAAATCAAACCTAAAGTTAGCAAACAAACTAATAGAATGTGTGACATGCTACAATGTAAAGTAAAACTCTATTAACCAAGGAGTACACTACTTAGAATCAATATCCAAAAACCTATTATAGAAAAAAACTTCCTACATAGTACCCGAAACAAAAAATCCAAACCAGCATAACTAAAACTTTTTTAAATTAAATGTTCAACAAATTATTTTTATACATCTGTCAGCCTGACAAATTCCTCAGAATCAATGCGATGCTCAGTCCACCTCTCGATATTCTCAACTGCTGAAAGCTATTAAAGCATAGACAGTTGTGATGATCAACTGAGGGCAGGTGAGGTTGTGAAGGGAACAGAGAGGAAGAAACCTATAAGGACAAAAGACAGAGTTAGTCCTATTCTTCAATTAGCATATCTCCCCCCACAGTCAGCATTGTGTGTATACCTGAAAATAATATGATTGTCTTCTGTACCCTTTATAGATTGCTCTAGGCTGTATGGAAATAAAGTAAGATCTACTGGAGAAAGCACATACGGTGTGTAAACGGTACACCTGCAAGCTTACACTATATATTACCTACTGGCGGTCGCCAGTAGGTAATTATAGTTAGGACCTTGTTTCTATTCAAAAAGCATTTTTTCTTTTCCCAATTACTTTGGCACCGGTTAACAAATCTTCGCGAAATTTTCAAAACTAGTGTGGCGCTCTGGTCAGCTCCTGTCTTGAAAGTTTCGGGGTGAATCGTCAAGCGGGGACCGAGAAAAAAGGGGGGTCTGAAAACGTGTTTTCCCCATGTTATTTTCCATAGGAAACTTTAGACAAAGCTACAGCCAGAACCTCTGAACGGAATTACACCAAATTTGGCAAAAAGGTAGGTCTTGGTTCAGAAATAACCCTTTTGTTAGATGTGTAAATCCATTCAATAGTTCCTAAGAAATTAGAAAATAAAAAGTTTTGATATCTATGGCTGTGGTGGGTACGCAAGCCCTCCCGAGCACGAGCTTCTGATTGGCTGCCAACACTCCAAACCAGGAAGTATTGGCAGCCATCTTGTGACTCGGTAACCGAGTCACAAGAAAACAGAGAAATAAGGATGAAAAACAAGAAAAGGGGCAGGGTACACACACCCTGAACCCCTAGGCCTGCTGAGGGGGTCCCCCAGAGACACCCAGGGCCAAAGAAAGCATTTTGTTTTTTATCAGCCGAATTCCCGTTGGGTGCGCGAATACGGATGAAAAAAAAAAAAAGGAAGCGCGGGCTCCCGTTCTTCCTTATTTTTTATTTTTAAGCCCCCGGGTGGGCCAGGTCTCAGGGGCATGCAGAAAATGTATAGCGGGGCCCCTGCAGCCCCGGGTACCGCCCGGGTCTTTATTTATGTTTTGCGGGGGGCACGCCACCTCCCCGGGGCTCTATTTAAAAAAATTATAATATTCTGTGTGGGGGGGCTCGAACCCCCCCCACATGCCCCTGAGACCATCACCTCCCAGGAGCTTTGATGAAAAAAACACGGGGGTACGTAGCCCCCCTGCAGCACCGGGGACTGCCACCTCCTCGGGGCTCTAATTTAAAAAAAAATAACCTCTGTGGGGGAGTTCGAGCACCCCCAGACGCCCTGGGGACCACCACCTCCCCGGGGATTTGCACACATTGGGAGGGGGGCCGCGCGGCCCCCCTCCTGGAACCCTTCATGGCCCTTGGGACCACCACCCCCCAGGGCCGGCTCCTGCAATGTCCCGGGGTGCCCACCCCCCGGGACATTGCTGTTTGCTATAACAGACCCTGCTTTGCTTCATTGAAGCGAGAGCAGGAAAACCTGCTCTCGCTTCAATGAAGCAAAGCAGGATTGCTTTTCCACAAGGGGAGCTGAATGTCAGCAGCTCCCCTTGTGGAAAAGCAATGCTGGCTTCCGCAGGACGGTGGGACCGTGGGGGCATTGGGGCTCCCTTCACGGTCCCCAACAGTGAGGCCTGTAATTATAATTTTAAAAAACTGACAGGCCGGCCTGGGGGATGGGATCCCCGGGGCCATAATTGGTCTTAGGAGTGGGGCCATGTGGCCCCCCACCTAAAAGAAAAAAGACTGTCCAGGCCCCGGGGGATGGGGTTCCTGGGGCCAGAAGTAGCCCGGGAGGGATGTCCCCTTTCAAAATAAATAAATACATTTAAAAAATGGACAGGCCTGCCCCGGGGGATGGGGTCCCCGGAGACATAATTGGCCTGAGAAGGGGCGCCACGCAGCCCCCCTCCCAACAAAAAAATAAAAATAAATAAAGAGGGTGGCCAGGCCTCGGGTGATGGGGTCCCCGGGGCCATAATTGGCCTCTGGAGGGGGGCCACGTGGCCCCCCTCCTTTTTTAAAAAAAATAAAAAATGGGGTCAGGCCCTGGTGGATGGGGTCTCCAGGGCCCCAAAAATAGTAAAAGAAGGGGGCCACACCGTCCCTTCTAAAAAAATGATTTGTTTTTAAAAAGCTGGCATCGCGCCGGAGGCCCCGCCCCCACCCTGCACCACTCTGCAAACGCACCCCGAGGCATGTTTTAAGTTGGGGAATTAATTCCCCTTGAATACTGAGGGTCCCTAGGGGCTAACTAGCCCACCAGGTACCTCCAGTAAGCGCCACAGGGCTGCGTTGCAGATAGGTGGTCCGAGGCCACGCCCCTTTTTACACCTCTCTGCAACGCATCTCTGTGGTGCTTAATGGAGGTACCTGATGGGCTAGTTGGCCCCCAGGGACCCTCAGGATTCAAAGGTACTTAATCCCCCAACTTAAAACGCGCCACGGGGCGTGGCCCTAAAACATATTTAAACTTTATAGAAACACACAGTCACTGGATGATGTCATCAGTGATGTCATCAGTGATGTCATTTGAGATGTCATAAGTGATGTCATCGGTGATGTCGCTGACCATGTCATGAATGATGTAATATGTGACTTCATCAGCAGTGCATTCCAGGGGCGCAAATGATAGTTAGCTGAACTAACTTTAACAGCGGAATTTCTATGTTTTTTTCAGTGAATATATATATATATTTCTAACACACAAAAAAGCAAAGGTTACAGGGACGTTATAGTTAGGGTCAGATTTTACTCATACAAAACTAGAGAAATTCAGCCTTTATAGCTATCTGAGTTAACTATGACTTGCCCCCCCTGCAATGCACTGCTTATGACCTCACATATAACACAACTCATGACATGGTCAGTGACATCACTGATGATATTTTGTATGAGTAAAATTTGACCCTAACTATAAAGTCACAACACAATGTATAGAGGGGGGATTGGGAAATTATAGCGAAGGATGAGGTCCAGTACCTATATCTATAAAGTCCCTGTAACCTTTGTTTTTTTGTGTGAATATCTAGGGTTTTTAAATGCTAATTCCTAACTATAACGTCTCTGTAACTTTTGTTTTTTTGTGTGAATCTCTAAGGTTTTTTAACTAGCAGTCAGATTTGCAGAGTGGTGAAGAAAGGGGGATGGGCCTCCGACCAGCTCTCAGGAATTCTGCTGCGTATGAATTGCAGGAGGTACCAGGAGGGCTTCTTAGTCCCCCAAGGTTCCACTGGAGCCAAGGGGACTTTATACCCCAACTAGTAGTGCGCCGGTAGGCACATTTGCAGAGTGGTGGAGAAAGGAGGCATGGCCTGTGAAAACTTCTCAGCCATCCTGCTGTGTGGGACTTACTGGAGGTAACAGGAGGGGTAGTAGTAACCCAAGGACGTCCAACTACCCCTCCTCTTACCTTCAATGAGTCCCATACAGTAGGATTGCTGAGTTCTGTTAGCAGGCCATACCCCCTTTCTCCACCACTCTGAAAAGTCACTTCCTGGCTCACTATTCGTTAGGGGATGAAGTCCCCTTTGCTGTTGGGGTTCCTTAGGGGCCAACAAGCCCACCTGTTACCTCCATAATACCCACACAGTGTGATTGTTGAGAGGTGGTCACAAACCACACCCCTTTCTCCGCCACTGAAACATGCCTCCTGCTGCACAACTAATTGGCAGATGAAGTCTCCTTGGATTTTGATGGTCCTTGGAGGCCAACTAGCCCTCCCGTTACCTCCAGTAAGCCCCACGCAGCTGGATTGCTGAGAGGTGGTGAGAGGCCATGCCCCCTTTCCCCACCACTCTGCAAACACGCTTCCTTGTTCATTGCTGCTTGGGGGATGAAGTCCACTTTAGTACTGAGTCCCTCGGGAGGCAAGGGAAACTCATCGCCCCACAAGAAGTGTGCCGAGAGTTGCGTTTACAGAGTGGTGGGAAAAGGGGCGTGGCCTCCGAGCAACTTTCAGCAATCCCATTGTGTGGGGCTTACTGGAGGTAACAGGTGGTCTAGTTGGCCCCTAAGGACCCTCATTAGCGAAGGGGACATCATCCCCCAACCAAGAGTGCGCAAGGAGGTGTGTTTACAGAGTAATGGAGAAAAGGGTGGGGCCTCCAGGGAGCTGCCAACCCATTTTTTATATTGTTTTAAATAAAAAGGGAGGCGGCTGCGCAGCCCCCCTCCCGAGGCCGATTTTGGCTCCAGGGGCTGGACCCCCATTCTCCAGGCCAATTGCAGCCCAGGGAACCCCATCTCCTGGGGCAAGGCCTTTAATTTTTTTAAACCATTGTTTTTCCTTAAGTGAGAGGGTGGTCAAGTGGCCCCCTCCCTTCGGGCCATTTTCAGCCCCAGGGACCTGATCCCCTGGGGCATGGCCAGCTCCTTGGGCTCCTTGCCTGAAGCCCCCCTGGCCTTGGCCATCTCCCGCCTCCTGCAGTAGCCGGCATTGCTTTTTACACCCAGGGAGCTACTGACATGCAGCTCCCTGGGTGTAAAAAGCAAAGTGCTTCACTTTGAACAATCAAGAGCATAATGTTCTTGCTTGCTCAAACCGGAGCATTGTTTGCTATGGGATGGTGGGAGAATAGCTCCCGCAATCGCATGGCCAACTGCAATATCCCGGAGGTGGGTACCCCGTGACATTTTTGGAGCCGGCCCTGGGGGTGGCGGTCCCCAGGGCCATTTATGGCTCCACGAGGGAGCTGCAGGCTGCGCAGCCCCCTACCAACAGAAATTAAGCCCAGGGAGGTGGTGGTCCCCTGGGCTGTGAGGTGGGCTTGGAGTCCACCACACATTATTTTTTAATAGGCTTGGGGAGGTGGCTGTCCCCACGGCTGCGTGGGTGGCTGAAGCCCCCCACGCATTCTAATAACATATAGCCCTGGGGAGGAGGCAGTCCCTCACATCTTTATTTTTAATTACCCCCGGGACCTGGTAAGCAGCCATGCTTCATTTTTTTAAAACATTTTCAGCCAGATTTATGGATCAATTGCAAATCCCGCCAGCATTTTTTTTAATGCTTTTTTTTAACAGGCCTAGGGGGTCAGGGTGTTTCTACCCTGCCCCCTTTTATTGTTTTTTAACGTTTTGTTTTGTGACTCGGTTAATCCGAGTCACAAGATGGCTGCCAACACTTCCTGGTTTGAAGTTTTGGCAGCCAATCAGATCTCAGGCACCAGATCGGGAGGGTATGTGGATCCACCGTGGCCACAGTTGTATAACTGAGAAATCTTAAAATTTCTAAGGAACTACTGAACGGATTTACATCATTTAACAGAAAGAGTGCTTTCTGAACCATAGAGCTACCTTTTTGCCAAACTTGGTATAATTCCGTTCAGCAGTTCGGGCTGTAGCAGTGTCTAAAGTTTCCTATGGAAATTCACATGGAGAAAAAGTGTTTTGGGACCCCCCTTTTTCTCGGCCTCTGGTTGACGGATCATCCCGAAACTTTCAACACAGTAGCTGAGGTGAATAGCATATTAGTGTAGAAAATCTTGCAAAGATTTGTGAATGGCACCAAAGTTATTGGCAAATAAAAAAACTTTTTCTCTATGGAAACTAGATCCTAACTATAGCTACATACTGGCGACCACCAGTAGGTTATTTATATATATATATATATATATATATATATATATATATATATATATATATATATATAACCAAAGCAATCCCGGTACAGAGGGCACACTGTCACACAGCTGGTGCGAGTTGCAGGGACGGGCTTTCCCTGTAATTTAATGCACCACCAAGAAATTATACTCGTACTCCTCCAGCGAATAATTTCAGCAGGTTTTATTTATTCATTGTGCCATTACAGCACACAGCATTTCAACCTACACGTTTCGATCTCTCGATCTTGTTCACGGTTACAAACATTTGTCTTTCTTTAGTTTCAGTCTTTTATACCAGTTAGTCATATCCGCACTATTATGGTGCATTATGGTCCTGGTAGTTACTGTTCACCTTTGATTTTATTCCTGTTGTTTTCTTTTCTGGGTGGCATACTGGTGTGCTTGTAAACACGGCGCTTGGTTCTCCACACGCAATGGGTCTCTCAGTGAGTCAAGTGGATATTGATTATTTTGCATGCATTCTAACATCAGTTATATCATTTCATGTATGCTTCCACTTATTTTTTTAACTATTGCGTTACCTTATTGTAACGGAGTCAGTTTTTGCGTGCATGTGTGATTATATGGGGACTTAGTGCCCAAAGTCTCTGACAGTTATACGTTGTTCAGTAGATTTTATATTATCCATGTTGGCCAGATTTTTAGTATGGAGGGTAGATATACTCAAAGGTGCACATAAAGTTCCTCATCCCTGTTCAATCCATACGGGATCTTTGTTTTAAATCGAATGATTAATCTTGATTCAAGACGACGTAGTGTCATTAATCTGTTTCCACCTCTCTCTTTTATTGGCACTGTTGCCAATCCACTGTAAGTTATATTCTTCCATGTCTTCTTTTCATGGGTCAACATGTGTTTGGCCATTGCATAACTTGGATCACGATTTTCTATTGCTCGAATATGTTCCAATATTCGTTTGTTTAGTGAGCAAATAGTGCTTCCGATGTATCTTTTACCACAGAAACATTGCAATAGGTATACCACATGCGTTGTTTTGCAAGTGATTGTACTTCCCACATTAAAGGTCTTTCCTTTGGGATCCTTTAGTTTGGATAGATTTCGTCCCACTTGACACGCCTTACATTGGCTACATTTAGTGAAGCCATTTTGTCTTCCCTGCAGCCAATTGTTCGATTTTTTCTTTTTCTCAAAATGGCTTTTAACCAATTTATCCGACAGGGATGGCGCTTTTCGGAATGTCATTTGTGGATGTTGACCAAGTTCTTTGCCAATGTCTGGATATTTTTGCACAATATGCCAATACTTTTCTAGTGTCTTACGTATCATGTGGCTCTCTTTAGTATATGTAAGTATCATTCTGATTGGTTCCCTTGTGGTTGATTCTTTTTGTAATTCTTTTTTCGGGATCAGTGTTTCATTTCTGCTTTTTTCTCTTGCTCTCTTTTCACCTCGTTCAATGTCACATTGTTTATATTCTCTTTTGCTGAATCTGGCTGCTGTTTCTTTGAATTTGATATTCATTTCACCTTGATTCGAACAATTCCTTTTCATCCTGATGAATTCACCATAGGGTATATTCTTTTTCAGCGCCTCAGGATGGGAACTCTGTCCATGAAGGATACTATTCGTGGCCATGGCTTTTCTGTGGACTGTTGTTTCCAGCTGGCCATTGTTCACATAGACTTTCGTATCCAGGAATACTATTTCACTAGTGCTTATACAATGTGTGAATTTCAATCCCACATCGTTGTTATTAAGGATTTCCATATACTCCAGGAACTCATTATTTGATCCATTCCATATTATGAATAGGTCGTCTATGAAACGCAGCCAGGGAACCACTCTGGCTACGTGCTGGTCATTTCCTTCTCTCCAAGCTACCATTTTCTCCCACCAACCCATAACTAGGTTGGCGTAGCTTGGAGAGAAGGAAACTCCCATTGCTGTCCCACAGGTTTGGGAATAGTGTACCTTATTGAAAAGAAAGACATTATTTCTAAGGCACATCTCTATCATTTCGACTAGCATCCTGCAGTGCTTCAATTGTTCAATCGGTTTTTGTTTGAGGAAATACTGTATTGCTGTCAGACCCAGCTCATGAGTTATCGAGGTGTAGAGAGATATAACATCGATGGTTACCAGCCGGTAACCATCCTTCCATCCAATGTCCATCAAATGCCTGAGGAAATCCCCCGTGTCCTTTATGTACGAGGGTGAGGTAGGTACGATTGGGGCTAAGAAGTGGTCCACATAGTTAGCGACATTCTCATACAGGGACCCACAACTAGAAATAATGGGTCTCCCTGGAGGTTTGTTTAATGTCTTGTGCACTTTCGGAAGAAAGTATAACGTTGGAGTAATGGGGTTTTGGTTATTGAGGAATTGTACTTCATTTTCACTTAATAAATTTGATTCTTGCCACTTTTAAAGACGACTTTCCAAATCCAATATCATTTCATTAATTGGATTTTTCCTCAAATTTTTGTAATTGTTGGTGTCACTTAACTGGCGCATAGCTTCCTTTATGTAATCCTCTTTGTCCTGGATCACTATATTCTCGCCTTTGTCGGCGGGTTTTATTTCCAGATTTTCATTTGCCATCAGTGTATCCAATGCTTTTCGTTCATTTATCGTCAAGTTTTCTTTCTTCCGTGTCTTAGTGTTGCTTAGTCGGTCTAATTCCTCATTCACCAAGTCATAAAAAATTAAAATTTTATTCCCTGGGTGCAATATGGGACAAAACTTTGATTGTTTTTTAAAATTTGTTTTTGGATGACCACTTGTTACTTGTCCCATTTCAGTTAGAATTTGAGTATCCGGGATACTTTCTTCATTTATTTCATTGTCCAAACCATGCACAGTTCTTAGTGCTGGTATATCTTGAATGCTTAAAATACCTTGATCTTCATTAGTATTCATATTATTGCTGTTGATATTTAATTCCACAATTTGTCTTCCCTGTTTTTTTAAAACTTTCGCCAATTTTATTTTTCTCACGTACTTCTACAGATCTATTTTTGTTTCTACTATATCCCAGTGTTTTTCTGGACAGAATGTCAGTCCTTTGTTTAAAAGAGTCTCTTCTGCTCTGGTTAGTACGTGTTTGGATAGATTTATTATCAAATATGGCTCTTTTTCTTCAGGACAACTTAAGCATTCGTTACTCTGTTCCTCAAATTGTATCCCTTGCTTTTTCCTTTGGCTTCGTCTGGTTTTGCGCTTGGTTCTCCTGATGTTTGGGAACCACTCCCTATTCCACGTCCTCTTGAGAACCCCCTTCCTCTGCCTTTGCCTCTGCCTTTTGGTAATTGCTGGTCGAAGTATACCAATTTCATTTCCTCAAAAAAAGAAGGTTTTTGTCCTTGTGGCCCAGATTCTTCATTTTCACTGAAGTCAGTATCTGACTCACTTGGGGTCGTATTCATTGATGCAATTAGTGGCTTCTTATTTGCTTTCAGTTGTTGTCTTAATGTTATGAAGCGTTTAGCAAAAGTAAGGATTGTACCTGTAGCGTAATCATGCTCATCTCTTCTATATTTTCTTTCTTTTCTTTCTTCCACCTCTTTCTCATGTTTGTCCAGGTTATTTTCCATTATTTTTCGTAATTTTTTCACTTCTTCATCCTTATTCATTTCCTGTATTTTAGCTTCAATCTCTTCCACCTTTTTTCGTATTTCATCAATGTCTATTTTGGCATACTTAACAATGATAATCATCATGTTATACGAACACTGCATGTTATTTCCCCAGTCGATCAGCATTTCCGATCTAGTGTCAGGATGGTTTGGGAGGATGAATATTCTCAATCCTCTTGGTACCATTTTTTGTTCTATGTACTTCTCCAATGTTAGAATCTCCCAGCTTTTTGTGATTTCTTTTTTTAGTGATCTCTCCATTTGAAAGAATAGCTGTTTTAATGTATTCTCTCCTGTTACATTTGATGTTTCAGTATTGCTCTTCACGGTTTCATTTGGAATAGTCTTTTGAAACATAGCTTCCGCTCTCTGTGCACGTTTGAGAGCTCTCTCCTCCATTATTGAATCTTAGTTGTACTGCTGTAATGCCACGTTATTATATATTCTCACCCAGGAGATAAGTAACTTTGTGAAATAAATGCTGTCAAACTCTGTGGTCACAATTCCACAGTTTCCCCTGCTTTCCCTGGATAGTTCAATGTACAATAGGCAAGTTCGCGCAGATTAACGTTTACACTGTCGCTTTAATTGCCTCCGCTCGCTGCGACTGTTTGTAAAGTCTCTTCAATGATTTAGCACTTTTATGCATTCGCGCTCTCACCTTGTTTTCAGGTTTTGCGCTTTGTTGTATGTGCCACCGTCGTCGCGAAGAGTCTCTAAGCAATTTCTTTGGTCGGCGTTTCTCTGTTCATGCCCGGGAGCTTCACTCCATTCAAGCCTGCATAAGTCCGTTGTCACGCATTCGCGTTTACGGAGCCGCTGCAATTTCTGCTTGTAATCACAGTCAGCAGGAAGCCCAAAGATCAGTTGGGTGCACCTTCGTATTTTCCAAATTAATCACCAAAGCAATCCCGGTACAGAGGGCACACTGTCACACAGCTGGTGCGAGTTGCAGGGACGGGCTTTCCCTGTAATTTAATTCACCACCAAGAAATTATACTCGCACTCCTCCATCAGGGAAGATCGAGAGATCGAAACGCGTAGGTTGAAATGCTGTGTGCTGTAATGGCACAATGAATAAATAAAACCTGCTGAAATTATTCCCTGGAGGAGTGCGAGTATAATTTCTTGGTGGTGAATATATATATATATATATATATATATATATATATATATATATATATGTGTGTGTGTGTGTATATATATATCCGCTCTCTCATTACTAACTTCGGCTTTTCCACCTGAAAAACGAGCGAGGACCCAATATTAGTGCAAAGTGTTATTTATTTCCACCCAGTTAGTCCGCCATATGTATATATATATATATATTGCCTTGATCACCTCAGTTACTTTGTGGTGACCGTGAAGCATTGCTTACGAAATTGGCTGTTGCAGTGTCTAAAGTTTCCTATGGAAATTCACATGGAAAAAATGTGTTTTGGGACCCCCCTTTTTCTCGGCCCCTGCTTGACGGATCACCCCGAAACTTTCAACACAGTAGCTGAGGTGAATAGCATATTAGTGTAGAAAATCTTGCAAAGATTCGTGAATGGCACCAAAGTTATTGGCAAATAAAAAAACATTTCCCTATGGAAACTAGATCCTAACTATGGCTACATACTGGCGACCACCAGTAGGTTATATATATATATATATATATATATATATATATATATATATATATATATACATGTGTGTGTGTGTGTGTATATATATATATCTGGCGGTCGCCAGTAGGTATATATAGTTAGGATTTTTTCTCTATGGGATTTTTGAAAATTCTATGTCTAATAACTTTGGCGTTTGTGGACGGAATTGGCTGAAATTTTCAGGAAAATGGCACATTTTGTTTCTGAGCAGCCCCTGAAAATTGGGGGGGGGGTTCGTCCAGGGGGGGTCGAGAAAAAAGGGGGGTCCCAAAACGTGTTTTTAACATTGAGTTTTCCATAGGACGGTTGGCCTCACTTTTAGCCCGAACGGCTGAATGGATTTGCACGAAACTTGGCAAAATTGTAGGGACTGGTAGCCCGATGTGCCTTTTGTAGGTCTCAATATATGTGCTCCAGTGGATTTTGAGAAATTAACGTTTAAAAAAAGATATATATCTGTAACAGCGGACCGGGCAGCGCTCCGGTACGCGGACTTTTCGCGCAACGGAGCTTTGTGAAGCGAAGCTGATTGGTTCTCCGGCGTCTGTAAACATTCCAAACAGTCCGTAGCAGCCGCCATCTTGTCTCTCGGTAGGATCGAGAGACAAGAGGAGGCCAAAGCGAAGGGGCAAATGACCATAAGGGGGCATAGTAGATTCTCGCTGACCCCCTAGGTTTGATGTGGAGGTTTTAAAAGGGCCCCGCGGGGCAAAAAAAATAAAATAATAATAATCGAACGGCTGAATGGATTTGCACGAAACTTGGCAAAATTGTAGGGACTGGTAGCCCGATGTGCCTTTGCTAGGTCTCAATATATGTGCTCCAGTGGATTTTGAGAAATTAACGTTCAAAAAAAGATATATATCTGTAACAGCGCTCCGCTTGGTGTACTTTTCGCGTTACGGAGCTTTGCGAAGCTGATTGGTTCTTCGGCGTCTGTAAACATTCCAAACAGTCCGTAGCGGCCGCCATCTTGTCTCTCGGTAGGATCGAGAGACAAGAGGAGGCCAAAGCGAAGGGGCAAATGACCATAAGGGGGCATAGTAGATCCTCCCTGACCCCCTAGGTTTGATGTGGAGGCTTTAAAAGGGTCTCGCAGGGCAAAAAAAAAATATATCGTTTTTTTAGTTTTTTTGCGTGGAGTGCGCCCGGTTCGCGAACCGGGAAGCGTTCTGGGGAGCGTACTTTCTTGAAAATTAGTGAAAAAAGTTAGAGTAAAATAATAATTGTGAGTGATCAGATGTAGGGTAGCTCTTAGAAGAGCTTTTGGGTTTATGGTACATTTAGGTACTTATAAGTAGGTACCAATGCACATTCTTAAATTCAGAATGAAAATTCTGTTGCCCTCATCTGAGAAGTGAACTCCATCTCCTCTGTAGATATCTTGCATGTAGTAACGCAAGTTATTGTTGTACAGGGAGCCCATTCCATGGTCTCTCATGTAAGCTGAAACAGATTTGTTTACATGCTTCCTCGATTTCTCAATTTGTGGACAAAATTGGTTCGACCACCTCCATTTTTGTCTTTGGCATATATTTGAATATACCAAGGCAGTCTGAGGAAAAAGTGCCATCAATTGCTCAAAGGTGTCCTTTAAAAGCATTTCCAGACCTACCCCAGTCAAAGTGCCCAAATCATTACCTCCACAGTGCACAATTAACAGGTCAGGTTTTGGCAAATGCATAAAGGTTTTCACCAATGGTATCAATTGGTGACATTTTAATCCTCTGTGGCCAAACCACTTAATTTCCACATCTTGTAAATTGAGGTTAGGTAAATTCCTGTTGTCAGCGTACCTCTGAGCCCAATAGATGTAACTATGTCCAACAATCCAGACAGAAAACATGGCGAGAGAAGGTTCTCCTGCAGTCAGATGAAGTGTGGCAATGAAATGGCAGTTGAAAAAATGAGAGTGTAAAATGAAAAAAACTGAGGAGTTTCTGTGTTAATGAAGCAGTAAGAGTAATTGGTGCATTTTGATTGCTGAAAACAGAAAGTTAGGGTGCATGGATGAGTTCGTTGAAAGATGTATTTTGAGTGGCGAAGAAAAAATCATTAAATGAAAGATTGCACTGGATATGCAGGTGCACTGAGAGTTCAGAGTTCAATTGCAACATTGTTGTGTGAACTTGGAAACACCAGAGGTCTTGCAAGAGGTGGTTGCTATGCAGAAAAAGCAGAGAGGGGGCAGAGGGGGGAAGGGTTTTGATTTGAAAAAAAGTGAGGGAAGAGTTTTGATTGGGTGACATGAGAGATATGTGTGAAGAATTACAGCATTTCTGTGCTTTTGATAGCTGCAGACTCTGGAGTGCATACCTTTTGCTCTGCTGAAGACAAATTGGTGTGTTTCTGAGACTGTTTTGAAACTCAAAGTATTTGCTAAGGTGAGAAAAGATTTCTTTAATTTAGATAGAAAATAGTGTGCTTTAAGGAGAAAATTATGAAGAAAGTTGTGTTTTTCAAATGTTGCTTTGTCTCAAGTGTTTTACAAATAGATTGTGTTTCTTTGAGAAATTGTAATTGGAGAAAATGTGAAGTATTAGTACTGACAGGGTTTTTATGTGCATAGGAGCTGTGGAGTGTTTTCAAATTATGACTTGTAAATCGTTTTTGAGAAAAAGCAATGGTTTTAATATTGATGACAAGGACATAATGGTGTCTGCTTCTTTATAAGGTAATTGAGAGTCTCTGATGTTATTTTTCCCATTTCAATGTAAGAAGTTTGTCTGTGGAGCAAATTGCTTGTAAATATGCTCCCACCTGTGCATGGCAAATTTAGATTTTGAATGTTTGCGTTACATAGGCATGTTAAAGGTGACTGAAACATGCTGCAAAGGCAATCAAAAAACGCTTTTATGTGTCTTAAGGACATTTTAAGTCATTTCCCCATGTGCAGTGTTTTCAAATTATGAGTTGAAAATCGTTTTTGAGGTAAAGGAATGTTTTCAAAATTTATGTGCGCCATATGCCCCCAAATTTCTTTTTCAGGGGTGCAGCAGGGTGTTCTTGAGACACCCCTGCACCCTCGGAAAAATTCGTAATTTGCGAATAGGTAATTGCTAATCGCAAATTGCACCTTCATTCCTATGGGCCTCCTGCTGCATGGAAATGAATGGGTAATTTGTAATTAGCAAATAGCTCATCGCAAACTAGGAATGGTAAAGAATCGCTATTTATTCCTTAAAGTTCGCTATTTAGGAAATGCAAAAAACTTTGATGATACATATGGCGGTTCATCTCTAACAAGATAAGAAGCATAGGGATAGATTTATGATGACTGGCGCATCACCACGGATGTGTTAGTCATTCTGTGCCGCTGTTCCGTCACCTATGGTGTGCTGCATTTACAATGCGGCGCATCATGGGGCAAAAACAGCACAGATGCGTGACGTATCTGTGCCGTAAAGGTGGCGCATTGCTGGAGTTGTATCGCAAGTGTGATGAAGCTCCAGCAAGGCTCAGGGGTGCCCCTGTCGCAGGGTTTCTGTTCTCACACAGAACTGTGGACAGAGGATTGGAACCTCGGCGAATTAGGGTGCCCCAAAACTCACCTTAGTAATCAAAAACCCCTTAGCAAGCTAGGTACAGTGTCACATTGGATATAACAAACTCTCAATGTTTAGACAATCCAGAATATGAACTTATAGTACCTCAGGATACGTGGAACTCATGAACAGTCGGTCGTTATATATTTCTTAGAAACCAGAACATGGAGTTAAGAAGAACACATGTGTATTTGAAATGTTTATTTACTAATGCCGTCTTCTCAGGCGTAGTATCTTAGATAATACAAGTACACATATTATTAGTAGCAAAATTACCAGCATAGTTACTAGTACATAAAAAGCGAATGGTGACAGTATGTTAACATGCTGTAAATGAATAAGAGTTAGCAACACTTATAAGCAGCCGCGGGCCGTGGAGGGAGTTACGGTGGGGCAGGGAGGCGGGGAGGGGGAGGGGCAGGGTGGAGAGGGCTCCACCCTGCCCCTCCCTCTCCCCGCCTCCCTGCCCCACCGTAACTCCCTCCACGGCCCGCGGCTGCTTATATCTCACCCTCCCTAATACACATATTATATTATTTGCTAAGAAGGTCTCTTTGTGTTGGTTTAGGGCGTGCCCATACTTTAGTGTCTTAGATTTGAAGGAATCACATCAGCATACACCAGCTCTCTCTTCATGTGAACCGCATCAAGTGTTGTGTATGTGTGTTCGGCAAAGCAATATAAAACCCGCCTCATGCCCAGAATTGGCAGAAGCTGCACTTATGTTATGAGTATGAAGTCGTGGAGATCAGACCTCATAACAATTCTGTATCGTGTTGTTCTTGAAACTTCAGCACTCGCTGTACAGATATAGTTTAACAAGTAAAGCAGATAGTAGAGCAATAACATATTATTCTCATGTAAATCACGATGAACTATTAGGTTGAAAGCTAAAGCAACAACTAAGTGTCGTGTGCAGAAGTTGCAAAAAAGGAAAAATGGCGTTTAAACCGGTAATGAGCCCATGCTAACTTAACACGGTGTAAAGATATCCAGGATCTACATGACACCTCCCCATGATCCGGAAACGAACTGAATAAGATAATTGAAGTGCCATCTCATGAGAGCAGATTGCAACTTTATATGTGCATGGTCAGCAAGGTAAAACATTAAAAACTAGCAAAATTTAATGCTAAAGAAAAATAAAACAGCCAACTACTTTATCGAGGCTTAAGCCAATTGGCAAGCTAAATAATAAAAACTTGACAAATAAGTCAATGAATTGTCAATGAAATGCTAGTACTAAGCATATCAAACATGAAAAAGGTCTATGACATAACTGTGTATGCAAAATAAGCTGCAACAGCCTCCAATAGGAAGTCACCGTCTTCATCCGAAAAGAGTTCAGCCATCCAATTTAAAAGCGGAAAAGAACATACGTGCTCTCCCAGCACCGGATCCTCTATCACCATCAGAGGACAGCTCGGTGGGTTTTCAAGAAAGCTCTGTTCCAAGAAAGACTGTGTTGCCGCCAGTAAATTCCAGGGACCAATTAGTCCATGCATCAATGCCACAGCCATAATCCTTTCGCCAGGACAAACCAACTCGTGAGTAATGATAGGAGTCATCAGCTGATTAAAGTCGACGTCAGGAGAAACCGGTCCGCAGAGACACAAATCAATGGCCCAATCGAAATCACAGGTCAGGCAGTGAAATACAGGCTGGACACAGGTGAAGTAGGAGAATCGAAAAGATAATCCATATGCCGTGCTTAATATCGCCAACGGCATTGTGCCATAATATTCAAGCATGCGATTGCGGAACAGCGTCAGCAGCTGCAGGGCGGGAGCTTGCACAGGAAGGACATCCATATTTAAAAATGTAAAAAAGCACAAGAGCGTCCGTTGGTAATGCAAGTAAAAATGGGAATCCACCAAGCACAGTGGAAAAAATAGAATGAAAGAAAGCAGGGATGACTCCAAAGATTTTCTCAAATGAAGTCACGAGACCACTGGTAACAACTTTAAAAAAGTGCGCCAGGCCCTTTGTGGAGGACGCGTTAAAGATAGTCCGAACCATGTCGCTGAAATGCAAAGGCGAATCAGTATTTAAAAGGGTCTGCACCTCTGTACGGGTGTTCGCTATGTGAAGCACGAAAGTTTCATGGGCCGAACTCAAGGCCACCTCTCTCTGAGACAAAAGAGCTCTTATTCTTGCCATGCCGTTGAAATGTGCTCCCAAGGTTGGTATTTGTGGCCAGATTGAAAACTCCCTATGTTCATGTGTGGGAGGAAATAGAACATTTCTGCAGCAAATAACCCGTTCACTTACTGTTACGATAAAAGGAATACTTTTAATTAACCCAGAACAATCTTCATTATTGAGCATCAAATAACTACCATTTTCCAACAACTTGAACGTGGGGATGATAGCAGGAACTGGCGTGCCTTGCAACATGCAAGCCATATTTGGTCGGTGTTTGTTGCATGAACCGTGTAACTGTATGTGCCTACACATTAGTGAATGATCTGGCGTCTCAGTGCATTCCTCTCCATTCAGATAAACTTCTTGATCATCTTTGAAAATCTGTATGTGTATGGAAGCGACCAGACCTCATGAAGAAAACCACTACCTAAAGGTTCATAACGACCTATTGGTATATATTTCATACAATTTGAAAACTTATATAAAGCAAAAGGCAGCGTTATTAAACCGTGGATAAGGCACGTTGCCAAAGCAGCCAACCTTTTGGATTTATACTGGAAATGTTAAAGGAAGAATTACGGAGTAGGGCCTGTAAATCTTTAATGGACAACCGAGTAAAATTACTCCAACCATCATATTCCTCTAACTCCGGGATAGTAGGGGTGTTTAATTTTTTAGAAGTAGCCAATCCAAAGCATTTGGTCTGGGAAATTGTTTCATTCACAAACAACATATGATTTGGGATGAGACATGCACGGTGCAAAGCCTCAGTGCCTTGTACCTGCCAGGTTCGTGAACCCCAAACTGATGTAGATCCTGGATATCTTTACACTGTGTTAAGTTAGCATGGGCTCATTACTGGTTTAAACGCCATTTTTCCTTTTTTGCAACTTCTGCACACGACACTTAGTTGTTGCTTTAGCTTTCAGCCTACCTGCGTCAAGATCTATGCCTGCTTCAAGCAGGCGCAGGGTTTTGATGCAGCTTTGTCCTATCTGATTGTAAATGCGGCACACCGTGGGTGGCAGAGCAGCGGTGCACGTTAACTGGTGCATCCCTGGGGATGTGCTAGTTAATATAAATCTGCCCCTTTACATTTAATTATGTGCAGGGGACACAGAGTCGGTGAGGTTTATCCAAGGTTAAGAAGAGATGAGTCCTGTTCAGTGAAAAATTGGAGATAGGCTTCACCTCCTCTGCTCCTCAGCATCGTTGGACATGGTTAAATAATAGCTGCAAAATGTTACTCTTGTTAAACAATTTTACTATTATAATCTCTGAGATTTGTCTCTTACTGTGCAACATCTCATTGTTGTTATCTTTCTTTAAAGATAAAGACAACATCAACATGAGCGACAATCAGCAATCAGTTGATTTCGACCTCATCATTGAACTCGTAATTGAAACATCAGTGGATGTTGATCCCTTGGATGATTTCAATCCTGAGGATGAAGAAGAACGTGATGAGGATGCAGATTTGTCAGAATTGTATGACATAGGATGGGAAGCTGACGTGCTTGAGCCTATGGAACTATAAACATTTATTTTATAAATTTATAATAAATAAAAAGTAAATATGTAAACCGTTTAATTTAAAAATAAAGACACCTTCAAAAACAGGTTATGTGTAGTGTCTTCAATAAAATATTAAAATATGGTCATAAAATTAAATCAGATTCATATATAAAACAGCACAGGTAAAATGAATATAAATTCCATTTCTTTTCTGCTATTTCTGTATTCTAAATTTGCCATGTACAAAAAATTCTTCTATGTAAAAATGTTAAGTAGTGTGTTAAGTTTTTGATGACTGTTATTAATTTACTGTTGGGTAATAGTGGTTAATAACATTTTTTATTATATTTTACTACAGATTCAACTGCAGATTATTTCAAGATTTTAGGATGCCAAGCAAAGAAAGAGTGAGAAAGGCTGCAAAACGTCAAAGACAGCAGGTGAATGAAAAAAAGCAGCAGTCCTCTAACAAAAAGATTTGTCAAGTCACCAAGAAAGCACCGGGTAAGAGTACAAAAACATTCATAAGAAATATCTCTAGTAAAAAAAATATTACTACAGAAAATGTTTCAGTCCAGAAAAGGAGAAGCAATTCAAACGGTAAGGAAAGGCCAATGAGAAATGTTACTGCTAGAGTAAGAGATAACTCTATGCATGAAAGTAGAAGGAAACAACAGTTTAGGGACATTCGTAAACGAATGTTCCGCAACAGGATAATTGGCAATTTGTTAAAAAATATTAAGAAAGGTCAACAGAAAGTGGTTTTTTATAAGAGAAAAAAAATAGTTGAGAAAGTTATTGATCAGGCATTTGAAATTAAACGTAAGTTATTTATTTTGACAATCAATAGAATTAGGAAGCTAAACAAGGCAATTTATGATTTCAAAAGAAATAGTAGATGGAAGAGAATAGTTAATCGTAGTAATTTTTGTGAAGTTTTTTCTGGAGAATGGATGCATAGTTCAAGCTCTGAGGCATTTTTTAATGAGGAGAGTTATTTCCAGGATAATGATTTGGTGCATGCAGTTGACACCAGTGGTCGAGCTTATGAAGTGAAAGATGGTTGTCCAGTTGAAAAAGAAAAACTTGTGACAACAGAGATAGAAGAGGTGTTAGGTAATGAGGTTTTAGGGAGACGTCCTAAGGGTCCTGTGTACACCTGGAAGTGTAGTAGTATTTGCAGTGTACGACAGGATTCCTTCAATTTGCTTTGTGATTTTATACGGTCATTTAATAAGAAAAGTTTGAAGCAGAAAATGAAGTTGTTGCAAGAATTAGATCCTTGCAGAGTGAGAGAAGTGATAGGTTTGCATGGTCATTCACTGGCTTGTCTTTCCAGGAGAGTATGCCAGAGTGTTTTTCATCATTTTAGGATGCTAGCAGTGCATCATAATAAAGTGAGGAAATTAGTTAGAATGTTGTATTATGCTAAGAGTCCAGCAATTATGCTTAAACAATTATGCGCTGCTCTTTTGCATGGTTCTGAAATAGATGTGAAGAATATATGTGAAGAAATTGAGTTTTGTTACTTTGGAAGTAAAGAGGAGAATGTTGAAATTGACCAAGAAGAAGAGAGTAATGTGGAAGATAGTGTACAGGTTTCCAGTACAGATAATTTCCAGAGGGAAATTGCGACGTTTGAGGTGAAATCAAGTGAGAGGCCAAATTTCACTTGTGTGTGTTGTCGACGCACTTATTATAAGAATCAGACTAAGTTAGTGGATTTATATGGAAAAAGTGAAAGGGAAAATAATAGTGAATGGAAGGATTTTACAACATACTTGATGGTAGAAAATTGTTTTGATTTGGGATTGGATCAACGTGTGTGTACTTATTGTTGTAACAAATTAAATCAAAACCAGATGCCTGCTAGAGCAGTTCATAATAATCTGGAATTGGTTGAGATTCCTTCTGAATTGAAGGATTTAAATACTTATGAATCTATTTTGATTCAAAGTATCCATCCCTTTCAGGCTATTGTAAGAATGGAGCCAAAGACAGGGAAATTGCCTCCATCAGATTTACAGAGAGGATTAAAGGGAAGAGTTGTTTATTTGCCTCTAGATTTGAAGAAAAACATTAACACAATTGGAGTAGAAAAAGTGGAAGAGGAACCTCTTGTTATCTTAGTTAATGGGGTTCCGACAAAGAATAAGAAAATATGGCAAGATTTAGTAGATGTTAGGAAAGTCAAAAGGGCAACATTGTATTTGAAAAAATATAATAAATACTATAAAAATGTATATGTTGCAGAAGAGGAAGTAAGTGAGGAAGAGGATAGCGATTTGTGTGCTGGTCAAATTGAGAAAGTAGAACCCTGTACTAGTGAAGGAATATATGAACATTATAGTGTTCATCCTTTGCATTCCAAGGAAGTCATGGGGAATGCTATTGAGTTGTTTCAAATGAAACAAGCGAAAGGGAGTCCCATTAGTGTTTGGGAGGAAAGTTTGGAAGCTCGGTGTTTCCCACAGCTTTTTCCAACAGGTCAGGGAGGAAGATATGATGAGCGACCTCATCAAATTCCTGCTTCTGAATACCGGACTTTGCGATTGTATGCAGGAGATCCTAGGTTTCGACAATGCATTCCTTATTTGTTTCATCTCCTGTTTGAAAGCGATCTGTCTGGACTGTCATATGCAGTGAACCACATCTTGAAAAGTGGTATACACATGCAAAACATCTCGGCAAGTGACTTTATGGATAAAGTCAATGTCCAAGACCGTATTTTGGATTCTCACCTGATTAATCTCATGGCGTGTCAGCGTGGTACTAATGAGTACTGGTACCGTCGTCATGGTGATTTAAAATGTATGCTGAGGAACTTAGGAACTCCCACATGGTTCCTCACTTTGAGCTGTGCTGAGTATGGCTGGGAAGACTTACTTGAATTTCTACGAGAGGCAAATGCTAACGTAGAAAACATCGAATTCAAGACACCCGGAGAACTGTGCTCTTTGGATCCAGTCAATGTATGTAGGTACTTCAATCATAGATTTGAAGGTATGATGTCTTTCATCATGAATAAGAAGAATCCACCTCTTGGAGAGGTGTTGGATTTCTTCTGGAGGAAGGAGTACCAAGCAAGAGGTGCTCCTCATATACATATGTTGCTGTGGATCAAGGATGCACCTAAATTTGGAACGGATGCAGAAGACTCAGTGATGAGTTTCATAGAACAGTATTCTACGTGTGCTGTTCCAAACGCAAAGGAGAAAAAAAGCCTAAGAGAAAAAGTTCTACGTTTCCAAAGCCATCGATGTGGAAAGTACTGTCGTCGTAAAAAAGTTCTACACCAAATGTCGTTTCGGCTTTCCACGACCGGTGATTTCTAAAGGAAGAGTGAACAGTTTGATGTCTTGGCTGCGACATAATGTGATGAAGAAATCACCTAAAAACACATACAATTTGAAGAGGAACGAAGAGTCTAAGTACATCAACGACTACAACCCGGTGATTTTGTCCATGTGGAATGCTAACATGGATATACAGTTTGTGGCTGATAACTGTATGGCTGTGGCTCGGTATGTGACATCTTACATCACCAAAAAAGAGAAGACAGAATTGAAGGATATGTGGGAGGACATTTCCCATGAAAAGAGCCTCAGCAAGAAGTTGTATAGTTTCAGTCTGAAGATGTTGTCGCATCGAGAAATCGGAGCTTACGAATGTTCTGACCGGTTGTCTTCAGCAAGTCTCTATGCCAAGTCCAGGAGTATCGTTTGGGCGAGTGTTGGTCTTGCTGCAACGCGTAATCGAGTTCTGAAACCTGTGCGGGAAATTGAGTATTTGGCGGAAAAGGAGCCAAACAGTACCGACATTTTGAAGAGCAACATGTTGGATACATATTATCCAAATCGAAGCAGTCACCTCGAGAATGTTTGTCTGTATGAGGTTCTGCAAAATTACATATTCAAGAGGAACATCAAAGAAGATACTGAGAAAGGAGTGTATGCTGTAATAGGAAGTGAGGGAAGTCTGGTCAAGCAAAGAAAATGCCACTTGATAAACCATCGAAAATTGAGTGGCGAATCTCCTGAAAAAAAGGAGTTTTTCTATTTAGCACTTTTGCAACTTTTTAAGCCTTGGCGTGCAGAAGAGGAACTGCTTGGAGATTTCCTTTGTTACGAAGACTCATTCAATGCTGCCAAGGAGACCATAGAATGTCCTGCTTTTCCCAAATATGTAGAAATGTTGAATGTGGAAATTGAGCAGGAAGCAACGATTGCAGCCGAGATTGCCAGAGACAGTTCTCAGGACAGTCAGAGTTCTGCTTCATTGAGTCAGGATCCACTAGGAGGACCTCTTATCGAAAATGAAGCTGCCACTGCTATGAATGAAGTGGAAAGAGCCATGGCACATGCTCAGGAGGATGCGGTTAACTTAGAAGAGTTGGAAAGACAACTCAACGTTGAGCAGAGGAAAATATATGACGAACTTACCATGCAAATTGATCATGGATTAAGTCATGACAAGAAAGAGTGCTCATGTACGTCGTTGAAGCCTGTCCGACTGTACGTGAGTGGAGAAGCGGGAACTGGAAAAAGTTTCCTTATTAAAGCAATTTCATGTTATTTGCAGGAAAGGACAGAGTCATCGCTGTCTTGTGTTGTCACCGCTCCAACTGGACTGGCAGCACATAACATTAAAGGGATTACTTTACATCGTTTACTGATGCTGCCAGTGGAGCATGACAACAAATTAGAATATCACAAGCTATCTGGAGATGCTTGTTTTGAAGTTTCAAGAGTCTTGAGGAAAATGAAACTTCTTATCATTGACGAAGTAAGCATGGTTTCCAATGTCATGCTTGCCTTTGTGCATTTGAGAATGCAAGAAGTTCT
This sequence comes from Lissotriton helveticus, assembly GCF_964261635.1. Classification (NCBI taxonomy): domain Eukaryota; kingdom Metazoa; phylum Chordata; class Amphibia; order Caudata; family Salamandridae; genus Lissotriton; species Lissotriton helveticus. The sequence goes on from NC_136068.1 coordinate 692,411,591, forward strand.
CAAAACAGAGTATGATGTATTATTTGGTGGCAAACACATCATTGTTTTCGGAGATCTTCTGCAGCTGACACCAGTGAAAAGGCAACCTGTGTTCAAAATGCTCACGCATGAAGATACCAGGAAGTGCTTAGGGAGCATTGGCAATGTCAATATATGGTTAAACTTCAATTATGCTGAACTGCATGAAAATATGCGTCAGGCAAAGGATGAAGTTTACAAGACTATTCTACAAGATGTTAGAATTGGAAAAGTGACCGAGCATGGGAAAGAAGCTTTACATGCACGATTACTGACAAATTTATATCCAGACGAAGATGTTGTGCCTGAGAATATTTTTCAGAAAGTTACTGAGAAAAAATCTGGAATATGTTTGATGCCAACTCTTGCAGAATGTGCCAAATTCAACAACAAAATGTTGCATTTAGAAAAGCAAGAGATTGTGAAACTGGAAGCTATTGACAGAGTAGAGCATATGGGATCAACAATTATTTTGTCTGAGAATCTGAAAACAAAATTGGATTCATTAGAGAAGAGTATATCTAAAACTGCGGGTTTTGAAAAGACTCTGAATGTGTGCTTGAACTGCCGTATAATTTTAAGAAGGAATTTACATGTTGAAAGAGGTCTGGTAAATGGATCAATGGGTAATGTTGTTGATTTTGTGAAATACAGAAATAGAGATGGAATTGAATTTTTAAAAATTAAATTTGATGGCATTGAGGAAGTACAGCTAATTGCTCGTTGTTCTGCTAGATTTTTGCTTGTAAAAGACTTATATGTTCGTCGTAAGCAGTTTCCTGTTTGCTTGGCATATGCGGTGACAATCCATAAATCGCAAGGTTTAAGTGTAGACTGTGCATTGGTGAATATTGGCAGTTCTGTGTTCAAGGAGGGTATGGCATATGTGGCATTGTCACGAGTTAGAACTTTATCGGGATTGTACTTGATTGAGTGTGATGTCACAAACATTTGTGCGGATCTAGATTGTGTTAAGGAATACAATAGGTTAAGAAGAGAGTATGCGCCACATTTGCCTCAGTATCCTTTGTTTGAGAAACGTGTGGTAGGCCGGAAACGAAGAAATGTGACCAATACTGGGGAGGTTGTAGCAAAAAGACGAAAAGTCGATGAACCTGAACATATAAGCAGAAACAAAAAGGATTCTGTTGAAGATGTTGTTGGTTTTCAATTTGAAAACAGTTCTGGTGTCAACTGCTATGCTAATGTAGTGGTTAATGTTTTGTTTTCTCTAGAAAATGTAAAAGAAGAGATTGTGGTCAATTCTGATCAAAGATTTTGCAGTTTGTTAAATTCTGTGTTAGAGAAATGTAGCACTGATAGAACAAACATAGAAAGTGTGTCTGAAATTCGAAATCTGTTAGACAGATGTTCAGGCCAAACACAATTCTCTCAAAATAGTCAGCAAGATTGTCAGGAGTTTTTAATGTATATGCTTGATGTATTGCATGATGAAGGTGTAGATGTAGATCACCTGTTTGGGCTTTCTTATCAATGGCAGCATGACTGCGAGAACTGTAGGGTATCAAGTACTACTAGTGTAGACCCAGAAAGATTTATATATTTAACTTTGCCAGACAGTAAATCAGTCTCTTTTAATAAGCTAGTAAAAGCAGCTGATCACAACATGGAGTGTAGCCAATGTAAATCTGAAATGATGTCCACATTATTTATACGAACATATGGCCAGTATGTCATTTTAATGTTCCAACGATGTAGGCCTGATGGAACAAAATTGACAACTTTAATTAAAAATTTTGTGGCTTCACAGTTGTCAATATCAGGAAGGACTTTTGTAACTGTAGCAATTATATATCATGATGGTCCTTCAATAACATCAGGACATTATACAGCTTATTTAAAGTGTAGAAATGGCTGGTCATTCTGCAATGATTCTGTTTTAATTTTCAACAAAAAAATTGCCGTATGACCTTAAAAACTCTTACCTGGTGTTTTTAAAACCAAAATTTTAGGGAAAGAATCTCGGGATGTGCTCTGAGGAATTTCAAGAAGTTCTAATGGCTCCTACACGATTTGGCCTTGAGGATAAGTGTAGTACAGAGACATAACTTCTTACCATAACACTGGACGTCATGGAGAAATACGTGCACTTTGAATGAGTTCAGAAAAACTGTTTCTTTTTATAAGCTAATTGAAGCAGCCAATCAAAACATGGAGTAGAGGGAATGTAAGTCTGCAATGCTGTCTACTGTTTTACATTGCTTTGTCATTAAAAGTGATGTAGAGAATTAAATAATTGTACTAGTCATAAAGGTAGTGTAAGTCTGCTTCATAGTAAGCAGTATCAGTGTGATAGGAAATGTAGAACATGATTGAGCAAGAAGGGGAAGATATTACTAGTCCAGGATTGTGAAAATGATCTTCAACATTTTAATTGTGAAAGTTGCGGAAATACAACATGACGGGATTGGCTTAAAAGAATTCTAAGAGTTATAAATGGCTCAGACACGATTTGGCCTTGTGGAAACGTGTGGTAGAGAGCGAGAAGTCATTTATTGTATGTAACATGTTTTTGAAAACGATGGAGGTTTTCTTTCAGAAAGTGGCGGGTTGAAAGTAATAACAGCACAACAGAGTGTAAGCTGTTCATAGGACATCCTTGGCCGTCATGGAAAGTAAGTTAACTTTAAGGAGTTCTGAATTCTGATTTGTTATGTTGTATGGGTTTTTTAAACACAATCATTTTGATTGTTTTTTTTTTTCCCCGCTGTTATATGATGAATACCTTCAAGTCACTGTTTTAGTGAAATTTGATACATTCTGAGAACAGCAAAAATAAACCATTTAACATGTATATTTAATTCTGTTCTGTTTGCATTTATGATGTACATGTAGAACTGTGTAGGAGGCATGGAGAAGGTGAGGCTTCTGTAAGTGTCAAAGTTGTTGCATACAGTGCTCATATTCTACGTAGTCTTTTATATTTCATTACTTTCACTGTTTCTGACTGATCTAAATTTTTTTTTTTTTAAAGAACAGTAAGTATAAGGGAAGGAAACAGACAGTTATGTTAAAAGAAACACAGCTATAGGGAATAAACTAGGGATACTGTTACCCGCAATCCTCTGCTGATGATGTCACTGAGCATGTCATGAATGATGTAATATGTGACATCATCAGCAGTGGATTACGGGTAATAGTATCTCTAGTTTACTCCCCTATATCTGTCTTTCTTTTAACATAACTGTCTGTTTCCTTCCCTTATACTTACTGTTCTTTTTAAAAAAAAAAATTTTTTGGTTCGCTTCCGGTTCGCGTACCGGGGAGCGAACTGGGAAGCGAACTAAGAGAAATAGAGGTTGGCACAGTTCCAAATATTGTACCAATTTTTTAATAACGGGGAGGTAGTTCTGAAAAGAACTTTTTTTTTATTGTTTTTGTTGTTTTATATTTTTTTTATTATTTTTCTGAACATTTTTTTACTTTTTTTGAATTTTTCTGAACAGTTTTATATTTTTTTTGGTTTTTTTTCGGAGGGGGCAACGAAAACGATTCATTGTAAAGGGCTCAACAGGAGCAATAAAACAAAAAAAAAGAATTTATTATTTGGGGCGTTTCGTACAAACTTGCATATGATAGTCAATAGCTCTGTTGATCAGAGTGATGCTACTTTCTCCGTAGCAAATGAATCCACTGCAATGTATGCAGACTTGTTTTACTTCACGAAATCTCGTTTGTATATTTGGCACCATCTCCCTGCCCTCTGGTCCCGTTACTTCTGGTACAACAGATCTTCTGGCCATAATAGGGAGATTATCTAGGTCGTTACGAAACTGTGCAGCACTGTAGTTGTTAGGATGCCACCTAGTCATATGGCGATGCATTGTGTAGTTTCCGAAACTGTATTTTTTGTCGGTCCCTCTGGACAGTCTATCTTGACATATAAGGCAAGTTACGTATCTTGCACTTACTTTTTTCTGACCTTTGGGAATTTTAAAAAATTGCCAAATGAAGTTTTCTTTCCGGTGAGACGTCCTGGGCTCCTCAGGCAAAAAGTGCCTCTCTTCGTGCTCGTCGTCCTGTTCCTCTTCTTCCTCTTCTTGCTGAATTATAACTTCAGCAGGTGGTCCACTCTTTCTTGGATGTGGTGGAGGTGGTGGGGAAGCACCAGCTGAAGCTACTAAAGAAGCCATTGCTCACTGGTAACAAAGGGTCTTTCTCTCACAATGATGAAAGTCAGAGTGAGGAAAGAAGGAGGGATTTTCATCATTTGGGAAAAACAATAGTTCTCAACCAATGAAAAGTGTTCATTTTAGATTATATGACCTAGTCTTACATCATTAGGAAACCAAAAGTGAAATGAACCAATGAAAAGTGTTATTACCAAGTCACATGACCTGCTGTGTTTACGTTACGCGCTTTGCAGGGCCTCCCGGTTTGCTTCCAGAAACCTGTGCTTTGCGACTCGGTAAGCGTACCAGTTCGCTAACGTAGCACGTCATATGACGTATCACGCGACAACGCGAAACGTCATGCGGACGGGAGGCGTCACGATGTTGTTTTCTAACGCGGCACTTGCGGTAAAGAAACGTTTACCGGCTCGCGGTCTATTTCGCGGCATCAAGGTCAGCTAACGGGAAGCTTCCCAAATCGCGAAGCGGGAACGAAGAAAAAAAAATATAAATAAAAAAAGTTATTAATAAACATATAAAATATATTTTTGGATTTAAAGAAGAATACATTTTACAGCTACAGATATTAGCTGTTAAAAACCAATGAAATTCACTGAAAAAACCATAGGTTATAGACCATATATAGTTAGGAATTAGCATTTACAAAACCTTGAAAATTCACTGAAAAAACCATAGGTTATAGACCATATATAGTTAGGAATTAGCATTTAGAAAACCTTATTTTACTCACACAAAACCATTGAAATTCCATATATAGTTAGTTGCACTAACTATATATCGCGCACCTGCAATCCACTGCTGATGATGTCACATATTACATCATTCATGACATGGTCAGTGACATCACTGATGACATCACTGATGACATCTCAAATGACATCACTGATGACATCACTGATGACATCTCAAATGACATCACTGATGACATCATGACACACCAATACCAGTTACTACATACGCACTCACTGATTCTTACGTCTACACACACATTCACTCATTCACCCATACAATCACTCATACATACAGTCACTCATTATTACAACACTATCATATGCACTCATACACCTATGCAGACAGTCACACACTGCCACTCATCCATGGAGTTACTCACACACCAAGTCAGTCCTGTAAAGAATCAATCACACTTCCATTTCTTCATCTATACAGTTAAACACAGAACACCATACTTCAGTGACATCACTGATGACATCACTAATGACATCTGAAATGACATCACTGATGACATCTCAAATGACATCACTGATGACATCATGACACACCAATACCAGTTACTACATACGCACTTACTGATTCGTACGTCTACACACACATTCACTCATTCACCCATACAATTACTCATACATACAGTCACTTATTATTAGAACACTATCATATGCACTCATACACCTAGTCAGTCCTGTGAAGAATCAATCACACTTCGATTTCCTCATCTATAGTTAAACACAGAACACCATACTTTTCACACATATACTAACACATACTTACTCTCTTATACAATCACTGATACAAGTACACATTGATATGCACAGAGTCACACACCTCCCAGCCAGCCACACACACACTCAGTCTTCCATAAATCCAGTCATTCTTCAATATGTAAAACGTATTTAAACTTTACAAAAACACACAGACACTAGATGATGTCATCAGTGATGTCATTTGAGATGTCATCAGTGATGTCATCAGTGATGTCACTGACCATGTCATGAATGATGTAATATGTGACATCATCAGCAGTGGATTGCAGGTGCGCGATATATAGTTAGTGCAACTAACTATATATGGAATTTCAATGGTTTTGTGTGAGTAAAATAAGGTTTTCTAAATGCTAATTCCTAACTATATATGGTCTATAACCTATGGTTTTTTCAGTGAATATATATATATATATATATATCTATATCCGCTCTCTCATTGCTAACTTCGGCTTTTCCACCTGAAAAACGAGCGAGGACCCAATATTAGGGCAAAGTGTTATTTCTTTCCACCCAGCTAGTCCGCCATATGTATATATATATTGCCTGGATCACCTCAGTTACTTTGTGGTGACCGTGAAGCATTGCTTACAAAATTGGAAAAAGGGTACATCCTGGAGTTGGAGAAAAAGACACCCAATGGGCTCAACTCCAGTGAGGATTTTTACACCTGCCTTTAATACTTATAACCTCATGTTATAAGTCGGATGCACATATGATAACATTTAACACACCCATCCTCTTAGTATGTAAAAGAATAAAACAAAAATGTACAACTTTTTTAGTCAGCACTTTTTACACAAGCACATTAGTCAATGCAGATTAGACATAGGGCCCACAAGGGCTTGATTACACATGGAGAATGTTGCTATGTTACAGTGGATGAATTTATTGTTGCACTGCTAACACATCAAATGTATATAGCAGTGTAAAAGCCAGTCTTCCCACACAAATTTGCCATATCTTTCAAATTGCATTTAACAAAGAATAGATTGGCTAAATTGCACATGTATATACATTTTAGATATCTATGCAGTAATAGGTATTTTTCAAAACTTTTGAAGGGAAAATTAAAACTTTTAAAGTTTTTAACCTCATCCACGCAGGTTAACTATACATATGCATTTGTGGTTGTTTTGGCTTTAGCTATAGGATGTTATTAGAATCTTTCAGATAATTAATGTGTGTACATTGTTGTCTCACTGTGTGGCTGAGATCGATAATGAATTTATCCAGGCATCAGTGCAGAGCAGCCGGCTGTACAGGGGTTGGCCGTCGTATTGGGCATAGGGCATTCATCATCTGGTTCTATGTGAGCACATGTGTAGCCATGATTGCCAATCGACATTATATGTGATTTTTATTCTGGTCCGACCTTAATGTATCCCCTGTATTTCCTAAATTAACGAATGACTATTTGCGTATTTGCACACTATTTGCTTATTTTGCACAATTCATTAATGAGCTGCTATATGTATATTATTGCACTGTGGTAGGTACAATTGAAGGCAGGAACTGTGGAAGGCTTATAGGATTGCAACATTTGCAATTACCCACTGGGTGACATCTTTTTGCATTGCCGCATCTTTTAATGCCCTCTGTATAAAATGTAATTTTATTTCTGTACCATCTAACACAGTGTTGTTTGTATTTTTAATTATTCAATGCGAATTTGCACAATTTCTGCGTATTTTCACAATTTACAAGTTTGCTGCTACAGTGATTACAATGTATACACAACACACAGAATAGCGCAGTATCTCTACTATGTCTATTGGCAGTATGTTCTATGGTGTTGCACTATCACTTTGAAAATGTGGGTCACTCCTCATGGCGTCATGTGATCAAGGCTTCCCGATGACCAAAACGCATCATGGCGGTAGTGCTAGGTGTAATAAACAAATTAAATACCCTGCACGAAGATTCCTGGAAATATGTGCCACAGATCGGGTCCTGAAAAGCATTTATTATAAACTAGCGTAGGCTACAGCAACTCGTGTTTGACCCTGACGCATTTCAGTGGTATGCCTTGTTCACAGGTAAGTAATGACATGTACCAAGTCCCAGGTGCTTTAAATAGTGATTAAGTCACGTGGCCGATTGTTCTGACGGATGGGGTGCTGTCTCCTAGGTTACCACCTCAACCAACTGTTACTTATAGGAAAGGGGTTTCTATGCGTACACAGAGTTGGCAGTGGCGAAGATGTGGTTACAACACAAAGAAGGCTTTACGAAGTGTTCCACCTGTAGAGCATGCAGGTTTGGGAAGAACACCACACACTATTCGTCACCATTTAGCCCAGAAAAAATAGCTATTAGGGGCAACTTTACGTGCAGGACGGAGTTTGCGGTGTATATTCTGACGTGCACCTGCGGACTAAGATACGTGGGCAGCACTAAGTTGCAGGTGCATGTCAGAAATTACAGCACCTGCGGGCCATCATGAACAATGATTCATCTTATCCGGTGGCTCGCCATTTCAAACAAATACACAATAATGATCCTAATTGTTTGAGTTATTTTGTTGTGGCAGCCATTCCCAAATCACGAAGAGGGGGAGACCGAGAAAAAGCTCTGAGACAATCTTGGAGCTAGATAGTAAATATCCGCACGGTTTAAACAATACCGAGTATCTGTACAATTTCTTATAGGGGTCAGTTGGGATCAATTGAATCTATGCCCTATCAGCACTGTTAATATTTGTCTTTTTTAGATACTATGTGAATCCTGTATCCGTTTGTAGATAAGTATCAATTCCGGCAGCAGCTACCCTTTTTTAATTCAGTGCAATCAGAATTGGATTTTATTCAGTTTTGGTTGGATTGAATTATTTTAGGCCTGCTAGTTTTAGACATATTTATATAAATAACTGTGTATGAAGGGACATGTATTGCACTTGCACTTTATTATTGTTTGCTATTTGCACATTGGTTAGCACTTGAAACACTTTGCACTTTAAGCAGGTAGGTTGAAGGGTACTTGTGGAATTCATCCCAATCTAGAGTGGAGGAAGGAGTATGCTCAGGGAGGTGTCTCGAAATATCAGCATTTAAGCAGGTACAAAGGGCAGTCAAAACAATATCATGTAGGGTTTTTGCATTTGCAGAGACTTAATGCTATCATTAGCATCTAGGAGGATTTGTATATATATATATATCTTGATGTACTTACTATTTGGGTGACATTGTACATAAAGTAATTTATATATTGTATTTTATTCTCTTGTATTATAGATGGACTCTTTAATATGTATTGTAACTGCTTTGTGACTATGAGCAAACCGCCTCTACATAGAAAGAGGGAAAAAAAGACAAAAAAAGGAAAGAAAAGACTTTGTACCATTCAAAAACGGTGATAGTATTTTCACTATGTTTATTAGATGTGTCTCATCACGTGGTTTATGCATTTAAAAATATTACGTTTTTACCTCACGAGTATGTGATCAAGGGCAAGTGGTGCCGGAAACGCGCAATCTGAGGAAAACAAGAATAAATATTTACGTGCCTACATTTCCGGTGCTTCGTGGTCCTTTTTGGGCAGAAGCAAGTGTTGTGAGTCGACAGAGGACCTTTTAGGTTTTTTATATATATATATATACCGTCCTGTGAGCAAGGGTTTTGTGCTGATGCTGTTAATAAACGAATAACATCTTGGATTGGAGATTGTGTGGAAATCTCTTTAATTAAGTACCAGGGAGTGCGCGAGAGAACACGCCCCTCGGGACACACAGTAAAGATTTTTGCTGCGGGCTCTGCCGCTTCTCGTTGCACCGCCGTAAGAGCACCTGGAAGCTCTCAAGTGGGCCACAACGGAATAATATATATGTATATGTGAGCAAGACGGGGTAGCCGCCGAAACGCGTCTGAGCAGAAGTTGATGTGAAATAAACACCCTTGAACTAAGATACACGGAGTCAGCGCCTTCTTGGATGGTGAAGTTTGGTGTGGTGAAAATATATATATATATATATATATATATTCACAGAAAAAACCATAGGTTATGGACCATATATAGTTAGGAATTAGCATTTACAAAACCTTGAAAATTCACTGAAAAAACCATAGGTTATAGACCATATATAGTTAGGAATTAGCATTTACAAAACCTTGAAAATTCACTGAAAAAACCATAGGTTATAGACCATATATAGTTAGGAATTAGCATTTAAAAAACCTTATTTTACTCACACAAAACCATTGAAATTCCATATATAGTTAGTTGCACTAACTATATATCGCGCACCCGCAATCCACTGCTGATCATGTCACATATTACATCATTCATGACATGGTCAGTGACATCACTGATGACAACATCCAGTGATTATGTGTTTCTGTAAAGTTTAAATATGTTTTACATATTGAAGAATGAGTGGATGTATAAGTGTCTGAATGAAGGTTTTAGTAGGTGCGTGATTGACTGTATGAGTGAGTGATTAAATGCGTCTTACTGAATGCACGGGTTAGTGACTAAACTGTCTAAAAGTGTGCATCAGTATGTCTGTTGTTGTGCAAGCTGCTGCACGTGTTGATCAGTAGCTATATAAGTAGCTATATGGGTTATTGATTGGTTGCACAAGTATTTGTATGGGAGACTGAGTGTGTGTATGGCTGGCTGGGAGGTGTGTGACTCTGTGCAGATCAATGTGTACTTGTATCAGTGATTCTATAAGAGAGTAACTATGTGTTAGTATATGTTTCAAAAATGTAAGGTGTTCTGTGTTTAACTGTATAGATGAGAAAATAGAAGTGTGATTGATTCTTTTCAGGACTGACTAGGTGTGTGAGTAACTCCATGGATGAGTGGCAGAGTGTGAGTGTCTGTATAGGTGTATGAGTGCATATGATAGTGTTGTAAAGATGAGTGATTGTATGTATGAATGATTGTATGAGTGAATGTGTGTGTAGACATAGGAATCAGTGAGTGCGTATGTAGTAACTAGTATTGGTGTGTCAATGGTTTCAAAAATGATACTCTCTATTTAACACTGGGTGTAACGGAGGTTATATTAGAGTGTGAGGAGATGCATTGTATTATCACATGAATGATATCATCAGTGATGTGATCATTGATGTCAAGTGAGATGTCATCAGTGATGTCATTTGAGATGTCATCAGTGATGTCATCAGTGATGTCACTGACCATGTCATGAATGATGTAATATGTGACATGATCAGCAGTGGATTGCGGGTGCGCGATATATAGTTAGTGCAACTAACTATATATGGAATTTCAATGGTTTTGTGTGAGTAAAATAAGGTTTTTTAAATGCTAATTCCTAACTATATATGGTCTATAACCTATGGTTTTTTCAGTGAATTTTCAAGGTTTTGTAAATGCTAATTCCTAACTATATATGTTCTATAACCTATGGTTTTTTCAGTGAATTTTCAAGGTTTTGTAAATGCTAATTCCTAACTATATATGGTCCATAACCTATGGTTTTTTCTGTGAATTTCATTGGTTTTTTAACAGCTAATATCTGTAGCTGTAAAATGTATTCTTCTTTAAATCCAAAAATATATTTTATATGTTTATGAATAATTTTTTTTTTAAATATTTTTTTTTCTTCGTTCCCGCTTCGCAAATCGGGAAGCTTCCCGTTAGCTGACCTTGATGCCGCGAAATAGACCGCGAGCCGGTAAACGTTTCTTTACCGCAAGTGCCGCGTTACAAAACAACATCGTGACGCCTCCCGTCCGCATGACGTTTCACGTTGTCGCGTGATACGTCATATGACGTACTACGTTAGCGAACTGGTACGCGAAGCGAGTCGCAAAGCGCAGGTTTCTGGAAGCAAACCGGGAGGCCCTGCAAAGCGCTTAACGTAAACACAGCAAGTCATGTGACTTGGTAATAACACTTTTCATTGGTTCATTTCACTTTTGGTTTCCTAATGATGTAAGACTAGGTCATATAATCTAAAATGAACACTTTTGATTGGTTGAGAACTCTTGTTTTTCCCAAATGATGAAAATCCCTCCTTCTTTCCTCACTCTGACTTTCATCATTGTGAGAGAAAGACCCTTTGTGATCACTGAGCAATGGCTTCTTTAGTAGCTTCAGCTGGTGCTTCCCCACCACCTCCACCACATCCAAGGAAGAGTGGACCACCTGCTCAAGTTATAATTCAACAAGAAGAAGAAGAAGAGGAACAGGAGGACGAGCACGAAGAGAGGCAGTTTTTGCCTGAGCAGCCCAGGACGTCTCACCGGAAAGAAAACTTCATTTGGCAATTTTTTTAAATTCCCAAAGGTCAGAAAAAAGTAAATGCAAGATACGTAACTTGCCTTATATGTCAAGATAGACTGTCCAGAGGGACCGACAAAAAATACAGTTTCGGAAACTACACAATGCATCGCCATATGACTAGGTGGCATCCTAACAACTACAGTGCTGCACAGTTTCGGAACGACCTAGATAATCTCCCTATTATGGCCAGAAGATCTGTTGTACCGGAAGTAACGGGACCAGAGGGCAGGGAGATGGTGCCAAATATACAAATGAGATTTGGTGAAGTAAAACACACCTGCGTATTTTGCGATGGATTCATTTCCTACGGAGAAAGAAGCATCACTCTGATCAACAGAGCTATTGACTATCATATGCAAGTTTGTCCGAAACGCCCAAAATAATAAATACTTCTTTTTTTTGTTTTGTTGCTCCTGTTGAGCCCTTTACAATGAATCGTTTTCATTGCCCCCTCCAAGAAAAACCCAAAAAAATATAAAACTGTTCCGAAAAATTCAAAAACAGTAAAAAAAGTTCAGAAAAATAAAAAAAAAAGTTCTTTTCAGAACTACCTCCCCGTTATTAAAAAATTGGTACAATATTTGGAACTGTGCCAACCTCTATTTCTCTTAGTTCGCTTCCTAGTTCGCTCGCCGGTACGCAAACTGGAAGCGAACCAAAAACAGTAAGTATAAGGGAGGGAAACACACACTTATGTTAAAATAAAGACAGCTATAGGGGAGTAAACTAGAGATACTATTACCCGTAATCCACTGCTGATGATGTCACATATTACATCATTCATGACATGCTCAGTGACATCATCAGCAGAGGATTGCGGGTTTTTTGACAACATGCCTTATCCACGGTTTAATAACGCTGCCTTTTGCTTTATATAAGTTTTCAAATTGTATGAAATATATACCAATAGGTCGTTATGAACCTTTAGGTAGTGCTTTTCTTCATGAGGTCTGGTCGCTTCCATACACATACAGATGTTTCAAAGATGATCAAGAAGTTTATCTGAATGGAGAGGAATGCACTGAGACGCCAGATCATTCACTAATGTGTAGGCACATACAGTTACACGGTTCATGCAACAAACACCGACCAAATATGGCTTGCGTGTTGCAAGGCACGCCAGTTCCTGCTATCATCCCCACGTTCAAGTTGTTGGAAAATGGTAGTTATTTGATGCTCAATAATGAAGATTGTTCTGAGTTAATTAAAAGTATTCCTTTTATCGTAACAGTAAGTGAACGGGTTATTTGCTGCAGAAATGTTCTATTTCCTCCCACACATGAACATAGGGAGTTTTCAATCTGGCCACAAATACCAACCTTGGGACACGTTTCAACGGCATGGCAAGAATAAGAGCTCTTTTGTCTCAGAGAGAGGTGGCCTTGAGTTCGGCCCGTGAAACTTTCGTACTTCACATAGCGAACACCCGTACAGAGGTGCACACCCTTTTCAATTAAGATTTGCCTTTCAATTTCAGCAACATGTTTCCGACTATCTTTAACGCATCCTCCACAAAGTCCCTGACACACTTTTTTAAAGTTGTTACCAGTGGTCTCGTGACTTCATTTGAGAAAATCTTTGGAGTCATCCCTGCTTCCTTTCATTGTATTTTCTGCACTCTGGTTCGTGGATTGGCATTTTTACTTGCATTACCAGCGGACGCTCTTGTGCTTTTTTACATTTTTAAATATGGATGTCCCTCCTATGCAACCTCCGACCCTGCAGCTGCTGACACTGTTCCGCAATCGCATGCTAGAATATTATGGCACAATGCCGTTGGCGATATTAAGCACGGCATATGGATTATCTTTTCGGTTCTCCTACTTCACCTGTGTCCAGCCTGTATTTCACTGCCTGACCTGTGATTTCGATTGGGCCATTGATTTGTGTCTCTGCGGACCGGTTTCTCCTGACGTCGACTTTAATCAGCTGATGACTCCTATCATTACTCACGAGTTGGTTTGTCCTGGCGAAAGGATTATGGCTGTGGCATTGATGCATGGACTACTTGGTCCCTGGAATTTACTGGCGGCAGCACAGTCTTTCTTGGAAGAGAGCTTTCTTGAAAACCCACCGAGCTGTCCTCTGATGGTGATAGAGGATCCGGTGCTGGGAGAGCACGTATGTTCTTTTCCGCTTTTAAATTGGATGGCTGAACTGTTTTCGGATGAAGACGGTGACTTCCTATTGGAGGCTGTTGCAGCTTATTTTGCATACACAGTTATGTCATAGACCTTTTTCATGTTTGATATGCTGAGTACTAGCATTTCATTGACAATTCATTGACTTATTTGTCAAGTTTTTATTATTTACCTTGCCTATTGGCTTAAGACTCGATAAAGTACTTGGCTGTTTTATTTTTCTTTAGCATTAAATTTTCCTAGTTTTTAATGCTTTACCTTGCGGACCGTCCACATATAAACTTGCAATCTGCTCTCATGAGATGGCACTTCTATTATCTTATTCAGTTCGTTTCCGGATCATGAGGAGGTGTCATCTAGGTCCTGGATATCTTTACACCGTGTTAAGTTAGCATGGGCTCATTACCGGTTTAAACGCCATTTTTCCTTTTTTGCAACTTCTGCACACGACACTTAGTTGTTGCTTTAGCTTTCCACCTAGTAGTTCATCGTGGTTTACATGAGAATAATATGTTATTGGTCTACTATCTGCTTTACTTGTTAAACTATATCTGTACAGCGAGTGCTAAAGTTTCAAGAACAACACGATACAGAATTGTTATGAGGTCTGATCTCCACGACTTCATACTCATAACATAAGTGCAACTTCTGCCAATTCTGGGCATGAGGCGGGTTTTATATTGCTTTGCCGAACACACATACACAACAGTTGATGCGGTTCACATGAAGAGAGAGCTGGTGTATGGTGATGTGATTCCTTCAAATCTAAGACACTAAAGTATGGGCACGCCCTAAACCAACACAAAGAGACCTTCTTAGCAAATAATATAATATGTGTATTAGGGAGGGTGAGATATAAGCAGCCGCGGGCCGTGGAGGGAGTTACGATGGGGCAGGGAGGCGGGGAGGGGGAGAAGCAGGGTGGAGCCCTCTCTACCTTGCCCCTCCCCCTCCCCGCCTCCCTGCCCCACCGTAACTCCCTCCACGGCCCGCGGCTGCTTATAAGTGTTGCTAACTCTTATTCATTTACAGCATGTTAACATACTGTCACCATTCGCTTTTTATGTACTAGTAACTATGCTGGTAATTTTGCTACTGATAATATGTGTACTTGTATTCTCCACCCTGCTTCTCCCCCTCCCCGCCTCCCTGCCTCACCGTAACTCCCTCCACGGCCCGCGGCTGCTTATAAGTGTTGCTAACTCTTATTCATTTACAGCATGTTAACATACTATCACCATTCACTTTTTATGTACTAGTAACTATGCTGGTAATTTTGCTACTGATAATATGTGTACTTTTATTATCTAAGGTACTACGCCTGAGAAGATGGCATTAGTAAATAAACATTTCAAATACACATCTGTTCTTCTTAACTCCATGTTCTGGTTTCTAAGAAATCTATAACGACCGACTGTTCATGAGTTCCACGTATCCTGAGGTACTATAAGTTCATATTCTGGATTGTCTAAACATTGAGAGTTTGTTATATCCAATGTGACACTGTACCTAGCTTGCTAAGGAGTTTTTGATTACTAACGTGAGTTTTGGGACACCCTAATTCGCCGAGGTTCCAATCCTCTGTCCACAGTTCTGTGTGACAACAGAAACCCTGCGACAGGGGCACCCCCGACCCTTGCTGGAGCTTCATCACACTTGCGATACAACTCCAGCAATGCATTCGCCGAGGTTCCAATCCTCTGTCCACAGTTCTGTGTGAGAACAGAAACCCTGCGACAGGGGCACCCCCGACCCTTGCTGGAGCTTCATCACACTTGCGATACAACTCCAGCAATGCGCCACCTTTACGGCACAGATACATCACGCATCTGTGCTGTTTTTGCCCCATGATGCGCCGCATTGTAAATGCAGCACACCATAGGTGACGGAACAGCGGCACAGAATGACTAACACATCCCTGGTGATGCGCCAGTCATCATAAATGTATCCCTATGCTTCTTATCTTGTTAGAGATGAACCGCCATATATATCATCAAAGTTTTTTGCATTTCCTAAATAGCGAACTTTAAGGAATAAATAGCGATTCTTTACCATTCCTAGTTTGCGATGAGCTATTTGCTAATTAGCCGAATGTAGCCCAATGAAGCCCAATGTAGCCCAATGTAGCCCAAAGATGGCCGCCAGACACACAAAAAAACAAATGTAGCCCAAATATCAGCCAGATGTAGCCCAACTATAGCCCAGTGACAGAATGACCAATCAGCTTCGCAAACCTCCGTTACGCGAAGCGGAGCGCTGTTACAGATATATATCTTTTTTTGAACGTTAATTTCTCAAAATCCACTGGAGCACATATATTGAGACCTAGCAAAGGCACATCGGGCTACCAGTCCCTAATATTTTGCCAAGTTTCGTGCAAATCCATTCAGCCGTTCAATTATTATTATTATTATTTTTTTTTGCCCCGCGGGGCCCTTTTAAAACCTCCACATCAAACCTAGGGGGTCAGCGAGGATCTACTATGCCCCCTTATAGTTATTTCCCCCTTTGTTTTGACCTCCTCTTGTCTCTCGATCCTACCGAGAGACAAGATGGCGGCCGCTACGGACTGTTTGGAATGTTGACAGACGCCGGAGAACCAATCAGCTTCGCTTCACAAAGCTCCGTTGCGCGAAAAGTCCGCGAACCAGAGCGCTAACCGGTCCGCTGTTACAGATATATATCTTTTTTTAAACGTTAATTTCTCAAAATCCACTGGAGCACATATATTGAGACCTACAAAAGGCACATCGGGCTACCAGTCCCTACAATTTTGCCAAGTTTCGTGCAAATCCATTCAGCCGTTCGGGCTAAAAGTGAGGCCAACCGCCCTATGGAAAACTCAATGTTAAAAACACGTTTTGGGACCCCCCTTTTTTCTCGGCCCCCACTGGACGAACCCCCCCCAAATTTTCAAGGGCTGCTCAGAAACAAAATGTGCCATTTTCCTGAAAATTTCAGCCAATTCCGTCCACAAACGCCAAAGTTATTAGACATAGAATTTTCAAAAAACCCATAGAGAAAAAATCCTAACTATATATACCTACTGGCGACCGCCAGTAGGTAATATATATATATATATATATATATATATATATATATATATATATATATATATATATTCCAAAATTTCCCATGCATTCAGAGGCGCACTCCTCCAGCTGGTGAGTAACATCGCTTTATTTTCACAAAACAGAGTTACAGCTCTAGCCATACCTGTCAATGCGCCTTACGCGTTTCAGAGCAAACATGCTCTTTCATCAGAGGCAGTTTTTAAGAGGCACCACAGTTCTCGGATTTTCCACAGTTCCTTCCTCACAGGCTTTAATCAATCATACGCTGTGCTACTGATATCCTTATATAAATATTAAACCAAATGGTGATTGATTTTGGAAACTAACGGACACTTCTTCCCATTTGGGGGCCAATTATTAATTTTTATCAATCACCATTTGGTTTAATGCAGGCTTCTGGAAACTCAATCACCCAGCAGGCACTAGGACTCATTGTAGAAGCCCATTGGAGGGCAGATATTTAATGTGAAGTTGGGAGTGCGCGCTGGTGTCCTTGCAAGATTTCTGACTCCAGAGTGTGCCTTTGCTGCTGAGCACCCGTTGCATGATGTTAATCACGCCAGCTCCGGGTGTGAAGGGCTGCACCACCCTTGAGATGGAATAAGGGTCGCTGGACACGGAATTTGCCGTTGCCCGTAAGGTGTGGATTCAAGCATGGATTTTGGACACTAACGGACACTTCTTCCCAATTGGGTGCCAATTATTAATTTTTATCAATCACCATTTGGTTTAATGCAGGCTACTGAAAGCTCAATCACCCAGCAGGCACTGG
Organism: Lissotriton helveticus; assembly: GCF_964261635.1. NCBI lineage: Eukaryota > Metazoa > Chordata > Amphibia > Caudata > Salamandridae > Lissotriton > Lissotriton helveticus. The sequence goes on from NC_136068.1 coordinate 692,429,498, forward strand.
GACTCATCGTAGAAGTGCTATCTAAAGGTATGTAGTTCCCCTTGTTTCGATGCCTAGGAAGAGAAGTACGTAAAGCCACCCTTGTTTGTAGATACAAACTCGGTGGTGTCTTATTTGGACTATCCTACTTCTTTTAAAGCACCCCTGCACTATATCTACACGCTAAGGACCACACACCCCTACTGCATCGTACGGCGAGGAACAAAAAATCTCCGCTAAAGAGCCCCTTTATGAATGCTCATGGGGAATTGCAGCGCCGACCCAACGAGGAGCAGGTCCATATGATGAAGCATGACACCTAGCTCGCTGGGTGTGTGAGGACCCTAGTTCCGAAAGAAGGAATTCCCCCACTCTCTTTCCCGCACCTAACACTGTAGGAAAGGGTCCACACGTGGAGTTACACCAAGTAGATTTAATGCAGAAGGAAAACAACTTAGACATCCACAGGCGGCAGGATAAGTCCGACCAGATCACATCCAACTGAACTAATGCTTGACACCTATACATTCTACATGACATGCTATAATTCTACAAGTGACATCATATGGGAATACAACACACCTCCCCCCTATAGAAAACAAAAAAAACAACTGAAAAAAAAACGATAAACCCCCCAAAAAAATTTAAGAACATACAAAATCTCTAAATTTTGCAGGAAAATGTTTCACACGAGAACTACTGCGTACACAAACAGGTTCTAGATAACAATCTTGAGTATTTTCATTGGAAACAACATCATCAACATTAGAAGACGCAAACTGTAAAGAAGAATCATTAGTACAAGTTTGGGGAACAAACGCATGAGATGATCGCAAATTGTCAAAAACCTCATGCGAACCAGGAAAACCCGAATCAGCATCAGGAAGTGACACACTTTCATGAGATTTCACATCCAAGCAAACATTCCTATTTTCCAAAACATTGGATTTGCAAATTGAGATGCGTCTAAAATTCCAGATTTTGCCACCCTCCACTCTAACAGCCTTACTGAAGACCTCAGTGACTTTAACTGGAGAAGACCACCTGGAGACACCTTTAGGAATAATACCACCAAACTTCACCCTCACAAAGTCACCTACAGATATTTTAGAGGTGACAGACTTCTGAGGAGAACTTTGTAACATTTTTTCTTGGTATTTACCAACACGATCTCTAACATTCTTCATATCTAACTCCAAATACTCAGAGTCCCTCGCCTTCAACCACCAAGGAAGAATTTTCGTGCCTGGCTTCCTACAGCGTAACATCTCAAAAGGAGATAACCCGGTAACAGAGTTGGGAGACATGCGATAAGTGATCAAACCACTCCGCAAGGCTAATTGGCAAGACTCCTTAATTAACCTGTTAAAACGTTCCACTTGGCCATTGGATTGAGGAGAATAATTCGAAACTCTTTTATGTTGGATACCACAAACTTTCAAAAATGAAACAAAAACTTCACTCACAAACTGTGGCCCATTATCAGAAACAATTTCTTCAGGTAAACCCTCCCTACAAAAAACTTCATTCAAGAATTCAACAACAATTTCAGAACTGACCTTTTCCACAATTTTTAATTCAGGCCACTTCGAAAAATAATCCACAAGAACGACAGCAAACATATCCTTCCCCGACTGATAATTGAAAGGACCAATGATGTCGATCCCTAACTTTCTCCAAGGTCCAAAGGCAAATTCAACAGGAGAAATCCCTGTAGAAATCGGTTTCACAGTTTTATCACTTAAAGAACAAGGTGAACAGTTTCTAACCCACCTGTCAACCATGGCGTCCATACTAGGCCACCAGTAAAATTCTCTAATTCTTCTCTTGGTTGTGGACATTCCCATATGGCCCTCATGGGCCAAACTACAAATGGACTCTCTAACATCACTTGGAGGTACAATTTTATCATCTCGATAGATCATATCATCAATTACCATTAATTCATCTTTAACTTTAAAAAAGGAAGCCAAATCACCACTCAATTTCCTTTCTTCAGGCCAACCATTCCTTAAGAAGACCTTTACTTTCCCAAGCACATCATCGTGAAGCATAGCTTTTGATCAAACACTTTCAGTAATAGAATTTTCCTGATCTTTCCCAGCAATTAAGTTAACATCACATAAAGTAAAAGCCACATCACACTCGTCAGAATGATCCTTGTTCGAACAATCACTAATAGGAAAACGTGACATGCAATCTGCATGCACATTAAAGCGTCCAGGGACATAAACAACCTCACAACGGTATTCCTGCAACTTAGCAGCAAGACGGGCGAGACGAGCAGTGAGAGTTCTACCACCACCAGCTGACAACATATTGACAAGGGGTTTATGATCTGTCCTCAAAGTAAATCTCGTCCCCCAAAGAAATTGACGAAAATGTTGAGTCGCCCAAGTACAAGCGAGAAGTTCCTTCTCTATTGTGGAATAATTAAATTCAGCATCTCGTAGTGTCCTGGATGCATAAGACACTACATATTCACCAAAACTGTCCTTTTGCATCAAAACGGCACCTAGGCCTACATTACTCGCATCAACACAAACTATACATTCTTTATGGACAGAAAAAGGTTTAAGAAAAGGAGCATTGATAATTTTATCCTTTAAAGTGTCAAAAGAAACCTGTTGTTCTTTACACCAAACAAATTTTGCTTGTTTTTTTAACAAAGACCGTAAAGGGTGTACAATGGTAGAGTAATCTTTAACAAATTTACCATAAAATTCAGTGAGTCCTAAAAAGGACAACAATTGCTCTTTAGAGGAAGGAACAGGAGCATCAGTAATGCTCTTGACATGATTGAATTTTGGTTTAATGCCATCTTTAGAAATTTCGTGTCCTAGATACTCAACTTTCGATTGTCTAAACTTGCACTTATTGAACTTTAAAGTAAGCCCTTTCTTCTGAACATTAGACAATACACAATGTAAATTGTGATCATGTTCTTTAAGATCTTCCCCAAAGATTAGAACATCATCTTGGAACGCGATGGCTCCTTTACAGTCAAAGAGAACCTCCTTCATTAGGCGCTGAAAAACAGATGCAGCACTGGCAAGTCCAAAAGGCATTCTTAAGTATTGGAACATGCCCTCTGGAGTCACAAAGGCCGTTAATTTCCTAGATTCCTCATGTAGCTCGACCTGGTGGTAAGCACTAGTTAAATCAATCGTGGAAAAGACAGTGGCACCAGTAAGTGAGGAGATTAATTCATGGATGTTAGGGAGAGGATGTTTATCAACCCAAATCTCCTTATTTAAGCTGCGGAGATCCACACACAGGCGGAGCTCGCCAGAACTTTTGAGTGATAAAACGATGGGAGAAACCCAGGGGGAAGATTCAATTGGTTCTATGATTTGTTTAGACACAAGATCCCCCAGAATTTCTTTAAGTTTCTCACGATAAGCCAACGGAACATTCCTGACCCTGTGCCTGACTGAAATAGCATTGTCATTAAGAATGATTCTGTGTTTAAAATCCGAAAATTTCCCTAAGGTATCTTTAAAGACATCAGGAAAATTCTTTCTAGTGTTCTCCACGAAAAGAGTATTATCACCCAAATCACTTATACTCAATACACACGGATCACCCAAGTATACTGGAGTATCAGCATTAGGGTCCAGTTTAATTCCAAGCAAACGTTGATGGGGCCATCCCAGAATTGCTACACCTTTAGTGGCCACACATACTTTCCCCTTGGTGTATCTATCTTCTACCTGAATGTCAGCCCAAAAGAAACCTTCAATGTTTATTTTCTGCCCAGTATATCCACCGGGAGAAATATCAGGAGACAACAATTTCCTATCGCCCCAAAGACTTTTGAATAAATTCAGACCAATAATGGAATACCATGAGCATGAATCCATCATTAAAAGAATAGGTTGGTTATCAATTAAAATTGTGTAGGAGGGAAACTCTTTTTGTTCTGATTCATCTACAGACAGAATGCAGTTAAAACTATGTAGAACTTCTTCTACTTCTTGAGAAATATAGTTAACTCTTTGGGAAGAACGACAAACATTTGCAAAATGACCTTTCCTCTTACATTTGATACACACTCTATCCCAAGCTGGACATCCCCTGTAGTTCCCTAAATGGTTAGAACTGCCACATCTATAACAAGAAACATTTTTCCTGTAAGAAAACTTATTATCAACAACATTCTTATTTTCAGAAAATTTCTTGTCATTGTCTTTTTTAGGAGGAACTCTATTGGAATTATATGAAGAAGCTTGACTCTTTACTAACGAGACTTCAGTCTCAGGAACTTGTGACTTCGGTATTTGACCTCTAATCTCCGAAACAAATAATTCAGATTGTTCAATCCCTTCCGCAATGTTAATTACGGCACTCAAGGAGGATTCTGTACCCAACCAGTCTTTCTTGAATTTTCTTACTCTTTGTACGCATCATTATTTGATCTCTCAGGACTTGTTCGTAAGAAATAGTTTCAAAGGCACATGAACAAGCTAAAGAACGTAAGGCAGAAACGTAATCCTCAATCGATTCATCATGTTTCTGGGCACGGGAATAAAACTTAAAACGTTCCATTACAGTATTTATTTTTCTGCCAAAACGAATTTTCATTTGTCTAGAAGCTTTTTCAAAAACATCAATGTCTCCAGAGCCTTCAAAAGGTGGAAGATTGTCAAATTCCTTAATACCTGCTCCACCGAGGCAATGTCTAAGAAGAGCTAATTTGCGTTTGGCTGAGCACCCATCCTTTTCTAGAACGTCAACGTAGGCTAAAAACATTGGGTACCACAAATCCCATTCAATGTTTGGCTCACCAGCAGTTTGAAGGAAGTGAGGTGGAGCAGCAATGTTAGACATTCTTTATATATATATATATATATATATATTTTTTTTTTTTTTAAACAAATACTAAGAGTAAACAATTAATTAAATTTCACTACCTTACTGTTGGTAAATGGTGGTAGAACGCTAAAAATGAATCAGAAAAGGAATAAAAATAACGAAGTTATAATCAAAGGGAGATGTGCTTCATGAAGATTTCTTTTCTGAAAATCACGAAGAAAATCAAAATGGCGGCACGTTGCTGACGTCAGACGTCATGAAGGTGAAAGGGTAGTACCCACAATGCACTCCGTTTATCCTGCGTCAGGAAATGAGGATTCGTCACAGACACAGAGCTGTAGAATGGAGTCTCTTCGGCGTTGCTAAGGCACGGTGTTGCAGATGCACAGGAGCAGCGAGCGCAGGATTCTGCTACGATTTGAACAATGCACCGTTCAACGGTGAGAAAAAGAAAACGTGAGTAAAAAGTTCTCTTTCTGAGATTTAATCGCAGAAAACTCACAGTTGCAGCTTCCACGACGTGGTCTCTCCGGGTAGAAAGCACAGACAACGTGGTTCCTTGGGTTAGAAAGTGCTGCCAGCGTATTTCCCTGCTCCAAACGATTCCGGGCAGTCTTGGAGAAAAATAAACACTTCAATGCGAGGGAATATTATCCTGAAAGTAAAAGTCTTGGTCTGAGAACAATGTCACGCAAATTAAAGTACGTGAACAACAAAAATCGAAGCGTGAACGTTGTTTTAAAATCCTTCTTCCGGCTTGCATTACTTGGTTTCCCAAACGTCGCCAATAATTATGTAGGAAAGGGTCCACACGTGGAGTTACACCAAGTAGATTTAATGCAGAAGGAAAACAACTTAGACATCCACAGGCGGCAGGATAAGTCCGACCAGATCACATCCAACTGAACTAATGCTTGACACCTATACATTCTACATGACATGCTATAATTCTACAAGTGACATCATATGGGAATACAACAAACACCACCGAGTTTGTATCTACAAACAAGGGTGGCTTGGCTTACTTCTCTTCCTAGGCACCACAACAAGAGGAAGTGCATACCTTTAGATAGCAGTATCTTACTGTGCACTTATGTTGTACCTCTATAAAAAGCCCCATAGTCCCCTTTGTTGTTGATTGAATAATTGTAGAAGTCCATTGAAGGGCAGATATTTAAATAATGATGTCAGTAGCACAGCGTCCGATTGATTAAAGCCTATGAGGGTGGAACTTTATCCGAAACGCGTCAAGCTTGTAATGTGAAGTTGTGAGTGCGCGCTGGTGTCCTTGCAAGATTTCTGACTTCCGTGTGCGCCCTTGCTACTGATCACCCGTTTCATGATATATGTATATATATCCACTTGGATTTTAATGACTTTACATGAACCTGACTGAACGGCTGCTCACTCGAGTTAACTGAGGCACTACCAGTACCGGGACTACCGGCACTACCAGTACCACAAACCACTGGGGTGGTCACGCCCTTGGAGGCGGGTGTTATTAGACCTACGGTGGTGCCTGCAAACAATGCCGCTCATTTCAACTTCAAGCCAGGAGCCCCAGATGAAGTGATTTTTCACAAAACGCGTCAGGCATGTTGGTTCATGTTTTGAGGGCGCAGCTGACTCCCTGCATCGCTTCCTTCAAATATATAACGAGGCAGATACCTACCTGATGTTGGGCCTTTTCTTTCACAGGCAAACTTTGGCGTTTGATATATATATATATATATATGTGACCAAGAGCCCGTGAGCTCGAAACGCGTCTGTTTATGCCCTAAATAAACAAACTTTCCGGTACCTGGTGGTGTGGCTTGTCATCCTTTTTCCTGAGCGAAGAGGAATCCGTGGATATATATATATATATATATATATGTCGGTCGCCAGTAGGTAGATATAGTTGGACCTATTATCCATAGGAAATCCGCAACATTCTATTTGGAATAACTTTGGCGCCGATTGACGAATCTTCGCAAAATTTTCAAAACTTTTGGCCAGCTCCTGTCCGCTCCTATCCTGAAAGTTTCACAGTGATTTGTCAAGCGGGGGCCGAGAAAAAAGGGAGGGTCCCAAAACGCCTTTTCCCCATGCAATTTCCCGTAGGACCTTCAGCCGCAGCTACAGCCCGAACTGCTGAACGGAATGACATCAAATTTGGCAAAGAGGTAGTCCTTAGTTCAGACTTGTGCCTTTTGCCTTAATGGTGTAAATCCGTTCAGTAGTTCCTGAGAAAATGACAGTTAAAAGCATTTATATATCTATGGGCGTGGTGGATCCGCGTACGGATCCGCGTACCCTAAACGAAGCCTACGCAAACGCTGCCGTGCAGGAGCTGTATTTTAATTGCCTGTCAACACTCCAAACCAAGAAGTGTTGGCAGCCATCTTGTGAACCGAGGCACAACAAACCCCCAAAAAACATCGCAAAACATGGAAAGGGGGCAGGGTAGAAACACCCTGACCCCCTAGGCCTGCTCAGGACCTTGTCTAGGCCCTGGGGACTGCCACCCCCCAGGGCCGGCTCCTGCAGTGTCCCGCGTTGCCCACCCCCGGTACACATAGTTTGCAATGACAGGGCGGGAGCCTCGCGGCTCCCACCCTGTCATTACAAACTGCTTTCCTATTTGGAAGAGAGAGCAGGTTAACCTGCTCTCTCTTCCAAATAGGAAAGCAGATTGCTTTTCCACAGGGGGAGCAGCATGTTAGCTGCTCCCCATGTGGAAAAGCAATGCCGGCTCCCGCAGGACGCGGGGAGCCGGCTGGGACCGTGGGGGGATTGGGGACCCCCCCACCGCCCCAACGAAGAGGGTCAGCCCTGTGGGATGGGGTCCCCGGGGCCATAAATGGCCTAAGGAGGGGGCTACGCAGCCCCCCACCTAAAATTAAATAAAGGAAAAGAAATGGCCATGCCCCGGGGGATGGGGTACCTGGTGCAAATTATAGCCTCGGGAGGGGGGCCACGCGGCCCCCTTGCCGATTTTCTTTTTTTATTAAAAATTGGGGGCAGGCCCTGGGGGATGGGGTCCCCAGGGCCAAAAAATTTGAAAAAGAAGGGGGCTACCCTTCTTTAAAAAAATAAAAACTGGGATCGGGCCGGAGGCCACGCCCCCTCCTTGCACCACTCTGCAAACGCTCCCCCTGGCTCGTTTGCAGAGGGGGAACGAATTCCCCTTGAATACTGGGAGTCCCTGGGGGCCAACTAGCCCACCAGGAACCTCCAGTATGCGTCAGGGGGTTGCGTTGCAGAGAGGTGTTCTGAGGCCACGCCCCTTTTTACACCTCTCTGCAATGCAGCTCTGTGGCGCTTACTGGAGGTACCTGGTGGGCTAGTTGGCTGCCAGAGGACCTCAGGATTTAAGGGGACTTAATCCCCCAACTTAAAACGCGCCACGGGGTGCGTTTGCACAGTAATGAAGGTAGGGGGCGGGGGCTGAGGTGATATGTGTGCAAATACGCCCTGTGGCGCGTTTTAAATTGGGGAATTAATTCTTCTTCAATTTATTTATTTATTTATGAAATTTGTTAAGCGCAAGCAAATGCCCAAAGGCGTCTCGACGCTATAGACAGAAACTGAACAGATAGAGGTGGTGGAAATTATTGGTTAAATAACCAGGTTTTTTTTTTCTTCTGAAAACAGTAAGAGTGGGGCAGGATCTGATGTCTATATCGAGGGAGTTCCACAGTTTAGCTGTAGCAACAGTGAAACGGCGGTCACCCCATGAGGTTGTTCTGGTCCGGGGCACAGTCATCAGAAAAGCGTTCGTAGAACGTAGTGTTCTATTGGGGGCATAGAATGCCAAGGATTTCATAAGAAAACGGGGCCCTAGTTTACGGGAGGCTTTATAGGCTATGCAAAGTGCCTTGAATTTAATTCGATTCTTCAACGCCAGCCAGTGGTAGTTTTTAATCACGTGGGTGATTGAATTGAATTTTGGGGTACCAGAAAGCATTCTCGCCGCTGCATTTTGTACAGACTGTAACTTGTGAATGACTTTCCGTTGAGCATTGATGAAAAGTCCATTGCAATAGTCAAGGGATGACATGACAAAAGCAGTGACCAGAGTTTTACCCGAGTTAGGGGGAAGGAAGGGAAGAATTTTTTTGATGGATTTAAGTTTGTAGAACGCGGTTGAGACAATAGAATTTGCATGTGCAGCAAATGTTAGTTTGTCATCCAACAATATTCCCAGATTTTTTACTTTGGTAACTGGTGTGGGTGGAGGGCCTAGTTCTTTGGGCCACCATACTCCTGGCCAATTAGGGGAGAGGTTTCCGAATATCATTACTTTCGTTTTACTGGAATTCAACTTGAGACAGTTAGTTGCCATCCAGTTACTGATGGTCCTCATGCCATGATGAAAATTGGCCACAATTGTATCTCCGTTATTTTTACTGCTAAAATTAACTGGGTATCATCCGCGTAAGATGTTAGGCTCATCCCAAAGTCCTTGATGACCCTTGCTAGATCTGTCACGTAGACATTAAATAGCGTTGGGCTTAGGGATGAGCCTTGGGGGACGCCACAGGGGAGTGTCATCCGAGCGGAACTGAAGTTGCCCAGTTGTATCGTTTGGGTACGGTTGGAGAGGAAGGAAGAGAGAAGATCTTTGGCGTTATCCTGGATACCTATGGCATTGACACGGTCGATCAAGATGTTATGGTCGACCGTGTCAAATGCTGCAGATAGGTCAAGCAGGATAAGTACTGCCGTCCCTTGTTGGTCGAGGATAGTTCTTATTTCATCAGTGGCTTTGATAAGTGCTGTCTCCGTGCTGTTGTGTTTACGAAAGCCAAACTGGGTATCGTCCAGGAGGAAATGATCTTCGATATACTGAGATAGTTGTGTATTCATCAATTTTTCCGCTAATTTTGCTGCAAAGGGTAGGCTGGCAATGGGCCTATAGTTGTTGGTATCCTCGGCGTCCAAGTGGGGTTTTTTCAAAAGTGGTTTAAGAAGGGTATCTTTCCAAATGGCTGGATAGACCCCTGTGGAAACATAGAATTAAAAATTTCTGTAAGGTGAGGAGCCACTATCTCGGCTACCGGAAAGAGAATTTGAGGAGGACAGGGATCATAGGCTGAGCCTGATTTAATGGTGGTCATGATCATAGAAACCTCAGCTGTATTAGTCGCTGAGAACTGCCTGAAAATGGACTGGATAGACTTAAGTGAAGTCGTTTGAGGGGGATGAGAGTGGTCTGTATTCTTGTAAGAAAAGTTAGTGTAAATATTGTTAACTTTATCATAGAACAAGCTAGCAAGGCTATTACAGAACACTTGTGACGGAATAGGTAGTGATTGGGGGGGTAACTTAGAGAGTTTAGATACAACATGGTACAGTTGTTTATTGGAATGTTTAGCTTGCTCGATCTGAGTGGAGTAGTAAAGACTTTTTTCTTGCAATATCATTTTTTTGTCCAAAGGTCCCCTAGGGTCAACTAGCCCACCAGGTACCTCCACTAAGTGCCACGGAGCTGCGTTGCAGAGTGTTGTAAAAAGGGGGTGGCCTCTGAACACCTCTCGGCAAAGCAGCTCCCTGGCACATACTGGAGGTACCTGGTGGACTAGTTGGCCCCCAGGGGACCGTAGGATTGAAGAGGAATTATTTCCCCAACTTAAACGCGCCACAGGGCATGTTTGCACACGTCACCTCAGGCCCTTCCCCCTTCCTTCACCATTGTACAAATATTTCTCTAAAATCAGCTGAACTTCGAATTCCAATTTCCTTACCTGTTATCAGGAGAGAACCCAGTGCTGCATCTTTTAGCCCAGCACTGACCCTGAAAAGTAATTCTAAATGTACAAACCAGTAACTTGTATTTCCTTCCATAGGAATCGAATTGTGTGGTTTTCACCAGAAAAGTTTCTAAGTGACGATTTTTGCAACGTACAAATATTCCTCTAACATCAGCCGAACTACGAATTCCGATTTACTCACCTGTTATCAGGAGAGAACCCAGTGCTGCATCTTTTATCCCAGCACTGACCCTGAAAAGTAATTCTAAGCGTACTTACCAGTAACTTGTATTTACTTCCATAGGAATCCATTGTGTGGTTTTCACCAGAAAAGTTTCTACGTGTGGATTTTTGAAACGTACAAATATTCCTCTAACATCAGCCAAACTACGAATTCCGATTTACTCACCTGTTATCAGGAGAGAACCCAGTGCTGCATCTTTTAGCCCAGCACTGACCCTGGAAAAAATAATTCTAAGAGTACTTAACAGTAACTTGTATTTCCTTCCATAGGAATCCATTGTCTGGTTTTCACCAGAAAAGTTTCTGTCTATTTTCAAAAACTAAAAATATTCTTTAAAAATTGCCTGTATGACTTAAACGCAATCTTTCAACTGTTTACAGGAGATGCAGCAGTGCTGGATCCAGGATCCACCACTGAGTAAGAAAAGGTAACGATAACACTACTTACGTGCTAAGGGAATTTCCTTCCATAGGATAACATTGACTGGTTTCGCTTGGAAATTCTTCTAAATGTGGAATTTTGGAACTTTAAAATATTCACCTAAAATCATCCGAACGACGAATTCTGATTTACTCACCTGTTATCAGAAGAGAACCAAGTGCTGCATCTTTTAGCCCAGCACTGACCCTGAAAAGTAATTCTAACCATACTTACCAGTAACTTGTATTTCCTTCCATAGGAATCCATTGTCTGGTTTTCACCAGAAAAGTTTCTAAGTGTCTATTTTCACAAACTAAATATATTCCTAAAAAATTGCCTGTATGACTTAAACGCATTCTTTCAACTGTTTACAGGAGATGCACCAGCGCTGGATCCAGGATCCACCACTGAGTAAGAAAAAGTGACAATAGCACTACTTACCTGATAAAGGTATTTCCTGCCTTAGGATAACATTGGTGATTATATGTGAAAAAATGTCAGTGACAACTTTTAAAATACAATAATATTCCTTAAAAGTCACTACTGTAACTAAAACGCTTTTACCCAACCGTTTACAGGAGATGTCCAAGGACTGAATCTAGGATCCAGACCTGTGGTTAGAAAAGTAATCCATAAAGTAACTAATTGCATTTATCTAGAAATTCACATTGAGGTCAATGTTGCATTGTGTTTGATATTGTGTTGCCCATTGCAACAACTGTAACTACTGTACTTAAAAGTCTATTGCCAATTTGCAAAATATTTCAACTAAAGTATTTCATTCTGAGAAAGTATATTTTGTAATGTAATGTATAATGTAATTATAATGGAATTTAAAAATAAAATATCTAAAAATAAATAGTTTAAAAAATGTAGTAAATCACTATCAAAATAAATATAACAATTAATACATTTAAAAATTGTCATTTACAAAACCTTCGAAATTCACTGGAAAAACCATAGGTTTCAGGCCTGATATAGTTACGAATTAGCATTTAAAAAAACCTTTGAAATTCACTGAAAAAACCATAGGTTTCAGGCCTGATATAGTTAGGAATTAGCATTTAAAAAACCTTAGAAATTCACTGAAAAAATATAGGTTTTAGGGGTGTTATAGTTAGCTGGACATTTCACTCGTACAAAACCATTGAAATTCTTCCGATATAGTTAGTTGTACTCACTATATCTCGCGCGCCCGCAATCCAATGCTGATGATGTCACACATTACATCATTCATGACATGGTCAGTGACATCACTGATGACATTTCAAATGACATCACTGATGACATCATCCTCGTGACAATCAGATACACCTCATCATACACTAGTAACACTAGTATAACCTTTCATCATTCACTGTAAAATACAGGGTACCATATTTGAATCCATTCACACACCAATACAAGTTTCTAAAAACCCACTCAGTGATTCCTAGATCTATACACACATCTAATCACTTACCTATAGATTCACTCATACATGCAGTCAATGATCAATAGAACACTATCAAACATATGTATACACCTATATCGACATTACACACCAGCACACATCCTATTCACTTATGAAGTCATCCTATTCACTTATGCAAACAATGGATCATACTTACATTTACTTAGCTATACACTTATACAAACACCACTTTATCTATTCATATAGATAGTAACTCGGACTTAGTGTGTCAGAAAATCACTATTACAAGTATACAGTTATCCGTACAGTCACTCATACAATCACTGAGTCTTATGTATACTTATTTATAAACAACAACTGACACATACACTGCCTTTTATTTTGCTAGTTTGTTGTATATGTACCATTTAGAGAGATATTTGCTCCTCACCACACTTATAAAGATATTCACTCACCCAAACAACTGTTATGACATGTAGTTTTAACTTCATATACCTACTGAATCAACTATTCACACGTCTTGGGGCAGTCACACACCCCCCACCGATTCCACTTTTAAGCAATATGCAAAGGTGTTTATGGAAGCACGTTTGTCTAATCAGCGCCTTTAAAATACTCAGGAGATGCAACACAGTTCTTATTTTATCACCGCATAACACTCTTTAAATCTTGATTCATTATCTCTTTATGTAGCACAGTATTCAACAGCATATCAAATCATACAGTACATTATATCTCTTCATGTAATGCAGTATTCAACAGCATCAATGTCTTACATAACATGTTCAGCACTGATACCAGATTGCACTTTCAGTGCTCTGAGGTTTCTCACCAGTGTCTATTTGGTTTGGCGCTATCTTCAACCTGTCTCTTGCCAAAAATAGGAACGGAGTCCATCTGGTCTGCCCTAACAACAGTTAACAAAATGCCTCAACATGAGCATTGCCTCCCACTGTGATTGGCCCTGGAGATTGCTGCTCAATTGGCCCTGGGAGCAAAGGGGGGTGGGTTTGCTAGTGAAACACACCGCTCCCGCTTTTGTTACAGAGGGCCTATATTGCAACACTGATGCAAAGTCGGCCCCCTGTAACTTAGCCGCCCCCCACGGGCACAAAACCTCACCCCACCCCTCCGGCCCACGGGGGAAATGCCGGGACTTGCTACGACCTGTCCGGCCCTGATGAGAATAGGGTTAACTCACCCGCTCTCCTGAGCACTTGCCTCCGCAGTACTCAGCACACAAGGAAACTTTGATTGGTGCAAGCGCACCCTTATCGGATTCAGCGTTGCTGTCTTTGTTTGCCGCTCTCAGTTGTATCAACTCTCCTCACAGTGATCATGCAATACCAAGTGAAGATCTGCAAGCTGGGACGTTTTTTTTTATAGCACTGCCCCTCCCAACATGGCCATGTGAAGCACCAACAGCATGTAATTGCAGAAATATCACAATTAACCACCACATGAACACGATTTCTTGACTTCTCAACAATTTTGCAAAGCCTGTCACCCTTGTAGTACCATAGTATTACCAAGTTATGTTTCGTGTGTTTCCTAGTGTGTTTCCTAATGACCTGAGACTATAACTGTACCATAGTGTTACATATCGATGCGTTTCCCATTGCACCTGAACGCAAGATCTGTCCTAACAGTGGTCAAGACTGGTTCCGACAACATTCCTAGTAGCTGAGGGCCTTGGAGATTTGGGTGCCTGACAACATCAGTCACATTAATATACAACTATAATTGCAAATAAGAATGATAAAATTAATATGCTTATTAATTAGTTTTAAAAAGTCACTAACCACAAAGCTCAAAATTACAAGTAAAACTATAAAATACCCACAAAAACCCCTACCTTCAAAGGTAAAATAAAATCACAATTAGTCTATACAAAACAAATAACATAATATAAAATAACACAGTACACTAATAAGCAAAATAACAAAAACTACAAACAAATCTTCAAAAACCTGGAAAACAACATTGTAACTACCATATACTAGTACTGCCTACATCATGCTTGCATAAATCACACAAATATCCACCCACAAAACCCTATATAAAACATGCAGCAGATTCCTGCGACTCCCTTCCAGGAAAATGAACCAATACTGACATAACAAACTACAAAAGTTAAGTTAGCGGTAAAAAAAACGGTGCTAAATTAAACAAACAAAAAACTATCTCCCTTTAGAAAACAATGGGGATGTGTGAGCTATGTCATAAAGTGTAAGAGTTGACAGCTTGGTTAGTTTGGCCAATATAAACCTTCTCGCAAGGACACTTGATAAAATAAATCCAAATTTTGAGTGTTGCATTTAGGAGAATTGTGTCTCATTCACTGTTATCCATTAATTGATAAGTTTTTGCTATTGATTGTAGATTTGCATGCTGCACAATACTGATACTTAAAAAACGTCTATATGTTTGAGAAAAAAATGATTTATGACATAAAAATCCCTTCAAAGATTACATAAGACGGTTTTGTTGCATCAAAAATGTCTTTTTGGTCTGGGAGGTTACTCAGATGACCCTAAACATTTTTTGAACGGCTAACCCACCTCACGCAATACTTCACAACAGCCATGTTGTGGCTAGAATACATTTTCTGGATGTGTCAATTGAGATAAGAGAGGGAGTACATATGGAAAATCTTTTCATCAAACCCACCGAAAGCAATACATTGCTTAAATTTACAATAAATGTGAACAATGAAGAGTCGGCTCCAATCAGTTAGGCTGAGCACATATAACCTATAACAAAAGAACGTGCCTGAACTGATATCCCAATTTAGAAAACAATTAGTTCAACAGAGAAGAAAACTCATTTCAGCCTGCGCTGTTACCAATTAATAGCAGTTTATTTATTTAGTTTAACATTTTTATTTGAGACATAGTTTCACATCTATATACAAATACTACACCCAATAACTATATACCAAGACTCATTCACACTAGTCACTCATATCACAGTCAATCAACAGCAAACATCTGTATATACACCAGTCTGGTAAATTAAATTTTTTGTGAAAATACCAGAACAAGGATTGTCAGAAAGGAAATAATTAAGGAAAAGTGAGGGAAAATAAAGAGAAAAGAAAATAGCAGAGGTTGCTCGAAAAAATGAATGCATGGGGTACAATGTACTATACATATATACACATGAAAGTAAATCACAATCAACTTGATTGATGGAACACAGTATGTATGAACCAATTGAAACACGGATTTTCTCAGCTTTTAGAATTAGTGGGAGCAACACTCTGTATGGGGGCCAACGCGTTTCGAGTCCCAAAGGATTGAACGGGGGACTCTCATCAGGACCAATAGAGTATCTGGAAAAAGAAGGAAATCTCTCTAAGTAAAGCAAATCAGACCTATATGACACTCAAGTGTGACCGGCCATTCTCTCAGACAGCTTACCCCACTGGTCTACTAGGCCACTTGGAGGGTGTAGGGTAGTATTCGGTCTATCGCAGCGCAGCCGCCGGTAGCGGTTTATAATGGAGGAGATATCTTTCAGACGGTGGAGACACACTAAAAAGTAAGCGAATTTAACATTAGCCGCAATTGACAGTACCAGGTGACCGGAAGGCACATGGTACCTGGCACGATGGCTTACCTGGCTGGCTCGGCGGGTCCAGCTGGGCCCGCTGGTGGCTAGTTGGTCGTTAGAGATTATATGGTTTGCCAGACTAAGGAAGGTGAAGGTGTCCACCTGAAACAGATGCAAAAGTGTCTGAGAGGCTCGTTGCGCTATTCCCGCTTGAACAAGGCTCGCATTGTTCCCAGAATTTACCTGCGGCATCAGCGTGTGTGCATACTCGCGTCTCAAATTTCACTGATGGCTAACCTTGTCTTGCACGGTTTATTGCCTGTGGCAGCAGGTCGTGTCCTAAGTAGAGGGCGCTTCAGTCGTTAAGGTACTCCTGCAAAGGGAGCGTCTATGTTAGTAACTAGTTTTGCCGGAAATTAAGACTCTTAACCTTCTTTGCGGGTAACCCAACTACCGGAACCTGTGAAATCACAGGGCTTCGGAATAAATCTACATTCTGCCCCCCTGGACATAAGATACCTAAAGAGATCTTAGTCTTTGAGAAAACTGTACTCTCTGCAATTTCCGCAATGGAAACGCAGAAAAAATATGTTAAATATAACATCACAAAAGAACAGACCAAAGCCCTCATTGACCTACGGAATGACCCCACGATTACCATAAAGCAGGCCGATAAAGGCGGTGCGATAGTGGTATGGGATACTTCGAACTACAATAATGAAGTCCTTAGACAACTAAATGACCAGGAGTGTTACAGAAAGATCGGGAAAGACCCCACGTCTGACCTTCAGAACCAACTGTTCTCTATCATTAGGGAAGGCCACGAACAAGGTTTCGTAGGCCCTAAAGAATTGGATTTTTTACAAAAGAAACATCCAAAGGTACCTCTATTTTATATATTGCCGAAGGTACATAAAGACCCTACCAAACCCCCGGGCAGACCGATTGTGGCTGGATGTGACTCCTTACTTGAACCAGTGGCCAAATATGTTGATGTTTTTCTAAAGGAGTTCATGAGCCAGGTCAAATCATATCTGCAGGACACTACGGATTTTATCAATAAACTCGAAACTATTGAGTTTTGTAGAGACAGTGATATCCTGGTCACCCTGGATGTCACCTCACTCTATACCCAGATCCCACAGGACGAAGCGGTGGCAGTACTCACCCACTTCCTGGACTTAAGAACTAGACCAGTACAGGTTCCAACGAAATTTTTGATTGAGCTGGCATCGTTTGCTCTAAAAAAGAACTACTTCTGTTTCGGAAAAGAATTTTACTTCCAGGTGAAAGGAGTAGCGATGGGGTGCCCCTTCGCCCCAGAATTGGCTGTCCTTTTTATGTCACTCTACGAGGACGCTTTCATCTATGACAATAACCCCTTTAAGAACCACATCGGAGCGTGGTTACGCTTCATAGATGATGTTTTTATGGTATGGAAAGGTGAGGAGGACGAGTTGGAACGATTTCACGTGTGGTTAAACGCACGTACACTGGACATCAAGTTCAGTAAAACTTCATCAAAAGAGAAAATATCGTTTTTGGATGTGGAAGTCTTCCCTAGTGAGGGCAAGCTATCCACGTCTCTCTTTGTTAAGCCAACGGACCGGAATAAAGCCCTTTTATTCTCAAGCAATCACCCAAGGAGCTTGCGAGAGAATTTACCTCTGGGTCAATTTCTTCGGATCCGAAGAAATTGCTCCACAAATGAAGACTATAGACATCATGCTAAGAACCTAATAACAAAGTTATGTGATCGCGGTTACCCTAAGAAATTGGTGTCAAAATGTATGAAAAGGGCGCGTTGGACTCCAAGGGAGACCCTCTTGGAATGTCGCAATAAACCTCAACTCAAACGTCAGGTGTGTGTTACCACATACTGTCCTAATGCCAATCAACTAAAAAAGTGATAAAACAAAACTGGCATCTCGTGAAAAATCTAGATGAAGGACTGACTGAACCCCCACTTTTTGCATTCAAAAAAGATAAAAGCATAGCCAACTTTGTAGTGAGAGCAGCCATTCCGAAAGAGGAACCGCCCACCATCAGGCAAATGATGGGTCTGAATCCCATCACAGGGCATCATAAATGTGGCACCTGCATGTGTTGTCAGTCCACTGTGGAAGGCTCATTGTTTCAGCATCGGGGCATATCATGGAAACATAACACACACAGTAACTGTAAGTCAAGATATGTAGTGTATGGTGTGATGTGCCCCTGCGGACTCCTGTATATTGGCAAGACCAATCAGGAGGCCCGCCAAAGAATTTCCCAACATAAATCCAGGCTCCGAAATCGAGTCGAGACAGCTCCATTGGTCAACCATTGGAATAGAATGTCTCATCAAATAAGTGATCTGAAATGGACGATTATTTCAAAGGTTGAGCGTGATCCCCGAGGAGGAGACTGGGATGCCAGGCTCTCCAAAAGGGAAGCGCTCCTCATTGTGAAATTTAATACTGCCGTCACCGGCCTGAACGAACTGTCAGAGATCTATAAACTGTAAGCCACCTTCTGCCTTCACTGATTTGCGGTGTTTAAACCTTGAAGTAGCCTCTGTCCCTCTCGTTTTGTGGCGAATAGGGTGCATATTTCCTTTAACACTGCTCGGATTATGCTTTTCGGCATTAATTCCACTGCGCATGCGCATAAGACTAGTGTTTCCGCGAGCTTGACAGCATAAGCGGCACTGCGCATGCGCGAAAAATCAGCGCTACGGAGACGCCGAGACGGGGAAACGAAGACCTGTTTCACACTAGGTAAGATGACTGCATGGAGGCTTAAGAGATTCACTATCCCGGGCAATAAGGGTCTAGTTACTAACATAGACGCTCCCTTTGCAGGAGTACCTTAACGACTGAAGCGCCCTCTACTTAGGACACGACCTGCTGCCACAGGCAATAAACCGTGCAAGACAAGGTTAGCCATCAGTGAAATTTGAGACGCGAGTATGCACACACGCTGATGCCGCAGGTAAATTCTGGGAACAATGCGAGCCTTGTTCAAGCGGGAATAGCGCAATGAGCCTCTCAGACACTTTTGCATCTGTTTCAGGTGGACACCTTCACCTTCCTTAGTCTGGCAAACCATATAATCTCTAACGACCAACTAGCCACCAGCGGGCCCAGCTGGACCCGCCGAGCCAGCCAGGTAAGCCATCGTGCCAGGTACCATGTGCCTTCCGGTCACCTGGTACTGTCAATTGCGGCTAATGTTAAATTCGCTTACTTTTTAGTGTGTCTCCACCGTCTGAAAGATATCTCCTCCATTATAAACCGCTACCGGCGGCTGCGCTGCGATAGACCGAATACTACCCTACACCCTCCAAGTGGCCTAGTAGACCAGTGGGGTAAGCTGTCTGAGAGAATGGCCGGTCACACTTGAGTGTCATATAGGTCTGATTTGCTTTACTTAAAGAGATTTCCTTCTTTTTCCAGATACTCTATTGGTCCTGATGAGAGTCCCCCGTTCAATCCTTTGGGACTCGAAACGCGTTGGCCCCCATACAGAGTGTTGCTCCCACTAATTCTAAAAGCTGAGAAAATCTGTGTTTCAATTGGTTCATACATACTGTGTTCCATCAATCAAGTTGATTGTGATTTACTTTCATGTGTATATATGTATAGTACATTGTACCCCATGCATTGATTTTTTCGAGCAACCTCTGCTATTTTCTTTTCTCTTTATTTTCCCTCACTTTTCCTTAATTATTTCCTTTCTGACAATCCTTGTTCTGGTATTTTCACAAAAAATTTAATTTACCAGACTGGTGTATATACGGATGTTTGCTGTTGATTGACTTTGATATGAGTGACTAGTGTGAATGAGTCTTGGTATATAGTTATTGGGTGTAGTATTTGTATATAGATGTGAAACTATGTCTCAAATAAAAATGTTAAACTAAATAAATAAACTGCTATTAATTGGTAACAGCGCAGGCTGAAATGAGTTTTCTTCTCTGTTGAACTAATTGTTTTTCTAAATTGGGATATCAGTTCAGGCACGTTCTTTTGTTATAGGTAAATTTACAATAAGACACATAGGTCACGCATCAAATGCTGCACACAAGGAGCGCCATTAGTTGAACACTTCAAATCAATGAAGTCTTCTGAAAACAACCTTTTTGGTCAGTACTGTATGTAGAGATTCTAGTGGGTGAGCTATCTCCTCTATACTATCCAACATGGAAGCCAGGATGATCGAACAATTCTTTACAGCTACCTCCGGAATGAACAAACTTGAGGAAATGTGCGATTTACTCTAATGAGTAATTTCTCTATATACATGGATTTTGGGCAGGATTCCATCATTAGTGTTTTCTTATATGCCTCCTTTCACTCTGAGAAGTTTAACAATTTAACACTTGTTTTTATCTAAAGTGTCTTTGCTCATGGTTATATTTCTTCATGGAAAATAGGCCTCTACATTGTCGTTACATAATATAATTTATTTCTACTGATCCTTTATCCTGAAAGACGTCTTGATTATACAGCAGATACATTTTAATACTTATATTGTTTCCTTAGAAAAAGACTAGCTTGTTCTGTTTTAATGTTGTAAATATTGAAAAGCCTTCCAAAGATGCATATGGTTCCACCAGAGCTTTGAATGTATTTTTTCCAGACTAAGGAAAAACGCACCCTTTTACACGAGATCGTAATTTGCGGTCTCCTATTTGGACTAGGGCAGGACGCGCCTTAGCGTGTGCGGACCACCCAGTTCAAAATACCACGGTCCTGACGAAAACCTTTGAATGTATTTAATGGTTGAAACATGTAGACCTTTTTAATCAATAGTTTTTGTAAATTTCACATTTCACATAGCACACTTCGCTATTTTTAATGCACAATACTACTTATGACACCAAAGCCTACCTAATTAGGCACAGGTGCCACACCAATTTTAATAAGGGTTCAAGCACTCAAGAATAAATACTTGAAGTGAGTAGTGTTGGCCCCTTTTAATTCACTTTTTGATAGTTATGCACACATAAAAGACAAAAACTAACCAGCTCCACTGTAGTCAGGTGTCGCAGCACACCCTATAGGCACTCGGCCTATGGGGTGGGACCCCGATGATGAAGCATGTCACCAACTAGGTTGGTGATTGAGGGGTCTTCTATAAGGATATGCAATATCCGATAACGGGCTGGGGCATATTGTGCTGACTAGAGCACTTTAGCCTAGATCCAGAGAAACATTTTTCTCTGCCTACGAGGGGATACTCCTCTATTGTTTTTGTAATTTGTTCTGGGGACCAGGAGTTCCCACCTCACATAATACTTGTATAATTTCCCTTACTCTCTCTTTTGTTATTGAGGTAAACCACTCCTGCCTGCTCCGTGACCAGAGTAGCAGCGCCCGCCCGCCCGCAAAGCAGTAGGCCAATCAGGAAGCATAAAATGATAATAAGTTAAACTTATTATCATTTTATGTTTCTCTTCTTCACACTGCTTCAAAGCAGTGGGACAATGCTCCTCCACGAAGGCGAAGGGCCTGCCCCTGGTTGGGAGGTGGACTGGTACATGTATTTGGAGCACTGGAGTCAGCGGGTCATGTGAAGGTTATTTCCACTTTGGGCTCTGTTCTTTCTCGGGCAGCACTTCATTGTGTTGCGTTGACACTTGTGAGCTGGATCTATCTATTTATTGGGCAAATACACGTGTTTTTATATGGTGGAATGCATCTCTATAGGTATACACACATGTTTATATTTGTTGCATGTCTTTACGTGCAAGTCGGTTGAATACTGCGTGAGAGTTTGTTTGGGGATTCCGTCCTGTGGCATGTGACTGTGATGGGCCCTTGAATGGCGGTGGTATGTTGATGCGAGTGCAGTGTGGTATTGGATTGGGCCTGTGGCTGGCGGTATAAAAGTCAAGTGTGTGGTGCGTGAATGGCATGTGAGTGGCCTATGAAGCATTTTGTGTCCTGTTACGGATTTATAGCTCACCTTCAGTGGGTTTGGTTTCAATATTCTGATACTGTGATTAGTATTTGTTCTTTGAACCTAGCACTTCTGGACAGTTATAAATGTCGGTGTAGTCTATCTCTAACGATTTCAACAGACAATAGGAGAATAAAATAGAGTTATCTTTAATCTCAGATCTGATTCTTTACAGAGATCTTGTATGTAACATATTCTATTATGTCCTCATGGTCTTTTCCAAACACTGATAATTGTGATGGCATTGAAATGTTTTCTGTACCCAGATGGAAATGGAGTCTTCTAGGTCTGATTACTTATTTGTCAGCAAATCTTCAGCTACCAGCAGACAATGATCAATCAACCTTTGATAAATGGTGATTATTTTAGATAATATAATAGCCACGGTGCCAAATTTATAAGTGAATTCAGCAATCTAGGGATTCATATTGAGGGATTAGAGACCCTGAAAAGACTTCTTTTCTTAGACGAATGGTGAAATAGACCTTCTTCAGTAATGAGTAGTGAGTTATGGACCCTCTGTTGGCGAATACAACAGGCCGAACAACATTCTGACTGAGAATGGAGTCATTTCAGACTCAGTGGATAATAAAGCAAAATGTTCACGAAAGAGAGCGTATTCAGGACTCAGTCTAGCTAATAGAGGGTATTTTCTCTGTATATATGTCTCAGTCCTTGGTCAAAAGCTTCCAAGCCCTGTTGGGGTAATTCAGAAGGGTGAGGATGTGGTGCGGATGATAAAAAGTGCATGCAAGATATTTCTGTGATGTTATATTTGATATTTTGAAAGCTTCGTCTAAGGTTGCAGCTGGTCTATTGGTAGCTAGAAGGTAGCTATAATTGAAGGGAAGATGTCTTGATGAGAAGCTTGAGGGCTTGATTCAAGTTTCACTCAAAAGATCACGATAAAAATAGGAGACCTTAAGAACAGTGTAAACATGAGAAGATGATTCATCTTCAAATAAGTCTAATTTCCAACCCAGATAGAATAATTTTGGAGTGTGTGTCCAGGGTGAAAAGACAAATTCTAGACAGGAGTGCTAGCTATTCTTAATCATAGAGCCCTTTGTTGAAGGTGGGAGGACGTCTTTCCTTATTCAGCATGAGTGGGAAGAATGGCTCTAACATAGATGGGTGATATAGGTAGTAAGAGAGAATGTGGAATTGGAGTAATGGAGATTAACATTATGTAATCTAGACACTCCCTCCTAATTTATGATTCAGAATTGAGACATTGAGTGTTGCCATTCTTTTTTTTTTTAAAGTGACACAGCTATGTGGCTGTGTGTCCCTTTTAACTCTTCCTTTTGAATTAGCAAACAGAAAAAGTCACTAAGAATGACCACGAGCACTACTCAAAATTGAAGGTGAAAAATCGTATAAGTATGTGCTAGCAGTGCCACTAGTGGGTTGTATATATAGGCAATTGTTTCCATTGCTGCGCTGTGTTTTAATCAACACAGGTTCTGGTTGTAGCTTTCTTCATTTCAACTGGTTGCCACAACTTATCAGACAAATGTATGCAGCAGGCTCATTAACCTAGCTGCATTCTCTAGCTGTTTCCCACAGTGTTTTATGTGGCTAATGATGTAATTTGTTATGATGTCATTTTTAGGTCAAAGGTGATATGCCATTTCCTATAACACCATTAGAATGCTAATTAACACTTTTGAAACCTGAAACAGCCTAACTCTTTTTGGTCACATAATGTTGGCAAGCATGGAACCTTGCTGCAGGCACTCTTACAAATGCTCTTAAGATGCATTTTTTCATAAATGTGGTAACTTTAAAATTGGACTGAGAAAGCATGTTATTGACTGAGATCATTTTGACTTAAATTTAGAAAATAGAGTGCATATAAGTGCCAACTTTTTATGGCTGAAAATGGGACCCAGATGTCAGCAAAGCGCAAATGCCAAACAGCTTATAAGAATTATGTGCTCACTTAAATCTGAACTAATTTATTAAAACAGACATACTTTTATTACTGATTGAAATAAATCACAGACATGTGTTAATGTGTTTATAGCAGTACAGCTAATGATGAACAGGCTGCATATGGGAGGAACTTGTCTTCATGCAACATGGTGTATGGATGTGTCAGGGATTTTTTTGGCCGTTGAGCTGGGTAGTAGTAACATCTGCTATTTGCAAAGTCACAAGGCCACATTTAGTGACAGAAAGAGCTAAATAAAAGATTAGATATTATTATTACACGTATTCGTCATTATGCTTGTTGAAACCTTTTCCTAAATATAACACATTCTTGGCAATGGAGATGTGTTCTCTAGTGGTATGCATATTTTAAACAACGCTTTTCAATAAAATGCTGAATTTCTGTCCTTTGTGTTGAGTATAGACGACTTTTTGAACCTTCCTTAATAGTCTAACATGAGTTCATTCTCAAGAGTGAACCAAATGACAAAAAAAAACGATTTCAATAGTGTACCAACGTAGAAAGAGTGAAGATGGAAAGCCTCCTGTTTAAGACCCCATTTATTTAGTGATGCGTCACAATCCAGTTATCAAATAAAATGAAAGTTTTCTCCTGAAGCAGGTGGCTTGACAATTGCTGGATATACCACTGAAACATGCAGTGTTGTTTTTTAAAGTATGGTTCACTATTAGTTTACTTGATATTTGAAGTGGGACTTGTATATTATCACCACTCTGTACACTGATATATTTTCTGTGTGGCAGGAATACGTAGGTCTATTTATTATGCATAAATATTTTTGAAAGTGTATCATAAGAAATGGATTTTGCTTTTTCTTCCATGCATTTCTATATTTTTCTTTTTTTTAATTCTTTTTATTGCTAAGAATTGGACCGGTCTTACCAATATGAATTTAAATCATACAGTCATACAATCAATCAATCAATCAGGATTTAGTTGCTTATCACCCGTGAGGGTATCCAGGCAGTGTGGGGGGGGGGTTGCTGTTGAGATAAATTAGTCGAACAGCCAGGTCTCCATGTCCTTCTTTAACTCCTGCAGGGTGGGGGATGTGTGGAGGTGGAGGGGAACGCCCAGTACGTTCCAGTACCTGGCTGCCAGGTGTGGAAAGGTATGGCAGCCACTCCTACTTCTATGGATGAGGGGTGTATGGGCCCTGGAGAGGGCTGAGGAGTGACGTTTGTGGGTAGGCTGGTAGAATTTCACCCTGTGGTTGAGGTATGCTGGTCCCTTATTGTGTAGGGCTTTGTAGGTGTGGTGGAGCAGTCAGAAATGGCACCGTTTATTGACAGGAAGCCAGCTTTGAGGTGGGGGTGATCTGGGTCCACCTTAGGAGGTCGAAGATGAGTCTGGCTGCTGTATTGTGGATGGTCTGGAGTCTGTTTAGTAGTTGCGTGGTGATTCCCAAGTAGAGGGAGTTGCCATAGTCTAGGCGGCTGGGGATGAAGGCGTGGGTGACAGTGCACCTGACTTCGAAGGGGATCCATTTGTAGATTTTTCTGAGCAAGCGCAGGGGAGGATGAGAATGAGTTTATCTGCTTCCTCATCGAGAGCTTGCTGTTGAGTATTATTCCGAGGTTTCTCTTGTGCTCTGTGGGTGTGGGGCCAAGCTCTGTTGGCCACAAGGAGTCGTACCACAGGGAGTTGTTGTTCGAGTAGATGAGTATTTCAGTTTTGTCTGTATTGAGCTTGAGGCATCTGCTTTGCATCCAGCTTGCGATGATAGTCATGCATCTGAGGAAGCTAGATTTGGTGTTAGTCGGGTCTGAGGAGAGTGTGAGGATGAGCTGAGTGTCATCTGCGTAGGAGATTATGTTCATGCTGTGGGACCTAAACAGGGTTGGAAGAGGTGCCATATAAGTGTTGAAAAGGGTCAGGCTTATACAGGAACCTTGTGGGACGCAGCAAATTATGTTTTTTGGTCCCAAGGTAAAAGGCGATAGGCAGACGCTTTGGGTTCATTCGGAAAGGAAAGGCGAGACTCATTCGATGGCTTTCCCTTGGATCCCCATTTGGTGGACACCTGCAGGAGGGTGTGGTGGGACACACTGTTGAATGTTGCGGAGAGATCAAGGAGGATCAGGGTGGAGGTCCCTCCCCTGTCTAGCAGAATTCTGAAATTGTTTGTGGCCGCAAATAGGATGGTCTCGGTGCTGTGATTGGAGTGAAATCTGTGTTGGGAGGGGTCCAGTAGGTTGTTCTTTTCCAGGTGCACGATGAGTTTGAGGTTTATAGCTTTCTCTAGCACCTTGGCTGGTAATGGCAATAGGGAGATGGGGCGGTAGTTTTTGACGTCTTTGGGGTCTGCAGTTAGTTTTTTAAGGAGCAGTTTCACTTCAGAGTGTTTCCATCTTCCAAGGGAGGAGGCTGATATGATGGATGCATTGATGGTTGTGGTGAGTTCCTTGTTGTTTGTTCTTTTTCCTTGTATGTACATATGGTGGGGTAGAGATCCTTGGGGGTTCCTGAGTGGATGGAGTCCATTATTGTGGCCGGTTTGTTCGCAGAGAGGCTCCCATGCGCATTGTGAGCCTTTGTGGAGGTCGGTATTGTTGAAGAGTCTGTTGAGTTCAGTTACCAGTGGTTGGGGGGGTCAAAGTTCTCATAGATGCTGGAGATTTTGGTGTAAAAGAAGTCAGCAAGGGTGCTGCAGAGCTCCCGAGAGGGGGCAAAGGCGTTCTTGGTGGCTGCAGGGTTGGAGAATTCTCTGATGATGCAGAATAGTTCTTTGCTGTAGTTCAAGCAAGTGTTCAGCCGTGAGGCCAGGGCATTTCTTTGGTTGGTTTTGAGTTGGTAGAAGTACCTGTTGAGGGCTAGTTTGAAGTTGTTATGGTCACTGATTGTCTTTCTGGCTCGCCAGACCCTTTTAAGTCGATTACAGGTGTGCTTCTGAGACTTGGGCTCCAGTGTGAACCAGCTGTGATGTTTGGAGGATCAGGTGGTATTGGTGTGTTTGAGGGGTGCAACTATGTCTGCACATTTGTTGATCCATGCGTTGAATTGTCCGACTGCTGCCTCGAGATTAGTGATGGTTTCGTGAGGAGAGGCGTCAAGGGAGTTGGTCTAGAAGTCTTCTATTACTTTGCTACAGCTCCTGTAGGGGTAGCGGGCGGGGGGGGAAGGATGAGATGTGGAAGTGGGCAATTAAGTGGTCCAGCAGGCACAGTGGAACGCCCGTACCTGATTTTGTTGCTGGCTGTAAAAATGGGGTCAAGGGTGTGCCCAGCGATGTGTGGGGGGGTCCCTGACCAGTTAGGAGAGGCTGAGGATTTCCATGCTCTCGAGTAAATTGGTTGTGTCTGTGTCGTTGGGGTCTTCCAGGAGGATGTTGAGGTCCCAGAGGAAGAGGAAGTCTTTGGAGTTGATGGCCAGCAGGATGATGAAGTTAAAGATGGCTTCGCAGAAGGCGGGCGTGGTCCAGGGTGTCAGTAGGCTAGGGTGCCTCTGACTGTTGTTTTGCTGTTGGAGCTGATTTGGAAGTTGAAGTGTTCCTTGATGAGGGTAGAGGAGTTGGCAGTGTTTGTGCAGTTGAGGGACTCTTTGTGGATAATGGCTATTCAATCACCTTGTTTATTGAAATGAAATGAAATGAAATGAAATGAAATGAAAAAAAAAGAATTTCTAAAGCGCATGGCTGCCCTTGAGCGTCCCAGCGCTACGTGTACACACAGACAGACCACCACTGAACCGCATGCAGAGATGTTAGTCATTCTGGGGGAAAAGGAACGTTTTCAGGGATTTTTTGGAATCTGGTCAAGCTAGGTTCTTTCCTCATAGATGTTGGGAGGGAGTTCCATAGCTGACCCGCATTTATTGAAAAGCGGCGACCTCCGGTCCTTGCTCTTTTTGCTCTCGGGATAGCAACCAGGTTTTCCTCGCCAGAGCGGAGCGTTCGTGATGATTTGTAAGGGCGGATCAGATCTCTGAGGATCGGAGGGCCTGTGCCTTGGAGGACTCTGAACACTGTACAGAGCGCTTTGAATTTCACTCTCGCTCTTATGGGCAGCCAATGAAGCGCTTTCAAGGCTGGTTTCGCTGACGTTCTTCTGGATGTATTCGTCAGCAGTCTTGCAGCTGCATTCTGTGCCCTCTGGAGCACGTTCAGGGTGTATTCTGGTGCAGCCAAGAAAAGGGCGTTGTTATAATCAAGTCTTGACAAAATAAGGCCCTGTACCAACAATTTCCTGGAGTCTAGTGGGAGTAAGGGCATAACTTTCCGTATTGAGCGGAGCAGCCCATAGCAGCACCCTGCAGTTTTTTTCGCCTGAGTGTGCATCGACAGCTCCGGTTCAAGCCAGACGCCGAGACTTTTTATGGATCCCTTCGGGGTCGGAGGATCTCCTAAACAAGCCGGCCACATACATTTGGGGAGGGAGGTGCAGAGATTTCCCAGCAACATCACCTCGGTTTTGGAGGCATTAAGCTTGAGTCTTGAGTCGGCCATCCATGCCATGATGTTGGTAAGGCAGGCGGCAAACTTCTCACCATGGCTTTCTGCGAGCGAGAGCGAAACAATCAATTGGGTGTCGTCCGCGTACGTTGCGAGTTTCACTCCAAAGGGTGCGACCTCCCCCTCCAGTGGGGCCATGTAGACGTTAAAAAGCGTAGGGCTCAGTGATGAGCCCTGCGGGACACCACACTGAAGGGGGGTGGGCACTGATCTATTGTTGCCCTCGCACACTTGATATGTTCGATCACTCAAGAATGACGTTAGCCAGGTGAGCGCCAGGCCTCCTACTCCCAGCTCCTCCAACCGGTGGATCAAGATCTTGTGATCCACCGTATCAAATGCCGCGCTCAGATCCAGGAGGACCAGGGCTGCTGATCCTCCTGAATCTAAGATGCACCTACCCTCTTCTACCATGGTGATCAGCGCCGAGTCAGTACCCTGACCGGGCCGAAAGCCAGTCTGGGTGTGCCGTAACAACTCGTTGGATTCCAAAAAGGACGAGAGTTGCTGGTTAACCCATTTCTCAGCAATCTTTCCCATCCCTGGCAGTAGGGAGATTGGCCGAAAGTTGGACAACTCAGCGGGGTCAAGCCCCGCTTTTTTTAGCAGGGCTTTTACTATAGCCTGCTTCCAACTGGGGGGGACCTTAGCGGCAGCAAAGGAAGCGTTGAGTAGATCTACTGCCGGTCCCGCTATGACATCCTTAAACTGCTTTAGGATGTACATAGGCATGGGATCCGTCGGAGAGCCACTTTTTTGCGCGGCCAGCTCTTTACAGAAAGCTTCCCTGGTGATCGGGGCAAACTTGTCCAGCACGGCTCTGTCAGTGGCCAGACAGCTCTCCCCTGAGGGCGGGCTCTGACGGGGCAAGGGGAGGCCGGCTATGATGTTTTGAATTTTCTGGTTAAAGTACTGGGCCAGGAGGTTACAGCGGTCCGTACTCCCCTCTAAGGGTTCTGGAGATACTGGAACTTTGAGCAGCTCTTTGAGAATTTTATAGGTTTCCCTTGAAGAATTGGCTGATGATTTTATCCTATTTTCAAGGTAGGCCGCTTTGGTGGCATTGCGTGCCGCTTTATAAGTTCTCATGGCTGCCCTGTACTCTTCTTTGGAGTTTCCTGCCCAGTTTTTCCGCCAGTCACGTTCTTTCTTTTTACAAATTTTTCTCAGAAGACCCAGCTCTGGGGTGAACCATAAGGATTTGGGGCCCCCTGTCTTCCTGTTGGCTATTTTCAGGGGGAGTACCGCATCTAAGGCTGTGCTGAGCCATTCGCAAAAAGCCTCGTCTGCCTCTATAGGATCCCTATTAAGCACTGGAATGGTATGTGTCAGCTTGCGTGTAAGATCGCTGACCGGGAGTTTCGACCATGCCCTTACTGGTACTTGTGCTGTGGCTGCTAGGGGAGGTGGGGGAGCTGTAACAAAACCCAGTTGAAAGGGGATCAGGAAATGATCGGTCCAAGGGAGAGGCAGGGACGGTGACATGGAAAGAAGGGGAAGATTAGAAAACACCGTATCCAATAGATGGCCCTTGACGTGGGTGGGCTCCTGATTATGGAGGGTGATATTCCCCAACCCAAGTTCAGATCTTAGGTCGTTTGCAGCTTTCTCCTCTGCTGAGTCGAAATGTAGGTTTAAATCTCCAAGCAGGAGAAAATTGGGTGCCGACGCTATTAGCATTGGGGCCTCTTCAAGCAGAGAGTTCACAAACTGCTTGATATTGCCCGGAGGCCGGTAAATCAGCAGCCCCGACAGTGAGTCATTGGGGGACAGTTGGATCTTAAAGCTACAACTTTCCGCATCCAGGATAGACCCTTCAGTGGCCCTACATGTCAAAGTATCTCTATATATAATGGCCAGCCCGCCCCCTCTGCCTCGCGGTCTGTGCTGGCAGAAGATACAAAATCCGGGGGGAAGAGCGTTCGCCATGTCGAAATCCGAACTGTCAGATGTCCACGTTTCTCACAAAAATAGCACATCAAGCTTGTGATCCAGAATCAGATGGTGGATGTGTAAGGAGTGCCTAGGTAAAGATCTACAGTTCAGGAGGGCTAATCGAAGTAGCTCCCTAGGGGGGGAGCATTCTGGGCCTCTTTACTTTCCATAGTACATAGATCGCAGACTCTGAAAAGCACATCCATCCTCAAACCCCTCGGACAGAGGCAGGAGGCTTTGGGGCAGAGAGACAAAAGTTGTTCTTGCGAGTATGTGAGAGGCCCTCGGTTTGCTTTGGGCAGCATGTCTGGCCCTAGGTCCGTACGGGTCCGGACGGGCCCAGACGGGCTTGCCTCTGGCGCGCCTCCGGCGCGCCATCGGCGCGCCCGCTGCGCCCGCCCGCTGCGCGGACGAGTGAGAGCGGCCATTTATTAAGCACGAGGGCCTGTGTTCGCCCTCGCACTAGAGCGCAAAATGCCCTCTTCCCAATCCAAGATGGCGGGACCTTCCGGTTTAGACTTTGGTTACCAGAGGTCATTCAGAGCCCAGAAACGGCTCGAAAATGCCCCCAACAGCTAACATAACCAGGCGCTATGACCAGGAGTGAATTAAAAAGTAAAACAAATTTTCAAACCAACTTCGAAAAATAACTTTTTTTAAAAGCAATTTCGGCTCTGTGATGCCGTGTAGTGCCCGGCTAAGCTCCCTGTGAGTGTCAGGGGAGCCGCCTATGTGTACAGGCTGCGCGCGAGGCTCCTGCCTTAATTTATAGCACGGGGGCCTGTGTTCGCCCTCGCACTAGAGCGCAAAATGCCCTCTTCCCAATCCAAGATGGCGGGACCTTCCGGTTTAGACTTTGGTTACCAGAAGTCATTCAGAGCCCAGAAACGGCTCGAAAATGCCCCCAACAGCTAACATAACCAGGCGCTATGACCAGGAGTGAATTAAAAAGTAAAACAAATTTTCAAACCAACTTCGAAAAATAACTTTTTTTAAAAGCAATTTCGGCTCTGTGATGCCGTGTAGTGCCCGGCTAAGCTCCCTTCGAGTGTCAGGGGAGCCGCCTATGTGTACAGGCTGCGCGCGAGGCTCCTGCCTTAATTTATAGCACGGGGGCCTGTGTTCGCCCTCGCACTAGAGCGCAAAATGCCCTCTTCCCAATCCAAGATGGCGGGACCTTCCGGTTTAGACTTTGGTTACCAGAGGTCATTCAGAGCCCAGAAACGGCTCGAAAATGCCCCCAACAGCTAACATAACCAGGCGCTATGACCAGGAGTGAATTAAAAAGTAAAACAAATTTTCAAACCAACTTCGAAAAATAACTTTTTTTTAAAAGCAATTTCGGCTCTGTGATGCCGTGTAGTGCCCGGCTAAGCTCCCTGTGAGTGTCAGGGGAGCCGCCTATGTGTACAGGCTGCGCGCGAGGCTCCTGCCTTAATTTATAGCACGGGGGCCTGTGTTCGCCCTCGCACTAGAGCGCAAAATGCCCTCTTCCCAATCCAAGATGGCGGGACCTTCCGGTTTAGACTTTGGTTACCAGAGGTCATTCAGAGCCCAGAAACGGCTCGAAAATGCCCCCAACAGCTAACATAACCAGGCGCTATGACCAGGAGTGAATTAAAAAGTAAAACAAATTTTCAAACCAACTTCGAAAAATAACTTTTTTTAAAAGCAATTTCGGCTCTGTGATGCCGTGTAGTGCCCGGCTAAGCTCCCTGTGAGTGTCAGGGGAGCCGCCTATGTGTACAGGGGGTGTTATTGGGGCAGGTTTTAGATTATCTTGTAATGGTTTGGTGTGGCGGTGGCGATGTCGGTGTTGATGCCGGACTGAACCACGTTTCGGTGAGGAAGATGATGTTTGGTGTGAGTGATGTGATGGTGTCCCGGATCTCACTGGTGTGCTTGTAGAGTGAACAGGTGTTGATCAGTTACCACTGGAGTTGATCTATAGTGGATTTGGTGGGCGAGGGCTCCGGAGCCGAGGACTATATGTTGCTGTGGAAGAGGTAGGACCAGCAGGAGAAAGGTGCTACTGTTGCTCGCGGAGAGGCGAGGTAGCAGTTGTTTTGCGTGGTCTGGGGTTAAGGGTTAGAAGTTTGGTGCTGGTATATCTGTGGATGGGTGGGGGGCCAGGAGTCTGGGCACTGTGCGCTGCCCAGGTGCGGATGGGCGTGGAGAGACTTGACTTTGGCATGGCGTGCCCACTGCCTGGCCATGCTGTGGACTACATTAAGTAGGTTCCCAGGAAGGCGTTGGGGCACTGGGAAGTGGAAGGGAGAGTGCTTCAGGTGGGAGTGTGGGAAAAAGCCTGAGAGAAACAAGCATTGGCATAGCCAATTCATCTCGCCTTTGGGTGAGCTATTGGCTTTGGGCGAGCTATTGGCTTTGTTAAAGTTTTTAATATGTATTGTAGAGCATTGTGAATGTTGTGCAGCATGTTGAAAATGTATAAGTTATAATAAAAAATGGTTATAACTATTTCTGTCACCTTATATCTAAACGAAAAAACATTATATACAACTGAAGTATTGTACTAAAAACCAAAATTATTACAAATAATGTGTTCTAGTTAGTTTGTTTATGCAATGCTGTCAATTTTTCCTTGCTTGTTGTAATTCATTTTTGTTATAGTTTTTTATTGTTAGGTGTTGGGATATAAACAACGGGAGGGTTGAAGTTGTGAAATAGTATTTTAATTAGATAGGAGTAGTGGAGAGTTATTTGTGAAGAATTAATAAATGTCAAATTTTTATGCCAAACTGAAGTGGGGTGGAGTGATGCTGAGGTGGTTGTGAGTAGTGGCGGAGGTGATGCTCAGGTGATCGGGAATGATATTGAGGTGATGCTGAAGTGCTGGTTCCGAGGTGATGCTTATGTGATGCTGAATGATACATAGGTGGTACTGAGTGATGCTGAGATGGTGCTCAGTGATGTTGTGGTGATGAATTATGCCGATGTTGTGTAGCTGAACTGGTGCTTATGAACTGTCGCTGTGTGCAGGCCTCCCATGGAAAACTCTTTATTTAACAATATTCCCCAAAACAAGACATCTTTTATTGCTCTCTGTCCTTTATTTTGTATAGTAGGCACCTTGTTGGATGTTTGGATGGTTTTGACAAATCAATACATTCAGTGTAGCTGAAAAATAAAATAACGGTGGCAGCGTGGGCCTGTTCAGGGTATTAACATTCCTGCAGATTAACAGAGCCTAAACACTTATGTCTGTTGCACCAATCTCGGGGAGGAGACAGTGAGAGGGAGAGAGGGGAAGAGTGAAGGGGCGGGTGAGGAGCCAGTGAAGAGAGATAAATTGCAGAGATAAGAAACAATACACAGACTGTTTACTGGAGAGCTGTCTGTTGGCAGTGTGGGAGGGGTGGTGGGTCTGCTCCTGTGACAGTGGTGGTGCTGGTGTGCTTCCTGTCTGGGAAGCACAGGGGCACAAATGTTGCTGCTGATGATTTAAAAATGAACAAATAGTGTAATAAAGGGCAAAAATGTAAATGCCAAAGTTGCTAGGAATAATAAAAATTAATAATATTATCATACTATCACAGCAGCTTGTGTCGGAGTAGTTTGTCCCCCGGCCGGGGTGGAGAGGACGCGTCTTGTAAGGAAAGCTGCAAGGTCCCGCGCCTTGGTGCTTCTGTCAGGGCACTTTATAATCCAGCTTATGGCGTTGGGATCTGTCCCTCGGCCGGAGTGGAGGGGACGCGCCTTGTAAGAAATGCTGGGGAGTCCAGTGAGTTCAGAAATGCTAACATCGGAAACCAAGATTCCAAGAGGCCTTCTCCTAGAGCAGAGCTTGCGGACTGAACCACGTTTCGGTGAGGAAGATGATGTTTGGTGTGAGTGATGTGATGGTGTCCCGGATCTCACTGGTGTGCTTGTAGAGTGAACAGGTGTTGATCAGTTACCACTGGAGTTGATCTATAGTGGATTTGGTGGGCGAGGGCTCCGGAGCCGAGGACTATATGTTGCTGTGGAAGAGGTAGGACCAGCAGGAGAAAGGTGCTACTGTTGCTCGCGGAGAGGCGAGGTAGCAGTTGTTTTGCGTGGTCTGGGGTTAAGGGTTAGAAGTTTGGTGCTGGTATATCTGTGGATGGGTGGGGGGCCAGGAGTCTGGGCACTGTGCGCTGCCCAGGTGCGGATGGGCGTGGAGAGACTTGACTTTGGCATGGCGTGCCCACTGCCTGGCCATGCTGTGGACTACATTAAGTAGGTTCCCAGGAAGGCGTTGGGGCACTGGGAAGTGGAAGGGAGAGTGCTTCAGGTGGGAGTGTGGGAAAAAGCCTGAGAGAAACAAGCATTGGCATAGCCAATTCATCTCGCCTTTGGGTGAGCTATTGGCTTTGGGCGAGCTATTGGCTTTGTTAAAGTTTTTAATATGTATTGTAGAGCATTGTGAATGTTGTGCAGCATGTTGAAAATGTATAAGTTATAATAAAAAATGGTTATAACTATTTCTGTCACCTTATATCTAAACGAAAAAACATTATATACAACTGAAGTATTGTACTAAAAACCAAAATTATTACAAATAATGTGTTCTAGTTAGTTTGTTTATGCAATGCTGTCAATTTTTCCTTGCTTGTTGTAATTCATTTTTGTTATAGTTTTTTATTGTTAGGTGTTGGGATATAAACAACGGGAGGGTTGAAGTTGTGAAATAGTATTTTAATTAGATAGGAGTAGTGGAGAGTTATTTGTGAAGAATTAATAAATGTCAAATTTTTATGCCAAACTGAAGTGGGGTGGAGTGATGCTGAGGTGGTTGTGAGTAGTGGCGGAGGTGATGCTCAGGTGATCGGGAATGATATTGAGGTGATGCTGAAGTGCTGGTTCCGAGGTGATGCTTATGTGATGCTGAATGATACATAGGTGGTACTGAGTGATGCTGAGATGGTGCTCAGTGATGTTGTGGTGATGAATTATGCCGATGTTGTGTAGCTGAACTGGTGCTTATGAACTGTCGCTGTGTGCAGGCCTCCCATGGAAAACTCTTTATTTAACAATATTCCCCAAAACAAGACATCTTTTATTGCTCTCTGTCCTTTATTTTGTATAGTAGGCACCTTGTTGGATGTTTGGATGGTTTTGACAAATCAATACATTCAGTGTAGCTGAAAAATAAAATAACGGTGGCAGCGTGGGCCTGTTCAGGGTATTAACATTCCTGCAGATTAACAGAGCCTAAACACTTATGTCTGTTGCACCAATCTCGGGGAGGAGACAGTGAGAGGGAGAGAGGGGAAGAGTGAAGGGGCGGGTGAGGAGCCAGTGAAGAGAGATAAATTGCAGAGATAAGAAACAATACACAGACTGTTTACTGGAGAGCTGTCTGTTGGCAGTGTGGGAGGGGTGGTGGGTCTGCTCCTGTGACAGTGGTGGTGCTGGTGTGCTTCCTGTCTGGGAAGCACAGGGGCACAAATGTTGCTGCTGATGATTTAAAAATGAACAAATAGTGTAATAAAGGGCAAAAATGTAAATGCCAAAGTTGCTAGGAATAATAAAAATTAATAATATTATCATACTATCACAGCAGCTTGTGTCGGAGTAGTTTGTCCCCCGGCCGGGGTGGAGAGGACGCGTCTTGTAAGGAAAGCTGCAAGGTCCCGCGCCTTGGTGCTTCTGTCAGGGCACTTTATAATCCAGCTTATGGCGTTGGGATCTGTCCCTCGGCCGGAGTGGAGGGGACGCGCCTTGTAAGAAATGCTGGGGAGTCCAGTGAGTCCAGAAATGCTAACATCGGAAACCTGGGCATCTGTGTGTGAAATTTGTTTAGTAACAGACAACGAGAGAACCACGTGGGTGTGATGGAGGGGGCACGTGCAGTGGGTAGAAGGAAGCACGCACCACAGCTGTGCAATGTTCAAAAAGGTGAAAGGAAGCACGCACCACAGCTTTGCACTGAGGTGAAAGGAGGCACACACCACATATCTGCACTGTGCAGTGTTGTGAATGGAGGCACACATCACTGTTGTGCAGTGGGGTGAAAGGAAGCACTCGCCACAGTTGTGTACTGTGCAATGGGGGAAAGGACGCACGCACCACAGCTGTGCACTGTGCAGTGATGTCAAAGGTAGCACACATCACAGCTGGCCAGAGATGTGAAAGCAAGCACACACCACAGCTGCCAGAGATGTGAAAGGAAGCACACACCACGTGATGAAAAAACGCAAATGTTAAAAAGTGTGGTCCATTTTTATGCTGTGTACTCTGCAATGGGGGAAAGGAAGCGCGCACCACAGCTGTGCACTGTGCAGAGATGTCAAAGGTAGCACGCACCACAGCTGGGCAGAGGTGTGAAAGGAAGCGTGCACCACGGTGATGAAAAAACGTGAATGTTAAAATGTGCTGTCATTTTTTAAACTGTGTACTGTGCATTGGGGGAAAGGAAGCACGTACCAGAGCTGTGCACTGTGCTGAGATGTCAAAGGTAGCAAGCACCACAGCTGCACAGAGGTGTGAAAGGAACCTCGCAGTACGATGATGAGCAGAGGCATTATTTAGCATCCAGTGCCAGCAAGCATGCACAAAAAGCAAGTGCTAATAATTAAGTGCCCATGTGTGCACCGGGAGACACTGGCTCAAATGAAGCCCCAGAAAGGGCCTGCATTACGCCCCTGGATCGAGCGAGCACCACGTCTGTGCACTACACAGAGATGTCAAAGGTAGCATGCAACACAGCTGCGCAGAGGTGTGAAAGGAAGCACGCACCATTGTGATGAAAAACTGCCAATGTTAAAAGGTGCGGTCTATTTTTAAGATGGTACTGAAAAAGAGGCGACTCTAGAGGCCAACTACAGATTACAGCAAATGTCTTGACAATAACATACTAATACAAAGATAAGGGTGCAGGAAGAGAGTGCTGACATAGATGAAATGCGAGTGCTGGAAAAAGAAGCTCGCACTCTTGTGGCGGTGGGGTCTGTCTCTTCCCCAGGGAGGAGGGGACGCACCTTGTAAGGAAAGCTGGAAGGTCTTGAAATGAAAGATGATCCACAACAGATGGCACGTGTGTGCCGCAGCTCGCTCCCGACAGCTAAA
Source organism: Lissotriton helveticus (assembly GCF_964261635.1). Taxonomy (NCBI): domain Eukaryota; kingdom Metazoa; phylum Chordata; class Amphibia; order Caudata; family Salamandridae; genus Lissotriton; species Lissotriton helveticus. Next base: position 692,466,998 of record NC_136068.1, read on the forward strand.
CGCTTTGGGAGTAAACATTTTCAGAAAAGGTGGAAAATGCACCCACCTTTGGCCAATTGCGTGCTTTCATTTTTTAAAGCCACACGAAACGGCCAATAGCATGTGTGGAAAATCGAACACCTCACGCACAAGTTTGCAGAAAGTCTGAAGTGATTCCAAGAGGCCTTCTCCTAGAGCAGAGCTTGCGCGCTACGTTAGGCTCAACGTAAAAAGCAGGAAGGAATCAGATCACAAGAGGTAGAGTAGGGAAAATTAGGAAAGCAAGTTTAAGGAGGAAAAACGAGTTAAAATGGGGCCTGTAATATAGCTAAGAGGAGCCTGAAATATAAAGCAAGTTAATAGGAAAAAATGGATTAGAAGGTAGGAAAAATTAGTTACAAATATAAAGGAAGTTAAAAGGGGGGAAAACGGGTTAAAAGCAAGGAGAAACAAGTTAGAAGGAGCCTGGTAGGTAAAGCAAGTTAAGGGAGCCTGAAAGATAAAGAAAGTTAAGAGGGAGAAAAACGGCTGAAAAGGAAGAAAAAACGAATGACATGGAGCCTGAAAGATAAAACAAACTAATAGAAAGAAAACTGGTTAAAAGGAAGAAAAAACGAGTTACAAGGATCCTGAAAGATAAAGTAAGTTAAGAGAGAGAAAATATTCATTAGAAAAACAAACCAAGAAAACAAACCGTTTGAGAAAAGCAAAAAGAAACATAGAAAGGAAGACCATGGGGCTAGTAGCCATCATTTTTAAGATCCCAAACTATAAATTACATGGCACCTTTCCATCATCGTAAATTACTCATTAAAATGAAACCAGGTGTTGATCAAGTGAATATCGAAGCCCAAACTTGATTTATAATTCTGGTCCCTTTTTTCCCCTAAGCCGAAAGATTGCCACCTCCGTCCTATATATCTGAACAACTAATGTTCACCACGGATAAAATGTGGGGGGACGTCGACATAGCCCAGTTACTTGCAATACATAATCAAGCTGTTTTAATAGCAATATAGACAACAGCAGAAATATGCCTACCCCCTTTCAGTTGTAAGCCCAGCTCAAATCCCTTAGATTCTATTACAAATCACATTATAAATGCTGAGAAAGAAAAAAGACTATGACCTGCCAATATTGATGCAGACAACTGTCAAACATGGACGAAATCTGTGGAATGTAGACTGCATCAAGGATAGCTTCTCCTATTACTGCTTTGATTCATATCCCATTTGTGTGTTTTATCCACGGTATAACATATAGAGAGTTTTGAATTGTAATTTCAGATGGACATTTGTGTGTTTTATCCACGGTATAATATATAGAGAGTTTTGAATTGTAATTTCAGATGGACATTTGTGTGTTTTATCCACGGTATAACATATAGAGAGTTTTGAATTGTAATTTCAGATGGACATTTGTGTGGTTTATCCACGGTATGACATATAGAGAGTTTTGAATTGTAGTTTCAGATGAACAGAGGTCACAGAAGAATAGATGACTTCAAAAGCATCCTTCAAGTCAGACTCCTGTACCAGGGATCCAATTTGGAGCTCCAGTTATACGCAGTCATCTTGGATCAACTTCCCTAAGCTCAGCCTTTATACGATAGAGTTCCCTAATAGTTAATTTTCGAGCGCTACAGTGTATAAACGAGAGGACCCCTGAAAGCGTCATTAATAGTATTGTGGGACATATTACAATTGAAGTTCTTGTACCTATAAATATTTGAAAAAAGTCTTATGTGTCAAATTATATGCAATTTTCAATGTGGAGCATGCTAGACCTTTGATGATCATATAATTCACCCACTGTTCTAAGTCCACTCCGATACAATGACCTAGTGGCCAGTTCATGAAATATTGCTGCTAGAGAAGGGTTCCCCCAGAGAGGTATATAGTAATGTAGTGATGAGATTTCAGCCCAGGTTCTGCAAACATCTCTGACCAGCTTAAAATGTACCCTCTTAAAGTAATTTGGATCAGTTTGTCTGGTCAATAAGAGCTTTCTCTCTTTCCTTATTACATTCTGATAAGCAAAGGTATTGCAATCTGGCTACAATCTGTAAGAAGGCACTGGAGACAGGATTCAAACGCAGCCCTGAAATGTGAAGTATAGTAATGCCCAACCACCTTTAAAATGATGCAATTTCAACAGGCCTGTGTAGCCGTTTTATATCCCAGTATGAAACTGCCCCCTAAAGACGCCGAAAAAAGAAGCCAGGAACCTGTAGGGGATAGAGCAAAACAGAAAAAGGAATTTGGGCAGAATATTCATCTTCACGATATTGCAGGGGCCAATGATACTTATTGGCTGCTTATTCCAAGCCGGCATCTTAGTTACACATTGACGGAGCTGTAGTACATAATTTAGCTCAATAATGCAATTAAAAGAAGAGATAATATTGACTCCCAGATAAGTTGCAATTGAGACCACACTTGGTTTCCTTGCAGTTTTCTTAACATTGAGACAGTAACCAGAGAAGGCCCCAAAATCTCTTCCTTTGTAATAATTAACTTCATAACTTGAAGAGTTTCGAATTAATATACAGCCACATCATCCGCATAGGCACTAGTAATATCATTTCCATGCACCAAAGCCAGTACTAACCCAGTTAAGGTTCCAGATAAAGGGCAAATATAAGTGGGAATGGTGGACACCCCTGTGGGGTGCTACAAGTGATCCTGAACTGAGTAGAACTATACCCAGCTAGTACTACACTGGCTATTGGTCTCAGATATAAGTTTTATATCCTACTTAAACAATTACTCCCAATTCCCATAGTCTGTAGAGTTAGCCACAAACATGTCCATTGAACCCTATTGAATGCCTTCTCTGCGTCAGGTAGGATCATGCCACCCCGTGTACCAAGAATGTTAGACGCATCGAATAGTGCTATAACAGCATGCATATGACTAGTAGTGTCTTTGCTAGCAATGAAGCTATGCTTCTGGGGGATAGCAGCTCTTTGATATAGCTGGCCAGCTGAGAACACTTTTAAGTACATTTTTGCATCTGCATTGATCAAAGATATGGGTCGATAAGATCGCCTCTCTTCTGCAAGTTTATCTTTTTGAAGAAAAAGAACAATCATCGTATGATTCCACATGTCTGGTATATGGCCTTCCTGTCCAGTAACAGTGAATAGCAGTGGAGCTAAAATGTTTTAAAAAATATTATATAGAACTCTATAAGGAATTAATTATCACCTGCAGCCTTACCAGAGGGAATTGAGCTTATAGCCATGTCAATTTGTTCCAAAGTTATTGGTTCTTCTAATGCCTCGACTTTAATAGAGCCAAGTCAAGGTATATTGGCTGCTAGTATATATCCTTCCTTTGCCCTCACACATGGGTCCTGAGTTTCAGTATATAGTTCTTGATAGAAAAACCTGAATTGGCCACGTATATCCTGAGGGTCATAGTATTTATTACCTTCAGTGACCTTAATATATTTGACCATATTCTGCTGCCTTTTCTTGGCAATTTTATAGGCAAGGATCTTTACAACTTTTTCCCGTATTCAAATAGAGTGACCCCTACCATTGATATAAGCAGTTGCAGCTCTCTCTCTTTATATACAATCCAGACCTCCCCAGCCTTTAATCATCTCAACCTGTATCTTAGATTCATTAGGGCTATTTTCCAAAACTGCCTGGGCATGCTTCTGCTCCCACCTTTGCAATTCTAAAAATGCAGACTGTGTTTGCTTGTTCCAATGTTTATTCTGCTCCAGGATAAATTGTTCTGTGACACCCCCATATAAACGCTTTCGGAGTAACCCACACAACATAGGTAGTAGAAGAACCCGCGTTAAGAGCTATAAAATCTGTTAGCTTAATATTAATTATTTTAATATAGTCAGAATTGAATTGAAACAATAAGGACTTGGGAAAGGCCTATCTACGAGGTTCCCATTGAGATTCAGCACTTTGAAGTGTTAATAATAAGGGATTATGATCTGAGGTGATCGAGAAAAACAACAATACTGCGCCAAGAAAGCCAGATGGTGTACCACCGACCTTCGAGAGTCCAGATGCACTTACGGCTGCCTCAAAAAGGCCTGGAGGAACACCAAATCCACAGAAGCCCACAACAGCTTCAGAACTGTCACCAACGACTACCACCAACTCATCAGAAAAACAAGGAAAAAAGTGATTGAAGACAGAAACTCCGCCCACGCGCACAACAGCAAGGAACTCTTTAACATCATCAAGGAGTTTGCCCAACCCACCAGCGAGTCTACTGACATCCCTCCCTCACAAGACCTCTGCGACAAACTCAGCACCTTTTTCCACCACACAAAATCAAGAGCATCTACGACAACATCAACGAAGACAACCAACACACTGAACCCTCACCAACCACCCCCGACACCCGGTTGGTGGCGGTACAGACACCCGGAAACCAGCAATTGACAACTGGACAGCCCTCACCACCGAAGACACACTGAAGACAATTAAGTCAATCCACTCAGGGGCCCCCACGGACCCCTGTCCCCACCACATCTTCAACAGAGCCGCTGTCACCATCGTGCCCATACTCCGCAACACCATCAACCGCTCCCTGGCGACCGCCTTGTTTCCTGATGACTGGAAACATGCGGAGGTCAATCCCTCCTGAAGAAACCCTCGGCGGGCCCCACTGACCTCAAAAACTACAGACCAATCTCCCTGCTCCCGTTCCCAGTGCAAGTCATCGAGAAAGCCATCAATAGCCAACTCACCACATTCATCGATGAGCACAACATTTTCGACTCCTCCCAATCCGGCTTCAGAAAAAACCACAGTACGGAAACCGCCCTCCTCCCCGCAACAGATGACATCCGCACCCTACTTGACAAAGGAGAAACAGTAGCCCTCATCCTCCTCGACCTCTCAGGGGCATTCGTCACAGTCTCTCACCGCACCCTAATATGCAGACCCCACGATGCAGGAAACCAGGACAAGGCCCCTGCTCCTCCCTCTCTGGCAGAACGCAGAGGGTCAGACTCGACCCCTTCCTCTCGGACCCTACACCTACCACCTGCAGAGTCCCCCAGGGCTCCTCCCTCAGTCCGACGCTCTTCAACGTGTCCTCGCCCGCAAATAAATTATTGAAGCAATCCCGTGAGTGCAGTGTATATGTCAAAGACAGGTCCCACCAAAGCGGGCCAAACTCGCAGCAGGTGCTTCTGCTCAAATTAGGGTAGGCTCACGAAACATATATATCCACAGAAAATTGCAGAGCACTCAGGGGGTCAGAGAAAATTCCAGCAGAAAGGATGACACAGTCTTCAAACTCACATAGTCAAGCACTACATAAAAAGACAAGGATTTTAGAGTTGGAGTTATAAATGCCAATGTTTTTTAACTAGCCATGTTGCTGGGTGCAGTACCATATGTGGCCAAAAGAGGTCCCACTGGACCTCTTTTGGCTACATATGCTACTGCACCAATGCTAGGTAAAAAACATTGGTATTTACAATGCCAATAACTCCAACAAATGCGAGACCTATTACACAGAGTTAAAAGAAAGGTGCTGCTCGCAAAAGTCTATTTTTGTTTAATTGTAAGCTTTTTGCAAGCGGCACAGCACACTGCTTACTAAAAGCATATAATATTGAAAAAAAACAACTTTGGCGAGCCACGCCCGAAGAAAAGAAAGGTGTAGCTCGCCAAAGTCTGTCTTTTCAATGGCAAAAACTCCCAGAAAAACACCTCGGTCTTTGAATGCACAGCAAATTGGGCAAGATGAAAGAGAGATTTACAGTCCTGTTTAGAACAGATCTCTGTAAACCACGAGCACTGGTCTCCTGTGCTCCACCTTAAATAAACAAAGAGTGCCACAAACTGTCTGAGTAACAATACGTAGTATGGGCAGTCCTTGAAAATGAGTGGAGCTTACAGCCCATATCCTGAACACAGCATGTCTCGCAGAGACAGCGCAAGCACTGCCTAGGCAAGACCTAAAAAGGGGCTTCATCTAAATTGTCAACTAAGTCTGAAAGAGGACAAGGGGGACTTTTTAAGCCGTCTGTGTCCACCACGCCAGAGTCTATTCCATCTTGCTCAAATGGGTCTTTCATCACTGGTGTTGTAAATTGCTCAAATGGGACTCTTCTCTAGTGTTGCTGGTGCATATTGATTGGAATGAGTTGTTTGATATTATAAAAGCTACAGTTGCTGACAGTATTTCTCCTTTAATGGCCCACTTACAGAACTTGGAGGATGCCATTGCTCAGTTATCCGGGTCCCAGACAACTTTTTTTGCTCAGCTGAGTCATGTGCTGGTACCAGCAAAGGATTCAGTTGGGTTTTCATCTTTGATCAGCACTGCTGCCCCAGGCCATAACATCATGCAAGGTCCTTCAGCTGCTAGGAACGCCCAGCCCTCTCTTGCAAATGAGATGGGAGTTCAGACTGCAGGCTTTGATATTGTGGGGGCCTAAAGGCAACCTGAGGCACGGGCTGTTTTTCAATCGGGAGGTGGCGTGTTGGGTATCAATACCTTTCCTAATGAGTCCTGCCTCAATCTTCCACCTGAACATGGCCCGTATATAGCTGTGTTAACTGGTGTGCCGTGTTTGCAGTCTACAAGGGAGAAACACAGCGTCAAACTTAAAAGTAAAGTTTGTCATTGGTTGTCTTCTAACGTGGACTTTAAACTGAACAAATTCAATGACACTCTGTTTGTCAGGCGGGTTGGGTGGGTTGGTCCTGCTAGAAAACAACGGGGACTGTAAATATCCTGGCCTACCTCGTTGCCTACTAAAATCTGGTGCTGCAATGAATTTGTTGGGTGGTAAAATCAATACTGAGCCATTGGGCTATTTCTATGAACATTTACAAAGTGTGAGGGGTGGTGAGACGAGGGACTGTGCTACCCAGACCCGTGGAGTTTCAGAACTTTGCTGTACCAACCCTAAATCACTTCCTTCCTCTGTCTGATTTGTCGAATGTATGACGCCTCAGGGATTGCATGGTCCCAGTGTAGAAGAGTTAGGATATCAGGGGGACAATTATTTTCATCCAGATTTGGTTGTTAGTACCCCTGTGGTAGTAAGAACACTCAATCTACGCGCACCCATTCCTGAAGAAATATCTGGGCCCTTGCAAAATTGCCCTCACAGAATATTGTCAGGTTAATTTCTAATCCCCCTTGTGATGAGGAGCATATGCTTGTTACTGACAATGGGGGGGGAGGGGCAAATGCAGATAGCTCAACCAGGCATGGACATTCAATTTGTATCTTGGAATATAGCGGGTCTGAGGACGACACTGGAAAATTGGAAGGTATGGTGTGATATGTTTGCATTCTGCTGCCATTCCCTCTAGGGCACGCTGAGCAAAAGGTGGCCTCCTTACTTTGATTTTGAACACCCACTTGTAAAAAGTGCGCAAATTTCACAATTTCTCCCCTTATTTCCATTGTTTGGTTAGCGAAATGCACAAAGATTGGGATTTGTTAATTGTACATTTTTACAATTTTTACAATAACTGCTTTGCTGGAAACATGGCCCAGGTAATGTCCTCGTTTTAGTCTGAGTTGAGGTCCATCCAATCCCATCACCTCAAAGATTTGAATGTAATTTGGATGAATGACTTTAATATGCATTACTGACCGAGGTTTGAAAAATCTGATTGTGGACTAATGGATAATGAAGGTGAGTCATTGGTTCAGTTTGAGCACAAATAATATAGGGACTCTCTGAATGGTCTCTTGGTAAAAATTAATCTAATAATAAGAAACAATGGGGATACCCAGAGCGCATGTTTGGCTAGTACCTTTGGGGAACCAGATTGGGGCACTATGATAGATTATAAAAATGTATAATATTGCCTCTGAATCTTTTTGTATATGGCTCTCTCAGTCTGAAGTACTTTTTTCAGGGTTTAGTGACCATGCTTGATTGTCTTGCACTCTGAGGGTGGAGGTGTTATGAAAAAATCAACAGAAAAGTGGTCCCTAAACCAGTGTTAGCTAGTAAAAATGGCTTTTCTATGAGGTGGGAAAAAGTTGACAAACCTAGGTTTTTCTAAGGTCTCCTCTTTTGCAAACAATCAGAGGTGTCTGCTTGCCTGAATCCAGAACTTCCCCCGGGACAGGTTATTTTTGCTTTCAAGGACATCCTTTCACACATAAAACAACATCTGGCACATGATAGTCATCCTACAAAGCAACCGACTCCAGATGGGCTCAACTCGTCGTGCTCAGGGTCGTTCACCAAACTGCACGTAGCCTTCCGTGAGGAAACAAGAGATAGGGTCCTGGTGAGAAGGCTGTGCGCAGTATACAAACAGGCTAGATGTGTTAGATTGAAGGTCTTGAAAGAACATGCCTTGGAGGATCTTCGGAAAGCAAGTCTAGCTAAAGACAGCTCTAGAATTCTGGAAGGTGGTGAATGCCCCACATTTTAAGTAAGGACTCTAGAGGTCCTTCTTTAACGGTACATGTAGGTGAAGCTGGATGGATAGACCATTTTACGAAGATATATCAGGGTAGGACTGGGCCCTTAGAGGCTGCAAATGATCTCGCCCCTGGGGAAGGTGATCTCCCTTGGTTTTTGACTTGGACCTAGACTTAGAGGAGGTAAAGAGGGCTCTGGGGGAATGTAGTAGCCTTGAGGCTCCTGGGTACCAGTGGGTGTTTTCTTGGAACATCAAGATCTATAGGCTACGCTTTTGGTGGTTGTGCTTAATGCCATAGTAAAGGTTAGCCATTGGCTTCCTGGAACCGATTGGTAATTTTCCTGATTCATAAAAAAGGAGATAAGTCCAGCCCCAAAAACTATAGGCCAATATAGTAGCTTGACTCTACCGCAAAACTAATGGGGCGTCTATTGCCACACAGACTGGAGGAATGGGCAGAGTCAAATAATATTTTAGTAGAAGTACAGTATGGTTTTAGGAAGGGCAGGGGTACGGTCGACCAGTGCCTACCGTACCCTTGCTTAAACTTGAGTTTGGTGATAGGCAAGTATGTGGTGGCGAAGAAATGTGCTTTCTATCTGGCCTTTGTGGACCTTACAGCCATCATTTCTCACTCTAAGTTTGGCCCATTGTAGCTAAGATGGGTTTTGAAGGCCCGTTATTACTTTTATAAGAGAGCTGTACTCTGGGACCTGTGCCTGAGTGTGATTTGGCCGGGAAGGTCAATGTCCAAACCACTTTAGGATTGATAGGGGAGTAAGGCAGGGTTGCATCCTGGTCCCATTCCTGTTTTTCCTTTATACCAACAGATTGTAAACAGTTTGGTGGAGAGGCCCAGGGATGTTCCGTACATAACATCATACACACTCCTCATACTCCAATGTGGTGCTCATAGCACGAACTGGCAGAGCACTGCAGGGTCTCATAGAGGATTATACAATTGTTATGAGGGAGGTGGACCTTCAGGTGAATGAAAGTAAATCTTTCTCACTTGTTTGTGTAAAACATCGCAAACCACTTCCAGTTTTACATATTGGAAACGGTAGGGTGGAAGAGGCTGAGACATTTTTGTACCTGGGTATTTTGTTCGACTCTAAGTATTCATTGAAAAATATGTTTGTAATCAGGGCTCTGACACTGGGAAAAACGATTTTAGCTCTGTCCAACTTCACAAAGAACTAGGGTCGAAACCTATTCCCAAGATACTAAGTATTTATACAGCAAAATCTGTTACAACAGCTGGTTACGCGGCAGCCGTTTGGGGCATGGCGGATGCTGATGAGATCCAGTGAGTTGAAGATGAATTGGTTAGGAAGCTTATAGCCTTACCCCACTCTTGCCCTAACATAATATGCCATAGTGAATTGGGGGTGCAGCACATAATAGATATAGTTAGGTCGACACCAGTAGTGATCTAGCATTCGATTTGGAAGAGGGACACAGTTGCTCTAAACCAGCTGATTTTGGAGGACAGCTTGAAATTAGAGTATGCCTCAAAGATTCCTTGGTTGTTATATGTAAAGTCGACTTTGGAGGATTTGGGGTTGCCCAAACTGTTTAATAGTCCTACCACCTGTTTCACACTACGTAAAGCGAGATTGAAGGAGGTATTTTTAGCTAAAGCTGCACTTAAAAGAAGGGAAGGTAATAGCCAAAAATATGTGATTACTTACTATAATTCTCTTCCCTCTTGCCCCGGTTTACAGTCTTACATGATATTAATTCAGAACTTGTACCATTGTTTCATACTTACTAGATTCTGTATAAATGATATCCCATTAATGCTGGTCTTCCCTGTAGCTTGTTATTCATTTAGGTAGCTCGATTTGTGCCCATGTGACGGTGTTTCAACTCAGTCTCCCCTGCACTTTATGTCCTTTGTACTCTTTATCGTTCCCCAATGAAGAAAATGATTGCTCCGCGTATGCGTAGCTATAGTTTTAGGCAGTATAAACCAGCCCTGTGTTTTATTCAAAAGCTAGATGGCCCACTGTTGTGCCAGGCGGTTGCACTTTATCTTTAGCAATGTCAGAAAATTAGACGTCATCTGACATAAGGAAAGAATGAATTGAATGCTTTTATTCATCTTGAATGTTTTAATGAATCTTATGTTTTAGGTATAAACTGGTTGCTTAGGCTTTTCCCTAACTGGTTCCTAAAAATGTTGTAATATCCATTAATTCTTTTTATTGTTTTAAATGTCTATTTATGACCGTTTTGATACTTGTACTTTTATGCTTCGGAAAAAAAGCGAATAAAGTAATTTGACTGACTGACTGACATCACTGATGACATCTCAAATGACATCATTGATTGATGACATCATCCAAACTTCTTTTGTACATATTACGCTATAGACTAGTGTGGCATTAAAGGCCTGAAAGTAAGTAAAAAATAGCTCAAAATAATATAAAGCATCATTAATGCCATCACAAATACAACTCCATTAGGTGTAGCAAGCATGTGTTATGTGCAACATTGATCCTATAACATACACTTCACAGGTAGCCTAGTTCACATTAACAATCAACCACAGATATATGTGAAACCCTCATTGCACACAGTTTTCAACATGTATACAGCTGTTCAGAGAAATCCAAGTTCCTCAAGATATTTACTCAACATCTATTCCAAAATTAATGCCCTGCTACGGATAGATTTTATCTGTATCAAACCCCTCACAGTCATCGAATTGAAGTTGAGAATTGAAGTTGATAAGAGTAGAATAGTGGGTATTGTAAACAGTGATTAGTCCATGGAGAGAGTTTACTCTGTACAATACTGTTAGCAGACAGTGAAACTCTCATGAGAAATACACCACAGAGTATTAAAAAAGCATCTACTCAGAACAGTGGACACTTTATGCAAAAAGGACACTCTTTTCCTAAAATAACCATAGTCTGAAGGTGCTAAAGATTATGCTACCTACCGCCTTTATACTGTGGTGAAACCTTTACAGATAGGCCTTCTTCGGAGGAAAAGAAGCACATGTTTATAGGTTAGTACCTGGTGCACACAGTAATTTATGTTATGTGGAAGTTGTCATGCTGAGATGAGTCTGTCTAGTAACTCAAGGCAGCTTACAATACTTAGTATCTACTACATAGAATCTTTGCCCCATTGCAAACTTTTTCTGCAGAACCATAAACCTTGTGTGGAACATACTGGACACAAGTTATCAACTGCCATCTGCACACAAAGGTACTCTTCAATACAACGATGTTTGTGTTCAATACTGCTACACACCTATGATGCATCATTTGTAAGCACACTCATCAGCTGGACACAGGCTATCCAAAATTAGGTAGAAAAGTAATATGGTAGTTACCTGAAACTATATAAACTATACAACAAACTAACACACTCATTGGATGATGTCATCAGTGATGTTATCAAAGATGTCATTTGAGATGTAATTAGCGATGTTATAAATTATGTAATTGAGCATGTCATGAGTGATGCAATATGTGAGGTCATAAGCAGTGCATGGCGGGGACACAATTTATAGTTAGCTCTGCTAACTATGACTGGTGAATTTCTGTGTTTTGTTTAGTTCAAAATGTTAATGTTGTCACTGACATATTAACGTAACTATAATGTTACTTTACCCTTTGGGTTTTTCAGTGCAGATATACATATATATATATAAGCCCCTGCATTGCTCAGTTTTCTCATCAATAATTTTACTGCAAATGTTGCAGTACTATTATCAATGATGCCTTTGAAGATGTCATGACTGATGTAATATGTGGGGTAATGAGCAGTACATGACAAGGGCCCGATTTATGGTTATCCCAGGGTACTACAGTACTCATTTTATTTTTGCCCAATTTCATTCAATTTACCAAACTTTGAGGATTTCAGTCAACTTGTACAGAGCCCAAAAGAGTTACAGCGGAGAGAGTTCACTTATATATATATATATATTTCGCCAGTAGGTAGTTATAGTTAGGACCTAGTTTCCATAGGAAAAGCGTTTTTTCTTTTCCCAATAACTTTGGCGCCGGTTGATGAATCTTCATGAAATAAAAAAAAAAGTGCCCAGCTTCGATCAGCTTCTGTCTTGAAAGTTTCAGGGTGATTCGTTAAGCGTGGCTGAGAAAAAAGGGGGGTTTCCAAAATGCGTTTTTCCCATGTTAATTTCCATAGAAAACTTTAGACAAAGCTACAGCCCGAACTGCTGAACGGAATTACACCACATTTGGCAAAAAGGTAGGTCTTTGTTCAGAAAGAGCCCTTTTATTTAAAATGGTGTAAATCCATGTAGTAGTTCCTGAGAAATTAGAAAAAGAATGGGTTTGATATCTGTCCTCCATAGGAAACTTTACAGGAAGCTACAGCCCGAACTGCTGAGCGGAATTACACCAAATTTGGCAACAAGGTAGCCCTTGCTTCAGAAAGAGCCCTTTTTAGCTCGACCACTATTGTTGTCAGTCTCCTGGGAATCTGAGACAGGGGATGGGCACGAGCGCCGATTTCATCTCGTGGGCGCGCACGGCACCGTGCATATCCCCTGCCTCAGATTCACAGCCTCTCTGAATCACACACAGCCACACTCACGCATGCGCACACACACATACACCCACGCAGGTACAATGCACCGGGACACACGCACACATACAGAGACCCCGCCACCCCCACACACACGAGCGCACACACACACACAGAGGAACCCCCCCACTCCCTCCACTCACCGCATCGGCGCCTTTCCGGACTCTGCAGCCTCCGCGTCACCGCTGCTCCTCTGGCCAGCCACTCCGTGGGCGCGGGCTTCAGAAGACGGAAGTCCCGTCCCACAACAGGTTTCAGTTTCTTACACGCTACCATCGCGCGCTTTTCGACAGCTCATGCTCCTTCCAGCCTTGTCCGCATGCACCACTCGCGGGACGCTGGTTTCTGACAGCACCCGCTCCTCGCAGGTATTTCGCGGGCTTGTTTTGATATTTTTGGCTCATCCTTCGGTGTTTCTTTTTATGTTCAAGGAGATAACATTTTCTGGTACAGTCCTATTGGTATCTTAAAAATATCTCACTCAGACCTTTAGTTTATTTGACCCCAGAATTACATTTTTGTTAATAGGAGATGGCGTGCTCAGTCGAGTAGGGTGGGTCATCCCAACATCAGTCGGTAACTACACAATCAACTACCGGCTTCGTCTGCAACTCCCTTTCTGATTGGCTCGTGCAGGCTCTCGTGACACAGTCCCCAGGCACAAACTTGCTTCTCCACATATCCCGTAACCTGCGCCAACCAGTCCGACAAGGCAAAAGGGCACGCCCGGGCCACGCGCCTGGCGGCTTTTGTGTCATCACCGAGCGCGCGCGGCCCTGGCAGAATTGGAACGGATAGCTTTGGGTGAGGTGAGCGCTCGCAACGACGTCTTACGTCAGAGGGGTGGGATGGAGTCGTGTCTGGACTCTGCGTTGGAGGTTGACGGGGGCGAGCGTGTGGGCTGATGCACAGGGTAAGCGCTCGTTTCTTTTGGTGTACATTAACAGAGAGAGCATGTGTTTTCAAAGCTGTCTTCCTCGTGTGCTTCTCTACCCCTGCATGCTGCGGTCTGTCTCCATGTGATCTCCCGTCCACTTCCCTGTTGTATTTAGCTGTGTGCTCTCCGTACTGCATCCTCCCAGCCCTTCACCATAATGCTTCCAAGTCCCCCTGCCCTTCCAGGTTTGCTTCTGCATCCCCCACCCTCCCCTTCCTTACTCTGTGCAGCATTCCCCAACCCTACCCGCATTGCTTCCGTGCCCCCGTTCCCCTCTCCCGTGCTGTTTCTATGATCCTGCTAATTTTAGGCCCCCTGTTATTTCCCTTCCCCTGCATGCTTTTCTATGTTTTGTTTCATTGTTAATTACCAATCCGACTCAGATCAGCAACTAAAAACAAAAAACTGCTTCAGGTTCATGTACGGTGTGCACACCTAGAAAAATAACACTGGCGGCTGCGTACATTTTTTTTGTTTTACTTTAGCCATGCTGCACAGCATAAGAGTACGTTTTTTAAGATCAACATACTCTAAACGTTCAAAGGTAGATCTTTCCAAAGGAGATAACACAAAAGGTAGATTAAAAGAGAACACCAACAACCTAGCGACACGGCGGGCAAAAGAAACCCTTTAAAAATATGAAGAATATAATCTCACAATCTTCGACTCCGATCTAAGATTTCCTCAAAGCCGTACTGGCAGCAAACCAAAGTCCATGAGTACAAAACTTTTATGCCTATTTGAAATCTTTCCTTGAAGGAAAGACCAGATAGCAACGTGATCACTACTCAAACGATCAAATACCCTTAGAACCATGCCAATCTTCAAAAGAATTCTAATTGTGAAAGTGAACTTTCAAATTTGATTGTCTCCTGGAAACTAATGCTGATAAACCTAACTCTCAACATAACCTGGTCACCTGAAAGCTGAGCCACTTAACTTGCAGCCTTTCAAGCACTTTGCACAGTGCTGTAAGCAATCAAGTGCATACTTCATTAAAAATAATTACCCGCTATCTGTTCGTATTCAACTAAAACACCATAATGTGCTGCAGGAACAGGCACAGTTTAGGGAGCAGGGCCACAGCAATGAAATATATACGTTTTGAGTCCAAGGATGCCACTTTTTAATGACCTCAAACACGGGTTGGCTCTGGAGCCTCAAAATGGGAGCATGTTAGGTATGCGTTTTTGGGGACTTATCTTTAACGCAATCAAAATATTTTGATCAAAGGAGTTAATGGCATTAACACAGAGAATAAATCAATATTTCGTTTTTATGGCATTTACAGGAGATTGCCTTGACTGGGGTCTGAGTCCAGCGCACTTGTGTCTCTGGACAGGATAAACTCAGGTTAAGATAGGGTTACTAAGTTTTCCTGCTGTGTCACTGAAAACCACTACAAATTATCCCGGCATAGCCAATAGGTCTTGCTTTTGGGACCTTATAAATATTTTGTTATGCAGCACAATATACTTCTTTTACTTTATGGTTGCCGTTTGAGAACATTAAGGGATACACATTAGTACCTTCTGAGTAGATGGTGCACAGTGTGGACAAAGAAATGCGTATTTCCCGTCCGCTTGCATTTCCCGGCCGCTTTTCATTATTCATTATTCTGCCCTCTGTTAGACTCGTTTTTCCCTTGTTTTTCTGCCCTTCTGCCTTCTGTTAGACTCGTTTTTTGTGCCCTTCTGCCCTCTGTTAGACTCGTTTTTTATGCCCTTCTGCCCTCTGTTAGACTTGTTTTTCCCTTGTTTTTCTGCCATTCTGCCCCCTGTTAGACCCGTTTTTTGTGCCCTTCTGCCGTCTGTTTTACTTGTTTTTCCCTTGTTTTTCTGCCCTTCTGCTTGACTCGTTTTTTGTGCCATTCTGCCCTCTGTTAAACTCGTTTTTCCCTTGTTTTTCTGCCCTTCTGCCCTCTGTTAGACTGCTTTTTGTGCCTTTCTGCATCGCCACATCATCACTCAGCGCTACCCCAGCTTCACTCAGCACCACCACATTATCACTCAGCACTACCACAGCATCACTCAGCACCACAACAGCATCATGCAGCACCACCACAGCATCACACAGCACCACCACAGCATCACTCAGCACCACCACAGCATCACTCAGCACCACCACAGCATCACTCAGCACCACCACAGCACCACTCAGCACCACCACAGCGCCACTCAGCACCACCTCAGCGCCACTCAGCACCACCTCAGCGCCACTCACCACCACTCAGCACCCCTCAGCACCCCTTGGCACCCCTCAGCACCCCTCAGCACCATCCCAGCATCACCACAGCACCCTACAGCATCACTCAGCACCACCACAGCACCACTCAGCACTACCACAGCATCACTCAGCGCCACCCCAGCATCAATCTGCGCAACTATTCAACAACAGCTGGTTCAAATGTGTTCTCTCAATGTTTCAAGCTTTATCACAAATGTCACAAAAAGATGTTAATATTTCACTTCTGTTCTTGGATTTTCGTCACAATAAAATACACTGAACATAATCTTCACAAAAGTTATTTACAAAACTTTCAGCTATTGCCATTATAAATTACAATCACTTTTATTTAAGTATTAATTATTTAAAAAAATTAAAAGCCATTGTCATTTGTAATATCAATACATCTAAGTCACGTAAATACAAAACATGTTGCATTACAAATGCTATAGGTGTCACATTTGCGAAAGTTATAATAAGTATTGGCATTGTAAATGACAAAGCGATTAATTTAGCTATTTTCAAAACCAACACATAAATAAAAAAATTGTCATTTACAAGACCAATAGCTCAAACTTTCCTAATGCAAGACCTATTGCATTGCCAATGCTTGTTTAAATGGTGTAAATCCGTTCAGTAGTTCTTGAGAACGTAGAAAAAGAAAGTTTCGATATCTGAGCACCGAGGAGGGATCGCGAAAACTCCCAGACACGAGCTTCACTCTGATTGGCTGCCAACACTCCAAACCAAGAAGTGTTGGCAGCCATCTTGTGACTTGGTAGAACCGAGTCCCAAGAAAACAGTAAAACTAATATAAAAAAGCAGAAAAGAGGGCCTGGTATAAACACCCTGACCCCCTGGGCCTTCTCAGGGGGTCACACAAGGACCCCCGGGACCCCCCAAAAATATTTTTTTTTACATTTTATGCTAGGTTGTGCGTGAACCCCGTAAAAAATTAACAAAAACGAAGGCGGGCTCCCGCACTTCGTTTTTTAAAGCCCCCAGGTGGGCCAGGTCCTGGGGGCAATCCTCATTGCCCCTGGGGCTTTGTTGATTATGTGTGGGGGCACACGGCCCCCGCAGCCCCCTGGTGGGTCACCTCCACGGGGCTTTTAAAAAAAAATAATGCATAGGGGTCCCACCACCCACGCTGCGCCGGGGACCGTCACCTCCTTCATTAAATTAGGGTTGGGGGTCATTGCAGGCCCCCCAAGCCCCGGGGACCTCCATCTCCCCGGGGCTGTCAACATTAATTAGTGTGGGGGGCTTGAGCCCCCTCACACTGCCCCGGGGACCACCATCTCCCCGGGGCAATTTGGATGTAAAAACAGGGGCCCGGTACGGAACCCTGTGCCTTGGGGACCACCACCTTTAAACATTGGGAGGGGGGCCACTTGGCCCCCTTCCTGGAGCCCTCGATGGCCCTGGGGACCGCCACCCTTCAGGGCCGGCTCCTGCAGTGTCCCGGGCTGCCCACCCCTGGGACACTGCTGTTTGCTATGGCAGGGCGGGAGCCGAAGCAGCTCCCACCCTGCCATATTCACATTCATTGAAGCAAGAGCAAAGAAACCTGCTCTCACTTCAATGTAGTAAAGCAGGATTGCTTTTCCACAAGGGGAGCTGTATGTCAGCAGCTCCCCTTGTGGAGAAACAATGCCGGCTCCCGAAGGAGGCGGGGAGCCGGCGGGACTGTGGAGGCATTGGGGCTCCCCCCATGGTCCCCAACACATAGGCCGGCCCCGGGGGATGAAGTGGCCCAGGAGGGGGGGCCACGCAGCGCCACTCCTTAAAAAATATAAATAATAAATATCTATATGTGGGCATGCCCCGGGGATGGGGTCCCCGGGGATGAAATTGGCCTCGGGAGGGGGCCGGGCTGCCCCCTCCCGTTTTTCTTTTCAAGAAAAAATGAGTCAGGCCCTGGGGGATGGGGTCCTCAGGGCCCCAAATATAGTAAAAGAAGGGGGGGCCGCACAGCCCCCTTTCTATAAAAAAAAAAGGTGGCATTGCGCCGGAAGCCCCGCACCCTCCATGCAGCACTTGGCAAACGCGCCCCCTGGCATGTTGTAAGTTGGAGAATTAATTCCATTTGAATACTGAGAGTCCCTGGGGGCCAACTAGCCCACCAGGTACCTCCAGTATGCGCCAGGGAGCTGTGTTGCAGAGAGGTGGTCCAAGACCACTCCCGCTTTTTACACCACTCTGCAACGCAGCTCTGTGGCGCTTACTGGAGGTACATGGTGGGCTAGTTGGCCCCCAGCGACCCTCAGGACTCAAGGGTACTTAATTCCCTAATTTACAATGCGCCAGGTGGCGCGTTTGCACAGTGGTGAAGGGAGGGGCGGGCCTGATATTACAAATGTGCAAACACACCCACTGGTGCTTTGTAAATTAGGGGATTAAGTCCCCTTGAATCCTGAGTGTCACCGGGGGCCAACTAGCCCACCAGGTACCACCTGTAAATGCCACAGAGCTGCATTGCAGAGAGGAGGTCTGAGGCCACGCCCTTTTTTACACCTCTCTGCAATGCAGCTCTGTGGTGCTTACTGGAGGTACGTGGTGGGCTAGTTGGCCGCCAAGGACCCTCAGGATTCAAGAGGACTTAATCCCCCAACTTATAACGCACAAGGGGGTGTGTTTGCACAGTGCTGCATGGAGGGGGTGGGGCCTGATAATACAAGTGTACAAACACACCCCTTGGCGCGTTGTAAATTGGGGGATTAAGTCCCCTTGAATCCTGAGGCTCCCTGGGGGCCAACTAGCCCACCAGGGACCTCCAGTAAGTGCCACAAAGCTGTGTTTCAGAGAGGTGGTCCGAGGCCATGCCCCTTTTTACACCCATCTGCAATGCGGCTTCTGGTGCACTGCTGGTGGGGCGATAAGGGCCTCTTGTGTCCTGAGGACATCAGAACACATGGGGACTTCATCCTCTGTGCAGCAGTGCACCAGAAGCCACGTTTGCCGTGTGGTGTAAAAAGGGGCGTGGCCTCGGAACACCTCTCTGCAATGTAGCTCTATGCTGCTTACTGTCAGTACCTGGTAGGCTACTTGGCCACCAGGGACCTTCAGGATTCAAGGGGGTTTAATGGGGATGTTATAGTTAGAAATTAGCATTTAAAAAACAATTGCAATTCACTGAAAAAAACATAGGCTTCAGGGATATTATAGTTAGAAATTAGCATTTAAAAAACCATTGAAATTCAATGAAAAAACCATAGGTTTCAGGCACGTTATAGTTAGAAATTAGCATTTAAAAACATTACAAATTCACTGAAAAAAACATAGGATTCAGGGACATTATAGTTAGTTGGACAGTTCACTCATACAAAACGAAAGAAATTCCGCCGTTATAGTTAGTTCAGCTAACTATATATTGCGCTCCCGCAATGCACTGCTGATGATGTCACATATTACATCATTCATGACATGGTCTGTGACATCACTGATGACATCACTGCTGACATCTCAAATGACATCACTGATGACATCATCCATGTGAAAATCTGATGCACCTCCTCACACTCTAATATAACCTTTGATACACCCACTGTAAAATACAGACTACCCTTTTCGAAACCAAGACACACTAATACCAGATTCTACATACACACTCATTGATTCCTAGGTCTACACACTCATCCACTCATTCACCTACACAATCACTCATACATGCAGTCACTCATCAATACAATATTATCATAAGCACTCATACACCTATACAGACACTCACATACCACCACACATCCAGAGTTACTCACACACCTAGTCAGTCATGCAAAGAATAAATCACACTTCCATTCACTGACCTATACAGTATACACACGTCACTTATTCTAACAGAAACAAATGCATACTTACTCTCTTATACAATCTCTGATACAAGTACACACTCATCCATACAGCCACTCTCACAATCAATGACTCTCACGTATAGTTATTCATTTACTCCAACTCTCACAAACACTGCCTTTTACATATGTAGTTACTTGGACATGTACCACTAAGACATCCATTTACTCATCAACACACCCATACACACACTCACCCACCCATACAGCTGTTTCCACATGCACTCTTGAACCCATCCACCCAGTGAATCAACTACTCACATCTATGCACAGTCACACACCTCCCATCCACCCACACACACACACTCAGGTGCTCATACAAATACTCAAGCAACCAATCGATAACCCATATTGACACTCATGTAGCTACAGACCAACTCATGCAGCAGCTTATACAACAACAGACAGACTGATACAGACATTTACACAGTTTAGTCACTAACCCATGCATTCAGTAAGACACATGTAATCACTCACTTAAACAGTCAGTCACGCATCTACTAAATCCACCCAACCACACCCACTCATTCTTCAATACCCCTTGGCATATATATAATACGTATTTAAAATTTAAAGAAACACAGTCACTGGGTGATGTCATCAGTGATGTCATTTGAGATGTCATCAGTGATGTCACTGACCATGTCATGGATTATGTAATATGTGACGACATCAGTAGTGCATTGTGGGGGCGCCAGTTATAGTTATCTGAACTAACTACAAGACGGAATTTCTATGGTTTTGTATGAGTGAAATGTCCAACTAACTATAATGTCCCTGAAACCTATGTTTTTTTCAGTGAATTTGTAAGGTTTTCTAAATGCTAATTTCTAACTATAACGTGCCTGAAACCTATGGTTTTTTCAGTGAATATATATATATATGTGTGTGAATTCTCACCTCTAGACTGTTTTGGGCTCTGTAAAAAGTGAGTTCAAATCCTGCAAGTGGTTGGTAAATTAAGTGAAATTGTGCAAAAATAACATGAGTATTGAAGTATGATGCACAGTTTAAAAACATGCACATAATTAAGTATAACTATTATTAGGGTCTTTTCTGTTATGTTGATATGGCAAGTTGAAAAAAGCCATGCATATATACATTGCCATGCATATCTATCTGTCTGTCTGTCTGTCTGTCTGTCTGTCTGTCTGTCTGTCTGCCTGTCTGTCTGTCTGCCTGCCTGCCTGTCTGTCTGTCTGTCCCTAAACCATGCGTCTGTCTATTTAAATGTCGGCCAGTCTCTCTCTCTCTATTTATATGTCTGTCTTTCTATCAGTCCTCTCAGACACAAAAGCACACAACATGAGCAGTTGTGTTGATATTAGGACACGGAAGCGCTCACTATACCAGACTTCCTTTTTCCCATGGTCCCTTGACACTTGCCTGCTGCAGGTCAGGCACCCGCGCTGCTGCTATAGTATCCGCTCCCATCCATCATTGTCAGGAGACAGATGATCTGAGGAGGAGGATGGAAGGGGCTGTCCTCTGAGGAATGCAGGGCACAAGTGTGAGTGATTGCCGTGCTTTAGCAATGACCCTGGGGCTCAGGACACGGGGGATGGCCCTGGCCGGGGCAGCCTTGGACAGCATGTCCTTAAATTCCAGCTCCGTGAATGAGGTCCGCAGAGGCACACCCCCTGAAGGCAACACTCCCCCAGAATCCACCAATCGGAGGCTGATAGCGGGCCACGGCCCATCCTGACCCACACAGCAGGACTTTATTGCAAGGAAGCTCACAATTTCTCTCCCCCCGGAGCTCCTGTCCTTGTCCTGGGGGCAGAGGGGGGCGGGGATATCGGAGAGAAAGGATGGGAATAGAGAAGAAAGCAGCGGGACGTCTCCACTCCTGCAGTCTAAGGTGCGGGAAAAGGCGGGTGCTAAAGGCAGCTAGGGGAAACGAGAAAGACGGAGAAAAGAGGTAGGAGGCGTGAGACAAACAAACAGCCGGAGAAACATATGACGGGAAGAGAGCGAGAAAGAGGGAGGAAAGTAGGGATAAGTGCAAAGAGAAAGTTTATGGACAGTAAGTAATAAAATGGAGAACGAGGATAGAAGAGAATAATGAGAAGGCAATGGATAGAAGTTGAGACAAGAGACATGAAATAGGGCGAATGGAAGAGAAACATAGCTGGGGACCTCAGATTAAAATCAGTCATTCCTCGACAGGGTTATGTGCTTAACCTCACTCCTTCCCATCTTCCATTGATCCCCCACATTATTATTTTACCTGAATCTGCGTTGTCTTGCCAAACAATGTGAAATTACCACAGAAATCTATCGTGTGTGAGAGTGAGACGAAAGAAGTGCTTCGAGTTGTTGTCGTTGTACTCCCCCAGAACCTGTACTTTCTCGTCCTCACTGCCTTAGAAAAGTCCAAATGTTATGGACCACTTGCACAAAAATGCTGTAGGAAAAACCATGTGGTCAGAAATGCTAAAAAAAACACACAAAAAACCAAGATAACAAAGCTTAAAAATGCAAACAATAGCCCCATGCAGACTGAATGACCACAGACTGAAATTAAAGACTGTGTGACACAGATTAAACCAGAAACTCAAAGAAGACGTGCAAATGTCGTGACATGAAATAACTAAGGACAGAGAAACATTTTTTTAACCTGTGTAGAGACATCAGGACACTTTTCCCAAACTCCACGAGCAAAACAAAGCCTTTGTGAAATGGTGAAAAAAAAAAGAAAAGTAGGGAAAACTCCCTTAGCCCCGCCAGAAACAGCAGAAAGTGCTTCAAAACATGCCCGTGCCTGGCATGAAAAGAGACGGAAGGGGGTGAGCATGTAAAACAACAGAGACCATGTATCATCGAAGAAACCGCAATGACTAACCCTGGAACAATCGTCTTACTTGATGCACTCAGTGTGTGTACTTTGGCAATACCAGTCAGGCTTGCCAAGCCCATAAAGTTCTTTATATTGTATTGCACTGAACTTGGTTTCCCCGCTGGGCCTCCTCATTCCCGACAACCCAACAGAAATGCATCTACAGACTGAGGGGTCTGGAGAGCAGGTTAGGACAAACACACCCCCTTCCGCCCCCTTGACCTAGTTCTTTATCAGCATCACCACAAGTGCCCGTGGTGCTTCAGCTCTGCCTTTCACCTTGAGCTTCACAGGTCTGCAAAAGTACAATGCCCTTTCGCAGGTATTATTGACTGCTTCATTTTTATTAATCTATTATAGTGCTTAATAAGGGTGTCGTTGCGCTTTACACGATGATGCTCTATAAGAGGACACTTGGTAGGAACACTCTAACGGCCACATGCATCATTGTTGCCGTTTGCGATTTCTTAATTGCGAAAATTAAGGAATCGCAATTTAGAAATCGCAAAAGGCTATGCATCAAGAAATCGCAATATTGTTTTCGCGATTTCTTAAAATTCCTTAATTGCTATTCACAATTTGCGAATCGCAATTAAGGAATCCCTTCCCATTGATTCCTATGGGCCTAGAGGCCCATAGGAATGAATGGGAAGTCATTTTCAATTTGCGATTAGTAATTTGCGAATCGCAAATTGAGAATGCAATTTCAAGGGTGCAGGGGGGGGTCCAAAGGACCCCCCCCTGCACCCCTGAAATTTAACTTTAAGTGCATTTTTCACACACACAAGCCCCAAGGGCATGTGTGTGTGTAAAATGAAACTTTCAAAAATGCACTTTTGTGCATTTTTTAAAGTTTTCGCAAATTACCATGAAGGTCGACTTCATGGTAATTTACCTCTCCCTATTTGCGAATTCGCAAATTAAAAATGTTCATGCATTGCATTTAAGAAATCACAAGTTGCAATTTCTTACATGCAATCGCAATTTTAGAAATCGCAACATGATTGCGATTTCAAAATTTGCGAAAAACATGATGCATCCCAATTTTGTCAATTGCATTCGCAAACGGCCGGAAATTGCGATTCGCACCGTTTGCAAATGCAATTGACAATGATGCATGTGCCCGATTATGCATCATCAGAAACAGAAACAAAAGTACATTAGGGTCACATTATCCATGCCTAGGAATGGGGGCAGCAATATTTACATCCTGAACATGGATAAAACATCAGCTTGGATTAAATATTATAGTACAAGATGCAAAGGTTACTGTACAAAATATTTTATATTTCAAAGGTTTATGTACCTGAAGACAGCAACAGTTCTTTATGTGTTATATATAAGTAGTCATGCTTAAAAGGCGACAGGTAGTGGACAGCGAGGAACTGTTAAGTATGATAGCACTGTAAATGAGGATTTGACCCAAAAAGGGTGAGCGTTAGTCAGCATGTAATAGGCGCATTTCCGATTGGTTTTTAAAGATTAGAAGGGAGGGAAGGAGGAAAGGTTATGTGCAGTGGGATTCTATATTTTCAGGAGCGTTGCTGAGAAATTGACTGATTAATTCAGTTTTCCTTATGCTACCTGTCAAAAATGGGTTTATTAATTAAGCATGGTAATCCTCCTACCAACGCAATAAACCCGCTCTGTTTAGGTTAAAACACAGTTCTGAGAGAGTAGGGCAATATCAGCTCAACCTCTGGTAGCCATGGATCAAGCTATGGGCAATCCTCCGAGAAGTGCATGCTAAATTCATGCAATACCGTTATTTCAAAATAAAGAACAAAATACAATACAATTTAGACAAAGAGAGAACAATTTAATAAGAAAAAAGACACCAAGATCATCAAAAGAGGTGCCTAGATAAAGTCAGGCCCGATGGAAAAACAACAGTTCATGGTGGACTGGTACCTGGGTGCACTTTGTAGCTGACCATAATGAACCAGAGATCAGATGTCAGCCGCTGTCCGTGCAGGTAACAGCGGTGGGGCAGTCGGGGGGATTTCGAGGGGACGAGGCAGAGGGAAAATAATTATTTATTTAATTTTCCCTCAGCATCGTCACTCGAATTCCCCCCATGTGGCCCCACCGCTGTTACCTGCACAGACCGCATCTGTCCGATACACCAAGCAGGTTGTCTTGGTAAAAGGTTTTTTCTTCCGATTTAGGGGCATATTTACAAGGAAGTGGCGGAGCGTGGCATTAGCCTCCTTGGCTTAAAGCCGCGCTCCGCCTCTTCTGAAATGCAGGGCTGCATCATATTTACAAGAATACTGTGCAGACTTGTGTTTCCCTCTGCACTAGCGCTAATTTCGCTGCCTAGCTTAATGCAGCACAAATAGAAGTTGCAAAGCTTCATTTTTTTTATGATTGTATATGTATAGGAAGGGACACCTTCTTGCACATAAACAATCAATGGTGTTTTGCTGTTTCTATTTGTGCTGCACAGCGCAGCACACATGGAAACAACAAACACTAGGAGAAATTAACATTTCTCCTCGTTGCAACAGGGTAAGACCATCCCCTGGTCTTAACTTTGGCGCTGCCTCATATTTACGCTAACCTTGTAAATATGGGACAGCGTCAAAATCAATCAGTGTTGCGGTGGAACACCCACTACAACACCCATTGCTTGTCCCTTTCACACTAAGTATAGCGTGAAAGGATGCTTTAGTCACAATGTAGCGGTAACCCACGTTAAGTGACTTAACGCCGCCTTGTGATAAGGCCAAGCCCCTATCGCCAACACAAAGTCAAAAGTGATGTTGTGGTGGCAATAGGGGCTTGTAAATATGCCCCTTAATCTTCATCTGTCTGGAAAGTTACATCTGGTCAGTCCTCCAGCCCTTAGTTCCTTAAGCAAGGTTCCTAGGCACCATGACCCTCTAAAGCCTGGTCTCCTGTAGGGTCTATTCCTCGTTAGTATTGTTTTACCTCTTGGAGTCAGGACTCCTTCCGCTTTGTGTGTCCCTTAAGCAGGTAAAAAGGAGGCTAAACACTCTATCCTTGGAGAGCAGTTCCAGTCTCTGAGTTTCAGCATGGTTCAGGAGTTTTTGTATAAGTCCTCTACTTTCAGCAGGAGTCACAAGCCATGATTCTTCTTCTACTAGGACCTTCTTCTTCTTCTTCAGATGGAGTCTTCTCTTTTGAGATTTCTCGGAAGGTGGTGGTGGTTGATGTGCAAGGTTTATTGTGTTCCCTAGCCAGTGACTGGTGAAAATCAACCACCGAGCTCTAACTATTTCCTTGAAGCCCTCCACCTTCATTTGCAGCATTTCCTCTTTGCCTTACTGTAAAATGATCCTGATCACGTTTCAACATGATGTTGCTCAGAAGCCACTAGCCTTGCCAGTCTTTACCTTTTCAGCTAATCCCCCAGCTAACAGGGCCAAAACAGTGTTTCTCTTCTATAGTCTAGCAGGGTCCTGGGGATGAATAAAATAATCTCTCCCGGCATCTCAAAGTCAAAATAAGCAATGCTAATGCTTTCCTTTATTTATTTTCCCAACTGCTCCTGTCAACTTCCGGATAGCTAATCCCTGTTACGAAGTCAGAAGTTAACACAGATTGGCCTTTACTGGGCTCAGAGCCAGACAATTGTATTCTGAGCCACGGCCATTGTGAGAAAAGTCATAAACATCAAGGGCAATACGGACATCATTCCTAGTAGTACAGAATAGTCTCTAGCTGATCCCAAAAATTGAGGGATTTTAAAAGTAATTTTGCATATGAAATTTACAGAACTGCAGAATCATTGGGGTATGATTCAAAATGTTACACCCATTGCAAATCAGAGCACAGTCTCATTAAATGTCATATTGCTTTAACACCTAAGTACCATCCCATTATTCGGTCCTCTCTATGCTAACGCCTTCCGGAGAAGGTGGAACAAACTAGATACACAAACGACAACATGTTATTACGATTCTATAGGGTACAGCGGAAAGACCTTGAAGTAAAAGTTGAGGTTTGGTTAAAAATCAGAGACGATTTATCAGTCAGTCAGTCAGTCAAAATACTTTATTTCGATAAATCAATATCATAAAAAGACAATTGCACTATACAAATTTTCTCAACAAAAAATACATAATTAATTAATTCATAGATGCAGAATAAAATCGTAATTCCTTATTCATTAACAAAACCAATATATTTACAATTGAAATATACAAATATTTTCTATTATAAAAACATGTTAAGATAGGTTAAAATACCATAAAAAGAGGTCAGTAAAAACAGTCATCATAATCTCATACAATTTACAAAAACACAAAAACAGTTCATTGAGTGGGCATTTCCTCTGCTATAATTAATACATTTTTACATTCATTACAGTACCACGATGGTAGAATTATTAACCATATTCCTCTTCTTTATCCTGACAGCCCCCACTAGGAAATTAGCAACGTGGAACATGATCCTTGGGGTCTGCAATAGCTGTAAAAACAGGAGAGCTGGTTTGACCTGAATAAACCCTGCCTCCTTTAAAATAGGGATCAGGTATTTCGTTCTTACTGCCGTGTAGTGACCACAGAACATCAAGAAATGTAACATGTTCTGGGTCGAGAAGTTATCACAGGTACACGGCACCGCATTTTCTGGAGTACTCCAGATTGGAAACTGTCCGAGGAGCAAATGGATTAAGTTAAAGCGAAAACGGGTTAAAAGAAAACGGTGATAAGGTTTATTTACAATCGTTAAATACAATTCTGGGCCAGCCTGGGTGCTCAAGATAATGCTAGCCCTCACCGTTGGTTTCTCTAGTTCCATTTTGTAGTGTAGTTCCTATTATCCCAATAGGCTCTGCGCATTGGAATAATATCTTCAATAGTATAGATCTAGGGCAGAGGTTAACTAGGTCTTCTACTGGCGATATTAGACTTAAAGTTTTTGGTTTTGCCAGCTAGCTCAGAGTTCACTAGAAACTTTCTCGAATAGACAAGGAGGAGTTTAACTTCCCTGGATAGACAAGAAGGGATTTAGTTTCTGACAACCATAGAACATGACAACGTTGCTCTCCCCCAATCAAGAGTGTATCTCTAGAGTCGTGTGAAAACAAAAGACAACTTATTTTACTCAGTCAGTGCGTGCATTCTTAGTTTCACCAGTTTGTAGAGAAAAGGAAGAGACGGGCGTGTTCAATAAAAGATGTTATTTATTGATCAGTCTCTTTTCTCGTACAAGAGAAATGAATCGATATTATTGCGATACTTATGGTTAAGTAGAGTGCATACAATAAAAGCAGAAGTATAAAATAATACTGCAGAAGCATTGATATGGTTTCTAAGCCATATGATAGTTAAAATTGATAAAATAGATACATACATATATACATTTGACTAACCGTACTCAACTGGTGCTTCTAACCACGCCTACCCCAGTGTACCTGACCTAAGCCTAATACGTGGGCGGGAGTAGATAAGTAGCAGTTTAAGTTAAGTTTGTTTTGCCAAGTGACTGACTCAAGAATTCTCTGCAAGGGGTTGTTCAGTTCTGTACCTGAGATCTAGAATGGTTGAGGGCTGGTATCTCTCGTCTCTGGTCTTGATATTCCAGCTGCCTGCGAGGGCTGCTTGGAAGCGCCGGAGCTGGATTTCTCGGCAGGAGAAAAACAGCGTCTCGTTCTCAGCGCGTCAGGAAGGCGGGGCAGCGCGTGTGGGCTTCGCTCTCTGCTGGGCTCCTCAGCGCGTCTCGCTGCTCCGATCTCGTCACCACCGCGTGTGTTTGCTTAAGGCAATGTCGGTAATATTTATACCTGTAAGGTGTCGAGATTGACGTAAGGATGGACATGGATACGTCAATAAGGATGTCATACGAACGGGCTTGTTCGCACATTCTTTTGCTGAAGTTCTCGGTGAAATCAAAACAATGGCCGCAGGGATTTTCCCAGGTTGTCATAGGTTTGATTTGTTTTGAGAACTCCGTATGCCTTATCAGGGGCTGGAGGAATAGTGCTTGTCTAATTAGATGGCATGCGTTATTACCTAATCAGATAACACGTTTCTGTGCCGTGGTGTGGCTTAATCAGATAACGGTTTTGCACCGTGGGTCGGCTGCTAGTTAAGTATTAACCAGAACAGGGCCGGGAATAGGGGAATCGATACAGAACCTATAGGAATACATCACACCCACTCCACGCTGACTATGTCCATATTTACAGGATCTAGGCATAGCAAATACATTAGTAGAGCATGTGTATACCGTACCACCCCAAAATACATCCATATGCATTTTGAAACATGAAATATACGAAACGATATATATATACATTATATGCACTCAAGCAGTATATTAATGCTAAATATCACGCATATTCATACATCATAACTAATAACATATGAAAATTACACATGAAATGGCTCTTTAAGACAGAAGAAAAAAATGCGAGACCATTTCATCACAAAATAAAATATTTATGAACAGGCTAGAGGGCAGCTAATGATTCTAAAGTTCCTAAAATAGAAATATAGTTCTCTAAGAATAGTCTCTACTTTAAGCAGAAGATGAGTGTCCCAAAAAATTGTAAATAATTTTTGGGGCCGCTGAAAAATAATGTTCCGCTGTCCGTAAACTGGAGAAAATTGTTCATGATACTTTATTATCAAAGTTGAAGGCCAAATTCATGGTGTTGGGAACGCCGTGTGCTAGCCTGCTCAAAAGCCATTATTTCTGCTCTGGTGAGAACATCATATCATTTAGACTCTCGAAAAAGCTGTCAACAGCTTCCTGTGAAAGTTCCATTAACTCGGAAAAAGATGTTACCATGCATTCGTGAGCATGATTGCCTTCATTGATGTTTGGATCAGCATAGCTGACAGAGGGTCGTACCTGATCGATGCTGCTTTCATCTTGAACCTCACTACCCCTTAATTGTAGTGGTGAAGTCTCCACGAATGCCGTCATCCGGATTGGTAGCCGCTGGGGACAGCACAATGCATGAGCCGTGACCGGACCCAACAAAGTTTCTGCATCCATTGGCGCATCCGATTGTAGCGTCAGACAGGTGTCCAACACGCATTCTTCTCCGCATAGCAAGCACCTTAATACAGGTAAAACACAGCTTTGCCACATTGGTCTAAATGAAAGAAACCAAGTCATGTTCAGGTCTCTAAGCCGGGACAGTCCAAGGATTTTAGATATCTGGTCCCGGTATCCAATGGCTAGGATTGTTTCTTCCCTTGTCGCAGGTGTTTTGTCTGTGACACGGTTTGCCATAGCGAAATAACAGGATCAAAAATAGGATTCCTGCCACTAGTCCCAAAAGGAGAGGAAGTCCACAAAAGACGGAATGGACAAAGTCTGGAAAAATACCCAGAATGGCTTTAAATGATGTTAAAGCCCCCGAAAACACTGTCTTAAATACATTTGAGACTCCACTGGTATCAGAAATATTTAAGATTTCGTTCAAGATTTCTGCGAAATGTATGGGGGAATTAGTTGATAACAATGAATGAATCTCTGCCGTTGTCCTTGCAACTTGGAGATCATACGTTTCTTTTGATGACGTGAGCCTGGTCGGCGTCTGAAGGAGCAATGTTTTCATTCTGCTTAAACTATCGACTCTAATGGAAGAAATTTTCAAATTCGGCCATAACCTTGCCTCCCTGTCTGGCATTGCGCTGGGGAACAATACTCGTTCACAGCACATGACCTTCGCAGTCGTACTTATGAGATAAGCTACTCCGGGCACCAAGCTACAACATCTGCGGTCTATGATTATAATGTAACTCCCGTTCGATAGTCTCCTAAAGAATGGTTCTATTTGTGTCGCAGGTGTGCCTAGCTGGTGACATGAAAGGTTATTTGATGACCCTTCACAGGCTCCGTGTAAACTAATACCATTACACAGAAGTGTACCGCTTAGTGACATGGCACAATTATTGCCACTAAAAAACACTTTACGGCCTTTATTACTGACACAAGCATGTGAATAGGGCACGTTCCATGTTGACTTAATGTACCCTTTACCCAATTTTTCGTACATGCCAGCCTGTATATATTTTTGGCAGTATTGAAACCTGAAAGTAGATATTGGAATATTAATTATTCCATGTATTATCCACTCACTGACCGGTCGTTCTGACATTGTCAATGGTAATCTCTCGAGTTTCTCAATGCTCAGGATTGTATAATCAGCACCCTTCTGTGCCATACTGATTTGTTTATCAGTAAGATTAAAGATATTGAACAGTGACGTTGTGTTGATTAAACGCCAAGGCACATAGCCTGAACGCAGATTTTGTAACGTCCAGCCAAGTTGTACAATAGAACGCAATTGGGACTGACCGTGTTGTAACAACAGTAAGTCTTGCGATATTATGTCGATTGCTGAAGACACAATGCTGTCCAAAGAGTATATTCTGGAGGACAGAGTCATTAACCCATTGTCCACTACAGAAAGTGATTTTTCCAAATTAATACGGTCAATTTCCCGTATTCTCTCTGATGTTTCAATTTGAGTTATTTTCCAGGCTTCGTTATAAGCTGCATATACAGAGGCTGCTATGAAGCGTTTTAGACGCTGTTTGCGTGGTCCCATAATGAAATCACGCAAGTCAGCACCATCAGTAAGTAAAGTTAGGTGTTGCTTAATTTCTGCCAGTGTGGATGTTTGTAGCCATTGAAGGCAGAGCTTGCCCACACTGTACGTGGTAATTATCCCTGGGTGTTGTCTTTGGGAATATCTAGGGTCTGGCCTGGTCAATTTGAACCCCTGGATTTTGTTCAGGAATCTGTCTTGACAGTTATTAGTATCTGCGGGCCAGATCAACCACTTTTTCCAATCTGGATGTGTTCTGTTTTGGCTTAATATATGGTTTACGTCTATCTCCTCATCTGTCGAGCTATTACTGTTTATCGTTGGCTTGGGAATAGACGGTTTGTTTAAATCTTTGATTTTGGCTAGGCCAAGACAGGTAGTTTGTTGAATAGTGTCATTCAAAAATATCATTTGTTCTGGGATCATGCAGGCTCTAAACAATGATTCTATACCTTGTACTTGCCATTCCTTTGTACCCCAAACACTTTTTACTTCAACATTTTTGTCCCAGTATTCAAAACCAAACGTACTCATTTGTTCAAAAAACGAGTCTGAATATATCAATTTAGTGTTTGTAAGCATGGTTTTTGTACCAGTCTTGTTTGATAATTTGAAATAAAACGTTTCTGCATTACTTGTGTTGAACCCTGAAAAATATGAATATTTGTCATAAAAGGTTCTTGAGCTACCTTTTGGAGGGGTTGCACAGTGTTCCCATTGATTATAATTTAGAACATTTCTAGGTTGTGCAGATTTATGCAGATAATGATTACTATAGTGATTATAGCAGAACATTTTATCATAATTAGATGAACCCTGCAAATAATCATGTTTTGTAAATTTAGCAGACATCACTAGGTCAGACA
Source organism: Lissotriton helveticus (assembly GCF_964261635.1). Taxonomy (NCBI): domain Eukaryota; kingdom Metazoa; phylum Chordata; class Amphibia; order Caudata; family Salamandridae; genus Lissotriton; species Lissotriton helveticus. The sequence goes on from NC_136068.1 coordinate 692,499,193, forward strand.
TCATATTATTAATGCTTTCCACGTCCCAATCATCAGCAACTGAGCTTGGTTTTACAAAGTCACTCAATGAGATCTTGATTTGGTGTGGATATTTCAGGATTTCAACCGGACCATAGATTTCATAATCAGTATTGTCCCATGCTACCCCACCGGGTATAGGATTGGCTGTGAAGTTGACTGAAGAAAGTTCTCTTTTCTCGACGTGTGAAGACGTGTGTGGTTTGAGGACCAAGTTGATTTTCTGGCTTGCTGTGTCCATTTTAGCATATTTTCCCTCAATGAAGTGTCCCAAACATAGTATCATGATGAGCCAAAGTATGAGGATAAGTGCACCTAAGGCCACCCAGAATTCAATCCATGGAGAAATCAGATAGGTTTCTTTCAGTTGTTGAAAAAGTTCCTTAGCTTTGTCTTTAAAGGTTTTTGTTGATGTTTGTTCCTTTGATTCACTCAGGTTTTCAGATGAATCGCTGAAGTTGATGAAGTAACCGGATGCCGTTCTGTCTATTGTTCCAATAGTTTCAGGATTGATATTTGCTTTATCCGTGTGTTTTGTTGCAGCAGCATAGTCATTTATTACTTCATTGTAGATTGGTGTGTCTTTGCTAAATGATTTTATTTGGGTTTGTAGAGGTTTAAGTTCCATAGCATTGTTGCATAGACCTTGTTGTTGTTCTTTTGGCATTTCAAACGTGAGTAGCCTCTTAGATTGAACCTCTGTGTTTGTAGCAAACCTTGGTGTTCTACTACTTATCGGGAGTCCACTTGGCCTACTGTTTGTTATCGGCCACATGATTGTGGTTTAACCAGGTCGATGGATACAACTTGGTTCTCCTTTTTACCAGCAAGGGGCGGTAGTACTACTGATCTTGTCCCGTTGATAGACAAGACAGGAACTGCTTTTCTGTAAGAAGGCACAAATTCCTTCTTTACCGCGATCTTTTCTCTGACTAGATCCCCGACTTTTGGAATCCAGACAGGTCTTGCTGGGACAGGTGGTTTTTCTTCAGTGGTCGTTGGCTGTTGTTTCAACGTTATGTTGCTCAGGTCTTTCCTTGTTTCGTTTAAGTCCTGTAAAATAGCCAAACGATCTTTGATATCAAAGCTTTTTTCTTTAACCACTGAAGTCTGACTGTCAAGATCTAAGACCATCATTCTAGTTCTAAACAATAGTTCGTACGGACTGAATCCCCTCAGAGAATTTCTTGGCAGGTTATTTAGACTACGTTGGACACTTATTAGATGTTTGACCCACCCAGCTCCCGAACCTAATACCTTCGCTGTTATTGATTGCTTTATGCCTTTGGTTTTTTCTTTACACCATCCCGTTCCCTCAGGTAGGAAGTGAGAAGAGTCCCGCTATGCTATGCTCATTTGGCAATGTTTTTCATACGCTTTAGGGCAAGAAGAAAAAACATTCAGCCAAACGTAGTATGCTTCTAGCGTATATGCCATTATAGACTCGCAAATCTTTTTCTAACAGTCCAGACGTCAGCCGAGTGCTGGGGTCTACATCACAAGTGGAAACTAGTCTTTATATGTTAATTGGACGCTTTAGTTTTTATTGTTGATCAATTCTGGATGGAAACGCCATGCTAATATACCGTTTCTCTCGCCACTGCGATCTCTATTGCAGTCTGGGCAGTTCTTTACAAAGATGTGATGATGCAGGCTCATACCTGGCCACCAGTACACTGATTGTAATTCTTCCAGAGAATCTTTTTGTTTAAGGTGTCTGAGACCCTTACCCATATGTGCATCTGCTATTAACAAACCTCTCCTGTCCATGTTTGGAATCACTCTGTCCCCCACTCCAGGGATTCGAGCAAAAGGAACGGAGTTTGCATCGATTATGTATGTATAATTGAGTGGATAGTTGATCGGTAGTGCTGAGCAGTCGCCTTTTGATGACGTTTTCACCGCCAGCATAGTTTCACCGTCAATGTGTTTTACTGTATGCTTTTTCTTGATTATGGAAGCCGATTCAGTTGCTGCCGTTGTGGCTTTCTCAGCCAATGAATTCCCTCCAACGTGAACGCCATCACGCTGATGACTCACTGAATGTATCACGTGAGTTTTTGGTAGTTCTTTCTGTAAAAGAGCTACTTGTTCCCAAAGCACTTTTTGCTTTATTATTGCACCTGTGTCATCTTTGTAACCGTTTTGAATCCATTTCTGTAAATCGTTATTGTATGATTTGACGCAGTAATACGAATCGCACACAATAAGTGTCGGGAATTCGCGATCGGCATTATCTAGCGCCATTTTTAACGCTATTATTTCAGTTTGTTGTTCTGAATTATTTTCCACTGAGTGTGTTTTTGTAAGTAGAGGTCTTAATTTACCTCCGCGCCACACTTCTTTTACAATTTCGCATGTGGCCTTGTAAGCCAGCTCTCCCCAAACTGAGGGTTGAGCATGCCCGTCTGTATGTATTACACAGGCGTACTGTCGTAAAGGCAGAATGTCGATTGGCAGAGGGTATTTTATTTCATATTCTAGATATTTTAATTCCTTTAATTCTGGATCAAAGTAGTATTTTACTTTGTCCGTTGCAATTGAATTCACCCATTGTATCCATTCTGGATTCAACGCTGTTTTTGGTAAATTACATGGGGTTGTTAATGCCTCAAAGGCTGACTCCGCTGTTCTGACTGTGATATGTCTACCGTCGGCGTTGTCTTTTTCTCTTGCTATAGCCGTTTGAACTGCATGAACAATGTTGTCTTTAATACTGAACTTCTTTTCAGCTTCTGCGTACAAGTGTGATTTGTATGCAATTGGTACCTTTTCTCCCTCATTAGAGGTCAGGTATGTGAATCCGCATCTTCCTGGGATGACTCGAATCACAAGATTGCGTGAGTTATCACGTGTTTCTAATTTTGTTTTAATTAGCATGTCTGTTTGTAAAGATCTCAAAATTTCTGTGTGTTTTTGAGTCCAATTGATTCTTTTAAAATCTGGTTTTATTAGATCATAAAGGGGTTTGATCTTTTCTGCGTAATTTGCAATGTATGTTCTTCCGAAATTTAGGAAGCCTAGAATTGATTGTAAGTTTTTTAGTGTTCTAGGAGCTTGGAGTACTGCACATTTCTCTAGGAAATTGTCAGCCAGGCTTTTGCCTTCACTTGATAATTCATATCCTAAAAACAGGACTGTTAGATGGGCAATTCTTGATTTTTTAAAGTTGAATTTGTAACCCTCTGCTGCGAACCCAAGTATTATGGTGTTCACTCTCTTCAAGTGAGTATCCAAGTCATCATCTGTTAGGTAAATGTCGTCGACATATGATAATGCCTCGTCATCGTATGTTTGTAGTAATTCTGTTACTCTCTTTGAGAATAATCCTGGGCTATTCTTGTGCCCCTGGGGTAAACGGCAGAAACTTTTTTGTGAGCCATTTACCGAGAACGCAGTCAAATATCTGCTTTCTGGTGCTATATTTTGACAAAAGAATCCATTAGAGATGTCTAATGTTGTTTTGTATTTTTTGCGTACTATGTTATTCATTAGTGCAGCACTATGTGAGTTTTGCACTGCAAAAGTTTTGCAACATGAGTTAAGGTGTCTGTAATCCAAAACTAGACGATATGAGTTGTCTGGTTTGGAGACAGGAAACAAAGGATTGTTCATTTGTGAGGTGCAAGTTTCAATCACCCCCTGGTATTCAAGTTGATCTAGGATCTCTTTTACCTGTTTTTTAGCTTCTTGCTTAATTGGGTACTGCCTCTGTGCAGTAGGTTGTGATTTTAACTGGATTTTGTGAGGAGGAGAGTCCTCATCCCATCCTACATGATTTTTATATAAAGCAGGAGCTTGAGCTACTGCCCACTTTCTAGCAAGTGTATATTTTTTATGAATTGGAATGTGATTTGAGAAGACAGGCATAATTATTTCTTCGCCATGAGGGCACTCTCTGATGAACTCGGGTGGCCAGTCTTTTTCAGCTAGAAGGATGTCATAGCCCTGGGAGAGATTATCCCAAAATAGTCCCCTTATTTTTCTAGTCTTATCCCCCTCTATACGCAATGTAATTTCATATATTTTGTGAGGTTTGCTAACTCTGGTGTCGGCAGTTTCCACTTGAATATATTCATTCGTGTCCACTGTCTCCAGATGATTCATAAGGGCTTTGCGAGCTATGCTCACTTCTGCTGCGCTGTCTAGCATTGTCTGAGCCCATTCTCCGTTTTTCAGCTGTGTCCTCAATATTCTCGGCATCTTTGATTACTTTAATACTGGCTACCTTCTTTTTTGGAAATTGTAACTTTTTATTCGGATGAGCAGGTTCCTTGTTTTTGGACTTGACGTGCTCTTCCCTGTGTTCTGATCGTCCTCTTCTTTCCGATTTCTGCGAGGAAGTCTGAAAAGATTGAGAGGGACGTGTATCATTATCTTGATATCTATCAGGTTTCTTTATATTATCCCTATTTCTAAGGTTGCATTTTTTCCCAGAGGGCTCACTTTGGGGAGACCTGCGTCCTTGGTTCGGAGATCTTTCTCTGGACTGGAATCTTTTTTCTTTAGGATTGGATTGTTTGTTTCCATCCCAGCTCTTTTTCTGAGTGTTTAAATTATTTTTAATAAATATCTTTTCAGGACTTTCAATCAGTTGAGGTTTTACCGGTATTCCACCCAGACTATCTCTTCCTAGTTCTTCATAGGATTTCTCTATGATTCTGGCAATTTCAGTTGGTTGGTCTGCTATATCTGTCTCTTTTAACCTTTGGCGAATCGCCACGTTTGCTGCTTCTCCCTTTATGTTGGCTAATAATATAGCCGAGACCTGCTTGAAGTCTTTCAGTAATTTCATACCAAGAGTTAAAGCGGGTTCTGGACCATATTCATCTTGAATTTGTTTTAGCACATCTGGTATTACTGACATGGATGGTACACCATGTGTTTTTGTGTATATGGAAGCAAAGACTGTACCCCAAGTGTCACAGTCCTCCACGTGTGGTGCGATTCCCATTGGAAGACAGATAGTCAGAATCCTGTGTTTATCTACAGGGGTGGTGTCTGGAAACACTGCCTCTATTTGAGTGATTTTTTGTGCTAGCCAGAAGAGGTATTTGTTCCCGTTTTGCGGGTACTTTACCTAGACAGGACTGTATGTTCTGTGGTGTAATTTTATTTGTGTTACCCTGATGAGGGGTCAGCTGTGGAATTTTACTTGCTGGTTGGATTGTTGAAGTCCGCATTACATATTGGACTAATTGTCTATGTATTTTGATTAGTTGTTTTAGCTGTGCTAAAAGATCTGGTGCAGACATTTCTTCAATGTCTGGATGTGGTGTATATCCGGCTAGGACCGGCCACGTTGCTCCTGGTCTACCTAGTGGACCGAGCCTGGTGATGTGATTATTATGTTTTAGGGCGCCATTAAACAAGAGCAGGTGCTCTTGGAATTTGAGTGGTACTTCCACCTCCTCGAAAGGAGTGTAGGTATCCGGTGGTTCCTCTATTTTATAATAGTGGAACTCTTTTGTTACAGCGTTTGCTGCTGGAACTTTCATCCATGAACAGAATACCTCTGTCTGCCGATATTCGTGTGCCTCAATTACGAATATGACTGTACCACCTCTCGATGTCAGTCCATTTTCTATAAGTTTTAAAGTTATAGATTTTCTTATGTTGACCGGGATGAGTTTTATATCCGGGTCATTTTGTAGCAGAGTATTATCAGCTGCTAGGAGTTCAGCTGCTAGTCTAACTGTCTCCCTTTCATCATCACTGTCTACCATTTTACCGACAGGAAGGTTATTCTGTTTGTTTGCAGATCAGGTTTCTATGGAAACAAAGATTAGATGCACAATATTTTGGAACAGTGTATCCTTCAACGTTGAATAAACCAAGAACCATACATAGGAGTCTCCTCCTACGAGGTTTGGCGGATATGACCTTTTACCCACTCCAGACGTCTTTGGAGTATTATGGGAAAAAAGGGGTTCTGTGTGAAAAAGCACGACTGAGTTACTCTAATGTCTTGCGTTAGTTTTATCGCCTATCCAAACGTTGGGCGCCATGTAGTGTAGTTCCTATTATCCCAATAGGCTCTGCGCATTGGAATAATATCTTCAATAGTATAGATCTAGGGCAGAGGTTAACTAGGTCTTCTACTGACGATATTAGACTTAAAGTTTTTGGTTTTGCCAGCTAGCTCAGAGTTCACTAGAAACTTTCTCGAATAGACAAGGAGGAGTTTAACTTCCCTGGATAGACAAGAAGGGATTTAGTTTCTGACAACCATAGAACATGACAACTTTGCTCTCCCCCATCAAGAGTGTATCTCTAGAGTCGTGTGAAAACAAAAGACAACTTATTTTACTCAGTCAGTACGTGCATTCTTAGTTTCACCAGTTTGTAGAGAAAAGGAAGAGACAGGCGTGTTCAATAAAAGATGTTATTTATTGATCAGTCTCTTTTCTCGTACAAGAGAAATGAATCGATATTATTGCGATACTTATGGTTAGGTAGAGTGCATACAATAAAAGCAGAAGTATAAAATAATACTGCAGAAGCATTGATATGGTTTCTAAGCCATATGATAGTTAAAATTGATAAAATAGATACATACATATATACATTTGACTAACCGTACTCAACTGGTGCTTCTAACCACGCCTACCCCAGTGTACCTGACCTAAGCCTAATACGTGGGCGGGAGTAGATAAGTAGCAGTTTAAGTTAAGTTTGTTTTGCCAAGTGACTGACTCAAGAATTCTCTGCAAGGGGTTGTTCAGTTCTGTACCTGAGATCTAGAATGGTTGAGGGCTGGTATCTCTCGTCTCTGGTCTTGATATTCCAGCTGCCTGCGAGGGCTGCTTGGAAGCGCCGGAGCTGGATTTCTCGGCAGGAGAAAAACAGCGTCTCGTTCTCAGCGCGTCAGGAAGGCGGGGCAGCGCGTGTGGGCTTCGCTCTCTGCTGGGCTCCTCAGCGCGTCTCGCTGCTCCGATCTCGTCACCACCGCGTGTGTTTGCTTAAGGCAATGTCGGTAATATTTATACCTGTAAGGTGTCGAGATTGACGTAAGGATGGACATGGATACGTCAATAAGGATGTCATACGAACGGGCTTGTTCGCACATTCTTTTGCTGAAGTTCTCGGTGAAATCAAAACAATGGCCGCAGGGATTTTCCCAGGTTGTCATAGGTTTGATTTGTTTTGAGAACTCCGTATGCCTTATCAGGGGCTGGAGGAATAGTGCTTGTCTAATTAGATGCCATGCGTTATTACCTAATCAGATAACACGTTTCTGTGCCGTGGTGTGGCTTAATCAGATAACGGTTTTGCACCGTGGGTCGGCTGCTAGTTAAGTATTAACCAGAACAGGGCCGGGAATAGGGGAATCGATACAGAACCTATAGGAATACATCACAATTTGTTCCCTCTCCAGTCTTAGCAGATCACCCATCATACCTTTGATCAAAGCAATATCCCTAGTTGTTATAAAGGCCGGGGAAAAGAAGAGCTCTGGTCTCCCTAACTTTACAAGACTGTCTTTTATATAGGCTATCCAGGGAATTTTAATGACTCTGTCTAGCTGCAAGCAGTCTTTTAATATGCTATGGTTGAGAGAAATTTCTTGGTTCAACCAAGTCTTTAACCATAATAAAACGGGAGCGACTTTAATCTGGTCTGTATTATATCCTACTCCTAATTCATTATGGATTGTATATGTTGGAGTGGACTGTGGAACTGAGGGAACAGCTCTTAAAAATGTATTCTCAGTGGTCTGGATGGTATCGGGGGAACAGTATCCCCAAATTGCACTCCCATAAGTGGCCACAGCAAGACATTTTGCTTTGTATATTTTTATCAATGTTGCTATTGGCCTAGCTCCCAGTTTTTTCGCAAATCCCTGTAGTGCGGAGGCTGATCTAGCGAGGGAAATATTTTTATTTTTTAACTGGGGACCCCAGGTACCTCTCTCGTCAAAAGTTATCCCTAGAAATGGAAAACTCGCTACTCTACATAGCTCTTGCTTGCCACAGGTAAATGTTTTTGAAATCTTATTTTTATTTCCCTTACCCATTATCATGATTTGGGACTTCCTTACATTTATTTTTAAGTCCAACGAACCCATGAAATCTTCAAAGGCATTCAGAAGGCGTTGGAGTCCAACACCAGTCCGTGAAAGCAAAACGGCGTCATCCGCGTATAGGAGAACTGGAATTCCAAGTTCTCCCACACGAGGGACGTCAAGAGTTGCCTCCTTTAAGGCTGGTTCGAGGCCATTTATATAGATGGTGAATAGGAGGGGTGCCAAAATGCACCCCTGCCTGACCCCCCTTTCAGATTTAAAGTGGCTCGTACATCGTCCCTCTGAGGTAACTCTGACGGACGCTATGAGGTCAGTATGCAGGTCCGATAAAAGATTAACCAGTGCCCTATCTAGGCCCATCTTTATTAAAATTTGCCACAATTTTGTGCGATTTACTAGGTCAAACGCAGACGAGAGGTCCATGAACCCCAGGTACATGGACCCCTCCTTAGCCCTAGTATATTTATCTATCAATAGGTGTAGATTAAGACCTTGGTCTATCGTACTCCTTTTTGGTCTAAAACCATACTGAACATTTGATAAAACCCCTTTCTCATTTAACCAATCATTCAGTCTTGATAAAATAACCCGGCCCAATATTTTTACTGAAGAATCAATCAGGGAAATCGGTCTATAGCAGGAGGGGTCTTGCCTGTTACCTTTTTTGAAGACCGGTATGATAATAGATTTTTTCCAAGTGGCCGGGATATTGTCCTGTTTTAGAGTATTAAAAACATTACATAAGACTTTAGACCAAAATTTCGGGGCATATTTGAAGACATCTCCAGGTACCCCATCAGGGCCCGGTGCCTTGTTTTTCGTAGTCAACTCTATTGCCCTTTCCACCTCTACTGCCTCAAAATTGATGGCAAGAGCCTCTGCGATTTGTAGTTCCCCCCTCTCTACTTCAGGGGTAACTATGGGGACGTCAGCACTACTAATTCCAGCATAGATCTGTTCAAAATTATGGATCCAGGCCTCATCTGAGATATTAGCATCAAGGGAAGTATTCTCATCCTCTGAAAAACGGTGGCTGATTTATAATTTTCCAAAATAAACCACTGTTTTTTAGTGTTCCAGGGTCAAGCAGTTGGTCCCATGCTGTATTTTTCAAAACCCTTTTTCTTTCAGAGATAGCTTTTTTTATATGCAGTCCTTGCTTCAATTATGTCAACACGATTTTTAGGCATGGCCTTCAGTGCTTTAAGTAAATCCCCATGCGCCTTCGTGCATCTTTTATCGAACCATCTTTTACCCATGAGTGGCCTCTGCCTAGTATCAATCTGTAGACTATGGTTTATTTCTGAGCAGATGTTATCAAATGCCACTATAACCTCTTTTTTCTCAATTCGGTTCGCTAAGCAAATTGCAACTTCATCCTCCACTCTTGACAAAACCTCTGGAAGAAATGTTTCCGGGATTATTTTTGTCCATTTCAACCTACGCTTTTGATCACTAATGGCAACATTAAATCCCCCTCTATGTGTCACCGTTATAAGTGAAAGTAGGTCTGCATGGTTCACTTCAAGTAAAACAGGATTATGATCACTAAACACTGATACCTCTGTATAATAAATTATCACGTTATTCAACAAAAAAGAAGACATAAAAATTTAATCTATGATGGTGCCATCATCATTTCCTTTAAAAGTAGGGGACCTTTTTGTGCCCTTCCCACAGCCTGTCTCGTATAGGTTCCATCTTGCAAGAAAAATTTCAAGTAACTCTCCTCGCCTAGTGTGTTCCATGTGAATTGGTAAGGAGAGGGGAGGACCTTCAACATCCTGACTCATACATGGCTGGGTACAAGGGTGAATATTAAAGTCCCCTAATAATATTAATTCAAAAGTATTTCCATTGACACTGTAGACTGACAGAAATGTATCCAGTACTTCCAAGTTGTGACTGGTACATTCATTTGGGTTAGCATTATAAGAATTAACAAAAAGAATCTTGGCCTTATCCTGAGTGGAAAGTTCGACAATCAAGCAATTTTCACAACCTGAAGAACACTCCACTAGTTTGCCTTTAACATCCAATTTGAAACGTGTTAATAATCCTCCCTTGGCTCTTCCGGCAGTACTGGCAACTGCAGGGATATAAAAGTGACTATAGCCATCCAAAGAGAAACTATTAAATTGATCCCATGTCTCTTGTAAGGCAATAATATCAAAAGATTTCATAGTCTTTAACCAATCGGCATTTCCTATTTTATTCTTAATACCCGCAACATTCCATGTAGCAATTTTTAATGACGGAACCAGTATTTCGTCATTACTCCCCATGGTAGCTGGTAGTCAATCGTTTTCCTCTAAAGAGGATAATGCTGTATAACGATTGTGTAATGGTAGAGTATGATCAAATTGCCTGTTTGCTAACTGGTAACAGTACCTATCCCCCATGTTGTGACAGTGTTGGACAATTGAAGCATTTAAAACATTTGAAACATTTGGAACACGACCTGCCACCTCCCCTCTATGCCCATTAACAGGATACCTATGTAGAGGCGGTGTTGAACATTTCGTATTATCCAAATGATTATAAAAAAAGCCCAGGGGTCTAGCACAAACAGAGTTGTCCTCAGTTGGTAAAGATGCTGCTCTGAGGAGAACTGTAGCCACGTGTTGGGGATGCTTAAAATTTACAATGATACAATCCCCTTTTGATCCCTTTCTTCTGTTGCCAATCCAGCTGACTCTACGAGTAGATATTATGTCGTTAGAAAATGCAAGAGGAAACCCACAATTCCTGTTTAGCCATGCAAGTGTTTTGTTTTTTAAGGCTGCGTGGGTTTCTAGCCTAGAGTCAGTCAAACAAGAGTCAACCTCTGGAACATTTGTTAGTACCACTGTGTAAGGAACACACTCCGGTGGCAAATTTACTGGGTTATTCGTCCTAGGCCTACTTCTCCCGCCCATTTCTCCCCCAGCTACAAACCTCCGGCTGGCAGTATGTAATGTAGCTGGCTGTACTGGTAATTGTACTGTTGGTTGTACTATTGGAGTTCCCCCCGAAGGTGTAGTGGAGGGTGGGATTTTCTTAGAACGGGAGGCTGGAGGATTCACTGGAGGGTTCTGTGCTGTGGCCACTAACCCTGAATCCCTGATGCTAATGGATGTTCCGGGCGTAGCCACAGGAGCAGGTACGATGGCCCCGGCTAAGGTGTTGCCAGTAAAGATAAAAGGGCCGGGGAGGGGGCTCGTAGATGTATGAGACCGAGCCATGTAAGAATCCAAGAGGCCCCCTAATCTAGAGACCTCTTTTGCGACCTGCTCTAGTTTAACCACCAGTGGTCTAACCATTACTTCTAGTTTTGACTCAAAAATGGATGCCAGAAACTCTAACTGATCAGGATGTAAGAAATTTTCCTCAGCATTATTTGTGGGTTTTAATATACTTACACCACTATGTGATGTGATAGGGGGAGTACCTGCCTTTTTTGATTTCCGGCCCACCGCTTTTTTAGCAGGGACCTTCCTACATGCCTGCACCATTCTCCGAACCGGCGATTGGATGGTGATTGTACTGTGGAGGGTGTTGGGCTCAAAGTGAGAATAGGGTCAGTTGTAATTACCCGATCTTCTGGTGTCATCGTGATGGATACATCACTGATGGCAATCACGTTTGAGTTATTTACACTAATATCTGGCTGAGGCAATGGGGAAGTTGGCGCGCCCAACCCTATCTCTTCTTGATTGGTTTTGTTTAAATGATAATCGCCTTTCTTTATTAATTTTATTGACTACCTTAACCAGGTAGTTATCTAAAGTCCTTGTATCATTGTCAGCTACCGGTTTAGCTACTCTGGACTTAGACATGTTATGACCAAAGATTTAAAACAATAGTAAGGATTAGTAGCAGTGTCTCTATTACATGGAATAAAGCTTGTATGTGGTTTAAGGCCAAGAAACAACAGGTCAATTAAAAACCATGCAATACTGTTAAATCTTACAGTTAGTCCTGAATCCTAGAACGAGAGCCAAAGTCCATGGCCCGGCCCGGCCTCTTCTGGCCCCTGACGGCCACAGACGGTCCCGCCCTTGTCCCGGGCTTCTCCCGGGCGCGCCCGCGGAACGAGGGAGCAAGGGTTCCTTTATGCGCCCACAGGCGCTTCCTGATTGCCTGCGGCGGCATCCTTGCCGCAAGAAGCTGATGGGAGTTGTGGTTCACGCGGCCCGGCGGAGCCAAGCCCGGCCAGGCAACCAGCGGAGCAAAGCCCGGCCTTCTCTACACCAAGACGAAGGACAGCAGGTCGGCGGAGCCAAGCCCGGCCACAGGACACACAGCGGAGCCAAGCTCTGCCGTGTGCAACTCTCCAGGTAGTTACAGCGCCTCCCGCAGATCCTCTTCGCAAGGGCTCCTTTATGCGTCCCCAGGTGCTTCCTGATTGCCTGCGGCGGTGTCCTTGCCGCAAGGGGCTGATGGGAGTTGTGGTTCACGCGGCCCGGCGGAGCCAAGCCCGGCCAGGCCACCAGCGGAGCAAAGCCCGGCCCTCTCTACACCAAGACGAAGGACAGCAGGTCGGCGGAGCCAAGCCCGGCCACAGGACACACAGCGGAGCCAAGCCCGGCCGTGTGCAACTCTCCAGGTAGTTACAGCGCCTCCCGCGACGATTTATCAAGAACAACATGCACCGTGACAATGGAAATACACAAATATTATTCGGCTTGACTATGTCCTGCGTATATAACAAAGAGGGAGATGTGTCGGTGGAAGACAATGGTGACATTCATTTGACTGACATGCTCAAATTGAGGCCTAGTACACAAGGGTCAGGGAAACGTACTTCTATACATCATAAGAAACTAATCAAAAAAACAATGGTACTGTTTCACTATACATATGTATAATCAAGTTTGTAACTATTCTGCAATTTGTTGATGATGTACAAAAATATAAATGTGCATACATCCTCCACATGCCCTTATCTTAGGGTCTACTTGCCTTTTGAGTTGATATTTGATTCATAGCCTAGGCTGAGGAATGCATATTTACAGAGGTTGAGTGAGGTATATTCACTCTGATTAATTCCATGTCACCTGACCGAGAGCTGGGTGACCAGGATTGCCTGAATGGCAGTCCCCTCTATAGTTCATCACCTAAACTTAACTGACAGTAATCACTCGTGCTTCGTTTTTACTTGATACACACACATTCACATCCCTGTAGGAAATCTGCCAGCTTGGCATTCACACACTGTATCACTCATAAGACTGGGTACCTAAACACTGCCTGAATGCAGAATGCAGCACACATAGAAATAGCAAATCGCCCTTATTTTATGGTTGTTTTTGCGCAGGCAGAGATACCTTCCTACACATAAACAATCATTCCCTGCAACGCAGGCAGCCTTGCACTATGGGGCAAGGGTATCTGTGTCGGTGCTAGGCAGCTATTTTTAGTGCCAGTGGAAGGAAAAAACAGAGTGGTGCACCATATTGTTGTAAATGCAGCACCTCTCTGCATTTTTTCAAATGATGCAGCACTGCAAAATATGCTGCAGAGCTGCACCATTTCCGTGAGATATGCCCCTTTGGTTATACACTTACGCATTTACACTAAACACCAGCCTAAAGATGACTTTAAAGCCACAAAGGATCACTGCAAATCCAGCTAGCAAGTTTCAGGCCCGTCTCACCATTGCCCAGGGGATTGGGCTGTCTGCCCAAGAGGACACTTTCCTCAGTGCAGTGGACATGCTGGACCTATCTCTACATATGGTAAGAGACCAATCCCACTGGGAGTGGCGTACTCAATTCCATCCTCACGTCACTATACCAAGCTTTAATGTATTCAGCTTCAGTAACGCTCTGTGGGAACTGCACCAATTCACAAACTTCAACTTCAAGTGCACATACGGGCTTGTCCTGGTCTTCCTGGCGAAGCGTTGCATGAATGAGATTTATATGTTGAAAGTGAATCTCTGACATTTGCATGGTCTTTCAGGCGGGGAGTGAAGCATGGCAGGTTTAATTTGGAGAGCCAGGCTTGAATCTGTGGCTGTTCGGAGATGTTAGTAAACACGAGGACTTAAGTCCAAATACAAGTCTCAGGCTTTAGGACTGTAAAGGTAAAACAATCCTCAAAGGTTGGACTGCTTATTATTTGGAACTCTACTGAACAGATAATAACTGTTTGAGTGATGCTTTTTAATGATAAGATGTGTAACATTATTATTTTTTTAAAGGTTTTTATTGAAGAAGACAAGAGAATTTACATAAATCGGGTGTCATACACAGAATACGATATAGCGATAGGTGAGCGAGTAGATCAATGTAGAGAAATCAATTCACAAAAGTATGTAGCTTTGGCAACGATATATACATTAAAGAGGAGAAACGATCGGCAATCTGACAAAACAACAGCCTGCAAGGTTCGCCCACCCACGATTCAGGATAGTGAAGACCAAATTAGACACCCAACTAAGTAAGAAAATTGAGACAGGATAAGCGACCCATCTCTTGTAAAGAAGAAAGGAAAGAGAAAAAAAGCCATAGAACTAAACAAAGGTAAAATAACAAACCCCTCCCCATTCCCCCCACCCTGCACCCCTGCAATGGCTACGGCCCATCCCCACTAGCAGTGTGCCTGTCGCCCCGGAACTAGACCTAAAAGTAGGAAAAAAGAGTGGAGGAGGGAATATCAAACAGGCCCCAGGTCTCCCTTACCCCCCGGCAGCAGCAACCCACCCCACACATCTCCAGAATAATAGAATGCAACAAGTAAAATCCAACGGGGGGGGAGCTTGTAAGAACCACCCCACTCCCGCGCCATTATGAGGTACAAATCCCGTGTCAAATTAAGCCATTTTTCAAACCCATCCAGTAAAAGTCAACCCTGGCCGCTACGATTCTTCATGCGAGCCCTGTCCGTTCGAACCGCCATCTCAATAGGAGAATCAAAATATAGAAAAAGTTCAAAGTCAGTACGGAAGGATTGAAACCAGGATAGCGGTACACAAAGTCCAAAAGTCAAATGGAGTTCACTGCCCACCAGAAATAGGTCGCCAGAGCGTATTTGAACCATCTGGGAGAAAAAGGGCGAGGTATCAATCCGACAGTCACTGGAGAACTCACTCTGAAATATAAGATTGTCCATATCCATCTTGGGCGGTATCGGCGTAGGGCAGGATGCACCTTTGATAGTCTCGGGCTCGCTTGCTGCCGTTCGGGAGTAGAAAAAGAATACAAAGTCTGACTTCAGCGCGGGGCCCTCTGTAGCAATCGGAGCTTGTTCCGCGGGTAAAGCAGCTTGTTCCAGAACCAACAAAGGGTCGGAGTCCGGTCTCCTGCAGATGATATCAGCCGTTACGACCATCCTCTGGACGATAGCGGTGACTTGTGAATGGAGCTCCCCAATGGCGGCCATTACAGTATGCAGCGACGGTATACATTCCACCCGCTCCATCGTCCCTCACGAAGCGACCGAGCAGGTCTCTGAACCCCGGAGGTCGACTACTCCGGGGCACCAGGCACAGGCAATGCCGATGACAACTGTGGGCACTTCCAAAAGCGCGATCTCAACACCGACGCCGCCAGCGAGGAACCAAGCCCATCGACCCCGGAGCTCAAAGGGGCCTCCGGGCAGCGGATCCCCGACCACAGCAATCGATGCGTCAAGCCGCCGTAGCTGCGAGATAAAGCTGCCACCGATCCACCATCCAAAACGGACAAGAAACACTCCACTTCGGGAGACCGGACGCCACCCACGTCCCGCGGCCGATGTTATTCAACTCCAACCCGGCTGGGTTAGAAATCGAGGCCCCGGCTTCAACTCCAGGTTAGGCCGAGAATGGAACACGGCGTATCTTCATCATTCGAGCAGCTAGAGATTCCGGGAGTGCACCTTTAGAGTCAGGAACACTTCAGCTGCACGGGAGTCCGGTGAGAAATCAGGATAATCGTCAGGATTTGTGAGCAACTGCCGGAGGTCGGCGGAGCCGGGAGCTTATGCGGCCATCTTGGTTGCTAGCGTAGCTCCTCCTCATGTGTAACATTATTGTGATTGTTCTATCAGATGTGAATACTCGTACAGTCCTGTTACATTTGTTCAAGGGAAACACAGTGTCGTTCAGACAGACAGCGACTGACATGGTAGGGTCAAGAACAAAAAATGATGAAGCGCATGATTCAATCACAAAGACACTTAGATATCGGATGATTATAAAAATGCAACTCCAACAGCTCCCTCCCTCCCACTCTCCCTCCAACCATGCCAGCTAAGGACTACAACTATACATAAGATCTCAGATTGACCAACCCAGTTAAGTAACCAACTAAGCAAACCATATCATATGAGATACAATAAAGGGACCAGCAGATCTGTTCACAGCTACCAGCACACTTAAAACTATAACATTGCGTCTGTCGAGAGACAGTGGACAATGAAGTGTGAGAACACTTCATGATCCACCAGACTGCTCTGCACTACATCCTATAACACGATAACCACACCTTGCACGACATAGAAACAGTTTCCACTTAGGATCAAAACAAAGACAACACCCTTCCAGTCACACACCCCACACATTGTAGCGTGATACCAATATAAGCAAGACCTTCAACACTCTACATAGTGATAGTAAGCGCTATATAAATGCTGCAATACAATACAATATAACAGAAGTCCTTTTTTACCATCATAGTTTCCTTCCCATGTTCATCGGCGTCACTGGTGTCTGAAGTATTTACCCGCATACAACAGTGACAACTGGGTAGGGGGCTGGTGTAATCCAAATTGCTTTTGCAATAAACCAGGACCAGAGGTTAGTGGCCTAGACATCAGTCATGTTTTTTCACAGAATAGCCCAAACTGCCTGCTACATTTGTATGTATGACATTTACAGATGTCTCTTTTAGTGTCATGTTATGACCACTTCTACACACTCTTTCATACAAATCTTCATGAAATGCATTTGCCAGTTACTTCCTCATTATCATCCTCTAAGCCTAAAACGTCTGGTTTGAGAAATGCTTTACAGCAGGGCCAAATTAATATTGATTCCCTTTTCTAGCACATAAAGCTTTCTCTTGCACCATCTTTTCTGAATTCCACATGAACATTACAAAATCTATTCGCCTAGTTTGCAGTTCCCCAACACCCACTCCGTTTTATATAAAATTTTCCCATTAATTCCCCACCAACTTTTTCTATGAATATCTTCTTACCGATCATGTTAAATTATGATTCCAAATATATGAATTCTCTACAATTACCACAAATCACAAGCACTTCACTGTGTGGATGATTCACCCCTTTTACCACAATTGTTAATGCAAAATCATCACAAATCTTGGATCACTTGCATTTCTATTAAATGCTTTGTTGAACGCACCATCTTTCCACACAAGCAACAAAATACTTTAGCTCTTTTTACTCCTTACCATGAGCCAGATTTTGTTCATTCCTACATTCATAACACAGCATGGTAGCGCCTACTCTATCATTCTTTAACAAACTACTGTTTCACACCTGGTAAATTATAGGACCATTGATAGATGTCTTCACTGCATCACCACAGAGCCAGGTTCCATCCCGTAGGACAATTGCTGGACAGAGTCAACAGGGTATTGCATTCTTTTGGCCATGCTCTAGCCGTCACAAAGGGAGAAATCACTTTGTAACCACAGTTCTTTTTTAGTAGTAATTGTCTCATGAATTTGCCTCTATGGGATCTTCTAAAGGGCTGGCAATTTGCAGGTGGACGCAAAACAATGTTGATCAGGGCACTGCTCTCGCATTAACATTATGGCATTTACACAGCATTTTGAGATGAGTATACTCATTCACACGTTTTCCGTCCACATTCCCTGCCAAGAGCAAATATTCAAATGTAATTCACCCATCTTGTCCAAATATTGGCGAAACAAACATGTTTACTGCTTCATATTGATGTTTTTGCTTCATAACACAGTTGCATGGTGACTGAAAAACCTCTTCCAATGTTCTGAGTTGATGGACCGTTCAATGAGGATCGCCAAGAAAATGGTGTTGGTTGTACTTTTTGCATTAATTCATCCTCTTGTGAATGGCACATTGAAGTAAATTTACACCGCAAAGGTCTAGACCTAAACATCATAACAACACACTCGAAGGAGAAACAAATAAGGCAGAATTTGGATTTTGACATGTCTGCCCAGTGCTATTCCAATGGCAGGTATCTATGTATTTCAGTGTCGGCCGGTAAGTACAACTTGAAGGGGGACGGCGGTCTCATACACATGCACTCACTTACACCCATGCATTCATATGCAGACATGCACACCTATTCACAACACTCACTCACAAATGCACATAGATTCATACATGCACGCACCAAACATTCAATAAAAAACACTTTCCTGCTGAAGCTCTCCGGGTGGAAAGACTCGGACGTGCCAGGAGGGTAGGGACTGCCACCTCCCCCCATTGGCTGATGTTATGCCAGCCAATGAGGGGAGACAGAGTGGCATGGGGTCAGAAAGACTGCTGACTCCACCCACTCTGTGAGGAGGTGTCAGGGATAGACACTCATCCCTGGCACTTCAGAGCTTAAAACTGAAGCACTCAGGTTTGAGGCTATCACTGACCCTCTGCCTCGTCACAAGGGGAAGGACCTTGAGGACCTTTGCTGAGCTGAGGAAGTTACGCCCACAGGAGCTGTGACACTCAGCCCAATTAGTTCAGCTCAGGCAGCCAGGAGCCTGCACATTTAATGAATGTCTAGTTCTGTAGTAGGGGATCTCTGTTATAGTCATAATCTAGTGAATAGTCCCGCCCATATGCGTGGACCCCGGAGCAATCAAAAATAATCTCTTACAGTGTCAAAAAATGCAGAAATGCATAGACACTTAAGAGAGAATTTAAAGACAGATAATGCAGCCAAAAAGGCTACACAGTCCAGTACTTCAACTAGAAATTCCACCACAAAATCCACAAAACAGCAAAGCCTGTACAGATTTCCCTTGCTTAACAGCAACATCCCTCAGGAATGATAGAGAGAAGAACCTGGACAGACAAGCCCCATAGGCTGCCATTATGTGGCTTAAATAGGATACTGTGCCTTTAAGGAACCTTCCAGAACCTTCTCCCAGTATCCCAGAATGCATAGCAGGTCCAACTTAGTTTTAGTTCTTTTTTCCGGCTCCTGCAAGCAGGACCCTGGAGCATTGAGCTCTCCCTTTTCAAGGGTTTTGTTGGTGTTTTTACACTAAATTCGATTTTTGGTGCTTTCAAAGTACTTTAGTGACTTTCTTCTTGGGTTCCTGCACTCTTTTATTGTCCATAATGCCAGCATTATTTGACAAATGCCCGGAGTGCTCCAGGAAGAAGGCCAAGTCAGACCCCCATGAGGTCTGTATCCTCTGCCTTCCCTCTTCCCACATCCCTGAGGAGTGTGTGATCTGTAGAGGCTTCTCTAGAAGGACCCTGAAGGACAGGCGTAAAATCAGACTTCAGGGACTTGAAGAAAGAAGATTGAAGGCACGAGGTGGGTCAGGAGGGGCTCCTTCTGCCCATGCTGAGGCCTCTGGGGGGCTCCCCAGGGGCAGGAAGTCCAGCCCGCGCCCAAGATCTCCGTCTGGGTCAGTTGCGCTGACCACGACGTCGAGGGGAATGTCCACGGCCAGTTCCCGGTCTCCCCAGGGCTCTGGGTTGAGAAAACGTCGCCCGTCGACGTCGAGGGACGTGTTCCGGCCGCCGTCGAAGCCGGTGTCGATCTCATCGTCGTCGCCGTCGGCGTCGAGTGGTCGACATCGGAGGACCCGGCGTCGGCGCTCGCCGTCGAGGCGACACCGCCGTTCGCCGTCGAGGACATCGTCGTCGAGGGGATCCTCGTCGTCGAGGCCGCCGTCGAGACGGAAGAAGTCTCCGGCGCGGAAGACGTCGACGTCGAGACATTCAAAGAGATCGACGTCGAAACGTTCCAAGAGGTCGACGTCGAGACGATCCAGGTCGACGTCGAGACGTCCGAAGAGGTCGAGGTCGCCGTCGAGGCACCATCGCCCGTCGTCGAGATTCCGTGGCTCGTCCATCTGGTCGGGGTCGACGTCGAGACGTCGACACCGTTCGACGTCGAGGAGTGAGAGGCGGTCGACGCCGAAGGGCCGTTCGACGTCTAGGGACCCAGGCTCGCCGTCTGGGCACCGATCTTTGGCGTCAGGAGGTCGAAAAGACAGGCCCAGGACTGTGGGGGGCTCCCCACATTCCGGACAGGATGTTGGCTCGCCGGGAACGGCGTATTCCGAGGTATATACCCCGAAGAAGCCTTCAGCGCCTCCTTCACTGCCTCCTTTGCCAAGGGGTCCGCCTCCGAAGGCTCCGACCCCCCCTGCATTGCCTGCTCGACCGGCTCCGCAGGCCCCGCTTCCAGTGACTCCCCCACCCCCGGTTCCACCGCGGGCGGTGTCGATGCCCAAGTTTCCGACGCCGCCGAAGAAGACTCCTAAGTCGAAGCCGAAGCCTCGGACTCCGGAACCGGGGAGGCCGGCGGACCGTCCCAGGCCCAAGAGATCGAGGTCTCGCTCGGGGAGACGGGACAAGTCCAGGAGTGGCCGCGGATCTTCATCGAGATCCAGGCATCGCCATAGGAGGCGTCGGTCCAGGTCACGCTCATCTGGGACCCGTTCTTACTCGCCCACGCTGTCTGATTCGCCGGAGACTAGGGTGTCCCCGATCGACGATATCGGCACATTCCAAGAGGTTCTCCTGCGCGGAGCGGCGAAGTTGGGGATCAAAGTTGAAGCGCCTACGCCTTCGACTTCTGTCATCTTTGAGACGTTACACAAGAAACACCTGTCTCGCCCCCTACTGCCTCTGGTGCCGGGGCTCCTCGAGCCGGCTGAACAGCTTTTCCTGACGCCGGCGGTTGTGAAGTCTGCGCCTTCCAGGCTCCTCAAGAAATACAGAGCTCCGGACTCGGACCCAGCCTTCTTGAGAAAGGACCCGGCGCCGGATTCGGTCATTGTGACGGCGGCCCGGAAGCTTCATGCCACCTCCCCTGCGTCCACGGTGCCTCCGGACAAGGAGAGCCGCTGGATCGACTCTGCTGGGCGAAAAGCGTGTGGTACATCCTCCTCGTCAATGAAGGCTGCCAGTGACTCGGCTTTGTTGGGACGATACGACCGTGCACTGTGGGACTCAATGGAGCAGTTTGCGGACCTCGTTCCTCGAGACCGCAAAGAGGACTTCATGGAGATCGTCCAGGAGGGGATGCTGGTCTCTAACCAGGCCATTAGCGCCGCGGCGGATATTTCCTTGCTGTCTGCGCACGGATACTGCCACGGGATTAACCAGAGGCGCCATGCTTGGCTCCGGTTGACGTCTCTTAAGCCAGAAGCACAACAACGTGTGGCGAATCTCCCGTTTTCCGGAGATACCCTCTTCGGAAAACACGCGGATGACGAGATGGCCAGGATGAAGGCCGAGGCGGAGACCCTGACGGCGGTGGGCTTGGAGAAGCCCAAGGAGAAGAAACCCTACCGCCAGTTCCAACGGCGGTTCGGGTCGCAGGGTCGTGGAAGAGGGCAGTCTGCCGGACAACATCAGCAGCAGCAACAGCAGCAGCAGCACAGACGGCCCTTCCAGAAACGCCAGGGGGGTAGAGGTAGACAGCAGTCCTCTACCGCTTCCAAGGGCCCGGCCGGGCCTCGACCCTGAGCTGTTACTTCCCCCTCGTCCGTTACCCGCTCCGGTGGGGGGAAGCGTTCAATTTTTTCTGGCAGAGTGGAGAAAAATTACTCAGGACAAGTGGGTGCTGAATATTGTTTGCAATGGATACAGTCTGCGTTTCACCAGCCCTCCTCCATCGATTCCTCCCGTCAGCTCGCAGTATCAACTGCGCGAGCTTCAGGCGGAGGCAGACATTCTGCTAAGGAAAAGGGCGATAGAAGACGTACCTCTGTCTCAAAGAGGAAGAGGTCTTTACTCTCGGTTCTTTCTTGTCCGCAAGAAGGACAAAAACGAGTTCAGGCCCATTCTGGATTTGCGACAGGCAAACAAGTGGATTCGCAGAGAAAAGTTTCGCATGCTGTCGTTGCATCAAATCTACCCTCAGCTGCAACGAGGAGATTGGATGTGTGCCATAGATCTACAGGACGCATACTTCCACGTGCCCATTGCATGCAAACACAGGAAGTTTCTGCGTTTTCAAGTCGGCACCAATCACTATCAGTACACGGTGCTGCCCTTCGGACTGAAGTCTGCACCCAGGACATTCTCGAAATGCATGGCAGTGGTAGCGGCACACCTGCGGAAGAACAAGGTGTTTGTCTACCCGTACCTGGACGATTGGTTGATCAAGGCCTCCTCCTTCTCGGAAGCTCAAGCACACTTCCAGAAGACGTGCGTTCTCTTGAACAAGCTGGGGTTGCACATCAACATGTCCAAGTCGGTCCCGATTCCGGTCCAGTGCATCCAGTACTTGGGAGCCTCCATCAATACACTGTCGGCAAGCGTGTCTCCTTCGGAAGAGCGACGTTTATCACTCCTTCGGAAGGCTCAGGCTCTCATGTCTACTCCGTCCACGACGGTGAGGACGGTGTCTTCTCTGCTGGGATCGATGGCCTCGTGTATCTTCCTGACGCCACATGCGCGGCTGCACATGAGACCGCTACAGGAGTGCTTGGAGGATCAATGGGACCAGAGGAGAGGATCTTGGGACGACAAGATACGACTGTCTCTGCATGCTCTTCAGTCTTTGAAGTGGTGGTGCTCGAAGGAGAATCTCCTCAGAGGGGTTCCCTTCCACAAGGACATTCCCACACAGACTATCGTGACGGATGCTTCTCTCCAGGGTTGGGGAGCGCACTCCGGAGACCTACAAATTCAAGGGACGTGGTCCCAGATGGAGGCCACGTACCACATCAATTTCCTGGAACTCAGGGCTGTGCACTTGGCACTGAAGGCTTTTCACCCGTCCTTTCAGACCAACTCTCTGCTTGTTCAGACGGACAACACGACAACGATGTATTACCTCAACAAGCAGGGGGGCTCGAGATCGCGCACTCTGTCGCAGGAGGCGCAGGCGATCTGGCACTGGCTTCTGGCTCGAGGACTGTCTATAACGGCCACCCATCTGCCAGGTGTGCAGAATGTTCAGGCAGACGAACTGAGCAGACTCATTCAAGAAAACCACGAATGGGTCTTAAACGACGAAGTACTAGGAGAAGTCTTCGCAAGGTGGGGAACTCCAGACGTGGATCTGTTCGCCACCGCCGAAAACAGCAAATGCCGAGGCTTCGCCTCCAGGTACTACCAGCAGGGGACGCTGGGGAACGTGTTATGGATCAACTGGTCGAACAGCTTTCTGTACGCTTTTCCACCAATTCCCCTGATTCCGGCGGTTCTCATCAAGCTGTCCCAGTCCAGGGCGTGGATGATCCTGGTTGCCCCGGAATGGCCCAGACAGTGGTGGTTCACGGACCTGCTTCACCGCTCTCTCCTTCCTCACATGAAGCTGCCGTGCAGGCCGGACCTTCTCACGAAGTTCGGGGGGCGGATGGTACACCCCAACCTCTCGTCTTTGAGTTTGGCGGCATGGCTCCTGAAATAGTGCAATATGGCCATCTGAATCTCCCAGAAGATTGTATGGACATACTGAAGGAGGCTAAGCGACCTTCCACTAGGACTTCTTATGCTTACAAGTGGAAGAGGTTTTGCATCTGGTGCAAGTCTAAGAACTATGACCCTACGACATGCAAGGAAGATGTCATCCTTCCGTATCTGCTGCATCTGGCGCAGTCGGGCCTTAATGTCCATTCCATTAAGGTTCATCTGGCTGCTTTGACTGCCTACAGGAAAGGCCCTTCACAGACTTCCTTCTTCCAGATCCCTGTGATCAAAGATTTTTTGGAAGGCTTGAAGAAAGTGTTCCCTCCTGTCAGGCTTCCTTCGCGGGACTTGAATGTGGTGCTGTCCAGATTGATGAAGGAGCCTTTTGAACCCATTCATAAGGCTTCGTTGCAGCACCTGTCCTGGAAGGCGGCGTTCCTCGTGGCCATTACATCGGCCCGCAGGGTGAGTGAGATTCAGGCATTGTGTTGCCAAGAACCTTATACTGTGTTTCATGCTGCTAAGGTTGTTATGCGTACTCACCCTAAATTTCTTCCCAAGGTTGTTTCTGATTTTCATATCAATCAGACTATCACTTTGCCTACGTTCTTTCAGAATCCGTCATCTCCAGCGGAAAGGTCTTTACATTCCCTGGATGTGAGGAGGGTGCTGAAGTTTTATCTTGATAAGACTAAAGATATTCGTAGGTCAGACCAATTGTTCATTAATTATGGCTCAGTCAGGACAGGTCTTGCTACCTCTAAGCAGTCCATCTCGAGGTGGATTGTGTCCTGCATACAATTGTGTTACTGCAAAGCTAATAAGACCTTAGGGGGTAAGCCTAAGGCTCATTCCACCAGAGGCAAAGCTGCTACGACAGCTATGCTTCGTAATGTTCCCTTTGCAGAGATCTGCAAGGCGGCCACTTGGAAGTCGGTCCATACCTTTGCTAAGCATTACTGCCTGGACACTGATGCCAGGGCAGACGCTCAGGTTGGGCAGGCTTCGCTGCGGAATTTGTTCGCACAATAGTGGCGTGATTTTCATATTCTCCACCGCCGCTTGATGTGGGGATGGGCTTGCCATTCTATTCACTAGATTATGACTATACACAGAGATCCCCTACTACAGAAGGAGTAGTTTCTGTCCTGTAACTCCAGTTCTGTAGTAGGGGTATCTCTGTTATAGTCATAAGCGCCCTCCCGCCTCCCCGGTGGAGATTTGTTCAGGTACATAATGCTACAGGTCTGGCGTTGTTTACGCCTTCAAAAAGAACTGAAACTAAGTTGGACCTGCTATGCATTCTGGGATACTGGGAGAAGGTTCTGGAAGGTTCCTTAAAGGCACAGTATCCTATTTAAGCCACATAATGGCCGCCTATGGGGCTTGTCTGTCCAGGTTCTTCTCTCTATCATTCCTGAGGGATTTTGCTGTTAAGCAAGGGAAATCTGTACAGGCTTTGCTGTTTTGTGGATTTTGTGGTGGAATTTCTAGTTGAAGTACTGGACAGTGTAGCCTTTTTGGCTGCATTATCTGTCTTTAAATTCTCTCTTAAGTGTCTATGCATTTCTGCATTTTTTGACACTGTAAGAGATTATTTTTGATTGCTCCGGGGTCCACGCATATGGGCGGGACTATTCACTAGATTATGACTATAACAGAGATACCCCTACTACAGAACTGGAGTTACAGGACAGAAACTACTCCTTCCTGGCTGTCAGACCTAAAATTAAAATGTATCTCTCGGGCTGACAGGAGCACTGCTTCCGGCAAGCCATAGCAAACTCTGCGTCACTTCATGTGAGCAAGAGCATGGAAAATTGTCTCGCTTTCATGACGTGAAGCAGAACCGCTTTTGGGCAGAGGGAGCTGCATGTTACCAGGAGGTGGGGAGCCAGCACAGATCGCCAGGGCCTTGAGCCCCCCGATTGCCAATGATGTGGCTATGCCCCAGGGGATGGGGTCCCCGCAACAATATTGGCACGGGTAGGGGGGCTGCACAGGCCCTTCTACCCATTTAAAACAAAACTAAATTAAGGCCTTGCCCCAGGGGATGGGGTCCTCAGGGTCGAAATTGGCCTCAGGAGTAGGGCAAAGCAGCCCCCTCCTTTAAATATATATTTTTTTTAAATAGAAATGGCCATGCCCCAACTGACAGACTGATACAGACATTCATACAGATCAGTCACTCACCCATACATTCATTGAGACACGTATATTAACTCACTTAGTCAGTCCAACACCCACTGAACTAACCATACAGTCACTCATACACCCATGTATTCTTCAATACACCTTGGCGTATACATATATTTAACTTTTTCAGAAATACTCACACTCATTGGATGATGTCATCAGTGATGTCATTTGAGATGTCATCAGTGATGTTACTGACCATGTCATGAGTGATGTAAAATGTTGAAACCTACAGAGTAGAATATGGGACATGTAGAGCACTCCCAAATGGACACTCCCTCACTGCACTAATGCTTGAGTAGGTCATGCACCGCTTAAACAGACTCCATAGCCCG
Source organism: Lissotriton helveticus (assembly GCF_964261635.1). Classification (NCBI taxonomy): domain Eukaryota; kingdom Metazoa; phylum Chordata; class Amphibia; order Caudata; family Salamandridae; genus Lissotriton; species Lissotriton helveticus. Next base: position 692,525,296 of record NC_136068.1, read on the forward strand.
GCCCCACGCGATGCATAATACCCCAAACACAGTGTACCCCAGTTCTAGTTATTCCAGTTGAAGAGTTTAGTTCCATGCTGAAAAACAGATAAGTGGTATACCACATAATCAGCACAGCAGATGTAGACTATATGTACAACAACCACTATAGGCATCGATCCACGCAGGCATGAGCTAACAGGCTTTACACTTTCATAGCGACAAAGTCACCTAAATAAAGAAAAGATTCCTATGTTTTGACTGTATCGGCTTGCAGAGTACTATATTGAAACTCTGTGTGATATGTACTACAAGAATGGCCAAATTGGATGTGTTGTGCAAAAATGAAAAATGAATATAAAAAAAGTAAAAAAAATGAGTGATGTAATATGTGATGTCATCAGCAGTGCATTGTAGTGGAGTGAGTTATAGTTAGGTCAGCTAACTATATCAGCTGAATTTCACAGGTTTTGTACAAGTGAAATGTCAGCCTAACTGTAACATTCCTGTAACCTATGTTTGTTTCCGTGAATTTCTAAGGTTTTTTAAATGCTAATTCCTAACTATAACTTCCCGGAAACCAGTGTTTTTTTCAGTGAATATATATATATTTATATATTTATGTAACTTCAATTGTATTAGTCTGGAAAATAGAGTTTGCCCTCAAACTCAGAATGGGTTCATCATCCGGAGGATGCTCACTTACCAAACTTGAGATGTCAGACCTCATCATCCTTAGTTGTTTCGATTACTATAATCCCCTAGAATGAAGTGTTTGTTCACTTTAACCTCCACCAGTCTCTCCCAATTTACAGGAAAAAGACTGGTCCTTCTGACTGTGATAACAGTGCCAGCTGCACTGAAAATAAGCTCTTAAGAAGCACTTGCTACCAAACATGCAAGATACTTAATTGCAAGCCTGCTGAGCTCTGGACACTGTGCCCTCTTGCCATAACAATAAATCAATGGGTCTTGATGCAGGTATGCTGCTGTTGGGTCATCGAGCTAGTCTTGGACCATTTTCTGATTCACATTTGTGCTGCCACTTGCAGTGCCTCTGCACTTAACTTAAGTCCTGTTAAATGAAACCAACCATTGCAGAGGTTGTCTGTCAACTTGAAGCAGTTGTTGTGGGTTTTGGAAACCCTGGCAAAGGTGCTGGCTGCTGCTGTAGTGACTGCAACACCAAAGGCAAAGCATCAGGCTGTTTCATTGAATTAGATGAAGAGACATCTGCTAATCAGGACTTTTTAGTCCCATTGAGCTGCTCCACTATTCCAGAAGAATCTGGTTGGATAACTACAGTGCTACAGTGTAACCGCTGCTCAATCTCTAGTGCTGCACATATCATTCTCAGGATCTCTTTATGAAAATGAGTCCCTCAATCTGTTTCCAGAGAAACCAATAGCCTGTATTGAAGTATTAATTGACACAACAGCAGTTTATCTACAGTGAGGCTGTCATTTCTTATCGTTGGATAGGCTTCGATCCCATCTAGAGAAAATACCCACTATAACCAGGACATTTCGCAACCTGTTACAAACAGACATTTTGATAAAATCCATTTGCATCTTGTTGAAGGGACCACTTGATCTCCCTACATGACTGTGTTACTTGTGCCTTTTTCCTCATGTTCATTTGACATGTTACGTATCTTTGGCATAACTCTTCTGCAAACATCCTAAACTTGAGATTGAACCAACTCCCTCTAAACAACCTTGACAGTGCATCTATCCCTATGGAAATTGCACCATGGTAGTGTCGAGTCATAGGATATAGTAAACTGTCAGGTAATACACCACGGTCCTTATCTTCTGCCTGCGGTGTGGTCTTGCAGAGACGACATGAACCTGGCTTCACCGTTCCTTTCCTCTTACTTGCACACTTGCATACGTATAGTAACCAGACAAGAAGGAAGGTTGGTATACGGGGAAGGAGATCATGGAAGTTTAGTATGTATTCTCTTTTCTTAGGAACACATGGCTGTACCAAGAAAAGCAGCAGACAGAAGAAATACAAAATGACAATAAAGCTATTATACTTCCAGTCCGCCAAATCGAGTGGTGGTAGGGTCATGCCGCAGCGTTACACAGTAGAAAAAGGAGGATTGGTAGGCACTGAAAGTGCGCTTGCCGGTTTGGCCAGCCGTCCTCAACCAGCCAAACCAACATGCGCACTTGAATATCTCCAGGCTGTTCCTTGGAGATATCCTAGTGCTTAGGGGCACAGTCTCCCAGCCCCTGCTCGAGTGCAAAACTGACCCACTCTGCCCAATCCCAGCGCTTCTCTCATGCTGGGAGTAATAGCATGAGAGGAGTGCTGGGACTGCGTGGAGTCTGGGATCCTGTGCGCATGGGAATTGTAGTGCCAGGACGTGAGCAGAAGAGCAGCACGGCATAGGATCAGAAGATCGCGGTGAGCGGCAGGAAAGATACCTAATAATTACTTGAAAAAAGGAGAGTGAAGTGCATGAACGGAGTATTAGGTGTAGGCTGAAGCAACTGTACAACAGGTCTTCGGAATATCCACAACAAGCATCCTGTAATACTTAAACCATTATAAGAGTTCTATGATACACCATACACAATTACAATCAACATAGCCTAGCAGAAATAGAGATAGCTAAAGTAAGGATATTCACCTTGTTATGACAGGTAAACACTTGGTCCAGGATTCAACAAGAGACTCAGTTGATATTCATTGAATGCCTTCCATTTTCAATTGTGCACAAATTGGGCAATATGGATTCAATAATGAAAGATGTCTTAAAGCATTCTTAATGTATACGTTTGTGCATCCCGCACTAATAAACAAAGAAAGATAAGCGCTCCGCGCGCTTTACAGCATTATAACAGAATAATCCTCCAAAAAGGAAAACCAAGGTCACCCACAAACATGCTTCCACACGTGTGCTGGGTCCAAGAATGTGCTCCACTCATATGCTGCCAAAGGAAATGTACTCCAAGAGCGAGACAGCAGCTGTTTTGAATAAGCAACATGCTACCACTGCATTTTGACAAGAAGGAAACCAAGGCTGCAGTAAAGGAGAGCTTCAAGAAAGTATGGAGTTTACTGCCAAGGGGTATTGACATGCTCCAAAGCATGCCTTCCAGGAAAGAAGGAGTTGTCACAAAAAACACACTCTCCAAGCATGTATCGGGCACACACTCCAATGTATGCCAGACAAATAAGGAATAAAACAAATAGCAGATGCAGATGCGCACTTCCCAGAGTGTGGTACTCACGGAGGAGAAGCCTCACATGAGAGCCTGGGGCATAGAGACAGACGTCCAAAGGGCAGGGCTGTGGCTCGTATTGCCTCCGATAAGCACTGGTCAACATAATGGAGTGGATGCTCTATAGACCAAATATAGCTTCCCAGGTCAATGGGCAGAGACAAAGCAGCGTCAAATGCGTAACCCATGTCTGAATACTATTTGACCCTGATATTCAATCCGATCTACAGAGTCCATGTAAATCGCAGGAAGTAAACGACTGCACTGCTAAACTTGCAGCGAGTCGACAGACATCCTTCCTATGCTTGGCCACAACACAGCTCATTGTCCCGTAAGGTCCCGCTGACAAGTAGGAAAACATATTAAAAGGTCATACCGCAATCGACCACTCTGTCTGGGGCACATGGACAAGGCAGTACCCAAGTCCAGATCATGACAGCTGATATCTAAATGTCATATGTATTTTTCTCACATCTTACTCTGTTCCAGCTCTGCTGTTCTACTTCTGAAACGTTTTCCTGCAAATGTTTTTAATTCCTCTCAAGAGTCATCTACTGACAACAACATTGATCATTGAGTCAGAAGACATTGAGTCAGAAGACAACAAGCAGTGTTTTCTTCTGACTCATTTGTATATGTTCCATTAAATATGAAGGTCATAAGTGCACAATATTGTATAACTTTATCATCATATCTGTTTCCCAAAGGTGACATATCCATTGCCACTCCTGTGAGCTGCACATTTAACCACTGCCATTTTTGCTGGCACCTGAAGGGCTTTAAAAACATTTCTTACATATATCTATTTTCTAATCTGGTTCCCGATGAAGTCATAAAACCTATCTGGTACCATAATTATCCAAAGTCCTGGACCACACTAAAGCCATGCTGACGATCTGTAAATATAGTAATTCTGAATTGGGCTGTTAGACTGCATGCTCTCGTAAGGGAAATCAGTTCTGCATCTTGTGCAGAGATGACATTTTGAAGCCATTAAGCTTCTATTATTTCTTGAATTGTGTAGACACGGTAAGTTGCTTTTAGGACTTCATCATTGTTTCTCAAACATAAGCAATCAACAAAAATGACATAATCAAGCTCAATTAGGGGTTTATCTTTTATGTCGGGTCTTGACTTGGTGCACAAATCCGTGACATCTAGACAATCATGTTCATTATCATCATCAACATCTTCATCTATAGGCAATAAGGTTGAAGGGTTAAGCACATGGCACCTTACGGATACTACATTTTCTTTAGATAGCAGTTGTTGCTCCTATCTGGTAAGTCTTGTGTTGGTCATGTATTGGGTTTTTGATCTAATTAGCAAGATCTCTAAAGAGTGAGGAACCATAACAGTTAAAGGATATCTCATTCCTCTCCAGACTAGTTCCCACTGCTGCAACTGCTTTAGGGCAGTCCTGCAGCGACAGGGACAAGGGTGGTAAAAAAATAAGCCACTGTTCTTTGGGAATCTCCATGCATTTGTGTAAGCAATGAGAAAGCGCAGCCCTCCCTCTCACTGCAAAATAATGTAAATATCTTACTGTAATCAGGCAATCAACTAGTTCCAGGGCACGATAAAGACTTTCTCCCAGCTCTAGGAAAGCTCTTATGCACTCTATGTCTAATGGAAGCAGGTCAGGCACATCTTTGTGGGTCATCCTCAGTAAAGGCTTAGCCATTAGGGAAATGTTTGGTATACACTGTCTACAGTAGCTAACCATTCCCAGGAAAACATTTACCCTTCTCCGCATTCTGGGTGAGCTCATTTTTAAAATGGTATATACTCTATCGAGAAACACTCTCCTTGCTCATTTCTCAATAATATGCTCCAAGTATTAAACTTCTTTTTTGACAATACTGCAGCTTACCGGGGGGGCCTTTATGCCAGTCTTCAGCCAAATGATGATCCGGGTCCCGCGTCTCTGCTCCTGCTCTCCTGCCTCCGACTTTAGGAACAGAAGGTAGGCAGCCAGGCTCCATCCCCTAAGCCAATCACAATGCTGCAATGCAGCGTTGTGATTGGTAGGAGTGCCGTGAGACAGCACTCAGCCAGGGTCGGGAGGAGTAGGCATGTTCTCCATGCAGGCTGTAATGCAGCCTGCATGGAGAACAGGGAAAGTACGCATGACTGGTTTGGGCGGCCTGAGAGAGCCAACCAAACAGTCACTGCGCACTTAAGATTGGCCAAACCACTCCTCTCCTCCCCTGCCCCAAGAGCAGAGCAGCCCCGACCGCTCGCAAAGGAGCACACACATAAAATGATAATAATTGAAAGTTATCGTTTTATGTTTTTGTCGCTCACACTGCTTGAAAGCAGTCGGGCGACACTCTTCCGCCATAGCGGAGGAGCCACCACTGAGATCAACTCCAACTCAACAATTATCTAGAGTCAAACAAGCTACTTCACTCAGTCCAATCAGGTTTTTGTTACAAGTCTGTTTTATTTTTGGAACAAAACCCCTGGAGGGGCACAAAGACACAGCGTTAAGCCTACAACCTCTTATCCGAGGCCGGCCGCGAAGAGTGTGCAATAGTATTCGTTAAGTCAGAGTAATGAACACAGCGCCGTGCCTACAACCCCGAGGGGCCGGCCGCGTGGCTAATAAAAAGCTGCTGAAGTTGTCCAGTGCTAGGAAATCCCCAATTACAGTTCAGGGGGAGAAGTTGAGAGAGCAACAAACCCTACTGAAACAGCCTTAGTAAAGGTGATGTGTTGTGACAACACTTGGTATTGCAGCATGATGCAGGAGTTTTGAGCTACCATGAATGTAAATGGGGTAGAGGCCATGATCGTATCAGATCTTTTGGCTTTTGATAACATGTCACACTCCATTCTACTCCAAAGACTTAAGGCCATTGTTGTTGACGGGACAGTACAACGGGCTTAAGACTTGTCATATTCATTAGAAAGTTTCTCCATTTCATTCAAACCATAGCTTCAGAGGATCTTGTGCAGGCTTTAACCTATCCAGGACATATTATTGTAATTCCCTGTTTATTGTAATTCCTTAGTTTCTGATTAAAAGGAGACAGATTCTTCAGAATACAGTGGACAGATTAATTCTTAGCCTCAGAAGAGCTGGCTCAATTCAGTTCAATTCAATTAGTCTTTATTCGTTTATAAACAATCATAAAAGACACATGTACAAAAAAACATTAAAAAAAACAAATTGGCCGATAAAACGTGTAAAATATCAAGAATAAAATCAATAAAATCCATTTTCAAATCTTATCTCAGTACATACAAAAACTTGTATCATCAAGGATAAATAAGGTTGTAGCCAAAGGATAGATCCAAGATTAAATGTAACGGGAAATTTGCAAGGAATAAGCACATATTAACCTGTTTATATTAGAGAATACTGGAGCACCATGCTCAGCAACCCTGTTACATGATGGAAAATACAGTATTAAGGTGATTACATAAATACATAATTACTTAGTTACAAAGTGGCCTGCATCCTGATACTTCTTATGGCCCACGTCCAGCTCCAAAATTTTGCCATAGCCACCACTACGACTTTGCTGGTGTCATATTTTATAAGATGCAAAGCCATTAGGGAGGATCTTGTTCCCATTTTGGCGCAAACTGTCTTGAGCAATTTTTTTCGAGGCGCCTTGTATGCATGGCAGACTTAGAGGATATGCGACAGAGTCTCTTCCTCACATAGACAGGAGTGACAGAGTGAGTCTTGATCAAACCCCCAGTTTTTAGTGAATGATTTTATAGGGAGGCTTCCCACTCTAAATTGGTTGTAAAGCTTCCTGTCTCCAAAACTGGTAATGGTGTCCGAGTAGGCCTCCATACCATGCTCAATTATATGGCACAGAAAGAGGCCTGTTAAGGAATCTCCGTTCACCTGAGAAAAGGATTTCTGCCAGATCATCTCCCTGTATAAGGCTTTGAAATCCGCTTTTGGGGGAAACAAGTTCCCTTGGGGGACCTGCCATAGGTGGGTAAGGCCCATACTTAAAAGAGCCACCTTAATCTTGTGTAACCATGTAAGCTTATTGGATTTATCAGCCTCTCTAATATTGTTAAGTGACTGCGCATAGGCTGCCAACTCCGGGGTGGTCCAAAGCCGTCGCCAATAGGCAGGAGGTCTAAAACCCACTTCCTCTTCAAAATAAATACACCCAAGGTCCATCAATAACGTCCTTAGAGGTGTAGACATCGGGAGACCAGTCAATGCCCTCAGGAACTTGTTCTGTGCTTGGACTAAAGAAGATAGCTTTTCAAACCCCCAGAGTTCTGCTCCATAGATTATTGAGGCTCTAACCTTTCTTTAATAAATAGCCATAGCCGGAGCCACCGATTTGGTTAGGGATAACCGATGTTCTTTCAGGAGGGCCCCCGCTAGTTGATTGTGCTTTACAACCAGTAGATCCATCTGTGGCTTCCAATTCAATCTTTTGCCCCTAGTGATCCCTAAATAGGTAAAAGAATAAGTTTGTTCAAGGGGCACATTATTCATTACTACTCTGGCTTTCACTGATTTACTTTTATACAGGACCATGAATTTGGTCTTGGCGACATTAACTATGAGTTCATGGTCATTGCAAAACAAGGTAAATCGTTGAGGGCTCTTTGCAGACCAACTTGAGTTTTTGACAAAATTAAAGAGCTGCGTCAATATCCACAGAACATAAGCTGCTTCACAGACTCTCAGTTTCTAAAAGCTGTGTGCTCAAGGCTTTACGTTTATGTCAGAAAACCATATATAATCTGAAACAGAACTTGTACATGAACTCTCTTTTCTCCTGGTACTTTCAGGTCAGGACAATGAGGTTTCAAATCTGCCTGTTTGGTTAAGGTACCCACATTCAGGAAATCTAGAACAGGAGGTTGCTCCTTCACCTTGATGACTGTCAAGGCATGGAACATACTCACTCATGCCAGAAAGCATTCTTTTAGGCATTGTTTAAATACATTTATTTTTATAAATGACCTGTAGGAGAACATTTTTGGCTTTAGGTACATACAAAGGAAGACACCAAAAGGAGAATGGGTGTGAAGTTGTAAGTCCATCGACTCAACGTCACAGGTATTTTTAAAAATATTATTAAGGTTTGTAAAGCGCAAATATTTTTTTAAAGGATGGGCAGTTTCATTGGCCTTTGTGGCAGCTGGAATCTGTTCTTGCAGCTGCAAGGGGAAGAGAATGTACTGGCAATGCTCTGCAGCAGTCCACCATGAAAGCCTGCATTGCTGGTACATCCATTGCCCTACTCCCCGTCCTTCAATTAAATACCTTCCACACTGAAATTCACTCCCTTGACCCCAAGGTTCTCCTGGGTGAAGCACCCCCTAATTTCCATATCCAGTCCCAGAGATCTAGATCCCCCATCAACTACCTTACCTTTAGGTCTGCAACTATTTCCATTTGCAGGGTGTAGTTATAATATCATACGTATGAGCAATTAATTATTAACTAAAGTGATTAAACATGGTGCCTTCTAAACAAGGGGAAGAAATCACTAAGATTGTAAATCATTCAGTAGTTAAAACGTTAGGATTACAAAAGAACTGATGATTAACATTATGACATGCCATGGCTAGGCACACTGCAATAGTAGAGTGCATGTGTAATAGGTCTACACTTCCAAACAGCTGTGCAATATTCTGCCAAGATGCATCTGGCCATTGATGACACTTAATCTGAATATTCCACTCCAGCTAACTTTAACCTGATGGTCTCCTTATAGAGAAGTGCTATTCAGAACTTTCTAACTTCTCAGTCCAGCTTGTCCAGCAGTTTTCAAGGCATGACTTATCTTTAATTTGTGATCTGTTGAAACAAGGATAGCAAGCAATTTGAGGAAATGTGATATCGAGTTGGGGACACGGAATTCGCCACATCCTCTTATGCAACAATAGCTTATGTTAGAATGATTTAGAATTTGGCTATGCCAAACTCCAATTATGGTATCCTTGTTTTTCATCAAAAATGTATGATTTGCCAGCAGGACTACGGATTGACTCATAAAGCACAAACTGTGAATGTCCATTGGGTTTTAACGGAAGTTCATGTGGATTCCAATAAACAGAGTCATGAAACAAGTATTTGAACACCACTAGGCATCTCTGTTTAGTCAAATCAGACAGCACTTAGCTGAATGAGAAAGGTGCATACATACCCACCCACCTTGTTTATATGTAAATACAGAGGTGGGAGAAGGTAATAAGCAGCCCGAGTCGGACAATCTCAATTCTTTCCTCATATACACATAATGCAGATCTTCTGTAAGGGTTACAATACAACAAAAGCAGGACTGCCTAAACAAGACAATGGAATGCTTATGTCAGAACCATTCCCAAGACACCAAGAATAAGGGCTAAAACTCTTATTACAATCCTTTCTCAAGGAAATTCCGTGCTCCAAAAAGGGTTAAATCGAATCACTGGAGAATGAAGTAGAGTCAGAGGAACTCCAAAATGGCTGTCAAAATACACATTGAAGAAACCCCAGTTCAGTGCTGCCAAGGTCCCCCTCTGAAACTCAGAGTGGAATGCTTGGCGTGGAAGGATTCTACTCTGTGCACTTCACTGAGGCAATTTACCTGGTAGGAAGAATCAATACCCACTACCCTTGATCTTGGCACTCCTAGATCAGATATACACAATACGAGACCTAAGAGGAGCCTATCATTTGAAAAGTAAAAATAGAGGGAGATGACTGGAAGACTGCATTTTGAACCAAATTTGTCATATATTAGTAGCAGGTGATGCCATATGAATTATTTAACGCACCTGCTGCATTCCAGCAATTTTTCAACGATGTGCTGTAGGAGTTTATTGACCAATGTGCCATAGTCTACATAGACAACATATTGATATATTCCAATTCTGAAGAAGATCACTGGAAACAAGTAAGGCGGTCCTGCAAAAATTGTGAGAAAATATTCTGTTTGTGAAATTGGAGGAATGTGCTTTTAACACAAATTCAGTTACTTTTTTGGGATTTTGGCAGGAGTAACTGTGATGACCACGACAGACGACAGACGCCGGACACTAGGACCCTGTGGGTCACAGGGTGGTGACCAGGTCACCAGACTACTTCCTGTGGACGGACAGGAAAGGACAGTACACAGCAGGACGAGGACGAGGACGGACGTGCCCAGACGGACGGACGATACACCAAAATAAAGAAGAACCTCAACATACGATCTGTGTCCTGTGTGGTTCCTGCACGTAGCGCAACCCACTACACGACATCTGGCGACGAAGGTGTGTGGAAACTGCAACGCCAGTGCGTGTGAACGCGCATGAGATAAGGTTGCAGAGCGCTGACGCAAGGAGCTACACGGGAGCCCACCCCGATAAGCGTCCAACAAAGCAGAGCAACGAGCGGTAAGAGAAGCCCCGCCGCAAGGAGCGGCAGCGCCGAAGACAGCAGGGAGATCGCGCTGGGAGTTTGCGCGCTCACAATTGAAGCGCGTAGTATCGCGAGAGCAGCAAAACCTCGGCGGCCATATTAAAAAGAGGCAGAGAGGCCAATAGAAACGCGGCAATAGCAAGTCGGCCATTTTGAGGTCAGGCGAAAGCGAGATTTCAATAGCGAAATCTCGCGAGAGACAAGGCGGACATTTTGTGGGGGACAAAGCAAAGAAAATGCAATAGAAATAAAGGGCAGCCATTATAAGGGCAGGCAAAACACGAAGGAAAGCACCACAGAGACAGGAAAAGGAGCAACACTGTCACCATAAGACAGGAGTATAAAAGAGACACAAAGAGGAAAGACATCAACATACAATAGCTCAAAATAAAGGAGCTTGAAAAAATAAATAAATAAATAAATAAATAAATAAACAAAGGAAATAAATAACAAAGGGAGACAAAGGTGCAAAGAGGAAACAAGAGAAATGCCAGAAACAAAGCAAAGTGCACAATACCGCATACCAGTGCCTTTCACTGTATCGGAACCACAAGTGGGCATCCGGTGGGAAAAATGGATCATAAAATTTGAACGATACATGAAGGCGACTGACGTGGTGGACGAAAAAAAACTGGATCTATTCCTAAACCTAGTGGGGGATGAGGTGGATGACCTCCTCATAACACTGCCACAGAGTGAATTAGAGACCTACGAGAAGTTAAAAAAATGTCTAACGGCCAAGTTCGACCCCCAAAGAAATGTCGACTTTGAGAGATATTCCTTTCACATGGCATATCAGCAACCAGAAGAGTCAATGGATGATTTCGCAACAAGGCTGAGAAAGCTAGTAGCACATTGCGAATTTGAAACATACGACAATGAACAGGCACTTCGCCTCAAACTGATAGAAGGCTGCCGAGACACGGAATTTCGCACAAGACTACTGAAAGAACCGACAGGAAGGAAGTCAATAAAGACAGGCAGTCAATAAAGAAAACAGACTGGGTGACCATTGAAGTAGGGCCCCACCAAACAGAATTTGTACTGGACAGCGGAGCCACGTGCAACATCATGTGTGCCACGGAATATGATAAGATGAAGAGGAAGCCACCGCTACAACCATCAAGCGTAAGAGTATTTACGTGGGGTGCACAAAATCCCGTAACGAACATGGGAAAATTCACGGACACCATGACGCACAAGGGCACGACTGTCACAGAAGAAATACACGTGTTACGAGGAGACATTCCCGCACCGTGTCTACTAAGCAATGTAACAGCAAAACTAATTGGCCTACTGAAAATGACGTACCTCATGTCGGAAAAGGAGAGCATACTACAGGAATTCCCAAACCTAACGGAAGGACTAGGAAAGCTGAAAGGAAGACAAATAATGCTGCACATAAATGAAGCTGTCAGGCCAGTCGCACAACACCACCGAAGGGTACCAATACATCTACAACCTCAAGTGGAGGAAGAAATAAAGGCCCTACTAGCACAGGACATCATTGAGCCAGCAGAAGGGCCAACGCCATGGGTGTCCCCAATAGTGGCTGTACCAAAAAAGGACACCACACAGATAAGAATCTGTGTGGATATGAGAATACCAAACACAGCCATCGAAAGAGAACGGCATCCAGGGCCACATCTGGACGACATGATAAGTTGCCTGACAGGAATGAGAACATTTTCCAAACTAGACCTGTGCAAGGGTTACCATCAATTGGAGCTGGACGAACAGTCCAGATACATAACGACATTCTCAACACACCTAGGTTTGTTTCGCTACAAAAGGCTGAGCTTTGGAATATCTTCAGCAGCAGAAATATTTCAAGAAACGATCAGGCAGATAATAAGACCGATAAAGAACAGTCTAAACTACAGTGATGACATTCTGGTCTTTGGGAAGTCAGATGGAGAACACGACACGGCACTAAGGGAAGTGTGCTCACGGCTAGTAGAGGTGGGCCTGACAGTAAACGAGAAGAAATGTGAACTGGGAAGGGAAGAATTAGTATTTTTCGGACACATATTCTCACGGAAAGGAATGAGGCCAGACCGGAGCAAGATAGACACGCTTGAAAAAACGAGTGAACCAAAGGACGTCGCTGAAGTGCGATCCTTTCTTGGCCTCGCCAGCTACTGCGCGAGGTATATAAAAGACTTTGCCACGGTGAGCACACCATTGAGAGAACTAACAAAACAAGGACACACCTTTGACTGGACCACAGAGTGTAAAAAGGCGTTTGAAGAAATAAGAGCGTCAGTAACGGCAGTAGACCACCTGGCATACTTCGACCCGAACTTATGCACTGAACTAACAGTAGACGCCAGCCCGGTAGGTCTGGGCGCAATACTAGCACAACACAAACCTGGAAAAGATTCACCTCGACAGATAGTAGCATACGGAAGCAAGAGTCTGTCAGATGTCGAGAGAGCATACTCTCAACCAGAGAAGGAGAGTTTGGCAGTAGTATGGGCATGCGAGCACTACCACATGTTCATATATGGAAAACCGTTCACAATAGTGACGGACCACCAAGCACTAGTGACCATATATGGCAACCCAAACGCGAAAATACCACCAAGAATAGAAAGGTGGGGAATCAGGCTGATGGACTATAACTTCAAAATAGTACACAAACCAGGCAAAGACCAAAACCCAGCCGACTATATGTCGCGGCACCCGCTCCCGCATCGGAAAGGTGGTACCACAATGGCAGAAGAATATCTGAACTTCATTGTGAAACAAAACACTCCAGCGTCAATAACAAGTGAAGAACTGGAGCGAGAGACAAAAAGAGACCCAACAATGAAGGCAATAGGAATGATAGTGAGGCTACAAAGATGGAGACATATCAATAGCAACACTGTCACAGAAGAAGGGGTCGACAAAGAAGAACTGCTGGCGTTCAAAAAGATTGGCGAAGAGCTGTCTGAGACAGAGAACGGAGTCATGATGAGAGGTCCAAGGATTGTAATACCACATCGGCTGAGGAAGAGGACAGTTAAGATAGCTCATGAGTCACATAGAGGAATTGTAGCGACAAAGAAGATGTTGAGAGAAAGAGTGTGGTTCCCAGGACTGGACAGCATGGTGGAGGAAGAAGTGTCACAATGCCACACCTGTCAAGTAACAGGGTCGTCTAGTAAGCCCACACCGTTGAAGATGTCGGAACTGCCCTTGGCAGTATGGACGGAACTAGCAGCAGACTTCTATGGGCCACTAGAGACTGGAAAGTACTTGCTAGTAGTGATTGACGAATTTTCAAGATTTCCAATAGTGAGGGAAGTGTCATCGACATCGGCAAGTGCCACCCTACCTGTGCTAGACGACATATTTGCTGCGTGGGGCTCACCACAAACACTGAAAACAGACAATGGGCCTCCATTCTCAGGAGAAGAGTTCCGCAGGTTCATGGACTACCTGGGAATCAAACACAGGAAAATAACTCCTCTGTGGCCACAAGCCAACGGAATGGCAGAACGATTTATGGGGACCATCAAAAGAGCAATTCAGCGAGCAAAATTGACACAGATCTCAATTGGACAAGCGCTTTGTCAAGTGCTACGAGACTATAGGAACACCCCTCACAGCACCACGGGCAGATGTCCAGCAGAGCTGGTGTTAGGAAGAGCAAGCAAGACAAGGTTACCACAAACAGAGGCCATAGCAGACACCAACAGAGGAGAGATTGCCGAAAAAGACAACCAAGAGAAAAAGAAAATGAAAGAATATGCCGACAAAAAGAGAAATGCAGCTGAACACAAGCTAAAGGAAGGAGATTTGGTAATAGTGAAACAAACACAGCAAAGGAAATCTGACAGCCCTTTTTCAAAAGATCCTCTGGTAGTGACTGGAGTAAAAGGGTCAATGGTGACGGCGGTCTCAGATCATCGGAAAATAACAAGAAACAGCTCACACTTCAAGGAGTTCAAGATGGAAGAAGGGGAAAGAGCAATAACAACACCGGAAGTGGAAGAAAGAGAGCAAGGAACGAACGGAGAGATGAGAACACACAAAGAAGAAGGCGGAGAACAAGAACAGAGCGGAGAACAAAGACCAAGAAGAGAGTGCAAAAAGACAAAGAGACTGATAGAAGAAATGTAGAGACTGTATCTCTCCCTCTCTCCCTCTCTCTCTCTCTATCTCTCTCTCTCTCTCTCTCTCTCTCTCTCTCTCTCTCTCTCTCTCCACAAGCTATTTCATAGTGTGGACAGCATACCAAGAATTTGTGCATGTAGAAAAGACTTTGTTGCGACAGGGGGGGAGATGTGATGACCACGACAGACGCCGGACACTAGGACCCTGTGGGTCACAGGGTGGTGACCAGGTCACCAGACTACTTCCTGTGGACGGACAGGAAAGGACAGTACACAGCAGGACGAGGACGAGGACGGACGTGCCCAGACGGACGGACGATACACCAAAATAAAGAAGTACCTCAACATACGATCTGTGTCCTGTGTGGTTCCTGCACGTAGCGCAACCCACTACACGACAGTAACTATGGATGAAAAAAGACCAAAGCTGTAGTGCAGAGCTTTCCAAACTGTGTGTCCCGACACAGTACTGTGTCGCCTGCAAATGGTGGGTGTATCGCAGGCACTTAGCACTTAATTGCTGCTAATTAAGAGGCATCCCTAGACACTCTGCTCTATGGTCTTTTAAAGACCTGCGAAGTGCTCGGTGCAGCTGTGTGTGTGCCCAGGAAGCTGGGGTAAGGTGACGGAGGGTGACAGGCAGAGTGAGGAAGACAGAGGGAGGGAGCCAGAGGGAGGGAGACAGAGGGAGCGAGAGAGAGACAGAGGGTGGGAGGCAGAGGGCGACAAACAGAGGGAGACAGACAGAGGGAGGAGGGCGACAGAGGGAGGGAGGCAGACAAAGGGAGGAGGGTGACAGAGGGAGGGAGACAGACAGAGGGAGGAGGGCGACAGAGGGAGGGAGACAAACAAAGGGAGGAGGGCAACAGAGGGAGGGAGACAGAGGGAGGGAAACAGAGACAGTCAGAGGGAGGGAGACAGAGAGAGGGAGACAGAGGGAGGGAGACGGATGTATGACGGTACAGGGCGTGCTTTTACAACGCGTACCGTCACCACGCAGGTTTTACAACGCAAGTCGTTACAACGACTTGCGTTGGGGGGCGCTGGATAGTGAATAGTTTCATTTACTATTCCAACTCCAGTCCCCGTGGATAGTAGGGAAGGAGTTGGATAGTAAATTAATCTATTCCCTATCCTACAGCGCCCTCCAGCGCAAGTCGTTGTAACGACTTGCGTTGTAAAACCTGCGTGGTAATGGTACCGCGTTGTAAAACTTTCATGGTAAAGGATGTTTCCCGAGGGAGACAGAGTAAGGGAGACAGACGGAGGGAGGAGAGCGACAGAGGGAGGGAGACGGACAGAGGGAGGAGGGTGACAGAGGGAGGGAGACAGACAGAGGGAGGAGGGTGACAGAGGGAGGGAGACAGACAGAGGGAGGAGGGCGACAGAGGGAGGGAGACAGAGGGAGGGAAACAGAGACAGTCAGAGGGAGAGAGACAGAGAGAGGGAGACAGAGAGAGGGAGACAGAGGGAGGGAGACAGAGGGACGTAGACAGAGGGAGACAGAGGGACGGAGACAGAGGGAGACAGAGAGGGAGGCAGAGGGAGGGAGACAGAGGGATGGAGACAGAGGGACGTAGAAAGAGGGAGGGAGACAGACAGAGGGAGGAGGGCAACTGAGGGAGGGAGACAGACAGAGGGAGGAGGTCGACAGAGGGAGGGAGACAGAGGGAGGGAAACAGAGACAGTCAGAGGGAGGGAGACAGAGAGAGGGAGACAGAGGGAGGGAGACAGAGGGACGTAGACAGAGGGGCGGAGACAGAGGGAGACAGAGATGGAGGCAGAGGGAGGGAGACAGAGGGACGTAAACAGAGGGACAGAGACAGAGGGAGGCAGAGGGAGGGAGGCAGAGGGAGGGAGACAGAGGGAGGGAGACAGAGGGACATAGACAGCGGGAGACAGAGAGGGAGGCAGAGGGCGACAGACAGAGGAGACAGACAGAGGGAGGAGGGCGACAGAGGGAGGGAGACAGACAGAGGGAGGAGGGTGACAGAGGGAGGGAGACAGACAGAGGGAGGAGGGCGACAGAGGGAGGGAGACAGACAGAGGGAGGAGGGCGACAGAGGGAGGGAGACAGAGGGAGGGAAACAGAGACAGTCAGAGGGAGAGAGACAGAGAGAGGGAGACAGGGGGACGTATATAGAGGGAGACAGAGGGACGGAGATAGAGGGAGACAGAGAGGGAGGCAGAGGGAGGGAGACAGAGGGCTGGAGACAGAGGGACATAGAAAGAGGGAGGGAGACAGACAGAGGGAGGAGGGCAACTGAGGGAGGGAGACAGACAGAGGGAGGAGGGCGACAGAGGGAGGGAGACAGAAGGAGGGAAACAGAGACAGTCAGAGGGAGGGAGACAGAGAGAGGGAGACAGAGGGAGGGAGACAGAGGGACGTAGACAGAGGGAGACAGAGGGACGGAGACAGAGGGAGACAGAGATGGAGGCAGAGGGAGGGAGACAGAGGGACGTAGACCGAGGGAGGGAAACAGAGAGAGGTAGACAGAGGGAGACAGAGGGATGGAGGCAGAGGGAGGGAGGCAGAGGGAGGGAGACAGAGGGAGGAAGACAGAGGGACGTAGAGAGAGGGACGTAGACAGAGGGAGACAGACAGAGGGAGACAGAGAGGGAGGCAAAGGGCGACAGACAGAGGAGACAGACAGAGGGAGGAGGGCGACAGAGGGAGGGAGACAGACAGAGGGAGGAGGGCGACAGAGGGAGGGAGACAGAGTGAGCGAGAGATAGACAGAGGGAGGGAGGCAGAGGGCAAGAAACAGAGGGAGACAGACAGAGGGAAGAGGGCGACAGAGGGAGGGAGACAGACAGAGGGAGGAGGGCGACAGAGGGAGGGAAACAGAGACAGTGAGAGGGAGGGAGACAGAGGTAGAGAGACAGAGGGAGGGAGACAGAGGGAGGGAGACAGAAGGAGACAGAGGGACAGAGACAGAGAGGGAGGCAGAGGGCGACATACATAGGGAGACAGAAAGAGGGAGGAGGGTGACAGAGGGAGGGAGACAAACAGAGGGAGGGAGACAGAGGGAGACAGAGGAGGGAGACAGACAGAGGGAGGGAGACAGAGAGAGAGGGAAACCGTGGGAGATAGAGAGAGAGGGAGACAGAGGGAGGGAGACAGAGGGAGGGAGACAGAGGGAGATGGAGACAGAGAGGACAGAGAGAGAGGGAGACAGAGAGAGAGGGGGACAGAGAGAGAGGGAGACATAGAGAGGAGACAGAGAGAGAGGGAGACAGAGGGACGGAGACAGAGGGATGGAGACAGACAGAGGGAGGTAGATAGAGGAAGGGAGACAGACAGAGGGCGACAGAGAGAGGGGACAGAGGGAGGGAGACAGACAAGAGGGAGACAGACAAGAGGGAGACAGGCAAGAGGGAGATAGGCAAGAGGGAGGGAGACAGACAGAGTGAGTGAGACAGAGAGAGACAGAGAGAGAGAGGGGGAGAGAGATAGAGAGAGGGAGGGAGGGAGACAGAGGGAGAAAGAGGGAGGGAGACAGAGGTAAACAGAGAGAGGGAGACAGACAGAGTGAGGGAGACAGAGGGAGACAGAGAGAGATTGAGACAGAGAGAGAGAGAAAGAGGGAGGGAGACAGAGACAGACAGAGATAGAGACAGAGACAGACAGAGACAGGGACAGACAGAGACAGATAAAGGCAGAGACATGGACAGAGGCAGACAGCTAGAGGCCGAGACAGACAGAGACAGAGAGACAGAGAGGGAGACAGAGGGAGGGAGAAAGGGACAGACAGCCAGATAGAGTCAGAGACAGGGACAGACAGATAGAGGCAGAGACTGAGACAGACAGAGAGGCAGAGAGACAAAGAGGGAGAGGGAGAGGTAGGGAGACAGAGGGAGACAGAGAGAGGGAGACAGAGGGTGACAGAGGGAGGGAGCAGGAGGAGACAGAGAGAGAGGGAGACAGAGAGAGGGAGACAGAGGGAGGGAGGTAGAGTGAGACAGAGGGAGGGAGTCAGGGGGAGACAGAGGGAAGGAGAGAGAGAGACAGATAGAGGGAGGGAGACAGAGGGAGGGAGGAAGACAGAGGGAGACAGACAGTTGGAGGAGGGCAACAAAGGGATGGAGACAGGGAGGGAGACAGACAGAGGGAGACCATTTGGCCACTTTTATTTTAAAAAATTCTTCCGGGGGAAACCCCGCCCCCGAACCCCCCTTAAGAGGTTCGGGCTTGCTCGCTTCACTGCCTTACTGTGTCACAAAATGATGCATCTCCAAAAAGTGTGTCACCAACATGAAAAGTTTGGAAAGCTGTGCTGTAGTGGATTGAATATCTCAAGGACGTTAAAAGAAGTTCAGAGCTTCATTGGCTTTGCAATTTTTTTCGCAGATTCATCCAAGATTTTTCACTGAAGATCATTCCTTTGGCGCATCTACTAAAGAAAGGAGTTACCTTTCAGTGGTTTGAACAAGCAGAAAAGGCGTTCATATCACTAAAGAAGGATTTTACTACTGCTCCGATATTACTGCAGCTCAATTAGAACCATTTTATGTTGAAACAGATGCCTCTAACTCAGCAATAGTGGTCAGTGACATAAGAAGACTTGACAATTGCATCCAGTGGCTTATCAGTCAATGAAACTTACTTTGGCTCGTGTAAATTATACTATCACTGAAAAGGAACTGCTAGCGATCAAAGATGCTTTTAAGGGATGGAGGCATTACCTCATGGGAGCTTGACACACGGTTACAGTATACACGGATCATCGAAATTTTAAGTTCCCTAAAATCCGCCAGAACACTAACATCCAGGAAGCTTCAATGGTCCCTGTATTTTGCAGATTATGACTTTGTCATAACCTAGAATAGGAGTAAAAAACAGAACGGCAGATGCCTCAAATTGATACAGAAACACCCAGATATGTACTAGAACCTCAAAGAATAATACCTACAGAAACATTATTGGGGCCACTCAAAAGGACACATTCAAAGAACATGTCAGCAAGGCTATGAACCCAACAGAAATGGAAGAATGGGTGATGAAGATGCAAAAAGGGAAATCAGAGGTCCCTTACCATATAAAAATGGAACCTTTTACTTACCGACTCGAACAATTCAAGAAAGAGCATTATTTAAGAGTCATGATAGCCCTTTAGCAAGCTATAAAGGAATCTATAAAACAAAAGACATAGTAAAACATAAATTTTGTTGGCCACATATGACCAAGGATAATCAAGAGTATGTAACCTATTGTGAGAGTTGTGCTCAGGGAACTTCAGAGACAGGCTAGAAAGTTTTTTTTTTTTTACAACCATTACCCACATACTCCCAACTATGGCATACTCTAACCACAGATCTCATGGTAGACTTACCCTCTAGTCAAGGCTTTGATACAATTTTGGTGTGTGTTGGCGCATTTACTAAAATGGCCCAATTCATCCATCTTAAAGGTGTACCCACAGCAAAGGATTTAGCACGACATTTTAACCAGCACATTGTGAGGTTACATGATAGCCCACAAATATTTTGTTCAGATTGAGATCTACAGTTCTTGTCACATTTTTGGAAGGCCTTCAAGGAGGGCCTCAAAATAGCAACAAGGATTTCCACTAGTTTCCATCCAGAAACTTATGGGCATACAGAGAGAACAAACCAGGAGTTAGAACAAGAGTTGAGGTTATTCCAAATTGATCAAGGGGGGATTGGCCTGAATTTCTCTGGATTTTGGAATTCGCACATAATAATGGCAAAAATGTGTCCACTAGTTATTCTCCATTTTATTTAACCGATGGTATGCACCCAGACTCATTAGTCGAACTTCGAGAACTCACAGTTGCAGCAGCCAAGGTTATAGTTCAGCATCTAACATTAGTCAATAAGTCAGCATTGGGGAATTCAGTGGGGAAACTAGCTCAGCTAGAATTTAAGGTTGGAGATTTTGTATGACCCAATACTACTAACCTCAGGCTCAAGGGTACCAGGATGTTTTAACCTAGCTTTGTACGGCCATATCATGTTGATAAAGTTATAAGTCTAGTTACCTTTCATTTGCCATTCCTTCCCATGTTAAAATTCACCCAGTATTCCAGGTATCACTGTTAAAAAAGACCTCCCCGAACTTTAGAAGGATTCTATCACCAAAACCCATCCAAGTGAAGGGTAACCTAGAACTTGAAGTGAAACAAATTCTGGATTCAAAAGAAGTTAAGGGTCAGGTGCATTACTTAATTGATTGGAAGGGCTATGGGACAGAGGCAAGATCTTGGGAGTTGTATTCTGATGTTCATGCTCCTCGGTTAGTCAAGGCCTTTCATCAGAAACTACCAACCAAACCTCGACTGGTAGATTCCCCTTTGCGAGGGGGTACTGTCAGAACCATTCCGAAGAAAGCAAGATTCAGGGCTAAACCTGTTAAAACAATCCTTTCTCGACAAAATTCCTGCACTCTAGAATGGGTTAAATCAAATCACTGGAGAATGAAGTGGAGTAAGAGAAACTCCAAAATGGCTGCTAAAATTCACATTGAAGAAAACCCAGTCTAGTGTTGCCATGTTTCCACTCTGGAGCTCAGAGTCGAATGTTCAGCTCCAGGGCCGGACTGGACATAGCGGGCACCAGGCGTTTACCCGGTAGGCTGCTAAGGTGGTGGCCGGTTTTGGGTCCCTGGGGGGCCGTTCTTGTTACTGGGGGTCGGCTGTATGGGCCCGCTGTAACAAAATCGTCCGAAACCGGCCCTCACAAACTTGTCGGCTGCACTCCCCCTCGATGGGGTGGGGGGGAGGGGGGCCTGCTGAGCAGTTTGCTAAGGCAGGTTTCTGTTCCCAGTCCGGCCCTGTTCAGCGTTCAAGGACTCCACTCAGGCCCGACTGGCCGTTGCGGGCACTGGGCAATTCCTCCGTCGGCCGCAAGGGTGGGGCCGTTTTTGGGTCCCTGGGGGGCGGTTTTGTGACAGGGCCGTTTTTGCAGCAAAGCTGCAAAATCGGCCCTGTAACAAATTCGGCGGAAAAGCGGCCCTGGTAAAGAGCTTGGTGGCATCCCCCCCTTCCCCCAGGGGGGGAGGGGGGGCCGGCCGAGCACTTTGCCAGGGCTGGTTTTGGTTCCCAGTCCGGCCCTGACTCCACTCTGCGCACATTGCTGAAGCAATTTACCTGTTAGGAAGGATTTATTGAAGCTCTGTTATGTTAGCTATTGTTAGTTAGGTAGAGACATCGTGTGAGGGCATCGTTTAGTTTTGTTTCATAGAAACAGTGTTAGGCAGTTCTAGTGGAGACGAGTGTTCATTTAGTGAGTCTCCTCTTTGGTTGTGGGCGATGTTTGGGTCAATGTCCACCTACAGCCTGTAGCGTTTCTTGACAGGCTATCCAGACATTGTCAGAGTTGAGAATAGTGTCTCAGTTCTGCAATTGCCTAAACTCTGAGCAGTATTTCTCCTTAGCTAAATAGTGTTATCTTGTGAAACCTTGCTGGCAGTGTCGATAGAGATTAGTGTTCCTAATCGGCAGCTGTCAACAAATAACTGTGCTTCAGAGTCTATAGTATTTCCCCCCTCAGCTGAAGAGTGTTTCCTAGTTTTAAACTTCCTGGCAGTGCCGCATAGAGTTTAGTGTCTCTTTCTGACAGCTGTCAACAGCTGAATTGTGTTCCAGAGCATTTTAAGCTTCCAGTGAGATTGAAAGAGAGCAGTGATTTTTCAGTCGTCTCTCGAACTCTACAACAGCTAGCAACTATTCTACAACATCACGCTGCAAGTGAAGTGTATCTGTTTGACCTATTTGTTTTAAATACAATATTAGACATGTCATGTTCGTGTAGTAAATCTAGAAACAGAAAATGGTAACAGTTTAGAATAAGAAAATCAATTTACCTGTTGTAAAGTTTATTTTAAAGAACTTCTTCTCAGTGTCATTATTTTCCTTAAATACTAGAGATATAAAAGAGAAAAGTAGAATTTATGTACTACCTTGCCCATACTAAGGTGCACAAAATAACTATAGAAGAGAGCCACATTCCTAATCCACTCTGGATATGTAGTCATACACATACGCAGAATACATTAGCCAAGGTAAACAATAGATTGTTATTGCTGAAGATATGTATGTTATGCTTCTTTTTAGTTCACCTCTTCGCAAAAACTATATGAGGCGCATTGATTACTTAGTGCCCGATTACGACTTTGGTGGTGTGGAGCCCAATCCGCCTGCTGCGGCACTGCTAAATTCGTGGTCAGACTCGCTCGCTAGATTAGGAGTTAACTACTGTCTAGCTGGCTTTTTTTTACGTTCCCAAAGCTGTGCTCTGAAGATGGCCACCGCAATGGGAATGCCAAAAACAGTTCCTGCACGGCATGGACTGCAAAGTCCATGCTGTGCAGGAGCTGGTGTGCATGCACAAAGGGGGGTAGGGCACATGTGTGCCCCCTTGTGTGCATCCACAGGGTGTGAGGCAGCAGGGGGCCCTGTAGAGCCCCCTTTGTTTCCTCTCCACCATGGTTCTATTGGCAGTTTACCCACCATGAAAACAGTGGTGGAGAGGAAACTTACAATATGTTTGGTGGGATCAAGCACATTACTACCTCCTTTCTGCGTTTCTGAAATAGTCTAACTTCTTCGTACAATTGCGTAGAATTCTGAGTCTTTGCCCATAGGGCAAATTCTCTTTTAAGCTTCTTGGATGTCCGCTTGAAAAATGCAATAGCGTGTTGCGGTCGGTTGGTTTCTTAATCAAACTGACCTCTAGTTTGCCATTGTTACTGATAATTCAGACATCCAAGAAGTTAATCCTGTCATCACTGTATGTCATGGTAACATTTAAATCCTGTGTTCTGGTGTTTAACCAACCATGGAACATATCCAAGGTCTCGTGGTCACCTTCCCACACCATTACAATATTGTCAATGAAACACAACCACGTGTCTGATTTAAAGCGGTTGGACTCATACAACGTGCCAAACAACCAGATCATTTTGTGTAACTTTTATGTATTGTTTTGAATTTGCATTAATTTGAGAACTATTAAAAAATGTACTAATTGTTCCAATCAGGAATAATTGTTGGTATGTGCTTTACTAAAATACAAACAAATATAATGGGACTATGCACCATTGAATAGGGTTAATTTAATGTATCCTGTTGTGAGTATGAATGAATTTATTCCTTCACATAATTGTTTTGTATAGTTTGACTTATAATTGGGCCTAAGTGTGCTAGCCAGAAGATTGGGTGTGACCATCAAAAAGGATCAGGCAGTCTCTTCTTATCCCCATACCCTTTCTTTCATTAATACCCTCCAGTCAATTTGTGTAATCAGTGGGTGGAGTGGACTGAAAGGGGCAATGGGAACTATCATCATTCTGCCTCCATGAAGGAGAAAATAAATTAAGCACATGCAAAATGTGTGCGGTGGTAATCGTTGTGAGAATGATCATATAAAGTCTACCTTGAACAGTTTCAGCAGTCAGAAACCTATGCTTTTGATTTGATTCAATATATTATCCTCCACCTTCTTTGCGTTATTAAGATCTTTGTATTAAATACTACCATTCTTACCACAACATCTAAGGACTTTAGTCATTCTGGCAACAATATTAAGGATGCTGGGCTATGGGAATTCATTGTTCCAGAGAGCCTCTGATTAGACTTTGAAACAACTTCTTAGAACTAAGACGGCGGCTGCCCTTATGTCTCCCTCTCTCTCCTGCAGATCTTCAGCCTTGGCTGCTCTGGAGAAGCTACAATGGTTCCCTGTTGTTAACAGAAATCATTTCAAACCACTTTATTAAATGCACAAAACCATTCATTGGTCTTGGCCCATCTACCTCCACAATACATTTTCTTGTTGCACACCCACTCAGCCACTACAGTCTGCTGATGCCAATCTGTTGATCATCTTAAAGTTCAAACGCACTCGAACGGGAGGTAGATCCTTCACAGTCCAGGCCGTCCAGCTATGGAATAGCCTGCTTGTGTCTCTTTGCTGCATTCCTGACTATTACACTTTTGTAAGGCCCTTAAACTGTGGCTCTACTCTTTATAAGTACATAGGAGCTTATTCATGAATGAATAAGCTCATCACACTTTGGGCAATAGATGTGCTCTATACATTTTTTAATAAACAATACAATACTCTAGCACCCAATGCAATGTACTAATTCTTGTATGGATGGTGACAAGGAAGATATATTGTGTGAAAGTCAAGATATTTCCAGTGAAGGGTCAGCTTTCACTAGGGCAGGAGGCATCCAGCATAGAGAATGCCCCGGTTACTTACTGGTAATCTTCATTACCCCGAGTCCTGGTCTTCCTGGATGCAGTCGTGAGTCCCGCCCTCCCACCCGGGCCTAGCGGTTGACTATTTCTTGTGTCGTTTGGCGTGTTATGTTACAGGAAGTGATTCATTTGTTCCTCCCTTTTGTGGTGGCTCATGGGTAACGGGGGCCATCTTGGGGGAACTTTTTGAGTTTCAGCTAGGGAATTGATTCTGCCAGAAGGGAGAAGTATCATGCATGAGGGCTGCATCGAGTAAGGTGGACGAGGAGGTGATGATATTCTTCAACTAAGTAGTTCCATAGTAGTATATAAACTCCTCTTCATTTTAGGGATTATCTGTGTATCTAGTGTTGCCTATGGATTGGGTCATTAGCTTGTTCTTGTAAAAAAAAAAATATTTTATTTCTGATTTGATTTTGTTGAACTTTAGTTACATTTTTTTTTCAAATTATGTTTTGTAAAAGGGGGCGGGGTATGTGTTATATTCATTGTACTTATGGCTATTGAGTATTTGATATTTTGTTTGTCATGAATGTTGTACTCTGTTGTTGTGAGCTGTGTTTCACGAGCCTTTTCTAACTGTGGTAGTGATGAGTTCAGGATTCCATTTTGGGCAGTTGAAATGGGCCTGGTTACCTCAGCAGCTGCCCTTTAGCTTGGCCTTTACTCACTTGAATAAACCAAATATCTTTTTCTACTCAAGTGTGACGCTTTGTCTTTCGTCCAGCAATAAACCTATGACTCTTCGTGTAAAAAATGCACTGCTGAGCATGTCAGTGTGTGTGGAACACGTTTTAGGCCGCACACACAGTCCAGTAGGGCTGTCGATGTTGTGGGTAAAGCTAAGTGTATCTTCCGGATACCTGCACTTCAGAATGATGGGTTTTGGGAACTGGAAGACAGCGCGGTTGCCAACTAGTCAGCAATGTTCTACAACACCATATTTAATTACATTGGAGCTAAGAGACACAAGAAGAGTACAAATGGCTTGTTAAACCGAAGCAGGAAGGATGAGACCGCAGAATGTTGAACTGCATGTACTTTATAAACTGTAATGCCTGTAACCGTGCAGTTGGTGCTGCATACCTTGTTCCCCCTAAGATATGGGTACTCGCAAACATTTTCTCAAGGGCCACATAGTTTGGTCTGTGATGTGACCGAGGGCCGATGCCAGCAGGGTGGCGATCCACGAGTAGGCAGTAAGGTGGGTACAGGGGAAGCAGAGCATATATATCTAGTGGCTAAATAGCACAATGTGAAATCAGAAAACCTGGGATTAATTAATCCCAGCTTCCCCACTATACCAAATTGTGTGATCCATGGCAATTGTTTTATTTCACTTTTTCTCGTTTTATTGCAAATAAGAGGGCCTTGAAATACATGACTTGAGGATGTGTGCTGTACAAAACATCCTGTATTTGATTAAAAAAATTATGAAGTTGTTCATTTATAAGAGGAACCTAGGCCAACCTAAGAGTGCACATAACAACTGACTTGTCTCTTAGATCACTATTGGTTGGCACTGTTGTCAGTGTGGGGGGAAGAATTAATGTTTCAAATTCAAATTTGAAAACTATCACTTATAACAATACTTTTCAATACACTGATATAATCTGATTTACTATGGTGAAATGACTGCATGTTAATGAAATACACTTTATGAATTTTGAAGAGAACGTAATATATTTTAACACTTTTGCTGCAACATGGATTTGAAAATAAGGGTCTTCCTAAAGTTAAGTGGTGCAATGCACTCTCCATACTTCCTTTCTTTAACTTCATGTATTCTTCAAATAAAGGCTTGCCTGTATATTTAACATCTTTTTAATGTTAGTGCTGAGTTGAGTAAACAGCAGCCAAGAGCTGCTGTTGATCAGGGGGCCTCATGCGCCCCTGGCCCTACTTTGAGTATCACTGCCTAAGGGAACAGGAAATGCTATGACAGGAAGTAGTAGAAACAGAACATTCGCAGTGATTATCATGTGCCACTCAGTCACCCACGCCGACCTTCGTCAGAACAATCGATCCTAGACATAGGGATGAAGGCCTGGGTATGCAAGAACTTTTAACATAAGGAACATGTAACTTTCATCACACAAATTAATGTATTTATTACGTTTTGAGAATATTACACTGTGAACAATCGATGTCAAAATAGAATTGGCAAGTAAAACTGAAATATTTTTCTAAATCTATAAGAGATCGCCACCTCGACCAAAAAACTGAAAACAGAAAGTTGTCTATGAATTGACCCAAATATTACACTTTCTGCTCTGGAAATGTTTTCTTCTTCTCAGGTGAGTGTACCCTGCTGCTACTCAGAACCTCTTATGAACCAACGCACTAGCAATAAATATGGGATAACCAGTTGGTGAGTTATATACTCCAGCAACTGGCCAACACACAGATGTTGTGGGATTAGGTAATAATACTTATACAAAAGATATTTTTTTGCTGCAGAGCGAAGCTGACTATTTGCAAGAAGTAACTATTTATTGTTTCAGAGGAGAATATTTAGAAGGGACAGGTTACCCTTCCTGAAAATCGCATACAAAAGGTTTCAGTGCCCCAATTTCTCTCTCGTTTTAAACTTGTTTTGTTTCCTCTTTTTCCCATGTGGGAGAAAAGAACACAGACATTTTGGAAGCTGATAACTATATCTGATGGAGATGGGAACTCCAAGTGTTTTACCCTACCCTTTATTGGTGTAGCTAGTCCAATCGTGCAGGGCAGATGGAATAAACTATGTCTCAAAATTAAGTCATTGTCTATTTATTGTCAGGACATGCTTAGAGGAGGGACACACATGACGTTAAAATAAAGGAAACACCATATGAAATGCATTACTATTAGAATCCTGTGCTTTCCAACAAAAGATATAGGGCCACATGTATCAATCAATGTTGCCTTCGCAAATGGGCAATTTGCAGAATCGTCCCGTTTGCAAATGCCAAAAAAGGCTATTGACATGTATCAACCCCTATTTTGCTATTCTGTAACCTGTTATCGAATCGCAAAATGGGTTAGCTATTTTGTATTTGGAGGGGCGTGTTTAGGGCGTGCCTTCCAAATAGCGAATTGCAGCAGTATGTATGAATGTTTTGTGACAGTGAATGCATTCGCAAAACATTCGCAATTTACCACCAACTTCAAGTTGTTGATAACCCATTCAGCATTAAGAAAGGGTCCCCCCTTTGGGAATGGTGGCGAAAACATTTTTTAAGAAATGTTTCATTTTTGTTTTTTTAAACTCATCCCGTTTTCCTTTAAGGAAAATGGGCTGCATTTTAAAAAAATGATTGCTTTATTTAAAAGGAATCACAGACATGGTGTTCTCCTGACCCCAGCAGGATTTGAACAATAGAGGAGTGATTCTGTTAAGGAGTTCAGGGGAAGGAATCAAGATAGATGAATATAAACAAAATACCCCTGAAACCATAAATCGGACTATTACTTTGGCCTCATTAGTCCTTTTTATTATCTATGGGCTTTTATAGAGGTTCTATAATTGAGAGGTTCAGAGTAAATATGGACAAAAAATATACTCAATAGAGAACTTTCTTGAGAACTCAAACTTTATTCTTTGAGTCTTTCAAACTGAGCATAAAATTCATTCATTCATTCATTCATAATCTTTTATTCGGTTACCACTTGTTTTGCAACCATAAAAAGTACATAAAAATAACATTAAATATAGAAAAAGATTTCAGCAAAAAAATACAGCAAAAAATAAGACTACCCAATACATAACAAATCTAAAGTAAACTTTGTGGACATGAAAAGGATTAACCAAGAACATGACGGATCTTGATACAAGCTTTTAAAAAGGTAGCTATGCACTTTGCGGAATATTCTGAGTCCAGGAGCTGTAGAGACATAAATGCTGGGTAGCACGACCTTAGGCCAATTAAACGGAGGAGAGGTAAAATCCAGGTCTTTCGAGGTAACTTATAAATTTACAAAAGAAGATAATGTGGATTGTTGACTGGGTCGATACACCATCACACGGACAGTTCGTGATGGGATTCGACCAGCACTGTGTTTGGGAAAAAGAAACTAAACGAAAAAAAGAATAGAAACAAAATCTTGTCAGGAGATATTTCTCATGGTTGGACAGATAAAACGATAAGTACGGTTGCATGCCTTTAACGGTCTGAACTGTACAAATTTGAAAATTAGAGGGTTTTAAGATCTCAGTTGAGCCACGAAGTTCTCTTAGGTGACCTATACACATCCTCTTTAGCTCCTTTCTCGAGATATCCTCCATACTAAAGATATAGGGCCACATGCATCAATCAATGTTGCCTTCGCAAATGGGCAATTTGCAGAATCGTCCCGTTTGCAAATGCCAAAAAAGGCTATTGACATGTATCAACCCCTATTTTGCTATTCTGTAACCTGTTATCGAATCGCAAAATGGGTTAGCTATTTTGTATTTGGAGGGGCGTGTTTAGGGCGTGCCTTCCAAATAGCGAATTGCAGCAGTATGTATGAATGTTTTGTGACAGTGAATGCATTCGCAAAACATTCGCAATTTACCACCAACTTCAAATTGTTGATAACCCATTCAGCATTAAGAAAGGATCCCCCCTTTGGGAATGGTGGCGAAAACATTTTTTAAGAAATGTTTCATTTTTGTTTTTTTAAACTCATCCCGTTTTCCTTTAAGGAAAATGGGCTGCATTTTAAAAAAATTATTGCTTTATTTAAAAGGAATCACAGACATGGTGTTCTCCTGACCCCAGCAGGATTTGAACAATAGAGGAGTGATTCTGTTAAGGAGTTCAGGGGAAGGAATCAAGATAGATGAATATAAACAAAATACCCCTGAAACCATAAATCGGCCTATTACTTTGGCCTCATTAGTCCTTTTTATTATCTATGGGGTTTTATAGAGGTTCTATAATTGAGAGGTTCAGAGTAAATATGGACAAAAAATATACTCAATAGAGAACTTTCTTGAGAACTCAAACTTTATTCTTTGAGTCTTTCAAACTGAGCATAAAATTCATTCATTCATTCATTCATAATCTTTTATTCGGTTACCACTTGTTTTGCAACCATAAAAAGTTCATAAAAATAACATTAAATATAGAAAAAGATTTCAGCAAAAAAATACAGCAAAAAATAAGACTACCCAATACATAACAAATCTAAAGTAAAATATGTGGACATGAAAAGGATTAACCAAGAACATGACGGATCTTGATACAAGCTTTTAAAAAGGTAGCTATGCACTTTGCGAAATATTCTGAGTCCAGGAGCTGTAGAGACATAAATGCTGGGTAGCACGACCTTAGGCCAATTAAACGGAGGAGAGGTAAAATCCAGGTCTTTCGAGGTAACTTATAAAATTTACAAAAGAAGATAATGTGGATTGTTGACTGGGTGGATACACCATCACACGGACAGTTCGTGATGGGATTCGACCAGCACTGTGTTTGGGAAAAAGAAACTAAACGAAAAAAAGAATAGAAACGAAATCTTGTCAGGAGATATTTCTCATGGTTGGACAGATAAAACGATAAGTACGGTTGCATGCCTTTAACGGTCTGAACTGTACAAATTTGAAAATTAAAGGGTTTTAAGATCTCAGTTGAGCCACGAAGTTCTCTTAGGTGACCTATACACATCCTCTTTAGCTCCTTTCTCGAGATATCCTCCATATTAGGTGGGTCCTTGAAAAAGGAGCTGCGTCCAAGGTCTTTAAAGAAATTCCCCACATAAACTAGCCATGGAATCCTTTTCCAGTTTGTTAAATCCATACAGTCTCTAATCAGAGAACGTGTTAAATGGCACTCATCTTTTGTCCATATACGGTGCCATAAAAGAATTGGTTGGGTACGAATAGTATCGATGACATAGTCCATGCCTAACTCGTTATGGGATGCATAAGTCGGGGCGCTTTGTGGAAGCGCCAGCAAATACTTGACGAACCCATTCTCTATCGTCTGGATTGGATTGATTGGACCATAACCCCAAACTCCCGCGCCATAGGTGGCTACGCTGTGACACTTTGCGTAGTAGATCTTGAGCAGTTCCGTAGGAGCTGGTTTACCAAGTTTCCTGGAAAAGGAGACCAGGGCCGTTGTTGCTCGCTGGAAGAGAAGTTTTCTGCTAGCCGTGGCCTGTCGCCAGCTTAAGGTGTCATCCACCAGTATGCCTAGGTACGGGTAAACGGATGTTTTTTCCAGCCTTGTTTTTTCAACAAAAATTGGTTTGGGATTCTTGACCTTAGGGCCAATGTGCATAATAAAAGTCTTTTTTATGTTGACTTTGAGGCCAAGGGAGCCCATAAAAGAACAATATTTATTAAGTTGTTTTTGGAGTTGATTCAGTGTTCTTGCAAGGATGACCGAGTCATCTGCATATAGCAGTGTTGATATTGGGCGGTGATTAATCTGGGGTAGATCCTGGCTCCCTTCTAGCATGGCCGCTTCAAGGCCGTTGGTATAAAGATTGAACAGAAAGGGAGCCAGTACGCATCCCTGTCTAACCCCTTTTCTGATGGAAAAAGATGGGGAAAGATCGCCGTTAACCCCAAATCTGACACACGCCGTTGCATCGGAATAAAGTTCTCGAAGGAAAACAATGAGGGCTGAGTCCACCCCAGATCCCTAAGGATTGCCCAGAGTTTGGAGTGCAGGACGCAGTCAAAAGCTGCGCTGAGGTCTACGTACACGAGAAAGATGTTACCCCCTTTGGCTCCAGCATACTTCCCAATCAGAAGGGCAAGATTCAAGGCCTGCTCCACAGTCCCAAGACCCTTCTGGAAACCATATTGCAGGTCGGTCATGATGTTATTGGTATGGGCCCAGGCTTAGAGTCGTTCCAATACCACCCGACCCGCAACTTTACCCCTTGGAGTCCAGGAGGGAGATAGGCCTGTAACAGGCAGGATCGTTACGATTGCCCTTTTTAAAGATAGGGAGCAGAATGGATGTCGACCATGATTCTATCAACCCAATCTTTGTTGCTGCCGCCAAGACCTGGGTAAGGAGTGGGGACCACAATTCAAAGTTATGCAGAAAAAAGTCCAGCGGGACACCGTCAGGCCCAGGTGCCTTGCCGGATTTTGACGCTTTAAGGGCTTTGGTAGCCTCCGCGTGGTTGAAGTAGATGTTAATCGGGTAGCTATTGCACCCCGGTATACTTCCTTCATGCCAGTCTTCCCCAGAAGGGTCAAGTTGACAGTTCCCAAAGATTTTTGAAAAATGGGTGACCCATTCAGCTGCTGATACTGCAACGTCTAAATGCTGCCCCATCGTTGAGTCAGCCAGAAAGGGAGATCTAATAACACGCTAAAAGAGGACGCTGTCTTTGTTATGACAGCTGTCATGTAGCTGTGACCAAAGGTTTTGCTTAATTTCCCTCCTTCGTTCCACTCTGGCTAAGTTGTAAAGTTTCCTCAAGTTGGAAATTTCCAAAATATCCCTCGTAGTTCTGCGGAGGGCTGCCTTTAGATTAGAAAGAGCCTTACGGCACTTCGTGTTAAACCATCTTTCGGTAGTACACTTTTTATTTTTATGTTTGCCTATGAGCTCCTCTCTAATTACCGCCAAGAGCTTCTGGAAACTGGCCATGATTGTTTGGGGAGTGGAATCTAATGCTAAACAATCAAAAACCCAAGGTCTAGCTTTTGCGAGGACCCTCCCAGTGAGTACGGCTGGATCTATCTTTGCCCATTTAACAGTGTAACCATTCAGTTTATTCATAGTTAATGAATTTTGTGTTAGCAGAGTGGTGATGTTAGATTGTAAGGAAACATTTTTTGGTACAACTGTGACACTGATGGGGAAATGGTCACTACTTACATCAGTACTTTGGCCTCATTAGTCCTTTTTATTATTTATGGGCTTTTATAGAGGTTCTATAATTGAGAGGTTCAGAGTAAATATGGACAAAAAATATACTCAATAGAGAACTTTCTTGAGAACTCAAACTTTATTCTTTGAGTCTTTCAAACTGAGCATAAAATTGTGTCTGACCTCCACAGGGCCTCGAGTAAAATCTTAGTTCAGGACCCAATAAGGAAAGGTTCCAACAGTGATAAAGAATGTGTAGGACAAAAATTGTTCCTGAAAAAGAGAATATGTAAATACGTGTGTATGTTTCAGATGCTAACAAAATTGTATGTTGTTGTTTTTTGCACTGTTTGTACAGTATATATGTAAGTATTGTAATGATAGCTACATTTGCAACACAATTCTAAGGGTATGTTCAAAATATATTTGGTTTAAGGAACCCAAAAACAGATCAAAAACACACAAGAAATTGTTTAAAGCCCATAGTTAATAAAAAGGAGTAATGAGGCCAAAGTAATAGTCTGATTTATGGTTTCAACGGTATTTTGTTTATATTCTCCTGACCCCAGCAGGCCACCATCCTCGTGATTTTAGTGATCCTAGGGGTCACAAATTGCAACCTACCTCATTAATATTAATTAGGTAGGCTGATTTTTGAACCCCTACAAATCGCTAAATGAAAGAAACTCTTGGAGTGTCATACATTTGGAATAGCGATTACCTAATTGTGATTCGAAGAAAATCCCAATTATGGTAATCGCTATTCTAAATCTTGATACATGTGGCTCAAAGTCCCTTGGCAGGATCAGTGCCAAGGGGCAACAAAAATCAGAATGAATAAAAGTTGGCATTGTTCACCATTCCTCGTATATAGATTAGAAATGTATGCAAGATGCATATCTGTAAGAGATCACAGTTATTGAACTAGCTAATTCAACCCTTAGCCAGTGCAAAAACCAGAATGGACGTACAGTTGGAACGCTAAAAATCAAGGTACTAGAAGAAAAGCCACGTCTGCTACCAATCTGTGTGCAGAGCTGATAAAAAGCAAACATTACTGAAAAACGATATCAAGAAAGTGATTGTACATCACATTAAAATATCGAATGACAAAATATCGATCTGCAAAAATGTAGAGTGTGGAATGTTTAGTGTGGCCACTCAATGACTGTCCTAATAGAAGGAACTGGCAAAAGGCAAAACATCAGCATAGAGAGGCAAGAGAGACAGCACCACACCTCAGAAAGTTTGAGCGCGCAGAGAGGGAGTACATAAAAGATGGCACAGAGGCACATGGAGAAGCTAACTCATTCTGAAAAAATATTTGCCACATTTTAGAAAGTCACCTGATATCTGCAGTCAAACACTTGGAAACCAGACACAGCTTTGCAGGTGATTTGGTAGGGATGATAGCAAATAGGAAGAGTGTACTCTAGCGGAGGAGGAAGTGAATTCTCCCACAAAAACAATATGTCTCACCTTTGGGGACAGTAGGCTTTGCCTGTGATTCCAACCATGCTTGATGCTATGCAGAATGGCTAACAAAAGAGAAAAAAGCTTATGACATGGCCAGCTGCGCTATTTTGCAGGCACATGCAACAAGCATGATTGGTAAAGAAAATGAAAAAGAAAATAGGCCAAGAAAGTGGGGGAAGAAATGTGGGAGGGGAAAGCAACACAGAGGGCAGGAGGGCAAAGAACATTGGGGGCAGGCGCAAACAACACAGGGCATGGTTTGGGGTAAGCAACACAGAGGGACAGGTGGGAGGAAGCAACAAGAAGGACACACCTGGGGAACGCAACATGGTCTAGGGGAGAAGCAAACAAAGAGAGATAGCAAAGTGGAGCAGAAGTGAGAAAGTAACTCAGGGCAGGGAACAAGCAATGTGGGAAAATGCATCACAGAAGGGCAAGGAGAAGCATACAAGCAGAAAAAGAGCAACAATGAGCATGGCAGGGGGCTAAAGTATACAAAGGGGACAGCTGTAAAACACAAGCACTCTTGTGGAGTGCAGTGAAAGTAATGCATCCATACGCCAGGGGGCAGGATAAACACAAGAAAGGGAAGTAAGGCTAACACAATCTAATGAATAAGAAGCAAGCAAATGTTATGTTATAAGTTATGTTATGTTATAAAAAGTTTTATAAAGCGCTCGATTACTCAGGAGTATCCTGGCGCGGTAAAGTATGGAGGGGCAGAGAGCGTAAATGTAGGCAGAGGATGTGAGGGGGAATAAAATTATTATATTAAAAAGATGGGTTTTTAAGGCTTTTTTAAAAAGGGCAATGTACTGCATAGCACGAAGGTGAAGGGGAAGTGCGTTCCAAGCTCTGGCCACTGTTACAGAAATAGACTGACCCCCCAGCCGAGCACGCTGGAATCGGGGAAGGACCATCCGACACTGGTTAGCCGATCTAAGGCAGCATTTGGGGATATACATTGGAAACCGTTTTCTCAGATACAATGGCCCTTGCTCGTGTGTCGCTCTGAAAGAGAGAACCAGGGATTTAAATAAAATCTGCTGTGCCACCGGCAGCCAATGTAGACTATGCAAATGATGGCGGACGCTAGACCTCCTGGGGATGTTAAAAAGGAGTCTAGCTACCGCGTTCGGAATAACCTGAAGGCGTTTAATCAGGTAGGTTGGAATACCACTAAACAGAGCATTAGCATAGTCTAACCGAGATAAAATAAGGGCACATGACACCGTCTCTTTAGCTTCCCTCGGAAGTAAAGGGAAACATCTGCGCAATGCTTTCAAAGCGCCAAAACAGACACCTGTTAATTTTTTTATATGGTTTCAAGTTTGAGATTTTCACTAAACCAAACACCCCGTTTTTTTGCCAGGCCACCCATGGATTTAGGGCAGGGAGCGTCTGGTGGCCATAAGAGATCTCTAAAGTTACTAGGGAAAGCACCATATAAGAGGACTTCAGATTTTTCCTCATTGCACTTCAATTGGGCAAGGGCAGGCCAACAAAATACTGAAGAGAGACAGAGCTGAACAGCTGACGTATCCAGATTGTCGCCTGGCCAGGTAAACAGAAGCTGGGTGTCGTCAGCATAGGCAATTATTTTTGCCCCTAATTGCTCTGCCAAGTAGATCAGAGGGGTCAGATAAACATTGAATAACAGGAGACTGAGGGTAGACCCCTGTGGCACCCCAGTGGAAAGTATCCTAGACGAGGACACATGAGGCGGTAACCAAACCTGCTGTGTCCGATTATTTAGAAATGACTTCAGCCACTCTAGAGCGGAGCCAGTAATGCCAATAGCAGACAGCCTGGCAAGGAGAAGCTCATGGGGCACCGTATCGAAGGCGGCAGAGAGATCCAACAAAATCAGGACCGAGTGACTATAAATTCAATCAATGGTAAGCCATGGGTGGGCTCTATGTCCCCTGTAAGGAAGCAACCCACCTCATGACAGAACCTCAACTTATTAAAGAATTTGACCACAAGTTAGCCTTTTTTCTGCCTACTGAAGCTAACCTAGCTGTTGGGGAGTCCACCCTCCCAAGAATATTTTTAAACACTGGGGCAAACAGGTCAATAAAAAGCACATTTCCTAAATAAATTATTTAAAAGTGTGGGTTTTACATGCTCTTCTGATGCAGCAATCATGAACTTTTATAGGTTTATATGGCGTTCCTGACATGTATGACCTTCACTAGTGATATTTAAGGAGGAAAAGGGTCCCTTCCGAATCTAAACATATTCGTTTAGAATGGTGTCAATACAGAATATTTTTCAGTCATGCTTCAATGAGAACTGGCTAAAAATCCATGTGCTGTACAGTAACTTTAAATAATCTTGGTATGAAATTAGCCATGGCCTTCTATTATTCTTTAAATATCTAAATCAAATATTTCTTTTGCTTACATTCCTCCTACCTGTATTTTCTACATCATCTCCTTCCAACTAGATTTTCAGTCAATGTTCTCAACTGGGAATGGTATAAAAATACAAAGCTCTTCACTTCTCCTAATATTAATTGACAGGACGCCTCAATTCATGCAGAACTCATATAAGCTTAGATGGGACTGCCGCTCAGGTTACAGATACCTTAGACATTAACGCAGTGGATGTGTCCCTAAGGTAATTCCAATTGCTCTGATCTTGTAAAGCAGTACTTATGCTTCAAATGCCCACAATATGCAAACGATGCCCATTTAATTCCACAGCCACCGTAAAGCCTAGCATGCCCACAGTGTGCGAAGGAGTCCATCCTAATGACTAGAATGTCCCGATAGGTGCTGCACTATGCCATAATCACCATAATGCCCATCACAATGTTTACCTATGCCACTGACAGCTCACTCACCATTTTACCTCTAATCTCCACTTTTCTTTCATTCAAACACCTCAGTTTCTTACTTTCTGCCATAAGTTTCCTCCTCTTTTAGGGTGTTTCCTATTTCCTATTTGTCATTTTCCCTTCATATTTTACTTACCCTTCCACCTACTCATCAACCTTCTTATTCTTTCACTTAATCGCCAAACTCGACCTATCCCATCTCACTTCATCTTTTTCACATCCTCATGTGTGGCCCCTATCTTTAGTTCTCTTTTGTTCTGCATTTCTTTTTTTCCTTTCTGTTTTCTGTTTCCTTTCTTCTTGTCTCTTTTCTTGCTTTCATCCCTTTACTTTTATTTTTTGATTCCCTCTTGCTTACACTTTCATCTTAAAACGTTTAACTTTAATTTTTTTTATTTCTCCATTAATTTTAGTATGTTTCTTCATTCCATCTGCTTCTCTTTGCATCATCACCTTTCGCTCCTACCCATTTTTATATCCCCCGTGTTTCTCTCTTGCTTGGATTTGTGTTTGTTCTCACATTTATGTTTTTCTTCTTCTATTTTTCCTTTTTAAAAATATTTTCTGCTGTTGTTTGATTCTTTCCTTCTATCTAAACTCGCTTCCTCAATTATTTCTTTGTAACATTTTCTTCTCATATTTGTCTTTCCTTATTTCAACCATCCTTTCTTCCTTTCTACCTCTGTTTGCGTCTTTCTTTTTTCTTTCTTTCCTCCAACTTCCTCCTTTTAACTTCTCCATTGAGTTTGCTCCTTTTCTTCACCTTTCTTTCTTTTTCTTTTCTTCAGTCTTCCTTTCTCTTTTCTTTCGCTTGTTCTTTATTCTCTCCTTTCTTTCGTTCTTTCTGTTTCTTCCCTCTCATGTTTTTTCTTTCTTGTTTTCTCTCTTTCTTCTTTTCTGGTGTTCTTCCTTTTTTAATTATTTCCTGTACCTCCCATTATTTCTCCAGTTTCTTCACATTTGTAAATGTGTTTGTATTTATATAGCGCACTTCTACCCAGAGGTCTCGTAGCACTGTATTCATACCGCTGTGTAACCCATCCTGGCTTTCCTGTGAAATGTCCACTCCTGGGCACCCCCAAGGTGAAGCCAGGCATCCAAGCGCTGCTCGGCCCGATGTGGAGATTAAGCAAGCTATTGCCCAGAGTCACAGAGTGGGACCCATGATTAGACTAGGCACCGTGGCGAGAATTATCAGGTCCAGGGAAATTGAGTCCAAGAGCCACCGAGGCGGGAATTGAACCCTGGTCCCGGGCCAGACCTCTGCATCAGGGTCTGCCGCTCTAACCATTGAGCCACGCTTCTCCACATTGTGAAATATGTTTGTGATGAGACAACCTGTAATATTTTT
Source organism: Lissotriton helveticus (assembly GCF_964261635.1). NCBI lineage: Eukaryota > Metazoa > Chordata > Amphibia > Caudata > Salamandridae > Lissotriton > Lissotriton helveticus. The sequence goes on from NC_136068.1 coordinate 692,563,695, forward strand.
ATTCCTGCTTAGTTACTTAAAGCATTGCATATTTTAAATACAAACAGTAAAAACAAATAGAAAGTGACAGTGAATAATAGCTTGGGTAAAAACACTAAAATCAGGTAGTATCAGTAATGTTCAGAAACTAAACCGACATGGTGAATACCTTCCCGTCCGTTGGCTAGTAATTGCAGCACCACTTGTTTTTCTACTCAGATATTTATTTCATAATTTTATTCTATTGCAAAAAAAATCTGATCAACCGTTTGTTCAAAATGGGCCCGTTAGGATTTGATGCACATCTAACAGCTAGCCGCATGTTCAAAAACTCCTTTTTGGTTGAACAGTTACCCAGTCTTTCCCTGCAGAGGTCTGGGCAATGAAAGTTAAATGAGCTAAAGAGATATCTGCTTTGTTGCATAAACTGCATCACTTGTTTTATCTTTCATTTGGTCTTCTTGAAAACTGAGGGGCAGTTTTACAAGTTCCTTGCACCTCTTTTGCACCGCCGTTGCATCACTGACACCATGCTGCGACGGAATTACAATGTGGCGCATCTAGGGAGATGCGTCACGTTGTAAAGCCTGCGCCACATGAAACCTGTGTTAGCTTTCATGTGGACGTTCCAGCGCAGGGTGGGTTTTCCGTCACAGGAACGCCTCTGAAAAGTGACGCAGTCACTTTTCCGACGCTGCTGCGTCAAAACCTTAGGCCTGCTTGAAGCAGGCGTAAGGCTTGACGCACCATGTTGCAGATTGGCTGGGTTGGAACAGTGCTGGAGTTGCCTCACACCTGCGACATGACTCCAGCACTGCGCCAACCTTACGCCAGCAGATGCGACACGCATCTGTATTTCCCTGCACCATGGCACGCCGCATTGTAAATGCGATACAAAAGGGGATGATGGACGGAGGGTTTGAGCAAATCAAACACTCACCCCCAGTCAACTGATCTGGGTTTAATCCATCACCATTCTTTAGCCCACTCAGCCACCCCATTTCAGACATGGCCATATGCAAATCAGTCTGACCCTGTGCCTCATGGGAACAGTCCAGCCCGAACTGCCAAGCCATGTCTTCCATGGACCGGAAACAAGCATCCTGGGACCGGTTTCGGATTCATAATCCTCATCAGCCAGGCTATCTTTTTTGTATCGCTTTGTTCGCCCTAAGTGTGGCAGGGTATGTTCAGACGTGAGTCCCTTGTTCACTTGGCCACTGGATTCAAGATAGCCTGGCTGATGAGGATTATGAATCCGAAACCGGTCCCTGGATGCTTGTTTCCGGTCCAAGGAAGACATGGCTTGGCAGTTCGGGCTGGACTGTTCCCATAAGGCACAGGGTCAGACTGATTTGCATATAGCCATGTCTGAACCGGGGTGGCTGAGTGAACTAAAGAATGGTGATGGATTAAACCCAGATCAGTTGACTGGGGGTGAGTGTTTGATTTGTTCAAACGCTCCGTCCATCATCCCCTTTTGTATCGCTTTGTTCGCCCTAAGTGTGGCAGGGTATACTCAGACGTGAGTCCCTTGTTCACTTGGCCACTGGATTCAAGATAGCCTGGCTGATGAGGATTATGAATCCGAAACCGGTCCCTGGATGCTTGTTTCCGGTCCAAGGAAGACATGGCTTGGCAGTTCGGGCTGGACTGTTCCCATAAGGCACAGGGTCAGACTGATTTGCATATAGCCATGTCTGAACCGGGGTGGCTGAGTGAACTAAAGAATGGTGATGGATTAAACCCAGATCAGTTGACTGGGGGTGAGTGTTTGATTTGTTCAAACGCTCCGTCCATCATCCCCTTTTGTATCGCTTTGTTCGCCCTAAGTGTGGCAGGGTATACTCAGACGTGAGTCCCTTGTTCACTTGGCCACTGGATTCAAGATAGCCTGGCTGATGAGGATTATGAATCCGAAACCGGTCCCAGGATGCTTGTTTCCGGTCCAAGGAAGACATGGCTTGGCAGTTCGGGCTGGACTGTTCCCATAAGGCACAGGGTCAGACTGATTTGCATATAGCCATGTCTGAACTGGGGTAGCTGAGTGAACTAAAGAATGGTGATGGATTAAACCCAGATCAGTTGACTGGGGGTGAGTGTTTGATTTGTTCAAACGCTCCGTCCATCATCCCCTTTTGTATCGCTTTGTTCGCCCTAAGTGTGGCAGGGTATGCTCAGACGTGAGTCCCTTGTTCACTTGGCCACTGGATTCAAGATAGCCTGGCTGATGAGGATTATGAATCCGAAACCAGTCCCAGGATGCTTGTTTCTGGTCCAAGGAAGACATGGCTTGGCAGTTCGGGCTGGACTGTTCCCATAAGGCACAGGGTCAGACTGATTTGCATATAGCCATGTCTGAACTGGGGTGGCTGAGTGAACTAAAGAATGATGATGGATTAAACCCAGATCAGTTGACTGGGGGTGAGTGTTTGATTTGTTCAAACGCTCCGTCCATCATCCCCTTTTGTATCGCTTTGTTCGCCCTAAGTGTGGCAGGGTATGCTCAGATGTGAGTCCCTTGTTCACTTGGCCACTGGATTCAAGATAGCCTGGCTGATGAGGATTATGAATCCGAAACCGGTCCCAGGATGCTCGTTTCCGGTCCAAGGAAGACATGGCTTGGCAGTGCGGGCTGGATTGTTCCCATAAGGCACAGGGTCAGACTGATTTGCATATAGCCATGTCTGAACTGGGGTGGCTGAGTGAACTAAAGAATGGTGATGGATTAAACCCAGATCAGTTGACTGGGGGTGAGTGTTTGATTTGTTCAAACGCTCCGTCCATCATCCCCTTTTGTATCGCTTTGTTCGCCCTAAGTGTGGCAGGGTATGCTCAGACGTGAGTCCCTTGTTCACTTGGCCACTGGATTCAAGATAGCCTGGCTGATGAGGATTATGAATCCGAAACCGGTCACAGGATGCTTGTTTCCGGTCCAAGGAAGACATGGCTTGGCAGTTCGGGATGGACTGTTCCCATAAGGCACAGGGTCAGACTGATTTGCTTATAGCCATGTCTGAACTGGGGTGGCTGAGTGAACTAAAGAATGGTGAAGGATTAAACCCAGATCAGTTGACTGGGGGTGAGTGTTTGATTTGTTCAAACGCTCCGTCCATCATCCCCTTTTGTATCGCATTGTAAATGCGGCGCATCCGTGGTGGTGCAAGGATTGTAATGCGTGTCGCAAGTTTCATGGCACATTCCTGCTGATATGCAGGAATGCGCCAGGAATTGTAAATCTGCCCCTCAGCAGGAGTCAGCAAATAACCTAACCAATATTGCATAAATGCATGATATTGACGCGAGTATCCCACTGAAAATATGGTTGGCTAGGCAATGCCATAAAAACTATTTACCACCATCAATAGGTTAGACTGTTTAGTTAATATCAGTTGGTCTTGCAAGCGTGACAGTATTCTCGTATTCCTGTTCATATATTTCTTAAAAACGTGTAAAGTGACCGGCGCATTCCCCAGCTCTCGCACTCCCAAGTTTGTCAATGCTCTTTGCCTGTATAGACAAGCAGGAGTGTCGGGGTGCTTCTGTATCTTCAGCTCGGCCCAGGGCATACATTTATTGAATCGACTTTTGTTGGTGTAAGTATATAACAGAAAATTAAAATGGCCCCCGTGCCTTGTGATGACCACACCTGCACGAGGGAGGCTGTCTTTGGCAGACGAAATAGCGATTTATACGCTTTTGTCACAATTTTGTCTTATAGAGGTGCTCCTCTTCCTCGCCAGGCTGAGGCTTCCATAACTAATGGTTGATAAAAGGTTTGCATCAACAACTTTCAATATTGGATCTAATAAACGGACCTTTAGCGTTAAGCATGGCGAAATAAATGCTGATAGTAATGCACAGGCCTTTTCTTTTTTATGTTTGAAAAGCTTTTTTGAATAAACAAAGAAGTAGGCAAAAATACCAGCAATAGATTTGAATACTGAAACATAATTATACCAAGATATATGGCTAGTACAATAAAAGAAATAAAAGCTATTTTAAGGTTTTATATGGAAAAGGGATGGGAAGAATTGAAGGGAAGGAAGGAGGAGGGGAGGGGGAAATAATGACATATTAATATAAAAGAAGAATGGATATTACATTGCATAACACAACGAAATGAGAACAAGCCATTGGTCAATTAACAACGTATATCAACTTATCTATCTTGGATGATAAGGAAAGAGAACAGAGAGAAGGTATTCAAGGAGGTTTAACATTTTCAAAATTAAGGGAGGAATTATGTTTAAAAACAATCTGATCCAAATAAGCTGAAAGGGGTAACCAAAAAAGGTCTATGTTAAGTGTTGGTTTACAGGAGGAGGAGAAGGCAACATCAAGTCTATGAAAGTGGCAAAGGCTATTCCACCAGTGTTGTGTAGAAAGATTAGTGAGAGTTTTATAATTGAGGGTAATGTACTGAAAGGCTAGAGCGAGCATGAGATCAAAAAGACCATGATTATGAGAGGGTGTAGATAAAGAGTCAAAGCTTCCAGTAAACAACAGGGGTATTGAATAAGAGATAGAGAGGATAAATATGCAAGAGATATAGAAACAAACCGATCTCCAAAAATTGGAAACCGACGAACAGAGAAAAAGAAGATGCATAAGGTTAGCATCAGAAGAACCACAAGTCCAACATTTAGAATCTGAATCAGGAAAAAAGCGGGCAAGAGAGACAGGCGTGAGATAAAGCCTATGATAGAGAAAAACATAGATTGAGTAAGAGAGGCAGAGCGAGAGATTTTCAAAGATCGAGACCAGAGTTTGTCCCAGAAGCAGATAGTCCATTCACATCCCAGATCAGACTCCCAGGAAAGTTCCAATTTCGATTTAACTCAATCTGGATTGGGGGCTAAATAATATTTATATATAAGAGAAGCTTTGGGTAAGGAGAGGAGAAGTCTAAGAAGAGAGTTTTGGGCTTCAGTAGGAGATGAGGGGGAAGAGAGTAGTACACATCTAGAATAATTGCCAGAAGAGTGGTAAACTTCTGTAAGAAGGAACAAGGACAGTGGAATAAGGCTTTAAATTCGGGAAAAGAACATGGCGAAAGGCCATTGAAAAGATGTTTAACCCAAATGATTTTTTTGCCCTCCAAGAATTCCAGAAGAAGGACCTGTTACTAAGAAGAATAAGAGAATTATGCCAAATAGGAGAGTCCAAGAAGTCATCACGAGAAAGGGGATTAGGTAAAGCTAAAGGCTTCAGAAGGGAACAAGTGTGTCCAAACAGGGGGAAGGATGTATGAGAAGTTTTGGCGGAAAAAGCTATTACTTCCTTGAGAGAGAATGATAATAATAAAGTTTGCTCAATGGATAGCCAAAGAGGAGGAAAAGGAGAATGCTCAGATACGAGCCATTCCGAAGCTTGATGAAGAGAAAAGGATTTATGTTAAAGACGAAAATCTGGAAAATTCACACCACCAATAGATTTGGTCTTACGAAGAGAAGAAAGGGCAATTGTAGCTGTTTTATTCTTCCAAAGAAATTTAGAAAGACAAGAATCATTACGTTTCATGTAAATGGCGGGAATGTGGACGGGAATCATAGAGAGAATATAAATTAAAATAGGAGCAATCATCATTTTAATTAAATCTAATCGACTCCACCAAGAAAGAAAAAGGGTATTCCAGGAAGAGAGTAATTTATCAATACGAGACAGAACAGCAATTATGTTTAACTTAATCGAAGAAGCAATAGAGTTGGAAAACCATATACCTAAATATTTAATTTTTGAAGCATTCCAGGCAAAACCGGTGGACGAAAAAGAATGTGGAAGACAAAATTTAGTAAGGGGAAGGATTTCTGTTTTGTCCGAGTTAATCTTGTAACCAGAGACCTTGGAAAAGGAGTCAAATTCATGAAGCAAAGGAGAGACAGAGGTGTCAAGTTTAGAAATAAATAAAAGAATATCGTCCACATATGTGGAAAGTTTAAGTTGCTGGTCCCCAAAAGAAAAACCATAAATAGAGTCATTGTGACGCATAGAAGACAAAAATGGTTCAAGAGCTAGGGCAAAAAGAAGAGGGGATAAAGGGCATCTTTGACGAACTCTGCATTGAAGAGGGAATTAGGATGAAATAGAACCGTTAACTAATACTGAGGCCCTGGGGCAGAATACAAAAGAGAGATACATTAAATTAATTTGGGACCAAACCCATGCCACTGTAGCAAGGCAAATAAGAAGGACCAGTCCACTCTATCAAAAGCCTTCTCGGCATCAACTGATATGGCCCCTAGAGAAGTAGAGATAGAGGGAAGTTTGTTTAGGACATTACGAAAAAGTCGAGAATTATCAGAGATGTGCCTACCTTTGAGAAACCCACACTGTTCTTTCCCAATAAGGTGGGGCATGAGCGGATCTAGACGTAGAGCAAGCAGTTTAGCAAACATCTTATAATCAACATTTACTAAAGATATTGGGCGATAATTCTTGCAATGTTTAGGATCTTGACCCTCTTTATGAATTAAACAAAGTGTTGCCTCCTGAAAGGTACCTTCCATCCTACCAGCTAAAAAAAGGAATAAAAAAGTGCTAAAAGTTTCGGAAGTAAAAGATCTGACAAGTGCAAATAAAATTCAACAGAAAAGCCATCTGGGCCAGGAGTCTTCCCTTTAGTGAGAGAATTTAGGGTGTTGGATAGTTCTGTAAGGGACAAGTCCGATTCAAGAGCAAGAATATTAAGATGGGATGAAGGGGGGGGATTTTCTCAAGATATTCCTGAATGCTAGAAGAAGAAGGAGGAGTTTCAGGAGTATAAAGATTTTGATAGAAGAGTTTGAATTCATTAAGTATTTCTTGATCTTTGTGTAAAAGAGAGGCGTTGGAAGAAAATACAGCATCTATGAGGGTGCGGTCTCTATGTGTTTTGAGATAGTTTGCCAAAAGCTTCCCTGCTTTGTTAGGACCACCATAATCGCGGGCGCTACTACGTAAAAGCAGAGAGGACGTATTATCAGTAGTGGTTTTATTAAAAGCGAGTTTAGCTCGGATGAGCTCTGGTAAAACAGAATGTTTCGAGGAGGTGTAAAACTTGTGTTCTAAAAGCCTAATATGTGCCAAGGTGGTTTTACGTTGCTGAAGAAAGCGTTTATTCTTTTTTGAGACAAAATCAATGATAAAGCCTCTTGCAGTAGCCTTAAAGGAGTCCCATAAGACATGTGGTGATGAGTTGGTGTACAATTAAGATCAAAGAATTCAGTTACAAATGAGCGAAAGGAAGAGGAGTAGAGAGGATCTAAGAGGAGAGAGTTATTACATCGCCAACGAGAGGATTTGGGATGTGGAGGGAGCAAATCCAGATCAGTTACTATTGGGGCATGGTCAGAGATGACAATAGGTTCTATAGAGGAAGAGAGGAGATTTTGGGATAAGGATTGAGAAAGAAAGATATAGTCCAGGCGAGAAAGAGAAGCGTGAGGGGGAGAGAAAAAAGAGAAGTCCAAAGAGTCAGGGTGAGAGAGTCTCCAAGAATCAATGAGATGTGCTTGAGAAATGGTATCAAGAAAATGTTTGTGAGTCTTACTGGAAGTAAAACAAAATTGAGACTGATGATCAAGAAATGGGTCTATAACTTGGTTGCAGTCGCCTCCTAATATGAAAAAGTCATCCTGAAATTTGACAAATTTTTGCGTGCTAACAGGCCAAAAGGAACAGTCAGGATGTGTAGGACCATAAACATTAAAAACGGTTAAAGGAACATTATTAATTAACAATTTAACTAGTAACCATCTACCTTCAGTATCAATTTCTTGAGATAAGACCTTGCAGTTCAATTTCTTATGACATAGAGTAATGACACAATTTTTTTTATTAGAAGAAGGAAAGAATAATACTGTGAGGTGGGTCTCTTTCAAAAGTACTAGATCAGGGTTATAAGAGGCGAGGTGCGAAAGGATTCTCTGTCTCTTAATAGAGTTATTAAAACCTTTCAGATTCCAGGAAAAAACTCTGAATGTAAAAACAGTAAAGCTTTATGTAGAACCAAATATCCATTAATAGAAAAATTAAAGAAGAAATAGAAACAGAATAGGGAATGAAAAATAGGGAATGGAAATTAGGGGAGAAAAAGGGAAGATAGGAAGCAAAGGAGAGAGATAAGAAGAGACAGTACCTATCCATAAAGGACGACTGAGAAGAACATACCTGAGGGGAATGGGAACAAAAGGAAGCTGGGGCAATGGCAAAGAACGGAAGACGGGCTCGAATCAGGGAGTCCAAACCACACCAGAACACATGAAAGAGTGCAGATGGATCAAACAACTATACACATGACAAAACGAACCTGAAGGAAGATAAAAAAGGGAATTAAGAGGGTATGAAAATAATAAAGAATAACTGGAGAACATATGTCAAAGTGAACTGAGCACAAACAAAAATATGAAGTATAGAAATGGCAAGTAGAATAATAGTCGAGAAGAAAATAACAAAAAATAATGTCATGTGAAACAATAGGAGAGGAAGGACAGCCAATATAACATGAGAAAAGGAAACGAGGATATAAACAAGTTTGAATGTGATATATATAATATAACAACAGTGATAAATAATAGGAATAAGAATATAAACATGTCAATCCATATAACAAACAGGGAAAGCTGAACAGGGAACAAATATAAATAAGGACAAAGATGACTCATATATTAATATTGCGACAACACTGCGAGTCCTGATAGTATGAGTAGAACATATCATCCCGTAGGAGGATTAGTGATATCCATGTTGGCCGAAGAATTAGAATGGATAAACTTCTTGAGTTCTGCAGGATCTTCAAAGGATAAGGTTTGATTCTGAAAAGTAACTTTAAAGATGCTGGGATGAAAAAGTCCATAGCGAGCACCCATTGAGCGAAGAGGAGGACGAAGATTAAGAAACTCTTTTTGTCTGGCCACTGTAACATTGGAGACATCCTGAGAGAGAAAGGCTCTCTGACCTAGCCAAGAAATTTGTCATTTGGCTCTAGTTGCAGAAAGAACAGAGAGCAGGTCAGTGAATTTCAGGAAGAGAATAATGACACCTGGAGTTTGACCGAGGGTGAAGAGAGTGAAGGACGTGGACCAAGTCTATGGGCTCTCTGAATGTTCAGCATTGTTGAGGGAGGCATCTCAAGTAATTTTGGGAGAAAGGAAGAGAAAAAGGTGACAGGGTCTTCTCCTTCCAAAGATTCCGGCAAACCATATATACGTAAATTATTCCTTCTATTGCGATTTTCCAAGTCCTCAGTGTGTTGTTTAAACTTGCAGACTTCCTTTTCAAGAGAGGAAAGTCTTTGAGAATCATCCTGGATCGATGACAGTTGTTGCTCCATTGTAGAGACTCTGTTCTACATTGAGGACCATTTTTCTTCCAGTAATTGCATCTTACTGTTTGTTTCTTCCACAAACGGGTGTAAGGCGTGAATTTCCTCCAATAACAATTCCAAGGAAATGGTAGGAGATGGTTTGTCAGGAGATGGAGGGTCCTGTTTCAGTCTTTTAGGAGTGGAATTAGGAGGAGACAATTTATGAAGTGTCAATTGCAACGCTTGGGAGCGAGCAGAAGACACTCCAGTCATACCTTTAGAAGAAGGAGTCTCCGGTGTAAACGTCACAGACTGTGAAGGTGACGATGTGGAGAAATTTTTAGGGACAAAAACAAACTGTGGTTTGCGTATCCTGCCAAATGCCAAATCAATAAGAGAAGCTCTGCATTGAGTAAAGATTATCACGAAAGAGAATGAGAAACCATAGCAAACCTAGGTGATGATGTCAAAAATAAAAAGGAGAAATAACCTGATCTCACATTGATGAGATGGAGTAAAAGCACAGCTCTGGTAGGAACTTTACTGAATGCATCCAGTTAGATAAATGATGCTGAGAAGCATTTCAGGAAGAGAAAAACATTCAGATATCAATGCAACATTGTGGGAGGATGGATGACTCCAGCAGGCGTTGCACTAGGGAAATGTTAAAAAAATGTTCAGTAAAGCAGGATGATATGTAGAAACTCTGAGGAGTGTGACAGCAACAGAAATTGTATGAAGCAAATCATTCAGTAGAAAAAGGGAGCTTACTTTGGTATTAATGTCTTGAAGAGAGACATGCTGCAGTTGCAAGCGAATCTGTAACGCATCTATCGAGAGGAAAAGCTGAGGTTTACAAACGCTTCATGCAGGACTGACAGGGACGACAGCGCAACCTCAAAATGGCGGCCGCTCGATGAAAATTTGCAAATGAAGGGAAAGATGAGAAGCGCAACGCGACTTACACTCTGAAGCCCCTCATCAAACTCACGGCATGTTCTGGTTCCTGAATTGGTGAAGACCGTCAATAAAGAGTGCGAATAAACGCACTCGCAGCTCGAAGAGCGTCTCGGTGTGTCGGAGCTCCGAGTTCAGGCAGCCATCACGAGCGGTGCCGAAACCGCGCCCCCCTCACACGGGCATTTTCTTGAATGTACACATAGAACGATGCTTTACAGTCGATAATTTATCCTAAATATTTGTATTCCCTGGTCCCTTCAATGAGCATGTTGTTTAGGAACCAAGACAAACTTTACTTGAACCACTGTTTTAATACCCTAACCTATATAAACCAAACATTGTTATTGTAAATATTAGATAATGCCATTGTTTATTATAATTGTATAAGCATTTTAAGCTTTCTTTAATCTTTGTGGTGCGTTTTCCAAATAGAGTATATTTTTATTATTTTGTAAGCCCATTCATTTAGGCTGACCACACATATATTTAATAAGCATACCATTTGAAAATTCATGTTATCTGATGCCTACTTTGCCTTTATTTCCTTTCTCTCTCACTTGATCTTATATGTACCTGCTGTTCTCTCTTTTTTTCACCTCAGTTTCAAGATTTCTCTGTTTCCACCACTGTCTTTGCTTCTTTAGTTAGACATCGGGCCACAATCTCTGTCCAACTGTATTTCTGGACCTGATTTGTGGATGGCCCAAGCAAGCCTCTTCCAAACTTCCCTTTAATTGAATGTTGGGAAAAATAATTATATCCATTAATTTTCAAGATGAAAACTCATTCATTTTTTTATTTGTTTGACCATAGATTTTGCCACTTCTTCTTCTTGGAAGTGGTGTTGGGCTTCCAAGGGTCCCAATAACTTTCCCTTAATATGCATGTAACAGAAGTCAAAAGTACTCAAGAGGTCTCATCCATTTGTCCTCTCTCTTCTCACATCACTATGATCCACCCTTTAAAAAACATAATCCTTAGAGGTGGCCAGCAAGTCTTTCTGCCACTCATGAAAAACCCTTTATCAAGCGTACAACTGTTTTTTGATAGTGCTTATTCGGCTGTGCATAAGCAAGTTATGTTCTTTCTTACTGCTGCATACCTGAGTGTGCTTTATGCTCATGTGCTGAGTTGGGGGGAGGAGACAGGGTTAGTGTTCTTGGGTGTGCCATGTTGATGCTAGTTTGAGGCGGCAGTGTCTGTTTCAGGCAATGCTCAGTGGTGCACGTGCACATCAGAAACTAGGAAAGAACATGGATTCTTAGCTTGATGACAATTTGTTGCTATGAAACATATGTAAACTGAACCACTGCTTTAGCAGGGTTACTACCGAGACAGCATTTATAGAAAAGAATGTTTAGTTAGAGTAAATAGGCCACAAATTGACATTATGGGGGCTTAGCCTACTTTCACTGACGTCCATTTTAAAGCTTCCGAAGAAAAGGTGTTGCCTTAATTTTCTATGAATAGGTTTTCACGTTCACTTCTCTGGATGGTGTTTCTTTTCTTCTCAGAAAAAAATTAAATTAAGATCCTTTTCATGGTGCTTAGAAGTTACAAATAAAATGTATTGATTTATTTCTCAAGAAGGAAGACATATAACAGGAGATGTGCCCAGTATGTAACATTTTCAAGTCTTGCTGCTAGGCCCCACTTGTGCTTCACTTATTTTCTAAATGGCTTATTGTGCTTTTTTTCCTTTAATAGTGAAATGGCATTTCCCTTGTTAGGGAGTGGGTGTTGAATTACTCATCATAATGAAGGTGTTTTCTAAAAGCTTTTTATTTCATGTAGCACAATTTTTCTAATGTTGATTGGTTCATGTTATGTATCCTTGTTATTACAACCCTATGACCATGTCCAAAGCCTGGCTTTTTGATGTCTAAAACATGCACAATTGTGCCCCTTCTGGGATTTATGCCAGATTATCCTAGCCTTTTAACTGAATAGGCTGTATGTTACACTGTTGCTGTATACATAGATTTTTTCTCTCACTATCGAAGGCAGTCTCCACCTTAGACTATCGGCTATTTATACTTAGACTTTTGCCTCTTTCCTTGGAAGCAGGCCTTCATGTCAGTCCTCTTGCTGATTTATATAAAAAAAACACTTGCTTTAAGACCCCTGGCCTTGGGGGGGGACAAAACCTTTGCCTCTTCTGAGGCCAGGGGTTACAAAGGAAGTGCCAGGAGTGGCAGGGAGCAAGCTAGAGGTCACAGCTGTGACTAGCCCAAATGTGGCAGTGGTAAGTACAGCATATGGGTAATTCGATGTTCAGAAGTCCTGGAGAGCATGGTAGCTGCCCGAAACTTTGTGAAGGGCAGGACTACAATTCCCACAATGCACTAGACCATCTGGATTTAGGCGATCCCTCAGAGGTATCACACACAGAGAAGGTCCCAGGGGTAAGTTTATAGACCCTACTGTTAAGCCCCCTGTATATAAGTGACACCAACCTAAAATTAACAGAGAGTCAAGAAACAAACAAACAATGTACCTAAATAAAGTTACACAGGAAATAGTTATTAAACTATGCAAGTTCCCATCAGTCCACCATCGAGACCGCCCTTCATCATCTGGGATCTCTGGTGCATAATTTCTGTCACATTAAAGGGTAAAAAACCTGTGCTGGCAGATAACTGCTCCAGGCACAGGAAAAACCACAATGATATTTACAGATGTGAAACAGAAAGGCGTATCTAGATGGGAACAAAGTAGCAGTGCGTGAAAAAAGATGTGTGTTGTGAAAAGAAAGAGAAAAAGCTCTAAAATTAGGTAGTGGTCGGGAAAAACAATTTAATAAACACCCTCACACTCCTAAATCAATAAAAACAGTGCAATAGTGGTTTAACAAATAGCCACTAAAGATGAAAGGTCGACATGTTTCTGCAGACGCATGGAGTCTAGTGATCTCCTGCTGCTTCTTCGGGACCATTAATGCTACTGCTAGAAAAAATAATAAATAACAAGAACCATATCACCTGAAAGTGTATGTATAAACATCTTCTCATCCTAAAGATAGGGGAGAAAATTATAATATAAGGGTACAAAGTCATGTATACATATGAATTTTAACGTGCACATTTAGTGCCATCATTGTTATATGCTAGACATAAGCTAATATTGCCCAGCACTTAGACTATCAGACTCAGTCACAAATCACCAGTTCAGCAAATTTGTAAATTAGGGTTCACTCACCCATTTGATGAGAAGGAACCACTCCACCTCACCTGGCACGAGCTCAGGTTAATGGATGCACCGCACTAGAAAAAACAACAAATCAAAAGATGTATCCACATCTAAATGTATTCCTAAACTGACCGGTCTTAGCATGCTCCACACCAAGCATCACATTCCTGCCAGTGCCGTAGAACATCACCTGGTCGATTAGCTGTATGTCATAAATGGATAGTTACAGGTCGGTACCGACGCTACAAAGAGTCACCACTGTTTCCAACACATGTAAACATGCGTATGCGCTTAGCTTAAATGACGGAGTACAAAAACGAGTGACTTTGGATGTTCGAAAGGAGCTCAACCCCTCTCACTCACACACGCATGCATGCCGCCTTACCTCTCCGTCGGTGCACCGGTCGTCCCTCTAAGCTCTATCGTAGGGAGGAACCGACCCGGTGCACCGGCGAGGTAAATAAACCTCTCTCGCTTCCGCATTCGATGCGCAACGATGTCCGACGCCCCCTGTGCGTGGTGACGTCATGCGCATCCTCGCCACTGAATGCGCTCTTCGTGATGGGAAATGTAGTTCCCGACCTCTGTCTGTTCCGTGATACTGGCTCACTGGTGCCCCTTGCCCAGTGTTTCATCAAAGCACAGTAGCACAGACAAGGTGTAATAAAAGACCCCGCATTACTAATGGGAGGTATATTCAGTTATTATCTGATGTTTAACGAGGGGTGACATCAACGGACGCGGTCTGATATTAAATTCACTGCGTTCGAAACAAATAAACACCCTTGTCGATTTATAATCATTTTATGACAATGCTGAAACTTTGCCCTACTATGGAAAAGAGTATCCAAAGTTTCCTTCTCTTAAGTTCATTTAGACAAGAAACTCGATATGACAAAGGCGGCTGATTAATATGGAAGAATCCATGCAGGCTAATCATCCCGCTGAATAGACAACTAGACATATGAAGACAAAAAACGAAGACCAGACTCGTCCTCTGCACCAAAGCATAGTACACCATCATAGTGCATTCGCTCGGTATGTAAACCTCTCATGTGTGCTAGGACGGGTTTCATTGTCACCCCAACATAGATCTAATTCTTCTGTAGTGACAAACGTGCCCGTTTACCAATCACAACAGCTGTATTTTGTCAATGAGATACGGGTCTATTAATGCGACTCCCCTTACAGCTAAAGGGACATCCACGGGATTGCGTCATTCAACCCACATTCATCACTACGAAGACGATAGACCCATTTTTGTTCACATTTGAACAGAAATTTGGCCGTATCAGTAACCGACGGTGGAATCCACGGTTGGTCTAATACTGTCCACATGATGTCCGTGGGTAGATGACCCACCTGCAAGAAATGGTTAGTCAGTTTGGTGGCTTGTTTGCAGCACCGGATTGAACTTTTATGTTCAGAAATTCTGAACTTTATCTTTCTGGTGGTCATCCCCACGTAATTGAGTTTACAAGGACATGTTATTAAGTAAACCAAGTTTGAACTGTTACAGTTGGTGAACCGTTTTAGTTGCCAAGGTCTATCTGTGCCTATGTCTATAGTGAGTGTTTTTGTCGTTTGTGGACACGCCGCACAGCCACCACAAGGATGGTGTCCGGTGACTGCGGGCATGTCCCAAAGGGTACCGACCGCTCGAGGAATCATGATTTTAGGCCTTGTGTGGACCAGCTGGTCTCTAAGATTTTGGCCTCTCCGAAAGGCAGACAGCGGAGGAGGTATAGGGTCACTCCCTGTCCTAAGGATTTTCCAATTCCTCTTAACAATTTTTGCTACTTAAGGAAAAGTCCTGTCACAGCCAACTAATCTACAACTGCAAAACCTGAAAGCCTGACTAAATGGACAGTGCAGTTGGTGGAAGGATCGTGAATTTCTATTACCAATGGGAACATTTTATGAAGTAAAAGTGTGTACTGAACTTTGCGCAAAATAGCTACTGGGTAGAGTTTGCAACTCTGCCTTTAACTCAATGTTTCTGGGTAACTATGTTACCAAAATCATATGTCAAGAGGCGAGCCATGTTGCAAGAAATGCAGTCTTTACCTCAAAAGTAACGATAGTTCCAGTATCACAGCCAGGACAGGGAGTTTATTCTATGGATTTAAAACTGGATTGGAGGTTCAGACTGGTGCTAGACTTAAAAACTGAGAGTATGTTTGTCTGGAATATAGCATTCAGAATGACGTTGCAGGCCATACTTCCTTTAATTTTAGAAACAGACTTTTTGGTAACATTAGACTTACCAGAAGCATACTTACATGTTTTCATACAGATAGCTGATAGAGAATCGATGCCAGGAATATTGTGTGGACAGAATATTGTGTCAAAAATATTGAGGACCAACATATCAAGAAGGTAAGTGCAAATAGGTAAGTATAGATTTACTATACTTAACTCCACCTCTCAGCTGCTACTGGCACAGGTAAGCTTGGTGGGGCAGGGTGCGGCGGGGGAAAGTCGACAGACTACGGAATAGGTATTATTTATTTAATTATACCTATTCTGTCGTCTGTCGACCTTCCCCCCTCCTACCCCACCCACCGCACTTACCTGTGCCGGCCGCTGCTGCTATCTCTATCTACTTAGAAGATACAAATATCTTCAAGGTAGGTAGAGGTGGAGTTAAGAATAGTAAAACTTTGCTTTTCCATAGAAACATACGTTCACAATATTGTTGTCCTCAATATGTCTGAAGTCATCCTAAATTTTCGTCAGTTGAGTATGCAACCAACTCTTTGATATGAAACCAGGACAAGTATTTCTCCAAGAGACAAAGTGATAGAATTTACTGGCTCAATTATTAGAGTTGTTAGCCCTTCTGCAGGTATCAACCACAGATAGGCAGGTATCAGCCAGAGATTAGTTAAAGGTACAGGGTTTGAGGCCATTAACCACTGCTGTAGTTCCTTGAGTTTGATATCACCTGAAACCTCCATCATATCATTTTCTGACTCATTTGTCTCCAAAGTCTCAGAATTATGAAGCCTTTGCCTGTACCCAGCTTATCACACAATTAGACATCAGGGAGGAAGGACATGTGAGGAAAACAAACGAAAGGGCTTTTAGGCAAAAGCTTAGCGTTCTGTTAACCTGTTAATTGCACAGTCACGATTATACAACAGAACAATACTTGCACCTTTACACTTTTAAAGGACATATAGGTTTTTGCATCTGTATAAGGTGGCATTTATTACATGTCCTGATGCTGATCCTTGTAATGTTTTAAACGGATCGAAACGCCGTCGACAAATATGTCCACCTTATACACATGTCCTTCCTCCCTGATGTCTAATTGTGGGATAAGCTGGGTACAGGCTTGTGCCCCGCCTTGTATACTGTTTGTAAATTGTGTTTGACAATGCTTGAAAAGTAAATATCAGACCTCTGCCCGGCTGGGTATGTCATTTTCAATATAGAAACGACTGCGTCTATATTCATTGTTTATGTACTAATGCTTGTAAGGGACCACTGTTGCCTTAAATAACATGTTTCTGCTCTTCCACTAGAGTCTACTGGTCTCTGGCCTTCAGCCGGGCTGACTATATGTATCCCTACACTTATTTAATAATAGTGAAGAGCTATGTTCCCACCAAGGTGTGAGCCTGCGCGCGTGATCACACAACCTTTACCAATGGCTGCAGAATTAATCTAAAAGCGCACAGATCGTTCAAGGAATTAGGAAGGAGAGCGCCTGCCTATTATTAGCAGATCATTTTTAGAACGACGATCAGTGTAAAAGGCAGTGTCTCTATGATGCTGAGAAAGATTAAGCGAACCCACTGGGAAGGGGATCGGAGGTGTCGGACCCCTGTGGTGGTAGAAAGCTGCACAACAGCCTATGCGTGCAGAACACACAAGAGAGCTGGGGCTCCAGAGGAATCGAGCAGGCATTTTCTAGAGCTATCTGTTAAAATACAGGTTTTGTTACTGCCTGTTTCTGTTACATGTTGACAAGGCCTGCATTTCGTTTCTTTCCAGAGCAAGCTCATTTCGACTTTTAAACTGTTTTCCATACTTCGACTGCTGTCTTCTTAAGTAGTGCTGTGTCAAATGATAATTTTGCTTTACCTGGAAACAATGGAGGTGAAATGCATGTTTTCCATTGTAATTATGTTTCCGTGATTGGCAGAGCTGCGTTTGGCTCATAAAAATAAATCTGCAATGCAGGAAACTGGAGGCTCGCGCTGGTGAATTAATTGGTCAGAAAGGACTGAATGGTTTTGCATACCTAATTCCTGTATATGTTTGCAATTACAACTCGTTTGTGTTTAGCTATAAAGAGGAATCTGGTTTATACCACATTCTGCAGCATATGCAAACCCTAAGGTTGGGCAGTAGGCCTCCTATGCCTCACTAACCGCACAATTCATGCACGCAGGTTGCACAAGTTCCATTTGGTCCTTGAGTGGCGGATGTCTGCAACATGACCCGCACCACTGTACGAAATACAATGAAACTCACTGGAGGTCATTTTATACTAAGATCTGGCCAGTGCTTGCACAACAACACCCAAATCTTTCTTTTTTAATTTAACAAAACCTGTGTCATAAACATGGCAACCGGTGTTTAGTTGGGCACTGTTGCTTCATTTTAAAATTGCGCTTAGAGGAGAGCAAAGTGTTTAAAAGACTATTATTAAGCTCATCATCTAGAATTTCAACATTCACCAGAGGACCTCCTCCACCCACATAGGTTTCAAATTCCAAACCTATATAATAGGACACACACTTCTCAGATTTTCAATATTCACCTATGGCCCTTCACGTTGAATCCTGATTCAATTACCCCCAGCCCCCAAAGTGTGAGGAACAGAGCTCAACATTGTAATATTCTCTTGTGCACACCTACCCTTCCTCAGCCCAGGTTAAACTTGTTGAGCTTAATTACTGTTTTTTCAGTGTCACAGCTCACCGTTTCAACATTCTCTAACAATGGACTTATTTTCCTCGGTTACAGTCCCAGGAGCTCATAATGTATAAATCTCAGAGCTCCACATTTCAACATTCTCTATTGTTAATGTCCCGCTTCTGTATGATAACACGATGCACACCGGTGTGTGGCCACAAGTTAAACATGGCAATTTACCTACCCTGGTAGCCCGCACATTCTTTTTCCAATTTTAAGGGGAAGTAAGTTACGGTATGTGTTCTGGTTTTGGCTACTGAACTGGGCACATGGAGTTTCAGGCGCTTGTATAGAATTTACAAACAAGTGTCGGCCAGTACCAAAAAAAATTGTTATTAGCTGTACATTCAGAATAGGAAGATACACCCTTCTTCCCCACTTATCAATCAAGGATTGAAACAATTTTGACCTTCTGTTCTTTGATTTACACAGTTGAGAATTATATTTGTCAATTCGACTACTGTATTTTGACACACCCACGTCAAACTTTTATTCATTTACGAAGGTAGGATTTTTGACCCCTTAATCAATATCGATTTTAAGAGATAAGCCTAACGGAGGGACTTTTTTTAATAATATTGCAATTCTTGACTGAGAGACCAGTTTTGATGATATGTTTCTGATTTCAATACATATTCTTCCTGGGTTTTGCAGGTCTAAATATATGACTGCATTTGAAACCTAAAGGTACAGCATGCCTCCATGTTTTTTTCCCTCAATGGAGGTGTATAATAATTAGTTTTGGACTGGACAATGTATTAACCACAGGATATTGTTAGAGGTAAGAATCACTTTACAATAGGGGCATCACAACGTTATTCATTTTGAATACTTAGGTGTATCACGAGACCTGTCACAAGATGTTTCTTCTGTTTTTGTTCTGTTTACACTTGATTACTTATGAAAATGCACAAAATGGTTGATTTGATCAAATGAAATTCATAAAAGCTTGCAATGGTTTTTCCACACCACTATGTATTCCATAATACATCACTTATCGGATTTTTGCACAGGGCAAACAATGACAGTATGCTTTGTGTTTCTTATTGTATATCCAATGTTTGTATTACAATATTGGTATTTGTGTTACTTTTAGCCCTGAGGAAGTCGTAGGGGTGACACTCCTAAGCAATGAAACGCTTTGGTTAAGGCTAAAAGAAGTGGATGGACTAAAAAAATATTCAAGAAGATACAGACTTTTAAAAATATATATATTTTTTTAATCTTTTTATTGAAAATTAAATAAACAAACAAGGCAATAAACACGATACAGTAGGATATCTGTCCGAATGAGGAGGGAAAAGGCAATACAATAAGGTATAAAAACAATATCAGGGAAGGGAAGCAGGGGAGAGACGAGATCAAACAAAATATGCATGATATAATACAAGGAATGGCAGGTCAGGGGGAAAGTGGAACTTCAAGAATATCCACAATGGGAGGAGTGCAAATGTCTCCACGGTAAGTGTTCCAATGACCCCAGATCTTACCCCATTTCCGGGGTCGCCCTCGTGCCACATAGACCGTCTTCTCCCTAAACATGCACCATTCCATGTTTTCCATCCATGCCTCAACCGTGGGCGGTCTTTGGGAACCCCACAACTGCGCTATGTCTCTCTTAGCTACCATATTTCCCAAGGTCGCCCACTGCATCTGCGTTACATTATAGTCAGTTGGCTCCCAAACATTCAGGAGACAACGTCTGGCCTCGGGCTGTAGGGCAACGCCGGTAGCTTCCTTCATCTTATTATGTATCCCCTTCCAAAAAGCGGCTACTTCAGGACACTCCCAGATTATATGCAGAAACGTCCCAAGCAGCCCACAACCACGCGTGCACAATCCATCCTCTGAATAACCCATTCTAACCAAGCGGGGGCCAGTCACATAAATTCTGTGTAGGATTTTAACCTGCTCTAACCGAAGACGGGCCGAAATCGTAACCTCCTTAGGAGAAGAGACCGCAGACTGCCAATCCTCATCATCCAATTCGAGGCCATCTTTGGTCCACACGTCCCGGAGCTGCACCAACAGCTCAGTCCTATCGTTAATCAGTTTTTTGTAGATCAAGGAGATAGTACTATCCGGTACATAACCGTCCAATATTCTATCTTCTAGCGGAGATGACTCCGGAATCTCCACACCCTCAGGAAAAACCGACTGCAAGGCATGGCGGACCTGAGCATACCGAAAATATTCCCTTTCACTCAGTTGGAACTCAGCCTTCAATTCCTCAAAGGTTTTAATCTTGCCTTTAGCCCAAAGGTCACTCACCTTACTGATACCAATCATATCCCATTTCTCAAATCCATTCGTTTTCCACAAGTTACCCAGCTTCTCGGAAGCAAAAAGTGGGGCCACTCGGGTGAGTCGATCCTTCCAACCCATCGCACTATTTGCAAAGTTCCATACCCGTACCGCAATCCTTGTAGGCCCCGAAAGCTTCCCTCCAGCAATCTCGAATAAAGCGATCTATTGTAATCGCCCCCCGGCAACAACCACCTGTCCATTGCAAACGCGGGGTTCAATTCGGGACCATACATACCATGATTAATGGCCCCCAATTGAGATGCCCAGTAATATCGTTTGATGTCAGGGAGAGCGATACCACCATCATACCATGGGAGCGTCAGTTTGGCGAGGGAGATACGTGATCGCCCATCCCAAATCAACTGCCTCTGGAGACCCTCCACCGCCCGAAAATAGCTCGCAGGAATTACATCAAAGGTGTTCTGAAGAGCGTACAGAAAGCGAGGCAACGACATCATCTTAAACAGCTCCGCACGGCCGAGCTGCGAAAGCAGCAGCTTGCGCCGGCCCACCACGTCTAGTTTCAACCGATTTAGTGGTGGGAGCAAATTCCGTTCATATCGGACAACCAGGTTCAACGATACATAAACCCCAAGATACTTAAAACCCGTCTGTGCAACTTGGATGGGACATCCGTGCGGCAAAAGGGGGACATCTCCCAAGAGGATGTAAAATTAGGATTTAGTCCAGTTTATAATTAGGCCAGAATTTTTACCAAATGAGGTGAGGACATCAAACAAAACAATTAACGATTTCCGGGTCGACGTTAGGTACAGCAGTATATCATCTTCGTAGAGCGAGATACGATCTTCAAAGTCTTGGGCCCACTGAATACCCCTTATCGACGGTTCCCATCTAATCGAAGCAGCAAGGGGCTCAAGAGCAAGGGCAAACAGGAGCGGCGACAATGGACAACCCTGTCGCGTACCTCTCCCAAGAACGAAAGGCTCGGAGACCCGACCGTTCACCACAATCTGCGCCAGCGGGTCCTCATAGAGGAGTTTTACCCAGCTAATAAAGCCAGGACCAAAACCAAACTTAGCAAGTACGGCCCACAAATACGGCCATTCCACAGTATCAAAAGCCATTGTGGCATCCAAGGAAGCCAAGATGGCCGGCTCACGCAATGACGCAGTCCTCGCAAGGACACCATGCAAACGTCGCAGATTCAGGGCTGTATTGCGATGCGGAATGAAACCGGATTGATCCGGATGAATCAAGTCACTAATCACCTTTATTACACGGTTGGCTAATAATTTAGCAAGAATCTTGGGTTCTGCGTTAAGGAGTGATATCGGCCTATAGGAAGCACAGCGGTCTCTTGGCTTCCCTTCCTTATGAATCCACAATGGTCGCAAGAAGCTGATCACGAGGAAGGGAGCCCCTATCTCGCGATTCTAGAAACATGTCACGAAGATACGGCGCCATTTTGTCGGGGCGCAATTTATAAAGTTCAATGGGGAGACCATTAGGACCCATCGCTTTCCCCGAACGGATAGAACGGATAGCGAGAGCCACCTCATCAGCGGTTATTACTGCATCCATCAATTCTTTATCGGGATCAGACAAACTGGGCAATGTGATGTCGCGCAATAATAAATGTGAATCCTTCTCCGGCCTCTCAGATACGGGGGAGTACACTTCCTGGAAATGCTCCGCGAAACTCTGTACTATTTCTTCGGGTTCAGTCACACGCATACCATTCACTCTCTCAATCACAGGAACCACACGACTCGCCCTCTCTTTCTTATCTAACCAAGCTATCAGTTTACCCACTTTATCCCCGACATCATACAATCGGCCCTGCTGCTCCCTGCTCATGACTTTCGCAGCATCCGTCACCAAAGCCTTATATTCAAGTTGTTTAAGACGCAAAACATGCATCTTCCCACGGGTGACACCCAGTTCCAGTTCACGCTCCAGTTCAACAATTTCTGCCTCAAGGCCAACCACTTCCTCATTTTTACTCTTTTTTGCACCAGCAATCAATAACAACGCCTGACCACGGATGACAGTCTTAAAAGCTTCCCAGAGCGACACTGCCGAGGACACAGATCCCTCATTCTCCACAAAATATTGGTCAAGAGATTTGACCAACGCAGCGCGGGTCTTAGGGTTACGGAAGTACCATGGATTAATCGGGTCCACTCGTACTTCCGTACCTACACTCGACTCCATCCGAAGCCACAGCGGAGAATGATCAGATATTCCCCATGCCAGATGTCGTATCTCAGTAATGGAGGGGGCCTGCGCAGCTGGCATCAAAATGTAATCAATCCTGGAGAGGCTACTGTGTGCACCCGAGTGGAAAGTGTATTGGTTCTGGGCAGGATGGAGCAATCTCCAAGAGTCCACCAACCCCAGTGTGTCTATAAAAGCGCTAAGCCAATTCTGTGATCCTGTGAGGTCCCTGGGCGGGTGCCGATCCTCCCTACCAGAGACAACGGAGTTAAAATCGCCGCCCATGACCAGAGTCCCCTCAGGAAGTCCCAATACTACTCGCCCCAAGTCTGCAAAAGTTGTCGATTGCAACCCTGGGGGGACGTAAACAGAGAGAAAGGATACAGTTCTACCCTCCCATCGTCCAGTGAGAGCTACGTAGCGCCCCCTATCATCTAGGACCGTTGCATCTATTTCCAATGGGAGAGAACTCCTGACTAGGATACCCACCCCCCTGAATCCAGAGGAGAACCCCGCATGGACAACCAGACGATACCCTCTCCGGTTCATGGCATGACAGGTGTTGCCGATCAAATGTGTTTCCTGCAATAATACCACATCAGGGGAAAGCCGTTTCAATAGCTGTAGCACCACCCCTCTTTTTATCCTGTCCCCCAACCCATTTACATTCCAACTCATTAGTCTCAATCCCCTACCCCCATCCCAAAAGTGAAAGGTAATCCAACCCCCCTCGGAGCTCAGCATCCAACTCAAATGATAGAACAATACGTTGCCTTGTACGAAAACAAAACACACCCATATGAACACCCCCCACCCCCGAACCAAGAACCTGTTACAAACCCCCCCACCCTGCACCCCTGCGTAAGACTAAATAGCCACCCCAACTTGCAGTGTGCCTGTCGCCCTGACATCAAACTAATCTACAAAAAGAAACCCCAGAGGAGGAAAGAGTCCCATCAATCGCCCCGCCACCCCGGGTATGACACATCAATGCACACAATAAAAGCCATCGAACCACAGTCTGGGCTATCACCAAAGTTCAGAGACCGGAAACAATGCTCCTATTCCTACTCCATCGGTCCGCCCTCCGCTCCTCCAAAATGTCCATCCTGGCCACGTTGGTGAGGCAAAGTGTGAGCCAGTCTCCCACCACCTCTGGACAATCAAAGAAATATGTCCGTTCCTCAAATTCAATGCGTAGCTTGACTGGAAAAAGCATTGCTTATTTCAGGCCGATCTCCCTCAGTCATCGTTTAACACCCAGAAATCCTAGTCTTTGCTTTTGGACTGTCTGTGTAAAGTCCGGGTAGAAACTTACAGTGGTGTTTTCGTATTTCATGGGTCCGCCCACCCGCGAAGCCTGCAGGATAGCGTCTCTATCCCTAAAGTTAAAGATTCTGGCGATGATGGGCCGCGGTGGGGCACCCAACTTCGGTTTGCCACCCGGTACTCTATGGGCGCGTTCAACAGCAAAGAACTTGCTCAGTCCTTTAGGTACCAGTTGCTTAATTATAAGATCCTCAACAAAGAGATCGGTCGCCGGATCCTCCGACTTCTCCGGCACACCATTAATGTGTACATTGTTACGCCGTGCCCTACTTTCAAAGTCCCCCAACCGCCGGGCGAAAAGATCATTGGAGGTCCGCAAGCTGCGGGCCTCCGTCTGCAAGTCGGACACATCGCCCGTCAGGCTGGAAGTCTTCAGATCTAAAGATTTGACCTTCTCGTTAGTTTTGGATAAATCCATGCGGATCAAATTGACGTCAATCGAAACAGTGTCCAGCTTGTGGGCGAGAGTCTCAAATTGCCGATGGAGGCCTTCATCCCGTCAAGGGCGCCCATTTGGTCTTGCAAAGTCAATTCCGCCGGTGAGGCCGGGTCCTCCCCAGTACTGTGATGTATTTCCTATGGGAACTGTATCAATATTCCTGTTTCTGACCCTTGTCCGGTTAAATAAATCAATAGTGGCCATACAACGGCACAGAAACCCGTTTTCTGATTAGGTCATAGCGCATGCTACCACATTAGGCAAGCACTATTCCCCCAGCCCCCATAGAAAGCATACCGAGTTCTCAAAACAAATCAAACCTCCAGCAACCTGGGAAATCCCCCGCAGCTATTGTTTTGATTTAACCAAGAACTCCAGTAAAGAATGTACGAACGACCAGTTCTTATGACATCCTTATTGACGTATTTATGTCCATCCTTACGTCAATCTCGGCACCTTTCAGGTATAAATATTACCGACATTGCCCTAAGCAAACACACGGTGGTGACGAGATTGGAGCAGCGATACTTGCCGAGGAGCCCAGCAGATGCAGGAAGCCCACGGACGCTGCCCCTCCCTTTTGACGCGCTGAGAGAGAGACGCTGCCTTTTCTCTTGCCGAGAAATCCAGCCCCGGCGTTTCCAGCCGCCCTTGCGGGCAACTGGGATATCGAGTCCTGAGATTGAGATACCAGCCCTCCAGCCCTCTAAATCCCAGGTACAGAACTGAATAACCCCTCACAGAGAATTCTTGAATCAGATCCTTGGCAAAACAAACTTAACTTAAACTGCTACTTATCTACTCCCGCCCACGTATTAGGCTTAGGTCAGGTACACTGGGGTAGGCGTAATTAGAAGCACCAGTTGAGTACGATTAGTCAATGTATATATGTATATAACTTTTATCCATTTTAAGTATCATATGGCTAAGAAACCATATAAATGCTTTTACAGTATTATTTTATAATTCTGTTTTTACTGTATGCACTTTACTTAACTATAAGTATTGCAATAATAGCGATTCATTTCTCTTGTATGAGAAAAGAGACTGATCAATAAATAACATGTTTTTATTGAAACACGCCCATCTCTTATTTCTCTACAAACTGGTGAAACTAAGAATGCACGTACTGACTGAGTAAAATAAGTTGTCTTTTGTTTTCACACGACTCTGGAGATATACTCTTGATTAGGGGAGAGCAAAGTTGTCATGTTCTATGGTTGTCAGAAACTAAATCCCTTCTTGTCTATCCAGGGAGGTTAAACTCCTCCTTGCCTATTCGAGAAAGTTTCTAGTGAACTCTGAGCTAGCTGGCACACACATAACTTTAAGTCTAATATCGTCAGTAGAAGACCTAGTTAACCACAGTCCTACGTCTATACTATTGAAGATATTATTCCAACGCGCAGAGCCTATTGGGATAACAGGAACTACACTACATGGCGCCCAACGGTTTGGATAGGCGATAAATCTAACGCAAGACATTAGAGTAACTCAGTCGTGCTTTTTCACACAGACCCCTTTTCCCATAATACTCCAAAGACGTCTGGAGTGAGTGAAAGGTAAAATCCGCCAAACTTCGTAGGAGGAGACTCCTATGTATGGTTCTTGGTTTATTCAACGTTGAAGGATATACTGTTCCAAAAATATTGTGCATCTAATCTTTGTTTCCATAGAAACCTGTTCTGCAAATAAACAAAATAACCTTCCTGACAGTAAAATGTCAGAAACTGAAGAGGAAAGGGAGACAGCTAGAATAGCAGCTCAACTCCTAGCGAATAGTCTCCTACAGCAAGACCCGGAGGCAATACTCATCCCGGTCAACATAAGAAAAACTATAACCTTAAAACTTATAGAAAATGGACTAACACCGCGAGGTGGTACAGTCATATTCGTAATTGAGGCACACAAATATCGGCAGACAGAGGTATTCTACTCATGGATAAACTTTCCAGCAGCAAACGCTGTAACAAAAGAGTTCCACTATTATAAAATAGAGGAACGACCGGATATCTACACTCCTTTCGAGGAAGTGGAGATACCACTCAAATACCAAGATCACCTGCTCTGGTTTAATGGCGCCCTAAAACATAATAATCACATCACCAGGCTCGGTCCACTAGGTAGACAAGGAGCAACGTGGCCGGTCCTAGCCGGATACACACCACATCCAGACATTGAAGAAATGTCTGCACCAGATCTTTTAGCACAGCTAAAAAAACTAATTAAAATACACAGACAATTAGTCCAATATATAATGCGGACTTCAACAGTCCAACCAGCTATTAAAATTGCACAGCTGACCCCTCATCAGGGGAACACAAATAAAATCACACCACAGAACATACAGTCCTGTCTAGGTAAAGTACCCGCAAAACGGGAACAAATTCCATTCTGGTTAGCACAAAAAATCACTCAAATAGAGGCGGTATTTCCGGATACCACCGCTCTTGAGAAACACAGGATTCTGACTATCTGTCTTCCAATAGGAATCGCACCACATATAGAGGACTGTGACACTTGGGGTACAGTCTTTGCTTCCGTTTACACAAAAACACATGGTGTTCCATCCATGTCAGTAATACCAGATGTGCTAAAACAAATTCAAGATGAATACGGTCCAGAACCGGCCCTAACTCTGGGTATGAAATTACTAAAAGACTTCAAGCAGGTCTCAGCAATATTACTAGCCAATATAAAGGGAGAAGCAGCAAATGTGGCGATCCGCCAGAGGTTGAAAGAGACAGATATAGCAGACCAACCATTTGAAATTGCCAGAATCATAGACAAATCCTATGAAGAACTAGGAAGAGATAGTTTGGGTGGAATACCTGTGAAACCCCAACTAATTGAAAATCCTGAAAAGGTATTTATTAAAAATAATCTAAACACTCAAAAAAAGAGCTGGGATGGAAATAAACAATCCACCCCTAAAGAAAAAAGATTCCAAACCAGAGGAAGGTCTCCTCGGCGGAGAGAAAGATCTCCGGACCAAGGACGCAAGTCTCCCCAAAGGGAGCCCTCTGTGAAAAAATACAACCTTAGAAATAGGGATAATATAAAGAAACCTGACAGATATCAAGATATTGATACACGTCCCTCTCAATCTTTTCAGACTTCCTCGCAGAAATCGGAAAGAAGAGGACGATCAGAACACAGGGAAGAGCACGTCAAGTCCAAAGACAAGGAACCTGCTCATCAAAATAAAAAATTACAATTTCCAAAGAAGAAGGTAGCCAGTATTAAAGTAATCAACCATGCCGAGAATACTGAGGACACAGCTGAAAAACGGAGAATGGGCTCAGACAATGCTAGACAGCGCAGCAGAAGTGAGCATAGCTCGCAAGATCCTGATGAATCATCTGGAGACAGTGGACACGAATGAGTACATTCAGGTGGAAACTGCAGATACCAGAGTTAGCAAACCTCATAAAATATATGAAATAACTTTACGTATAGAGGGAGATAAGACTAGGAAAATAAGGGATCTGTTTTGGGATATTCTCTCTAAAGGCTATGACATCCTTCTAGCTGAAAAAGACTGGCCACCAGAGTTTGTCAGGGAGTGACCTCATGGCGAAGAAATAATTATGCCTGCCTTCTCTAATCATATTCCAATACATAAAAAGTATACACTTGCAAGAAAGTGGGCAGTAGCTCAAGCTCCTGCATTATATAAAAATCATGTGGTATGGGATGAGGACTCTCCTCCTCACAAAATCCAGTTAAAATCACAACCTACTGCACAGAGGCAGTACCCAATTAAGCAAGAAGCTAAAAAACAGGTAAAAGAGATCCTAGATCAACTTGAATACCAGGGGGTGATTGAAACTTGCACCTCACAAATGAACAATCCTTTGTTTCCTGTCTCCAAACCAGATAATTCATATCGTCTTGTTTTGGACTACAGACACTTGAACTCATGTTGCAAAACTTTTGCAGTACAAAACTCACACAGTGCAGCACTAATGAATAACATAGTGCGCAAAAAATACAAAACTACATTAGACATCTCTAATGGATTCTTTTGTCAAAATATAGCACCAGAAAGCAGATATTTGACCGCGTTTTCAATAAATGGCGCGCAAAACAATTTCTGTCGTTTACCACAGGGGTTCAAGAACAGCCCAGGATTATTCTCAGCGAGAGTAACAGAGTTACTACAAATATATGATGATGAGGCATTATCTTATGTCGATGACATCTATCTAACAGATGATGACTTGGATACTCACTTGAAAAGAGTGAACACCATAATACTTGGGTTCGCAGCAGAAGGTTACAAATTCAACTATAAAAAGTCAAGAATTGCCCATCTAACTGTCCTGTTTTTGGGATATGAATTATCAAGTGAAGGCAAAAGCCTGGCTGACAATTTGCTAGAGAAATGTGCTGTAATCCAAGCACCAAGAACACTAAAAAACTTACAATCAATTCTAGGTTTCCTAAATTTCGGAAGAACTTACATTATAAATTAGGCAGAGAGGGTCAAACCCCTCTATGACTTAATAAAACCAGATTTTAAAAGAATCAACTGGACTCAAAAACACACAGAAATTTTGAGATCTTTACAAACAGACATATTAGTTAAAACAAAACTACAAACACGTGACAACACACGCAACCTTGTGATTCGAGTCATCCCAGGAAGATGCGGATTCACATACCTGACCTCTAATGAGGGAGAAAAGGTACCAATAGCATACAAATTACACTTGTACACAAAAGCTGAAATGAAATTTAGCCCTACGGAAAAAATCCTTACCGCGGTACAGACTGCTGTAGCGAAAGAAAGAGCCCTAGCACAAGGTAAACGAATAATCATCGTGCCACCAATACCAGCCCTGGAGGCGGTAACAAAGGCAAGCATTCCGAATGCTAAAGCACTTCATCCGAGATGGATACAATGGGCTAATTCCCTTGCTGCAACAGACGTGGTATACGAATTTGATCCTAATTTAAAAACACAAGAATTTCTCCAATATGAATTTGAATGTCCTCTGCCGACAGAAATTCTGCCTCTAGAACATTACGGCTGTATAATATATACGGACGGATCACCACAACCCGCAGTGGGGGGTAAGCAAGCTTACAGTGCTGCGTGCACGATTGTTAAAGGTCGCTGGCACGAAGGAAAATTTAGACCACTTGTCACTAAAACACAATCTCTAGGAGATTGTACAGCTCAGCGAGCTGAACTACTAGCATTCAAGATGGCGCTTGAAAATACCGATCGAGAATTCCCCACATTCATAGTGTGCGATTCATTTTATTGCGTTCAGTCTTACAATGAATACTTGCAGATCTGGGTTCAGAACGGTTTTAGAGATGCAAAAGGTGGCACAATCAAGCATAAAATGCTTTGGGAACAAGTAGTTATTTTACAAAAAGAACTACCAAAAACTCACGTGATACATACACTGAGTCATCAACGTGATGGCGTTCACGTTGCAGGGAATTCATTGGCTGATGAAGCAGCAAAGGCAGCTGTGCAGATGGCTTCCGTAGCTGCTATCACCCGGTCAAAAACAAAAATAGACAGCGAAATATTACAGGCTGTCAGCGCTACAGTAAAAGATGCGATAGAAACACTCCCGAAAGGCTTTCCAGTAAAGTAATCATACATAACTGATGCGAATAACGTTCCATTTGCTCGAATCCCTGGAGTGGGGGATAGGGCAATTCCAAACATGGAACATAGGTTAGGACTCATTATAGCGGCACACGAAGGGCTCGCTTCTGTACATGCTGGCGTTTCAGCCACAGTATCATTATTAAAACAGAGATACTGGTGGCCGAAAATGAGAAGACAAACTAGGAACTATGTTCTAGAATGTGAAATATGTCAAAAAATGAAAGTATCAACAGCGAAACGACCAGCCCAGATGCCCCTTCTAATCTCAGATAAACCATTAGCGTGTGTTTACCTGGACCACTGCGGTCCCTTACAAAGGGATGGTAACTATAAATATATCATGGTCGCAGTAGATTCATGCACGAGATTCATATGGATGTGGCCCCAGCGATCGGCTGACGCCAGAACTGTTATAAAAGATTTGCGAGTCTTTATCGGCACATACGCAATTGGCATGCTGCATTCTGACCAAGGTCCTGCTTTTAGCTCTCGGGCTTATAAGGAGGCCATGACCAGCATGGGCATTGCATTGCGGTACTCTTGTCCCTTTCATCCTGAGGGAAACGGAATCGTGGAAAGAAAAAAACGTGACATAAAGCAATCTATAACAGCAAAGGTATTAGGTTCGGGAGCTGGGTGGGTCAAACATTTAATAAGTGTCCAACGTAGTCTTAATAATCTGCCAAGAAATTCTCTGAGAGGTCTCAGTCCGTACGAACTGTTGTTTGGGACTAGAATGTTAGTCCAGGACTTAGATAGTCAGACTTCAGTGGTTAAAGAAAAATGCTTTGATATCAAAGATCGCTTGGCTATTTTACAGGACTTAAATGAAACAAGAAGAGACCTGAGCAACATAAAGTTGAAACAACAGCCAACAACCACTGAAGAGAAACCACCTGTCCCAGCAAGGCCTGTCTGGATTCCAAAAATCGGGGATCTGGTCAGAGAGAAGATCGTGGTAAAGAAGGACTTTGGGCCTTCTTACAGAAAAGCAGTTCCTGTCTTGTCTGTCAACGGGACGAGATCAGTAGTATTACCGCCCCTTGCTGGTAAAAAGGAGAACCGAGTTGTATCCATTGACCTGGTTAAACCACAATCATGTGGCCAATAACAAGTAGTAGGCCAAGTGGACTCCCAAGAAGTAGCAGAACACCAAAGTTTGCTACAAATACAGAGGTTCAAACTGAAAGACTAATCACATTTGAAAAATCTACAGTGAATCAACAAGGACTATGCAACAAAGCAATAGAACGTGAACCTCTTAAAACCCAAATCAAAACTTTACATCAAGAAACTCCACTCTACAGTGATGTAACCACGGACTATGCTAATGAAACAAAGCAAATCCTAAAAACAAAAAGTAATCCAGAAGCAATTGAAACAATTGACAGAATAGCATCAGGCTACTTCATCAACTTCAATGATTTTTCTGAGGATCCAAGTGAACCTGAGGAACAGCCGACAACAAGAACTTTTAAAGACAAAGCAAAAAAACTTTTTCATCAACTAAAAGACACCTATTTGATTTCTCCCTGCTTCTTGAGTCCCCAATTACGCTGTTAGACCGGCTTCAAAGAATTCAGTCTGCCGCCGCTAAGCTAGCTCTTGGCTGGACGAGGAGATCATCGGCCTCGGCAGCACTAGCCGAGTTACACTGGCTACCTTTGAAGCAGCGGGTGGCGTTCAAGTCCCTCTGCATTGTCTTTAAAGCGCTGCATGGACTTGGACCCAGACCGATGCAAGACATGTTCTCATGGTATACTCCCACCAGAACGTTACGTTCTTCCTCAGCATATCTGGTAATAGTGCCCAGATGTTACAAAGCTAGAACGGGGGGAAGATCATTCAGGGTCGCAGCGGCCAAATTATGGAACAGTCTGCCTATTGACATACGCCAAACCTCTCAACTCCTCCCCTTTCGGAAACGGATCAAGACCTGGTTGTTTCCTTAATTCTCATTCCGCCTGTTACCCGTGACTAGTTATCCTCAGTTGAAGTATTCTACAGCGCCAGGAAGCCTGCAAGGTATCAGCCGCGCTATATAAATTCTAAAAATAATAATAATAATAATTGAAATTTGGGTGGCATTTGGTGCATTTATCCTCATACTTTGGCTCATCATGGTACTATGCTTGGGACATTTCATTGAGGGAAAATATGCTAAAATGGACACAGCAAGCCAGAATATCAACTTGGTCCTTAAACCACACACATCTTCACACGTCGAGAAAAGAGAACTTTCTTCTGTCAACTTCACAGCCAATCCTATACCCGGCGGGGTAGCATGGGACAAAACTGAATATGAAATATATGGTCCGGTTGAACTCCTGAAGTATCCACACCAATTTAAGATTTCATTGAGTGACTTTGTAAAACCAAGCACATTCGCTGATGATTGGGATTTTGAAAGTATTAATGATATGAAGTCTGATCTAGTGATGCCAGCTAAATTTACAGAACATGATTATTTACAAGGTTCATCTAATTACGATCAAATGTTTTGCTATAACCATTATGGTAACCATTATCTGCATAAATCTACTCAGCCTAGAAATGTTTTAAATTTTAACCAATGGGAACATTGTGCAACCCCACCAAAAGGCAGTTCAAAAACATTTTATGATAAATATTCATACTTTTCAGGGTTTAACACAAGTAATGCAGAAACATTCTACTTCAAATTGTTAAATAAGACAGGAATGAAAACCATGCTTACAAACACAAAATTGATATATTCAGACTAATTTTTTGAAAAAATGAATACATTTGGTTTTGATTTCTGGAATGATAACATTGAAACGAAAACGATCTGGGGCACAAAAGATTGGCAAGTGCAAGGTATAGAATCATTATTTAGAGCCTGCATGATCCCAGAACAAATTATATTTTTGAATGACACAATTCAGCAGACCACCTGTCTTGGTCTAGCCAAAATCAAAGACTTAAACAAACCGTCTGTTCCAAAGCCAACTATGGATAGTAATAGCACCTCTGATGTTGAGATAGACGTAAACAGTATTTTAAACCAAAAACCGAACTCATCCTGAATGGAAACAATGGTTGATCTGGCCCACAGACACAAATAACTGTCAAGACAGATTCCTGAACAAAATACAGCGTTTCACATTGACCAGGCCAGACCCTAGATACTCCCAAAGACAACATCCAGGGATTGTAACTACTTACAGTGTGGGAAAGCTCTGCCTTCAATGGCTACATACATCCACACTGGCAGAAATTAAGCAACACCTAACTTTGCTTAAAGAAGGTGCTGACTTGCGCGATTTCATTATGGGACCACGCAAACAGCGTCAAAAACGTTTCATAGCGGCCTCTATATATGCAGCTTATAACGAAGCTTGGAAAGAAACTCAAATTGAGACAGCAGAAAAAATACGGGAAATTGACCGTGTTAATTTGGAAAAATCACTTTCTGTTCTAGACAATGGGTTAATGACTCTGTCTTCCAGAATATATTCACTGGACAGTATTGTGTCTTCAGCAATCGATATAATAGAGCAAGACTTACTGATGTTACAACACGGTCAGTCTCAATTACGTTCTATTGTACAGCTTGGCTGGACGTTACAAAATCTGTGTTCAGGCTATGTGCCTTGGCGTTTAATCAACACAATGTCATTATTTAATATCTTTAACCTTACTGATAAACAAATCAATTTGGCACAGAAGGGTGCTGACTATACAATTCTGAGCATTGAAAAACTTGAGAGATTACCATTGACAATGTCAGAACGACCTGTCATTGAATGGATAACACATGGGATAATAAATATTCCGATAACAAATTTCCAGTTTCAGTACTGCCAAAAATATATACAGGCAGGCCAGTATGAAAGGTTGGGTAAAGGATACATTAAGTCGACATGGGACTTGCCCTATACACACACATGTGTTAGTAATAAAGGACAGAGTGTATTTCTTAGTGGCAATAATTGTGCAAAGTCACTAAGTGGTATACTTCTGTGTCAGGGTTTAAGTTTGCATGGGGCCTGTGAAGGGACTTCAAATAACCTTTCATGTCACCAGCTAGGCACACCTGCAACACGAATAGAACCATTCTTTAGGAGACTCTCGAACGGGAGTTACATTCTAATTGTAGATCGCAGATGTTGCAGCCTAATGCCCGGAAAACCTTATCTCGTAAGCGTGACTACCAGGGTCATGTGCTGTGAAAGAGTATTGTTCCCGAACGATACTCCAGACAGGGAGGCAAGGTTATGGCCCAGTTTTAATTTCTCTTCTATTCGAATTGATACTTTAAGCAGAATGAAGACTGTGCTCCTACAGACGCCAACCAGGTTGACGTCATCAAAAGAAACGTATGATCTCCAAGTTGCAAGGACGACTGCAGAGATTCATTCACTGCTATCAATGAATAGCCCCCTACACTTCGCAGAAATGTTGAACGAAATCTTAAATATTTCTGATACAAGTGGTATCGCCAGTGTATTTAAGACAGTTTTTTCAGGCGCTTTAACACCATTCAAAGCGATCCTGGGTATTTTTCCAAACTTCGTCCATTCCCTCTTTGGCGGACTACCTCTCCTGTTGGGACTAGTAGCAGGCGTCCTATTTTTGCTACTTTTGCTTCGATATGGCAAACCGTGTCACAGACATGACTCCAACAACAATGGAAGAAACGATCCTAGCTATCCGCTACCGGGACCGCATAACTAAAGTCCTTGGATTAGCACGGCTACGCGATTTAAATATGACTTGGTTTCTTTCATTCAGACCCTTGTGGCAGACCTGTGTTATGCCTGTATTAAGGTGCTTGCTATGCGGCGAAGAATGCGTGTTGGACACCTGTCTCACACTACAATCAGAAGTGCCATTGGATGCAGAGACTTTGTTGAGTCCAGTAAAGGCTCATGCATTGTGCTGTCCCCAGCGGCTACCAATCCTGATGACGGCATTCGTGGAGACTTCACCACTGCGATTGAAGGGTAGTGAAGTACAAGATGAAAGCAGCATCGATCAGGTACGACCATCTGTCAGCTATGCTGATCAAACCATCACTGAAAGCAATCATGCTCATGACTGCATGGTAGCGTCATTTTCCAACCTTGTCGAACTCTCACCAGAAGCTGTTGACTGTTTTTTCGAACATCTAAATGATATGATGTTTTCACCAGAACAGAAAGAATGACTTTGAGAAAACGTGCACACAGCGTTCCCTGAACTCTGAATTTGGCCTTCAAATTTTAAAAATAAAGCCACTAAGAATTCTTCGAGTCTGCTCCTGTAAACAGGAACGTTCTCCAAAAACATCCAAAATATTTACCTTTCAGGCACTTATCTTCTGCTTAAAGTAAACTATTCTTAGAGAACAGACACTTCTATTTTTAGGTACCTCTAGGAGACATTACCTCGACCTCTAGGTTATTTACACATAAGATTGTATTTCTATGCGATGAAATGGACTCGCACTTTTTCTTCTGTACTAAGAGCCATTTCATGTGTTATTTTCGCAAATCATTCGTGCAGATATACAATGTGCATCCTCTTTGAATGATTACACTGCTTGAATGCATACAGTAACTATTTTCATTTTTTCATGTGTTACGCAAATCCAAAGTAATGCAAAATTCATGTATTTTGGGCGGTTTTGAATACACATACAATATTAGTTATGCTTACTATGCTTAGGTTAGTAAATATGGACATAGATTCCGTGGAGTGGGTGTGATGTATTTCCTATGGGAACTGTATCAATATTCCTGTTTCTGACCCTTGTCCGGTTAAATAAATCAATAGTGGCCATACAACGGCACAGAAACCCGTTTTCTGATTTTGTCATAGCGCATGCTACCACATTAGGCAAGCACTATTCCCCCAGCCCCCATAGAAAGCATACCGAGTTCTCAAAACAAATCAAACCTCCAGCAACCTGGGAAATCCCCCGCAGCTATTGTTTTGATTTAACCAAGAACTCCAGTAAAGAATGTACGAACGACCAGTTCTTATGACATCCTTATTGACGTATTTATGTCCATCCTTACGTCAATCTCGGCACCTTTCAGGTATAAATATTACCGACATTGCCCTAAGCAAACACACGGTGGTGACGAGATTGGAGCAGCGATACTTGCCGAGGAGCCCAGCAGATGCAGGAAGCCCATGGACGCTGCCCCTCCCTTTTGACGCGCTGAGAGAGAGACGCTGCCTTTTCTCTTGCCGAGAAATCCAGCCGCCCTTGCGGGCAACTGGGATATCGAGTCCTGAGATTGAGATACCAGCCCTCCAGCCTTCTAAATCCCAGGTACTGAACTGAATAACCCCTCACAGAGAATTCTTGAATCAGATCCTTGGCAAAACAAACTTAACTTAAACTGCTACTTATCTACTCCCGCCCACGTATTAGGCTTAGGTCAGGTACACTGGGGTAGGCGTAATTAGAAGCACCAGTTGAGTACGATTAGTCAATGTATATATGTATATAACTTTTATCCATTTTAAGTATCATATGGCTAAGAAACCATATAAATGCTTTTACAGTATTATTTTATAATTCTGTTTTTACTGTATGCACTTTACTTAACTATAAGTATTGCAATAATAGCGATTCATTTCTCTTGTATGAGAAAAGAGACTGATCAATAAATAACATCTTTTTATTGAAACACGCCCATCTCTTATTTCTCTACAAACTGGTGAAACTAAGAATGCACGTACTGACTGAGTAAAATAAGTTGTCTTTTGTTTTCACACGACTCTGGAGATATACTCTTGATTAGGGGAGAGCAAAGTTGTCATGTTCTATGGTTGTCAGAAACTAAATCCCTTCTTGTCTATCCAGGGAGGTTAAACTCCTCCTTGCCTATTCGAGAAAGTTTCTAGTGAACTCTGAGCTAGCTGGCACACACATAACTTTAAGTCTAATATCGTCAGTAGAAGACCTAGTTAACCACAGTCCTACGTCTATACTATTGAAGATATTATTCCAATGCGCAGAGCCTATTGGGATAATAGGAACTACACTACAGTACTTTCAAGTGATCTACTCGGTCCACTGGGGGATCCTTTAGATTGGGCGTACCAATCCATGTTGTTTGCTTGGGTATATCCACCTCGCCGAGTGATCTTGGACTTTTGCTTGTCTCCATCAAGTCTGATCGCCATCGTGGATTAGGAGACCCCCAGAAGTGGTGGGCAACGAGAGAAGACGGACGCACCGGGAATCACAACCAAACTATCCGCAGCAACCAGAGGGCACAGCCCGTCCAGGCCCAGTGGACACACTCAGGACAATACCCATGAGCGCCGCACAGTCCAATAGCTTCTCGGCTCGCATGGGTACGCGATCAGACTGGAGCCCCAAAAGCGAAAGTGAAAGTCCAAATCAGTGCGACCGTCCGTATCCCATGAGGCCGCTGTTGTTCAACTTCTGCTCAGGCACCATGCCAACTCGAGCTCCGGGCAACTCCAAGGGGCAGGCCGCAATATTCAAATCATTGTTATTCCGGTTCTGAAGGTCCGATTCAAATTTTTACAACGGTTATCGCCTCAGCTATGGCTCATCTTCAATAACCCGTCAACATAATCAGGATAATTGTCAGGATAGATACGGGAGGTTGCGAGGGTCTCGGGAGCCCTGTGCTCACGCGGCCATCTTGGTTGCGTGCGAAGATCCTCCCCAAGATACAGACTTTTTTTCATTGTGTTAGGATACTCTTTAAGTGTACTACACTGTAATTTGATTTGAGCAGTGTGTGCTTCGAATTTTGTAAATTGTTCTGGTTATGGCTCCACACAAGGGTTAATATTCTTAACTTCACACACTTACAGTTAGAGGAAAATGGATCTGGAGTGTGACAGTGATCTTTTCTCAGCTCACGTTAAACTTGCTATGATGACTGAGAGGGTAATTGGAATTAAATCAAAACACACATTAGGCACTTGATAGCTTATAGACAGCATTTGCTTGCCTAGGGATTTGTTGCACGTCGGTTCACATAACCTTACCTGTGGTGCACAAACACCCTTCTTTGCCGCACTCAGAGGAACAAACCTGCTGAAGCAAACACAGGCCTTCAGAAAGTGGACTGCTCCTGCTGTTAAAGTTGTGGAGAGAGATTCCCTAGGGCTGGACCTGCTCCCCCTTGTGGCAAGGACCAGAGAGTCAACCCTAATAGCAGGATTACTAGCATCCTGTTCAGCTCCAGGAACACAAACGCTACATAAGCCCTGGATGTACAAGAGCAAGCTGCCAGTTACAACTGGATTTGCCCCCAACCCCCCTGTTGTATTCTGGAGATCGTGTCTTGGGCCCCGATGTAGGTAAATCTAATTTACCGACTCATAAATACCGAATTTTACCGATTCGGCATTTATGAATCGGTAAATTGGAAGGAGGCAGATGTAGGTCATTTTTTATTTACAATTACCGAATCTGTAAGATTCGGTATTTACCGATTCGGTAAATACCGAATCGGTATTTCCCATTGATTCCTATGGGCTTTGAAGCCCATAGGAATCAATTGAAAATACAGATTCGGTATTTACCGAATCGGTAAATACCGAATCCTGGAAGGGGGAACGGGGTGTCACTTTGACACCCTGTAGCACCCCAATTGCAGGCTTGTGTGCCATGTGGCACACATACATGCCCTAAGGGCATGTCTGTGTGTCACATGGCATAGGTGTACATGCACAGATGTGCATGTACACTGGAATTCGGTATTTTACCACCCAATAGGATTGGGTGGTAAATACCGACTCCTAACGGGCCTGTGGCACTCTTTGAAGTGCCACCTACATCTTGATTTACAGAATCGGTAAATTTGCCGATTCTGTATTTTACCGATTCTGTATATTTACCGAATCGGTAAATATACCGATTCTGTAAATGAGATGCCCCCTACATGCCAAATCCCAAATACCGGTCGGTAACGGCTGAAATCGGCCGTTACCGACCGGTAAATGGCGACCTACATCTGGCCCCAAGTCCTTAAGAGGTTCTCACCAAGACCTGGACCATGGCTGGTGCTAGAGGGAACTCTTTCCCCCGACAGAACAGGAACTTGTGAGCCTAAAGCTCAAGGATAATGGTTTTTAGAATAACCCAGAGGCTACCACACTACTGCTACTTAGCTCTCCATCTTTGTTGAACCCTGCCAGGGCAGCTGACTTCAGACTGCAACCACTGAAATGTTTTTCCGGTTTGTGGATAGCCTCAATCTACTATTAAGAACTAAGGCTCCCACCAGTCTGCTGGACCTTGACTGTCAGCTGACATCAAGCATAATGCTGGATCCAAGATGCAGAAGACGAGAACTCTCAACGAAGAAAAGAACCATAAACATTATTAAGTGTGAAGGTAAGGTTTGACTGGGACCTACCAGCCCCTGTATCCAACCCGCATCCCATTGCTGTCGGCCTGAAACTTTTACTTTGGCCTTGACAATCACGTTGGAGGTTCATAGACTACTGCTACTATTGAAAAGTAGTAATTTATGAAACCTTTTGAATGAATTGCAGTGATTTATGAAAATCTATGAAAAACCATAACTCTATTTACCTTAATCAGATTTTTGTTTTACATTTAAAGAAAATATTATATGCTATTTTTATAAATTAGAGCATCATTTTATTGTGTTGTGATTTCTACTTATTTAATGTATTGGTACTGGTATATGTTTTACATTTGTTTCAATTGAGGTATGACTGACTGCTCTGTGTCACAGCCACCTAGGACTGAGTTGACGTGTACATTAAAGAAACCTTTAACTGGATTTGATACATAAAAGTTACATTATTACTTGGTGCGGTTTCCCAAAATTAGCCTAACTAATATTCCACATTCTCACACAACTGCTCAATCCAGTTTTGGGGTAGCTAGAAAACCACTCAAGGACTCGTTTTAGCATTATTTTAAAATTCCAACTCAAAAGGCAAGTAAAATTCTATATTACTATTTTGCAAATGACACTTTTAGAAACTGTAGTTGTTCTGCCTAAAACAAAATGGGATTTTCAGCCAGTGTCCAGTGTCACCTGACTGCTGATGGCTCCCCTGTGGTGAAATGTAGATTGCTCTCAGACAGTGGACAAAGGACTTGGGTATGAGGAGGTGTTTTTTTCTTCCTTGGACATGATGACCTAGCTAGGGCTGAATGACCACAAGAGAGGGTTAGCCTATTATCATAGCCACATCTCTGGGTGGGAACAGGGAGCTTTGACCAGAGGGAGAACGGTTCTGCCATATTGGATTTAGGCAAAGAGGGGCACTGTGGGATATTTTACAGTAGAATTCACAGGAAGGCCTGCTAAAGTGAGTAGGGTCACCCCTGGGAACTTTACCCTAATTTGTTAGGGAGTGACAAGGAATTTCTCCCACATTATTGTGTGGTGAAATTTGCATCAACATTTCTCAGCTTCCTCATTATTGTTCTGCGGTCTTGCTTCCTCGTGCTGCGCTGCATGGGAAAGTAGTACTCAGCTTTCAGCATATGTTAAACCCCTCCCCAATATTGTCATTGTGTATTAAACACATGCAGGGAGCAGCCTGCGCTACATTTCCCCAACAAGCACTACACTGCCTGGAAAGATGGCCTGTAATAGGACTATGCCTATATTTGAGAAAAAATAATTGTAACATATATAGTATATATATATATATAGTAGGACAGAGGTATTTTGTCACCCACCGACACATACACACACTATACACACAAGCACCACAACAGCCCGTGAGCTACATTTCCCAGTGCTGCACATTCCTCTGTGCTTGCAACGGGGCCTGAAAACTGGTGCTTCGCAGTTCACCATTAAATTAAAGCAGATGTCAGTCTTGCGCAGTGCTTTAAATGGGCGGGTACTGTCCGATACTGAATACATGCACTTCTTCAATTTGAGAGATTGAATACCTTCACTTTTTAGCGCTGCTGCAATACATTTAATGGTATATTACCAGCACTTCTCAGGAGTAGAAGATACTCTGGATATTGACTACCCGCTCTTCTAGCACTTCTATTTTTCCATTTAAAGTCAGTGCTTTAAATGGGCCGGTACTGTCCGTTACGCAGTACCTGCACTTTTCTATTTTGCGAGGGAGAGTGACATACTATTAGTTAGAGAGCACTGGCACTTCTCAGAAACAAGCAGGTACTCTGGTACAGAGTACCGGCACTTCTATTTTTCAATTCCAAGCACTGTTTAAAGTGCTGTCCTTGCGTAAAAAATATCCGGTTCCCAACCACCTTAAACCCACCTCCATCCCGGCAGTGACGATACATTGCTATGACCCCCTCCCCTAACCCCCCAACCCCCCCTCGCACTGCAAGCTGCAATAGAGTATCTGGGCTTGCTCGAGTGCCTTTCAGGAGCTAAGTCCCTGTAGATAGCAGCTCGAGGGTTGGCCGCTCACACTGTACTAATTCGAAAGATAAACACTTCTGGTTAGAGCAACAGTAAAGAAATCTTTTATAATAGCCTCTAATATGGAGCATAAGTTGTGGCAAAGCCAAAAGTAAGCCCAGCCGGGGAGACAGGTGTCTAATCGCCCCATGACATCATTGGGCGAGATGTGCGGGTCATGAACCTTGCCTGTTGAGACTGCTGTCTGAGACTGAAACGTTCTGTTTCTCGTTCCTCTCGAATCCCTTGCCGAGTGTCATACAGTATTAAGCATTTCATCACATCTCCATCCCTGGCCTCGCTTTTCGAAAAAACAACAGCTACATTAAAAAAAAAAAAAAATGTCAAGACCGCGGCTGAGTTTGTAACACCTGCAGGACACATTTCTTCTTTTGGGAAAGAATATGGTTCGGATCGGGGGAGGGTGTTACAGAATCCGTTCATAGTTTCGACCAAAACTGCCCGAGTCCAGGACTTTTCCCTGAGTAAGGCCCGTTTTCGACCAAAACTGCCCGAGTCCAGGACTTTTCCCTGAGTAAGGCCCGTAG
Source organism: Lissotriton helveticus (assembly GCF_964261635.1). NCBI lineage: Eukaryota > Metazoa > Chordata > Amphibia > Caudata > Salamandridae > Lissotriton > Lissotriton helveticus. The sequence goes on from NC_136068.1 coordinate 692,605,855, forward strand.
GGCCTCACAATTGGGAGTGATGTCATTTGCTCTCTTCCGGGAAATGGTCGCAACCACTTAATGGCGTTAAGAGGGAAGCTGCACCCTCAGTCTAAAGCATGAAGTGTGTGTTTTCACTTAAAAAAACATTTGCGGCAGTGGTGGGAGAGGTGGGGGTTGTTGAAGTAAGGCAGTAGGTGGGTCACAGTCACACCAAAGACTTTGTACACGTTACACTTTATACTATGAAAGTTTTCAGCAAAACCGTCGATTGATTTTTTTTTGTAAAAGTGAATTTCAAAAATGGTTTATTTTGCCCTCTCTTAAAGATATTCTCTTGCTAAATGGATTTTTTTTTCTGTGTTTCAGATCCGTTCCCAGGCCTCATTTAGAGCGGGTGAGGGAGGTAAATGGAGCTCCTAATGCAATGGTGGCTGCCATGGTGCCGTAGTGGTAGGCCGGAAGGGCGGAGGAGGAGCAAGCAGGAGGGGTGAGTTAAAAAAAAAATATATATGGCACTTACCTGGCCGCTGCCTCCCCTTCGTTCTTCTTCCGTCGAGGACGCTGCAACAGGAAGCGCCCAGGCTCCCAGTCTGTCCCAGCCAATCACGACATTGCTGATAGCAGCATCGTGATTGGTTTGAGCACTGTGGTTCGGTGCTCAGAGAGGGAGTGGATGCCTGGGCATGAAGGCTGTAATGCAGCCAGGGTGGAAAACATGCAAAGTGCACATGAAGGTTTGTCTGGCTCGAGAAAGACCTGCCAAATTGTCATGCACACTTAAGTGCACATATCACTCCAGTCCTCACCCTGCTGGTTGACAGCCCAGCACTACCCCTTAAAAAAGAAAACTGGGCCAGTACTATTAAAAAATGATAATAACGTAATGTTATTATCATTTATTTTTCGTGTGGTGCGACGCTCCTCCGCCTTAGAGGAGGAGCTGCTGCTGTCCTGAGGGTGGACTTGCCATTTCTTGCTCCACTATCAAAAACCACTTACGGCACAACCAGTGCTTTTTTTGAGGTGGTAGTTGCGGGTGGTGGCCACTGACACTCATTTTTGAGGACTGGCACTAATTTTGCCACAGAATACATTTCCAGAGAGCAAGAGGAGGAAAATACACAAACAGGGAAAAAGAGGAAAAGAAAGACTGAAAAAAACTTCACCAAGGAAGAAAGAGGAACCTGCTTCAGTGAGATAAAGTGGCATTGAGTGTACTCGGCACACTGACATTTAATTGTGCTAGCCGAGGGTTTCTAAACTGCACTTTGGGCACCAGCATTCATTATTTTACAAATTAAGCACTGGGCACCGTGGACCAGAGGTGAAATTGCATTGTAGAGGGATCCCAATTTTGAACACACCTTCACGCCATTAACAAGGTGCTGGGAGATCTCGGAGCGTATCATTTTAAATCAGTTGCCATAATTTTTAAGGAGGGAAACTGGTGTTTTATTGATTAAGGTGCCCTGGAAGTATTAAGAAAAAAAAATCAATGGTGAATCCAATAGGTCTAGCTTGCATTTTTTGTTCTAATTAAAATAGCACAAAAGGCCTGTTGCACTGAAAAGAAACAAAGTGAGCATGGTTTTCTATATAGAATTCACCTAGTAGATTAATAATTTAATGTGTGATGATTCACTGCACTTTTGAGATGTGAAGCAGTCTCTCCTGCATTGTAAAGCAAGGTCTTCAGAGAATAATGTTACCCAAAACAGCCAATAGCATGAGGTGAGACGGCCATACTCTCCTGGGTGAAGCATATTTCTCTCTGAATATATATTTAAAGAGTTAGTAATAATAGGTTTTGCAGGCAGCTGTAATGTCAAACTAGTCCAAGAAATGTGTTAGGTCAGTCGTGGGACAGGCCAATTGACTCCCAATGCAGTCCTTTACATGGAGATAGGTATGTCTCATTTTTCAGACATTAGAGCCAAAGAGCATTCATTTGTAGGTGTAGCCTACACACACATTATAGCTGATTTTGCATCAGCCCATTGCTTACCTTTGCTAGGCTTTCTTGTCAATTTCATTTGAGTGCTTCTTATTCTTTCCTTCCTTTTATTTTGTTTGAATTTCATCTGGAGCAATACTTCTTTAATATCTGCGTTACTGGATGACTTGTATCCTTTCACTGCTTACATTAAATGAACTAGTCTTAGCTTTTTCTTTCAGCACTGTATGAAAGTCAATGTGCGTTACTGACATGCTCTTCCTTTGTTCCCCATCTCCTACTCATTTCTCGCTCTATTTTTTTTTTAATGAAAACTTTTTGGGAGGCACCAAAGCTACAAATCGGCACTGTGCTATTCATTTGCCTTTGATGGCTTTTTCACATACTTTTAAAAATTCACAGCTCCAACATCAGTATCTGCCAATGCAGAAAGCTAAACAAAAATAGTCTGTCGTATCATGAAATATACATGTGAACAGGTGGTGATATATATATGCTGTTCATTATGAGGTAGTGGTGTTTCTTTTCTCTTTTTACCAATGCTGTCTTGCAAAAGTAAAAAAAAACATATTTATTTGTTGCCAATGTGGGACAGCATTGGAAAAAAGTATTGTCAATGCCAAAAAGTCAGATATCTCCATTAAAAGGTGAGACCTATTGGCTTTGCCAATGATTGTTTTTTAAATTGTTATTATTTTATTATTATTTCAAAAAGTAATGTTTTCCATAGAACCAACAGAAGCACAACTGGTATGTGTTGAATCACTTACCTATAACCATTGGTTCAGGAAATCAAGAAAAGAACATTTCCAGCAGTACAGAATTGTGTGTGAGACTCTTTTTATGTGTTCATTCTTTAATATGGCACCAGCCTATGTACGTAGCCATCATTGAGGCACTGAACAAAAGCAGCAGTACAGTAGTATGTAACACAGATCTTGGCAGTTCACATACTTATGAAAAAGGAGGTGCTCTTTTTGCACGTGAACAAGAAAAAAATGAATTATTCATATGCATTGTAGGAGCAGCTTGATACATTAGGATGTCTCATAAGGTACTATTGTGGTGGCCCCTCTCGGAGGGAAAACAGGTTGTAAGGCAATAACATTAGGCCATATGAGGCTGTCCAAAGAGAACCGGATGAACACAGTCAACTGTGTAAGAAGTGAACAGTGGGCGGGGGGAGCAGGGAGATGCGGGTAGAAGGGAAGGGTGGCTGGGGGGTGTTCTCTCGGGGCAAGGCGGGGAGCGATCCAAGTAGCCAGTCAATCTTACTCGTAACAAGGTATGTCTGCACTGACGGTTTAGGAGTGTGGGGGCTCCAGGGGCGTAGCTAGAGCTTGTGGCGCCCGGGGCTATCCCTCAGATTGCCGCCCCGGGGGAGGGGGCTGGGGAAAAAGGACCGAGAGTCACAAAGTATCACCGCTAATAGTTACCTCGATCATGCAAGTTACATGCACATACATGACACGGTCCAAGGCTACACAGTTAAATACACCGGTGACCGGCAGTACAAAGGAGAACACACAGACTGCCCCCATACTAACACTTACGTTTGTGACATTTAATTGCAGCTCTCTCCAGTACCTGCACCGCCACATATGCAGTGCAATTCCTAAATCAAATATTGTAGCGTGAAGAACAAACTGACGACTTAATGCTCACTATGAGACAACACATCTTTGCTAACATGGATTTGTATGACTTAGATGCATTTCTCAGAATATGTATCTACAAATTGCAAAATGCTCTGACATCATCCTGAACATTTCTTTGTAAATATGTATGTTTATTATTTGGAATCATTTCTCAAATTTTTTTGTAAAAAAATAACTGTAGAGTACTTTAACGTCGTCTGTGTTGATATAAAATTTCAAATAAAGAAATAAAAACTTAGAAATTACCAGCATTCGCAGGGTTCTATACTTTATGGAATGATCTCCGACACCCCACTGTACAACCGGCGGCCATGTCTACGTTTCTGCAGTTGCAGAGCAATGCCTGCAATGTTCAGCTCATGGTTTGTGCATGTGGAGTGGCGCAGCTGGCACCGGAAGTACAGGTAACAACAGCAGGCCGGACATAAAAGAAAAGCATAGCTGCCAAGGTTTCAGATTGCTAAGTGTGACATTTTTATAATGTCAGCGTAATTATGAGTGACATTTCAACAACTATGAGTGACATTTTTTTCGCAAGGAAAATCAAGCAATAAAAACAACGGAAACATAAATATCAGAAATTACACCCATTTGCGCAAAGAGAACTGTAAGAAGAATTAAAAAGGCAGCAAAGTGCTGGAAATGGAAGGGTACACGCATAGCTTAGAGGTCACAAACCCTCTGCAGACTGTAATTTATCTCAAAAAGACATATTGAGCAATTTGATAAAAAATTAATTAGCTGATAATAGCAGGGTGTGCGGCGCCGCCGTTATTTATTAACAACCTGAGGCTGAAGCTACGTTGCATTGCAAGTCTAAGCAATTAACATTGAGACACAATTAAGCATGGGGGTGCATGCAAGCCTCAGGACAAAAGATTGAGAGGGCTCGGCCACCACCCCCGGTACTTCACTGTCTTTCAATTTGCTAAACTCGGCCCTAGTGTATATCCGGACTAATTGACATAATATCATATTTGTGAATCGCAGATTGTGTGAATCATCGAGGGAACACGTACCTCAGGGCATGCCTATGTAACAGTTTTGCACTGCTGACATTGTTTAATAAAAAGAAGTTAAAAAAATGTAAATACCTTGATGAGTCCCTTATGCCAACTATGCACCGTTTCAGTATGCATCACAGCAGTTTTCACCCACATGAAAGAAAGAAAGGAGTAACCAAAGAAGTAGACTTAGAAAAGCCAATTCGGAAAAATAGATTTCCTGAGAGTTTCACGTTAAACTTTATGAAAACTTAAAGAGCAGAATTTATAATGGCTTTATTGGGCGGGTATAACATGAGCGTTTAGCCTGTAAAAATGCTGCTTAATCTTTGAATATTAAAAGCAATATTTTTTTGCAGTTGTATGTAGCGCTGACTTCACTCGGAGGTATGTTACAATACGAAAACCCAAGGGCAGTTCTCGTGGTCGGGTGAATCTCCCAGCTGTCAGTTCCTGTGAGTTGGAGAGGGAGCGCGACCTTCAGTGGCAGGAGGAGGAGAGGTGAAAGGAGGACGAAGAGGCGGCTGTGCAGGGGGCAGAGTTCACAGAGCCAGTGCAGCGGGACCGTCCGTGCGTGACTGCACTGCTGCCCATCGATGGTGCACTCTGCTGCAGCCTGTTCTCAGGCTGCCTGGCCACTCAGACTCGTCCCGGGCCCCCGTGCCGCTCGCCAGCAGACTCTCACTGTGAGCCGGCGGCTGCAGAAGTGTTTTGCGCACCCGGGCCACCTGTCGCGATCATGCCTCTTGCGCGGCCGGCGATGCACACCACAGGCGGCAGCTGAGCTCAGCATGAGTCTGGGACCTCACCTGTGGCTCGTCCCCGCATTAGCCCGTGTCTGCGCACACTGGAGGTTGCCATTGCCCTGAGGAGAGACTGCCTGAGTCGCGCGGGCAGCACACCAACGTGCGTGCAACGTGCGTGCAACGTGCCACAAGTGCCGCGCCGCCTTGCCGCCTCCAAAACAGTGCCGCCTGGGGCAGTCCGCTCCCCTCGCCCCCCCTAGCTACGCGGCTGGGGGGCTCATCAGTTAGAAAGGGTTCCCAGATTTGGAGAAAGACGTTAGCTTTTTCCTGGACCCGTTTTGTAGATTGCAGCGAGCCAATCGTCTTTGTGGTGCTCTCCAGTGGCACAGAACACATATCTGTGCCACAGTCAGTCCTGCAGCTAGGAGACGCCAGCCGTGATTTGTTATATTTGGTAGGTCAGACGTGTGGTGGAGAGGGAGTGTAAGGCTTCACCAAGTGAGGTCTGTATGGAGGCCCAGTATGTGGTGATTTCCAGGCACTGGTAAAGTATAGGGGTCCGGTTGTAACAGTCGTAGATGCACCTCCAACAAGCCTGATGGTATTTTGAAAAGTGTGAATTACATTCTGGATTCCCTGACTCCCTTGTCCAGCTTTTCAATACGATTTGTCCAATGTTGCTCTGAAAAGTCCTTGTGTAGAAGTTGTTGCAAGTGTAATCTTCTCCGATGTAGCGGGAATTGGGAGTACAGATGGTGCAATATTATTTTCGACAATAGCAAGAAGGTCCTGATAGTTAAAAATACCTAACCGTATACCTCACAAGATAAAAGCAAGTGGTTAGAGAGTTAAAATAATGTTTCAACTAACTGTAAACTGTTGCCGGCATGTTTCGAATGGTTTTAATGCCATAAAAAATGGTCAACGGTCTTCATCAAGGCCACTGAACTCCTTACCTAGCCTATGGCTTCATAGGGATGCAAACGAAGGAGGCATAAGGCGCTCATACCTGTTTGGTGTAACTCAGCAATAAGCCCCTATTGTGGGGTGCATCCGAGCTTTATGGTTCAGAGTGAGGGGCGCCTTCCTGTAGTTGCGCATTCGTCACGACATAGATAGCACCTGGCTTGCCCTCATGTTTCTGTATAGTGGACCACTATATGAGCCTTATGCTTCATTCTTTTGCTCACTTGGGGTTATACATGTCGTATTTTTAACTGACTTACTGGACCCTTTTGCTTTTGTCCTGAAGATAATATTGAAGAACTCCCAGTCCTTGGTGGAGTTCACTGGAGTAGTACCATCTTACTCCAGAGTGGGGGGACACCGATGATGAAGCATGACAGGACAAGTGGTGGGTGAGGCATCCCCTTAAATATATTATATATTTTCATATAACTTTAAACAACAAAAGAGTGTAATTCAATGAAAGCATAGAAGCACAAAAAGAAAAGCGGACGAGGTCCGGGCAGAAGCTAGACGCAGGTACCGAGCGGGTGCCAAGCGTTGCGGGCGATGTGCCATTTTCGCCTCCACCCCCCTCCCGTGACCTATGGGGCGTGGATCTTTTACTTTTCAAACTATACAGGTTCCTCTGACTTTGAGGTAATTTACCCCATAAAACTTGTTGGTTTGTTTTTTGCACCTTTTTAAACCTATTTTTAACTTTCACGTCCTCTGGTAAGGGTGGGCCTTAGCGTGCCCATACCGCCGAGGTATACTCCCCATGGTCCTGACGAATGCCCAGTAAATCACACGTCAATGGGCAGAAACATGTTGACCCCACTTTAAGTGGAATATACCGAACAATTATTTTGGTAGCTTCCAAACACATCGCTTTTAATATGTCAGATTGGCCACTGAATACATTTTTTTTGTGTGGGACACAATCTGTACATTTTTAACCTATCACATTTACACACTCTTCACAAAAACCCAGCTCCTCAGTAACCTGGCGTTGAAGCACACGGGGGAGGCATTCGGCTTCTCCCGGTGGGCCCGATGATATAGCATGTCACCAACCAGGGTGGTGAGTGAGGGCTTTCTATTTAAATCTAATAGATTTGCATACTCATCCTCTTTTCTTTTTGTGCTTCTATGCTTTCATTGAATTACACTCTTTTGTTGTTTAAAGTTGACTTTCTGGTGGATTGAGAGTGTACTTTATCTTCCCTCCCTCTCTCATTGTTAATAAATATTTTCATATAAGCCAACAGGTAGGGTATTCCGTTCCATCTAGGTAAGTTCGGGCTGGACTGTTCCCATGAGGCACAGGGTCAGACTGATTTGCCATGTCTGAACTGGGGTGGTGGAGTGAGCTAAAAAATGATGATGGATTAAACCCAGATCAGTTGACTGGGGGTGGGAAACATCCTTTACAACGCAACTTTTACCACGCAGTGCCTTTACGACGCAACTTTTACAATGCAAACCATTACAACGCATTGCGCTGGGGGGCGCTCTAGGATAGGGAATGTGTTTAATGTACTATCCAACACCTTTCCTACTATCCACGGGGACTGGAGTTGGAATAGTAAATTAAACAATTCACTATCCAGCGCCTAAAAGCACTATGAGTTGTAATGGTATGCGTTGTAAAAACAGCGTTGTAAAAGCATGCGATGTAAAAGCATGCGTTGTAATGTGATACATCCCTGGGGGTGAGTGTTTGATTTGCTCAAACACTTCGTCCATCATCCCCTTTAGTATCACTTTGTTCGCCCTGAGTTGGCAGGGTATGCTCAGACGTGGGTCCCTTGCTCACTCTACCACTGCATTCAAGGTAGCCTGCCTGATGAGGATTATGAATCCGAAACCGGTCCCAGGATGCTTGTTTCTGGTCCAGGGAAGACATAGCTTGGGAGTTCAGGCTGGACTGTTCCCTTAGGCACAGGGTCAGACTGATTTGCATATGGCCATGTCTGAACTGGGGTGGTGGAGTGAGCTAAAGAATGATGATGGATTAAACCCAGATCAGTTGACTGTGAGTGTTTTATTTGCCCAAACACTCCGTCCATCATCCCCTTTGGTATCAAGTTGTGGGTGAGGCATCCCCTTAAATATATTATATATTTTCATATAAGCCAACAGGTAGGGTATTCCGCTCCATCTAGGGAAGTCATCTCGTAATTTAAGTGTTTTCCGCACCCCAGTTTTTTGTGTGTGTTGGAACCTAATGTTGTCAGGTCACCAAGGGTAGCCTGGCCTAGGGTAAGACAATCTCTATCTAAGGCACATGTGTAAAGGTTGCAAACCACCCAGCAGTAATTTAATGCAATAACACCCAAAAATGACACTACACCAATGTTTGTGGAAAAATACGAATTGTTTTATAAAAATAAGTTTGTTCCTCTTTATCACCTTTACATCAGTACTTCTCCTTATTCGATAGTTTTACTCCAAGAAACGTATTACACTTTATAACTTCAACTTTTCCTGCTCAATACATTTACATCAGGATACAATACCAATCTCACCCCACCTTCTACCAAAAATGTACACAATCAGCGAAGAATGTCAGTGGTTACACTAGTTTTACAGATGCGCTTGCAACCCCTATGAGGACTTTACACTCTTCCTAGTCAGAGGGTACTTTTAGCACTACTTTGACAGTTGGTTCTACCCCCAGCTTCTGGTTCATTGGCCGTTCTTCCCTGGACCTGAAATCAATGAGGATTACATCATCATGCTAATTTCCACCTACCAGGACACAGTAGGGGGAAAAACGAACAGTGTGTCTTGAATATGGTTACCTGCACAATGACTAATTTTTCCCCACACGGAAAGACCTTTTAAGAAACACCACTCCTCAGCCCCTTGAGGTGATTAATCCCTGGGGTTCAGTCTTCCCCCCTTCCCACACTCTCCTTACTGTACAGCGGAGACTGCAATGTCCAAGTCTCCAAGTGACTGAGCTGACAGGCGGCTCTACAGAAGTTCCAGCCGGCAGCTGCTTGATCCGCTTCCTCCCGCCCAGCCAGCCACTCGATCTCAGTGCTGGCGCGGGGAGGATCGGGGAATGTCTCTCCCCTCTTCAGGAACTGCTGTTGGCTCTTCCGCCTAACCTGCCACACAATTTCGGAGCTGGCGCGGACAAGGCTCACCACCGCTTCCGATCCGCTTCCGCTTCTCCGGCCGGCTCCGCCTCACAGAGTCAGACGGCTCAACCGGGCATGCGCGGAGGTGAAGTGGCTCTACACCCGAGCCTGCCCGGCGCTAACGGTTCTGCCTCCTCCGCTCCTCCCACTTCAGGACCGGCGGCCACGCTACCAGGCCGGCGCTATTCACCTCACGCTGGCCCAGGAATAGGCCCTCTACTTCCACAACGACCGCTGCTCCAAACACACGGACCCCGTCTTCCCCACTCAGACAGCTGCTCTTCTCAGCTAGCAGTCTGCCGCTACAGGTAGGAGGAGGGCTTCCGTTCAGTTATGTCGCCAGGGGAAGTCAAGGGCAACCATGAGCCGAATTCATTTGAGGGGCTAATCGAGGGGGCCGCAAAGAATAACCCCTCAGCCTTAATCCTCTCTTCTTCTTAGCAACACTTTGCCAGAGTCTTTCTAAAGTCTTTCCAACTAGGCAGAGGACTGCGCTCCACAGCGCCGCAGTCTCCTTCACCCACTCACACCCCTTTCTTCCAGGCTAGGGGTTGGTCAGGCGCCCAGGGTCTCCAGTGATCCCACGCAGCGGGGACAAGACAAGTAACCCAAGGGAGGAAGGGTGGTGAATCAATAAGGCAGCGTCCTTAGACTGGGAGGTCAACCCTTTGACTATCCTACCCCCACCTTCTGCTACAGCCTGTCCTCCAGCTGACTCTCTCTGGTAAGACAAAATGGCTGACCAGCATTCCAACTTATATAGGCTGACCCTCAGAGGTCCAGAAGGGACCAGAAGGTTCTGGAATGCCCTACTCTATCCTATGGGACAGGTCCCAGGCATGACAGTTGTGACAGTTGGTAGCCACCATTTTGTGACTCCAAGGGAATTCCTGTCAGGAAAGGCCTCTATGCCTGAGGTGAAGAACTATGAGGGCGAAAAAACACCTATCCCCCAGACCAACACCATAAAAACCTAGTGGACACAAAAAAAAATAAAGGCATGAGGGGCAAGAAGGGGACAAAATAAATAAATAATAGGAGGGACTACGCAAAGGGCCAGACAGGTCTAACACGCGTCCCCCCCAGCTGAAAGTGGGGAGAGCTACCTAACCCCTTGGGAGTCCTCATCACTAAGGCGGAAATACCTAGAGAGACCGTCTGCATTGGCGTGGTCCGGATATATGATGTTACAATGCATACTTTTACCACGCATACTTTTACCACGCATTTTTTAGCACGCAAATACTATTACAACGCATGCTATTACCACGAGTACCATTACAACGCAATATTGTATAATAAATAGAAATGTACTATTACAACGAATACGATTAATACGCATACAATTACAACGCAATGGAATATAATTATAATTTTTTTTTGTACAATAAACACTGGAACGGGATGCAGGGAAAATAGGGGTTTTGGGTGGGGAAGTGTTTTAAAAAATGTTAAAAAAACTACAACGGATTAATCAAAATATTTGTTATTTTAACAAAATTAATACTCGAGTATTAAAATTAATACTCGAGTATTTAATAATTTATTTCAATTTTTTTTTTTAATTAAAGAAGTATAAATTATCAATAATCCAAAATTACAAGTTTTAAATTTACAATTACAATTACAATTTAAAATTTTAATTATATTTTGTAAAAAAAATTATGAAACGGGATACAGGGAAAATAGGGGTTTTGGGTGGGTAAGTGTTTTAAAAAATGATAAAAAAAACTACAACGTATTAATAAAAAAATTGGTTATTTCAGGAAGATTAATACTCGAGTATTAAAATTAATACTCGAGTATTTAAAATTTTACTATCAAATTATTAAAATAAATTAAATAAAAAAAAAAACTACAACGTATTAATGAAATTATTGATTATTTTACCAAAATCTATAGTCGAGTGTAAAAATTAATACTCGAGTATTTAAAAACTTAATACATTGTAATACTTATTTCAACAAAAGCATATATTTTATTACCAAAACAATGCATGCAGAAGTAAATTAAATAAATTGCTTATTTAAATATTTCGATTTATGAAAAAGAATTATAATAAAGTCAACATATTTCATTATTTACGTTTTGAAAAGCAATCGCCATTTTAAGTAAGTAAATCAAAGATTAGTCCTACAACAATTTCAATGACAATAAATTCATAACACTACTGACAAAATGGATGCCAAAACGGCACGAATAACCCGATTTACGTTTCTTTTAATAAAATTAAAAACTATATGTTTTCACAGAAAAAGATTACTTTTAAATTTTACATTACAGCGCTGTGTCTATGTAAAAAAACAGAAACATTAACCCTAAACATATAAATACGAGACAGACACCATTTTATGACCAGTTGATCCGCAACTACCAGAGTGAGCAGACGCCAAACCTGACTCTCTGACCTTATCACCTCTTCAAAAGAGAATCTCTGGAGTATAATTTTGCGATTTATAAGTAAGTAAATAAAATAAATAACGACATTTTCATATAATTAAATATTGATATAATCCCAAAATAAAAATGGTTATATATATATATATTATCAATAAAAACGTATATTTTAATAAATATATTATTTATTATTTTTAAAATAACTGGATATGTAAGAAAGCGATATAAAACAATCCCAAGAAATATTTAAGTAAGTCACTAAAAATTAATATTAATATTTTGAGGTTAAATATTTTTTCTCAACCTTTTTTTTCCAATAGACGAACAATTGAAAACATTTGCGCAAAGAACTATAGCTACCAAACTGTGCTTTAAAAATTTCCAGGTAAAAATGAAATATTTTTATATATAATTTCGAATCTTGTGAAACGTAAATAAAATTATTAATAAAGATATTTTTCAAATTTTAATCAGGTGAAATTATTTGACAAAAAAATACTACTTTTTACAAACATCGAGAATTTCAATGTCATCACCTTATAAGGTAAAAGAAAATATATATTATTGTATTAACGTTTAATTAAATTCGAGGAGACAGTATTATGAATACTAGTGGATAGTAGTGTTTTCGAGTTAATGATAGAATTAGAGTGATAATGGTATACATGGTAATAATAGTATGCATAACTAAATACTATATTAAGGTTTAAATTAGTGTAAATGTATGAATAGTGTATGTACTGCCTGTGTTGTACTTCTTCTGTGTGTGAGGGAAGCTTGCACTGCTATTGCCTATGCTGTACCTGTTCTATGTGTGAGAGAAGCTTCCACTGCTGTTCCCTGTGCTGTACCTGCTCCGTGTGTGAGGGAAGCTTGCACTTCTGCTGCCTGTGCTGTACCTGCTCCATACGTGAGGGAAGCTTGCACTGTTGCTGACTGTGCTGTACTTATTCTATGTGTGTTATAAGCTTTCATTGCTGCTGCCTGTGCTGTACCTGCTCCATGCTTGAGGGAAGTTTCCACTGTTGCTGCCTGTGCTGTACCTATTCTATGTGTGTTAGAAGCTTGCATTGCTGCTGCCTGTGCTGTACCTGCTCCATGTGAGACGGAAGCTTGCACTGCTGCTGCCTGTGCTGTACCTGTCCTATGCGTGAGGGAAGCTTGCACTGCTGCTACCTGTGCTGTACCTGCTAGACGTTGACAGCTGTTGAAAGGGAGAATAGATTTGATTTATTTTTTTATTTACTTTATAGGTTCTAATATAGCGCGGACAGTAGGAATAGTGTAGGTATCGTAGAAGTGTTTTAGAGTTGAGGGTAGTGTAAATGTGTGAGTATAGTGGGTATTGTAGTAGTGTTTTATATTTGAGAGTAACAGACACAATGTTTATATCACCAATCAATAAACACAATAATAATAATAATCAACATTTCTCTCACTTATTTTAGAGAAAGCGAACTATATATATTCCTGCCAACCAAAGATAACAACAAACAAAAGAACAATCTGACCAAATTTTTCAACAAAAACAAGCAGCTACCAATAAGGTAAATAAATTCATAAAGTGTTTTTGTAGTTAAAGTGCTGGATAGTGTAAAGGTATTAATTACTATTCCAACTCCAGGTAAGTGCTGCAGTAGAGAAAGTGCTGGATAGTGTAAGGGTATTAATTACTATTCCAACTCCAGGTAATTGCTGCAGTAGGGAAAGTGCTGGATAGTGTAAGGGTATTAATTACTATTCCAACTCCAGGTAAGTGCTACAGTAGGGAAAGTGCTGGATAGTGTAAGGGTATTAATTACTATTCCAACTCCAAGTAAGTGCTGCATTAGAGAAAGTGCTGGATAGTGTAAGGGTATTAATTACTATTCCAACTCCAGGTAAGTACTGCATTAGGGAAAGTGCTGGATAGTGTAAGGGTATTAATTACTATTCCAACTCCAAGTAAGTGCTGCATTAGAGAAAGTGCCGGATATTGCAAACATGTCAATTTTCCACATATGTACAGTTAAAAGTTTTTCAATTGCAGTGATTAATTATTTTTCTGTTTCAAATTAACATACACAATGTTTATAACACCAATCAAAAAATACAATAATAATAATCAACATTTCTCTCCCTTATTTTAGAGAAATAGAACTATATATAAACCGACAACCCAAGAAAACATCAAACAAAAGAACAATCTGACCACATTTTTCAACAAAAACAAGCAGCTACCAATAAGGTAAATAAATTCATAAAGTGCTATTGTAGTTAAAGTGCTGGATAGTGTAAAGTTATTAATTACTATTCCAATTTCAAGTAAGTGCTGCAGTAGGGAAAGTGCTGTATAGTGTAAGGGTATTAATTACTATTCCAACACCAGTTAAGTGCTGCAGTAGAGAAAGTGCTGTATAGTGTAAAGGTATTAATTACTATTCCAACACCAGTTAAGTGCTGCAGTAGAGAAAGTGCTGGATAGTGTAAGGGTATTAATTACTATTCCAACTCCAGGTAAGTACTGCAGTAGAGAAAGTGCTGGATAGTGTAAGGGTATTAATTACTATTCCAACTCCAAGTAAATGCTGCAGTAGAGAAAATGCTGGATAGTGTAAGGGTATTAATTACTATTCCAACTCCAGGGAAGTGCTGCAGTAGGGAAAGTGCTGGATAGTGTAAGGGTATTAATTACTATTCCAACTCCAGGTAAGTGCTGCAGTTGAGAAAGTGCTGGATAGTGTAAGGGTATTAATTACTATTCCAACTCCAGGTAATTGCTAAAGTAGGGAAAGTGCTGGATAGTGTAAGGGTATTAATTACTATTCCAACTCCAGGTAAGTGCTACAGTAGGGAAAGTGCTGGATAGTGTAAGGGTATTAATTATTATTCCAACTCCAAGTAAGTGCTGCATTAGAGAAAGTGCTGGATAGTGTAAGGGTATTAATTACTATTCCAACTCCAAGTAAGTGCTGCATTAGAGAAAGTGCCGGATATTGCAAACATGTCAATTTTCCACATATGTACGTTAAAAGTTTTTCAATTGCAATGATTAATTACTTTTCTGTTTCAAATTAACATACACAATGTTTATAACACCAATCAAAAAACACAATAATAATAATCAACATTTCTCTCTCTTATTTTAGAGACATAGAACTATATATAAACCGACAACCCACGAAAACATCAAACAAAAGAACAATCTGACCACATTTTTCAACAAAAACAAGCAGCTACCAATAGGGTAAATAAATTCATAAAGTGCTATTGTAGTTAAAGTGCTGGATAGTGTAAAGTTATTATTTACTATTCCAATTTCAAGTAAGTGCTGCAGTAGGGAAAGTGCTGGATAGTGTACGGGTATTAATTACTATTCCAACTCCAGGTAAGTGCTGCAGTAGAGAAAGTGCTGGATAGTGTAAGGGTATTAATTACTATTCCAACTTCAGGTAAGTGCTACAGTAGGGAAAGTGCTGGATAGTGTAAGGGTATTAATTACTATTCCAACTCCAGGTAAGTGCTACAGTAGGGAAAGTGCTGGATAGTGTAAGGGTATTAATTACTATTCCAACACCAAGTAAATTCTGCAGTAGGGAAAGTGCTGGATAGTGTAAGGGTATTAATTACTATTCCATCTCCAGGTAAGTACTGCATTAGGGAAAGTGCTGGATAGTGTAAGGGTATTAATTACTATTCCAACTCCGAGTAAGTGCTGCATTAGAGAAAGTGCCGGATAGTGCAAACATGTCAATTTTCCACATATGTACAGTTAAATTTTTTCATTTGCAATGAATAATTACTTTTCTGTTTCAAATTACCAGACACAATGTTTATAACACCAATCAAAAAACACAATAATAATAATCAACATTTCTCTCCCTTATTTTAGAGAAATAGAACTATATATAAACCGACAACCAAAGAAAACATCAAACAAAGGAACAATCTGACCACATTTTTCAACAAAAACAAGCAGCTACCAATAAGGTAAATAAATTCATAAAGTGCTATTGTAGTTAAAGTGCTGGATAGTGTAAAGTTATTAATTACTATTCCAACACCAAGTAAATTCTGCAGTAGGGAAAGTGCTGGATAGTGTAAGGGTATTAATTACTATTCCAACTCCAGGTAAGTACTGCAGTAGAGAAAGTGCTGGATAGTGTAAGGGTATTAATTACTATTCCAACTCCGGGTAAGTGCTACAGTAGGGAAAGTGCTGGATAGTGTAAGGGTATTAATTATTATTCCAACTCCAAGTAAGTGCTGCATTAGAGAAAGTGCTGGATAGTGTAAGGGTATTAATTACTATTCCAACTCCAAGTAAGTGCTGCAGTAGAGAAAGTGCTGGATAGTGTAAGGGTATTAATTACTATTCCAACTCCATGGAAGTGCTGCAGTAGGGAAAGTGCTGGATAGTGTAAGGGTATTAATTACTATTCCAACTCCAGGTAAGTGCTGCAGTTGAGAAAGTGCTGGATAGTGTAAGGGTATTAATTACTATTCCAACTCAGGTAATTGCTGCAGTAGGGAAAGTGCTGGATAGTGTAAGGGTATTAATTACTATTCCAACTCCAGGTAAGTGCTACAGTAGGGAAAGTGCTGGATAGTGTAAGGGTATTAATTACTATTCCAACTCCAAGTAAGTGCTGCATTAGAGAAAGTGCTGGATAGTGTAAGGGTATTAATTACTATTCCAACTCCATGGAAGTGCTGCAGTAGGGAAAGTGCTGGATAGTGTAAGGGCAGTGGTTCCCAAACTTTTTTGACCTGTGGCTCCCTTGACCTAATAGGCAGTTGGCCGTGGCTCCCCACTATTTTTTTACCACTGGGCGAGATGTAAGCCCAACCTCGGGAGTACTTCCTGTTGTCTTCCTTAAAGTAATTGGGACGCAATGAAGGTATTATAATCATATTTGTAACAAAATAAGAAGATAACAGTTGACCTAGCATTTGACGTAAGCAGATCAGTTTATTTTAAAAGTATTCAATAAAAGGGTGAGTTTTTAAACATGAACTGAGAAACGTTACTGCCCCGGCTCTGATGACATGATATATCAAAGCTAGCTGCCACGGTTTCAGACTGCTTATATGTGACATTTTCATTATTTCAGTGTAACTATGAGTGACATTCAACAGCTATGAGTGACACCTTCTCGTAAGCAAAAGCAAGCAATGAAGACGAGGGAACCGTATAAATATCAGAAATTACACACATTTGAGCAATGGGAAACACTAAGAACATCTTAAAACTGCAGCAAGGCACCAGAAATGGAAGGGCACTGTGAGACCTGACTGTACCAAACGGGATGTGAGAGGCCATACTGCTTGCAGCCTCATGTGTGACATTTGTGCGGTTTCAGTGCTCTTATAAGTGACGTTCAACTGCCCAACGTGCAACACTTGAACACTTTCTCATGAGTAAAGCAAGCAATGCAGTGCACGGAAACTCATAATTATCAGAAATGAAATCCTCTTGAGAAATTAAGTTCTAAAAGTATCTTAGCCCTTCTTAAGAGGCTATTAAGAAAATCACAAGTTTTTTGTAGATTGCACCTCCTGAATTTAAGTATTTGAGCTGCTCTTATATGTGATCACTCGGTACAATTTAGCCACTCTTCCGGCAATTAAAATGTATTGCTTTTTTGCTTAAATGCTCTGTGCTCAATTCCTAAATGATGTGATTCAGTTTTGGCGACAGCCAGAATCCAGTTTAGTTTATGCAGTTTAACTTAACGCGCACCTTCAACCATGGGCAGTATTACCCAGCGTTTTTCAACAGACACTGTATATTATTTTTTCCAGTGCCACTGCCAACAATCAATACATTTCTGGATCGGGCTCCCGGACGTCACTACTGCTGCTAATTCCTTGCAGGCCCCATGTCCCGACACTAATAGAGCAAGCAGCATATGTAACAGCTGCCTGCTCCAAAGTCAGAGACACCTTGTGCTAAAAACCCGTTCAGACTAAAGGCCATGTAAACTGTCTGCCACTGCTCCTCGCATTTTTCAGCGCCAATTAAAGTTTTAGTGGCTGTTTAACAGTCTCTTGCATGTGGTAGTGAAGTGCGCACTTTGGGAGAATATGTGCGAGCTGGTACCAAGTAGTGTGGGCGCTCGTG
Organism: Lissotriton helveticus; assembly: GCF_964261635.1. NCBI lineage: Eukaryota > Metazoa > Chordata > Amphibia > Caudata > Salamandridae > Lissotriton > Lissotriton helveticus. The sequence goes on from NC_136068.1 coordinate 692,623,796, forward strand.
CATGCTACAGGGAACAATGCTCTTAAGTGACTGTAAGTGACCTTTTTGGTGCATTCTAGTTTAAATTGGTTGTGCAATTAGGGCGGCGGACTTCACTTAACTGTTTCCTCGGGTTAAGAAGAGGGTCCCACAAGGCACGGCGGGTAGACAGCACACACGCATCTCAAACCCTCTGAACAGCATATGCCGGTAATGGTGGAGACTACGCCTCGGAATGCACATACCACGCATACGTACGCTCGTCGCGCACCATGTTGCAGGATGATGAAGGTGGCATTTCCAACTTCCCCGTGTGTTGTGCGCGGCGCCCCTGCCTATCCATTACGGCGCACCAGGGCGCCGCGGCGCACAGTTTGGGAACCACGGGTGTAAGGGTATTAATTACTATTCCAACTCCAGGTAAGTGCTGCAGTAGAGAAAGTGCTGGATAGTGTAAGGGTATTAATTACTATTCCAACACCAGTTAAGTGCTGCAGTAGGGAAAGTGCTGTATAGTGTAAGGGTATTATTTACTATTCTAACTCCAGGTAAGTGCTGCATTAGGGAAAGTGCTGGATAGTGTAAGGGTATTAATTACTATTCCAACTCCAGGTAAGTGCTGCATTAGAGAAAGTGCCGGATACTGCAAACATTTCATTTTTCCACATATGTACAGTTGAAAGTTTTTCAATTGTAATGAATAATTAGTTTTCTGTTTCAAATTAACAGACACAATGTTTATAACACCAATCAAAAAACACATTAATAATAATCAACATTTCTCTCTCTTATTTTAGAGACATAGAACTATATATAAACCGACAACCCACGAAAACATCAAACAAAAGAACAATCTGACCACATTTTTCAACAAAAACAAGCAGCTACCAATAAGGTAAATAAATTCATAAAGTGCTATTGTAGTTAAAGTGCTGGATAGTGTAAAGGTATTAATTACTATTCCAACTTCAGGTAAGTGCTACAGTAGGGAAAGTGCTGGATAGTGTAAGGGTATTAATTACTATTCCAACTCCAAGTAAGTGCTGCAGTAGGGAAAGTGCTGGATAGTGTAAGGGTATTAATTACTATTCCAACTCTAGATAAGTGCTACTGTAGTGAAAGTGCTGGATAGTTTAAAGGTATTATTTACTATTCCAACACCAGTTAAGTGCTGCAGTAGAGAAAGTGCTGGATAGTGTAAGGGTATTAATTACTATTCCAACTCCAGATAAGTGCTGCAGTAGTGAAAGTGCTGGATAGTTTAAAGGTATTAATTACTATTCCAACACCAGTTAAGTGCTGCAGTAGAGAAAGTGCTGGATAGTTTAAAGGTATTAATTACTATTCCAACACCAGTTAAGTGCTGCAGTAGAGAAAGTGCTGGATAGTGTAAGGGTATTAATTACTATTCCAACTCCAGGTAAGTGCTGCAGTAGGGAAAGTGCTGGATAGTGTAAGGGTATTAATTACTATTCCAACTCAAAGTAAGTGCTGCAGTAGAGAAATTGTTGGATAGTGTAAGGGTATTAATTACTATTTCAACTCCAGGTAAGTGCTACATTAGAGAAAGTGTTGGATAATGTAAGTGTATTAATTTCTATTCCAACTCCAAATAAGTACTGCATTAGGGAAAGTGCTGGATACTGTTAGGGTATTAATTACTATTCCAACGCCAGGTAAGTGCAGCAGTAGATAAAGTGCTGGATAGTGTATGGGTATTAATGTCTATTAGTACTCCAAGTAAGTAGTTCAGTAATTAAAGTGCTTAAAAGTGTATATGTATTAGATACTATTCCAAATCTGGGAAAGTGCAACATTTAGGAAAGTCTTGAATCCTAAAAATGATTTACTAAGTATTCTAACCCTGGGTAAGTAATGCACTTTTAAAGTTGCAAAATTGTCTCAAGGTATTACTCACCATTCATACTTCTCACAAAATACTGCATTATGAAAGCTGAATCTTTTTAAAATAATTATAATTTTTATAAATGCTCAAAATTTCACTAAAATTCTTTTTTTTTTTCCCTCTAGAACATGTCTACTCATCCAACTGCAAATTTTATTATGTCCAGAAAAGGAAACCGACTATTAAATCATGGAGGGTACATTTATTGTAGGGAAAGAATAAGTTTAACAAGGAATGATTGGAGGTGCGTGAATTACTTTTCAACCCGTTGCAGTGGCAGAGCGGTTACGGTTGATGATATTATTGTAAGAACAACTGACCATAACCACTCTGCCTCTGCAACAGAGGTTGATGTAAGAGAAACAGTAAATGAGATGAAAGTAATGGCAAGCACCTCCAATGAATCTACAGGAACAATTTTAAGAGAGGTTGCTCAACATGTCCCTACACATATAGCAAGTAATATGCCTACCATCCATAATTTACGTAGAATAATTCAACGTCAAAAGCAGGCAAGTAGTACCCAAACTAATACACCACATACCTTTTCTGACATAGTTATACCTCATGAACTTACAATATCTTTTTCTGATGAATCTTTCCTTTTACATGACAATGAAAACCCTCAGAAACGTATATTAATATTTAGTACTCCCCGTAACCTTGTAAAACTGGAAAGCAGTGAAATTTGGATGATGGATGGGACGTTTAAAAGCACACCCCATCCATTTACCCAAATTTATACAATACATGCTAAAATTAACAATATTGTAATCCCCCTAGTATATAGTTTGCTGCCTGATAAAACTTCTGCAACATACACAGAATTTGTGTCTGTTATTAAATCCAAAACTCACCAAAGTCCTAGGAAAATAATTATTGATTTTGAATTGAGCATGATCAATGTGATCTCCAAAATGTACACGAATACCCAAATTCAGGGGTGTTTTTTCCATTTTTCCCAGGCATTCTGGCGTAAATTACAAAAAACACCCCTTGTTACAGAATATTCATCAAACAGCAAACTACAAGTTGAAATAAAAAAATTAACTGCTCTTTGTTTTGTCCCTCCTCAAAGTGTAGACGAATACTACACTGCCATTATAGAATCAGATTATTATTTAAGAAATGAAGAACAATTGGCACCCATTCTGAATTATATGGAAGACACATGGATTGGGCACCTACGCAGATCGGGTCGCAGGAGGAAGCCACGTTTCCATGTGGAGTGGTGGAACTGTTATTCGAGTTGCTTACAGGGAGAGGCTAAAACAAATAATGCCATAGAGGGATGGCATAACTCCTTCAACCATGTAATTGGCAAACACCACCCAAATTTCTACTCTTTTTTGGAAACTTTGAAGAAGGAGCAAAGTTTCCAAGAAATGAGAATTTCTCAAACTCTTACAGGTAAACTAAACTCACGAATTACTCAAAAAACAAAGGAAATGTCTGAACGACTATTGGCATTATTGCAACAGTTTTCTGTTATTAAATCCAAAACTCACCAAAGTCCTAGGAAAATAATTATTGATTTTGAATTGAGCATGATCAATGTGATCTCCAAAATGTACACGGATACCCAAATTCAGGGGTGTTTTTTCCATTTTTCCCAGGCATTCTGGCGTAAATTACAAAAAACACCCCTTGTTACAGAATATTCATCAAACAGCAAACTACAAGTTGAAATAAAAAAATTAACTGCTCTTTGTTTTGTCCTTCCTCAAAGTGTAGACGAATACTACACTGCCATTATAGAATCAGATTATTATTTAAGAAATGAAGAACAATTGGCACCCATTCTAAATTATATGGAAGACACATGAATTGGACACCTAAGCAGATCGGGTCGCAGGAGGAAGCCACGTTTCCATGTGGAGTGGTGGAACTGTTATTCGAGTTGCTTACAGGGAGAGGCTAAAACAAATAATGCCATAGAGGGATGGCATAACTCCTTCAACCATGCAATTGGCAAACACCACCCAAATTTCTACTCTTTTTTGGAAACTTTGAAGAAGGAGCAAAGTTTCCAAGAAATGAGAATTTCTCAAACTCTTACAGGTAAACTAAACTCACGAATTACTCAAAAAACAAAGGAAATGTCTGAACGACTATTGGCATTATTGCAACAGTTTTCTGTTATTAAATCCAAAACTCACCAAAGTCCTAGGAAAATAATTATTGATTTTGAATTGAGCATGATCAATGTGATCTCCAAAATGTACACGGATACCCAAATTCAGGGGTGTTTTTTCCATTTTTCCCAGGCATTCTGGCGTAAATTACAAAAAACACCCCTTGTTACAGAATATTCATCAAACAGCAAACTACAAGTTGAAATAAAAAAATTAACTGCTCTTTGTTTTGTCCCTCCTCAAAGTGTAGACGAATACTACACTGCCATTATAGAATCAGATTATTATTTAAGAAATGAAGAACAATTGGCACCCATTCTAAATTATATGGAAGACACATGGATTGGACACCTAAGCAGATCGGGTCGCAGGAGGAAGCCACGTTTCCATGTGGAGTGGTGGAACTGTTATTCGAGTTGCTTACAGGCAGAGGCTAAAACAAATAATGTCATAGAGGGATGGCATAACTCCTTCAACCATGTAATTGGCAAACACCACCCAAATTTCTACTCTTTTTTGGAAACTTTGAAGAAGGAGCAAAGTTTCCAAGAAATGAGAATTTCTCAAACTCTTACAGGTAAACTAAACTCACGAATTACTCAAAAAACAAAGGAAATGTCTGAACGACTATTGGCATTATTGCAACAGTTTTCGTTCTGCGTGGCTTTGGATTACCTGGAAAATCTTGCTAACATTCTCTCTTTTTAGTTTTTTCCATAACATTACTTTCCTGCTTTGCCCAAAAAATAATTCCTCATAAAATTTGAAATTGGCTTTTATTTTATAAAAAAATAACTTTTTCCAAAAAGAAGTCAGGGTTCCTTTTTTATTAATTTTTTTTTACACTCTATAATACAATATATTTGAGTGTTTTTCTACTAATTGGTGAAGAAACCAATTTGTAAAAAGTTTATTATTTTTTTTTTACCATTCTGGATTTTTAAAAAAAGCATTATTGATAAATTCTCTAAACTCTTCTTTGCTTTACTGTACCTCAAAATATTGTTTTATTAAAGCTTCTACAACGACCCTTTTTTTTTGGCAAATGGATAAAAAAAATTAAAAATTGTTTATATTTTTTATGAATTATTAATTTTAAATATCCGATACAAATATTTTCGAAATTAAAAAATACATTTTTTTCATACTTTGCAAAAACGTTATGTTTTGTAACGATTGCAATTTTTTTTTTAAATGTTTCGAAACAACATTTATCAAAATAATTATGAAACATAGCACTCCATATTATTCTGTTGAAATAAAGGCTTGCATATTCTTGTAAAGTATTATCGCATTGCAAAATTATTAAGATGCATAATATTTTACAAATATTTTCTTAAATGAATCACTATTCAAAATCAATTCAAAGTTCACAGACACGTAATCGCAAATTTCAATCTCATTCTGATATTTACATCTCTCAAATGAATCAATCAGAATCGCTGTCCAAAATAAAACCAAGAAGAAGAAACATAACTTTCTATCTACCAACTTTAATCACCAAAATCATCCAAATTCCAACAAAGTTCGCTATATTTTTTTCCGTTTTCAAAAATTATTAACAAAATGCCCAATCCATTTGCCTAAATCAAAAATAAATCAATTATTCTTTTCCATAGAAGCTTTTTTAAACAATAAATTAACCTTGAATTACTCTCTCTTTTATTTTCCATAATATTTTGGAACATTCAAAAAGGCTTTTTTTAAACAAACAATTCAACAAAAATACATGCAGCATAAATATGAAACATATACATGTAACATAAAAGTACACATCTTTTTACATGTTTAAAATGTTATATACCTTTTTTGCAATGAAATATACATATTGATATATTTCATCATGGAACCCGACTTAGACATATTCTCGATATATGATTAGCGACATGCATTTATAAGTTCGTTAACATCTTTTTTTTAAGAGCAACCTCAACTTATACTTCCCTTACAATAAATGTGTCCCTTTTTAAATATTTTACTGTATAATAAAGCTTTAAATTTTTCCTACCTGAACGCAGATCAGCTTCCTGCTGCTTCCTCCAACGATGATCTTCAAAATGGCCGCTTACGCACACGTTAACGTCTTGACGTCATGAATGCCTACAACGAAAAAAAAGGGACTACTTTTTTTAAAGAATATTATTTCTTTGTTGTATTTTTTCATTAATTGTACATGTAGTGCAAAATAATTATAAAATATGTAATAAATATAATAAAAAAAGTACTTTAATATAAAAATATATTTATGAATAAAAAAAATTCCAATTAAATTTCTGCCTCTGTCTATATATTAACTATCATGTCTCCTTACCTGTTTTCTTGCTTCTTTTTCTTTCTTTTCACAGTCTATCCTCTTCTTTAAATCATCCTATAACTGTATCGCGGGACCCAAATGCAATGTCATAGAAATAAATGAAGGACAAATCTTACCATAGAAAACAGTGTTAAACCGTGGGAACCAACATTTTCAATATGGTTTTGAGTAATTTATTAATGTTAAATTTACATTACATTTACATTAAATATTGATAAATAATTATTTACATTTTTTAGTAAATTGATAAAATTATAGACGTTAATTTAAAATTAAATTAAAATTTCAATTTTCAATTTTTAATATAAATTACTATAAATTAATATGAAAATAAATATAATACCAATAAAATCAAAATAATTAATATTTCAATATTTTTAAATAAATACATTTAATTTTAAATAATTAATTCATGTCTATATTAATAAAATTTACATGTAAAAATAATAACATAATATTGCTCCATAATTTAATTTACACATTAAATACATTACTATTAATTAAAATATAATATAAAATATTTTATAATTTAACCTAAACAAAAAATATTACTACATACATAAAAAATTCAAATATTAAACACTAATTAAAATATAATATAAAATATTTTATAATTTAACCTAAATAACAAATATTACTACATACATTAAAAATTCAAATATTATTTATTATTACAATTTTAAAAATACTTAACAAATAATATTACACATTAAATATATTATTATTGATTTAATTAAAATCAAAATTATTTTTAAAAAACACTGCATTTACATTAAAAATGCTAAAAAAACTACAACGTATTATTCAAAATATTGGTTATTTCAGCAAAATTAACACTCGAGTATTAAAATTAATATTATTATTAATATTAAGATTAATACTCGAGTATTTAATAATTTAATAATTTTATATTAATTTATTATAATAAATTAAATCATTATAAATATTCAGTGATCCAAAATACATAACAAATATTATTACACATTAAATATATTATTATTTATTTAATTAAAATTCAGTGAATATTCAGTGATCCAAAATACAATAATAGTCAAAATATTGGTTATTTCAGCAAAATCAATACTCGAGTATTAAAATTAATATTATTATTAATATGAAGATTAATACTCGAGTATTTAATAATTTAATAATTTTATATTAATTTATTAATATATACATATCATAATAATAAATATAAAAATAAAATAATTATTTAATTAAAATTCAGTGAATATTCAGTGATCCAAAATACAATAATTAAATTATTTTAAATAAACACTGTTCTGCATTTACATTAAAAATGCGTTGTAAAATACATGCGTTGTAATAATACATGCGTTGTAAAAGTATGCGTTGTAAATGTATGCGTGGTAAAAGTATTTGCGTGGTAAAAGATGCGTGGTGATGGTATTGCGTGGTAAAAAATGCAATGTAAAAGATGTATACCGCGTGGTCCACTCCAGGTCGATGTTCCACCCGGAAGTCCATTCCCTGTAGGGAGATGGACCATCTCAGCAACTTGGGATTTTCCCCCTTCATCTGCATTAGCCATCGAAGGGGTCGGTGGTCAGTCTGAACCAGGAAGTGCGAGCCAAATAGATATGGCCGCAGCTTCTTCAGAGCCCACACCACCGCAAAGGCTTCCCTCTCAATTGAACTCCACTTCTGTTCCCGGGGAAGCAGTCTCCTGGATAGGAAAACCACAGGCTGATCCAGGCCCTCTTCATTCAGTTGCGATAACACTGCCCCAATGCCATGTTCTGATGCATCTGTCTGGACAATGAACTCCTTGGAGAAGTCTGGGGCCCTCAGGACCGGTGCTGCATACATTGCCTGCTTCAGTTTTACAAAGGCTTGCTAACAAGCCTCTGTCCAAACTACCCGTCGAGGTTGTTTCTTTGAGGTGAGCTCTGTGAGGGGCGCTACAATAGTGCCATACCCCTTCACAAAGCGACGGTAGTAGCCTATGAGGCCCAGGAAAGCTCGGACCTCAGTCTGCGTCTTGGGGGGTTCCCAGGCCATAATTGCCTCAATCTTTGCCTATAGGGGCTGCACTGTTCCCCTACCCACCAAGTGTCCAAGGTACACAACCGACACCTGCCCAATCTGACATTTGCGGGCCTTGATGGTTAATCCAGCTTGTTTCAGGGCCTGGAGAACTGCTTGCAAATGTTGCAAATGGTCCTCCCAACTGCTACTGAAGACAGCAATGTCATCCAGATAAGCAGCAGAGAAACCCTCCATTCCGGAGAGGACCTGATTCACCAGCCGCTGAAAAGTGGCAGGGGCGTTCTTGAGCCCAAAGGGCATCACGCAGAACTGGAAGTGTCCCTCAGGCGTGGAGAAAGCTGACCTTTCTTTTGCTCCGTCTGTAAGGGAAATCTGCCAGTACCCTGAAATGAGGTCAAAGGTACTCAGATATTGGGCAGCTCCCAGCCGGTCAATCAATTCATCCGCCCTAGGGATCGGATGAGCATCAGTCTTGGTGACTGAGTTCAGTCCCCGGTAATCCACACAGAACCTCAGTTCTGGAGTGGTGCCTGGTGGAGCTGCCTTTGGCACTAGAACCACCGGACTGGACCAGGGGCTGCTGGAAGGTTCAATAACTCCTAGCTCCAGCATCTTGGCAACCTCACCATGGATGCTAGCCTTCACCTTGTCGGACAGCCGGTAGGTCTTTGACTTCACTGGTGGGCTGTCCCCTGTGTCCACATCATGGGTACACAGGTAAGTCCTTCCCGGGACAAGGGAGAACAGCGTAGAATATTGCTCCAGTATCTGGCGACAGACCTCCCGCTGTTCAGGAGTTAGGGTTGGAGAGAGAATCACTCCCTCTACTGACCCATCCTTTTCTTGAGACGAAAACAAGTCTGGGAGAGGTTCGCTTTCCGCTTCCTCTCCCCCATCAGTCACCATCATTAAGATGACCTCGGGCCTCTCATGGTGGGGTTTGAGTCGGTTAGCATGTAGCACCCGTAGGGGCTGTCGAGGGTTCTTAAGGTCCACCAGGTATGTGGCCTTACCCTTCTTTTCCAACACCTCAAAGGGGCCTGTCCAGCGATCCTGGAGGGCACTTAGCTCTCCAGGCTCCATCACCCACACTTTCTGGCCAGGCTCCAATTCCACCTGGTGAGCGTTGTGGTCATACCACTCCTTCATCACTGCCTGGCTGGCCTCCAAGTTGTCAGAAGCTTGCTTCCACAACCTCGCCATTTGGCTCCTGAAGGCCAGCATGTAGCTCACCACATCCTGGGGGGGTTTCCTGGGAGACTTTTCCCATCCATCCTTCACCAGGCTGAGAGGACCGCGTACAGGGTGCCCATACAGAAGCTCAAAGGGGCTGAAGCCCACTCCCTTCTGTGGCACTTCCCTGTAGGAGAATAGCAAACAGGGTAGGAGGACGTCCCACTTCCTCCGCAGGCTTTCAGGCAGACTTCTGATCATGCCCTTCAAGGTCTTGTTGAACCTTTCGACCAGTCCATAGGACTGGGGGTGATAGGGAGTGGTGAACCGATAGGTCACTCCACACTCCTTCCACATTGCCCGCATGTATGCTGACATAAAGTTGGTCCCCCTGTCGGACACAACTTCCTTGGGGAATCCCACTCGGGTAAAGATCCCCATCAGGGCCCTAGCCACCACAGGTGCAGTGACAGTCCTCAGAGGAATTGCCTCTGGGTACCGTGTGGCATGATCCACCAGAACCAGGATAAACCTGTGACCAGCTGTTGTTGGTGGATCCAATGGCCCTACAATGTCGATGCCCACCCTTTCAAAGGGGGTGCTAACGACTGGAAGTGGTTTCCAGGGGAGCTTTCAGCTTCACCCCTGTTTTCCCACTGGCCTGGCAGGATACACATGTCCGACAGTAAGTGTTGGACGCCACTTTCATCTGAGGCCAGTAAAAGTGGGGGACAAGCCGAGCAAAGGTCTTGTCCTGACCTAAGTGTCCTGCCAAGGGTATTGCATGAGCCAATTCCAGCAGAAAGGCTCGGTACCGTTGCGGAACTTACCAAGGCCCTTGATGAACCAGGTAAGGGTACCTTGGGTTCACTGTAGAGGAGTCCATCCTCCCAGTAAATGTGGTAGTGTCCCGTAACGTCCCCTGCTGCCTGGGCTTCAGCCTGTCGCCTCAGTCCCTCAAGGGTAGGGCACTCCTTCTGGCCCTTACAGAACTCCTCTCTGGTAGGCCCTCCTCCACATGCCACTCCAGCAGGGATGGGCAGGTCCTCCAGAGAAACTACTACCCCCTCCACGGACTCCTGGTCCACCACCGCAGGCAGCCGATTTGTCAAGTGGGATGTGGAAGCCGAAGCAGGCTTCTACTGACTTCGGGTCTGTCCCTTTTTGGCAGCGGGTTGGGCCATTGTTCCAGGCTCCAACCCAGGCGAACTCCCTCTCCGGGCAGTCGTAGACCTTGTGCTTACACAGGCCCAGTCAGGTGTACCCAGCATCGCAGAATGCGTCCGGTATTCCACCTCTCTCCAGGCATTGTGCTCCATATCATTCCCCAGCAGACAATCAACTGGCACGGCAGGGCTTACGGCAACTCGAAGTGAACCTGCAACCCCTTCCCACTCAAAGGGAACCTCAGCCACGGGATAGTGGCCCATTCTGCCATCAGCCATCGCGGCGGGGTGGAGTACATTGGGAACCACCTGCTCTGGAGACACCAGCTGACTTCTCACCATAGTCATACTGGCTCCTGCATCTCTCAGAGCCTCCCCTCTCTGGCCATTGATGGTGATCCATTGTCCATACTTAACAGTATTTGGGGGCACCTGGATCTTAGGAACCATCTCCCGTTCTCCCAGAGACACTAAGGTGACACCCGCCCACTCACCCCCCTTATCTAAGGGCAACTCCTCCCCAAGCGCTACACTAGCTACTCTCGGGGCTTTTCCTCCGGTGGGAGGGGGTGGTCTCTTTGGGCATCTGACATCTCCCTTATAATGTCCAACACCACCACACTCGAAGCAGTGGACAACCCTTGGCTGCTGGCTTTGGCCAGGATGAGGGTTTCTGGGCGGGTTAGCCTTAGGGGTGTAACCTGTTCCCTTTCCCTGGAAACTGTTTTGGGGACGTTTAGAGAACTCCCGCTTTTTATCTCCCCCTCCTTCTTCTGAGGGGCGCCCTGTCTGGCCTTTTGGGAATCCCCTCCAGTCCCTTTGAGGAACCCGGGTACTTGCCCAGATGTCTGCCTCCTCTGCAAGCTTCCGGGGGTTAGTCAGCTTGCTGTCCACCAGGTGTTGGCGCAGCTCGGGAAAACATTTCTCGAATAGATGCTCTTTCAAAAAAAGATCATACAACCCCTCATAATCCTTCACCTCACTGCCCTGTACCCAGCCCTCCAATGCCTTCCTCGCATAATCTAGGAAGTCCACCCAGTTCTGGGTGCTTAACTTGTGGCTCCCCCTGAACTTCTGGCGATACTTTTCTGGGGTTAACCCAAACTTCCTGATCAATGCTAGCTTCATGGTGGGGTAGTTGGTCTGCTCCTCCGGTTCTAAGGCTAGCAAAGTGTCCCGACCGGTAGGAGGCATGTACTTGTACAACCCACCCCCCCAGTGCTTCTCCTGGATCTCATGGGCTCTTAAGGAGACCTCATAGGCTGCCAGCCACTTGGCTATGTCATCCCCCTGACTATAGCTGGCAATTATATCCTTAGGCAGGTAGGGTCTGGACTCCCTGGTTGGTTCTCTGGTTTCGCTGCCAGCATTTGGAGTTGGAAAGGGTCCCCGTTGCAGGGCCTGGAGTTCTAACTCTTTTAGTTTGAATTCACGTGCCATTCTCCGCTCTTCCTTCTCCTGTTCTAACCTGGCTAACTCCCACTTCAGCTTCCTTTTTTCCCTCCTGTCGGTGAGCTCCGCTTCGGTCAAGCTTCCCCCGGAGACACTACTGCCCCTCCTAGAAGAGGTCATTGGTTCGGGGAGTAGGTTTCCCACCTCTGGATGGAACAATCCCTCTACCCCTATGACCGTGCCCCGGTCTGTCTCCCCATCCTCCTCCTTCTCTTCATTGCGCGCTTCCACCCAAGCCCTCAAACTGGTCTGGAGTTCCCCCTTCTTGGCACCATGCTTAAAGAACACCCCCATTTGTTGACAGAAATCTTTTAGCTGGGCCAATGAATAAGTGTCCAGTTTTTCCAGTGCAAATTCCATTTTGCAAAAGGCAACACAAGGTTAAGCACACAAAAAGAATAGAGTTGCAAGGGCAACCTGAAGCTACCTCCACCCCACCACCAGGAATAAATTTGGAAAAAGCAAAAATAAAAATTAGGAGGGCCGCTAGGAGAAAACTCCAGGTGTAGGTTAGTGGATTACACTCAATTACTGCAGAGTAGTTGCAACCACAGTCAAGATCCCACCGCTAGACACCAACTTGTTGGAACCTAATGTTGTCAGGTCACCAAGGGTAGCCTGGCCTAGGGTAAGACAATCTCTATCTAAGGCACATGTGTAAAGGTTGCAAACCACCCAGCAGTAATTTAATGCAATAACACCCAAAAATGACACTACACCAATGTTTGTGGAAAAATACGAATTGTTTTATAAAAATAAGTTTGTTCCTCTTTATCACCTTTACATCAGTACTTCTCCTTATTCGATAGTTTTACTCCAAGAAACGTATTACACTTTATAACTTCAACTTTTCCTGCTCAATACATTTACATCAGGATACAATACCAATCTCACCCCACCTTCTACCAAAAATTTACACAATCAGCGAAGAATGTCAGTGTTTACACTAGTTTTACAGATGCGCTTGCAACACTCTTCCTAGTCAGAGGGTACTTTTAGCACTACTTTGACAGTTGGTTCTACCCCCAGCTTCTGGTTCATTGGCCGTTCTTCCCTGGACCTGAAATCAATGAGGATTACATCATCATGCTAATTTCCACCTACCAGGACACAGTAGGGGGAAAAACGAACAGTGTGTCTTGAATATGGTTACCTGCACAATGACTAATTTTTCCCCACACGGAAAGACCTTTTAAGAAACACCACTCCTCAGCCCCTTGAGGTGATTAATCCCTGGGGTTCAGTCTTCCCCCCTTCCCACACTCTCCTTACTGTACAGCGGAGACTGCAATGTCCAAGTCTCCAAGTGACTGAGCTGACAGGCGGCTCTACAGAAGTTCCAGCCGGCAGCTGCTTGATCCGCTTCCTCCCGCCCAGCCAGCCACTCGATCTCAGTGCTGGCGCGGGGAGGATCGGGGAATGTCTCTCCCCTCTTCAGGAACTGCTGTTGGCTCTTCCGCCTAACCTGCCACACAATTTCGGAGCTGGCGTGGACAAGGCTCACCACCGCTTCCGATCCGCTTCCGCTTCTCCGGCCGGCTCCGCCTCACAGAGTCAGACGGCTCAACCGGGCATGCGCGGAGGTGAAGTGGCTCTACACCCGAGCCTGCCCAGCGCTGACGGTTCTGCCTCCTCCGCTCCTCCCACTTCAGGACCGGCGGCCACGCTACCAGGCCGGCGCTATTCACCTCACGCTGGCCCAGGAATAGGCCCTCTACTTCCACAACGACCGCTGCTCCAAACACACGGACCCCGTCTTCCCCACTCAGACAGCTGCTCTTCTCAGCTAGCAGTCTGCCGCTACAGGTAGGAGGAGGGCTTCCGTTCAGTTATGTCGCCAGGGGAAGTCAAGGGCAACCATGAGCCAAATTCATTTGAGGGGCTAATCGAGGGGGCCGCAAAGAATAACCCCTCAGCCTTAATCCTCTCTTCTTCTTAGCAACACTTTGCCAGAGTCTTTCTAAAGTCTTTCCAACTAGGCAGAGGACTGCGCTCCACAGCGCCGCAGTCTCCTTCACCCACTCACACCCCTTTCTTCCAGGCTAGGGGTTGGTCAGGCGCCCAGGGTCTCCAGTGATCCCACGCAGCGGGGACAAGACAAGTAACCCAAGGGAGGAAGGGTGGTGAATCAATAAGGCAGCGTCTTTAGACTGGGAGGTCAACCCTTTGACTATCCTACCCCCACCTTCTGCTACAGCCTGTCCTCCAGCTGACTCTCTCTGGTAAGACAAAATGGCTGACCAGCATTCCGCCTTATATAGGCTCACCCTCAGAGGTCCAGAAGGGACCAGAAGGTTCTGGAATGCCCTACTCTATCCTATGGGACAGGTCCCAGGTATGACAGTTGTGACAGTTGGTAGCCACCATTTTGTGACTCCAAGGGAATTCCTGTCAGGAAAGGCCTCTAGGCCTGAGGTGAAGAACTATGAGGGCGAAAAAACACCTATCCCCCAGACCAACACCATAAAAACCTAGTGGACACAAAAATAAATAAAGGCATGAGAGGCAAGAAGGGGACAAAATAAATAAATAATAGGAGGGACTACGCAAAGGGCCAGACAGGTCTAACACGCGTCCCCCCCAGCTGAAAGTGGGGAGAGCTACCCAACCCCTTGGGAGTCCTCATCACTAAGGCGGAAATACCTAGAGAGACCGTCTGCATTGGCGTGGTCCACTCCAGGCCGATGTTCCACCCGGAAGTCCATTCCCTGTAGGGAGATGGACCATCTCAGCAACTTGGGATTTTCCCCCTTCATCTGCATTAGCCAACGAAGGGGTCGGTGGTCAGTCTGAACCAGGAAGTGCGAGCCAAATAGATATGGCCGCAGCTTCTTCAGAGCCCACACCACCGCAAAGGCTTCCCTCTCAATTGCACTCCACTTCTGTTCCCGGGGAAGCAGTCTCCTGGATAGGAAAACCACAGGCTGATCCAGGCCCTCTTCATTCAGTTGCGATAACACTGCCCCAATGCCATGTTCTGATGCATCTGTCTGGACAATGAACTCCTTGGAGAAGTCTGGGGCCCTCAGGACCGGTGCTGCACACATTGCCTGCTTCAGTTTTACAAAGGCTTGCTAACAAGCCTCTGTCCAAACTACCCGTCGAGGTTATTTCTTTGAGGTGAGCTCTGTGAGGGGCGCTACAATAGTGCCATACCCCTTCACAAAGCGACGGTAGTAGCCTGTGAGGCCCAGGAAAGCTCGGACCTCAGTCTGCGTCTTGGGGGGTTCCCAGGCCATAATTGCCTCAATCTTTGCCTGTAGGGGCTGCACTGTTCCCCTACCCACCAAGTGTCCAAGGTACACAACCGACCCCTGCCCAATCTGACATTTGCGGGCCTTGATGGTTAATCCAGCTTGTTTCAGGGCCTGGAGAACTGCTTGCAAATGTTGCAAATGGTCCTCCCAACTGCTACTGAAGACAGCAATGTCATCCAGATAAGCAGCGGAGAAACCCTCCATTCCGGAGAGGACCTGATTCACCAGCCGCTGAAAAGTGGCAGGGGCGTTCTTGAGCCCAAAGGGCATCACGCAGAACTTGAAGTGTCCCTCAGGCGTGGAGAAAGCTGACCTTTCTTTTGCTCCGTCTGTAAGGGAGATCTGCCAGTACCCTGAAGTGAGGTCAAAGGTACTCAGATATTGGGCAGCTCCCAGCCGGTCAATCAATTCATCCGCCCTAGGGATCGGATGAGCATCAGTCTTGGTGACTGAGTTCAGTCTCCGGTAATCCACACAGAACCTCAGTTCTGGAGTGGTGCCTGGTGGAGCTGCCTTTGGCACTAGAACCACCGGACTGGACCAGGGGCTGCTGGAAGGCTCAATAACTCCTAGCTCCAGCATCTTGGCAACCTCACCATGGATGCTAGCCTTCACCTTGTCGGACAGCCGGTAGGTCTTTGACTTCACTGGTGGGCTGTCCCCTGTGTCCACATCATGGGTACACAGGTGAGTCCTTCCCGGGACAAGGGAGAACAGCGTAGAATATTGCTCCAGTATCTGGCGACAGACCTCCCGCTGTTCAGGAGTTAGGGTTGGAGAGAGAATCACTCCCTCTACTGACCCATCCTTTTCTTGAGACGAAAACAAGACTGGGAGAGGTTCGCTTTCCGCTTCCTCTCCCCCATCAGTCACCATCATTAAGATGACCTCGGGCCTCTCATGGTGGGGTTTGAGTCGGTTAGCATGTAGCACCCGTAGGGGCTGTCGAGGGGTCTTAAGGTCCACCAGGTATGTGGCCTTACCCTTCTTTTCCAACACCTCAAAGGGGCCTGTCCAGCGATCCTGGAGGGCACTTAGCTCTCCAGGCTCCATCACCCACACTTTCTGGCCAGGCTCCAATTCCACCTGGTGAGCGTTGTGGTCATACCACTCCTTCATCACTGCCTGGCTGGCCTCCAAGTTGTCAGAAGCTTGCTTCCACAACCTCGCCATTTGGCTCCTGAAGGCCAGCATGTAGCTCACCACATCCTGGGGGGTTTCCTGGGAGACTTTTCCCATCCATCCTTCACTAGGCTGAGAGGACCGCGTACAGGGTGCCCATACAGAAGCTCAAAGGGGCTGAAGCCCACTCCCTTGTGTGGCACTTCCCTGTAGGAGAATAGCAAACAGGGTAGGAGGACGTCCCACTTCCTCCGCAGGCTTTCAGGCAGACTTCTGATCATGCCCTTCAAGGTCTTGTTGAACCTTTCGACCAGTCCATTGGACTGGGGGTGATAGGGAGTGGTGAACCGATAGGTCACTCCACACTCCTTCCACATTGCCCGCATGTATGCTGACATAAAGTTGGTCCCCCTGTCGGACACAACTTCCTTGGGGAATCCCACTCGGGTAAAGATCCCCATCAGGGCCCTAGCCACCACAGGTGCAGTGACAGTCCTCAGAGGAATTGCCTCTGGGTACCGTGTGGCATGATCCACCAGAACCAGGATAAACCTGTGACCAGCTGTTGTTGGTGGATCCAATGGCCCTACAATGTCGATGCCCACCCTTTCAAAGGGGGTGCTAACGACTGGAAGTAGTTCCAGGGGAGCTTTCAGCTTCACCCCTGTTTTCCCACTGGCCTGGCAGGATACACATGTCCGACAGTAAGTGTTGGACGCCACTTTCATCTGAGGCCAGTAAAAGTGGGGGACAAGCCGAGCAAAGGTCTTGTCCTGACCTAAGTGTCCTGCCAAGGGTATTGCATGAGCCAATTCCAGCAGAAAGGCTCGGTACCGTTGCGGAACTACCAAGGCCCTTGATGAACCAGGTAAGGGTACCTTGGGTTCACTGTAGAGGAGTCCATCTTCCCAGTAAATGTGGTAGTGTCCCGCAACGTCCCCTGCTGCCTGGGCTTCAGCCTGTCGCCTCAGTCCCTCAAGGGTAGGGCACTCCTTCTGGCCCTTACAGAACTCCTCTCTGGTAGGCCCTCCACATGCCACTCAGCAGGGATGGGCAGGTCCTCCAGAGAAACTACTTCCCCCTCCACGGACTCCTGGTCCACCACCGCAGGCAGCCGATCTGTCACATGGGGTGTGGAAGCCGAAGCAGGCTTCTCCAGACTTCGGGTCTGTCCCTTTTTGGCAGCGGGTTGGGCCATTGTTCCAGGCTCCAACCCAGGCGAACTCCCTCTCCGGGCAGTCGTAGACCTTGTGCTTACACAGGCCCAGTCAGGTGTACCCAGCATCGCAGAATGCGTCCGGTATTCCACCTCTCTCCAGGCATTGTGCTCCATATCATTCCCCAGCAGACAATCAACCGGCACGGCAGGGCTTACGGCAACTCGAAGTGAACCTGCAACCCCTTCCCACTCAAAGGGAACCTCAGCCACGGGATAGTGGCCCATTCTGCCGTCAGCCATCGCGGCGGGGTGGAGTACATTGGGAACCAC